>NC_141689.1:730614412-731917537 GCF_964263255.1 Lissotriton vulgaris
TGTAAGCTACTTTAAAATACTAACCAATTTGTCCCTGTTTAGAACTGATGCATTTAGTGATGGAAACAAAACATCAGCTTCGAGGATACAAAGAGGTGATCACAGTTTGAATCAGTGAGGTAGAGCCATGTCCCATTAACATATGACGAGAAAACGCATAAGTGAAAGACTAGCCACAAAGTATGATGTAGCAGGTAAGTGTTGGTAAGTAAGCGGTCTATTGGGGAGCGGTCCAAAACTCTAGGGGGAACGTTCGTTCCTGGCTTATACACCTATACGTGGCACTTTTTGCAAGACACTTTCGGAGGGCTTGCCAGAGACCTATGAAATAAAGGAAATTATCGCCTCGCTCAAAAAATAATCTCCCTTTCCCGAGCTAAAACAGAAGGTTGTCAGTAGAAATGTACACCATATCGGCAGCAGTGCTGATCCTTGCCTACACAGTACACTTCCGCTTTGAAAAGGCTTCGCCTAGCCTATTGCAGGCTCTGCTATGACGTCTTAGCGGCGAAGATAGAGGTGGGCGGCAGTCATTGAACAAGGGACTGAAGTTTCTCTGTCGTGGTGGGGCTGGGGTGTTTACGTCACTTCCGTCAGACTACTTTGTGGCGTCAAATGTTTGTGACAGACTATGGTAGAAAATGATAAAGTAGTGCTAGGTCTTTTTTTTATGTCGCAAGAGACGGATTGTATTTTAGAAAGCAGAAGTCTTTGAAGAAGAAAGCACTAGGAATAGCAATTTAGGCGGAACCTGAATCAACACCGTGATCCTGTACCACATTTAAGGCTTGAGGGTTGGTGTGCAGCATGAACCTTGGTTCGAGGAGACGGCATGTTATTTGCCCGATTCAACACTTCCGATTTAGGCAGAGACCCGCTTGTAAGAAAAACAAGCACCGCCTCTCCCCTACCTGCTCCACCGCCGAGGAAACAGGATACTGAATCCCGCCCCTCCAGGACTCCCTGACCTGCCTCATGGTTGCCAAGGCAATATTTCTGAAAATATTGTCGTGCTGCCGTAAGGCAGGTCATGGAGTCCTCGAGAGGTGGGATCCAGAGCAGACAAATCTGCTAAACAGGAGCTTTTTCCAATGGCACGCCTCCATTTCGAGAGGCCTGCCAATGGAAAAAGGGGGCGTGGTTTCACGCAGTACTGAAATTCTCCTGTTCACAATAAGTCTTTGCCTCCAGCAGGGCCATGCCCTGCAATGGAGGCTTCGACCTAAAAACAGATGAACAAATCAAATTCCTTTATAAGGATTGAAGATAAACAATCCACAGGAGTAGTCCTATAACTACGTGGCACTAGGAATCGTATTGACTAAAACCACATGTCTGTGGACCGGTAGCCCAATAAATACTAGGTCTATCTAGTTTGTTTGATTCAGGCAAATGCAGGCATAAAAAGCTGTTAGGGGCCCGCATTAGATGTATGTAGCTCCTGAGCTGTCTCCAGTACAGTGTTAACTAGATCAAAATAGCGGGCAATATGGAAGATTTAAATAAACACTACGCTTGGCAAACGTCTAAGAGGGAGGGGGCCTTTATGCACAGGGGAACCAAACGCATAGCCACTCACCGCCTGCATTAGATGTATATAGCCCCACTTGAAGATTAGCTAAAATGAACACGAGGCAATGGACAGAAGTTAATTAAACGTAGTGCAAAGTGACTAACTAAACAGAAAGCCGATTGCGCAACGGCATAACCGAAAACCAAGCCACACACCAGGTTTTATCACGTCCATTGTGTCCTGCAGTTAAAAGAAATATGTGCTCCCTCCACTAAATGTAACCGGCAATTACAAAACTCTCAAGGAGAAACCGGCCTCAGCTGTTTTAAAGGTGCCTCCAGCCCCAAGGGATATTACTTCCAGTGGGGCAGACAAGCCCTCCGGCTGGTATATTGCATAAACCTTCAAAGCATGGCGGCCACATTGGAAGGGGCAAAACTGAATCATTTCCTCTACCGATTACACGAATGTGGGCACAACTGATAATCAAAGTATGTATGCCTCACATGGAGTTATTTTATTGCAATAAAAAACAGCTCTGTCTTCCGGTGGGCGAGAAGTTGCTGCGGCAGAAGGGTCCCCACCACCAATAATCATGTGACATTTAACCTAGCCGACAAGCACGCTTTAATTGCGCGGGGGATTAGGTAAAGGAAGGAGGAGAAACAAACAAAAAAAAATGGATACAAATAAATAATAAAATGAAAACAAGCATGTTTGAAATGTGCGCGGCAAGGGGAGAGTATGAAAACAAGGACAGTGCTGGGTAGACAAAAGCTTAACAAACAAAAACATTTTTTTTAAGTCCCACAGCGCGGATGAAAACAGTACTTGGGCCCCGGGATACTGCTAAGAGCAAACACACAAGGAAGAACAGGAAATAGCATACTACAGGCAGTAGAAACTGAGGAAAAAGTGGCAAGCATAGGAACCAATGAAAATCAAGGGGTGGGATGCAGGCCACTTTTTTTTTTTAAACAAATTTTATTGACAGATCACATTGAAATCGTAGAGCTCTGCTCCCCAGAGGCAACTGCCAAAGCCTTTGAATGTACATAACGCATTGCAATCCATCATGTATTTTACACCAAATGAAAGTAGAAAAAGAATGCAATTAACCACCTCCCCCTCCTCCCCCCCCCCCCCAACTCCCTTTCTACCCCCAACCCTCCCGGATCTCCCCCCTCTCCCCCAACTCCCTTCCCACCCCCAACCCTCCCGGATGCCTTCGCTATCTCTCTTTTGGCAATTGTGAGACCCAGTAACAACAAATGCCTCTTGTAACGGATACCCCCACTCCATCCAAGACATGTAGTAGTTCCAGGCGCTGCGTGCGGGGGAAGCACCCATCCTAGGACCTCATCCAAACCATTCCAGACCCAATTCCAGAACCTGTCTAAGTGGCCACAACTCCACACTGTGTGAAGGAAAGTACCCTCCTCACATCCACACCTAGTACAGATTGGGGATGCAATGAGGCCAGCCTGCCACAGCCTCCGCAGAGTGAAATACACCCTGTGCAAGTATTTAAAATGAATCAGTCTCAGGCGGACAGAGATGTCCGCTCCTCTGGGGCCTGCCAGTGCCTCATTCCAGTCTTCCTCTTCTAACTCCCCCACATCAGCCTCCCAGGTCCCTTTTAGTTTCTGCAGATCGGAAGAGCAGTGTCTAATCAGGGATTGGTATATTTGTGATTTTTTTTGGTCTCAATGTCCCCCATAAACACCCGAGCCTCCAGCGGACTAAATTCGGGGAGAGATGTCAATCCTTCTATATAGGGGGTAATGGCATGTCGGAATTGTTAATATCAGAAGAACTGAGCGCGGGGCATATGATATTCAGCACTCAAGTCCTGGAACGACTAAAGCGACGTCCCCGCCATGACATCTCCCAGTCTAGAGATTCCGATATCATCCCACCCCGCAAAGCCCTGGAGGGCTGCCAGGTCGGGGAGGCAGCTATTTCGCCAGAGAGGAGTTTCTTCCGTCAAGGTCTGCCACCACCTCATACGCCGCAGGGCTTGCCGCCAAACATCAAATACCACCTGCGTCACTGACGGCAGTGCCCTACGCCTCTGTGTCGCATATAGCAACGTGTGGGGCTCCATAAGGGACTGCTCCAGCGCATAGGCCGGGTCCCCCCTGTCTCCATACCACCATTTGTTCAATACAAGGAGATGCGAGGCCTGATAATATGAGCGAACATCAGAAGTTGCCAAACCCCCACTATATGTCGATCGGAACCATGTGCGAAGTGCTACCCGGATCGCGCCATCCACCCATAGGAATTGTCCCAGAGTCGAGTCTACCTGCTTAAACCATGAGGATGGGATAGGATAGGGATGATTTTGCAACTGATAAAGTAGTCTAGGCAGAGCCACCATTTTAAAAAGATAGCCTATCTACCATAGATGGTCAGTGGCATGCGGGACCACACTTTGATGTCAGCCCGGGTGCGCTCCCAAATCGGCGCCACATTGCGCTCCCAGGCTACAGCAGGGATCTCAGACAGGAACACCCCAAGGTACTTAATGCCACCTACTGCGATCTGAAGGGCCAATGCCCAGTCTCCAACTCCCAGTACCCAAAGGGTAGATTTGCGCGGAATGATATACAGGCCCGACGTCTCACCTAAAATTTGTAGGATACGCATAAGGCGGGGTCCCAACCTATTAAGGTCGGTCAAGAAGAACAGGACGTCGTCCGCATAGAGTGCGATTCTATCTGACAGACCGCGCTCCCACTCAAACCCCCGCATCTGCGCATCCATCCGGACCCACGTAGCTAGCGGCTCCATAGCCAAGGCAAATAGGTAGGGCGAGAGGGGGCAGCCCTGCTTGGTCCCCCTCCTTATAGCGAAGCTCGGGGACGACACCCCCGCAACGCGAACTGAGGCCGTCAGGTTTGTGTACAGCAACCGCACATAGGACACGAAAACGGGTCCCAGATTCAGACGGGGCAGGAGCGAGAACAGATAAATACAGCTAAACGAATCAAACGCCCTGTCCATGTCGGCCAGGAAAAGTGCCACCCGCTCCCCATTGGAGCGAATCGCCGCCACCGCAACATGAACCCGCCTAATGTTATGTTGCGTCGCCCGACGGGGCATGAATCCAGCCTGGTCCAGGTGTATGAGATCAGTGATGTATGGCAGCAACCGATTAGCCAACGCCTTGGCCAAAACTTTGGCCTCCACGTACAAAAGGGAGATTGAACGGTATGAGGCATGTTGCTCAGGTGGCCGACCAGGTTTGTGAAATACCACAACTTCAGCATGACTCCAGTCGAGGGGCAGACTACCGCGCTCCCTTGCCTCCTCCACCACCGCTCTGTAATATGCAAGCCACTTTTAAAGAGATATTCTAACAATAGATTTCACAAGCACTGTGCAGGCACATCCTAAAAAGGGAACCAAGAATAGTGACAGATGTATATCCAAACTTCTTGCTAAGATTATCAAGTGAAAAGTTCAGAATGGGGAGGTTTTTCCAGTTCCATAGAAAACTATGAGCATTAAACAAAATGTTTTTAAAACTGTTTTTGCTTAACTGAGAGTCAAGGACGTTTGCCTGGGTTACATGAGCAAATGTATAAAACTTCTGAATGATTCTTTTTTTAAATAAATCTTTATTAATGTTAAACAGGGTTACAATACATGCCAGATAGTCTTTTCAATTCACATGCATGACATTTCACAATCGAACGGTAACCCCTTAATTTTTACGTTTTCAGATGTCTTTTCATCTGCTTCTTTCTCTAGTTCTGTTTTCTCCTGTTAGTTCAGAGGATGGGGAGACTCAGATTCCTCCTCTGTATGAGCCCACTTTTTAGGGCAGCCCGTACTTTGAAAGACCGGCTTCTCTGCTACCATACATTTATCCATTTTGTTCGCCTAATTTCTCGTTGTTAGTAGAGTCCCTACTGCCCATCTCATAGCTGTACTACTTTTGGCTAGTGTAAGCCCCAGGGTGACCCATTGTTGCTCAGGGCTAGCGAGATCTGTGGCATCTCATACATTGAGCTGTCCTAGTTTGGGTGCGAGCGAGATCTCTTTGCCTATTCCGTTTTGCTTTTTGTCATGTGATCTTCTCCCAGAATGAGGATATGCGCCATAGCACATGATGGAATGTGGCTTCCTCCGTGCATTGCCAGAGACAGCATGCATTTTCCCTGCCGGACGATTCTTATTGCAAAATTCTGGATCCTCTATAGTTTGGCTAGCAAGGGTTTCAGCAGGCCTAGCTAAAGGAGATTGCAATAGTAGATCTGGAGAAAGAGCATCTCCCAAGTTTAGAGGCAAAATAGAGGTCTGCCACTGCTGAGTAGTGTTTTCTACCAATAATATCACTGTATTGTTTGAGAAAAGTATGACATCTAGAGCTAGACTTCTAACAGACAGGATTTTTTATAATAGGATTGTGTTGGGGGGGCGGCAGGAGAGGAGTGGCTTGACAGTCATGATAAACATTCAATTTATAAAACGTTCAATGGTTAATTTCTCAATCAATTATGCTGACGGGCGGACATAGATGTTGAATATTGGGGAGAGAGGAGCCATGTGGAAGCCAGCCAGAATGACAACCAATGTGGTGGAAGGGCTACCAACTGAGTCACTCCTTCGAGAAAGGATGAAAACCAGGTGACTTAGAAATATCTGATGGTCTACTGTATCGAATACCACTGACAAATCACAAACGATGAAAGCACCACAGTCGCCTTGAAGAAGGTTCAGAGTTCAATTGCAACAGACAAAACAATCTATTTTCCCCAACCAGGGAGGAATGCAATCTGCCAGGTATCAAGGCAGTTACATTTACATCTTCCAAATTGTGGGCAAGTTACCTAGCTATAATTAAGGCTCCGGGTTTTCCGTTTTTATGGATCTTTACAGATAAATACAGACAGAAAGCAATATGTTTTCTGTCTGCATTTCTTTTTAACAGTGGACAAATGCAGAAAACGGGGCTTCTTTTAAGTGACTGTCTGTGCTGGCTTTCATGAATTATAGTCTTAACAGCTGAGCGGGTGGACATCATGGGAAGTTAAGAAGGATGACATTTCTTTAAATAATTGTATATTTCGACATACAATTGTGGTATAATGCTAATATTAACCATTGGATGTTTTATTATGTAATATTTAGCAGCTTAAATAACTAGAACACAACAGACATCAAAGTATGACTGAGTATCAGTTAAAGGAATATGGAAATGTATAGTTTTACAACTTCATTTATCCGCAAAATACTAAATAAATATGATAGATGCAGATAAAATGGCCAAATAAATATGGATGAATACAGACGGAAATGTTAAAAAAAGAAATACCGTAAAACAGGGAGCTCTAGCTATAATCCACTCTGAGTTTCCTAAGAGCATGTAAAACGATAATAGGCCTATACTTATCAGTTAAGCTGTCTTTTATCCAAGTTGTCATTTTAGTTCTGATGTTAAATAGGACCTTCTGATTTAAGTAAAATTATATGTATGACATACTTACAGGCGTTTAGCCTGCTCTCTTCATCCACTGTCTGTCATTCACATTTGATGGTTCCGCCCACTTCCGTTATTGGCTAACTACACTGCAACTAATGGGATTCTGCCCTTTCACAGTGAGAACATACATACATAAAAACATAAAATTGTTCATTTAAATACCAGGGGCTACTGTATGCATAGATGATTTCTCAGAGCACTTTTTTTTTGTTTTTAGCCATTTTGTTTTTTTCTTTTTTAGAATGAGGAGACTCCCGCAGCTTCCCCTGCAATAAAGTTTGGCAACGAACATAAAATAAAAATCAATATTCCCTGGCTGGGAAACATTTGAGGAAGTGAGATGCAAGAGTAGATGTTCTAAATATTGGTGATTTAGCCAGGTAGCATTTCTTTTTGTATACACTTGACTAAGCCTTGACTGGCATCACTAGCTCCGTATCAAACTCCAGCAACAATGTAGCATAGGTACCATGCATCAAGGTTACGTCGAAGTGGGCTCTTCGATCTTTAGGGAGTACGCTTTGTTTACACCAATGTTGCTGCATTGGGGGGAGGGGTCACGGACAACACCAGGCTTCACCAATAAAGCCTAAGAATACAACTAGTTGCTTAATATAGGTACTTTTCTGACAGCAATTGCAGGCAGCCCATTTCACATAGATTGAGCCCGAAGCTCATTGCTACCGAAAGACAAATCAGCAGGCAACAGCCCAGATAAGTTCTGAGACCTCGTATACAGAAGTATGCAAGACGCCACGAATATCTTCCCTGGCGCTGGTTCATTACTTTGCTTTGAATTCCGACAATTCATGTCTTTACAGTATTTTTTATATTTATTTTCTTTTTTTTAATGTATGTTGGAAGCAAGCTAGATATCTTAATGGTGCTTTAAGAGCAGTCCAAACTCCTGTTCTTTGAGATCACAGGTCCTATAGCACTATTAAGGTTGGACGAGGAGGCCCTGTCAGACAGCATGGTACAAGTGAGTGAGTGGGTGATTTTTTTTTTTTTTTTTTACTGGTGCTGCCATAATGTGCTAATGTGAAGTGGCATCCGTTTTGAACGCATAACACTTGTGCGAATTAAAATGCAAGATTAGCCACACATTTCTTTAAAAACGTACAAGAGCGGGTAAAGGAGTCACCACAAGCAATTTTGGCCACGGATTTGCCCCCTCACCACTCCACTAGTGTGGATCTTCTAGTGCGATGTTTACTTACCATGGCATAACTAATGTTTGCGTTTCGTTACAAAGACCAGCGATCACAACCTAAGTCCCACTCCTTGGATTTGGCCAGTTAACATAATAGATGCAGTAATTGTAAAAGAAGACAGCCTAAATGTATTGGGACGAAAAGGGTATAACATCGTTATACCGATGACGAGGCGCCTAAGCGGTTTACTTAGGGTACCACCCTACTCCTTGCATAAAAGCTCCGATTTACAGGGGGCTTGGTGCTATTGGTGTTCTAGGGCAAAATAGCTAATTACCTGAAACTCCAGAGTGCACTTGGTGCCCTGAGCGATATCTTCATAGAAGCACTGCTTGGCGTTGTCAGGCAGCTCAAACGTGATCTCCGAGGCAACAGCGTAACCCAGAAAAAGAAGAAAAGAGCAAACGAATCTCCATATGGGCGCGATCCTCAACAGCATCATAGTTATCACGTTTAATGCCTTGATATGAAGAGCTGAGAAAGGAAAAGCCAACTGTTGTAAAGAGAGTATCTAAATCAAAAGTCACTTTACATTAGTTAAACAAAAATATGAACAGTATACATATTATAGAGCTCAACTTAATCTAGCGGCTTTTTTATCATCAATGGTCTCACAAGAATATGTATACTCCAACACCCAATTAATAATAACCTTCAACACACGGTGCATTTTAAAGATAAATTGGTTTTCCAACCGCGCTGTTGTATTCAAACACTACAATAGACAACCAGAAAACATTACAATAAAGATAAAACACAGACCAGGAAAACAAAGGCAGCCGACCCAATAAATGTATCAATAAAGAAAATTGGGTGTGTATGGTGTAGGGGGGGGCGGGGTGTCGATGACGCTCTTTTAGGGGAGAATCAGTGACAAGAAGGAGGACTAAACAGCAGGATGATTGAGAGAAGGAACGCATGATTTGGTGTTAAAAGCGAGCATAACTAAAGTAGTTGGGGCAGGTTCATGTGGTAAAAGACGGTGGTATATGGGTATTGCCTCACCCCTTGCAGTGGTACCCCGGGCGCTGTTAGCAGCAGATGAGACGGGAGCCGGAAAGCGGAAGGCTTCCGGAAGCGCTGAACAGGTTCCTGTATACGTGGATTTTTAGTGCAACAAGTGGAGTTTCTGTCACTGACGTAGAAATGAGACTATAAAAGAAGCCCCGACGCTCTCCATGTTAGAGTCAGGCTCGTTCGTCATGTGTTTCGTCAACGCTTGCATCGCGGATGTAGAAGAGAAAGTGGGACGTTCGTCACCTTAAAACGGCCACTTCAAGGTGCCATACGTAATATTGCATACATTGCCCACGACAGGACAGCCTTGAGTGCCTGTGTAGATTGGCAGCCATCTTAGATCGGTAGTGCTCATACCTTACTTCATGCAAGACCGTATAAAAACATTACCTATTATAGAGCTTCTGTGTTTTGGACTACGTTGGTCTCCAGAATATACACACCTGAACATTTAAGAGGGCGTGGCTTAACGGTTAGAGTGGCTGACTCTAAAACTGGGGAAGACTCAACCATCCTGTTATTCTGTGTAAATCACTTAATCTCCCCGTGCCTTAAAAAAAAACCAAGCATTGGCATAGCCAATAGGTCTCGCCTCTGGGATCTTATAAGAAACTATTAAGGCGATGTCCTTTCCTGTATTTAAAGGTGCTGTTTAAGTGTTAAATAATATAGCGTCCTTAATTTTAGTTTTTGACCTGACTAAATAAAAAAAAATACTATTATGAAAGGTGCTGCAGTATAAGGTCTGTCCACACTTATTGGGTAATTGAAAGTATGTGGCTAGTAGTGGCCTAGATCTAAAGAAACTGAAAGCACAAATGTGGCACTACTATTGAGTCCTGAAATCGAAAACCCTTGTTAACAAATAAAGTACGGTATGCCCTTAAATGCTTGTGTGCTTAGAGTAGTAAGTGCTGAGCAGAAACAAAATGCCGATTCTTTCCTCCTTCCATGTACTATATCACATGCACACACTATTGACACATACATCACAAAATACATGTCACAATTACGAGCCACATTCTCCATTACATACAAATAAACACACACTTTAAAATGCACATGACCAAGATGTACATCATTGCATACACAAGTCACGGTAGAACCTAGCATTACACATAAAAAATATTGTCACAAATGTAATCATAAACACGTCACACTGCCACGTAACCACCACATGCATGGGTCACCACCATGACAATATCATGTGCATACATCACTATATTAACCCCTTCCATGCTCATGACAAGGTCAGCTCGTCATGGGTGTTACCTGCGCTGTGCGTTTGATGAGTTGACCTTGTCATGAACAATGGGGATCCTGCATATCCAGCGCAGGAGGGGAAAACCCCCTAGCAGCCAAGGTGTTAAGGAAAGAAATGATATTGCACTGCGGTTACCCAAAGTAAACGGACATATTTTATGGTTTCTCAAGACAAAAGGGGGAGGAGAGAATGGGAGGGGAAGAGAGGGAGAGTGAAGAGCGCAAGCGGGGAAATGGTGAAGGGGTAGATAGACATTGTGTAAGGGAAGGGAGCAGAAGAGGAATCTTCGAGCTTGGGGACGTTGCGGCTGCACATTTGTAAGCCCAGATTCCACATCCTTTCTGTACCCCTCTGAATACTTTTTACAAACACAGCCACATTTGATTTCTTCATTGAATTGAGTTCCAGATGGCACTGGAATCATGTAGTTCACATTGTTGTGCTTAGTTACAATAGTCAGCACACTATTTTCCACATTAATGTTAGCACTCTAGTTGCTTATTAGATTACTGTAGTAAAGCTACTGCTCACCAGGGAAGTCCGCTGCTGTTATTGAAATTGCATGTTTCAGCCTGCATGTCAGAATTTTTTTATGAAATAGAAGAGGATTGGAGAATTCACTCAAAATGTGCCCTAATTTTACTTTCTACAGCACTAATCATACTTTCTATGGCAAAATGAACCCCCTCATGTTGTTCCTTTTTAAATTAAATGTTTTAGGAGTTACCACTTTATTCCAATCAAGATGGCATCAGGTGTGCAATACGTTTGTCATAAGTAGGACTGTTAGCGCTGGCGCAGCGCGGCTCCAAAAATTCTTCATAAAACCATCACTATACCACACGGAGCTATTCACTATTCTCTTACAACTGGGCCAATCATTCTTATCTTACATTCATTCACCCATTTAGTTTGCTCCAAGGGTTCAGTAAAGATCCAAAAGCAGTGGCGGATGGTGACAATTGAAAGTGGTGAGCGTAAACTTTCTGTCAGAGTGAAAATCTAACATTTTGAAAGAAGAGTGAGTAAACTGTGCATTTTCAAGCTCAAACTCCAAAGGTTTTGCGTGGCTGAGATCAAAATACAAGTGGTGAAAGTGATGTTATCCCCCCTCACCTCCAGCGCCCAATTGCAGCTGTGGGATTCCTTTTATCACTTGAGTCCTTAGGCCTTAAGCAGAGGGCGAGCCTCACAAGGTGGTGTAAGTCCAGATGTATTACCTGGAGGAGGTAGATGCTCGGCCTGAAACCTGGCATCATGCACAACGAATGAAATGAGTACGGCAGACAGCACACTGGATACAACAGCTGAAGTGGAATTGCAATATGGAACTCACAGACCTTGGTGCACTATAGCACTCAAGGGCATACATACTTCACAGCACAAGCATTCAAGCATGCACTCTGCACAGCACTATATATACTAACACCATATAGGCTTAGGGTGTGTTAAGCATACAGCAGCTGAGGGAGTGTTTGATTCAGCAGGTAATCCGGTATTCCCTCTTGAGGAGTCTACCTAATCGCTTATGACCGAAATGACAGAACATGAGGACCAATGCAACGTGGTGCCCTGGTATTTGGCATCACTTGACTTGAGAGAGCAAAGTATATTGATATGAAAAAATACCATAGTGGCAGGGCTGATGCGCGAATACGGAGTAAGTGAAAAATGCATTAAAAGACTATTCTTGATTTTCTTACCCAGAGCATCTCGCTACCTGTTCTAGAGATTTTCACCTAATGCCTTAATCCCTGCGTCACTGGGTCTGAGCCACCTGAATCAGCAAAGCATGTGAATGGGATCTGGGGCTTAAAGGTTAACCTGTTTGGCCAGAGAGTGAATTTTCATAACACAGGTACGTATATTCATAAACCTTGGGCAAATAGCAAAAAGAAAAACAATTAGCAACAAGTATTTCATCGGAAGGAGAGGGTTTATATATGCTAAGCAACATGAACAGTGTGCCTGAAATAGAAGTTAACATAGAAGGAAACGAGTCTGCGGGAGAGGCACAGACATAAATTAGAGGTTTACTGTACAGTTCAGGAGGGTACACCATGTGGGAAATATTTTGTTGAGCTCATACAATGCCAAATAATTGTTCGGAAGATACACATGGCGCATGAATTCTTCCATAATGGGTATTACCTATTAGAAACATTCTACTGCAGTCATGCTGGGAAATAATGTGCCCCGTGTGTCTAAATTACACACCTTCTGGTACTCAGAGCCCGACCTTTCCTGCCCACTGAAGCAACAGCTACTGCTTTGGAAATTAACCACGCTCAAGAATCCATTCAGAAAGAATCCCCGCAAAACAAACTTTTTTCAACACTGGGTACAGGGACAATCAATTAATGAATACACAAACAAAAGTATACCAAAAGTGGCCAAGCACTATACAACACGATGTTATGTGTACACTCACCACAGACCTTAGCCCTCTTGTAAATTCACGCCTGAGTCCATTTGTAGATGCTAGCACTAGCCAAACTCAATCTAGCGGAGGCAGGGAAGAAGTTAAAAAAGAAAATGTGAGTTTTCATTCTCCTCCCCGAAATTCAGCTCTGAATGGCAGAAAAGGTTGCACATTTCCAAAGACTCTCTGGAAGGCGAACTTTGAATGCCGTGGTTACTCTAAATGAGGGCCTGTATAAAATACAAATACCCTTTCTCAGCAACACAGGATGGCAGAGCCCTCCTTTCAGCGAGTTGATTGGAGTCCACCATTTATTTTAATTTCAGTGTGTGCACGTTATAAGAGCTATATTGCAAACCCTGCGCACCTTGCATGCTGGGTGCACGGTCTGAAAGTCTCCAATCACTGGGGCCAGAGGTTCACTATAATTGAATGCTTCGAGACTCACACCGGACCGTGACATGAACCCGACCCGAGTGTTACGAAAGAGGGCTGGAATGCAATTATTCAAGTATGGTGACATTCACGGCGTTAATTCCTTGAGCCTGCCAATTTCTTCAATATATTATTATCAGAAATCCCTTTCTGCCCGGTGTAGGCAAATACAGAGCCCGGAAGCTGAAATGAGCTGGCATTCACGCGCACCTGTAAACACAGCAGATGCGGCTCGCGTTCACAATACGGGGGGGGGGGGGGGGGGGGGGGGGGGGGGGAGGGGGGAAACTAAAATAAACAAAACTTACCGGGTCCGCCGTCCACACCGCCTCTGCTACGACTCCCACGTTGGCAATGGCGTCTTCAAAGTTACTGCGTCACTGGAGTGGTAAGTTGGTGACAACCCCTCTCAGCCAATCCTGGCGCTGCCAGCAGCACCAGGATTGGCTTAGGGCATGGTTACTCCCTGCCCGCCTGCCTATTAGGAGACCGAGGTTTGAGCCTGTGTTCAACCCTCGCTCTCCTAATGGGCATGCGCCAACCAGAGCAGCAGACACAAGTGCGCATGAGTGGACACGGCTGAAAAATTTGCCTCCTTTCTCACTCATGCGCACTTGAGCTGCTGCCTGTTCCTGACAATGCCTGTCAGTCAACATGACGCCAGACCGTCCACCCCTTCAGAATCTGAAGGGGTGGGCAGTCCGACGTCATGCTGACTGACATGATTGTCAGTTCTCCAGGCCTCGGCGTCTTTGAACTTAAGTAAACTGAGAGTTTACTTAAGTTCAGAGACACCGACAGCTGCAAGCGGGGGGCGAAACGCCCCAACGCCCCCAATGGACCCACCGCCACTATCCAAAAGAGGAGTTGCGGTGCTATAGCGGTGTGCCTAGACTAAGTTTATACAATATTTACAACTGCAGTTTTATTTCTAATACCATGGTCTCTATAAGAAGAGATTTTAGAAACACCCCATTATTCATTTATTTTATTTGATCTGCAAGTAAAAGTTAACTATGGATAACAAGACCAGCTTAATTCTCCATTTATTTAATTTTTATATTAAAGATTTAGTCTCCTAGCATGACCTCTACGTTTTATTAAAATGGAAGTGAAGTAGTGTGGCTCACTGGTTAGAGGCGGCAGACCCGAGAGCAGAGGACGGCCCGGGACCAGGGTTCGATTCCCGGCGCGGCAGGTTTCTGGACCAGGGTCAGCGGACTCGATAATTCTCTCGCCTCGGTGCCCACTCTGATCAGCGATCACACTCGGCAACTCTGGGCATTAGCTTGCCTCATCTTCACTAACGGCCCCACTAGACTGCCGGGGATGCCTGGTCTCACCCTGGAGATACCCATTAAGGGACCATCTCTCAGGGAAGCCAGGAAGGGTTTCGCAGCGGTCGAAGCGCCTTGGGACCCTACGGGTAAGTAGTGCGCTATATAAATGCCAATACATTTACATTTACATTTACAAATGATTCAATTATGAAATAAGTCCTGAAAGAAAAGTTCAATTTCAATAGCATTCATTTATTAGCACGACAGACTTTAAATAAAAGGCATATTACCCAAACATAGAAGCAAAGACATCAGTATAGAATGTAATAATTCCAAACTAAAACCTCTCTGTCTTTCTCCCTCTCTCTCTCTCTCTCTCTCTCTCTCTCAGGATTTCACACCCATTCAAAAGTTAAAGTCGAGAAAAATGTCAAAGTCCCTGCCCCATAGAAAAAAATGCACAGACCGACAGCATCTCGGGGTGCAAAGATCAAGTCAAAAGGCGAGCTCCCTTCAATGTCCCAAATGTCCTCTTTTATACCCTTTTATACCCTTTTTCACTAACTTTATCTATCTAAATTTGTAACTCTTAAGTTCTTGAATGTCAGTGATTGGTCAATTTAGAGTCGGATGAGCATCACCTAATCGTCTTTCATTATAATTTTGTGCATAGTCATCTTCACATTGCAGCAAACTATGGTGTTATTGTCCAAACATTAACTTCCTTCGAAGTTACTTTGAATTGTTATTTGTCGTTCTTTTCCCACAGACCAAATGATGACTTCACTGTCTTTTGGCTTAGGCCCCACAAAATGGTCACACTGTCCTTGACCCATACTGCTCAGTCAAGGCATCTCGCATCTCCGATTTGGCACTTGCGCACTTCTATCGCCATCTCGGAATTTCAGTCAGCGTCCATCTTTCTTTTACTCGCATAGGCCTCAATTTAGGAACTATTACGAAAACAAACACAAATAAGTGTAAATTTACAAAATAAAGCCCTTTCTGTTTACCTCCCCTTTCTAAAGATTACCCGGTTAGTATTTACCTAGCTTTAAGCAACATATATGCATGGTTCGACTTACCAATCTTCATGATATATGCCACAAATAAACTGCCCGGAGGCTGAGCATTCATGCCTCGGGAGCCGGGTAGCAGGTGCAAAGATCAGGCTGCAAGCAAGTACAGTGACCTGGCTTGATAATCTGACTTTCGCTTCCTGATCTAGCGCACAGTGCAGGCCAGCAGATTTACAATATCTTTGGCTAAGCGGCCTCGGCCATTTTTGCATGAATGAGGATATACCATACGCGAATGACTGTTAATGCAAAGATTCTGTTAAGTGTAAAAAGAGTTTTGTGTTTAATAATACTCCCTGGCCGGGAAAAGGCCTGTGTCTTTAAATTACTCATTAGATTCAGAATGAGGCACTCGGGTGGTTTCCTGCTCAACAAATGGCCCTCGTGCTGTATTAGTATTAACATGAAGACTAGATGAATGAGCCTGTCAACGTTCATGGGGGTGATGGAGGGCGTATAGAAAGGAAGGCATGCCGTCTCAGAAAATTATGTTTCACAGGCTACAAAGACGAAGATGCAGCAACATTTGCACATTATGCAAATTCACAACATTGTGTCCTGCCTGGACAGGCAACCATAGGAATCTACATATCATATAATGCATGGACATTACCTGCATTTCATTCCTGTTAGGAGCTCGCCCCAAATAGTGAAAATTGATGAGAGTTCTGCTGACTTGTTCATTTTGCTCAATGACTTATTTATAAGTAACTAAATATGGTGCTTATTTATTCTCAGAATAATGTGTATTTCTAACAAGCTGTGCATTGTGTAGTAGGAGGTGGCTTCCCAAAACCTAGGAGTGGGGTGATTGCCCAATTCACGGAATTATGTAGTGAATGACACTTTGAAACTGTGAGCTGGCTGTTTCTAAGATCACTGTGGTGTGCCATGATGATTTGCGCCTGTTAAGCATAGAGTCGAGCAACTGGTTTCTTGTGTTTGAAGTGTCTAAAGTTCATACACACGTAGCTTGAGGCAATATTTGCTCACTTGTTTGCTTGTGCAGTTAGCAGAGTGTGGCACCAGTACTGTGGTGACCAGATACATATGACTTTTAGCAGTGCCAGTTGAGGATGCGGGTGGACCCAGTGGAGGGAATGGGTGGACTCGTGGAGCCAGGGAAAAGTATGTGTGGCCTCCGACAAACACTTGAGCACCTGGACTTCATATTTTACAAATTAAGCACTGAGTCCAGCACACTTAACTGCAGTTGTACTAACAAGAATGACTTGCCGTGGTCTCTGCCATCGAGGCACCAAACAATTTCTCCTCCTGTGAACTTTTATCCGTACCCAATCTTCAGGAACTAGATCATGAGCTGGATGTTTTTCTTTAGTTTTAGACTCAGTTCCCACCTGATGAAACACAGAAGTTACTACGTCAGACAGATTTTTTCAGTAATCCAGTATGATATCATCATTTATGCTCAACAGTTTATCAACGGGTGCAAATGCTTGTCTCATTACTCTTCCCATCAAAATCTCATGTGGGCTTAATCCTGTTCTCTTGTCAGGAGTACTCCTCAGGGTCATTAGAACAAGTGGCAGGGCATCTGGCCATTTTAGTCCTGTGGCCAACACATTTTGGAGATTCTGTTTTTTATAGTTCCATTTACTTGTTCAACCACCCCTGAAGCTTCTAGTCTGTATGCACAATGCAACTTTTGATGAATGTCCAGTGCTTCACAAATCATTTGCATTAGTTCATTGTGGAAGTGGGTTCCAAGATCTGTTTCAATAGTTACGGGGAAACCGTAGCGTGGTATTATCTCACGTAACAGGAGTTTGGCAACAGTTACTCCATCATTTCTCCTAGTGGGGAATGCTTCACCCCATTGTGAGAATAGACAAATGATCATAAGCACATACCTAAGTCTGTTACATGGAGGAAGCTCATTGAAATCCAATTGCATTCTAGTGAATGGATCTCCCTCCCTTCCTATGGTTTCCAGACTCACAACAGTTTTTCTTCTTGGATTCAGTTGTTGACAAACAAGGCATCTTTGACAAAGGCTTTCAGCAATCATCCTAAACTTTGGATTATAGCATGTCTGTCTAAACAACCTAGTCATAGCATCTCTTCCAATATGGGCTTGACCCTGATACATTCGGGCCATATTTGAAATCATGTTATCTGGCATTACTGGTCTTTCATCTTTATAAACCCAGATTTCATCCTCTTCTCTTTGTCTACATCCTACCTTTAACCAGTAATCCTTTTCTTCTTCACTAGCTTCTTCCTGCATTTATTTTACCTCCTACCATGTCTCCACTACAGTTGTTAGCATCAAAGGGCTTGAAACATGTTCAGTTTGTCTCTCCCAATTAATGGATGCTTGATTTTTAGCACAGTATTTTGCAATTGAATCAACATATTTATTACCTCTTGTTATATAATCATCTCCTTTCTTATGGGCAGCACGTTTAACTACTACTAGCTTATCTGGCAATTGTATGGCATCAATCAACATTTTCGCAAATTCAGCATTTCTGATGGGGGATCCTGCCGAAGTCATATAACCTCTTTGGGACCACAGTGGACCATAATCATGGACAACCCCAAATCCATACTGACAGTCAGTCACTATGGTGATCCTGATTTCTTTTCCCAACTCGCATGCTCAAATCAAAGCAATCAATTCTGCAATTTGAGCTGAATGGATTCCTTTCAGACAAGATGCTTCTAAGACATCTGCTACTGTACAAACAGCATATGCAGCGCTCAATACACCCTCATCTGTTCTCAGACATGATCCATCCACGCACATCACGTAGTCAGATTCAGGTAAAGGTACATATTTGATGTCCGACCTTGGTTTAGTGCAATATTCTAGTACATCTAGACATTTGTGATCCACTTCATCCCTTACTTCCACATTCATGGCATCAGGTAATAATGTAGATAGATTCACATTTACACAACTTGAAATTGTAACATTGTCTGTACCTAGAAATGTCTTCTCATATTTTGTCATTCTGTTATTGGTAAGAAACTGTGTCTTACTGCTAGTGAGGAGAATCTCCACCGAGTGAGGTACATACACTCTCAACGGAAATCCCATCACTATACCTTCACTTTGTTCAATACCCATGCTTGTAGCAGCTACTGCCTTCCGGCCTGGACTGGC
The DNA here is from genome assembly GCF_964263255.1 of Lissotriton vulgaris. Classification (NCBI taxonomy): domain Eukaryota; kingdom Metazoa; phylum Chordata; class Amphibia; order Caudata; family Salamandridae; genus Lissotriton; species Lissotriton vulgaris. Next base: position 730,633,261 of record NC_141689.1, read on the forward strand.
GTTACCAGGTACCGGGCGTTTCCTCGGTGGGCTGGCAGGGCATAAGCCACATTTCGCTGTTGGTCGGGCCAGTTTTGCTCCTGGGGAACGAGTCCTTATAAAATAAACAATGCAAAACAAAGCCAACAAAGTGTGCTCCTAAAATATTTTAGTTTTTGCAATGGATGGTTCCAGTCTCGTGCACCATCGCCACGAGAAGCGCTGACTATCAGGGCTTAAGGGGGGCAGGGATGAGTAACAGATTATGATCATGAACTTAGAAACATTCATGCCCCAAACCACCCCCGGTCGAGGATGCTATTCGTGAACCAAAAGCAAAACTGTTTATTTCCCCTATACCTGTCTATGGGTGTTACTTTAGATGGAGTAACTATATAGTCTTGCTTGTGTGCAGTGCACACACTGAACTGATGTATTTTAAGGTGCTCTTGTGTGATGAAGAAGGAAAGGAGGCACTGTGAAAAAGTAAATGCTTAGGATCACACAATGTGGTCAAGTGGAAGCCGAGATTGATGCACGTTTTGGTACAATTAAACCCCTGTATGGTTGTCTCGTTCTCTCTCCAACTTTAGATCATGGCTTGATGCTTTGTGTTGAACTATTTGAGGAGCTAAACCAGTGCTCTATGGTAAGTACATCAGTCTTTGCATGTTTCATAAGGATTGGTGGTAGTAGTGTTTAAGGAAGGTGATGTTTTCATGCAGAAACTGAAATGAAAACCATCCTTGGTCAGTGCACTGAGACCATTTGCTCAAGATAACTTAAGGTTTTTACTTGTTGTTCTTCATTCTTGAATAACTCATCCACCTACTCCTCAATATCCAACTATTCATTCATTGAGCCATGCAGCCATGTCTCCAGTCCTCATCCATGTATTCAATGATTGGACAACACTAGATAATGAAAAATGTATTGTAAGACTCATCATGTTTGCATTTAAAACAAGTTCTTGAGGTAGAACCACCCCAAGCCCCCATTGCAGTGGTGGGGCTCACTCACTGCGTTTGCTGCAAGCAGGATGGGGGCTTGTATGACACATTTTTCCAGGGCTGCTCTTGCGTTCCAGTCCAGCCCTGACTGCCTCGTCATGAGCCCGCCCGCGCAATGGAACGCTCAGCACAGCGGGGGAATTATCCCCGCGTGTGAGCGTTCCATGGCTCATGACGAGCCCAGGCTCGTAACCAGCACACGAGCACCATGCTGCATGACGAGCCTGGGCTCGTCATCAGCACAGAAGGGGTTAAACATCCCGGCAATGCCTTTGCAACGGGATCCAGAACAGCAGAAAAGTATGCAATTGGCTTTCTCAGTTTTCCATGTCTCTGTATTAAGACTGACAAAGCACATCCTTCCCTTTCACTGCAATATAGCTCAAACTCTTTTTCATAATCTGGCATTCCTAAAACTGGTGCTTCATATAGACTTGTTTTTAGTTGCTCAAAAGCTTCCAGTTCTGCCTTATTCAGAGTTATTGGGTCTTTTACATCTGCTTTTGTTAATCTTTGCAAAGGTTTAGCTATTAGTGAAAATCCACTAATCCATTGTCGACAATATCCAACCATTCCAAGAAAGATTCTCACCTGTCTCTGTGTCTTTGGAGGTTTCATTCCCTGTATCATTTTGATCATTTCTACGGTGACCTGTCTGATTCCCTTAGCAATCTTGTATCCCAAATATTGCACTTCTTTTTGACAAAACTGTAATTTTTACGGTGACACTTTATGTCCTTCATCTGCCAGATGATTTAACAATGTAACAGTGTCTGTAACACATGCTTCTTTTGTTTTTGATGCCACTAACAGATCGTCAATGTACTGCACTAGAACTCATTCTCCAGGTAAACTCAGATCTTCTAATGATTTCTTTAACAATTGATTAAAGATTGAGGGACTTTCAGTATACCCCTGAGGAATTCAACACCATGCTAAAATACCATTTTTGAATTGGAACACAAATATTGGTTGGCTTTCAGGATGTAATGGAATTGTGAAGAACGCATTACATAGATCAATGACTGTATACCATTCTGCATCATGTGGAATTTGATATAAAATTACTGCTGGGTTTGGCACAATTGGACAACATGGAACTACTATCTTATTTACCTTTCTTAGGTCCTGCACTATTCTGAACGTTCCATTTGGCTTTTTTCAATCCCATTAGCGGAGAATTACAAGGACTGCTTTCTATTTCTCTCAAAATCCCTTGCTCAATCATTTTTTCTATCAATGGCATTATTCCTTCAATTGTTTCAACTGTCATCTTGTATTGAGGTGTATTCGGATAGTTTACTCCTTCCTTTAACAGAAACTTTTACAGGGTCTACATTTTTCATCAAACCAATGTCTTCTCCTGTAAAATTCCACACTTGCTCTTTAACTACCTCTTTCAGTTCTTTGGGTATTTTGTCTCGCTCAAACACAGGAAACATTTTATTCTTTTCTGCTTCAATTAGTGTCATTGTCATTTTATACAGACTATCTTCATCTGGAGTTTGGAGCTCTATGCCATCTGGTGAGCAATAACTGGCACAGTTCATTTTACACAGTATGTTCCTTCCAAGGAGATTTACAGGACTACTGTCACACACAACAAATCGATGCATGTCTTTGAAATTTCCAATCTCTATTTCAATTGGTTTTGTTAAGGACGTTTTAGTCTGCTGATTTGCTACACCTACCACTTGAATATGTTCACCCGAGAGAGGAAGATTTTGAATTTTCACTGATCTAACAGTAGAACGGGTAGCACCTGTGTCCACTAGGACAGTCATATCTACATCATCATTCACCTTTCCATTCACATATGGACCAGACTGATCTACCTCTAGAGTAGCGCCAAGCACCCACTCTTCTATATTTGTATATTTGTATATTTTTGTATATTTCTAAAGCGCAAACAATCGCTCCGAAAGGAGCATCCTGGCGCTGACTAAACAGTGTGCAAAGGATCGGAAACAGAGAAAAGACTATATGAAGGACATTACATAATCGTCAGAAAGAGAATAAATCCACGTTTTGAGTTGTTTTCTAAATTGGTTTTCCTGGGTTAGGGATCTAAAATGGTTGGGAATAGAATTCCACGCTTTACCAGATAAAAAAGACAAAGACTTGCTTCCTTTTGTCTTAAGTTTGAATTTTAACGGCTTGATCAGGTTTTGACCTGAGGATCTTAAGGTCCTTACGGGATTGTAGTGTGGAAACCGTTTGATGAGATAAATCGGGCCAGTGCCATTGAATGCACGGAATGCTATAATTAAGATTTTAAACTGTATTCTTTTAGGGAGTGGTAACCAATGAAGGGTTTTAAGTGCGGCCGAGGCAGATGATCTCCTGGGTAACTTGAGAACAAGTCTAGCCGCCGCTGCATGCCTTGGAGTTTTCTGAGGGTGTTTTTCTTTTTAACGCCTGCCATCAGACCGTTGCAATAATCAAGACGTGCAAGGATTAAGGCCACTGCCACTGCCTTTCTTGAGTCAATGGTAAGAAAGTCGAAGAACTTTTTCAGTGACTTAATGATATTGAAGCAGCTTCCTGCAACATTCCTGACATGTTGGTCAAAGGATAATTTGGTGTCAAATAGAACGCCAAGATTCCTCGCTGATACAACTACTTGCGGTGGCGCAGGGATGTTCTCGGGCCACCATTTGCTGGGACAGAATTGGGGATTTTTACCCATGGGCAGAATTTCCGTCTTACTGGTGTTGCATTTAAGATGGTTTTTCTCCATCCAGCAGAAGACATCTTTTAAACACTTCTTAAAATTCGACTCAGCATCTGTAGAATTGTTCTCCAAGGGAACAATAAGCTGAGTGTCATCGGCATATGATGTTACTAATATGCCGTATGACTCAATTAAAGAGATGAGAGGGACCATATATATATTGAACAATAAAGGGCTCAATATTGAGCCCTGAGGGACTCCAGAATGTACCTTCTTCTCTTTAGAAAGAAAAATGCCCAGAGAGATGGTCTGGGACCTGTCTGTCAGGAAGGAGATTATCCAATCCAATGCAACATCCGTGATTCCTATATCCCTAAGTCTATTAATCAGTAGGGAATGGGAGATGGTATCGAACGCCGCCGTAAGATCTAATAAGATCAGGACGGCGTTCTTCCCCTGATCTTGTAATAGCTTTATTGAATCAGTGAGTTCAATCAGGGCAGATTCCGTAGAATGGTATGAACGGAAACCTGATTGCTGAGGATGAAGGATATGATGTGTGTCTACATAATTTTTTAATTCTTTATGGACCATTTGTTCAGTGATCTTACCCAGAACGGGGAGGAGTGAAATCGGGCGTAAGTTAGCAAGGTCTGTAGGGGATTTATTTGCTTTTTTCATGAGGGGTCTCACGATTGCATGCTTCCATTCGCTAGGCACAACGCCTGTGCTCAGGGAAGCATTAACAATCTCATTAATGATGGGATTGACAACCTCAATTAATTGGTGGAGGATTCTAGGTGAACATGAATCCGAGGGGGCACCCGATTTACATGACATGAATGCCTCCCGGGTCTGGAGGAGCGTGACCGGGGTGAAAGTTCTAAGACAGCCCTTCAGGTTCTTTCCACAGTCCGGTGGAGTAGCAGACAAGACGTGACAAGGAGCTTGGAAGTCCTTTTGTATTAGTGAGATTTTTTCTTCAAAGAAATCCGCAATCTGATTGCAGAATTCTAAGGAAGGTGGGATTTCTGGTTGTAGGGCTCTAGGATGGGTAAAAGACTTGACAATGGAGAATAACTTTTTTTGTTTTGTTTGGCTGTATTAATAGCATTGATGTAAAAGTTCTTCTTGGCTATTTTGATCGCCGTGAGGTAAGTTTTTCTCTGCTGAATATACAGGCTTCTTTCTGTCAGGTCATAGGTTTTTCGCCAACTACGTTCTTTTTTTCTGCACAATAGATGAATTTTTGCTAGTTCAGATGTGAACCAAGGGGCATTAATCTTCCCTTTTTTCCCTTTGCCTTGAGGTTTTCTGTGGAACTCTGTCTTTAATCTCCTGTCTCATCCATGTGTGAAAGCATTTGGAGCCCTGGACAGCATCACCAGGCATGGTGGGAATAAGTGCGGCAACGATAGGATTAAGCTTCAAGTTAGCCTCTACTCGCGCCCAATTAACTTGGTTCCCTGAATTATGAGTCAGTTTGACTAGAGGTTGGGGCTGTGAGAGCTTAATGTGAAAGGGGACCAAAAAGTGGTCTGACCAAATCTGCGGGACAGGGGGCTGGGTCTCTAAGAGGGGAAAATTAGTGCATATTCCGTCCAAGGTGTGGCCGGCTTGATGGGTGGGCTGTGCGACTGTTTGTTGAAGGTCGAAAATCTCCAAGGTTTGGAGGAAATTCAGTGCCTGTGTGTCAGATGTAGATTCCAAATGTAAATTAAAATCACCCAAAAATGTAAAATGTGGATAGCGAATTAAGAATTGTCCTAAAGAGTCACTTAGTGAGTCTAAAAATGCCAAGGCACTACCTGGAGGGCGATAAATCAAGCCGCCTGAAAAGGAAGATGAATCATTTAGCTTGATAGAAAAGCCCAAACCTTCAACCCCTTTTAGGGGAGCTAAAGTAAAGGTGTGACATTTTATATGGCTTTTGAGCGGATGTATGACGTTAGAACGCATACGTTTACCACGACCTACCATTACAACGCGGTCGTAACAACGAAAGTTGTTACCACGCATTGCGCTGGGGGGGCGCAAAATTAAATAATTTAATTTACTATTCCAACACCAGTACATTTTGCAATTTTGATTCTGTCTTATTCGGTTTTAAGGTTTTGATCCAATCGCTTTATTCTTGCTCTGTTGGCTCTACTAGAGTTTGTGTTAAATCGGTTTTCACTATTACACACACTTCCGGAACGAACACTGAAGCAGAGGGTCCCCGATATTTGAGTGGGTACACCATGCCATAATTGTCCCTGTATAGCGACACGGCTTAATTTGAAGTCCTTCTTCTATCCTCTGAAACTAGGAGTTTGACAATACACAAAGGGATCGAAAAATAACACTTGGCCTTCTAATGAAATCAAGTGGGACATATGCGCCATTTCCTTGGAACTACATGAATTGATCTATCCAGTTCTCGAAGTCATTGTAACATTGAGATACGACATCAAGCCCTGAAGAAGCCCATGTTTGGGCAAAACGCGTAGGCTGTGGATTTTGGCTGTGGATTTTATGACACAACAAAAGCATTTGAAAATCACGTCACCGTTTGGAAAACCCTTACTCCTGTCATCTGTGTTGATTCATATGTATGGCATTTAAAGTCACAAATAAGTATAGATACGCTTTGCCTCTCCACTGCTGTGTTGAATAAAATCCACATCCATTTCACTTGCCAGGCTTTCAAACCTTCCATGCATGCTTTTTGTTTTCCTTGTAATACTTTTACACATAAATGTGATCTCATCATCCTGATAATTTTTCAATCTATCTGTACCAATTGTTCCAATTATTAGTTCTTCCATATCAACTTTTAACCTAGCTACATCTAGCAATTTTGATTCTGTCTTATTCGGTTTTAAGGTTTTGATCCAATCGCTTTATTCTTGCTCTGTTGGCTCCACTAGAGTTTGTGTTAAATCGATTTTCACTATACTCTTCTCAGGAGTTACCAAATCTGACTCTGCTCCTGTTGGGAATTTATTTGGAAGACTCTGATTAAAAGTCAATTCTGTCGGTGTCATTTGGTTAGTGCGTTTAATTTCTGACAAATCTGGATATACCTTTTCTTTTACTTTCTGTTTACTCTGATTTAAAGGAATAGTTGAAGATGGCTCTTTTATTTTCTGGTTTTCAAACACTGGGATTACTGGACCTATTTTTACCGGAACAGTTACAGCTTCTATATTATTAGTAAGCTCCTGTGTCTTTTCAGTTAATTCATTTGTTGAACGTATATATTCAGCAGTACTCTGTTGTGCTTCAACTTGATCCTCTACTCTATTTCCCATATTTTCCATTCCATTTTCTTGTTTAGGTGTCCCTGTATATCTTGTTCCGAATAATGGAACATCTGGTTCATATCTCATTTCTACTCTTTCTGGGAGATCTCTAAAATTTGAGAATTTTTTAGGAGTTTCTGCTAATCTATCCTCTAACTGCGGAGCACTTGGGGTTGTACCCATAGAATTTGCTTGATATGGCGGTGGTCTCCTATTTAGGATCTCTTCCAATACTGCATCCTCAGACCCACAATCTTCATAACTCCTTTTTCCTGTTTCTATGTTATTTCTCTTTTCTATACATTTCCGCCCCTTTTCCTCATCTACCAATCTAACCAGATACATCCCATCACACATGTTAGCATCTCTCCATCTTCGCATTCTAGCCTCATGTGTCTCTCTCCAAAATCTACAACCTCTATTTCTTAGTCCTAGATAGTCTCCACACCTTTCCTGCTCTAAATCATGCATTTCATCTTCCCACTCACACAAAGCTTCAAACGGTGTTGGTCTAGGTCTTGGTTCAAGCTTCATAATTTTGTCTGTCAAGTTCTTAATATTGCAAGACTAAAAGATCCTTCTTCTGGGAAAGCTAGCACACCATCATTTCTGGTATATCTCACCCAATTCTCCAACCATATACATGTATGGTAGCCATATTTTGTCATCATGTATGATGCAGGTGTGTCATGGTTCTACATACCCTTAGCACACATATCCTAAGACACGTGCAGAATGCTCCCTTATGAAAACCCACCCCTGTACCGTGCTCCCCGCACGCATCAAGTCAGTGTGATTGGGTGTATATATACTTCCGTGATACATGTTTTTCACCTTATTAGGTTTTTGCCAACCTTGCTTTGACCTGTGCCTTTTTCGCTTGTGTACTTTTGTGATGCCTTGTTTGGTTATTGGAGTTGGGGAGCGCAGTATATTTGAATTGTGACCTTCGCGTATGGCTCTGTAAGAGACAATGCCCCTGCGAAGGTCTCATGGTTCTCTCCCCGCATCCCTGCACGCTCCCTTTCGGTGCGCGTCCAACGGGGATTGCAAGCAACGTCCCGGCGCACGTTCAGAGAGCGTGACTGGGAGCGGCTGGGTGCGGTCCTGTATTTAAACCGCACCCAGCCTTCTGGAAGGCGCTTTGCCTTCTGATTTCCCTCGGACAAGGTCGCGTCTGATGGAGGAACTCACCTGAAGGAGAATTCGATCCTGGCAGGACTCCACGGCGGTTCTTCTTATTTCCTGGAACTAGAAACCTCAAGAACTAAATTGGAAAGCTAAGTACTTTACTTGACAGAATTTTTGGAACTTTTATTTGCGAAAGGCTTCGCAAAGAAAGAGACTTGGGACATTTTTATGCATATTAATGTTTTGAGGAACAATTGCCAGTTTATTTAAGTGTTGAATTGTGAAGAGATTTACAATGAGGTTTTAGATTTTATTTGTAAAAGGTGATAGAAGAAAGATATGTAGGATTTGGTGTGTCTTTTGGCTTATGCTTATCTTTTATAGCACTAATAGAAAAGACTAGAACCCCGAGATCAAGAAGCAAAGGTTAATGCCAAGTAAGTTTTAGGAATAGATAGGAAGAATGCAAAGGGTCTCTTAAAGATAGTAAATTAATCCTTCCATTCTTTTGCGTCAACTTCCAGACGAACAAGCTGACATTCCACCAGTTGACCATCTATCCTAGAGGACATCTGACGACTTCATCACCACTACCCAACAAAGACATACTGGGCGAAGGCCTACAACTTGCTGATCGCAGGTAGGGGAACTTCAGAAGTGCGCCACTCTGATTTAGATGCTCTAACTAGATAGAGTTATAGTAAAGGGGGGCCTAAGAATAGTTAGGAGTGTTGACTCTTAAACTGGAATACTAAAGTATTTGGTGCTTGTTGCTTCGCAGGTCGACAGCAAGAACTAAAGTCTTCCCTTCAACGTCCAGTACCGGCCCTCCTCCCTAATTCCTAGTTTAAACCTTGCTGTGCATATTCGAATCAGTAAGTTTTAGTTAGTGATTAGGGAAGTTGGTCCCTTGCGTCCCTGCGAAATCATCCACGTCTTCCTAGAGGACTTCAGTCAAGACAAGGTAAGGGACGACGTGGTTAGCTTTGACAGAAGGCAAAGCCCACGTAGATAATTTCGCCCGGACGCAATGGATCAAGTTAACATGCAGGATCTGGCCGCAGTTTTAGAAGCAATTAGGCAGGATAATGCAGCCTTACGTAGGGATTTATCCTCTCTTCAAGACTCAATTCAGCAGAAATCAACCACTTTTCAGAGTTCATCGTCCAGTGCTGATACCAAAACTCAGATCCAAGTGGTAACTCCGTTCCCCACCCCCTTAGCCCCACCTGAAAGATTTTATGGGGATTGTAATAAGTTCTCAGTGTTTTTACAACAATGTCACTTACATTTTATAGCTAAGACTACAGCCTTTCCAGACGATTCCTCCAGAGTAGCATTTATGTTATCCTATATGGGTGGAGATGCAGCTCTTTGGTCAGTTCCTTTAGTGGAAAATGACGATCGAATTTTGTATAATTTTAAAGATTTCGAGAGGGCTCTAAAGAAGATGTTTGCAAAACATCTTTTTGTTCAGTCGGCGGACAATGAGCTTTTAGGTTTAAAGCAAGGATCTTCGGATCTGTTACATTATATATCTACCTTTAACCGTCTGGTTTTAGAGGCTGATTGGCCGTACGACAAAAGAGTTTCTATTTTCTACAGAGGATTAAGGGAGGAATTAAAGGACATGATAACTCAGATACTCGAGCCTCCAGAAGACATAAGTGATTTCATTGACTTAGTGGTAAAACTTAATCATCGCATTTCAGAGAGAAAAGGAGAAAGAGGGAAGACAGAGCATAAGGTAGTTTTCTTTAAGGAAAAGTCAACCTCAAATCGAGAATCAGGTCCAAAGACTGACTCGGTTGAACCCATGCAAATAGGTTCGATCCGTGGTCCTTTATCTAAGGAGGAGAAGGAAAAAAGGCGACCTTTAAACCAGTGTTTATATTGCGGAAAGACAGGACACTTCGTAAAGGAATGCCCCACACGACCTAACAAGTTTAAAACCAAAACTTCCGATTTGGCCATCACACAGGAAAAGTCGGAAAACTAGAACACTCGGTAAAGGGAGAGGTCAGTTTATCGGGTGGTCTTTCTAGTTTGGCCTCGACTCTTCCTCCTGTAGGTTTTAGACACTTTTCTATCCTAGTGGAACTCCGAGATCTGCTTTCCGAATCCCACACAAGAAAAGTAGAAGCCATTATAGATTCCGGGGCTACTGGAAATTTTATTGATTCCCAATTCTTCTTACAGTTAGGTTTTAAGTCTGTGTATAAAGATCACCCAGAAACTGTTAGAGCAGTTGATGGTAAAGAGTTGACTTCAGGGCTTGTAAACAGACAGACCGAACCTTTAGAGATGGATTGTTCTCCTATACATCGAGAAAGAATACAATTTGACATAATAGATGCCCCTCAATTTAAGATGGTTTTGGGAATACCTTGGTTAATAAAACATAACCCGATCATAGATTGGGTAACCAGGTTAATTACCTTTAAGTCATCCTTTTGTGCTGAACAGTGCTTCCTCATCGATAGATCTAAGGATGTAGTTCAAGGTTTTGATTTCGGAATTGAATCACCCAATGTCCTGCTTTTGGATGGGGTCCCATCGGTATATAACGACTTATCTGATGTATTTGACAAGAAAAAAGCCAATACTCTACCTCCACATAGAGATTTTGACTGTAGAATAGATCTCATGCCTGGAGCAACCTTGCCCTGCAGTCGCATTTACGCTCTTACTGAAGCAGAAAACACTCATCTGAGAGCATACCTAGACGAGTACCTTGCGAACGGCTTCATTAGGCACTCCAAATCTCCTGTATCTTCAGCTCTTTTTTTTATTCCGAAGAAGGGAGGGGAATTGCGCACGTGCATAGATTATAGGGCTTTAAACAATGTCACAATTAAGAACAGGTACCCCTTACCTTTGATTCCAACGCTTTTGGACAAAATAAAGAAGGCTAAGATTTATACTAAACTGGACTTGCGAGGAGCTTACCATTTAGTTAGGGTAAGAAAAGGAGACGAATGGAAGACGGCCTTCCGCACTAAGTTTGGTCTCTTTGAATATCAAGTTATGCCTTTTGGTCTGTGTAACGCTCCTGCCGCCTTCCAGTTTTTTATAAACGAAGTTTTACATGAAATCATTGACATCTGTTGCGTAGTCTATATAGATGATATTCTCATCTACTCTGATACAGAGGAAGAACATGTACAGCAGGTCCGCGCCATTCTTCAAAAACTACTCTCAAATTCACTTTATGTGAAGTTGGAAAAAAGTCTGTTTCATGCCTCCAAGGTGGACTTTCTGGGTTACATTATTAGTCCCGAAGGTATAGAAATGGACCCTAAAAAGGTAGAAGCAGTAACAACTTGGCCCAGTCCCACTACCGTGAAACAAATTCAAAGTTTCCTAGGCTTTGCAAACTTTTACCGTAGATTCATTCAGAACTTTTCTCAAATAATTACACCCATAACCAGGTTGTTGAGAAAAGGAGTAAAATTCTTATGGACCTCAGATGCTGATGAAGCCTTTCAAAATCTAAAGAAGAGGTTTACCATGGCCCCAATCTTATGTCATCCAGACCCCAATCAACCGTTTATTGTAGAAGCAGATGCATCTCAATATGCATTGGGAGGAATTCTCTCACAACGAAATTCTGATACAGGCCAAATGCACCTGATAGCTTACTTTTCTAGGAAGTTGTCAGAAGCAGAACAGAATTATGCAATCGCCGATAAGGAATTATTGGCAATAAAGGTGGTTTTTGAAGAATGGAGCCACTGCCTGTTAGGGGCTCGTCATCCAGTAACTATTTATACTGATCACAGAAATCTTCAAGCTCTAAGATCTGTAAAAGCTCTGACTGCTAGACAGTTACGTTGGTCTATGTTCTTCAATGACTACACTTTTGTAATAACCTATCGTCCCGGAAAAGAGAACTTGAAAGCGGATGCTTTGTCTAGAATTGGAGAGAAAGGCCCAGAACAACCTGAAATTGTCCATCCTGTAATCCCAACTTCTTGTTTTCAGGGAAGTTTAACCATGAGTAACATTATTAATGACATCAAGGAGGCCTTGAAGGATAAGGATATTGAGATGTGGAAAAAAGATCATCCTTATCTACATGAGAAAGATGATTTGATGATGGTACATGGTTTGATTTTCATTCCTAAAGAAAAGATTCAAAAATCCATAATCCAGCTTCACCACGATACCATGTTATCTGCTCATCCTAGCATTTTGAAAACTATGGAACTTATAAGACGAACCTTTTGGTGGCCTTTGATGTTCAAAGACATTCAGTTATTTGTAGAGACTTGCAGTGTTTGCATTCAACACAAGACTTCTCATCAAGCTCCTAGTGGATTGTTAATGCCTCTGCCCATCCCACCGCAACCCTGGCATACAATATCGCTAGATTTCATAGTTGAACTACCTGAAACCAAGAAGGCATTTAATACAATTCTAACAGTTGTGGATCAGTTCACGTGAATGGCCCATTTCATTCCTTTAAAGAAACTTCCCACTGCTTTAGAACTTGCTCACTTGATTATATCACACGTGATAAGATTACACGGTATTCCTTCAGTGGTCATTTCAGACAGAGGTTCCCAGTTTATTTCAAAGGTTTGGCAAAAGCTGGGTTCATTGTTACAGATGGATGTTCGTTTGTCTTCCAGTTACCATCCCCAAACAGATGGTTTAACTGAACGAACTAATCAAACTATCGAACAGTATCTCCGTTGTATGTTGCCCAATGTTCCTGAAGAATGGTCTGATCTGTTAAGCCCCTTAGAGTTCGCTTATAATAACTCTGAATATTCATCTATCAAAATGTCTCCGTTCTTTTGTAATTTTGGATTCCATCCCAAATGTATTCCTGAAAGTCCTACTAACTATGATTCTGTACCTGCAATTTCTGACTACGTATCCAAAGTATTTACCATCCAGGAAGAAGCTAAATTCAACTTGGCAAAGGCGAAAGAATCTCAGAAAGAGACCAAGGACAGACATCGATCTGAACAACCTCAATATAAAGTAGGTGATAAAGTATGGTTGAGTACGAAGAATTTGAAACTCAGGGGAAACCGGAAATTCAATCCAAGATTTATTGGTCCCTTTCCTATAGAGAAGGTAATTAACCCGGTTTGTGTAAGATTGAGTCTCCCTCATAAGTACTTGATACACCCGGTTTTTCATGTCTCTCTGGTTAAGCCATTCCATCCCCAGACCCGTATCTCTAAATCTCCGCCTCCCATCATGATTGACGACCACCCAGAATTTGAGGTTAAAACAATTTTAGATTCCAAAAGAGTTCGAGGAAAACTGTTTTACCTCATTGATTGGAAAGGTTATGGCCCAGAGGAAAGGTCATGGGAACCTTTAGACCATCTAAAGAACTCTCCTAGATTGATCCGACTCTTCCATTTAAGACACCCTGAGAAACCAAAACCCATTTCTACTGTTCTTGGGGGGATCTTGAGGAGGGAGTACTGTCATGGTTCTACATACCCTTAGCACACATATCCTAAGACATGTGCAGAATGCTCCCTTATGAAAACCCACCCCTGTCCCGTGCTCCCCGCACGCATCAAGTCAGTGTGATTGGATGTATATATACTTCCGTGATACATGTTTTTCACCTTATTAGGTTTTTGCCAACCTTGCTTTGACCTGTGCCTTTTTCGCTTGTGTACTTTTGTGATGCCTTGTTTGGTTATTGGAGTTGGGGAGCGCAGTATATTTGAATTGTGACCTTCGCGTATGGCTCTGTAAGAGACAATGCCCCTGCGAAGGTCTCATGGTTCTCTCCCCGCATCCCTGCACGCTCCCTTTCGGTGCGCGTCCAACGGGGATGGCAAGCAACGTCCCGGCGCACGTTCAGAGAGCGTGACTGGGAGCGGCTGGGTGCGGTCCTGTATTTAAACCGCACCCAGCGTTCTGGAAGGCGCTTTGCCTTCTGATTTCCCTCGGAGAAGGTCGCGTCTGATGGAGGAACTCACCTGAAGGAGAATTCGATCCTGGCAGGACTCCACGGCGGTTCTTCTTATTTCCTGGAACTAGAAACCTCAAGAACTAAATTGGAAAGCTAAGTACTTTACTTGATTTAAGGCGCCCTTCGCAAGAAAGGTCAACAGAATTTTTTGAACTTTTATTTGCGAAAGGCTTCGCAAAGAAAGAGACTTGGGACATTTTTATGCATATTAATGTTTTGAAGAACAATTGCCAGTTTATTTAAGTGTTGAATTGTGAAGAGATTTACAATGAGGTTTTAGATTTTATTTGTAAAAGGTGATAGAAGAAAGATATGTAGGATTTGGTGTGTCTTTTGGCTTATTCTTATCTTTTATAGCACTAATAGAAAAGACTTGAACCCCGAGATCAAGAAGCAAAGGTTAATGCCAAGTAAGTTTTAGGAATAGATAGGAAGAATGCAAAGGGTCTCTTAAAGATAGTAAATTAATCCTTCCTTTCTTTTGCGTCAACTTCCAGACGAACAAGCTGACATTCCACCAGTTGACCATCTATCCTAGAGGACATCTGACGACTTCATCACCACTACCCAACAAAGACATACTGGGCGAAGGCCTACAACTTGCTGATCGCAGGTAGGGGAACTTCAGAAGTGCGCCACTCTGATTTAGATGCTCTAACTAGATAGAGTTATAGTAAAGGGGGGCCTAAGAATAGTTAGGAGTGTTGACTCTTAAACTGGAATACTAAAGTCTTTGGTGCTTGTTGCTTCGCAGGTCGACAGCAAGAACTAAAGTCTTCCCTTCAACGTCCAGTACCGGCCCTCCTCCCTAATTCCTAGTTTAAACCTTGCTGTGCATATTCGAATCAGTAAGTTTTAGTTAGTGATTAGGGAAGTTGGTCCCTTGCGTCCCTGCGAAATCATCCACGTCTTCCTAGAGGACTTCAGTCAAGACAAGGTAAGGGACGACGTGGTTAGCTTTGACAAGGTGTTTTTGGTGGAGGAATTATTTTTCTCTCTCTATTTTCAATTACTTTGTCTTTTTTTAATACATTTTCAATTTTTTGAACCATGAAGGTTTCTCTTTTCTCCATTCCGTAATAAAATTCCATTTTGATACAATTCTCCTGTCTTTTCAAAAGATCGCTCTCTCTTCCGTAAACTGCTTCGTAACACCAGCCTATCGCAGCGCGGTTCACACTATCGCACCAATTAGAACAAGATACGTTTCATTTATGCTCAACCAATTATTTCGCTGCTTTCGTTGATGCACCAATCAGCCCTTACTCTGTCTTGGTCACGGAGACCAATTCCAGCGCGACACTTTTGACGTCATTCCTGCTCCGGCTTCTGCAGCTTCGACTGACCCCTCCTGTACAAAATGTATTGATACACTGTATTTACACTTCTATACAGCAAAATCAGTTAGTAACTACATAAAACAAATCCATTGATCTGTTTCGCTAAAACCAAAAGGATAGTTTCCTCAATTATACAAGAATTCTGTATTTCCAGTAGACAGCGCTTACCTCTTCTCTATCACAGAATATTTTTACTTTCGCCGATAAAGTAGCACTTCCCTCTACCTTACCCTTCTCTCAAGTTAGGTTAAACTTTATTTCTGTCTCAGGTTGAGTTTTAAGACAGAATACGCAATGATCCCTGTACTCAAACCCAAGATTTCACAGGTTGCCCTCGCTATACTTTCACCACTTTTACATGTAAAAGTCCATAAACTTGTAACATACGACAATGTCACCACTTTGAAACAGACTATGCGATGTGCGACTTCACTTGCCACACACCCTCTGCCTGCAGACAGAGTGATCAGCTTCCCACAGTATCCGGAAGCCTTTTCCAGACTACATATAACGCAATACGAACTCAACAGATGTTAGTCAAAAAATTCTGTACATCACGATTCTATATATTCTATTCTTCACATCATATATCCTAGTTAATCTATAGCAACCAATGCTCTGCTACTGAGAATTACTGGCGCAGCACGGCTTCAAAAATTCTTCATAAAACCATCACTTTACCACATGGAGCTATTCACTATTCTCTTACAACTGGGCCCATCATTCTTACCTTACATTCATTCACACATTTAGTTTGCTCCAAGGGTTCAGTATAGGTCCAAAAGGGGAGTCGCAGCGCTATAGCGGAGTGCCTAGACTAAGTTTATACATTATTTATAACTGCATTTTGATTTCTAATACCATGGTTTCTATAAGAAGAGATTTTAGAAACACCCCACTATTCATTTATTTTATTTGATCTGCTAGTAAAAGTTAACTATGGATAACAAAACCAACTTAATTCTCCATTTATTTAATTTTTATTTAAAGATTTAGTCTCCTAGCATGACCTCTACGTTTTATTAAAATGGAAACGATTCAATTATGCAATAAGTCCTGAAAGAAAAGTTAAATTTCAATAGCATTCATTTATTAGCATGACAGACTTTAAAGAAATAAAAGGCATATTACCCAAACATAGAAGCGAAGACATCAGTAAAGAATGTAATAATTCCAAAGGAAACCTCTCTGTCTTTCTTCCTCTCTCTCTCTCTCTCTCTCAGGACTTCGCACCCATTCAAAAGTTAAAGTCGAGAAAAACGTCAAAGTCCCTGCGCCATAGGAAAAATTGCGCAGACCGACAGCATCTCGTGGTGCAATGATCAAGCCAAAAGGCGAGCTCCCTTCAATGTCCCAAATGTCCTCTTTTATACCCTTTTTCACTAACTTTATCTATCTAAATTTGTAACTCTTAAGTTCTTGAATGTCTGTGATTTGTCAATTTACAGTCGGATGAGCTTATCCTCATCGTCTTTCATTATAATTTTGTGCATAGCCATCTTCACATTGCGGCAAACTATGGTGTTATTGTCCAAACATTAACTTCCTTCGAAGTGTCCTTTGAATTGTTATTTGTCGTTCTTTTCCTACGGACCAAATGCTGACTTCACTGTCTTTTGGCTTAGGCCCCCAAAATGGCCACACTCTCCTTGACCCATATTGCTCAGTCACAGGCAGCTCGCATCTCCGATTTGGCGCTTGTGCACTTCTATCGCCATCTCGGAATTTCAGTCAGCGTCCATCTTTCTTTTACTTGCATAGGCCTCAATTTAGGAACTATTACGAAAACAAACACAAATAAGTGTACATTTACGAAATAAAGCTCTTTCTGTTTACCTCCCCTTTCTAATGATAATCCGGTTAGTATTTACCTAGCTTTAAGCAACATATATGCGTGGTTCGACTTACCAATCTTCATGATATATGCCACAAATAAACTGACAAAAGAACATTCATGGAATTCTCAATTAGATTATAACAAATGCGTACTCTTTATGACATAATATATGACAAATTAGTAAGTTATGCTTTGCAAATCCATGCAAATTAGTATCCCACTTGCTTTTGTGTGTGCATTTTACACTATGTTGGTTAATTTCAAAACCACACATTTAGTAGTTATTACTGTTATGGAAAGTAAATCTCACAAGGGGTATACAAATATTTTTGTTTCCACCTTGCTTCATCAGTGCTCTAGTTGTTCTTTAGACCACCCTGGGGAGCTGCAGTAGAACACAAAGGAATCAACTGACAGTCTCTACCCTTGTTGGATGTACATGTTTTACTGAGAATGTCAGACTTCATTCTGACATGACTGAAAAAGATAATGTGAATTTACAGAAAATATGCTCTCAGTTTAGATTATAGATCACCTTCCAAACCTCTGGGGGAAAAGCATGAGAAAATTGTTTTCTCTCAAACATGGTTCATGATATCCCAGCAGAAGGCTTTTTCACATGATAAAATCACCTTAGAACACACCACAATTCCTAAAATAAGTATGGTACCATCAACAATTGATTTATAATGTAACTAAAGTCTTAAAACCTACTATTAACTGCAGTGCTTTTTTAATGAGGTGCTATCATGTATATTGGTCTCAAGATGGCTGCCAATACTTCTTGGATGAAGTGCTGACAGCCAATCAGATCTCACGATGAGTTGTGTGGTTAGGCTCCACCCATATATATTTCTTTTTCCATTATTATTTAAAAAACTACTGAACGGATTTACACCATTTAACAAAAAGGGCTCTTTCTGAACCAAGGGATATCTTTTTGCCAAATTTGGTGTAATTCCGTTCAGCAGTTCGGACTGTAGCCGTGTCTAAAGTTTCCTATGGAGAAAACATGTTTTGGGTCCCTCCTTTTTTCTCGGCCCCCGCTTGCCGAATCACCCCAAAACTTTCAAGATAGGAGTGGACCAAAGCGGGTCATAAGTTTTGAAAATTCCGCGAAGATTTGTCAATCGGCGCCAAAGTTATTGGGAATAGAATGTTACGATTATCCTATGGTAACTAGGTCCTAACGATAACTACCTAGTGGCGACCACCAGTAGGTAATATATATTACCTACTGGCGGTCGCCAGTAGGTAGTTATAGTTAGGATATTTTTCAATGCAAAATCTCAACATTCTATTGGGAGTAACTTTGGCGCCGGTTGAGGAATCTGCCTGAAAATGTCCTCAAATGTGACTCGCGGCGCTTCGGTCCTTCCCTGAAAGTTTGGGGGGGATTCGTCAAGCGGGGGCCAAGATAAAAGGGGGGTCCCAAAACGTGTTTTCCCCATGTTAATTTCCATAGGGCGGTCGACCTAACTTTTAGCCCCTATCGGCTGAATGGATTTCCATCAAACTTGGCAAAATTGTAGGGACTGGTAGCCCGATGTGCCTTTGCTATGTCTCAAGATATATGCTCCAGTGGTTTTTACGAAAATTAACTTTGAAAAAATATATATTGGGCTATATATATGTTAGAGCCCAAATGTAGCCCAATGTAGCCCAATGTAGCCAAAAATATCAGCCAGATGTAGCCCAACTATAGCCCAATGACAGAATGTCCCAGAGTGTTCTAAAGAACAACTAGAGTGCTAACAGTCTTACTTATGACAAAAGTATGGCACACTTGAAGTCATCTTGATTGGAATAAAGTGTTAACACTTAAAACATTTAATTTGCAAAGGAACAAAATGAGGGGGTTCATTTTGCCATAGAAATTATGATTAGTGCTGAAGAAAGAAAAATTAGGGCACATTTTGAGTGACTTCTCAAATCCTCTTATATTTCATTAAAAACATTCTGATATGCAGTCTCCCAAGATGGCCACCAGAGACAAAAGAGCCCAAATGTAGCCCAAATATCAGCCAGAGGTAGCCCAACTACAGCCCAATGACAGAATGTCCCAGAGTGTTCTAAAGAACAACTAGAACGCTAACAGTCTTACTTATGACAAAAGTATGGCACACCTGAAGTCATCTTGATTGGAATAAAGTGGTAACACTTAATACATTTAATTTGAAAAGGAACAAAATGAGGGGTTTCATTCTGCCATAGAAATTTTATATATATATATATATATATATATATATATATATATATATATATATATATATATATATATATATATATATATATTCACTGAAAAAACCATAGGTTTTATACCAGTTATAGTTCGGAATTAGCATTTACAAAACCTATTAAATTCACTGAAAAAACCATAGGTTTCACACCAGTTATAGTTAGGTGGAAATTTTACTTGCATAAAACCATTGAAATTCCCACGTTATAGTTAGTTGGACTCACTATAACTTGCGCGTGCAATGCACTGCTGATGACGTCACATATTACATCACTCATGACATGGTCAGTGACATCACTCATGACATCACTGATGACATCTCAAATGACATCACTGATGACAACATCCTTGTGACAAAGTGGCAGACCTCCTATCAGCATAAAATAACCTTTGACACACACATTCAAAAACCTATGGTTTTTTCAGTGAATATATATATATATATATATATATATATATATATATATATATATATATATATATATATATATATATATATATCCCCAAACTAAGTTCCCTTCCAACAGAAAGAACCAAGCCACACCAGTTCAGCAGGTCAGAAGCGCGCTTTATTTGCAGTTCCAGGCATGACGCGTTCGTCGTTAGACTTTCTCAAATGCCCTAATGTTAGGGAAGTGCTTTCCAAGTCCACCTTTTAACCCAGCTGGCCTCACTACGATTGGTTGACGCCTACTGGCAAGCGTCAGGGAGCATAGCGAAACTCAGTGCTCCGAGTTTCACAGAAAGCAGTCACGATGTCAGTACTCCCCCAAGTGGGCGGTGACTGCCTCCTCTCACCTGGCGCTCGAATCCCGGTGGAAAAAGCGGCTGACCAGGAACCATCACCCACCCGCAGGGCACACTCTGTTTCCCAGGAGCGATATCCAAGTGAGAGGCGCTCCCTCGTGTGATCACGATCCAAACAGTGGGCAGGTCCCAGACGCGCACTGCGGTGGTTCGGCAGCATCCCCAGTCTGTGAGGTAATCCAAAGTTTGTTTGCCACTATTGCCGCCGAACAGTCTTTGTTGGGTGGGGGGCCCTCTGTGTGCTGTGGCCACACACAAACATCTCCAAACTACGTTCCCTTCCAACAGAAAGAACCAAGCCACACCAGTTCAGCAGGTCAGAAGCGCGCTTTATTAGCAGTTCCAGGCATGACGCGTTTCGTCGTTAGACTTTCTCAAATGCCCTAATGTTAGGGAAGTGCTTTCCAAGTCCACCTTTTAACCCAGCTGGCCTCACTACGATTGGTTGACGCCTACTGGCAAGCGTCAGGGAGCATAGCGAAACTCAGTGCTCCGAGTTTCACAGAAAGCAGTCACGATGTCAGTACTCCCCCAAGTGGGCGGTGACTGCCTCCTCTCACCTGGCGCTCGAATCCCGGTGGAAAAAGCGGCTGACCAGGAACCATCACCCACCCGCAGGGCACACTCTGTTTCCCAGGAGCGATATCCAAGTGAGAGGCGCTCCCTCGTGTGATCACGATCCAAACAGTGGGCAGGTCCCAGACGCGCACTGCGGTGGTTCGGCAGCATCCCCAGTCTGTGAGGTAATCCAAAGTTTGTTTGCCACTATTGCCGCCGAACAGTCTTTGTTGGGTGGGGGGCCCTCTGTGTGCTGTGGCCGCACACAAACATCTCCAAACTACGTTCCCTTCCAACAGAAAGAACCAAGCCACACCAGTTCAGCAGGTCAGAAGCGCGCTTTATTAGCAGTTCCAGGCATGACGCGTTTCGTCGTTAGACTTTCTCAAATGCCCTAATGTTAGGGAAGTGCTTTCCAAGTCCACCTTTTAACCCAGCTGGCCTCACTACGATTGGTTGACGCCTACTGGCAAGCGTCAGGGAGCATAGCGAAACTCAGTGCTCCGAGTTTCACAGAAAGCAGTCACGATGTCAGTACTCCCCCAAGTGGGCGGTGACTGCCTCCTCTCACCTGGCGCTCGAATCCCGGTGGAAAAAGCGGCTGACCAGGAACCATCACCCACCCGCAGGGCACACTCTGTTTCCCAGGAGCGATATCCAAGTGAGAGGCGCTCCCTCGTGTGATCACGATCCAAACAGTGGGCAGGTCCCAGACGCGCACTGCAGTGGTTCGGCAGCATCCCCAGTCTGTGAGGTAATCCAAAGTTTGTTTGCCACTATTGCCGCCGAACAGTCTTTGTTGGGTGGGGGGCCCTCTGTGTGCTGTGGCCGCACACAAACATCTCCAAACTACGTTCCCTTCCAACAGAAAGAACCAAGCCACACCAGTTCAGCAGGTCAGAAGCGCGCTTTATTAGCAGTTCCAGGCATGACGCGTTTCGTCGTTAGACTTTCTCAAATGCCCTAATGTTAGGGAAGTGCTTTCCAAGTCCACCTTTTAACCCAGCTGGCCTCACTACGATTGGTTGACGCCTACTGGCAAGCGTCAGGGAGCATAGCGAAACTCAGTGCTCCGAGTTTCACAGAAAGCAGTCACGATGTCAGTACTCCCCCAAGTGGCCGGTGACTGCCTCCTCTCACCTGGCGCTCGAATCCCGGTGGAAAAAGCGGCTGACCAGGAACCATCACCCACCCGCAGGGCACACTCTGTTTCCCAGGAGCGATATCCAAGTGAGAGGCGCTCCCTCGTGTGATCACGATCCAAACAGTGGGCAGGTCCCAGACGCGCACTGCGGTGGTTCGGCAGCATCCCCAGTCTGTGAGGTAATCCAAAGTTTGTTTGCCACTATTGCAGCCGAACAGTCTTTGTTGGGTGGGGGGCCCTCTGTGTGCTGTGGCCGCACACAAACATCTCCAAACTACGTTCCCTTCCAACAGAAAGAACCAAGCCACACCAGTTCAGCAGGTCAGAAGCGCGCTTTATTAGCAGTTCCAGGCATGACGCGTTTCGTCGTTAGACTTTCTCAAATGCCCTAATGTTAGGGAAGTGCTTTCCAAGTCCACCTTTTAACCCAGCTGGCCTCACTACGATTGGTTGACGCCTACTGGCAAGCGTCAGGGAGCATAGCGAAACTCAGTGCTCCGAGTTTCACAGAAAGCAGTCACGATGTCAGTACTCCCCCAAGTGGGCGGTGACTGCCTCCTCTCACCTGGCGCTCGAATCCCGGTGGAAAAAGCGGCTGACCAGGAACCATCACCCACCCGCAGGGCACACTCTGTTTCCCAGGAGCGATATCCAAGTGAGAGGCGCTCCCTCGTGTGATCACGATCCAAACAGTGGGCAGGTCCCAGACGCGCACTGCGGTGGTTCGGCAGCATCCCCAGTCTGTGAGGTAATCCAAAGTTTGTTTGCCACTATTGCCGCCGAACAGTCTTTGTTGGGTGGGGGGCCCTCTGTGTGCTGTGGCCGCACACAAACATCTCCAAACTACGTTCCCTTCCAACAGAAAGAACCAAGCCACACCAGTTCAGCAGGTCAGAAGCGCGCTTTATTAGCAGTTCCAGGCATGACGCGTTTCGTCGTTAGACTTTCTCAAATGCCCTAATGTTAGGGAAGTGCTTTCCAAGTCCACCTTTTAACCCAGCTGGCCTCACTACGATTGGTTGACGCCTACTGGCAAGCGTCAGGGAGCATAGCGAAACTCAGTGCTCCGAGTTTCACAGAAAGCAGTCACGATGTCAGTACTCCCCCAAGTGGGCGGTGACTGCCTCCTCTCACCTGGCGCTCGAATCCCGGTGGAAAAAGCGGCTGACCAGGAACCATCACCCACCCGCAGGGCACACTCTGTTTCCCAGGAGCGATATCCAAGTGAGAGGCACTCCCTCGTGTGATCACGATCCAAACAGTGGGCAGGTCCCAGACGCGCACTGCGGTGGTTCGGCAGCATCCCCAGTCTGTGAGGTAATCCAAAGTTTGTTTGCCACTATTGCCGCCGAACAGTCTTTGTTGGGTGGGGGGCCCTCTGTGTGCTGTGGCCGCACACAAACATCTCCAAACTACGTTCCCTTCCAACAGAAAGAACCAAGCCACACCAGTTCAGCAGGTCAGAAGCGCGCTTTATTAGCAGTTCCAGGCATGACGCGTTTCGTCGTTAGACTTTCTCAAATGCCCTAATGTTAGGGAAGTGCTTTCCAAGTCCACCTTTTAACCCAGCTGGCCTCACTACGATTGGTTGACGCCTACTGGCAAGCGTCAGGGAGCATAGCGAAACTCAGTGCTCCGAGTTTCACAGAAAGCAGTCACGATGTCAGTACTCCCCCAAGTGGGCGGTGACTGCCTCCTCTCACCTGGCGCTCGAATCCCGGTGGAAAAAGCGGCTGACCAGGAACCATCACCCACCCGCAGGGCACACTCTGTTTCCCAGGAGCGATATCCAAGTGAGAGGCGCTCCCTCGTGTGATCACGATCCAAACAGTGGGCAGGTCCCAGACGCGCACTGCGGTGGTTCGGCAGCATCCCCAGTCTGTGAGGTAATCCAAAGTTTGTTTGCCACTATTGCCGCCAAACAGTCTTTGTTGGGTGGGAGGCCCTCTGTGTGCTGTGGCCGCACACAAACATCTCCAAACTACGTTCCCTTCCAACAGAAAGAACCAAGCCACACCAGTTCAGCAGGTCAGAAGCGCGCTTTATTAGCAGTTCCAGGCATGACGCGTTTCGTCGTTAGACTTTTTCAAATGCCCTAATGTTAGGGAAGTGCTTTCCAAGTCCACCTTTTAACCCAGCTGGCCTCACTACGATTGGTTGACGCCTACTGGCAAGCGTCAGGGAGCATAGCGAAACTCAGTGCTCCGAGTTTCACAGAAAGCAGTCACGATGTCAGTACTCCCCCAAGTGGGCGGTGACTGCCTCCTCTCACCTGGCGCTCGAATCCCGGTGGAAAAAGCGGCTGACCAGGAACCATCACCCACCCGCAGGGCACACTCTGTTTCCCAGGAGCGATATCCAAGTGAGAGGCGCTCCCTCGTGTGATCACGATCCAAACAGTGGGCAGGTCCCAGACGCGCACTGCGGCGGTTCGGCAGCATCCCCAGTCTGTGAGGTAATCCAAAGTTTGTTTGCCACTATTGCCGCCGAACAGTCTTTGTTGGGTGGGGGGCCCTCTGTGTGCTGTGGCCACACACAAACATCTCCAAACTACGTTCCCTTCCAACAGAAAGAACCAAGCCACACCAGTTCAGCAGGTCAGAAGCGCGCTTTATTAGCAGTTCCAGGCATGACGCGTTTCGTCGTTAGACTTTCTCAAATGCCCTAATGTTAGGGAAGTGCTTTCCAAGTCCACCTTTTAACCCAGCTGGCCTCACTACGATTGGTTGACGCCTACTGGCAAGCGTCAGGGAGCATAGCGAAACTCAGTGCTCCGAGTTTCACAGAAAGCAGTCACGATGTCAGTACTCCCCCAAGTGGGCGGTGACTGCCTCCTCTCACCTGGCGCTCGAATCCCGGTGGAAAAAGCGGCTGACCAGGAACCATCACCCACCCGCAGGGCACACTCTGTTTCCCAGGAGCGATATCCAAGTGAGAGGCGCTCCCTCGTGTGATCACGATCCAAACAGTGGGCAGGTCCCAGACGCGCACTGCGGTGGTTCGGCAGCATCCCCAGTCTGTGAGGTAATCCAAAGTTTGTTTGCCACTATTGCCGCCGAACAGTCTTTGTTGGGTGGGGGGCCCTCTGTGTGCTGTGGCCGCACACAAACATCTCCAAACTACGTTCCCTTCCAACAGAAAGAACCAAGCCACACCAGTTCAGCAGGTCAGAAGCGCGCTTTATTAGCAGTTCCAGGCATGACGCGTTTCGTCGTTAGACTTTCTCAAATGCCCTAATGTTAGGGAAGTGCTTTCCAAGTCCACCTTTTAACCCAGCTGGCCTCACTACGATTGGTTGACGCCTACTGGCAAGCGTCAGGGAGCATAGCGAAACTCAGTGCTCCGAGTTTCACAGAAAGCAGTCACGATGTCAGTACTCCCCCAAGTGGGCGGTGACTGCCTCCTCTCACCTGGCGCTCGAATCCCGGTGGAAAAAGCGGCTGACCAGGAACCATCACCCACCCGCAGGGCACACTCTGTTTCCCAGGAGCGATATCCAAGTGAGAGGCACTCCCTCGTGTGATCACGATCCAAACAGTGGGCAGGTCCCAGACGCGCACTGCGGTGGTTCGGCAGCATCCCCAGTCTGTGAGGTAATCCAAAGTTTGTTTGCCACTATTGCCGCCGAACAGTCTTTGTTGGGTGGGGGGCCCTCTGTGTGCTGTGGCCGCACACAAACATCTCCAAACTACGTTCCCTTCCAACAGAAAGAACCAAGCCACACCAGTTCAGCAGGTCAGAAGCGCGCTTTATTAGCAGTTCCAGGCATGACGCGTTTCGTCGTTAGACTTTCTCAAATGCCCTAATGTTAGGGAAGTGCTTTCCAAGTCCACCTTTTAACCCAGCTGGCCTCACTACGATTGGTTGACGCCTACTGGCAAGCGTCAGGGAGCATAGCGAAACTCAGTGCTCCGAGTTTCACAGAAAGCAGTCACGATGTCAGTACTCCCCCAAGTGGGCGGTGACTGCCTCCTCTCACCTGGCGCTCGAATCCCGGTGGAAAAAGCGGCTGACCAGGAACCATCACCCACCCGCAGGGCACACTCTGTTTCCCAGGAGCGATATCCAAGTGAGAGGCGCTCCCTCGTGTGATCACGATCCAAACAGTGGGCAGGTCCCAGACGCGCACTGCGGTGGTTCGGCAGCATCCCCAGTCTGTGAGGTAATCCAAAGTTTGTTTGCCACTATTGCCGCCAAACAGTCTTTGTTGGGTGGGAGGCCCTCTGTGTGCTGTGGCCGCACACAAACATCTCCAAACTACGTTCCCTTCCAACAGAAAGAACCAAGCCACACCAGTTCAGCAGGTCAGAAGCGCGCTTTATTAGCAGTTCCAGGCATGACGCGTTTCGTCGTTAGACTTTTTCAAATGCCCTAATGTTAGGGAAGTGCTTTCCAAGTCCACCTTTTAACCCAGCTGGCCTCACTACGATTGGTTGACGCCTACTGGCAAGCGTCAGGGAGCATAGCGAAACTCAGTGCTCCGAGTTTCACAGAAAGCAGTCACGATGTCAGTACTCCCCCAAGTGGGCGGTGACTGCCTCCTCTCACCTGGCGCTCGAATCCCGGTGGAAAAAGCGGCTGACCAGGAACCATCACCCACCCGCAGGGCACACTCTGTTTCCCAGGAGCGATATCCAAGTGAGAGGCGCTCCCTCGTGTGATCACGATCCAAACAGTGGGCAGGTCCCAGACGCGCACTGCGGCGGTTCGGCAGCATCCCCAGTCTGTGAGGTAATCCAAAGTTTGTTTGCCACTATTGCCGCCGAACAGTCTTTGTTGGGTGGGGGGCCCTCTGTGTGCTGTGGCCACACACAAACATCTCCAAACTACGTTCCCTTCCAACAGAAAGAACCAAGCCACACCAGTTCAGCAGGTCAGAAGCGCGCTTTATTAGCAGTTCCAGGCATGACGCGTTTCGTCGTTAGACTTTCTCAAATGCCCTAATGTTAGGGAAGTGCTTTCCAAGTCCACCTTTTAACCCAGCTGGCCTCACTACGATTGGTTGACGCCTACTGGCAAGCGTCAGGGAGCATAGCGAAACTCAGTGCTCCGAGTTTCACAGAAAGCAGTCACGATGTCAGTACTCCCCCAAGTGGGCGGTGACTGCCTCCTCTCACCTGGCGCTCGAATCCCGGTGGAAAAAGCGGCTGACCAGGAACCATCACCCACCCGCAGGGCACACTCTGTTTCCCAGGAGCGATATCCAAGTGAGAGGCGCTCCCTCGTGTGATCACGATCCAAACAGTGGGCAGGTCCCAGACGCGCACTGCGGTGGTTCGGCAGCATCCCCAGTCTGTGAGGTAATCCAAAGTTTGTTTGCCACTATTGCCGCCGAACAGTCTTTGTTGGGTGGGGGGCCCTCTGTGTGCTGTGGCCGCACACAAACATATCCAAACTACGTTCCCTTCCAACAGAAAGAACCAAGCCACACCAGTTCAGCAGGTCAGAAGCGCGCTTTATTAGCAGTTCCAGGCATGACGCGTTTCGTCGTTAGACTTTCTCAAATGCCCTAATGTTAGGGAAGTGCTTTCCAAGTCCACCTTTTAACCCAGCTGGCCTCACTACGATTGGTTGACGCCTACTGGCAAGCGTCAGGGAGCATAGCGAAACTCAGTGCTCCGAGTTTCACAGAAAGCAGTCACGATGTCAGTACTCCCCCAAGTGGGCGGTGACTGCCTCCTCTCACCTGGCGCTCGAATCCCGGTGGAAAAAGCGGCTGACCAGGAACCATCACCCACCCGCAGGGCACACTCTGTTTCCCAGGAGCGATATCCAAGTGAGAGGCACTCCCTCGTGTGATCACGATCCAAACAGTGGGCAGGTCCCAGACGCGCACTGCGGTGGTTCGGCAGCATCCCCAGTCTGTGAGGTAATCCAAAGTTTGTTTGCCACTATTGCCGCCGAACAGTCTTTGTTGGGTGGGGGGCCCTCTGTGTGCTGTGGCCGCACACAAACATCTCCAAACTACGTTCCCTCCCAACAGAAAGAACCAAGCCACACCAGTTCAGCAGGTCAGAAGCGCGCTTTATTAGCAGTTCCAGGCATGACGCGTTTCGTCGTTAGACTTTCTCAAATGCCCTAATGTTAGGGAAGTGCTTTCCAAGTCCACCTTTTAACCCAGCTGGCCTCACTACGATTGGTTGACGCCTACTGGCAAGCGTCAGGGAGCATAGCGAAACTCAGTGCTCCGAGTTTCACAGAAAGCAGTCACGATGTCAGTACTCCCCCAAGTGGGCGGTGACTGCCTCCTCTCACCTGGCGCTCGAATCCCGGTGGAAAAAGCGGCTGACCAGGAACCATCACCCACCCGCAGGGCACATTCTGTTTCCCAGGAGCGATATCCAAGTGAGAGGCGCTCCCTCGTGTGATCACGATCCAAACAGTGGGCAGGTCCCAGACGCGCACTGCGGTGGTTCGGCAGCATCCCCAGTCTGTGAGGTAATCCAAAGTTTGTTTGCCACTATTGCCGCCAAACAGTCTTTGTTGGGTGGGAGGCCCTCTGTGTGCTGTGGCCGCACACAAACATCTCCAAACTACGTTCCCTTCCAACAGAAAGAACCAAGCCACACCAGTTCAGCAGGTCAGAAGCGCGCTTTATTAGCAGTTCCAGGCATGACGCGTTTCGTCGTTAGACTTTTTCAAATGCCCTAATGTTAGGGAAGTGCTTTCTAAGTCCACCTTTTAACCCAGCTGGCCTCACTACGATTGGTTGACGCCTACTGGCAAGCGTCAGGGAGCATAGCGAAACTCAGTGCTCCGAGTTTCACAGAAAGCAGTCACGATGTCAGTACTCCCCCAAGTGGGCGGTGACTGCCTCCTCTCACCTGGCGCTCGAATCCCGGTGGAAAAAGCGGCTGACCAGGAACCATCACCCACCCGCAGGGCACACTCTGTTTCCCAGGAGCGATATCCAAGTGAGAGGCGCTCCCTCGTGTGATCACGATCCAAACAGTGGGCAGGTCCCAGACGCGCACTGCGGCGGTTCGGCAGCATCCCCAGTCTGTGAGGTAATCCAAAGTTTGTTTGCCACTATTGCCGCCGAACAGTCTTTGTTGGGTGGGGGGCCCTCTGTGTGCTGTGGCCACACACAAACATCTCCAAACTACGTTCCCTTCCAACAGAAAGAACCAAGCCACACCAGTTCAGCAGGTCAGAAGCGCGCTTTATTAGCAGTTCCAGGCATGACGCGTTTCGTCGTTAGACTTTCTCAAATGCCCTAATGTTAGGGAAGTGCTTTCCAAGTCCACCTTTTAACCCAGCTGGCCTCACTACGATTGGTTGACGCCTACTGGCAAGCGTCAGGGAGCATAGCGAAACTCAGTGCTCCGAGTTTCACAGAAAGCAGTCACGATGTCAGTACTCCCCCAAGTGGGCGGTGACTGCCTCCTCTCACCTGGCGCTCGAATCCCGGTGGAAAAAGCGGCTGACCAGGAACCATCACCCACCCGCAGGGCACACTCTGTTTCCCAGGAGCGATATCCAAGTGAGAGGCGCTCCCTCGTGTGATCACGATCCAAACAGTGGGCAGGTCCCAGACGCGCACTGCGGTGGTTCGGCAGCATCCCCAGTCTGTGAGGTAATCCAAAGTTTGTTTGCCACTATTGCCGCCGAACAGTCTTTGTTGGGTGGGGGGCCCTCTGTGTGCTGTGGCCGCACACAAACATATCCAAACTACGTTCCCTTCCAACAGAAAGAACCAAGCCACACCAGTTCAGCAGGTCAGAAGCGCGCTTTATTAGCAGTTCCAGGCATGACGCGTTTCGTCGTTAGACTTTCTCAAATGCCCTAATGTTAGGGAAGTGCTTTCCAAGTCCACCTTTTAACCCAGCTGGCCTCACTACGATTGGTTGACGCCTACTGGCAAGCGTCAGGGAGCATAGCGAAACTCAGTGCTCCGAGTTTCACAGAAAGCAGTCACGATGTCAGTACTCCCCCAAGTGGGCGGTGACTGCCTCCTCTCACCTGGTGCTCGAATCCCGGTGGAAAAAGCGGCTGACCAGGAACCATCACCCACCCGCAGGGCACACTCTGTTTCCCAGGAGCGATATCCAAGTGAGAGGCGCTCCCTCGTGTGATCACGATCCAAACAGTGGGCAGGTCCCAGACGCGCACTGCGGTGGTTCGGCAGCATCCCCAGTCTGTGAGGTAATCCAAAGTTTGTTTGCCACTATTGCCGCCGAACAGTCTTTGTTGGGTGGGGGGCCCTCTGTGTGCTGTGGCCGCACACAAACATCTCCAAACTACGTTCCCTTCCAACAGAAAGAACCAAGCCACACCAGTTCAGCAGGTCAGAAGCGCGCTTTATTAGCAGTTCCAGGCATGACGCGTTTCGTCGTTAGACTTTCTCAAATGCCCTAATGTTAGGGAAGTGCTTTCCAAGTCCACCTTTTAACCCAGCTGGCCTCACTACGATTGGTTGACGCCTACTGGCAAGCGTCAGGGAGCATAGCGAAACTCAGTGCTCCGAGTTTCACAGAAAGCAGTCACGATGTCAGTACTCCCCCAAGTGGCCGGTGACTGCCTCCTCTCACCTGGCGCTCGAATCCCGGTGGAAAAAGCGGCTGACCAGGAACCATCACCCACCCGCAGGGCACACTCTGTTTCCCAGGAGCGATATCCAAGTGAGAGGCGCTCCCTCGTGTGATCACGATCCAAACAGTGGGCAGGTCCCAGACGCGCACTGCGGTGGTTCGGCAGCATCCCCAGTCTGTGAGGTAATCCAAAGTTTGTTTGCCACTATTGCCGCCGAACAGTCTTTGTTGGGTGGGGGGCCCTCTGTGTGCTGTGGCCGCACACAAACATCTCCAAACTACGTTCCCTTCCAACAGAAAGAACCAAGCCACACCAGTTCAGCAGGTCAGAAGCGCGCTTTATTAGCAGTTCCAGGCATGACGCGTTTCGTCGTTAGACTTTCTCAAATGCCCTAATGTTAGGGAAGTGCTTTCCAAGTCCACCTTTTAACCCAGCTGGCCTCACTACGATTGGTTGACGCCTACTGGCAAGCGTCAGGGAGCATAGCGAAACTCAGTGCTCCGAGTTTCACAGAAAGCAGTCACGATGTCAGTACTCCCCCAAGTGGGCGGTGACTGCCTCCTCTCACCTGGCGCTCGAATCCCGGTGGAAAAAGCGGCTGACCAGGAACCATCACCCACCCGCAGGGCACACTCTGTTTCCCAGGAGCGATATCCAAGTGAGAGGCGCTCCCTCGTGTGATCACGATCCAAACAGTGGGCAGGTCCCAGACGCGCACTGCGGTGGTTCGGCAGCATCCCCAGTCTGTGAGGTAATCCAAAGTTTGTTTGCCACTATTGCCGCCGAACAGTCTTTGTTGGGTGGGGGGCCCTCTGTGTGCTGTGGCCGCACACAAACATCTCCAAACTACGTTCCCTTCCAACAGAAAGAACCAAGCCACACCAGTTCAGCAGGTCAGAAGCGCGCTTTATTAGCAGTTCCAGGCATGACGCGTTTCGTCGTTAGACTTTCTCAAATGCCCTAATGTTAGGGAAGTGCTTTCCAAGTCCACCTTTTAACCCAGCTGGCCTCACTACGATTGGTTGACGCCTACTGGCAAGTGTCAGGGAGCAAAGCGAAACTCAGTGCTCCGAGTTTCACAGAAAGCAGTCACGATGTCAGTACTCCCCCAAGTGGGCGGTGACTGCCTCCTCTCACCTGGCGCTCGAATCCCGGTGGAAAAAGCGGCTGACCAGGAACCATCACCCACCCGCAGGGCACACTCTGTTTCCCAGGAGCGATATCCAAGTGAGAGGCGCTCCCTCGTGTGATCACGATCCAAACAGTGGGCAGGTCCCAGACGCGCACTGCGGTGGTTCGGCAGCATCCCCAGTCTGTGAGGTAATCCAAAGTTTGTTTGCCACTATTGCCGCCGAACAGTCTTTGTTGGGTGGGGGGCCCTCTGTGTGCTGTGGCCGCACACAAACATCTCCAAACTACGTTCCCTTCCAACAGAAAGAACCAAGCCACACCAGTTCAGCAGGTCAGAAGCGCGCTTTATTAGCAGTTCCAGGCATGACGCGTTTCGTCGTTAGACTTTCTCAAATGCCCTAATGTTAGGGAAGTACTTTCCAAGTCCACCTTTTAACCCAGCTGGCCTCACTACGATTGGTTGACGCCTACTGGCAAGCGTCAGGGAGCATAGCGAAACTCAGTGCTCCGAGTTTCACAGAAAGCAGTCACGATGTCAGTACTCCCCCAAGTGGGCGGTGACTGCCTCCTCTCACCTGGCGCTCGAATCCCGGTGGAAAAAGCGGCTGACCAGGAACCATCACCCACCCGCAGGGCACACTCTGTTTCCCAGGAGCGATATCCAAGTGAGAGGCGCTCCCTCGTGTGATCACGATCCAAACAGTGGGCAGGTCCCAGACGCGCACTGCGGTGGTTCGGCAGCATCCCCAGTCTGTGAGGTAATCCAAAGTTTGTTTGCCACTATTGCCGCCAAACAGTCTTTGTTGGGTGGGAGGCCCTCTGTGTTCTGTGGCCGCACATAAACATCTCCAAACTACGTTCCCTTCCAACAGAAAGAACCAAGCCACACCAGTTCAGCAGGTCAGAAGCGCGCTTTATTAGCAGTTCCAGGCATGACGCGCTTCGTCGTTAGACTTTCTCAAATGCCCTAATGTTAGGGAAGTGCTTTCCAAGTCCACCTTTTAACCCAGCTGGCCTCACTACGATTGGTTGACGCCTACTGGCAAGCGTCAGGGAGCATAGCGAAACTCAGTGCTCCGAGTTTCACAGAAAGCAGTCACGATGTCAGTACTCCCCCAAGTGGGCGGTGACTGCCTCCTCTCACCTGGCGCTCGAATCCCGGTGGAAAAAGCGGCTGACCAGGAACCATCACCCACCCGCAGGGCACACTCTGTTTCCCAGGAGCGATATCCAAGTGAGAGGCGCTCCCTCGTGTGATCACGATCCAAACAGTGGGCAGGTCCCAGACGCGCACTGCGGTGGTTCGGCAGCATCCCCAGTCTGTGAGGTAATCCAAAGTTTGTTTGCCACTATTGCCGCCGAACAGTCTTTGTTGGGTGGGGGGCCCTCTGTGTGCTGTGGCCACACACAAACATCTCCAAACTACGTTCCCTTCCAACAGAAAGAACCAAGCCACACCAGTTCAGCAGGTCAGAAGCGCGCTTTATTAGCAGTTCCAGGCATGACGCGTTTCGTCGTTAGACTTTCTCAAATGCCCTAATGTTAGGGAAGTGCTTTCCAAGTCCACCTTTTAACCCAGCTGGCCTCACTACGATTGGTTGACGCCTACTGGCAAGCGTCAGGGAGCATAGCGAAACTCAGTGCTCCGAGTTTCACAGAAAGCAGTCACGATGTCAGTACTCCCCCAAGTGGGCGGTGACTGCCTCCTCTCACCTGGCGCTCGAATCCCGGTGGAAAAAGCGGCTGACCAGGAACCATCACCCACCCGCAGGGCACACTCTGTTTCCCAGGAGCGATATCCAAGTGAGAGGCGCTCCCTCGTGTGATCACGATCCAAACAGTGGGCAGGTCCCAGACGCGCACTGCGGTGGTTCGGCAGCATCCCCAGTCTGTGAGGTAATCCAAAGTTTGTTTGCCACTATTGCCGCCGAACAGTCTTTGTTGGGTGGGGGGCCCTCTGTGTGCTGTGGCCGCACACAAACATCTCCAAACTACGTTCCCTTCCAACAGAAAGAACCAAGCCACACCAGTTCAGCAGGTCAGAAGCGCGCTTTATTAGCAGTTCCAGGCATGACGCGTTTCGTCGTTAGACTTTCTCAAATGCCCTAATGTTAGGGAAGTGCTTTCCAAGTCCACCTTTTAACCCAGCTGGCCTCACTACGATTGGTTGACGCCTACTGGCAAGCGTCAGGGAGCATAGCGAAACTCAGTGCTCCGAGTTTCACAGAAAGCAGTCACGATGTCAGTACTCCCCCAAGTGGACGGTGACTGCCTCCTCTCACCTGGCGCTCGAATCCCGGTGGAAAAAGCGGCTGACCAGGAACCATCACCCACCCGCAGGGCACACTCTGTTTCCCAGGAGCGATATCCAAGTGAGAGGCGCTCCCTCGTGTGATCACGATCCAAACAGTGGGCAGGTCCCAGACGCGCACTGCGGTGGTTCGGCAGCATCCCCAGTCTGTGAGGTAATCCAAAGTTTGTTTGCCACTATTGCCGCCGAACAGTCTTTGTTGGGTGGGGGGCCCTCTGTGTGCTGTGGCCGCACACAAACATCTCCAAACTACGTTCCCTTCCAACAGAAAGAACCAAGCCACACCAGTTCAGCAGGTCAGAAGCGCGCTTTATTAGCAGTTCCAGGCATGGCGCGTTTCGTCGTTAGACTTTCTCAAATGCCCTAATGTTAGGGAAGTGCTTTCCAAGTCCACCTTTTAACCCAGCTGGCCTCACTACGATTGGTTGACGCCTACTGGCAAGCGTCAGGGAGCATAGCGAAACTCAGTGCTCCGAGTTTCACAGAAAGCAGTCACGATGTCAGTACTCCCCCAAGTGGCCGGTGACTGCCTCCTCTCACCTGGCGCTCGAATCCCGGTGGAAAAAGCGGCTGACCAGGAACCATCACCCACCCGCAGGGCACACTCTGTTTCCCAGGAGCGATATCCAAGTGAGAGGCGCTCCCTCGTGTGATCACGATCCAAACAGTGGGCAGGTCCCAGACGCGCACTGCGGTGGTTCGGCAGCATCCCCAGTCTGTGAGGTAATCCAAAGTTTGTTTGCCACTATTGCCGCCGAACAGTCTTTGTTGGGTGGGGGGCCCTCTGTGTGCTGTGGCCGCACACAAACATCTCCAAACTACGTTCCCTTCCAACAGAAAGAACCAAGCCACACCAGTTCAGCAGGTCAGAAGCGCGCTTTATTAGCAGTTCCAGGCATGACGCGTTTCGTCGTTAGACTTTCTCAAATGCCCTAATGTTAGGGAAGTGCTTTCCAAGTCCACCTTTTAACCCAGCTGGCCTCACTACGATTGGTTGACGCCTACTGGCAAGCGTCAGGGAGCATAGCGAAACTCAGTGCTCCGAGTTTCACAGAAAGCAGTCACGATGTCAGTACTCCCCCAAGTGGGCGGTGACTGCCTCCTCTCACCTGGCGCTCGAATCCCGGTGGAAAAAGCGGCTGACCAGGAACCATCACCCACCCGCAGGGCACACTCTGTTTCCCAGGAGCGATATCCAAGTGAGAGGCGCTCCCTCGTGTGATCACGATCCAAACAGTGGGCAGGTCCCAGACGCGCACTGCGGCGGTTCGGCAGCATCCCCAGTCTGTGAGGTAATCCAAAGTTTGTTTGCCACTATTGCCGCCGAACAGTCTTTGTTGGGTGGGGGGCCCTCTGTGTGCTGTGGCCACACACAAACATCTCCAAACTACGTTCCCTTCCAACAGAAAGAACCAAGCCACACCAGTTCAGCAGGTCAGAAGCGCGCTTTATTAGCAGTTCCAGGCATGACGCGTTTCGTCGTTAGACTTTCTCAAATGCCCTAATGTTAGGGAAGTGCTTTCCAAGTCCACCTTTTAACCCAGCTGGCCTCACTACGATTGGTTGACGCCTACTGGCAAGCGTCAGGGAGCATAGCGAAACTCAGTGCTCCGAGTTTCACAGAAAGCAGTCACGATGTCAGTACTCCCCCAAGTGGGCGGTGACTGCCTCCTCTCACCTGGCGCTCGAATCCCGGTGGAAAAAGCGGCTGACCAGGAACCATCACCCACCCGCAGGGCACACTCTGTTTCCCAGGAGCGATATCCAAGTGAGAGGCGCTCCCTCGTGTGATCACGATCCAAACAGTGGGCAGGTCCCAGACGCGCACTGCGGTGGTTCGGCAGCATCCCCAGTCTGTGAGGTAATCCAAAGTTTGTTTGCCACTATTGCCGCCGAACAGTCTTTGTTGGGTGGGGGGCCCTCTGTGTGCTGTGGCCGCACACAAACATCTCCAAACTACGTTCCCTTCCAACAGAAAGAACCAAGCCACACCAGTTCAGCAGGTCAGAAGCGCGCTTTATTAGCAGTTCCAGGCATGACGCGTTTCGTCGTTAGACTTTCTCAAATGCCCTAATGTTAGGGAAGTGCTTTCCAAGTCCACCTTTTAACCCAGCTGGCCTCACTACGATTGGTTGACGCCTACTGGCAAGCGTCAGGGAGCATAGCGAAACTCAGTGCTCCGAGTTTCACAGAAAGCAGTCACGATGTCAGTACTCCCCCAAGTGGGCGGTGACTGCCTCCTCTCACCTGGCGCTCGAATCCCGGTGGAAAAAGCGGCTGACCAGGAACCATCACCCACCCGCAGGGCACACTCTGTTTCCCAGGAGCGATATCCAAGTGAGAGGCGCTCCCTCGTGTGATCACGATCCAAACAGTGGGCAGGTCCCAGACGCGCACTGCAGTGGTTCGGCAGCATCCCCAGTCTGTGAGGTAATCCAAAGTTTGTTTGCCACTATTGCCGCCGAACAGTCTTTGTTGGGTGGGGGGCCCTCTGTGTGCTGTGGCCGCACACAAACATCTCCAAACTACGTTCCCTTCCAACAGAAAGAACCAAGCCACACCAGTTCAGCAGGTCAGAAGCGCGCTTTATTAGCAGTTCCAGGCATGACGCGTTTCGTCGTTAGACTTTCTCAAATGCCCTAATGTTAGGGAAGTGCTTTCCAAGTCCACCTTTTAACCCAGCTGGCCTCACTACGATTGGTTGACGCCTACTGGCAAGCGTCAGGGAGCATAGCGAAACTCAGTGCTCCGAGTTTCACAGAAAGCAGTCACGATGTCAGTACTCCCCCAAGTGGCCGGTGACTGCCTCCTCTCACCTGGCGCTCGAATCCCGGTGGAAAAAGCGGCTGACCAGGAACCATCACCCACCCGCAGGGCACACTCTGTTTCCCAGGAGCGATATCCAAGTGAGAGGCGCTCCCTCGTGTGATCACGATCCAAACAGTGGGCAGGTCCCAGACGCGCACTGCGGTGGTTCGGCAGCATCCCCAGTCTGTGAGGTAATCCAAAGTTTGTTTGCCACTATTGCAGCCGAACAGTCTTTGTTGGGTGGGGGGCCCTCTGTGTGCTGTGGCCGCACACAAACATCTCCAAACTACGTTCCCTTCCAACAGAAAGAACCAAGCCACACCAGTTCAGCAGGTCAGAAGCGCGCTTTATTAGCAGTTCCAGGCATGACGCGTTTCGTCGTTAGACTTTCTCAAATGCCCTAATGTTAGGGAAGTGCTTTCCAAGTCCACCTTTTAACCCAGCTGGCCTCACTACGATTGGTTGACGCCTACTGGCAAGCGTCAGGGAGCATAGCGAAACTCAGTGCTCCGAGTTTCACAGAAAGCAGTCACGATGTCAGTACTCCCCCAAGTGGGCGGTGACTGCCTCCTCTCACCTGGCGCTCGAATCCCGGTGGAAAAAGCGGCTGACCAGGAACCATCACCCACCCGCAGGGCACACTCTGTTTCCCAGGAGCGATATCCAAGTGAGAGGCGCTCCCTCGTGTGATCACGATCCAAACAGTGGGCAGGTCCCAGACGCGCACTGCGGTGGTTCGGCAGCATCCCCAGTCTGTGAGGTAATCCAAAGTTTGTTTGCCACTATTGCCGCCGAACAGTCTTTGTTGGGTGGGGGGCCCTCTGTGTGCTGTGGCCGCACACAAACATCTCCAAACTACGTTCCCTTCCAACAGAAAGAACCAAGCCACACCAGTTCAGCAGGTCAGAAGCGCGCTTTATTAGCAGTTCCAGGCATGACGCGTTTCGTCGTTAGACTTTCTCAAATGCCCTAATGTTAGGGAAGTGCTTTCCAAGTCCACCTTTTAACCCAGCTGGCCTCACTACGATTGGTTGACGCCTACTGGCAAGCGTCAGGGAGCATAGCGAAACTCAGTGCTCCGAGTTTCACAGAAAGCAGTCACGATGTCAGTACTCCCCCAAGTGGGCGGTGACTGCCTCCTCTCACCTGGCGCTCGAATCCCGGTGGAAAAAGCGGCTGACCAGGAACCATCACCCACCCGCAGGGCACACTCTGTTTCCCAGGAGCGATATCCAAGTGAGAGGCACTCCCTCGTGTGATCACGATCCAAACAGTGGGCAGGTCCCAGACGCGCACTGCGGTGGTTCGGCAGCATCCCCAGTCTGTGAGGTAATCCAAAGTTTGTTTGCCACTATTGCCGCCGAACAGTCTTTGTTGGGTGGGGGGCCCTCTGTGTGCTGTGGCCGCACACAAACATCTCCAAACTACGTTCCCTTCCAACAGAAAGAACCAAGCCACACCAGTTCAGCAGGTCAGAAGCGCGCTTTATTAGCAGTTCCAGGCATGACGCGTTTCGTCGTTAGACTTTCTCAAATGCCCTAATGTTAGGGAAGTGCTTTCCAAGTCCACCTTTTAACCCAGCTGGCCTCACTACGATTGGTTGACGCCTACTGGCAAGCGTCAGGGAGCATAGCGAAACTCAGTGCTCCGAGTTTCACAGAAAGCAGTCACGATGTCAGTACTCCCCCAAGTGGGCGGTGACTGCCTCCTCTCACCTGGCGCTCGAATCCCGGTGGAAAAAGCGGCTGACCAGGAACCATCACCCACCCGCAGGGCACACTCTGTTTCCCAG
This sequence comes from Lissotriton vulgaris, assembly GCF_964263255.1. Lineage (NCBI taxonomy): Eukaryota > Metazoa > Chordata > Amphibia > Caudata > Salamandridae > Lissotriton > Lissotriton vulgaris. The sequence goes on from NC_141689.1 coordinate 730,671,791, forward strand.
GAGCGATATCCAAGTTAGAGGCGCTCCCTCGTGTGATCACGATCCAAACAGTGGGCAGGTCCCAGACGCGCACAGCGGTGGTTCGGCAGCATCCCCAGTCTGTGAGGTAATCCAAAGTTTGTTTGCCACTATTGCCGCCAAACAGTCTTTGTTGGGTGGGAGGCCCTCTGTGTGCTGTGGCCGCACACAAACATCTCCAAACTACGTTCCCTTCCAACAGAAAGAACCAAGCCACACCAGTTCAGCAGGTCAGAAGCGCGCTTTATTAGCAGTTCCAGGCATGACGCGTTTCGTCGTTAGACTTTTTCAAATGCCCTAATGTTAGGGAAGTGCTTTCCAAGTCCACCTTTTAACCCAGCTGGCCTCACTACGATTGGTTGACGCCTACTGGCAAGCGTCAGGGAGCATAGCGAAACTCAGTGCTCCGAGTTTCACAGAAAGCAGTCACGATGTCAGTACTCCCCCAAGTGGGCGGTGACTGCCTCCTCTCACCTGGCGCTCGAATCCCGGTGGAAAAAGCGGCTGACCAGGAACCATCACCCACCCGCAGGGCACACTCTGTTTCCCAGGAGCGATATCCAAGTGAGAGGCGCTCCCTCGTGTGATCACGATCCAAACAGTGGGCAGGTCCCAGACGCGCACTGCGGCGGTTCGGCAGCATCCCCAGTCTGTGAGGTAATCCAAAGTTTGTTTGCCACTATTGCCGCCGAACAGTCTTTGTTGGGTGGGGGGCCCTCTGTGTGCTGTGGCCACACACAAACATCTCCAAACTACGTTCCCTTCCAACAGAAAGAACCAAGCCACACCAGTTCAGCAGGTCAGAAGCGCGCTTTATTAGCAGTTCCAGGCATGACGCGTTTCGTCGTTAGACTTTCTCAAATGCCCTAATGTTAGGGAAGTGCTTTCCAAGTCCACCTTTTAACCCAGCTGGCCTCACTACGATTGGTTGACGCCTACTGGCAAGCGTCAGGGAGCATAGCGAAACTCAGTGCTCCGAGTTTCACAGAAAGCAGTCACGATGTCAGTACTCCCCCAAGTGGGCGGTGACTGCCTCCTCTCACCTGGCGCTCGAATCCCGGTGGAAAAAGCGGCTGACCAGGAACCATCACCCACCCGCAGGGCACACTCTGTTTCCCAGGAGCGATATCCAAGTGAGAGGCGCTCCCTCGTGTGATCACGATCCAAACAGTGGGCAGGTCCCAGACGCGCACTGCGGTGGTTCGGCAGCATCCCCAGTCTGTGAGGTAATCCAAAGTTTGTTTGCCACTATTGCCGCCGAACAGTCTTTGTTGGGTGGGGGGCCCTCTGTGTGCTGTGGCCGCACACAAACATCTCCAAACTACGTTCCCTTCCAACAGAAAGAACCAAGCCACACCAGTTCAGCAGGTCAGAAGCGCGCTTTATTAGCAGTTCCAGGCATGACGCGTTTCGTCGTTAGACTTTCTCAAATGCCCTAATGTTAGGGAAGTGCTTTCCAAGTCCACCTTTTAACCCAGCTGGCCTCACTACGATTGGTTGACGCCTACTGGCAAGCGTCAGGGAGCATAGCGAAACTCAGTGCTCCGAGTTTCACAGAAAGCAGTCACGATGTCAGTACTCCCCCAAGTGGGCGGTGACTGCCTCCTCTCACCTGGCGCTCGAATCCCGGTGGAAAAAGCGGCTGACCAGGAACCATCACCCACCCGCAGGGCACACTCTGTTTCCCAGGAGCGATATCCAAGTGAGAGGCACTCCCTCGTGTGATCACGATCCAAACAGTGGGCAGGTCCCAGACGCGCACTGCGGTGGTTCGGCAGCATCCCCAGTCTGTGAGGTAATCCAAAGTTTGTTTGCCACTATTGCCGCCGAACAGTCTTTGTTGGGTGGGGGGCCCTCTGTGTGCTGTGGCCGCACACAAACATCTCCAAACTACGTTCCCTTCCAACAGAAAGAACCAAGCCACACCAGTTCAGCAGGTCAGAAGCGCGCTTTATTAGCAGTTCCAGGCATGACGCGTTTCGTCGTTAGACTTTCTCAAATGCCCTAATGTTAGGGAAGTGCTTTCCAAGTCCACCTTTTAACCCAGCTGGCCTCACTACGATTGGTTGACGCCTACTGGCAAGCGTCAGGGAGCATAGCGAAACTCAGTGCTCCGAGTTTCACAGAAAGCAGTCACGATGTCAGTACTCCCCCAAGTGGGCGGTGACTGCCTCCTCTCACCTGGCGCTCGAATCCCGGTGGAAAAAGCGGCTGACCAGGAACCATCACCCACCCGCAGGGCACACTCTGTTTCCCAGGAGCGATATCCAAGTGAGAGGCGCTCCCTCGTGTGATCACGATCCAAACAGTGGGCAGGTCCCAGACGCGCACTGCGGTGGTTCGGCAGCATCCCCAGTCTGTGAGGTAATCCAAAGTTTGTTTGCCACTATTGCCGCCAAACAGTCTTTGTTGGGTGGGAGGCCCTCTGTGTGCTGTGGCCGCACACAAACATCTCCAAACTACGTTCCCTTCCAACAGAAAGAACCAAGCCACACCAGTTCAGCAGGTCAGAAGCGCGCTTTATTAGCAGTTCCAGGCATGACGCGTTTCGTCGTTAGACTTTTTCAAATGCCCTAATGTTAGGGAAGTGCTTTCCAAGTCCACCTTTTAACCCAGCTGGCCTCACTACGATTGGTTGACGCCTACTGGCAAGCGTCAGGGAGCATAGCGAAACTCAGTGCTCCGAGTTTCACAGAAAGCAGTCACGATGTCAGTACTCCCCCAAGTGGGCGGTGACTGCCTCCTCTCACCTGGCGCTCGAATCCCGGTGGAAAAAGCGGCTGACCAGGAACCATCACCCACCCGCAGGGCACACTCTGTTTCCCAGGAGCGATATCCAAGTGAGAGGCGCTCCCTCGTGTGATCACGATCCAAACAGTGGGCAGGTCCCAGACGCGCACTGCGGCGGTTCGGCAGCATCCCCAGTCTGTGAGGTAATCCAAAGTTTGCTTGCCACTATTGCCGCCGAACAGTCTTTGTTGGGTGGGGGGCCCTCTGTGTGCTGTGGCCACACACAAACATCTCCAAACTACGTTCCCTTCCAACAGAAAGAACCAAGCCACACCAGTTCAGCAGGTCAGAAGCGCGCTTTATTAGCAGTTCCAGGCATGACGCGTTTCGTCGTTAGACTTTCTCAAATGCCCTAATGTTAGGGAAGTGCTTTCCAAGTCCACCTTTTAACCCAGCTGGCCTCACTACGATTGGTTGACGCCTACTGGCAAGCGTCAGGGAGCATAGCGAAACTCAGTGCTCCGAGTTTCACAGAAAGCAGTCACGATGTCAGTACTCCCCCAAGTGGGCGGTGACTGCCTCCTCTCACCTGGCGCTCGAATCCCGGTGGAAAAAGCGGCTGACCAGGAACCATCACCCACCCGCAGGGCACACTCTGTTTCCCAGGAGCGATATCCAAGTGAGAGGCGCTCCCTCGTGTGATCACGATCCAAACAGTGGGCAGGTCCCAGACGCGCACTGCGGTGGTTCGGCAGCATCCCCAGTCTGTGAGGTAATCCAAAGTTTGTTTGCCACTATTGCCGCCGAACAGTCTTTGTTGGGTGGGGGGCCCTCTGTGTGCTGTGGCCGCACACAAACATATCCAAACTACGTTCCCTTCCAACAGAAAGAACCAAGCCACACCAGTTCAGCAGGTCAGAAGCGCGCTTTATTAGCAGTTCCAGGCATGACGCGTTTCGTCGTTAGACTTTCTCAAATGCCCTAATGTTAGGGAAGTGCTTTCCAAGTCCACCTTTTAACCCAGCTGGCCTCACTACGATTGGTTGACGCCTACTGGCAAGCGTCAGGGAGCATAGCGAAACTCAGTGCTCCGAGTTTCACAGAAAGCAGTCACGATGTCAGTACTCCCCCAAGTGGGCGGTGACTGCCTCCTCTCACCTGGCGCTCGAATCCCGGTGGAAAAAGCGGCTGACCAGGAACCATCACCCACCCGCAGGGCACACTCTGTTTCCCAGGAGCGATATCCAAGTGAGAGGCACTCCCTCGTGTGATCACGATCCAAACAGTGGGCAGGTCCCAGACGCGCACTGCGGTGGTTCGGCAGCATCCCCAGTCTGTGAGGTAATCCAAAGTTTGTTTGCCACTATTGCCGCCGAACAGTCTTTGTTGGGTGGGGGGCCCTCTGTGTGCTGTGGCCGCACACAAACATCTCCAAACTACGTTCCCTTCCAACAGAAAGAACCAAGCCACACCAGTTCAGCAGGTCAGAAGCGCGCTTTATTAGCAGTTCCAGGCATGACGCGTTTCGTTGTTAGACTTTCTCAAATGCCCTAATGTTAGGGAAGTGCTTTCCAAGTCCACCTTTTAACCCAGCTGGCCTCACTACGATTGGTTGACGCCTACTGGCAAGCGTCAGGGAGCATAGCGAAACTCAGTGCTCCGAGTTTCACAGAAAGCAGTCACGATGTCAGTACTCCCCCAAGTGGGCGGTGACTGCCTCCTCTCACCTGGCGCTCGAATCCCGGTGGAAAAAGCGGCTGACCAGGAACCATCACCCACCCGCAGGGCACACTCTGTTTCCCAGGAGCGATATCCAAGTGAGAGGCGCTCCCTCGTGTGATCACGATCCAAACAGTGGGCAGGTCCCAGACGCGCACTGCGGTGGTTCGGCAGCATCCCCAGTCTGTGAGGTAATCCAAAGTTTGTTTGCCACTATTGCCGCCAAACAGTCTTTGTTGGGTGGGAGGCCCTCTGTGTGCTGTGGCCGCACACAAACATCTCCAAACTACGTTCCCTTCCAACAGAAAGAACCAAGCCACACCAGTTCAGCAGGTCAGAAGCGCGCTTTATTAGCAGTTCCAGGCATGACGCGTTTCGTCGTTAGACTTTTTCAAATGCCCTAATGTTAGGGAAGTGCTTTCCAAGTCCACCTTTTAACCCAGCTGGCCTCACTACGATTGGTTGACGCCTACTGGCAAGCGTCAGGGAGCATAGCGAAACTCAGTGCTCCGAGTTTCACAGAAAGCAGTCACGATGTCAGTACTCCCCCAAGTGGGCGGTGACTGCCTCCTCTCACCTGGCGCTCGAATCCCGGTGGAAAAAGCGGCTGACCAGGAACCATCACCCACCCGCAGGGCACACTCTGTTTCCCAGGAGCGATATCCAAGTGAGAGGCGCTCCCTCGTGTGATCACGATCCAAACAGTGGGCAGGTCCCAGACGCGCACTGCGGCGGTTCGGCAGCATCCCCAGTCTGTGAGGTAATCCAAAGTTTGTTTGCCACTATTGCCGCCGAACAGTCTTTGTTGGGTGGGGGGCCCTCTGTGTGCTGTGGCCACACACAAACATCTCCAAACTACGTTCCCTTCCAACAGAAAGAACCAAGCCACACCAGTTCAGCAGGTCAGAAGCGCGCTTTATTAGCAGTTCCAGGCATGACGCGTTTCGTCGTTAGACTTTCTCAAATGCCCTAATGTTAGGGAAGTGCTTTCCAAGTCCACCTTTTAACCCAGCTGGCCTCACTACGATTGGTTGACGCCTACTGGCAAGCGTCAGGGAGCATAGCGAAACTCAGTGCTCCGAGTTTCACAGAAAGCAGTCACGATGTCAGTACTCCCCCAAGTGGGCGGTGACTGCCTCCTCTCACCTGGCGCTCGAATCCCGGTGGAAAAAGCGGCTGACCAGGAACCATCACCCACCCGCAGGGCACACTCTGTTTCCCAGGAGCGATATCCAAGTGAGAGGCGCTCCCTCGTGTGATCACGATCCAAACAGTGGGCAGGTCCCAGACGCGCACTGCGGTGGTTCGGCAGCATCCCCAGTCTGTGAGGTAATCCAAAGTTTGTTTGCCACTATTGCCGCCGAACAGTCTTTGTTGGGTGGGGGGCCCTCTGTGTGCTGTGGCCGCACACAAACATATCCAAACTACGTTCCCTTCCAACAGAAAGAACCAAGCCACACCAGTTCAGCAGGTCAGAAGCGCGCTTTATTAGCAGTTCCAGGCATGACGCGTTTCGTCGTTAGACTTTCTCAAATGCCCTAATGTTAGGGAAGTGCTTTCCAAGTCCACCTTTTAACCCAGCTGGCCTCACTACGATTGGTTGACGCCTACTGGCAAGCGTCAGGGAGCATAGCGAAACTCAGTGCTCCGAGTTTCACAGAAAGCAGTCACGATGTCAGTACTCCCCCAAGTGGGCGGTGACTGCCTCCTCTCACCTGGCGCTCGAATCCCGGTGGAAAAAGCGGCTGACCAGGAACCATCACCCACCCGCAGGGCACACTCTGTTTCCCAGGAGCGATATCCAAGTGAGAGGCGCTCCCTCGTGTGATCACGATCCAAACAGTGGGCAGGTCCCAGACGCGCACTGCGGTGGTTCGGCAGCATCCCCAGTCTGTGAGGTAATCCAAAGTTTGTTTGCCACTATTGCCGCCGAACAGTCTTTGTTGGGTGGGGGGCCCTCTGTGTGCTGTGGCCGCACACAAACATCTCCAAACTACGTTCCCTTCCAACAGAAAGAACCAAGCCACACCAGTTCAGCAGGTCAGAAGCGCGCTTTATTAGCAGTTCCAGGCATGACGCGTTTCGTCGTTAGACTTTCTCAAATGCCCTAATGTTAGGGAAGTGCTTTCCAAGTCCACCTTTTAACCCAGCTGGCCTCACTACGATTGGTTGACGCCTACTGGCAAGCGTCAGGGAGCATAGCGAAACTCAGTGCTCCGAGTTTCACAGAAAGCAGTCACGATGTCAGTACTCCCCCAAGTGGCCGGTGACTGCCTCCTCTCACCTGGCGCTCGAATCCCGGTGGAAAAAGCGGCTGACCAGGAACCATCACCCACCCGCAGGGCACACTCTGTTTCCCAGGAGCGATATCCAAGTGAGAGGCGCTCCCTCGTGTGATCACGATCCAAACAGTGGGCAGGTCCCAGACGCGCACTGCGGTGGTTCGGCAGCATCCCCAGTCTGTGAGGTAATCCAAAGTTTGTTTGCCACTATTGCCGCCGAACAGTCTTTGTTGGGTGGGGGGCCCTCTGTGTGCTGTGGCCGCACACAAACATCTCCAAACTACGTTCCCTTCCAACAGAAAGAACCAAGCCACACCAGTTCAGCAGGTCAGAAGCGCGCTTTATTAGCAGTTCCAGGCATGACGCGTTTCGTCGTTAGACTTTCTCAAATGCCCTAATGTTAGGGAAGTGCTTTCCAAGTCCACCTTTTAACCCAGCTGGCCTCACTACGATTGGTTGACGCCTACTGGCAAGCGTCAGGGAGCATAGCGAAACTCAGTGCTCCGAGTTTCACAGAAAGCAGTCACGATGTCAGTACTCCCCCAAGTGGGCGGTGACTGCCTCCTCTCACCTGGCGCTCGAATCCCGGTGGAAAAAGCGGCTGACCAGGAACCATCACCCACCCGCAGGGCACACTCTGTTTCCCAGGAGCGATATCCAAGTGAGAGGCGCTCCCTCGTGTGATCACGATCCAAACAGTGGGCAGGTCCCAGACGCGCACTGCGGTGGTTCGGCAGCATCCCCAGTCTGTGAGGTAATCCAAAGTTTGTTTGCCACTATTGCCGCCGAACAGTCTTTGTTGGGTGGGGGGCCCTCTGTGTGCTGTGGCCGCACACAAACATCTCCAAACTACGTTCCCTTCCAACAGAAAGAACCAAGCCACACCAGTTCAGCAGGTCAGAAGCGCGCTTTATTAGCAGTTCCAGGCATGACGCGTTTCGTCGTTAGACTTTCTCAAATGCCCTAATGTTAGGGAAGTGCTTTCCAAGTCCACCTTTTAACCCAGCTGGCCTCACTACGATTGGTTGACGCCTACTGGCAAGTGTCAGGGAGCAAAGCGAAACTCAGTGCTCCGAGTTTCACAGAAAGCAGTCACGATGTCAGTACTCCCCCAAGTGGGCGGTGACTGCCTCCTCTCACCTGGCGCTCGAATCCCGGTGGAAAAAGCGGCTGACCAGGAACCATCACCCACCCGCAGGGCACACTCTGTTTCCCAGGAGCGATATCCAAGTGAGAGGCGCTCCCTCGTGTGATCACGATCCAAACAGTGGGCAGGTCCCAGACGCGCACTGCGGTGGTTCGGCAGCATCCCCAGTCTGTGAGGTAATCCAAAGTTTGTTTGCCACTATTGCCGCCGAACAGTCTTTGTTGGGTGGGGGGCCCTCTGTGTGCTGTGGCCGCACACAAACATCTCCAAACTACGTTCCCTTCCAACAGAAAGAACCAAGCCACACCAGTTCAGCAGGTCAGAAGCGCGCTTTATTAGCAGTTCCAGGCATGACGCGTTTCGTCGTTAGACTTTCTCAAATGCCCTAATGTTAGGGAAGTACTTTCCAAGTCCACCTTTTAACCCAGCTGGCCTCACTACGATTGGTTGACGCCTACTGGCAAGCGTCAGGGAGCATAGCGAAACTCAGTGCTCCGAGTTTCACAGAAAGCAGTCACGATGTCAGTACTCCCCCAAGTGGGCGGTGACTGCCTCCTCTCACCTGGCGCTCGAATCCCGGTGGAAAAAGCGGCTGACCAGGAACCATCACCCACCCGCAGGGCACACTCTGTTTCCCAGGAGCGATATCCAAGTGAGAGGCGCTCCCTCGTGTGATCACGATCCAAACAGTGGGCAGGTCCCAGACGCGCACTGCGGTGGTTCGGCAGCATCCCCAGTCTGTGAGGTAATCCAAAGTTTGTTTGCCACTATTGCCGCCAAACAGTCTTTGTTGGGTGGGAGGCCCTCTGTGTTCTGTGGCCGCACATAAACATCTCCAAACTACGTTCCCTTCCAACAGAAAGAACCAAGCCACACCAGTTCAGCAGGTCAGAAGCGCGCTTTATTAGCAGTTCCAGGCATGACGCGCTTCGTCGTTAGACTTTCTCAAATGCCCTAATGTTAGGGAAGTGCTTTCCAAGTCCACCTTTTAACCCAGCTGGCCTCACTACGATTGGTTGACGCCTACTGGCAAGCGTCAGGGAGCATAGCGAAACTCAGTGCTCCGAGTTTCACAGAAAGCAGTCACGATGTCAGTACTCCCCCAAGTGGGCGGTGACTGCCTCCTCTCACCTGGCGCTCGAATCCCGGTGGAAAAAGCGGCTGACCAGGAACCATCACCCACCCGCAGGGCACACTCTGTTTCCCAGGAGCGATATCCAAGTGAGAGGCGCTCCCTCGTGTGATCACGATCCAAACAGTGGGCAGGTCCCAGACGCGCACTGCGGTGGTTCGGCAGCATCCCCAGTCTGTGAGGTAATCCAAAGTTTGTTTGCCACTATTGCCGCCGAACAGTCTTTGTTGGGTGGGGGGCCCTCTGTGTGCTGTGGCCACACACAAACATCTCCAAACTACGTTCCCTTCCAACAGAAAGAACCAAGCCACACCAGTTCAGCAGGTCAGAAGCGCGCTTTATTAGCAGTTCCAGGCATGACGCGTTTCGTCGTTAGACTTTCTCAAATGCCCTAATGTTAGGGAAGTGCTTTCCAAGTCCACCTTTTAACCCAGCTGGCCTCACTACGATTGGTTGACGCCTACTGGCAAGCGTCAGGGAGCATAGCGAAACTCAGTGCTCCGAGTTTCACAGAAAGCAGTCACGATGTCAGTACTCCCCCAAGTGGGCGGTGACTGCCTCCTCTCACCTGGCGCTCGAATCCCGGTGGAAAAAGCGGCTGACCAGGAACCATCACCCACCCGCAGGGCACACTCTGTTTCCCAGGAGCGATATCCAAGTGAGAGGCGCTCCCTCGTGTGATCACGATCCAAACAGTGGGCAGGTCCCAGACGCGCACTGCGGTGGTTCGGCAGCATCCCCAGTCTGTGAGGTAATCCAAAGTTTGTTTGCCACTATTGCCGCCGAACAGTCTTTGTTGGGTGGGGGGCCCTCTGTGTGCTGTGGCCGCACACAAACATCTCCAAACTACGTTCCCTTCCAACAGAAAGAACCAAGCCACACCAGTTCAGCAGGTCAGAAGCGCGCTTTATTAGCAGTTCCAGGCATGACGCGTTTCGTCGTTAGACTTTCTCAAATGCCCTAATGTTAGGGAAGTGCTTTCCAAGTCCACCTTTTAACCCAGCTGGCCTCACTACGATTGGTTGACGCCTACTGGCAAGCGTCAGGGAGCATAGCGAAACTCAGTGCTCCGAGTTTCACAGAAAGCAGTCACGATGTCAGTACTCCCCCAAGTGGACGGTGACTGCCTCCTCTCACCTGGCGCTCGAATCCCGGTGGAAAAAGCGGCTGACCAGGAACCATCACCCACCCGCAGGGCACACTCTGTTTCCCAGGAGCGATATCCAAGTGAGAGGCGCTCCCTCGTGTGATCACGATCCAAACAGTGGGCAGGTCCCAGACGCGCACTGCGGTGGTTCGGCAGCATCCCCAGTCTGTGAGGTAATCCAAAGTTTGTTTGCCACTATTGCCGCCGAACAGTCTTTGTTGGGTGGGGGGCCCTCTGTGTGCTGTGGCCGCACACAAACATCTCCAAACTACGTTCCCTTCCAACAGAAAGAACCAAGCCACACCAGTTCAGCAGGTCAGAAGCGCGCTTTATTAGCAGTTCCAGGCATGACGCGTTTCGTCGTTAGACTTTCTCAAATGCCCTAATGTTAGGGAAGTGCTTTCCAAGTCCACCTTTTAACCCAGCTGGCCTCACTACGATTGGTTGACGCCTACTGGCAAGCGTCAGGGAGCATAGCGAAACTCAGTGCTCCGAGTTTCACAGAAAGCAGTCACGATGTCAGTACTCCCCCAAGTGGCCGGTGACTGCCTCCTCTCACCTGGCGCTCGAATCCCGGTGGAAAAAGCGGCTGACCAGGAACCATCACCCACCCGCAGGGCACACTCTGTTTCCCAGGAGCGATATCCAAGTGAGAGGCGCTCCCTCGTGTGATCACGATCCAAACAGTGGGCAGGTCCCAGACGCGCACTGCGGTGGTTCGGCAGCATCCCCAGTCTGTGAGGTAATCCAAAGTTTGTTTGCCACTATTGCCGCCGAACAGTCTTTGTTGGGTGGGGGGCCCTCTGTGTGCTGTGGCCGCACACAAACATCTCCAAACTACGTTCCCTTCCAACAGAAAGAACCAAGCCACACCAGTTCAGCAGGTCAGAAGCGCGCTTTATTAGCAGTTCCAGGCATGACGCGTTTCGTCGTTAGACTTTCTCAAATGCCCTAATGTTAGGGAAGTGCTTTCCAAGTCCACCTTTTAACCCAGCTGGCCTCACTACGATTGGTTGACGCCTACTGGCAAGCGTCAGGGAGCATAGCGAAACTCAGTGCTCCGAGTTTCACAGAAAGCAGTCACGATGTCAGTACTCCCCCAAGTGGGCGGTGACTGCCTCCTCTCACCTGGCGCTCGAATCCCGGTGGAAAAAGCGGCTGACCAGGAACCATCACCCACCCGCAGGGCACACTCTGTTTCCCAGGAGCGATATCCAAGTGAGAGGCGCTCCCTCGTGTGATCACGATCCAAACAGTGGGCAGGTCCCAGACGCGCACTGCGGCGGTTCGGCAGCATCCCCAGTCTGTGAGGTAATCCAAAGTTTGTTTGCCACTATTGCCGCCGAACAGTCTTTGTTGGGTGGGGGGCCCTCTGTGTGCTGTGGCCACACACAAACATCTCCAAACTACGTTCCCTTCCAACAGAAAGAACCAAGCCACACCAGTTCAGCAGGTCAGAAGCGCGCTTTATTAGCAGTTCCAGGCATGACGCGTTTCGTCGTTAGACTTTCTCAAATGCCCTAATGTTAGGGAAGTGCTTTCCAAGTCCACCTTTTAACCCAGCTGGCCTCACTACGATTGGTTGACGCCTACTGGCAAGCGTCAGGGAGCATAGCGAAACTCAGTGCTCCGAGTTTCACAGAAAGCAGTCACGATGTCAGTACTCCCCCAAGTGGGCGGTGACTGCCTCCTCTCATCTGGCGCTCGAATCCCGGTGGAAAAAGCGGCTGACCAGGAACCATCACCCACCCGCAGGGCACACTCTGTTTCCCAGGAGCGATATCCAAGTGAGAGGCGCTCCCTCGTGTGATCACGATCCAAACAGTGGGCAGGTCCCAGACGCGCACTGCGGTGGTTCGGCAGCATCCCCAGTCTGTGAGGTAATCCAAAGTTTGTTTGCCACTATTGCCGCCGAACAGTCTTTGTTGGGTGGGGGGCCCTCTGTGTGCTGTGGCCGCACACAAACATATCCAAACTACGTTCCCTTCCAACAGAAAGAACCAAGCCACACCAGTTCAGCAGGTCAGAAGCGCGCTTTATTAGCAGTTCCAGGCATGACGCGTTTCGTCGTTAGACTTTCTCAAATGCCCTAATGTTAGGGAAGTGCTTTCCAAGTCCACCTTTTAACCCAGCTGGCCTCACTACGATTGGTTGACGCCTACTGGCAAGCGTCAGGGAGCATAGCGAAACTCAGTGCTCCGAGTTTCACAGAAAGCAGTCACGATGTCAGTACTCCCCCAAGTGGGCGGTGACTGCCTCCTCTCACCTGGCGCTCGAATCCCGGTGGAAAAAGCGGCTGACCAGGAACCATCACCCACCCGCAGGGCACACTCTGTTTCCCAGGAGCGATATCCAAGTGAGAGGCGCTCCCTCGTGTGATCACGATCCAAACAGTGGGCAGGTCCCAGACGCGCACTGCGGTGGTTCGGCAGCATCCCCAGTCTGTGAGGTAATCCAAAGTTTGTTTGCCACTATTGCCGCCGAACAGTCTTTGTTGGGTGGGGGGCCCTCTGTGTGCTGTGGCCGCACACAAACATCTCCAAACTACGTTCCCTTCCAACAGAAAGAACCAAGCCACACCAGTTCAGCAGGTCAGAAGCGCGCTTTATTAGCAGTTCCAGGCATGACGCGTTTCGTCGTTAGACTTTCTCAAATGCCCTAATGTTAGGGAAGTGCTTTCCAAGTCCACCTTTTAACCCAGCTGGCCTCACTACGATTGGTTGACGCCTACTGGCAAGCGTCAGGGAGCATAGCGAAACTCAGTGCTCCGAGTTTCACAGAAAGCAGTCACGATGTCAGTACTCCCCCAAGTGGGCGGTGACTGCCTCCTCTCACCTGGCGCTCGAATCCCGGTGGAAAAAGCGGCTGACCAGGAACCATCACCCACCCGCAGGGCACACTCTGTTTCCCAGGAGCGATATCCAAGTGAGAGGCGCTCCCTCGTGTGATCACGATCCAAACAGTGGGCAGGTCCCAGACGCGCACTGCGGTGGTTCGGCAGCATCCCCAGTCTGTGAGGTAATCCAAAGTTTGTTTGCCACTATTGCCGCCGAACAGTCTTTGTTGGGTGGGGGGCCCTCTGTGTGCTGTGGCCGCACACAAACATCTCCAAACTACGTTCCCTTCCAACAGAAAGAACCAAGCCACACCAGTTCAGCAGGTCAGAAGCGCGCTTTATTAGCAGTTCCAGGCATGACGCGTTTCGTCGTTAGACTTTCTCAAATGCCCTAATGTTAGGGAAGTGCTTTCCAAGTCCACCTTTTAACCCAGCTGGCCTCACTACGATTGGTTGACGCCTACTGGCAAGCGTCAGGGAGCATAGCGAAACTCAGTGCTCCGAGTTTCACAGAAAGCAGTCACGATGTCAGTACTCCCCCAAGTGGGCGGTGACTGCCTCCTCTCACCTGGCGCTCGAATCCCGGTGGAAAAAGCGGCTGACCAGGAACCATCACCCACCCGCAGGGCACACTCTGTTTCCCAGGAGCGATATCCAAGTGAGAGGCGCTCCCTCGTGTGATCACGATCCAAACAGTGGGCAGGTCCCAGACGCGCACTGCGGTGGTTCGGCAGCATCCCCAGTCTGTGAGGTAATCCAAAGTTTGTTTGCCACTATTGCCGCCAAACAGTCTTTGTTGGGTGGGAGGCCCTCTGTGTTCTGTGGCCGCACACAAACATCTCCAAACTACGTTCCCTTCCAACAGAAAGAACCAAGCCACACCAGTTCAGCAGGTCAGAAGCGCGCTTTATTAGCAGTTCCAGGCATGACGCGCTTCGTCGTTAGACTTTCTCAAATGCCCTAATGTTAGGGAAGTGCTTTCCAAGTCCACCTTTTAACCCAGCTGGCCTCACTACGATTGGTTGACGCCTACTGGCAAGCGTCAGGGAGCATAGCGAAACTCAGTGCTCCGAGTTTCACAGAAAGCAGTCACGATGTCAGTACTCCCCCAAGTGGGCGGTGACTGCCTCCTCTCACCTGGCGCTCGAATCCCGGTGGAAAAAGCGGCTGACCAGGAACCATCACCCACCCGCAGGGCACACTCTGTTTCCCAGGAGCGATATCCAAGTGAGAGGCGCTCCCTCGTGTGATCACGATCCAAACAGTGGGCAGGTCCCAGACGTGCACTGCGGTGGTTCGGCAGCATCCCCAGTCTGTGAGGTAATCCAAAGTTTGTTTGCCACTATTGCCGCCGAACAGTCTTTGTTGGGTGGGGGGCCCTCTGTGTGCTGTGGCCACACACAAACATCTCCAAACTACGTTCCCTTCCAACAGAAAGAACCAAGCCACACCAGTTCAGCAGGTCAGAAGCGCGCTTTATTAGCAGTTCCAGGCATGACGCGTTTCGTCGTTAGACTTTCTCAAATGCCCTAATGTTAGGGAAGTGCTTTCCAAGTCCACCTTTTAACCCAGCTGGCCTCACTACGATTGGTTGACGCCTACTGGCAAGCGTCAGGGAGCATAGCGAAACTCAGTGCTCCGAGTTTCACAGAAAGCAGTCACGATGTCAGTACTCCCCCAAGTGGGCGGTGACTGCCTCCTCTCACCTGGCGCTCGAATCCCGGTGGAAAAAGCGGCTGACCAGGAACCATCACCCACCCGCAGGGCACACTCTGTTTCCCAGGAGCGATATCCAAGTGAGAGGCGCTCCCTCGTGTGATCACGATCCAAACAGTGGGCAGGTCCCAGACGCGCACTGCGGTGGTTCGGCAGCATCCCCAGTCTGTGAGGTAATCCAAAGTTTGTTTGCCACTATTGCCGCCGAACAGTCTTTGTTGGGTGGGGGGCCCTCTGTGTGCTGTGGCCGCACACAAACATCTCCAAACTACGTTCCCTTCCAACAGAAAGAACCAAGCCACACCAGTTCAGCAGGTCAGAAGCGCGCTTTATTAGCAGTTCCAGGCATGACGCGTTTCGTCGTTAGACTTTCTCAAATGCCCTAATGTTAGGGAAGTGCTTTCCAAGTCCACCTTTTAACCCAGCTGGCCTCACTACGATTGGTTGACGCCTACTGGCAAGCGTCAGGGAGCATAGCGAAACTCAGTGCTCCGAGTTTCACAGAAAGCAGTCACGATGTCAGTACTCCCCCAAGTGGGCGGTGACTGCCTCCTCTCACCTGGCGCTCGAATCCCGGTGGAAAAAGCGGCTGACCAGGAACCATCACCCACCCGCAGGGCACACTCTGTTTCCCAGGAGCGATATCCAAGTGAGAGGCGCTCCCTCGTGTGATCACGATCCAAACAGTGGGCAGGTCCCAGACGCGCACTGCGGTGGTTCGGCAGCATCCCCAGTCTGTGAGGTAATCCAAAGTTTGTTTGCCACTATTGCCGCCGAACAGTCTTTGTTGGGTGGGGGGCCCTCTGTGTGCTGTGGCCGCACACAAACATCTCCAAACTACGTTCCCTTCCAACAGAAAGAACCAAGCCACACCAGTTCAGCAGGTCAGAAGCGCGCTTTATTAGCAGTTCCAGGCATGACGCGTTTCGTCGTTAGACTTTCTCAAATGCCCTAATGTTAGGGAAGTGCTTTCCAAGTCCACCTTTTAACCCAGCTGGCCTCACTACGATTGGTTGACGCCTACTGGCAAGCGTCAGGGAGCATAGCGAAACTCAGTGCTCCGAGTTTCACAGAAAGCAGTCACGATGTCAGTACTCCCCCAAGTGGGCGGTGACTGCCTCCTCTCACCTGGCGCTCGAATCCCGGTGGAAAAAGCGGCTGACCAGGAACCATCACCCACCCGCAGGGCACACTCTGTTTCCCAGGAGCGATATCCAAGTGAGAGGCGCTCCCTCGTGTGATCACGATCCAAACAGTGGGCAGGTCCCAGACGCGCACTGCGGTGGTTCGGCAGCATCCCCAGTCTGTGAGGTAATCCAAAGTTTGTTTGCCACTATTGCCGCCGAACAGTCTTTGTTGGGTGGGGGGCCCTCTGTGTGCTGTGGCCGCACACAAACATCTCCAAACTACGTTCCCTTCCAACAGAAAGAACCAAGCCACACCAGTTCAGCAGGTCAGAAGCGCGCTTTATTAGCAGTTCCAGGCATGACGCGTTTCGTCGTTAGACTTTCTCAAATGCCCTAATGTTAGGGAAGTGCTTTCCAAGTCCACCTTTTAACCCAGCTGGCCTCACTACGATTGGTTGACACCTACTGGCAAGCGTCAGGGAGCATAGCGAAACTCAGTGCTCCGAGTTTCACAGAAAGCAGTCACGATGTCAGTACTCCCCCAAGTGGCCGGTGACTGCCTCCTCTCACCTGGCGCTCGAATCCCGGTGGAAAAAGCGGCTGACCAGGAACCATCACCCACCCGCAGGGCACACTCTGTTTCCCAGGAGCGATATCCAAGTGAGAGGCGCTCCCTCGTGTGATCACGATCCAAACAGTGGGCAGGTCCCAGACGCGCACTGCGGTGGTTCGGCAGCATCCCCAGTCTGTGAGGTAATCCAAAGTTTGTTTGCCACTATTGCCGCCGAACAGTCTTTGTTGGGTGGGGGGCCCTCTGTGTGCTGTGGCCGCACACAAACATCTCCAAACTACGTTCCCTTCCAACAGAAAGAACCAAGCCACACCAGTTCAGCAGGTCAGAAGCGCGCTTTATTAGCAGTTCCAGGCATGACGCGTTTCGTCGTTAGACTTTCTCAAATGCCCTAATGTTAGGGAAGTGCTTTCCAAGTCCACCTTTTAACCCAGCTGGCCTCACTACGATTGGTTGACGCCTACTGGCAAGCGTCAGGGAGCATAGCGAAACTCAGTGCTCCGAGTTTCACAGAAAGCAGTCACGATGTCAGTACTCCCCCAAGTGGGCGGTGACTGCCTCCTCTCACCTGGCGCTCGAATCCCGGTGGAAAAAGCGGCTGACCAGGAACCATCACCCACCCGCAGGGCACACTCTGTTTCCCAGGAGCGATATCCAAGTGAGAGGCGCTCCCTCGTGTGATCACGATCCAAACAGTGGGCTGGTCCCAGACGCGCACTGCGGTGGTTCGGCAGCATCCCCAGTCTGTGAGGTAATCCAAAGTTTGTTTGCCACTATTGCCGCCGAACAGTCTTTGTTGGGTGGGGGGCCCTCTGTGTGCTGTGGCCGCACACAAACATCTCCAAACTACGTTCCCTTCCAACAGAAAGAACCAAGTCACACCAGTTCAGCAGGTCAGAAGCGCGCTTTATTAGCAGTTCCAGGCATGACGCGTTTCGTCGTTAGACTTTCTAAAATGCCCTAATGTTAGGGAAGTGCTTTCCAAGTCCACCTTTTAACCCAGCTGGCCTCACTACGATTGGTTGACGCCTACTGGCAAGCGTCAGGGAGCATAGCGAAACTCAGCGCTCCGAGTTTCACAGAAAGCAGTCACGATGTCAGTACTCCCCCAAGTGGGCGGTGACTGCCTCCTCTCACCTGGCGCTCGAATCCCGGTGGAAAAAGCGGCTGACCAGGAACCATCACCCACCCGCAGGGCACACTCTGTTTCCCAGGAGCGATATCCAAGTGAGAGGCGCTCCCTCGTGTGATCACGATCCAAACAGTGGGCAGGTCCCAGACGCGCACTGCGGTGGTTCGGCAGCATCCCCAGTCTGTGAGGTAATCCAAAGTTTGTTTGCCACTATTGCCGCCGAACAGTCTTTGTTGGGTGGGGGGCCCTCTGTGTGCTGTGGCCGCACACAAACATCTCCAAACTACGTTCCCTTCCAACAGAAAGAACCAAGCCACACCAGTTCAGCAGGTCAGAAGCGCGCTTTATTAGCAGTTCCAGGCATGACGCGTTTCGTCGTTAGACTTTCTCAAATGCCCTAATGTTAGGGAAGTGCTTTCCAAGTCCACCTTTTAACCCAGCTGGCCTCACTACGATTGGTTGACGCCTACTGGCAAGCGTCAGGGAGCATAGCGAAACTCAGTGCTCCGAGTTTCACAGAAAGCAGTCACGATGTCAGTACTCCCCCAAGTGGGCGGTGACTGCCTCCTCTCACCTGGCGCTCGAATCCCGGTGGAAAAAGCGGCTGACCAGGAACCATCACCCACCCGCAGGGCACACTCTGTTTCCCAGGAGCGATATCCAAGTGAGAGGCGCTCCCTCGTGTGATCACGATCCAAACAGTGGGCAGGTCCCAGACGCGCACTGCGGTGGTTCGGCAGCATCCCCAGTCTGTGAGGTAATCCAAAGTTTGTTTGCCACTATTGCCGCCGAACAGTCTTTGTTGGGTGGGGGGCCCTCTGTGTGCTGTGGCCGCACACAAACATCTCCAAACTACGTTCCCTTCCAACAGAAAGAACCAAGCCACACCAGTTCAGCAGGTCAGAAGCGCGCTTTATTAGCAGTTCCAGGCATGACGCGTTTCGTCGTTAGACTTTCTCAAATGCCCTAATGTTAGGGAAGTGCTTTCCAAGTCCACCTTTTAACCCAGCTGGCCTCACTACGATTGGTTGACGCCTACTGGCAAGCGTCAGGGAGCATAGCGAAACTCAGTGCTCCGAGTTTCACAGAAAGCAGTCACGATGTCAGTACTCCCCCAAGTGGCCGGTGACTGCCTCCTCTCACCTGGCGCTCGAATCCCGGTGGAAAAAGCGGCTGACCAGGAACCATCACCCACCCGCAGGGCACACTCTGTTTCCCAGGAGCGATATCCAAGTGAGAGGCGCTCCCTCGTGTGATCACGATCCAAACAGTGGGCAGGTCCCAGACGCGCACTGCGGTGGTTCGGCAGCATCCCCAGTCTGTGAGGTAATCCAAAGTTTGTTTGCCACTATTGCCGCCGAACAGTCTTTGTTGGGTGGGGGGCCCTCTGTGTGCTGTGGCCACACACAAACATCTCCAAACTACGTTCCCTTCCAACAGAAAGAACCAAGCCACACCAGTTCAGCAGGTCAGAAGCGCGCTTTATTAGCAGTTCCAGGCATGACGCGTTTCGTCGTTAGACTTTCTCAAATGCCCTAATGTTAGGGAAGTGCTTTCCAAGTCCACCTTTTAACCCAGCTGGCCTCACTACGATTGGTTGACGCCTACTGGCAAGCGTCAGGGAGCATAGCGAAACTCAGTGCTCCGAGTTTCACAGAAAGCAGTCACGATGTCAGTACTCCCCCAAGTGGGCGGTGACTGCCTCCTCTCACCTGGCGCTCGAATCCCGGTGGAAAAAGCGGCTGACCAGGAACCATCACCCACCCGCAGGGCACACTCTGTTTCCCAGGAGCGATATCCAAGTGAGAGGCGCTCCCTCGTGTGATCACGATCCAAACAGTGGGCAGGTCCCAGACGCGCACTGCGGTGGTTCGGCAGCATCCCCAGTCTGTGAGGTAATCCAAAGTTTGTTTGCCGCTATTGCCGCCGAACAGTCTTTGTTGGGTGGGGGGCCCTCTGTGTGCTGTGGCCGCACACAAACATCTCCAAACTACGTTCCCTTCCAACAGAAAGAACCAAGTCACACCAGTTCAGCAGGTCAGAAGCGCGCTTTATTAGCAGTTCCAGGCATGACGCGTTTCGTCGTTAGACTTTCTCAAATGCCCTAATGTTAGGGAAGTGCTTTCCAAGTCCACCTTTTAACCCAGCTGGCCTCACTACGATTGTTTGACGCCTACTGGCAAGCGTCAGGGAGCATAGCGAAACTCAGTGCTCCGAGTTTCACAGAAAGCAGTCACGATGTCAGTACTCCCCCAAGTGGGCGGTGACTGCCTCCTCTCACCTGGCGCTCGAATCCCGGTGGAAAAAGCGGCTGACCAGGAACCATCACCCACCCGCAGGGCACACTCTGTTTCCCAGGAGCGATATCCAAGTGAGAGGCGCTCCCTCGTGTGATCACGATCCAAACAGTGGGCAGGTCCCAGACGCGCACTGCGGTGGTTCGGCAGCATCCCCAGTCTGTGAGGTAATCCAAAGTTTGTTTGCCACTATTGCCGCCGAACAGTCTTTGTTGGGTGGGGGGCCCTCTGTGTGCTGTGGCCGCACACAAACATCTCCAAACTACGTTCCCTTCCAACAGAAAGAACCAAGCCACACCAGTTCAGCAGGTCAGAAGCGCGCTTTATTAGCAGTTCCAGGCATGACGCGTTTCGTCGTTAGACTTTCTCAAATGCCCTAATGTTAGGGAAGTGCTTTCCAAGTCCACCTTTTAACCCAGCTGGCCTCACTACGATTGGTTGACGCCTACTGGCAAGCGTCAGGGAGCATAGCGAAACTCAGTGCTCCGAGTTTCACAGAAAGCAGTCACGATGTCAGTACTCCCCCAAGTGGGCGGTGACTGCCTCCTCTCACCTGGCGCTCGAATCCCGGTGGAAAAAGCGGCTGACCAGGAACCATCACCCACCCGCAGGGCACACTCTGTTTCCCAGGAGCGATATCCAAGTGAGAGGCGCTCCCTCGTGTGATCACGATCCAAACAGTGGGCAGGTCCCAGACGCGCACTGCGGTGGTTCGGCAGCATCCCCAGTCTGTGAGGTAATCCAAAGTTTGTTTGCCACTTTTGCCGCCGAACAGTCTTTGTTGGGTGGGGGGCCCTCTGTGTGCTGTGGCCGCACACAAACATCTCCAAACTACGTTCCCTTCCAACAGAAAGAACCAAGCCACACCAGTTCAGCAGGTCAGAAGCGCGCTTTATTAGCAGTTCCAGGCATGACGCGTTTCGTCGTTAGACTTTCTCAAATGCCCTAATGTTAGGGAAGTGCTTTCCAAGTCCACCTTTTAACCCAGCTGGCCTCACTACGATTGGTTGACGCCTACTGGCAAGCGTCAGGGAGCATAGCAAAACTCAGTGCTCCGAGTTTCACAGAAAGCAGTCACGATGTCAGTACTCCCCCAAGTGGCCGGTGACTGCCTCCTCTCACCTGGCGCTCGAATCCCGGTGGAAAAAGCGGCTGACCAGGAACCATCACCCACCCGCAGGGCACACTCTGTTTCCCAGGAGCGATATCCAAGTGAGAGGCGCTCCCTCGTGTGATCACGATCCAAACAGTGGGCAGGTCCCAGACGCGCACTGCGGTGGTTCGGCAGCATCCCCAGTCTGTGAGGTAATCCAAAGTTTGTTTGCCACTATTGCCGCCGAACAGTCTTTGTTGGGTGGGGGGCCCTCTGTGTGCTGTGGCCGCACACAAACATCTCCAAACTACGTTCCCTTCCAACAGAAAGAACCAAGCCACACCAGTTCAGCAGGTCAGAAGCGCGCTTTATTAGCAGTTCCAGGCATGACGCGTTTCGTCGTTAGACTTTCTCAAATGCCCTAATGTTAGGGAAGTGCTTTCCAAGTCCACCTTTTAACCCAGCTGGCCTCACTACGATTGGTTGACGCCTACTGGCAAGCGTCAGGGAGCATAGCGAAACTCAGTGCTCCGAGTTTCACAGAAAGCAGTCACGATGTCAGTACTCCCCCAAGTGGGCGGTGACTGCCTCCTCTCACCTGGCGCTCGAATCCCGGTGGAAAAAGCGGCTGACCAGGAACCATCACCCACCCGCAGGGCACACTCTGTTTCCCAGGAGCGATATCCAAGTGAGAGGCGCTCCCTCGTGTGATCACGATCCAAACAGTGGGCAGGTCCCAGACGCGCACTGCGGTGGTTCGGCAGCATCCCCAGTCTGTGAGGTAATCCAAAGTTTGTTTGCCACTATTGCCGCCGAACAGTCTTTGTTGGGTGGGGGGCCCTCTGTGTGCTGTGGCCGCACACAAACATCTCCAAACTACGTTCCCTTCCAACAGAAAGAACCAAGCCACACCAGTTCAGCAGGTCAGAAGCGCGCTTTATTAGCAGTTCCAGGGATGACGCGTTTCGTCGTTAGACTTTCTCAAATGCCCTAATGTTAGGGAAGTGCTTTCCAAGTCCACCTTTTAACCCAGCTGGCCTCACTACGATTGGTTGACGCCTACTGGCAAGCGTCAGGGAGCATAGCAAAACTCAGTGCTCCGAGTTTCACAGAAAGCAGTCACGATGTCAGTACTCCCCCAAGTGGGCGGTGACTGCCTCCTCTCACCTGGCGCTCGAATCCCGGTGGAAAAAGCGGCTGACCAGGAACCATCACCCACCCGCAGGGCACACTCTGTTTCCCAGGAGCGATATCCGAGTGAGAGGCGCTCCCTCGTGTGATCACGATCCAAACAGTGGGCAGGTCCCAGACGCGCACTGCGGTGGTTCGGCAGCATCCCCAGTCTGTGAGGTAATCCAAAGTTTGTTTGCCACTATTGCCGCTGAACAGTCTTTGTTGGGTGGGGGGCCCTCTGTGTGCTGTGGCCGCACACAAACATCTCCAAACTACGTTCCCTTCCAACAGAAAGAACCAAGCCACACCAGTTCAGCAGGTCAGAAGCGCGCTTTATTAGCAGTTCCAGGCATGACGCGTTTCGCCGTTAGACTTTCTCAAATGCCCTAATGTTAGGGAAGTGCTTTCCAAGTCCACCTTTTAACCCAGCTGGCCTCACTACGATTGGTTGACGCCTACTGGCAAGCGTCAGGGAGCATAGCGAAACTCAGTGCTCCGAGTTTCACAGAAAGCAGTCACGATGTCAGTACTCCCCCAAGTGGGCGGTGACTGCCTCCTCTCACCTGGCGCTCGAATCCCGGTGGAAAAAGCGGCTGACCAGGAACCATCACCCACCCGCAGGGCACACTCTGTTTCCCAGGAGCGATATCCAAGTGAGAGGCGCTCCCTCGTGTGATCACGATCCAAACAGTGGGCAGGTCCCAGACGTGCACTGCGGTGGTTCGGCAGCATCCCCAGTCTGTGAGGTAATCCAAAGTTTGTTTGCCACTATTGCCGCCGAACAGTCTTTGTTGGGTGGGGGGCCCTCTGTGTGCTGTGGCCGCACACAAACATCTCTAAACTACGTTCCCTTCCAACAGAAAGAACCAAGCCACACCAGTTCAGCAGGTCAGAAGCGCGCTTTATTAGCAGTTCCAGGCATGACGCGTTTCGTCGTTAGACTTTCTCAAATGCCCTAATGTTAGGGAAGTGCTTTCCAAGTCCACCTTTTAACCCAGCTGGCCTCACTACGATTGGTTGACGCCTACTGGCAAGCGTCAGGGAGCATAGCGAAACTCAGTGCTCCGAGTTTCACAGAAAGCAGTCACGATGTCAGTACTCCCCCAAGTGGGCGGTGACTGCCTCCTCTCACCTGGCGCTCGAATCCCGGTGGAAAAAGCGGCTGACCAGGAACCATCACCCACCCGCAGGGCACACTCTGTTTCCCAGGAGCGATATCCAAGTGAGAGGCGCTCCCTCGTGTGATCACGATCCAAACAGTGGGCAGGTCCCAGACGCGCACTGCGGTGGTTCGGCAGCATCCCCAGTCTGTGAGGTAATCCAAAGTTTGTTTGCCACTATTGCCGCCGAACAGTCTTTGTTGGGTGGGGGGCCCTCTGTGTGCTGTAGCCGCACACAAACATCTCCAAACTACGTTCCCTTCCAACAGAAAGAACCAAGCCACACCAGTTCAGCAGGTCAGAAGCGCGCTTTATTAGCAGTTCCAGGCATGACGCGTTTCGTCGTTAGACTTTCTCAAATGCCCTAATGTTAGGGAAGGGCTTTCCAAGTCCACCTTTTAACCCAGCTGGCCTCACTACGATTGGTTGACGCCTACTGGCAAGCGTCAGGGAGCATAGCGAAACTCAGTGCTCCGAGTTTCACAGAAAGCAGTCACGATGTCAGTACTCCCCCAAGTGGGCGGTGACTGCCTCCTCTCACCTGGCGCTCGAATCCCGGTGGAAAAAGCGGCTGACCAGGAACCATCACCCACCCGCAGGGCACACTCTGTTTCCCAGGAGCGATATCCAAGTGAGAGGCGCTCCCTCGTGTGATCACGATCCAAACAGTGGGCAGGTCCCAGATGCGCACTGCGGTGGTTCGGCAGCATCCCCAGTCTGTGAGGTAATCCAAAGTTTGTTTGCCACTATTGCCGCCGAACAGTCTTTGTTGGGTGGGGGGCCCTCTGTGTGCTGTGGCCGCACACAAACATCTCCAAACTACGTTCCCTTCCAACAGAAAGAACCAAGCCACACCAGTTCAGCAGGTCAGAAGCGCGCTTTATTAGCAGTTCCAGGCATGACGCGTTTCGTCGTTAGACTTTCTCAAATGCCCTAATGTTAGGGAAGTGCTTTCCAAGTCCACTTTTTAACCCAGCTGGCCTCACTACGATTGGTTGACGCCTACTGGCAAGCGTCAGGGAGCATAGCGAAACTCAGTGCTCCGAGTTTCACAGAAAGCAGTCACGATGTCAGTACTCCCCCAAGTGGGCGGTGACTGCCTCCTCTCACCTGGCGCTCGAATCCCGGTGGAAAAAGCGGCTGACCAGGAACCATCACCCACCCGCAGGGCACACTCTGTTTCCCAGGAGCGATATCCAAGTGAGAGGCACTCCCTCGTGTGATCACGATTCAAACAGTGGGCAGGTCCCAGACGCGCACTGCGGTGGTTCGGCAGCATCCCCAGTCTGTGAGGTAATCCAAAGTTTGTTTGCCACTATTGCCGCCGAACAGTCTTTGTTGGGTGGGGGGCCCTCTGTGTGCTGTGGCCGCACACAAACATCTCCAAACTACGTTCCCTTCCAACAGAAAGAACCAAGCCACACCAGTTCAGCAGGTCAGAAGCGCGCTTTATTAGCAGTTCCAGGCATGACGCGTTTCGTCGTTAGACTTTCTCAAATGCCCTAATGTTAGGGAAGTGCTTTCCAAGTCCACCTTTTAACCCAGCTGGCCTCACTACGATTGGTTGACGCCTACTGGCAAGCGTCAGGGAGCATAGCGAAACTCAGTGCTCCGAGTTTCACAGAAAGCAGTCACAATGTCAGTACTCCCCCAAGTGGCCGGTGACTGCCTCCTCTCACCTGGCGCTCGAATCCCGGTGGAAAAAGCGGCTGACCAGGAACCATCACCCACCCGCAGGGCACACTCTGTTTCCCAGGAGCGATATCCAAGTGAGAGGCGCTCCCTCGTGTGATCACGATCCAAACAGTGGGCAGGTCCCAGACGCGCACTGCGGTGGTTCGGCAGCATCCCCAGTCTGTGAGGTAATCCAAAGTTTGTTTGCCACTATTGCCGCCGAACAGTCTTTGTTGGGTGGGGGGCCCTCTGTGTGCTGTGGCCGCACACAAACATCTCCAAACTACGTTCCCTTCCAACAGAAAGAACCAAGCCACACCAGTTCAGCAGGTCAGAAGCGCGCTTTATTAGCAGTTCCTGGCATGACGCGTTTCGTCGTTAGACTTTCTCAAATGCCCTAATGTTAGGGAAGTGCTTTCCAAGTCCACCTTTTAACCCAGCTGGCCTCACTACGATTGGTTGACGCCTACTGGCAAGCGTCAGGGAGCATAGCGAAACTCAGTGCTCCGAGTTTCACAGAAAGCAGTCACGATGTCAGTACTCCCCCAAGTGGGCGGTGACTGCCTCCTCTCACCTGGCGCTCAAATCCCGGTGGAAAAAGCGGCTGACCAGGAACCATCACCCACCCGCAGGGCACACTCTGTTTCCCAGGAGCGATATCCAAGTGAGAGGCGCTCCCTCGTGTGATCACGATCCAAACAGTGGGCAGGTCCCAGACGCGCACTGCGGTGGTTCGGCAGCATCCCCAGTCTGTGAGGTAATCCAAAGTTTGTTTGCCACTATTGCCGCCGAACAGTCTTTGTTGGGTGGGGGGCCCTCTGTGTGCTGTGGCCGCACACAAACATCTCCAAACTACGTTCCCTTCCAACAGAAAGAACCAAGCCACACCAGTTCAGCAGGTCAGAAGCGCGCTTTATTAGCAGTTCCAGGCATGACGCGTTTCGTCGTTAGACTTTCTCAAATGCCCTAATGTTAGGGAAGTGCTTTCCAAGTCCACCTTTTAACCCAGCTGGCCTCACTACGATTGGTTGACGCCTACTGGCAAGCGTCAGGGAGCATAGCGAATTTCAGTGCTCCGAGTTTCACAGAAAGCAGTCACGATGTCAGTACTCCCCCAAGTGGGCGGTGACTGCCTCCTCTCACCTGGCGCTCGAATCCCGGTGGAAAAAGCGGCTGACCAGGAACCATCACCCACCCGCAGGGCACACTCTGTTTCCCAGGAGCGATATCCAAGTGAGAGGCGCTCCCTCGTGTGATCACGATCCAAACAGTGGGCAGGTCCCAGACGCGCACTGCGGTGGTTCGGCAGCATCCCCAGTCTGTGAGGTAATCCAAAGTTTGTTTGCCACTATTGCCGCCGAACAGTCTTTGTTGGGTGGGGGGCCCTCTGTGTGCTGTGGCCGCACACAAACATCTCCAAACTACGTTCCCTTCCAACAGAAAGAACCAAGCCACACCAGTTCAGCAGGTCAGAAGCGCGCTTTATTAGCAGTTCCAGGCATGACGCGTTTCGTCGTTAGACTTTCTCAAATGCCCTAATGTTAGGGAAGTGCTTTCCAAGTCCACCTTTTAACCCAGCTGGCCTCACTACTATTGGTTGACGCCTACTGGCAAGCGTCAGGGAGCATAGCGAAACTCAGTGCTCCGAGTTTCACAGAAAGCAGTCACAATGTCAGTACTCCCCCAAGTGGGCGGTGACTGCCTCCTCTCACCTGGCGCTCGAATCCCGGTGGAAAAAGCGGCTGACCAGGAACCATCACCCACCCGCAGGGCACACTCTGTTTCCCAGGAGCGATATCCAAGTGAGAGGCGCTCCCTCGTGTGATCACGATCCAAACAGTGGGCAGGTCCCAGACGCGCACTGCGGTGGTTCGGCAGCATCCCCAGTCTGTGAGGTAATCCAAAGTTTGTTTGCCACTATTGCCGCCGAACAGTCTTTGTTGGGTGGGGGGCCCTCTGTGTGCTGTGGCCGCACACAAACATCTCCAAACTACGTTCCCTTCCAACAGAAAGAACCAAGCCACACCAGTTCAGCAGGTCAGAAGCGCGCTTTATTAGCAGTTCCAGGCATGACGCGTTTCGTCGTTAGACTTTCTCAAATGCCCTAATGTTAGGGAAGTGCTTTCCAAGTCCACCTTTTAACCCAGCTGGCCTCACTACGATTGGTTGACGCCTACTGGCAAGCGTCAGGGAGCATAGCGAAACTCAGTGCTCCGAGTTTCACAGAAAGCAGTCACGATGTCAGTACTCCCCCAAGTGGGCGGTACTGCCTCCTCTCACCTGGCGCTCGAATCCCGGTGGAAAAAGCGGCTGACCAGGAACCATCACCCACCCGCAGGGCACACTCTGTTTCCCAGGAGCGATATCCAAGTGAGAGGCACTCCCTCGTGTGATCACGATCCAAACAGTGGGCAGGTCCCAGATGCGCACTGCGGTGGTTCGGCAGCATCCCCAGTCTGTGAGGTAATCCAAAGTTTGTTTGCCACTATTGCCGCCGAACAGTCTTTGTTGGGTGGGGGGCCCTCTGTGTGCTGTGGCCGCACACAAACATCTCCAAACTACGTTCCCTTCCAACAGAAAGAACCAAGCCACACCAGTTCAGCAGGTCAGAAGCGCGCTTTATTAGCAGTTCCAGGCATGACGCGTTTCGTCGTTAGACTTTCTCAAATGCCCTAATGTTAGGGAAGTGCTTTCCAAGTCCACCTTTTAACCCAGCTGGCCTCACTACGATTGGTTGACGCCTACTGGCAAGCGTCAGGGAGCATAGCGAAACTCAGTGCTCCGAGTTTCACAGAAAGCAGTCCCGATGTCAGTACTCCCCCAAGTGGCCGGTGACTGCCTCCTCTCACCTGGCGCTCGAATCCCGGTGGAAAAAGCGGCTGACCAGGAACCATCACCCACCCGCAGGGCACACTCTGTTTCCCAGGAGCGATATCCAAGTGAGAGGCGCTCCCTCGTGTGATCACGATCCAAACAGTGGGCAGGTCCCAGACGCGCACTGCGGTGGTTCGGCAGCATCCCCAGTCTGTGAGGTAATCCAAAGTTTGTTTGCCACTATTGCCGCCGAACAGTCTTTGTTGGGTGGGGGGCCCTCTGTGTGCTGTGGCCGCACACAAACATCTCCAAACTACGTTCCCTTCCAACAGAAAGAACCAAGCCACACCAGTTCAGCAGGTCAGAAGCGCGCTTTATTAGCAGTTCCAGGCATGACGCGTTTCGTCGTTAGACTTTCTCAAATGCCCTAATGTTAGGGAAGTGCTTTCCAAGTCCACCTTTTAACCCAGCTGGCCTCACTACGATTGGTTGACGCCTACTGGCAAGCGTCAGGGAGCATAGCGAAACTCAGTGCTCCGAGTTTCACAGAAAGCAGTCACGATGTCAGTACTCCCCCAAGTGGGCGGTGACTGCCTCCTCTCACCTGGCGCTCGAATCCCGGTGGAAAAAGCGGCTGACCAGGAACCATCACCCACCCGCAGGGCACACTCTGTTTCCCAGGAGCGATATCCAAGTGAGAGGCGCTCCCTCGTGTGATCACGATCCAAACAGTGGGCAGGTCCCAGACGCGCACTGCGGTGGTACGGCAGCATCCCCAGTCTGTGAGGTAATCCAAAGTTTGTTTGCCACTATTGCCGCCGAACAGTCTTTGTTGGGTGGGGGGCCCTCTGTGTGCTGTGGCCGCACACAAACATCTCCAAACTACGTTCCCTTCCAACAGAAAGAACCAAGCCACACCAGTTCAGCAGGTCAGAAGCGCGCTTTATTAGCAGTTCCAGGCATGACGCGTTTCGTCGTTAGACTTTCTCAAATGCCCTAATGTTAGGGAAGTGCTTTCCAAGTCCACCTTTTAACCCAGCTGGCCTCACTACGATTGGTTGACGCCTACTGGCAAGCGTCAGGGAGCATAGCGAAACTCAGTGCTCCGAGTTTCACAGAAAGCAGTCACGATGTCAGTACTCCCCCAAGTGGGCGGTGACTGCCTCCTCTCACCTGGCGCTCGAATCCCGGTGGAAAAAGCGGCTGACCAGGAACCATCACCCACCCGCAGGGCACACTCTGTTTCCCAGGAGCGATATCCAAGTGAGAGGCGCTCCCTCGTGTGATCACGATCCAAACAGTGGGCAGGTCCCAGACGCGCACTGCGGTGGTTCGGCAGCATCCCCAGTCTGTGAGGTAATCCAAAGTTTGTTTGCCACTATTGCCGCCGAACAGTCTTTGTTGGGTGGGGGGCCCTCTGTGTGCTGTGGCCGCACACAAACATCTCCAAACTACGTTCCCTTCCAACAGAAAGAACCAAGCCACACCAGTTCAGCAGGTCAGAAGCGCGCTTTATTAGCAGTTCCAGGCATGACGCGTTTCGTCGTTAGACTTTCTCAAATGCCCTAATGTTAGGGAAGTGCTTTCCAAGTCCACCTTTTAACCCAGCTGGCCTCACTACGATTGGTTGACGCCTACTGGCAAGCGTCAGGGAGCATAGCGAAACTCAGTGCTCCGAGTTTCACAGAAAGCAGTCACGATGTCAGTACTCCCCCAAGTGGGCGGTGACTGCCTCCTCTCACCTGGCGCTCGAATCCCAGTGGAAAAAGCGGCTGACCAGGAACCATCACCCACCCGCAGGGCACACTCTGTTTCCCAGGAGCGATATCCAAGTGAGAGGCGCTCCCTCGTGTGATCACGATCCAAACAGTGGGCAGGTCCCAGACGCGCACTGCGGTGGTTCGGCAGCATCCCCAGTCTATGAGGTAATCCAAAGTTTGTTTGCCACTATTGCCGCCGAACAGTCTTTGTTGGGTGGGGGGCCCTCTGTGTGCTGTGGCCGCACACAAACATCTCCAAACTACGTTCCCTTCCAACAGAAAGAACCAAGCCACACCAGTTCAGCAGGTCAGAAGCGCGCTTTATTAGCAGTTCCAGGCATGACGCGTTTCGTCGTTAGACTTTCTCAAATGCCCTAATGTTAGGGAAGTGCTTTCCAAGTCCACCTTTTAACCCAGCTGGCCTCACTACGATTGGTTGACGCCTACTGGCAAGCGTCAGGGAGCATAGCGAAACTCAGTGCTCCGAGTTTCACAGAAAGCAGTCACGATGTCAGTACTCCCCCAAGTGGGCGGTGACTGCCTCCTCTCACCTGGCGCTCGAATCCCGGTGGAAAAAGCGGCTGACCAGGAACCATCACCCACCCGCAGGGCACACTCTGTTTCCCAGGAGCGATATCCAAGTGAGAGGCGCTCCCTCGTGTGATCACGATCCAAACAGTGGGCAGGTCCCAGACGCGCACTGCAGTGGTTCGGCAGCATCCCCAGTCTGTGAGGTAATCCAAAGTTTGTTTGCCACTATTGCCGCCGAACAGTCTTTGTTGGGTGGGGGGCCCTCTGTGTGCTGTGGCCGCACACAAACATCTCCAAACTACGTTCCCTTCCAACAGAAAGAACCAAGCCACACCAGTTCAGCAGGTCAGAAGCGCGCTTTATTAGCAGTTCCAGGCATGACGCGTTTCGTCGTTAGACTTTCTCAAATGCCCTAATGTTAGGGAAGTGCTTTCCAAGTCCACCTTTTAACCCAGCTGGCCTCACTACGATTGGTTGACGCCTACTGGCAAGCGTCAGGGAGCATAGCGAAACTCAGTGCTCCGAGTTTCACAGAAAGCAGTCACGATGTCAGTACTCCCCCAAGTGGGCGGTGACTGCCTCCTCTCACCTGGCGCTCGAATCCCGGTGGAAAAAGCGGCTGACCAGGAACCATCACCCACCCGCAGGGCACACTCTGTTTCCCAGGAGCGATATCCAAGTGAGAGGCGCTCCCTTGTGTGATCACGATCCAAACAGTGGGCAGGTCCCAGACGCGCACTGCGGTGGTTCGGCAGCATCCCCAGTCTGTGAGGTAATCCAAAGTTTGTTTGCCACTATTGCCGCCGAACAGTCTTTGTTGGGTGGGGGGCCCTCTGTGTGCTGTGGCCGCACACAAACATCTCCAAACTACGTTCCCTTCCAACAGAAAGAACCAAGCCACACCAGTTCAGCAGGTCAGAAGCGCGCTTTATTAGCAGTTCCAGGCATGACGCGTTTCGTCGTTAGACTTTCTCAAATGCCCTAATGTTAGGGAAGTGCTTTCCAAGTCCACCTTTTAACCCAGCTGGCCTCACTACGATTGGTTGACGCCTACTGGCAAGCGTCAGGGAGCATAGCGAAACTCAGTGCTCCGAGTTTCACAGAAAGCAGTCACGATGTCAGTACTCCCCCAAGTGGGCGGTGACTGCCTCCTCTCACCTGGCGCTCGAATCCCGGTGGAAAAAGCGGCTGACCAGGAACCATCACCCACCCGCAGGGCACACTCTGTTTCCCAGGAGCGATATCCAAGTGAGAGGCGCTCCCTCGTGTGATCACGATCCAAACAGTGGGCAGGTCCCAGACGCGCACTGCGGTGGTTCGGCAGCATCCCCAGTCTGTGAGGTAATCCAAAGTTTGTTTGCCACTATTGCCGCCGAACAGTCTTTGTTGGGTGGGGGGCCCTCTGTGTGCTGTGGCCGCACACAAACATCTCCAAACTACGTTCCCTTCCAACAGAAAGAACCAAGCAACACCAGTTCAGCAGGTCAGAAGTGCGCTTTATTAGCAGTTCCAGGCATGACGCGTTTCGTCGTTAGACTTTCTCAAATGCCCTAATGTTAGGGAAGTGCTTTCCAAGTCCACCTTTTAACCCAGCTGGCCTCACTACGATTGGTTGACGCCTACTGGCAAGCGTCAGGGAGCATAGCGAAACTCAGTGCTCCGAGTTTCACATATGTCACTGACCATGTCATGAATGATGTAATATGTGACATCATCAGCAGTGGATTGCGGGTGCGCGATATATAGTTATTGCAACTAACTATATATGCGAATTTCTATGGTTTTGTGCGAGTAAATTAAGGTTTTGTAAATGCTAATCCCTAACTATATATAGTCTATAACCTATGTTTTTTTCAGTGAATTTCAATGGTTTTTTAATAGCAAATATGAAAAGCTGTAAAATGTCAAGTACGTGGTAGGTAAAAACATTTTCGTATTTATGCACGCTGATGTGCTTTGAACGCTGCCCCCCCCTATTCCCTTCCATAAATAACCCAAGACTTTTATTTTGTTATGGCAAGGGAACCAAATAGAGAATAAACTATAGTTAGTCACCATAGTGTTTAAAGAAGGAATGGTTCTTCACCAGATTAGATATTTTCCCAGACCCTCATTCTCCAATGTGATGAACTAGGCTAAAATTCTTCTGGTGCCTGCACCCTGTCACAGAATATCACCCTAAAACATGGAATCTCGCAAACACCAGATTGAGTTGAACCCCACAGTAAGCCTTATTTCTTCAGGGCCTCAGAATTTCTTTTGCTTTGCTCATGGAAATTGTGGAATATTGGAGAGATAAGGTGTCACCATTAAGAAAGGGTAGTATTTAAATTTGCATATCGATTATGTTAAACCTTTTAGACATATGATATGCTAGCTTGAACTTATGCTTTACATTTGAAGCCGAATTCAACAGCTTAAGTAAGTAGGTTTTCGTAGTTCTAACTTTAAAGGGTGATCTAGCAAGTTGTAAAGATTTTCTAAAACAGTGGAGCGTATTTAGTTTTTTAATGTACATGTTTATGAAACGATTACACAAATGAAACATTTGTGAGTTTTAAATATCTGGAGAAGTATAATTCACCAATAGCTTTCTCTGTAGATGTTTTTCCATTAACAATCCCAGTTCCATCACCCGCCCAGGATATTACTACTGTTAGTTGTCATTGTTGCTTCTGTTTTAATAAAAAATGTTTTAAGGTGTTTACTGTTTTTGTTTCAATGTATATATTTATAAGTTATTAAAGTGTTATAATCCTACTAATTTTTTATCGATTATTGCTCTTTGAGATATTCCCTGTCTAAAAAAAGAGAAGAATAGGAATATTCTGTCTCCCTTTGCAGATAGTGAAGGATAGGTAATGCGGACTTTTGTCCCCCGTTGTAATCCGTCATGCCTGTTTTTCTATCCACTGATTGATTGATTGGCTGGACATTTATTGTTCAAGGAATAGTTCTTTCGAGGTATTCTATGTTTGCAAATAACGTGGAATAGAAATATAATGTCTAGTCTTTGCAAGTAGTGAAGGGTGGGTAATGCGGACCTTTGTCCCCCGTTGTAATCTGTGATGCCCATCTACTCCCCACTGATTGATAAACTAGTTCCACCCGGACCATTTATTAGAGGTACATCATCTGGCTCAACCGGAGGGTACCCCTAATAAAGAAGAGATATGTAAAATACGAAGTAATCACTGTATCCTGTTAAACAGAAACGTTAGCATGAAACACACTTGAAAAGGAAGGGAAAGAAATCGAACAAAATCAGTAGGCCACTGATGAGTTTTTGACTTCGCTAGAAATAAGAAACATGAAAGTGGTGAGAGAAGCCAAGCTTGACGTTACGGCAGCCACGAGGTAGCTAGGCTCCGCCACCCCCCGCTGCTCCAAGCATGTCTGTCCCACCACCCGCCACGCCCAATAACGGTAACATGAAATAGATACAAATCAGCAGATACCTACCCCCATTACGGAAACTCCCGAAGTGCAACAGGTTCGCGGCTACGCTCATCTGGAAGACGAGGCCTTCGGCACGTGTAGGGCGAGTCCTGCTGGCAGCCATCGGCCGGGGAGGTCGTCGCGTAAGGTGGGCCAGGAGAGGAGCCGAGGCCGACGGGATCCCTTGTCCCATCCTCTTCTTTTTTCAATAATGGCTACGACAACGGGGGGGGGGTGTCTTGCACATGCCACCGACCCCCCCCCTCCCCGGGCCAGGAGAGGAGCCGAGGCTGACGGGATCCCTCTTCTTTCTTCAATAATGTCTGCGACAACGGGGGGGATGTCTTGCACATGCCACCGACCCCCCCCCCCCCTGGGCCAGGAGAGGAGCCGAGGCCGATGGGATCCCTCTTCTTTCTTCAATAATGGCTGCGACAACGGGGGGGGGGATGTCTTGCACATGCCACCGACCCCCCCCTCCTATCTCCTGGTCTGGCCCTGGCTTGGTATGAGCTCCCCGTTCGGTCCTGAAGCGGCGCCCTGCAGGCCATGGGGGGGATGTCTTGCCTCTGCCTCCGACCCCCCCCCTCTTATCGCCTGGTCCGGACATCACGGATATCAACGCCAGGTGTCGGCGTGTGGTGCGCTGGGAGGTAGAGGCGGCGCGAACGAGCCTCTCCCACCCCCCTAGGTGGGGGCCCCTCAGCTGCACCCCTAACGCTCCACTCACCCAACAAAAGGTCTCGTCCACTATTGCGAGGCAATGATGCTCCGCTCACCCAGCGGGGGTCTCGCCCACTGTTGCGGTGCAACGGCGCTTCTAGTTTCCTGCGTCCAGAAACGTTCTCCTCAACTTTGAAGATTCTATAAGAGCCACGGGGGCCCCCGACCCCCGATGGGGAATGACTGCCATGATCACCCACGGAATGACCACGACGTAGCCGCGGGACGTCGGCGCGCTCATGACGGCGCCGGCCTCAGTCTTGAAATGACCAAAATCCTGCAAGACTACCAACTTGATCAGTTCCGGTGGGACACCAGTATGACCCGGTAGGAGAGATTGTTGCCTCCCACCCCACTTTGACTGATGGTTCATGTCGCCAGTCCCCTCTGCTACCCTTCAACGAAAACTTTTGGACTGCCGAAAGAGGTCCCGGTCCAACCACGAGTTGGTGGAGACATTTTGACTATACTTGGACCTTCCTGACCTCACCCAAAATGGCGCCGGTACAAATGAAACTCTCAACTCCTTGTTGTGCCCCGATTGCTCAGCCTTGATATCATGAGATATGTATGCAGTTTTTAGCACATGAATTGATATGGGATAAGACTGATTATATGTTCGGACAATGAATTGATCCGGGATGGGTATTGATTATACGTTCGAACAATGAATTGACATGGGACGGGTACTGATTACACGTTCGGACAATGAATTGATATTAAGTTCTAATGCATCATTGATTACTGTATTTATTGAAGGTTCGAATTGTCGACACTTGTGGTACTTGCTCACAATGAATTATCGATATGATTTTGTTGCACTTGTTGCACTTTTTACTATGAAATCAACGACCACTGACTCTGTTATGTTTTCCACAAATAAATACCCCCCCCCCCCCATTTACAGTTCCAGCCTGCTTCGTGGCCGGCCCACGGGGTTGTAGGCCCGTATTTGTGCACCAACATTTTTATTAAAGGTTTTTGAAAAAGCAAACGTAGTTGTAACGTGTAGATTGGTAAGTTTCGAATAAATGGCCACTGTTTCCGATTTAAAAAAAAAAAGCAGGTGAAATGAAGCTCGATTAGTTAAGGGTTAAAAAGTATAGTACGCAGAAACATTGCAAATATGAATGGTCCAGGTTTGTTGTATGTGTTTTTCATTTTTGTACAGCATAGAGCAATCGATAAAGATCCTGGTATTTAGCCTCTACTTTATATGCTACCTGTATCAGGGAAGTTGTTTTAAATGCCCCTAAGCCACCCCGAAGGAATGTCACCTGGCCCTCCTAGTACGAACGAAAACGACCCCGTACCACTGTAGGTTATCTCTCTTCCTCAAAGGAGAGCACGAGCTCGCCCCCACTTTACACGGACTGCCCTTTGTTTTGACCCTCCCCTGCACACGATCCGTAATGCCACACTTGGGCGACCTATGCTATCCACAGGCCTCCGATAATTATCTCTCCCACATTACCGGTCGCCCCTGGGCTTAAACGCCGAGATGGTAGGGACTGCATCCCGTGGAGATAGGCCGAGTATGTAGTAAGTAAAAGCCTTTTCGGGTTTATGCGCGCTGATAGGGAAAGTTTACGGAATATTCCGAGGTGAGGTTTACCCAAGTACCCTCCGTCTGGAGGACTAGGAATGTTGCCAATGTTTAAGATTTACCACCTCCTTCTCGCACCCTCATAGACATGAAACTCAAAGCTGCCCCATTGTTCTCCCGACTGACACCTACCGTTGCCTCAGCCTGGAAACCCATTTGCTAAAAATGATTCGAAGATCCCCCCTGAGTATTAGCCCGACCAGGTTAGTTCCCGACCAATTGGCAAAGGTGTAAGTATTTGCAACCAAAGCCACCAGCGAAGGCAGCCGACGATAAGAGAGAAGAAAAAGGTAAAAAGAGCTCAGCCCCCAGATGAATTAAGTAGGATGCTAAGGATGCGCAGCATGCAGGAAGAGATCTTTTTGGCCAGCAACTGTTCTATGTTTTGTCTTGGATTTTTGTATATAATACATGTACTGTCTCCCCCCCGCCCCAGTTTGTGTATATGTATGTATGTTTTGAAATGACAGGCTCTCCTCATGAGAAATAAAACTCTGTTCTTGTGTTCCTGCTTCCAGCGCCTGTCTCTTTATTTGGTAACCGTTTAAGATGGGAACTAAGTGGCGTCTTGTGCCAGCAGCCTTGGCATCGGTTGTAATCTGGGCTGAATTTTCCTCAGCACGGGGTGTGATTCTCAGGGAAGAGCAGCGCATATGGGAGGAGGTTTATGGCCCATGCATGAGAGAGAGAGCGTGTGTGACCAGTGCGTGGGGGAGATGCTTGCGAAGGTGGGGAGCCATGCTGAGGATCGACGGCGTGCAGAGAGTGGGTCTGGTCAAGGCATCTAAAATGGCTGCCGTACACGACAAAAGTGTGGCATTGTTAAAAAAGCAAGATGGCGCAGACAATGTTTATCAATACGGATTAATTTATAACAATTATTTTTAACAATATATTTACTCGCACTGACAAAATGGCGGTCAACACTTCCTGATTTCCTTCGAATCTAACGTTAACAGACGTCACGATCGGCGGCGTGCAGAGAGTGGGTCTGGTCAAGGCATCTAAAATGGCTGCCGTGCACGACAAAAGTGTGGCATTGGAAAAAAAGCAAGATGGCGCAGACAATGTTTATCAATACGGATTAATTTATAACAATTATTTTTAACAATATATTTACTCGCAGTGTCAAAATGGCAGTCAACACTTCCTGATTTCCTTAGAATCGAACGTTAACAGACGTCACGCAGCAAAAAAAAAAAAAAACGCTCACGCGCAGCCGCTGGAAGACAAGTATCAACATATATGAGCCTCCTCAACCACCCTCAGAAAACATAGGGGGTCAGGATACGTCTCCCGTACCCCCTTATACCCATTTCTCACATTGTTTTTCCTCCATCTTGTAATTTAATTAAATCGAAACACAAAATGGCGAATTCCCGTTTCGCTACCAGTTTGCGACCCGGTTCGCGAACCGGGAAGCGCTTCTACCGCGAAAAATAAATTTTTTTTATTTGCCCCACGGGACCCTTTAATAACCGCAACATCATTCCTAGGGGGTCAAGAGGGGTCTACCTTGCCCCCTTTCATTAAATTCCCCCTTCGTTTTTCTCCTCCTCTTGTCTCTCGATCCTACCGAGAGACAAGATGGCGGCCGCACCGGACTGTTTAGAATGTTGACAGACACCGGAGAGCCAATCAGCTTCGCTTCGCAAAGCTCCGTTACGTGAAAAGTACGCGATCTGGAGCGCTATCCGGGACACTGTCACAGATATATCTGTTTTTTTAAACGTTAATTTCTAAAAATCCACTGGAGCACATATATTGAGACCCAGCAAAGGCACATCGGGCTAACAGTCCCTACAATTTTGCCAAGTTTCGTGTAAATCCATTCAGCCGTTCGAGCTAAAAGTGAGGCCAAACGCCCTATGGAAAAATGAATGGGAAAAACGCGTTTTGGGACCCCCCTTTTTTCTCGGCCCCCCCTTGACGAACCCCCCCAAATTTTCAGGGGCTGCTCAGAAACAAAATGTGCCATTTTCCTGAAAATTTCAGCCGATTCCGTCCACAAACGGCAAAGTTATTAGACATAGAATTTTCAAAAGTTCCATAGAGAAAAAATCCTAACTATATATACCTACTCGCGACCGCCAGTAGGTAATATATATATATATATATATATATATATATATATATATATATATATATATATATATATATATATATATATATATATATATATATATATATATATATATATATATATATGTATATATATTCACTGAAAAAACCATAGGTTATAGACCATATATAGTTAGGAATTAGCATTTACAAAACCTTGAAAATTCACTGAAAAAGCATAGGTTATAGACCATATATAGTTAGGAATTCGCATTTACAAAACCTTATTTTACTCACACAAAACCATTGAAATTCCATATATAGTTAGTTGCACAAACTATATATCGCGCACCCGCAATCCACTGCTGATGATGTCACATATTACATCATTCATGACATGGTCAGTGTCCCGCCCATAGATATATAATTTGGGAAAATTTAATTTTCTCAACAACTACTGGAGGGATTTTCATCAAAGATACAAAAGGCACTTCTTCATACCAGGCTCTACCATTTTGCCAAGTTTGGTATAATTCCATTCAGCCGTACGGGCTGTAGCTGTGTCTAAAGGTCCTATGGGAAATTGCATTGGACTCAATTTCACATTCACTTTTCTCAAAAACTACTGGAGGGATTTACACCAAACATACAAAAGGCACTGCTGCATACCAGTCCCTACCATTTTGCCAAATCTGGTGTAAATCCGTTCAGCCGTTCGAGCGGTAGCCTTGTCAGAATGTCCCTATGGAAATTAACATGGGGAAAACACGTTATGGGACCCCCCTTTTTTCTCGGCCCCCGCTTAACGAATCCCCCCGAAACTCTCAGGGAAGGAGCGGAGCGCAGCGAGGCAAAGGTAAGGAAAATTACAGGCAGATCCCTCAATCGGCGCCAAAGTTATTCCCAATAGAATGTTCGGAATTTCCTATGGTAACTAGGTCCTAACTATATATACATGTCATCAGTGATGTCATCAGTGATGTCACTGACCATGTCATGAATGATGTAATATGTGACATCATCACCAGTGGATTGCGGGTGCGTGAAATATAGTTAGTACAACTAACTATATAGGAGCAATTTCAATGGTTTTTTATATGCTAATACCTAACTATATAAGGCCTGAAACCTATGGTTTTTTCAGTGAATATATATATATATATATATTCACTGAAAAAACCATAGGTTTCAGGGGCGCTATAGTTAGCTGGACATTTCACTCGTATAAAACCATAGAAATTCCCCCATTATAGTTAGTTCAGCTAACTATAACTTGCGCGCCTGCAATGCAATGCTGATGACGTCACATATTACATCACTCATGACATGGTCAGTGACATCCCTCATGACATCACTGATCACATCTCAAATGACATCACTCATGACATCATCCAGTGAATGTATGTTGTTCTGAAAATATATGTTTTATGTATTATTTCTCAGTAATTTTATTAGCATCACAGCAGGCTGTTGAATCCTAAGCGTCATAGCACTTTGCAAACTATTAAACTTTGTCTGAACCTGCCTGACACGTAGAGTATTGTCAAATCTAATGGGTGTAAAAGTGTAATTTCAGGGCAGAACAAGTAATCTGGTGTCATAGTGTGCATGAAACATGGTTTACAAGCAACTGTAAACACAATTGACCTCCTCATCTTTCCACAACACAATAGATCAAGTATAAATACATAATAAACCATGTATATGTTTTTAAAGCTGGTTTTAATCACCTTCATTCACCACTTCAACTGTGGTCAGTCTCCTGGGCACCGGGATAAATTACACTGATTTAAGTGATAAATGAATGTATTGCTTGATCAAAACTATTTTGCATGCCAGTCTGTTGTAATCTTATGTTTTTATTATGTATGCGTTGTTATGCAATGTAGTTCTACTTTTCCATGTGTTCTTATGTTTCTATAGTTACTGTTAAGAGCCTGACATTCTACTTAAGGCAGATGGCCTTGAGCTGACGCTGAGAGAAGTCACGCTTGACCTTGGTGCTTAATAAAGTAATTCAACCAAAAGCCAACCACTTGTAGCCTCTTCCTACATCATCATTTTGGCGACGACTAGCCAGCTTGAGGTCAAGGTCGGAGCGTGAACTGAATGTTCCTGTGGAGTGAAACAGGAAAGAGAACCCATTAAGGAAAGCGAAGAGGAACAGAGGTAATTCACTCCTAAGTATGGAAGACTGTCTACGGTGTTATGGTGAGTCAAAACAAGCGTAGACAAGCGAAAAGTGAAATCAATGTGATAAAATAAGTTAAAAGATCAGCGAGGCAGAAAGGGAATAAAAAAACTGTGTTATGATGTGCGGAGGAAGACTTTATGAGACGCAGAAAAGCAGCGTGCAGTCGAGGGAGACAAAAGTGCATAAAATAACAGAAGCGATTCAGCACTGTAGGAGAGTGGGATGTGGCAGGTTTGAGGAAAGGAAAGCGCTTGCAGTCGCATGTAGAGATATGAAAGCTGAATACAATTTCCTGCAGGAGAGTGCTCTTGTCTAAGGGACGAGCTTCGCAACCGTCACTGTGGCGCAGTTAGAATTTTAAGAATTCCGCAGCCACACTTCTCACAATGCGTACAAAAGAAGGTAAAGTAGGAGGAAAAGTGATTGAGAGCAACAACAGGCGATGTATGCACAGGCAAATACATAGTGCGACAGAAAATGAAGACGGACGACAGGAAATGTAGCATTGAGGCGTGGATCAATGCTTAGACGTCTGCGGCAGCATAGCCAACGGGGCACAACAAATGGAAAATAACATTATTTGACAGGAAAGAAAAGTGCACAAAAGTTAAAAGAGTTAGCTTACATAGGAGATCGAAGGCTCACATTCTATCTGTTTCAACGATCGCTTGGATATGCTCATGACACGCTGTGCATTACAGAGCCCTAATTCTATGTCAGGACACTTATGCTTTTTCTAATTTCTTTAACCCCTTGCGTGCGGGGCGTATTACCCGCCTGTGCTGACTCCGCCTTGCGCGGGCAGAGTCATGACGGAACGATTCCGTCATCAGCACAGCTCAACCGACGCTGATGACGGAACCGTTCTGTCATCAGCATGGAAGGGGTTAATGAGCAGCAGCCAATATGAAAGAAAAACTACATTTCCCATGAACACTAGGGAATAACCATAGAGTATACAGTATAAAAGATCACAACACTAGTCCTTCTTCCTCTTTCTTTGCTTCTCCGCAGCCAGTTAAGTGCCTTTCTCTGTATTTACATGCTTATGTGCTGGTTTCATGCTTAATTATTGACTGTGTCACTTACTTTGAGTTAGTGCTTTGGCGTTTTTCAGCGCGCTGTGCTTGCACTTTGTTGGAGCGCTCCGGCTCCGGTTGCCATCGTTACCGCTTTCATTCGTGATTTCACCCGTTCGGCGGCGTGTTCAATTGGGAGCGTGAGTTCATCTCCCTGTGCCTGGGCGCCGGTGTGTTGCCCTGCTATTGTTGTGGAGCGGGAGAAGGGGTTGCCGGCTCGCGCAGTGTCAGGTCCCAAAGTCCTCAGGATGGTACGATGCCAATAAGGGTTCCACCTCTCGATAACCTCTGGGTCTGACAATAACAGACTCACAGTGGGGATCAAGTGAGGGATAACAGGAACAGCAGGGCAGGAACTGGGGGGGCGGAGAAGCTGAAATGAGAACAAGACAAACAATCACACTCTGTCCTATATTCTATAGAACCTGCCTTCTATAGCTTCTCTGATCTGAACACCTATGACTAACTTCTCTTTACCTGGAGGGTAAGATAAGGTTGGCTTTGCCTGGCCTTCAGATGTTAAACAGTAACAGCACGATTCTGAAAACACAAGACACCGTTGGTTAACACTAGCACCATTATACATACATAATTTCCCTAGTGTAACTTGCACATACCAGTGATGTTATCAATATGGGCATCAACAGAGGGCAGAATGGAAAACAGCCAGCCAGGCGAAGCACATTATACCCCTGTTGTGAAAAGAATAAAGAAACAGCAAAATAAACAGACTTTTGCTTCTGTAAACTTCACATAGAAAAGACTTCTGGGTTACGTCACCCACTGTCTCACAATCCTTACACTCGGCTGGTAATGTCCTGCACCAGCGAGTAAACAGTACAGGTAATGTTTGTGCCAAAAGAAAAGCAGTCGTCCTGATAGAAGAAACCAAGTTCTTTCAATCACCAATCCCACAGATGTGAAGTCTCTGCAGACGGTGTATTCAAGAAATAACTCTGGCGCCACCAAAGCGCAAGTCGAGAAATAACAAAAGTGTCAAAGCGAAAAGGCTTCAATCCGTAATCTCCTCGTGAAAACTAAATATTGGCAAGAGCCTCACTAAGATTAGGCAACATCCGAAGGATCAGGACGACTGACCTCTGAACATGAAGCCAAGGGAAATGGCTCCGCTCACCGCCAAGAGGAACCTCCTCAGAGCGGAACGAGCAACACAAGAACACAGCACGGAACACGAAGGATAAATACCAAGGCACCAAAAAAGGATACGCAGCCAAACTCCAGCACTGGGGATCCTACCGTTAGAAGTCCGGAACCAGAATATACGGCGAGGCGATGCAGGATTCACTCCGTCTTGAACTTCCTGAAGCTGACGTCATCGCCAGACGCGTCGCTCTCCCCCGGGAATCATGGGATGTGTAGTCTTTCCCACAAACTCGGCTCTGGACAGTGTTCATAGCGTCCCACCTCCGTGGGTCGTGACAGTACATCCCTCCCCAGAAGAACACTGACAGAGACATGGCTTGTGGGGGAAACGTTTGTGGAACAGCCGAACATACCTGGGAG
Organism: Lissotriton vulgaris; assembly: GCF_964263255.1. Lineage (NCBI taxonomy): Eukaryota > Metazoa > Chordata > Amphibia > Caudata > Salamandridae > Lissotriton > Lissotriton vulgaris. The sequence continues at coordinate 730,714,475 of NC_141689.1, forward strand.
CATGAACCCCAGATGCAGGCTCCCACGAATTCTCGTCATTACCGTACCCCTTCCAAGCCACTAAATACCACAATCTGGTACGATAGATTTTGGAATCCACAATACCCCTCACTTCATGCTCCTCCTCACCGTTGACCTCAACAGGAGCAGGCCTGCTCTTCTTGCCCCCTCTTGCAGGTTTAACTAGCGACACATGAAATGCTGGATGTATACGCAAGGAGGAAGGCAAAGCCAATTTCACCACCACAGGATTCACCAGTTTCAGGATTTTGTAAGGACCTATGTACTTAGGATTAAATACACTGTATCTCCTAAATCTTATGTTCTTTGTGGATAACCAAACATAGTCACCCTTCTTATACATGGGACCAATCTGCCTGTGCTTATCGACATAGGTTTTGTATCTGGCCTTGGCTAGTGCTAATTGCCCCTTAACCTTCAACCAGATCTCGTGAAGATCTCGCACCCTTTCCTGAACTTCGGGGACAGGGGACGCCGAAGCAGGGTGATGGAACGGAGTGAAATTAGGATGAAAGCCATATGTGCAGTAAAAAGGGGCGTGTTTGGTGGACCCATGAACAGCGCTGTTGTAAGCTATTTCAGCCAACCATAACCTTCCCACCCAATCCTCATTGGTGACCTCCACATAGCATCTCAAATACTGCTTCAAGGTTTGATTTGCCCTTTCTGTCTGCCCGTCTGTCTGAGGATGGAAACTTGTGGATGTATTAGATGTTATATCTAAAGCCTTACACCATGTCTTCCAGAATTTTGCTGTAAACTGACTTCCCCTGTCTGATACGATCACCTTGGGCAACCCATGTAACCTCACTATATTTTGGAGGATAAGATGTGCCAACACACTAGCAGATGGTACTTTTTTGCAAGCAATAAAATGTGCCATTTTGGTCAGATAATCCACTACCACTAGGATGGTGGTACACCCCTGATCTATTGGCATGCCTACCACAAAGTCCATAGAGATACATTCCCATGGAACCTCGGGCGTGGGGAGCGGCTGTAACAAACCTGACTGTCTTGTATGCAACGTTTTCATCTGACTGCAAACCGGACACTCCGCCACCCAATTTGTCACATCTTTTTTGATGTTGGGCCACCAGAATTGTCTTTGGATCCGCTCAAGAGTCTTGCTGCAGCCGTTATGTCCTGCACAAGGTGCCGTGTGACACCACTGAAACACTTGCTTCCGTAGGGCCTGGATAGGTACCAGCAACTGTTTCTTTCGCATGGGGAGACCCTGCACCATAGTCCATTCTTTATGCACTTGCAACCACTTTTTCCATTCCTCCTTCTGTACATTGCTCATGACACTGCGTAGAAACATCTGTGTACATGTGACCCCTATAACCTTCTCAGGGTTGATGATAGCTTCTTCTTTTCTGTCTGCAGTGTCCGTTATAGTATGTTGTCGCGATAATGCATCTGCCTTTCTGTTATCCTTTCCCGGCCTATAGGTCACGATGAAATCGAATTCGGCGAAATGCATCATCCATCGCATCTGTCTAGGTGTCAAATGGCGGGCTGCTGCCATGTACTGTAGGTTGCGATGGTCTGTATAAACGGTTACTGCATGTCTCGCACCCATGAGATGATGCCTCCATTCTAGGAAGGCTGTCCTTATTGCCAGCAGTTCCTTCTCGGCTATCACATAGTTTCGTTCAGCCTGATTTAGTGTCCGAGATAGATATGCTACTGGATGCAACTGGCCCGTGTCAGAATGACGTTGCGATAATACAGCTCCTACGGCTACATCCGAAGCATCTGCTTCCACTATGTAAGGCTTGCTAGGGTCTGCATGCATCAATACTGGTGCCGACACAAAGGCTTTCTTCAGCTCCTCAAAACTTCTTTGGGCTTCCTCGGTCCAAACAAACGCCACCTTCTTCTTTAGCAGTCTCGTCATGGGACAGGCCAGAGCAGAGAAGTTTTCGATGAACCTGCGATAGAAATTCGCAAAACCAATGAAGCACTGGATGTCACGTACATTTTTTGGTGTAGGCCACTCTTTGACTGCCAATATCTTCCTTTCGGACATCTCCTGACCCTGGGGTGTGAGCATAACCCCTAAGAACTCCACCGTGGTAGCGTGGAACTCACACTTACTGAGCTTACAGTAAAGTCGATTCTCCAATAAAGTACGTAATACTGTCTTCACATGCCCCGTGTGTTGGCTGGCTGTGGAGGAGTAAATCAAAATGTCGTCTATATAGACAATGACGAAACGATCCAGGTACTCCTTTAAAACATCATCCAAAAAGAATTGAAAGGCTGCCGGGGCGTTACACAGCCCGAAGGGCATCACTAAATATTCGTACAATCCAAAACGGGTCTTTATAGCTGTCTTCCACTCATCCCCGGGCCTCATTCGGACTAAGTGATAGGCTCCCTTCAGGTCTAGTCTTGTAAATATCACTGCATCCTTCACCTGCTCCAGCAATACCGTGATAAGGGGGAGAGGATATTTATTCTTCACCGTTATGGCGTTCAATGCTCTATAGTCTGCACAGGCTCTGAGATCACCGTTGGCCTTCGGGATAAAAAATAACGGAGATGCTGCCGGAGACTTAGATTCCCTGATGAATCCCAGGTCTAACAGTTTATCCAAATATGACCTACGATGCAGAGTCTCCGGTTCCGTCAAAGCATACACCCGTCCTGCTGGTATTTTAGCCCCAGGAATCAGATCTATTTGGCAGTCATACGGTCTGTGGGGTGGTAGCCTTTCTGCCTTTGTTTCGCTGAAGACCTCTGCCAACTCTTGATATACCGCCGGGAGCTCCACGTTCTGTTCCACTGCCGTGGCTATATGATGGATGCCAGCCAATCCGCTAGCCGGACTTGGATTCATCGGACAGCAATTCCTCTGACAGAACTCCGAAGTAAAATTTAGCACCTGATTTTCCCAATCTATTGCAGGGTTGTGTCTTCTGAGCCATGGTAATCCAAGAATCACACCATATTGTGGAGCGTGAATGATATTGAAGAACAACCTCTCCTGATGTTCTATACCCATGGTTACACACAGCTCTTGAGTTTGTAACCTGATGGGTCCAAGAGTCAATTTTCGTCCGTCGACCGCAAACACCTCTTCAGGAGTTTCTTTCTCTTGTAATTCCAACCCTAGACTGCTGGCTGTAGCCTGGTCCATAAAACAACCAGTCGCCCCTGAATCCAACATGGCTTTGATCCAGGTTCTTTTCTCCGGTAGGTCCACTCCTATGTTCACATAGAAATGTATAGTTTCTCTTGTGCTTTGTCCATCCAAAGAAGGGATATACAACGTACTTGAAGGGCACCCTTCACTCCTCTTCAAGCCTTCTCGTTTCCCGCCTCTGGTTCAGAGGATAGAACAGACACCTTCCGATTGTCATAACGACCCTTTGTCTTTGTTGGGCATTCTCGTATGAAGTGCCCCTTCCGGCCACAATATAAACACAATCCCCTCTTGCGTCTATATTCTCTTTCCTCCGCTGATAGAGGGGATCTAACGGCTCCTATTTCCATGGGCTCGGGTTTGGCAGCAGACGTTCCTTCAGCTGTTCTGGAATACTCATAACTAGACCTGGTCCTGTCCTTTCGCCTAGTATCTCCTCTTCTATCACTGAGGCGATGGTCCAGCCGCAGCACTAAGCTAATCATATCCTCGCAAGTACTGGGTTGAGGGTCAATTGGGGCCAATGCGTCTTTCATCTCTCCAGTCAATCCATTGTAAAAGATTGCTAGGCGCTTGCTTTCAGGCCAATCTGTTTCAGTAATTAGTCTTCGGAAATCATTAAGGTATGTTATAAGATCCCTGTTTCCTTGTCTTAACCCCAGCAGGTCCCTATCTGCTGACAAGGTGGCTGATCTGCGGTTGAATGTTTTCTCGAACTCAGTCTTAAAGGCCTCCCAATCCCTTAACAAAGGATCATCTTTTTTAACTAACGGCACCGCCCACTGAGCAGCATCCCCACCCAAATACGATATGAGGAATGCCACCCTTGCATGGTTAGTGTTGAAGACTTTAGGTTTGCATGAGAAGTGTAAGAGAACTTGAGTGAGAAAAACCTGCACCTTATCACTATCCCCATGGAACCGTTCCGGAGCGGCCAGTGGAATAGGTGCGGGGACTTCTACCACCACCGAAGAAGTAGACTGGGTGCCTGCATTGAAAGGGTTTCTATTCAACCTATCTACCTGTGCTTGCAACGTCGCAGTTTCCGCCCTGGAAGCCTGCAACTCAGTCTGTACTATCGCTAATGCGGACATTAGGTCTTCGAGAGTGGTCATGATATCGTAACACCGGGAAGACTAAATTCTTGGGCCGTATATTCTGTCAGGTCCCAAAGTCCTCAGGATGGTACGATGCCAATAAGGGTTCCACCTCTCGATAACCTCTGGGTCTGACAATAACAGACTCACAGTGGGGATCAAGTGAGGGATAACAGGAACAGCAGGGCAGGAACTGGGGGGGCGGAGAAGCTGAAATGAGAACAAGACAAACAATCACACTCTGTCCTATATTCTATAGAACCTGCCTTCTATAGCTTCTCTGATCTGAACACCTATGACTAACTTCTCTTTACCTGGAGGGTAAGATAAGGTTGGCTTTGCCTGGCCTTCAGATGTTAAACAGTAACAGCACGATTCTGAAAACACAAGACACCGTTGGTTAACACTAGCACCATTATACATACATAATTTCCCTAGTGTAACTTGCACATACCAGTGATGTTAGCAATATGGGCATCAACAGAGGGCAGAATGGAAAACAGCCAGCCAGGCGAAGCACATTATACCCCTGTTGTGAAAAGAATAAAGAAACAGCAAAATAAACAGACTTTTGCTTCTGTAAACTTCACATAGAAAAGACTTCTGGGTTACGTCACCCACTGTCTCACAATCCTTACACTCGGCTGGTAATGTCCTGCACCAGCGAGTAAACAGTACAGGTAATGTTTGTGCCAAAAGAAAAGCAGTCGTCCTGATAGAAGAAACCAAGTTCTTTCAATCACCAATCCCACAGATGTGAAGTCTCTGCAGACGGTGTATTCAAGAAATAACTCTGGCGCCACCAAAGCGCAAGTCGAGAAATAACAAAAGTGTCAAAGCGAAAAGGCTTCAATCCGTAATCTCCTCGTGAAAACTAAATATTGGCAAGAGCCTCACTAAGATTAGGCAACATCCGAAGGATCAGGACGACTGACCTCTGAACATGAAGCCAAGGGAAATGGCTCCGCTCACCGCCAAGAGGAACCTCCTCAGAGCGGAACGAGCAACACAAGAACACAGCACGGAACACGAAGGATAAATACCAAGGCACCAAAAAAGGATACGCAGCCAAACTCCAGCACTGGGGATCCTACCGTCAGAAGTCCGGAACCAGAATATACGGCGAGGCGATGCAGGATTCACTCCGTCTTGAACTTCCTGAAGCTGACGTCATCGCCAGACGCGTCGCTCTCCCCCGGGAATCATGGGATGTGTAGTCTTTCCCACAAACTCGGCTCTGGACAGTGTTCATAGCGTCCCACCTCCGTGGGTCGTGACACGCAGAGAGCGCAAGCGCTCTCGAGCCGTGTTTACACGGGCTAGGAAACAAAAAGGGTCTTGGCTCCTAAACTCAGCAAGGCTGAGCCAATATAAACTATAACAGAACAACACACTTGCCAGTGCTGAGGAAATGATTTACACCAACTATTGCAATGGTGTACATAACAATAACATGGACACTAGCTTTATAAATTGCAACTTTTTAATTATTCTTTTTTATCTTGTATCTATTCAGTTATGCATCTTTTTTGTGCATGGGAATATAAAACATTCTATGTACATATATCTACACACAACCATGAAATACAAATAAACAAATAATACGGTATGTACAGTGAGTTCACAACTTACATGCAACACATTCGTGGCCGTCCATTCATACAAAACAATCAAACAAACAAACTGGTCCCAGTGTCAAAATAAACTTTTTGTTCAATGAATGAATCGTCCGTTCTTTGCTTTATCTAGCATTCAATTGTACAAATTGTAAAACAAGCAAAAAAGTCTTTCTACTAGTTTCGCAAGATTATTTCAACTGAAACAGGGGAATGACCCGGGACCTGGTCGGTCGACGCGTTTCGAACCCTGTAGCTGGCAGGGTTCTCCTCAGGACCAAACAACAACTACAAAAAGAAAGGAAACAATCATGACTATGATGATCCTAAGAGCTCGACACCTCGTTCGCAACCTAGCTGCTATCAGCCTACCTTTAACGTTGGGTCATGGCTCCAACCGGTAATTGTATTCCAAACAGTGTAAAGAGTGATTTGGGGAGGGTGGAACTGAAACAAGTAGGAAAAATGAACAATAAGTGTGCTGCATTTAAAGACATACATGCTCGTCATGCTCTGTTTACTCGTGTTATGTTGTATATGCGCTTACCTGCGCGATTAGAAAATGGGGGAATGCTCCCAGGGGTCTGGTTCATAAGTTAATATGTTGTTTCTGTGAAAACAATTGGAGAGCGTGTGTTAACGCTGTCCATCTGGCATTTCCATAAAGTTTTAGGGAGGACTTTTGTATTCGGATGGTGTGCTCCTTACCGTTAGTGGAGCTCCGCATCCAAAACGCTTCTTTGCTGGCGGGGAGGCTTCCTCCGTGAGTGCGGCTCTAAACCAAATAGCGTGTATCTGCAATAAACGAGAATGGAAGCGTGTGTCAGCGCTTACCGTTCAGCGTTTCGTTCTGCAATAATCGGGATTGACAGGGGTCCCATCTGTTGCCCATTCTCACCGTTAGTCATGCTCCGTATTAGTCGTAGAAGTGGACCGCTTCTCGCGCTGTTCACTCCAGCCCCTTCGGTCTGTTGTGGCTGGGAGTGCAAACTCTCTCTTCCTGTTTGTGGGAGTGGCTTCAGGTGAAAGGATTGTGGGTGATGTAGTCCATACTGCGAGAAATCGACAAACTTACGTAGTGAGTTTCTAAATTTCGGACATTTCGTTGAGTCCAGTTACTGCGGTGTTAAACTTCATTATTAGCATGGCTTCCCTCTGGTTTAGCCTTGCCTCGATATTTCCCCCTCGCGGGTCGTTCTCAATCTTGGACATCACCGTCCATTTGAACTTGGTTTTTTCATGTTTCCTGGCTAGCCAGTGATTAACTAGTGGTGCATTTTCCACTTCTCTCCGGAGTCTAGATTTATGTTGGGTAATGCGATGCCTGACTTCTTGGGTTGTTCTTCCTATGTATAACATAGGGCATGGACAAATTACGGCATACACGACGTTTCTGGTTTTACAGTTGGTAAAACTGTCATGTTTCCAGTTAATGTTGTTGAAGGAAAAAACTGACTCTTCTATCGTTTCTTCACAGCAGATACATGTTCCGCATTTGTGGTGCCCAGTCGTTGGGGGAAAACCGAATAGGCTTCTTATACTTGGGCTTTTCTCAATGGGCAAAGCGGCTCTCACAACATGGTTGGCGACACTTTTGTCTTTTTTATGTGCGAATAAGGGGGGTGTTTTGAAGTCCTCGTGTAAGTCCTTTATTAGATGCCAGTTTGATGTCATCAGTTTCTTCAATTGATTAGTAGCCGGGCAGAACGTCGATACACAGACTAGTCGCTTCTGTTCCACTTTAGGCTTTTTTTGTAAAAGGGATTCACGCGGTGTCCACCACGCCCTTTTCAATGAGGTTTTTAGTATTTTGTTGGGGTATCCTCGTTGGAGGAGTCTTTCTTTGAGTTGGTTGGCATGGTCAAAGTAGTCCTCTTTACGTGAACAATTCCTACGCACCCTGAGGAATTGTCCAATCTGGTAGGTTCTGTCTGAGGCTGCGTGGGTGGTTGCTCGAGTATAGTAATGCTTTATTCCTATCTGTCGTTTTTCTAAAGAGAGTGGTAACAAGGCCTCCCTCAAAAGGTTCAATTTTGACATCCACAAAAGTGATGGAAGTGCTGGATGATGTGCAACTGAACTTTATGTCATTACTTCGTGAATTCAGCCAGTTTACAAACTGATTTAGGGTTTCGGGGCTGCCGGTCCAAATGAGGAATACATCATCGATGTATCTCATATAGTGGGAAATTTGCTCTTTGAAAGGGTTGTTATTGTAGACAAATTTTTGTTCGTATAGTCCCATGAACATCACCGCTAATTCTGGGGCAAATGGGCACCCCATAGCTACTCCTTTTATCTGCAAAAAGAATTCGGAGTCGAATGCAAAGAAGTTTTTTTGTAGAGCCAAAGTGGCCAGTTCTACTATAAATTCAGTAGGTACTTGGATTGGTCGATCTCGTTTGTCCAGAAAGAATGTCAATGTCTCCAGAGCTTGGTCTTGGGGGATCTGTGTATAGAGTGAGACGACGTCTAATGTGACCATTAGTTGCTGGTTATGATCAAATTGTATTGTCTCAATCTTTTGAAGGAACGCAGTCATGTCCTTGAGGTGAGCTGGAACCATTCAATGAATGGTTTTAAAAAGAAGTCTTTGTATTTGGCTACTGGTTCGAAAAGGGATTCACAACCTGACACTATTGGACGGCCAGGAGGGTTGTTTTCATCTTTGTGAATTTTAGGCAGTATATAAAATACTTGGGTTCTGGGATTTTTATTCTGCATAAATTCCAATTCCTTCGGGCCTACAAAGCCTTGGTCAAATCCTTTTTGAATAATTTGGAAAAGTTGATTTTGGAATTCATTTGTTGGATTTTTTGGAATACGTCTGTAACAGGTGACATCATTCAGTTGACGGTGAACTTCTGTTTTGTATTTATTAACATCCCAGACTACCACTGCTCCTCCCTTATCTGCTTGTTTTATGACAACTGATTTGTCGTTTTTCAATGCAAACAATGCTTCCTTTTCTGTTTTGGGTAAATTATATTTCACATTTGTCAGAATGAAATTAGAAGCTTTAGAATTTTGCCGTAAAATTAGGCTGAAAACATTTTTTTCAGACACCATCGAAGACCACCATCTTGAAGTGACAGGTCTAAAGAAAAAATCCACTTTCTGTCCAGCGGGTTCTAAGATTCCAAAAGAAGTCATTACGTTTGAACGGACTATTCTATCTGGCATTTCATCCTTAGAGAAAAAAAGAAGCTATGTGAAATATAATTTACCCAAAACAGAAAAGGAAGCATTGTTTGCATTGAAAAATGACAAATCAGTTGTTATAAAACAAGCAGATAAGGGAGGAGCAGTGGTAGTCTGGGATGTTAATAAATACAAAACAGAAGTTCACCGTCAACTGAATGATGTCACCTGTTACAGACGTATTCCAAAAAATCCAACAAATGAATTCCAAAATCAACTTTTCCAAATTATTCAAAAAGGATTTGACCAAGGCTTTGTAGGCCCGAAGGAATTGGAATTTATGCAGAATAAAAATCCCAGAACCCCAGTATTTTATATACTGCCTAAAATTCACAAAGATGAAAACAACCCTCCTGGCCGTCCAATAGTGTCAGGTTGTGAATCCATTTTCGAACCAGTAGCCAAATACATAGACTTCTTTTTAAAACCATTCATTGAAATGGTTCCAGCTCACCTCAAGGACACGACTGCGTTCCTTGAAAAGATTGAGACAATACAATTTGATCATAACCAGCAACTAATGGTCACATTAGACGTCGTCTCACTCTATACACAGATCCCCCAAGACCAAGCTCTGGAGACATTGACATTCTTTCTGGACAAACGAGATCGACCAATCCAAGTACCTACTGAATTTATAGTAGAACTGGCCACGTTGGCTCTACAAAACAACTTCTTTGCATTCGACTCCGAATTCTTTTTGCAGATGAAAGGAGTAGCTATGGGGTGCCCATTTGCCCCAGAATTAGCGGTGATGTTCATGGGACTATACGAACAAAAATTTGTCTACAATAACAACCCTTTCAAAGAGCAAATTTCCCACTATATGAGATACATCGATGATGTATTCCTCATTTGGACCGGCAGCCCCGAAACCCTAAATCAGTTTGTAAACTGGCTGAATTCACGAAGTAATGACATAAAGTTCAGTTGCACATCATCCAGCACTTCCATCACTTTTTTGGATGTCAAAATTGAACCTTTTGAGGGAGGCCTTGTTACCACTCTCTTTAGAAAAACGACAGATAGGAATAAAGCATTACTATACTCGAGCAACCACCCACGCAGCCTTAGACAAAACCTACCGTTTGGACAATTCCTCAGGGTGCGTAGGAATTGTTCACGTAAAGAGGACTACTTTGACCATGCCAACCAACTCAAAGAAAGACTCCTCCAACGAGGATACCCCAACAAAATACTAAAAACCTCATTGAAAAGGGCGTGGTGGACACCGCGTGAATCCCTTTTACAAAAAAAGCCTAAAGTGGAACAGAAGCGACTAGTCTGTGTATCGACGTTCTGCCCGGCTACTAATCAATTGAAGAAACTGATGACATCAAACTGGCATCTAATAAAGGACTTACACGAGGACTTCAAAACACCCCCCTTATTCGCACATAAAAAAGACAAAAGTGTCGCCAACCATGTTGTGAGAGCCGCTTTGCCCATTGAGAAAAGCCCAAGTATAAGAAGCCTATTCGGTTTTCCCCCAACGACTGGGCACCACAAATGCGGAACATGTATCTGCTGTGAAGAAACGATAGAAGAGTCAGTTTTTTCCTTCAACAACATTAACTGGAAACATGACAGTTTTACCAACTGCAAAACCAGAAACGTCGTGTATGCCGTAATTTGTCCATGCCTTATGTTATACATAGGAAGAACAACCCAAGAAGTCAGGCATCGCATTACCCAACATAAATCTAGACTCCGGAGAGAAGTGGAAAATGCACCACTAGTTAATCACTGGCTAGCCAGGAAACATGAAAAAACCAAGTTCAAATGGACGGTGATGACCAAGATTGAGAACGACCCGCGAGGGGGCAATATCGAGGCAAGGCTAAACCAGAGGGAAGCCATGCTAATAATGAAGTTTAACACCGCAGTAACTGGACTCAACGAAATGTCCGAAATTTACAAACCCACTACGTAAGTTTGTCGATTTCTCGCAGTACGGACTACATCACCCACAATCCTTTCACCTGAAGCCACTCCCACAAACAGGAAGAGAGAGTTTGCACTCCCAGCCACAACAGACCGAAGGGGCTGGAGTGAACAGCGCGAGAAGCGGTCCACTTCTACGACTAATACGGAGCATGACTAACGGTGAGAATGGGCAACAGACGGGATCCCTGTCAATCCCGATTATTGCAGAACGAAACGCTGAACGGTAAGCGCTGACACACGCTTCCATTCTCGTTTATTGCAGATACACGCTATTTGGTTTAGAGCCGCACTCACGGAGGAAGCCTCCCCGCCAGCAAAGAAGCCTTTTGGATGCGGAGCTCCACTAACGGTAAGGGGCACACCATCCGAATACAAAAGTCCTCCCTAAAACTTTATGGAAATGCCAGATGGACAGCGTTAACACACGCTCTCCAATTGTTTTCACAGAAACAACATATTAACTTATGAACCAGACCCCTGGGAGCATTCCCCCATTTTCTAATCGCGCAGGTAAGCGCATATACAACATAACACGAGTAAACAGAGCATGACGAGCATGTATGTCTTTAAATGCAGCACACTTATTGTTCATTTTTCCTACTTGTTTCAGTTCCACCCTCCCCAAATCACTCTTTACACTGTTTGGAATACAATTACCGGTTGGAGCCATGACCCAACGTTAAAGGTAGGCTGATAGCGGCTAGGTTGCGAACGAGGTGTCGAGCTCTTAGGATCATCATAGTCATGATTGTTTCCTTTCTTTTTGTAGTTGTTGTCTCCTGAGGAGAACCCTGCCAGCTACAGGGTTCGAAACGCGTCGACCGACCAGGTCCCGGGTCATTCCCCTGTTTCAGTTGAAATAATCTTGCGAAACTAGTAGAAAGACTTTTTTGCTTGTTTTACAATTTGTACAATTGAATGCTAGATAAAGCAAAGAACGGACGATTCATTCATTGAACAAAAAGTTTATTTTGACACTGGGACCAGTTTGTTTGTTTGATTGTTTTGTATGAATGGACGGCCACGAATGTGTTGCATGTAAGTTGTGAACTCACTGTACATACCGTATTATTTGTTTATTTGTATTTCATGGTTGTGTGTAGATATATGTACATAGAATGTTTTGTATTCCCATGCACAAAAAAGATGCATAACTGAATAGATACAAGATAAAAAAGAATAATTAAAAAGTTGCAATTTATAAAGCTAGTGTCCATGTTATTGTCATGTACACCATTGCAATAGTTGGTGTAAATCATTTCCTCAGCACTGGCAAGTGTGTTGTTCTGTTATAGTGTTTACACGGGCGGCGGTATCGCGCATGCGCATTGCCATATTTCCGGCTTCTGTGATTCCTCACAGCGCCGGTTGAGTGAACGGTCGTTTTCTTGAACGCCCACGACCATAGCCTGTGTACTTTTGACCCCGTTCGACACTGGAGTTCAGGAAAGAGCTTCAGTTGTTATTTTGTTGCATAGGCTCTGCCTAGAGTGTGCTTTAAGTCTCAGCAGGCTTATCTCCCTCCACGCTTTACTATATTTAGAGTCAGGTTTGAGCCTGCTCTTTTGGCCTGCTGTGGGGTTTCACACTCCCCCTGAATTGTATATTTGATACTCCAAATTTGTAGATGTCAACTTGTGGGCTCTGAATTGCTACCCTTGGGTATCATGGCGGATTATTATGACGCAGAAGATGACTATTACTATGGGGATGAGGATGATGATTCTCTAGAACACAATTTGGTGGAGGAGCTGGATAAAGGTGTCCAACAGTCTGTCAATAAGGCACTTGCACGTGCCATTAATCCTCTTAAGCGTCATTTAAATCAATATGCGCAGCAACAGGGTTGGTTACCTACGTCTAAAAAGTCCTCCAAGTCTCCTGTCAATCCCCATAAGTCTGATTTCCAGAAACTGGCAAAAACATTGGCGGCTGAGGCTTCCAAGTCTTCTGCGCCTCAGGACACCGACGTTTCAGATGATGGGCATACTTCAGCTTCTGAGCAAGACTCGCCCCCGCCCAGAAAGCGTGTCCGCAAGGAACATTTTGTTGACGCTCCTGAGCGTCCATCGGTGTTGAACTTTGAACCCGCAGATATCGTCCATCCTAATTCTTCCTCATGGTCACCCTCACTTGCTGTTGCAGCTTATGTGCAGGCTCACTTTCGTCAGCCGTTTGATGCCTCTGTTAGAGCCAGACTCTGTTCTGAATGCCCGAGGCCTGATCTCGCGGATCATTTAGCAGATACACCAGAAGTAGAACCCATGATGGTCACCTATTTGAAAAAGTATGCGAAGGACCCAAAAAAGGGCCTAGACAGGTCTTGGAGGTCTTGCCAAGACAAATTACTTGATATGTATTGTAAATAAGAAGTCCTCTGTAGCCAAGTGCAGTGTAGATAAATATAGTAGATTTATTGATTAGTTAACAACATCAATATTCATTGGAAGATGGTAAGTCCAAGTGATGCCCCACCAGGAGCAGCCTCTGCCCTGCTCAGCCTGCACACACCAACTGACACTCCACAGCTCACCAAGCACCCAACATTCCATGATATCATCATACATCCAACAATCTAGACATCTTCAGGCACACCAACACTCACAATGGCTGAGTAGTAGAGAAGAGAACCATAGGCAAGGGAAATGCAGCAGTAGATTATAACACATCCCCCTCCCTAAGGAAACCAAACACAATAAAGGATGATAAAAGATGCATGAAAATACACTGAGCAAATGAATCAAGTACATATAACATAAATGAAAATGCATGACAATCCAAAATGCCAATGAAATCACACACCTCGAATCACAATAAAAGAGTTCACGGAAAGCATTAAACTTAGACAGTAACAATCAATCCAACATAACACAGGTAAAACCAAAAAACTTCAAAAAGATTCATAACCAGGTAAAACCTAAAATTGCTTCAACTCAAACATTTATTAAGTAAGAAGCAGAGAAAATTCACAAGAAAGTGTCATCTGCAACACAATCTTATCCAGGATAGCACTTAAAGAAAGTACAGGGAAAACCATTCACCCACAAACCAATCAGTGAGTGTACACGCAGAGAAACTACAAGTGGATGTGCTTACTCTTCGCAGACCAAACCACAATAATCAATCAGGAAAACCAATCAGGGAAACCATTCACCCACAAACCAAACAGTGAGTTTACACGCAAAGAAACCTCATGTGAAGGTGTTTACTCCACGCAGACCAAACCACAAAACATTCACTCACCCAATCCAAAAGTGAAGTAAATCGACAAACTAATGTCAACCAGGATAAAACACTAAATGTGAATCATAACATATAAAATGTGAACCCATAACCACAAATAAGTGGTTGATAAACCAAAGGAAACAGGTAAGCTGGGGATAAGTACTATACCCCCAAACTCAAAGCAACCCATATCGGAAAACCACACCAACCTTAATAAGAAGGCAAGGACAACAAAGACCATACACACAACCTCCTCTCATTCCATATAAATTCACAAAAACAAACAGAAAGAACCTGTGACAAGTGCAACATGCCCCCATACAATACTGCAAACACACCGTTGTAAATAGGTAAAAACAACAGTAACACAACAAATTAAAACAATAAACGTAGACACCGTTGTCAATGATCGGTGAGCGATTTCTCACCTGAAATCCTTGTAGCCTCTCACCCGAAGTCCATGTGGTATAGGCCAGATCCAGTGTTTCCAGATGCACGCAATTGCGCCACAAGTACCACAGTCCCAGTCTTAACGACAACGTTCCAATAACATCTTGCTTTAGTGTGACTACCGATGACCATACTTAGGTGAGGGTGTCCTCACCCAACATCTCTCAGCACAAAGTCTCCAGCAGTGGCACCTATCAGCCCACAAATTAAAAGCTCAGGAAGTCCAGTGACAAGGGTCGGCACCAACAAGGACTCGACAATCCCACCATCAATAAGCAAAGTCAAACCTGCATCCCATGAGCAGAACGAATAACGAGGAGTCGGATGGACATCATGAAAGAAAATGGAGCGTCAATTGACTTGAAGTCCATAGAACAGTAAACCTAAGCGTTTAAAAAAAAAAAAAAACGTTGTGATCCTCGGCAAACTAGAAAGATCCTGCCCAAAGTGTTAAGATGGCCGCCACAACGTCGTTTGGCGTCGTTTTCTAAAAGAGATGGGTCTCGTTTTTACACAGTAATCACCTTCACCAACACACTGAATGATTCCAACAACGTAATCAAATGGACGCTAGCAGAGGAACAGAGAAGAGCTCTGCTGGCCAACCGTCACCGACTCCACAACGGTGAGTTGACGAACATTGTAGGATACACTGGCCCATTTAAAATGTAAAGGGACGTTGTCACTGCCAGAACACGCAGCGAGTGCGTAGACCCCGATCCTTCCACCGGCAGATAAAAGCTGTGCTCTTCAGTAGTGAGAGTCTCCTCACAATAACAGTAAAGTCCCTCTGTGCGACACCCAGCCCCCGACCTTGCTTCACACCCACAGCCAGTCTGCTTCACTCGTTTACAACACGAAGTGAAAACTCACCAGCTGCTGCCTCTGGTCCCAGGTCAAACCTCCAGTCTCGCAGCCAGTCTGCTTCACTCGTGAACACCACGAGTGAGAACTCACCACCTGCCGCCTCAGGTCCCAGGTCAAATTCAACGGACAGCAGGACAGCGCACTAAAGAAAATTAAAACCGGTAGTAAGACAGTCAGCATGTGATGGTCATATAATAGAAAAATGGAACACGCAAGGCTGGTAAATCCAAATCACTTGTTCACAGGAAAACCAACAAACTTTAACGCTCTGGACTGCAGGCTGTCCTGTTGACTAAAAAAACTGGTGGGGCTTACGAGAGCGTAGCTTTTTGCAATCTTCTTTCTTTCAAATATTTTTCATCAGTTCCTGTAGTTAATCAAGTCCTTAGTTCGAGGGTAATCCGGGGTAATCCAGGGTAAACCAGGGTAATCCTTCACCAACACGTAGTTCCTTTTACCTCGTCGCCAGTATTGTAAATAAGAAGTCCTCTGTAGCCAAGTGCAGTGTAGATAAATATAGTAGATTTATTGATAACTTAACAACATCAATATTCATTGAAAGATGGTAAGTCCAAGTGATGCCCCACCAGGAGCAGCCTCTGCCCTGCTCAGCCTGCACACACCAACTGACACTCCACAGCTCACCAAGCACCCAACATTACATCATCATACATCCAACAATCTAGAAATCTTCAGGAACACCAACACTCACACTGGCTGAGCAGTAGAGAAGAGAACCATAGGCAAGGGAAATGCAGCAGTAGATTATAACAATATGCTTGGTCCTCTGACCAAGATTCTGGATCTTGGATTTCAAGCAAAGGAGGCCTCGGCTCTTGTGGACCCTGATGAACTGATAGAATGGGCGCAGAGGGCTGTCTGTCAGTTGGGTAACGCAAATTGTGCTGTTTCCTCAGAGCGGCGCCGGTCAATTCTGTTGAAGTTGGACCCGAAACTAGCGGAGCTTTCGACCTCTGAGTCGGGTCCGGAAGCGCAAGGTCTTTTATTTGGGCAGCCTTTCTTGAAGGAGCTTACCAAATTTGTCTCCACCTTCAGTGGCATCGACAAAGCCCAGGCTTCCTTGCGCGGAGCTATGCGTCCAGTTTTTGCTAAGGCCGGACGACATCGTGGACGCTCGTTCGGCCGAGGGTTAAACCAACAGTCCAAGCGAGGTAACTCCTCTCAACGTGGTGGGGGACACGACTCCGGATATTCCACCAGAGCGAACTTCTATCCCTCCCGCAAGGGGAAAGGATAATATGGAAAAGGCCGTTCCGGAGGACAGCAAGGTCATTACCAGGACTCCAACTCTGCAGGTGAGCCTGATTCATGCTTGCGATGTGATTTTGGGGGGCAGAGTACAGTTTTTCCTCGACAACTGGCGCATGATCTCCAGCGATGCATGGGTGCTAGAAACCGTTCAAGGGTTCAAGATAGAGTTCTATCACCCTCTGCATCAGACCCGTTCTCCTCCTCCTTTAGGTTTTTCCCTTCCAGATCAAGCTTGCCTTTCAGAGGAAATCAACGTTCTGCTAAAAAAGGGGGCGATTCTTCCAACCACCCGTCATCCGATGGGATTTGCCAGCTCAGTCTTTCTGGTCGAAAAGAAGGGAGGCGGGTCTCGCCTGGTTCTCAACCTGAAAGACTTCAACGGAGGGGTTGTGTACCGGCACTTCAAGATGGAGGGCATCCATCTCTTGCGGGATCTCCTTCGCGAAGGAGACTGGATGGTCCGTCTGGATCTCAAAGACGCGTATCTGTCGATTCCGATATTCAAGCCTCATCGTCGGTTCATCCAGTTTCAATGGAAGGGGGTTTGGTACGAATATCAGGTTCTCCCGTTCGGCCTTTCATCAGCACTGTGGTGCTTCACGAAACTTCTGAGGCCGGTTGTGGAACATCTCCGCGCTCGAGGTATACGTCTGATTATTTATTTGGACGATATTCTCCTAATGGCAGATTGCCCACTCAAGCTCCTGACTCATCTGGAGTGGTCCATCGATCTTTTGCAATCTCTCAGTTTTCTGATCAACGTTCCGAAGTCGGTTTTGACTCCAACGCAATCGATAGATTTTCTGGGTTTCAAGATAGATTCAGTTGCCTATCAGCTTCTCTTACCCGCTCAGAAAATTCGTTACATCAAGAGGGAGTTGACATCTGTTATTTCCAGACAGACTGTGTCATTGAGATCGTTGGCACGGATCTATGACAGAATTTCGACTACAAAAATATCGACCTACAAGAATATCGAGTCAACAATATCGATGGCAAAAATATCGACATCCTATCTACAACATGGTAAGTACAAAAATATCGAAAAAATAATATCGTTGTAAAAAATATCGATGTTAAAAATATCGATTTTTTTTTTAATATATATAAATGTAAAAGTAAGTATATAACACTAATAAATAAAATATACATATTTAAAAGTATCTAATAATGTTTAAAATTAATAAATAAAATATATATATTAATAATACATTAATTAAATATATACAGTAAAGATATAATATATATGTACTGAACAATAAGTATTAATAATTAATTTACTAATTTCTAAATTAATGAAATATATTCTAATGTACTAATACATGTACAAACATAAAACAATAACATACATAAAATGTAAGTAATATAAAAAATAAAATAAACATGTGATATTTTAACAATTAATTATATAAAACGTTGGATAGCGTAAAGGTAAAAATTACTATTCCTACTCCAGAGAGTGGAACAGTAGGGAAATCGTTTGATAGCGTAGGGATAAAATTACTATTCCCACTCCAGAGAGTGCAACAGTCGAGAAAACTGACCCTGAACCCAAAAACCACCCCTTTACCCACGAACTGAAAACTGACACTGAACCCTAAAAATACCCCTTTACCCAAAAACTGAAAACTGACCCTGAACCCTAAAAATACCCCTTTACCCAAAAACTGAAAACTGACCCTGAACCCTAAAAATACCCCTTTACCCAAGAACTGAAAACTGACCCTGAACCCTAAAAATACCCCTTTACCCAAAAACTGAAAACTGACCCTGAACCCTAAAAATACCCCTTTACCCAAAAACTGAAAACTGACCCTGAACCCTAAAAATACCCCTTTACCCAAGAACTGAAAACTGACCCTGAACCCTAAAAATACCCCTTTACCCAAAAACTGAAAACTGACCCTGAACGCTAAAAATACCCCTTTACCCATGAACTGAAAACTGACCCTGAACCCTAAAAATACCCCTTTACCCATGAACTGAAAACTGACCCTGAACCCTAAAAATACCCCTTTACCCATGAACTGAAAACTGACCCTGAACCCTAAAAATACCCCTTTACCCATGAACTGAAAACTGACCCTGAACCCTAAAAATACCCCTTTACCCAAAAACTGAAAACTGACCCTGAACCCTAAAAATACCCCTTTACCCATGAACTGAAAACTGACCCTGAACCCTAAAAATACCCCTTTACCCATGAACTGAAAACTGACCCTGAACATTAAAAATACCCCTTTACCCATGAACTGAAAACTGACCCTGAACCCTAAAAATACCCCTTTACCCAAAAACTGAAAACTGACCATGAACCCTAAAAATACCCCTTTACCCATGAACTGAAAACTGATCCTGAACACTAAAAATACCCCTTTACCCATGAACTGAAAACTGACCCTGAACCCTAAAAATACCCCTTTACCCAAAAACTGAAAACTGACCCTGAACCCTAAAAATACCCCTTTACCCAAAAACTGAAAACTGACCCTAAACACTCAAAATACCCCTTTACCCAAAAACCCAAAAATGACCCTGAACCCTAAAAATACTCCTTAACCCAAAGTTAAATAATATTATTTAATTAGCAATTATTAATTAATTAACAATAACAATAAAGTAAATATATTAGCACATAAGCTGTAATTAATATAA
The DNA here is from genome assembly GCF_964263255.1 of Lissotriton vulgaris. Classification (NCBI taxonomy): domain Eukaryota; kingdom Metazoa; phylum Chordata; class Amphibia; order Caudata; family Salamandridae; genus Lissotriton; species Lissotriton vulgaris. The sequence continues at coordinate 730,733,980 of NC_141689.1, forward strand.
TTTAATAATTAATATAATTTTTCCCCAATTAATTAATTAACAGTAACTAAAAATTATATATATATAAATAAATTACTCTAATAATGTAATTAACTAACTAATATTATTTAATTACCAATTAATTACTAATTTAAAATATGTACAAAATTATATTAATTAATTAACTAATTAATATTAATTATTTGCCAATTAATTAGTTATAAATATTTAAAAACATATATTAATTAATTAATTATTATTAAATTACTCCCCACCCTATTCCCCTATAAACCCACATCCCGCTACAGAAAATATATATCAATTAATCAATTAATTATTTCCCAATTAATCAATATTAATTAGCAAATAATTATATTAATTAATTAATCCTACTAATTATTAATCAACTTACCATAATTAAATTACTTCCCACCCTATTCCCCTATAAACCCACAACCCGCTCCGGTACTAAAACATCAAATTTCCTTATAAATTTCTATATTATTATAGAAAATGTATACACATATAATAGTAATTATTTTAAATACTTAAATTAAACATATAACACATACATAATAAAAAACTATAAAATAATACAAATATCGATATTAGTGTCATCGAAATTATTAACATCGATATATATGCTATCGATATTACTAACTTCGATATTACTTACATCGATATTAAGTATTTCGATATTACTTACCTTGGGTCGATATTCTGTCCTACGATATTCTTGCCTTCGATATTATGCTCCTTCGATATTTCAGACTCGATATTATGGTAGGTCGATATTTCCAACTCGATATTTTGACTGTCTACCCGTTGGCACGTGTAGTAGGTCTGTTAGCATCTTCCATTCAGGCGATCTTCCCGGAACCGCTGCATTACCGAGCGATGCAGCGTCTCAAAATCCAACATCTCCGCAAAGGCCTCAGGTACTCGGATCAGATTCCTCTGTCAGAGGAGGTGAGGTGGGAGATGAAATGGTGGCTAGACCACATAGAGGCCTGGAATGGTCGAGCTCTCTTCGGTGCATCGCCGGAACTTGTGATCGAATCCGATGCCAGTCGCTGGGGTTGGGGAGCCCGCTGCGGCCCAGTCTCGACGGGGGGGTCGTTGGTCTCCTCAGGAGTTATCTCTCCACATAAACTGTCTGGAACTCCTGGCGGGTTCTTTTGCGATCAAGTGCTTTGCTCCCCATCAATCCAGTATCTGCATTTATCTACGGATGGACAACGTGTCTGCAGTCCGTTATGTCAACAAGCTGGGCGGGACTCGGTCCAAAGTGCTTGCGGAGATCGCCAAGGACTTTTGGCATTCTTGCCTGCAGCGGAAGATCACTGTTATTGCAGAATATCTTCCGGGTCGCCACAATCAAATTGCGGATTGGCATTCGAGGCATCTTCGGGACTTCAGCGACTGGAGGCTTCACCCTCGCGTGTTCCGCTCTCTTCTTCGGCGTTGGGGCCAGTGTCACATAGACCTGTTTGCTTCTCGCCTCAACACACAGCTCCCGCTGTTTTACAGTTGGAGACCGGATCCACTGGCCCTAGCCACGGATGCCTTTCTCCAGGCTTGGCCCTCGACTCTGTGCTATGCGTTTCCCCCATTCATGATGATCCCCAGAGTTCTAGCTTACGCCACACGGTTTCGAGCGGAACTGATTCTGATTACTCCGTTCTGGAGGGCTCAAGCGTGGTTCCCGGTTCTCCTGGAAATGTGTTGCAAGGCTCCTCTCTTTCTTCCCCAGAAGTGGAATCTCTTGCTGGATCTTCTAGAAGGTCCGCATATCCCCTGATTCTGTCCGGATCCCTCCAGTTGCTGGCGTGGCGGATCTCGGGGACCGCTGGACGATCCCAGGCATTTCTAGCGACGCTTCCAAGTTCATTAGTGAGGCCTGGTCTCCCAATACTGACAAACGATACAAGGGTGCCTGGAAGCGCTGGTGTGATTGGTGTGTTCAACGGGAAGTTGATCCCGTTTCAGCAGATGTCTCTTTGATAATTAACTTTATGGCGTCCCTAGCCTCTTCAGGTCTAGCTTATAGGACAGTCAACAATTTTCGTTCTGCTATCTCGGCTGGCCATATCCAGATTGATGGAAAGCCTGCTGGTGAACACCCTTTCATTTCCAAATTACTTAAGGGTATTCGTCTCTCGAAACCCCCAACTCCTAAATATGTCTCTTTATGGGATGTTTCCATCGTTTTGCGGTTCTTGGAGGCCTGGCCTTCTAACCCGTCGTTATCCCGTAAGCAGTTGTCCGCAAAGTTGACCATGTTGTTGTGTCTTGTCTCCTGTAAACGTGTGTCGGATGTCCGTGCGTTGGACCTTGCAGGTCGCTGTTTTACGCCGGAAGGCGTTACATTTTGTCTTTCCAGGCGTACTAAATCTAATACTGAGGTGATTACGTATCCCTCTTTTCCCGCTCGTCCCAACCTTTGCGTTGTGCAGTGTCTCAAGGATTATGAAGCAAGTACTGCTTCTTTACGTTCAGATATGCAGGGTCAATTGTTGATTGCTTTACAGAAACCTTTTCGCCCTGTGACCCCAGCTACTTTACCACACTGGGTAAGATGGCTCATGTCAGAAGCTGGCATTGATGTGTCTGTGTTTGGTGCACATTCTGCACGTGGGGCGATGGCTTCTAAAGCTTTCTCCTTGGGTGTCACTCTTTTTGACATTATGAAAGCAGCAGATTGGTCATCTGATTCAGTTTTTAAAACGTTTTATTATAAACCTATTGATCATATTGCTTCTGTAGTGGTGGATCAGCTTTGAACAAGCATAATCGGAGCCTCCTGTCCTGACATAGAATTCAAAATTTGCAAACATACGTGACAAGAATTTTCAATTCTATTAAGGACAAGGAGGCAAGGATAATCCCACCCATTGTTATTGATTTGCAAGTTATTTGCTGTTATATATATTGATGATGTTGCACGATTATCTCCTCTCTTGTTCCCCCCCCCCCGATTTTGCATTTTTACTTGCACTATTTGGGTATTACGGCTATATGTCTCTTTTCAGGTTCCGACCAGAAGTAGAGTTTGCCGGTCTCATCCGTCTCTATGTTCTTCTACTGCCTGCGTCCAGTTCCTTTGGATTTCTGCAGCGTACTTGGTCTTGTTCCTTTTGGTCTACGTTGGATTGCCTTTTAAACTTGAGCTGTTTCCTCAACAAAGAAAGAGGAAGAAGGACTAGTGTTGTGACCTTTTATACTGTATACTCTATGGTTATTCCCTATTGTTCATGGGAAATGTAGTTTTTCTTTCATATTGGCTGCTGAGCATTTCATTAAAGAAATGAGAAAAAGCATAATCCTCGCATTCTTGTCCTTAATAGAATTGAAAATTCTTGTCACGTATGTTTGCAAATTTTGAATTCGTGTGGGTGAGTAGCAGCCTCTGGAGACGACTAGGTGCCATTACAGCTCTATCTGACATTTTAAAGGAAAATACCTTAGGAGAAGAGAAACAATGTGAGAGTGTTAGAGGGTGGCTTTTTATTAACCAGCTTAATTTGACTGGGAGGGCTGCTACCTCTAAAAAAAGACACTTGTGTGAAATGTAGGCACTGTAGTTGAAGTGGCACTTTTATTTTAAGGCACTCTTAAACAAAAAAGATATGAAAGACATAAAGGCATAATAACATTCCAGCAAACATTCTTATATAGATTTCAATAGAAGCCCTGGTGCCAGAATGACACTCTGAGAGATATATCTCAAATGATACGCTGCATCATGCTAAAATAATAAGCTGTTTGATCTATATTTTCCATCGGGCAGTGAGGGAGAGAAGAGAGAGAGGCTGAGAAAGGCAAAGATTTCAATCTGCTATGAAGTGCTACCACCTCAAAAAGACCAGGACTCAAGGTAGATCTTTCGGTTGACCGGGAACACACCAACGCCTGCAAGATGCTGCGGAAGGGTAGTTCAAAGGCTGAGCAGTGGAGCACATCTTTTTATGCCTGTTTAATGCAGAACCAGTAACTCCAAAATCAGAACTTGACCGCAAACCTTTAATTACTGAGTCACATTATCAAAAATGCAGAAGTGGCATTTTAGTGCAAAAGGGGTTATCAGAGGGTCACTGATACTTGACCATAGATCATGAAGAATTTTTAGACATTTAACACAAATAGTTTGCATTACTTCTCGGAAATTCCATAGAAAAGCAGAACTGTCGCAAACGTCACGGGCCGTTGTCTCATGCCACGGTCCCGCCGTGGTTCCAAAAGCAAGCAGAAAGACGTCAAACATCAGATAGGAAGCAATGAATTGTACCAGCTAGCCTCCGCCTACATATTGCCTAATGTTGTTCCTGTATTTCGGGGATGTTTTTGTGTCTCATCTAGCTCACTGTGCTGTGTACGACGGAAATGCACATTTGAGACCAATGGGCTTGGTAACCTTGTATGACAAGTTACAGTGAGCTGAGGGCTATATTTTCTTTGTAGGGAGCGTATATGCTCCTAGGTGGGCATGGGGTCTGTGGTATCTAGTGAATGCTTGAGATAGAATGATCAAGTTAACATATTCCTATATTCTGGCTGGTGGAGCCTATATGAGGGTTTCATCCTACAAGTGTAGGGCTGGAATTTATTTATGTCATTTATATGGTAAAATGGAACCCTGCTTTAGTCCCCCTTCTTGTTCATTCTTGAACAAACTTCTTACAGCATACCTTTCAGCCCCCCCCTATCTAGTTGGTGTATCCCAGTGGTGTCATTCACCTTGGAACATAAGTATGTTTGGAACATTTGTTCTCTTACGTCTACCTTAACTCTAGATACTCATCTTCAGGCCTGTCAGCTAATTGTTCATAATTATCTACACTAGGATCCTCTCCTACGAGGTGTTTACCAGGGGGAAGTCTGGGAGCGGTATTTACTTAGTAGCTGACATCAGTAGGGGTCTGCTACAAGTGTGAGCGCGTCGTTGTGATTTCAACTATCTCTAATAGTGCTAATTGATCTCTATCTCCTGGTCCACTGACCCCAAATATGGACTTCTTGTATATCCCTATCTTGGCATTGTTCATCCCTACCATATCAGTACTTAATCTTATCAAACACTGACATATCATCGGTAGGACACAACAAAAAGAGCAACAGCAAAAACCTTTAGACCAGCCACAAAGTTATACAGTCAAAGTTCAACCAATCAGTGGCTGTGTCTTCTATGGCACCTCCTCCAGCAATTCTTGTTCAAGTCGTTGATAGCTTTGGCGATGGAGCCATTTTCTTAATTGTTGGCAATGTGCAGCATAAACTCCTTATCCAAAGTCATTCCCTCCTCTTGATATTTCTAAAACATAGTACGCTTTCCTTGATCTGGAACATCACAATGATGATGTTGGAGGGAAGAGCTGGACCCTGTTCAATAGGCAAAACTCCTTTGGTCTTTAAAGGCTGTCCACCCAGGCATACTGCCAATGTCGGTGGAGTAAGGTAGCAGAGCCATAGATGGGCATTGATGTAGGAGATATTTGCTGCTGGAGCGATCAGGTATACTTTGTGCATTGTTCTAGTGAGCACAGGCTGCTCCTTCTTGGAGGCTGTTGGAGATAGAGACGTTCTCCGCAGGCCCAGTAAAAATCCATTACGTTGGAGGTGCCATATTGAATGTCCGAATTAAAAATGGTGCTGTTGCATCCAATAGCTGCGCCATTTCCAAGAGAGAGAGAAAAGGTGCCCTTAATTTGTAGTCTTTTCATAATTTCTGATATTTCCTCCTCAACCCCAAGTATACTTCCAGTCTATCCCATCTTCATAATTCTAGTCTACCCTATGTTGCCCTAAGGACCCTGCTCCATACCTCATGTAACCTGGGGCACTCCATTTGTTATGGATGTAAATTTGTGCAAATAAGCGTAAAGCTGTTCTATTTGGGAAAGGGCAAAGTAGGGTGTGGGGCAAAGAGCCATAATAGTCTGATAGAGATCCTGTTATCATAAACCCATTGTTGCTACAAAAAGCTACACTAAGATCCATATCAGGAACACTTATGTAAAATATCCTTGTTACCTTCCCTTCTATTCTGCAACTGTCAGTGATAACCTCATGCATCATTAGGGTATGGTCTCATACTGTTCTATTTATGAACACTTCAGAGAAGGTGGCCTCAATAATCTGAACTCGTCCCTGTATTCTGTAGAGGAACAGGTGTAGGAGATAGTCTATAGTGTGTGGTAATATTTCCCTAGGAAAAACAGTTTATATGTGCCTACAGCATGGTGAGTGTATGGGCCACATAACAGTACTCCTTTGTCTTCTGTCTACCTATTGTTGTCATATGACTGTACCACATGTTGCTGTGAAGGGAGTCATGAGCAGCATGCTGTCTAACTGCTTGGGCACTATTCACATTATTGCATTAATACATTATTACTTCTAACAGGGGAAGTGGATGAGGGCACAGGGTGCCTATAAGTATTTGGGGTGCTGACGGTCCTGGCAGAGGATGTTGAACCTTTTTGCATTCCTACAAGGGCCATTTTCAGTATATGTCCTAGCATGTCTATTGGAGGGGACTTGGGGTGCACAGTAGTATTGGTAACTTCAATAGTTTGAGCAATACAAGCCTTTCCATTAACACAATGAGATATAACAGTGAACTAATTAAATCGTTCTAGTGCCACTCTGACAATAATGCAAGTATTATAATACAAATACATAACTTCGCATAAGACATTTCTGTGCCGCGGATGTTCCTGTTTCGGTTGAAACCATAAACGACCAAGCGATCAGTCTTCTTCCTCATGGACAGTTAATGGAAACACAATGCCTTCCTCTCGGCAATGCAGACAGTTGTTGGTGAATAGTCTATTACTTTAAAATGTCTCTGGGCCAAAAATCTGAGTTCCAGGACTGATAGGACGGAGCTCCGGAATGATGGGGCCCTTCTCCTTCCCCTTGGATACCTGAGTAGAAAGAAACTTCGCAGCGCTTGTTAACTCATACAAATTCTCTCACATTTCAATTTTCATAATTTAAGAAGAAATTTCAGTGTCATTTTTAGGTCTAGTTGCTTGTACTGATACATTTATTAGTTGTTCACTGACAATTATATGGGCCGTTAGGTGGTGATCAGAACTGGAATTTCTCAGTGCAAACAGAGCTATTAGTAGGCAATAGAGCCATTTCTTTCCAGTTGTGGCACTTATTTTACTTATTTTTCCTTTGGGCAATCTGTTGCTTTGTGGATGATATGCTGATGTCAGTTTATGTCTTATTCCTAACATTGTTGTCAGGGAGGAAAAGATGGTGTTCGAAAAATGGCTTCCATTGTCAGAACGGATCGCGTCGGGCAAACCCCAGCGGGAGATGACCTCACGGAGCAGGAATGTGGCTGCTGCTTTGGCATCGCAGTGGACACATGGTCCAGCTTTGATCCAGCGTGAGAATGGACAGTTTACCACAATGAGGTATCTATAATTTTGGCATCTGTCAATCGTGTCAACATAATCAATGTGGAGCACTTTAAAGGGGCCTTTGTGTTTTGGTATTGTGGAGGCAACTGTTTTCATAGTGGGGTTTGGTGAGTACTGTTGACAGATGAGACATTAATTAACAACATTTGTATTTTTTCGTGGGCATTGGGAAAGAAAAAAGGGACACAGACTAGTACATGGTAAGTGGTCATTATCCATGTACTAGTCTGTGTCCCTTTTTTCTTTCCTTCACAGTGACGAATATACTTTCTACAATCCAAAGAATACACCTCACTTATCAGGTGATCTTTTTTCATGTTGTAAGAAATATAAGTATTAAGTCACGTTTAATTTAATTTTTACACTTCACTTCACTTTTTGCAGTAGCATCTATACGTCTTTCGGTCCTGATGAAAGCAATGGACTCATTAGTCCCCATAAGTTTGCTGAAACATGTCGACCAATCTAATATCAGGGTAGATATTTGTTAAAACTACCTATGCTGCTTTTTAATGTTGGCGGAGCGAGCATATGACCTAATAAAGTTTTCTTATTTTTGCTCACTCACCCAATTTTATACATCTTCACTCACCCTATCCACACACCCTCTTTCACAGCACTGCAAATCAGTCACCCACCAAATGAATTGATGGGTAGTTTGTGGCACTCTACCACTATTTGGCCGCCACTTGGCTCTCAGGAGGTTATACCATCTGACCTCCCCTTACTTGAGCCAGTGACGTACCAATGATTGTGAATAACAGGAATGCCAAATGATGAAGGGCGGTTCCGTGTGGTGACTGATGAATAACCTGTAAGTGATCACTGTTATCCAACAATTCTTTCTTCTTTTTTCTGTTTTGGTTAAATGATCTGACACGGTTCTGTTAGTTTAATGACCCAAACATAGATAAACCAGACCCTCTGACACTCTTTTGTTTTTCTAGTTGTAGTGACATATGCAGAGTCAGAGTTAACAGTGATGCGATCATGAATCCCATGGTTTAAGGCTGCAATTAATGCCACTAGCTCAGCTGCTTGGGCTGAAAAATGTGAAGGTAATGTAATCTGGTGTACAATGTCTCGAGAGTCAGATGAATCATTTTGCTGCTCTTTAACCCCTTCGATGCTGATGACGAGCTCAGCTCGTCATCACCCACGGGTGTCGTGTGCTGATGACGAGCTGAGCTCGTCATGGTGCCACTAAAATTGCATTTTCCAGCACAGGGGGGGGGAAATGCTTAGCAGCCAAATGGTTAACCACTGCAGCTCCTGTGTACCTAATCCCTGTATCTTGTTCAATGGTGGAAGACCCATCAACGAAGTACACAGTACTGTCTGGCAAGGGGTCCTCTTTTGCTGCTCCTGACTTATCTGGTGAATAAGTGGCGCAAATTTGAGCGTCATTATCTGAGGTGGCAATGGGGTGTGCAAAGAATGTAGCAGTATTCACTGTGTGGCATTTGACAACTTTCAGGGAAGGTAATAATAGTATGACTTCATACTCTGATACTCTTTGTGTAGTTAATGTTGTCTTGGCTTTTTGTATTATGGCAAATACTGCATGTTCAGTGTACAGTGTTAATGAGGAACTCATCACTATGTTATGTTATGTTATGTTATGTTAATAAATGATTTGTAAAGCGCGCTAACACCGATTGGTTTCCTGGCGCTGACAGAGACAGAGGACGTGGCTGACCGAGGTGTTAACCGAAATTTTATTGATATGCTTGTGTGTAAAGCCAGGTTTTTAATGCTTTCCTGAATGTCAGTAGGTCAGAGCAGGACCGTATTTCCAGGGGAGAGTGTTCCACAGACAAGGAGCCAGTGTACCAAATCTGCAGCCACCAGAACGTTCACGTTTAAACGACGGTATCTGTAAGAGGCCCAGGTGGGCAGAGCGCAAATTCCGAGACAGGACATGCTTGATGACTAGTTTGTCGATAAACTTTGGGCTCTTACAGTTAAGGGATTTGAAAATTATGCAGCCTGTCTTGAAGGTGCATCGCTGAGCCACGGGGAGCCAGTGGAGTTTCATCAGTAAAGGGGTAGCAGGTCGCCATCTGGGTTGATTCAGAATCAGTCTGGCCGCATAATTCTGTAGCATCTGAAGACGTTTCAGAAGAAAAAGGGTAGGCCCAGGTAGACAGAATTTGCGTAATCCAGGTGGGAGATCATAGTCGCGATTACTACCTGGATAATGGCTTCCGATGTTAAGAGTCGCAGCAGTTTCCGAATTATGGGAGTGCTCTTTTCAGCAGTGAATGCTGCCGCTAATGCCTGTTCACATGGGTAGTGCCCTTTCATTAAGTGAAAATGACGCAGGCCCATGTGAGGGCTTTGTCGTCAAGAGTTTGAAAAGCTCCGTATGTAGGTATTATTTCAAGGCCTTGTATATCTAAGATCATGTGTTTGTCTGGCAGGTGCATTTTCTGAAAATGTGGTCTAAACAGGAACTCGTTTGGCAGTTGCACAGTTCGGCCTTTCAGTTGCGGAGTTGTGGCAACCATGATGTGCACAGCAGTGGTGAACGCTCGCTCATCCACTTGCCCGGCCCTTATCTGATCGCCTAGGGAGGAGTCCACAGTTGCCGCCAATATTCTGGCTAATGCTGTGCCTGGAATTGAACAAATTATTGTTCCTTCTTCATTGAAGTCAATAGTCTGTTTAATTTTGCCATGGGATCGCGTTCTAGAAAATTCACAGCAGACTGGGGTGAGTAGAGCAAACATTGTTCCACATACTTACTGCCTATTTCAATTGGTACTGGCTCGGTGAAAGGGACCTTAGCTATCATCCCAGAGAAGCCCTGTGTGTCTGCATTTGCTTTGAAATTGGTAGTGCTCCTCTTGTAATACAGGAATATGTAGTACCTGTGTCAATGAGAAAGCTGTAATTTTTGTTGGTTATCGTGACATCTTTAACATCTTTCATACATGACAAAACTGGACAGATCGTGTCTTGGTGGAGAACAGCTGGCGCCCAACCTGCTTTGTGCGGTCTTCTCGAGGCTGTGTGGACCTGGACTCCTGCCAGAAACTGCCTTCGGTTCCTCTCCCTCCCGCAGAGCTTTGCTGCATGGGGTAAGTCAGGGACTTTCTTCATTTTTCCTTGAGTTGCTCCAATGTCTCTGTGGGAGGGCTCCGACAAGGTACTTCTCTGTCACGGGTGCCTGGTTCCTACAGCCTCCCATCTTGCCGCAACTGAACCCTTTCACAGTTTTTTTTATAGTACAACTTGTGTGTAATGACTGTTAATGGCGCTCTTGCTTTCTGGCTTCTGCATTTTTTGTTCTTGTGATATGAGCACCTTCCCATCTTTCATCAGTGGTTTATCATATGTTTTCTCTGATAAAAGCCTGTCAGTAGGTCTGACAGCAAGAGTAGCAAATGTGTGTCACTGCTCATCTTTCTCTTATAAAAGCCTGCCAGTGGGTCCGACAGCAAGAGTAGTGTATGTGTCACTGCTCATCTTTCTCTTATAAAAGCCTGTCAGTGGATCTGAGAGCAAGAGTAGTGTGTGTCTCACTGTTCATCTTTTTCTCTGATCAACTGTCAGTGGGTCTGATAGCAAGAGTAGTGTGTGTGTCACTACTCATCTTTTTCTTATAAAAGCCTGTCATTGGGTGTGACAGCCAGAATAGTGTGTGTATCCCGACTCACCTTTATCTTATGGAAGCCTGCCCTTGTGTGTCAGCAGGAGAGTGTGCGTCTGGCAGCTCTCACAGTTTGACAAATACATGTTCAGGAGCCTGCGTCTGGCAACCCTCACATTTTATGGGTTATGACTACTTGACAGATGTTCACATGAACTGACATGTTATTTAAAACATTTAATTCTGCAAGAAATGAGAGGCATCTTATCACGTTAAGATTAATAGTGTCTTTTTTGAACTGCGTGCTTCGAAAAGGAGAGCTACTTTCCTTCATCACATCGCCTTGTGGTTTCCTCGCTCAGGCCTGGCAGCAGCCAACGCCTATTGATTTATCTCTCCACATTGTAAAAAGTGCCCTCTGCTCTTCTCCTTTTTCAGAAGCTATCTCTCTCCTTCTCTTGGTCTGCATTTTTCGTCACTCCCTCTCTTACCAGGCTTATGAGCCTTTCTCATCTCTTTCTCTCACATTGGTACCACAGGATTTAAACTACTGTTTAGCGAGATCTAATATCTAGGTCTACTTCCCCCTTACGCATGCAATCTTCTCAATCGTTTAATGAGATCTACTAACTAGGTTTCTAAACTGCATTTATTGTCTTTTGATCCCTTTTCATTTTTTAATGTCATTGTTACACAAAGTTATTTCCACAACTCCACGTTGAGTGTCTTCTGCTTGGTTTCATTTCTGTTACATACATGTGGATTAATTTAATGTCTGCTGCATACCTTTGTATTACATACATAAGCACAGTTTAAGCACAATTTACGGTCTCCTGCCCTTGCTTCAAGTTGGTGGACTTATACTAAAAACAATCACTAGGCGGTGAAAGTCTTGCTAGTTAATGTTGACTGTCCATAACTCAGGTATATTATTAGCGATGAAAGCCTGAAAGGTACCAAAAGGTCAACGTTTTTTGCCACACACATCATTTCACATTTGAACTACACATTTGCAAAATAAACTTCACACAAACGTAGCATCACCTGCTTTCAGATATCAGTAAATAGTTTTTAAAGCTTCTAATTTTTATAAATGCAAGTGGATCACAAATAATTACTGGGTAATGTCCCCAATACCAATATCAAAATCCTGCACTTTAGTGTACCACAGCCCTAGGTGGTGCACTTCCACGTTTAACGTTCTCTCTACTTCCCACATAAGCTGCTTTCACAGCCTTTTTCAGGACCATCTTCCAGCAGCGCCCCTATTTCAGTACTTGCACCCCGAATAAAGTACATTCAGTTACTTCGCCCTTATACCTCCCACTTTTCACATCACCTTTCTACCTTGTATGGCCACATAATAGTGGTACTACCTCTTACATATTATGTCAAGTGGTAGCTAGAGGGGGAAGGGGGGATTTCTTACTCCCTGGTCTTAACTACCACACTGCCACTCACTGCTGTGCACCTTTTTTCTGTTTTTCCACATGTTATGAACAATAACGGCAAGTCTACACTTGATCTTATTTTGCATTAAGTGCATGATAGGGCAGCTGCAGTATTCAATGCCAATACCGACCCCATTTCCTCATTCACAGAATATCAAAGCGACCATCTCTCTGTTGCTTAGGACATCCTAGGGGGTAACCTTCACCCCAACAACAGAAGTCAGACTGTCCGTACTAGATTTATTTTGAACTACCCCCACACATCCCCACCACTCCCTGATACTACGCATCTGGACCTGGTCTGACCATATTATTTATCAGACTGCTCCACTGACAACACCACACGCTCTGCCCCTTCCCAATATTCTCCTGTCTCCCCACTAGCAATTAACGTCTTCTGGGAATTCACCTAAGGATCAGCTTACTCTGTGGCATCCTCAGAGGAGGCCAACACTCCAGATATTATCATTCCAGCCTCACCTATATCATCCACATCTAGCTCTAGTGGTACAAAACACTAGGAAGACTCTCAGGGAAACCATTCACAATTATTAAGAGCACTCGTAAGTGATCAATTACAAGACACAGTGCAACTACCTGCTCTTGTGGCAGACTACACTACTCCAGACAACTCTAGGGAATGAGCAAAGCATCAAAGAACTATAAAGCACCTCAGACCCAAATAACTTGCTCCTACTTGCATCCAATTCAACAACAGCTCATGCACTAAAAAGTGCCACTTCGCCAGCCACAAGCAGTAGCCCAAATGCAAGTACCAATGCAGGAAGTACTGTCACAGAGCACATACACAGTTGGAGTTAGCTAATAGAAAAGATTTTGACATTTTGGCTTGTAGCCAAGAAAGATAGTGACACTAGACTTAGAGCAATATAATTGTCGGAGCAGATGGTAATTATTAGATAGAAGAAGGGAGACAAATTGATGGAATGGAACGGAATGCACACTAACTACACCTGATTTTCGTCTTGGATTATACATAATATTTCCTGGTCCCCGTTGGGCGCCAGCTGTTAGAGGGTGGCTTTTTCTTACCCAGCTTAATTTGACCCGAGGGGGGGGGGCTGCTACCTCTAAAAAAAGATGCTTGTGTGAAACATAGGCACTGTAGTTGAAGTGGCACTTTTATTGTAAGGCATTCTTAAACAAAAAAGGTATCATCTTAAGACAAAGAACATTAAATAATATGTGATTTCCAGTGTATAATTGATAGGCTACAGGTTGAAAAGAACAGCGTATCTTTGGGAATTTAGATATATTTTGGGGTTTGTGTGAATGTGTTGTTGTTTTAAAATTTAAATATGAATTCTACTGCAGCAACACCACCACCTCTTTTTAAACAACCAGGGGATCCACCATTTGAGTTCGAAGAGTGGATGGATGTATTTGAGAATTATTTAGAGGCATTAAATGGTCAAGCTTTCCTTCCTAGTAGGAAAACAGCTATGTTACTAAATGCCTTGGGACAAGAAGGGCAGCATATAATCAGATATCTACCGGCATTAGACGGTCATCAGGATTTAGATGCATATGAAAAGGCCAGAAAGAAATTAGAGATCACGTTTGTGAAGGAAAGAAATGTAGCAATAAGAAGGCACACATTTTATACACAACCTCAGCGGACTGGTGAGTTGGTTGATGAATTTGTCACGAGAATGAGAGAATTGTCTATGAGGTGTCAAATCAGCCAGATGGCTGAGGAAATGATACAAGACCAATTAATAGTGCAGAGCAAGAGTCGCAAGATGCAAGAGAGGCTATGGGCAGCAAAACATCCCACATTTAGGAAGCTATAGCCATAGCAAAGATAGTTGAGGAGTCCGAGTATTGCAAGAGAGAGATGGAGAAGAAGGATACAAGAGTGGATGTGGCTGAGGTGAATTCTGAAAAACAAGATGTTGGGGCCATTGGGAGAACTGTTTGGGGCCCATTAGGATGTCAGGCGGATTGCCTCCGCCAGGGTAGCGGTGGCCACCGCCACCCTGGCGGAGGCAATCCGCCCGACATCCTTCCCTGCATTCCCCCCCGCCATATTACAATGGCGGAGGGGACCGCAGCGGTCGGAAAGACCGCCCGCCTGTTTTCCGACCCGGTCGCATAGCGGCCGGGGCGGAAAAGGGATAACATGGTGGCGGTGACACCGCCAGCCATATTAGAATAGGCATTTCTCAATGCCTTTCCGTGGCGGCAATGCCGCCACGGAAAGGCATGCAGTGTTCACTCTGGGGGGCCCCTGTGGGCCCCCAGAGTGACGGGCAAAGGGGGGTGGCACACGGGGGGGGGGTACCTGTGGTACCCCCCTGCATTTGCATAATCGCAGCGGCAGGCACCACGCGGTGCCTGCCGCTTCGAGTATGCAAATGCGTGCATTTGGTTTTAACATTGTGGCGGGCGGTGCAGTGAGCACCGCCCGCCACAATGTTAATTTGAGGAATGCGCCCGCCACAGTGGCGGGCGCATCCTAATGCCAATGTCGGAACCCCCGCCCTTTAGGCGGGCAGTCCCGATCTCCGTTAGGGTGGCGGGCGGACTGTTTCCGCCCGCCATCCTAATGGACCTCTTAGGGTTTGCTTTAAACAGAGAGCCAGTCTATGTACAGAGAGCATGCCCCTAAACTAAATAGACATGTTTTCTGTATTTAAGCAGAATGGAAGTTATTTTCATTAAGCACAGTTTGTTTCTCATGGTTTCAGAAAGATATTAGCAGTGCTTACATTATTTCTTTCATTATATACAAATTACAAGAAACATTAGTGAGCCTGGTTTATTTGATTGTAGCAAGGCTTGTTGAGGAAGTTATTAGGCTCTTTTAACTGTGCAAATGAAGAAACAGATGGCAAGCCAGTATTCAAATTAGCGCTGCACGTTCTTAACTGTAGATGTTGGATACATGCAGCGCGTGTGAAACCCCGCCCGTCTTTGCCTATAAAAGCAGGTTTGGAAGCCTTGTCAATTGCTAGTGATCGTCATTCCCCAGTTTACCTGTGTATCCTGCCAGCTCCGTACTCTCCCATTCCTTGTCTTGTCTTCCTTCACCACAAAGCCTCATCATTCCTTCTCCTCAGCTCCGGAAGTCATCGCGTCTCTGCAGGTCCTCTTCCAGATTCTTCCCCATCATTTCCGGTTTCTTCCTTCCGCCTGCAAAAAGGAAGACAAGAGAAAAGAAACACATTATTCAGGTCAGGTATTTCGTGTGAAGAAAAGAACACTGAAAGTAAGTGTCAATATTCTTTATTAAGAAACAGACTTGATATTTTGGAATCATTGGTGAAAACAAAGACTCATTTTCTTATTTAAAACAAAACATTGACATTAAAAGGTGAAAGAATAATTTCTTCGGACATTCAGAACAGAAATGCTTTTGTGCATAATTTTGAAAGTTGAAATACTGTGAATGGAAGACATAGTTTGATTTTACAAGGACTTTGAAACGAAGAAGAGTTTCTTGTCAATCTTCATTTATGAGTCACAGAGTTAGAAGCAGAGTTAATTTATAAGCAACAGTGGGTTCATGTTAAGTGAATAGCGCCATCTCCTGGATATAGGTGGCAACAAGAATTAAGATTCTTATTTTAAAAAGCAAACTACCTTATAACTAATATGATTTTGTTTTATGTTTAAAGGAAGAAGTAACACAAACTTCAGGCCCACATTTATGGCAAAATTTTGAGCCAGAGTAGAGAGGTATTTCTTAGGTGTACTTATTAGAACACACATATATATATATATATATATATATATATATATATATATATATATATATATATATATATATATATATATATATATATATATATATTAATGTAAGAAATCTAAGAATTAAGAGTTACATTGTTTGTTATAATCTTTATTTGTTTAGACATCACACTGTCAAGAATCCAGCCCTTTGAGAATCAGCAACCAGTGGAGCAGTGTTTTGTTTCTCTGTTTATTATTTTGTCCCATTTCCCCCCTCCCTTGGGTTTCTTGCTATCTTCACATTGTTTCTAATCAGTGTGTTGGTGCAAGGAGTTCAGGGGTGGGTTAGAACTATCTTCAGCTTTCCAACCGAAGAAAACAGGGTATACAGGTAACTGATTCTTGACAGAATCACGAGCCTTATCTTACTTCAGTTAGAAAGATGAATACTGATTTAGATCAAGATGCCATTGATGCTGCGGAAATGGCAAAAGCATTAGATGAAGATTTGACTCGTCCTGAGACAGTCACAGCACTCTTACAACAAATGCGTTTAGAGTTAGATCATGTAAAGCATGAGAATGAGTCTTTAAAACAAGAATTAGTTCGTTATAAACCTAGAGAGAACCTTTGGGGTTCACCTGCTCCTGCTACTTTTAAACCATCATTTAATACAGATACAAGACCTAAAATTCCTAAAACCTTGTCTTCACCAGTGGAGGCCACTGTTAATGTTCCCAATGTTGTGCCTTTAGCAGCTCCTGAGCATTTCAATGGAGATAGTAGTATGTTTCAAATATTTTTAAATCAATGCCAGTTACATTTTGTATGCAAGCCTCAACAGTTTCCTACTGATGTCACTAAGGTGGCCTTTGTTTTATCGTATTTAGGAGGAACAGCAGCCAATTGGTCTATCCAATATTTAGATCGAGATGATCCAATTTTGCACAATTGGAATTTGTTTAAAAGAACAATGACCCGTTTATTTGCAAAACATACGTAAAGAAGAAGAAAACTACAGTTGTGTTTATATTGTGGTAACTCTGGTCATTTTGCTAGAGAGTGTCCAGTAAAGCCAAAAACTACTAAGAAAGTTAATTTGTTAGCTTCTTTGGAACCAGAGTTGGAAAACTAAAAGGCTCGACAAGGGTAGAGGTCACTTGTTCGAGGAAAAATCATAATCAGACCTCCTTTTCTGCTGTATATACAGTTCCACAAATTCCCAAACATTTTCTAATACATGTCATCTTAATAGTGAGTACACAGTTCAGATATATATTACCTGTATTATTAGATTGTGGTGCCACAGGAAATTGTGTAGATATTTCTTTGGCAAAAAGACTTGATCTACCTATAGTTGAGAAATCACATCCTGAAACTGTATGTGCTGTTGATGGTTCAGATCTGACTTCAGGTTTACTAACTAAAAAGACAAGTCCATTAACCATGGTATGTCAAAATGGTCATACTGAAGAAATTAGTTTTGACCTAATCGATACTCCTAATTTTGGATTAATATTGAACGTACCGTGGCTTACTACTCACAATCCAAAAATTGATTGGGTGGCCAGAACTGTAACATTAGATTCATCTTTTTGTCGAGCTAATTGTTATAAAGAAGCAACACAGGAACATCTTTCAGTCTTGCATTGTGCCACTACTGATTCAATTGACAGCAAAACTATCCCTTCAGAATATTTGGAATTTCGGGATGTTTTTGATCCAGTTAAAGCTAGTGTTTTACCACCTCATCGCTCGTATGATTGTCGCATAGATTTAATTCCAAGAGCTCCTCTCCTTAGTAGCAGAGTGTATGCTTTAACTGAGAAAGAGACTTTTTATTTAAGAACGTATTTGGACGAATTATTACAAACAGGATTCATTAGACATTCCACATCACCAGTGTCCTCGCCTCTTTTTTTTATTCCAAAACCAGATGGTTCTTTGAGGGCTTGTATCGATTATAGAGGACTAAATAAGGCAACAATTAAAAATAAGTATCTGCTTCCCTTAATACCAGTGCTCCTAGATCAACTTAGGCATTCTACTATTTATGCTAAGTTGGATTTACTCGGAGTGTACCATTTAGTGCGGGTAAAAGTACATGATGAGTGGAAGACTGCATTTAAAACAAAATTTGGCCTGTTTGAATACACAGTCATGCCCTTCGGGCTATGTAATGCACCAGCAGCATTTCAATTTTTTATAAATGAGGTTTTGCATGAACTTTTAGATGTCTGTGTAATTGTTTATATAGACGATATTTTCATTTATTCAAAGAATGTGGAGGAACACACTCACCATGTTAAATCAGTTTAGCTAAATTAAGAGAACATCATTTATTTGCTAAATTAGAAAAGTGTACTTTTAATTCCAACTCAGTAGACTTTTTAGGATACTGTCTATCTCCTCAAGGTATTGTGATGGATGAAAAGAAAGTCAAAGCAGTTGCAGAATGGTCAGACCCTACATCTCTTAAAGATGTACAGAAATGTTTAAGTTTCGCCAATTTTTATAGGCGGTTCATTTCCCATTTTGCAGAAACAGTGGCGCCAATTAACAAATATTATGAAAAGGACAAAACATTTTGTGGGATGCTGCTGCATCACAGGCATTTCAAACTTTGAAACAAAAGTGTATTTCAGCACCTATTCGCAGGTGGCTTTGGGAGGAGTTCTCTCACAAAGAGATTCAGAAGATGGGCAATTACATCCCATTGCCTTTTATTCCAAAAAATCACTACCTGCTGAACAAAAGTATACTGTGGCAGAGCGGGAGTTGTTAGCTATTAAGGTAGCTTTTACTGTATGGCGTCATCATTTGATGGGGGCTAAATTTCCTGTAACAATTTTTAGTGATCATAAAAATCTACAATTTTTTAGTTCAGTAAAAGCTTTAACACCACGCCAAATGTGGTGGTTGAATTTATTCAACACTTTTGATTTTGTGATCACATACAGACCTGGTACATAACAAATACAGTCTGATGTATTGTCCAGGTACGGACATTTTTCTGAAATAAATCAAGAAACAAGAGGTCAACCTATAATACAATCTCAAAAGATTCTAGCACCAATACAACAGCAGGATTTCATGACAACTCTATATAATTCCCATTTACAGATTAGTTCTCGAGATTGGTTAAAAGATAAAAGTAATTCAGTACAAAATGGGCTAATGTATCATGGACCCCTTTTGTATGTACCAACTATTGAATTACAACAGCAGGTTGTTATGTGGAATCATACTTCAGTCTTAGCAGGACATCCAGGTTAGTTGAAAACTCTTGAAAATGTGAAAAAACACTTCTGGTGGCAAACCATGAGTATTGATATTAAGAAATATGTGGAAATTTGTCCTACATGTGCTTGTCAAAAAGCATCACATAGAGCTCCAGCTGGTTTATTAATTCCTATGCCCATTCCACAAACACCTTGGCATACACTGAGTGTAGATTTCATTGTGAATCTGCCTCCCAGTAAAAAATATACTACAGTTCTTGTTGTTGTAGATTTTTTGTCACAAATGGCTCACTTCATTCCCCTGATGAAATTACCAACTGCAGGAGATTTTGCAGACATTTTCCTTAAGGAGATAGTACGTCTTCATGGATTACCATGTAAAATTGTTTCAGATAGAGGAAGTCAATTTAATTCTAAATTTTGGAAGACTCTATGTGCAAAATTAAAAATAGAACCAGCTCTCTCTACAGCGTTCCATCCAGAAACAGATGGACAAACGGAGCGTTACTACAGACTTTACTACAGACTTTAAGATGCCTTTTAGCAGAATACTCAAGTGAATGGTTGGAGGCAATGCCAATCGCTGAATTTGTATATAATAATACAATACATTCTGCAGCTCATTGTACTCCATTTTATTTTATGCAAGGTTTTTATCCAAGAGTGTTGCCAGTTCTTTTAGATGATTCACTACTTTCAAAAGTTACTGAGAGGCTAACTAATTTAATAAAGATACAAGAAAAAGCCAAAAAACATTTGACTACTTATAAAGAACAAATGAAAAAACAGGCTGATAGGCACAGAACTGAAGCACCTCTTTATAAAGTAGGAGAAAGAGTCTGGCTTTCCACAAGAAATTTAAATATGGAAGGGTCCCGTAAACTACAACCGAAATTCATAGGACCTTTCGTTATTAAAGAATTATTGAATCCAGTCACAGTGAAATTAGATCTTCCAGATGATTACCCGGTACATCCAGTATTCCATGTGTCCTTACTCAAACCTTACAATCCCCTTACTCGAAAAGAAGCTCACCCACCTCCCAATCCTATAGCTGGTCATTTAGAATACGAAGTTCAGAAAATATTAGATGCCAAAAGGATTCAGGGTCGTCTATTTTATGTAATTGCTTGGAAAGGTTATGACAAGACAGAAAACTCTTGGGAACCCGCTTCCAATGTCCATGCCCCACGATTACTTAGAACATTTTATTTAAAGAATCCAGATAAACCAAGATCCGTAAGGGGGCCTTTGAGGGGGGCGACTGTTAGGGTTTGCTTTAAACAGAGAGCCAGTCTTTGTACAGAGAGCCTGCCCCTAAAATAAATAGAAGTGTTTTCTGTATTTAAGCAGGACGGAAGTTATTTTCATTAAGCACAGTTTGTTTCTCATGGTTTCAGAAAGATATTAACAGTGCTTACATTATTTCTTTCATTATATCAAATTACAAGAAACATTAGTGAGCCTGGTTTATTTGATTGTAGCAAGGCTTGTTGAGGAAGTTATTAGGCTCTTTTAACTGTGCAAATGAAGAAACAGATAGCAAGCCAGTATTCAAATTAGCGCTGCACGTTCTTAACTGTAGATGTTGGAAACGTGCAGCGCGCGTGAGACCCCGCCCGTCTTTGCCTATAAAAGCAGGTTAGGAAGCCTTGTCAATTGCTCGTGATCGTCATTCCCCAGTTTACCTGTGTATCCTGCCAGGTCCGTACTCTCCCATTCCTTGTCTTGTCTTCCTTCGCCACAAAGCCTCATCATTCCTTCTCCTCAGCTTCGGAAGTCATCGCGTCTCTGCAGGTCCTCTTCCAGATTCTTCCCCAGCATTTCCGGTTTCTTCGTTCCGCCTGCAAAAAGGAAAACAAGAGAAAAGAAACACATTATTCAGGTCAGGTATTTCGTGTGAAGAAAAGAACACTGAACGTAAGTGTCAATATTCTTTATTAAGAAACGGACTTGATATTTTGGAATCATTGGTGAAAACAAAGACTCATTTTCTTATTTAAAACAAAACATTGACATTAAAAGGTGAAAGAATAATTTCTTCGGACATTCAGAACAGAAATGCTTTTGTGCATGATTTTGAAAGTTGAAATACTGTGAAAGGAAGACAGAGTTTGATTTTACAAGGACTTTGAAACTAAGAAGTTTTTCTTGTTAATCTTCATTTATGAATCACAGAGTTAGAAGCAGAGTTAATTTATAAGCAACAGTGGGTTCATGTTAAGTGAGTAGCGCCATCTCCTGGATATAGGTGGCAACAAGAATTAAGATTCTTATTTTAAAAAGCAAACTACCTTATAACTAATATGATTTTGTTTTATGTTTAAAGGAAGAAGTAATGCAAACTTCAGGCCCACATTTCTGGCAAAATATTGAGCCAGAGTGGAGAGTTATTTCTTAGGTGTACTTATCAGAATATATAAATATATATATATATATATATATATATTAATGTAAGAAATCTAAGAATTAAGAGAAGATTACATTGTTTGTTATAATCTTTATTTGTTTAGACATCACACTGTCAAGAATCCAGCCCTGTGAGAATCAGCAACCAGTGGAGCAGTGTTTTGTTTCTCTGTTTATTATTTTGTCCCATTTCCCCCCTCCCTTGGGTTTCTTGCTATATTCACATTGTTTCTAATCAGTGTGTTGGTGCAAGGAGTTCAGGGGTGGGTTAGAACTATCTTCCGCTTTCCAACCGAAGAGAAGAGGGTATACAGGTAACTGATTATTGACAAGAAGTGTGTCTATGGGTAGTAAGACAAATAAAGTGTTTCAAGGAAACAGAGTAAATAGTAGGATATGTGGCAGGTGTGGCAGCCCTAATCACAATTCGGATGCTAAAAAATGTTTGCAATAAGGAAAGATTGCAGGAAGTGCAGGCGGAAGGGGCACGTTACTCACATGTGTCATCGTGGAGGGAGATTTGTAAATTGGGTTAGTGAGGAGCACTCCGTTTTAAACCTTATTTAGATTGTAATCTAATGGTGCCGCGATTATTAAGGATAGTCACTCCTTGGGGTAAGTGTGAGGTTATGATGGGTTGTGGTGCCCACCTAATCGCGCACTGTTCACTTGGTGCTCCGCACCTTATAAGTTTAGATTTTATACGTACTGTGAATCAACTCTTTTTCATGTGTCAACAATTTAACATTTAATCATATTTTTCATTGTCAACATTTCATATTGTTATTCAACATAATCATAACATCATATATTCAAACTCAATCTTTGATTCATAAACATTTAAATTCCACTTGGTTTCAACATAGTTCAAAATAGCATTTCAGCAATTTTCACGATGAAGCCCAATGCATTTCGGCACCATAGTGGCGCCTTCATCAGGGGCAGGTCTGAAAAAGTAAAAAATACATGGTGTAAGTGTCTGGTCTTAAAATTTGAATGGGGGTTCTCTGTTGAACCGTGTGTATAAGTTCACATACCTGAGTGTTTCTGTTATGTGACGTATGTGTTCGAGGAATCACCTCTATCGACCTAAGTCTGTCAAAATGAAACATAAATGCTGCTTTAGCCGGTAATACCTTAATGGTTACAATCTAATCGGTCTCTCATGGATTAGCTACATACCTCGTGATCTTTGCCGTTGCACTCTGTAACAACAAATGTAAACAACCTTAAATCCTGCTATGCTCTCCAAAAGTCTCTCAATGATTGAACCCAAAAAGCAATCAAAAAAATCACCACTTCATACCTTATCTTCTCTTTAACTGGCGTCTAAAGAACCAGAAAAAATAATGATAGGTTACCGTTGACTAGTTTAGTTATTTACACTACGACTCTTCTGGATATCATTGTTGTTCCTATCTGTGAGTTCTACTTTATCTCCTTGAACAATCACCGTCCCGCAACTACTTTCATGTCTCTTCCGCTACGGGTTCACTAGTTATATTAACTCCGCGAACTCCGTGAGAGTTGCGTAGTTGAAAAGTAAAACTAAAAAACGGACTTCCTTAGTCTTCACGATCTAGAGTTATTCAAAGACTGACGCCATCTTATAATGGTGAAAATATCCTTGACAAGAGCAACCTTAACGTTGTCTAAACGATTTACCGAGAACCGTCGAATAATAAGATGTTCATGTAATCGCTGTTTGTGTGTTGTTGTTGCTACTACCTGTGTAATTATGCCTGCGTGTTCTACTTTAACTACGGGTAATGTTTGTCAAATGTGTGTGGCAAGGTTGGGTTGTTTCCGTGTCACAATAATTACAAGATTACTTTCCACATTACAGATGTCTCGATAAAAATACTATAAGACCTTGGTAAATGCATTTACACTATGAATCATATGCATTGTTATTTAGCTGTGTTTTGTAAAGGTATTTATACATTTGTGTTAATGTTGTGCATGAATCAGATCGCCGCATATTAATTGGATCAATTAGCTAAAGGTAACACGCTAAATCATATTTGTCATTGAGGCCTGTAGGAACCATAGTATTAAGGTATTTAATCCAAAACAACTCTCGTTGTAATAATTTCTGATGGTTGTTAATCCCTGGCTTTATAGGCACTTGTTCTAGGATTAGAAATCTGAGTTGCGAGATGCTATGTTTCTCTAGGCTCCAGTGTTGTACTAACGGTGAGGTTAAGTTTACATTGCGAATTCGGCTTTTATGTTCTGTGATCCGAACTTTTATTTTTCTCTCCGTTTTACCAATATACATCTTGCCACACGGGCATTTGATACCGTACACAACATTCTGCGTGTTGCAATCACTGGTGTGTTTTAACTGTATTTGTTTGCCTGAAGTTGGATGGGTACAAACATCGCCAAGTATCACATTATTGCAATTTGTGCAGTTGAGACACCGAATTGTTCCTTTGTATGTTGTTATCGGTGGTGGTTGATGCTTGTGTTTTAATTTCTCTTTCAAGTTCAATCCTCTGGTGTATGCGTGTAATGGAGGTTCTTTGAATAGTCCATTAAAATCCCGCTCCATGGCCAATAGTTCCCATCTCTGGTTGATGATATTTCTGATCTTATTTGATTGAGTTGTGTATTTGGTTACAAATACCATCCTGTTTTTTTGAGTTCTTTTACGGGGTTTCAATAGTTCCTCTCTGTTCATTTGTGCAACCTTCTGTATTTGCTCTAGTAATGTTTCCGCCGGATAACCTCTTTCCTCATATTTTTGTACTTGTTTTGCCAATGTGTTTTCACAAGTTAGCGCGTTTGAGCAGATGCGTTTGATCCGGATAAACTGTGATAATGGTAGGTTTCTGATTAGGCTCTTCGGATGAAAGCTCGTATAAATCAGTGCATTGTTCCGATCTGTCGGTTTGGTGTACAGTTCAGTTTGGAATCCATTGTCTGTTTTTGTGATCCTTACATCCAAGAAATCAATAACATCCTTGTGTATCTTGTGTGTAAATTGAATTCTTTCATCCGCTCGATTGATTCCCATGATCACCTGTTCCAATGATTCCTTAGTGTCATCCCAGATTAAAAAAATATCGTTGATGAATCGACAATATAATTTCACATGCGGCCATTCATTTAAACTCATTATGTTCTGTTCCTCGAATTGGGCCATGAATGTATTTGCATAGGCTGGGGCTCCAGCAAAGCCCATCGAAGTTCCATTGAGTTGAGCATGATAGTTGTTTTTCCATATGAAGTAGCTATTGTGTAAGCAAAATTTCAACAGCTGTAGCACAAAGATTTTTTTTTGTCAGTGGACACATCTTCCAGTTTGAGTAATGCCCATTCTGCGGCTTCGAGTCCTGCTGCGTGTGGTATGGAGGTATAAAGTGCCACCACGTCTATGGTGCACATTATCCAATGTTTTTGGAACCCTTCCTGTATCCATGTGAGTTTATTTAAGAAATCCGTAGTGTCCTTGATGTAAGATCCCCACTGAATTTCTGCAAATAATAGTCAATGTATTGTCCGAGGGGGTCAAAAATTGACCCACATCCCGAAACAATAGGTCTAAACGGTGGGTTCGTTGGATGTTTATGGATCTTAGGGATCATATACAATTGGGGTCTCCTGGGGTTTTTTTCAGTGAGGAATTGTAAAGTTTGGTCATCAACACTTTCGTTCAGTTTGGCTGTTTGCAATAATCCATTTAACATGATTTGAAGCATGGCGGTAGGGTCTGATGGTAATGGTAGGTAAGTTTCTTGGTTGGATACATGTTCATTTACTTTGTGTTCATAATAATGCGTGTCCATTATTACAAGTGCTCCGCCCTTGTCTGCCGGTTGAATTGTAAGTGTCTCATCATTTGCCAAATTGTTTATGATGTTTTGTTCTTGTTTGGTCAGGTTGTGGTGTCTTGTTTTCTTATAATCCAGAGACTTGAGGTCATTTTTTACCATGATTTCAAATGTGTCTAGCATCTTATGTGACACAGGGGCCTGGTATGTGCTCTTTGGTTTGAATTGTCTCTCTGTATGCTCAATGTGGTTGTTTGACGGTTCCACCACATTCTCGAAGTAATGTCTCAGTCTTAACGTTCTTAAGGGAGAGGGAGAGGCAGAGTGTCAACAATTTCAGAACAATATATCCTGAGAGTGCGTGTGTGATTACTAACCAAATTTTGTACATCGAAGGTGATGAACAGTGTCCAAAACGTAAGAACAAGCCAAAAGCAGATTTTAAAATAAATGGGAAATGTGTTTCTTTGATGGTGGATTCGTGGTCACTCTACACAATCATTCCAAAGTGTATGTTTTATAAGGAGTGGCCAAATGTATAGTTTTGTTGCCAAAGGACATAAGTCCAGGTGAAAATTGTGGGATACATGGACTCTGAAATCAATTTTGGTGGAAGAAATATAAATGAGAAAGTGTATGTGGCAGAATCTGGCCCACCGTTACTGGGGTGGGTACATCAGTATGATCTGCATATTGTGAGAGAGTTTTTGGGAGCGTGTGGGTTGCAGCATTCTCACACTGCTCTATACAATCCTCAAGCAAATGGCATAGTGGAAATGACATGCAGGATGGTTAAATGGGCCATCCAGTTGGCCATGGTGAATGGTTTGAGTGTTGAAAGGACAGTGTCGGATTTCTTATGAGTGTATCGTACAACAGTGAACAATGCTGTGGATATTTCTCCATTTAAGTTGATGCAAGGAAGGGAGCCTAAAACAAGGTTGACTCCGTCGTGGATGATGAATCTGATAAAAAGGGATGTGGAATCTAGAAGTGTGGGAGGAGAAAAGAGAAATGATGGGACATGAGTGGTGGTGTCACGATAATGCCTGGTGATTGTGCAAAGATTGGGTGAAGATTAGACCTGGTAGGATTGTGAGAGGGTTGAACAAATTTCGGAGATCATTTCAAGTGCGTCAAGTCTTTAAGCACTATGTTGTTCTCAAAAATGGACAGAAATGGAATTTAAGGAGGGTGGCAACGTTTGGATCAAAAGAAATTGTGGGGAACTAGTTGAAAGTGAGTATGACAGTTTTCCATGGGAGGAAGTGAGAAGTCAAAACGAAGAATTTGGGGCTTCTTTTACAGGTGTGAGGAGGAGCCTGTGTTATTACAGCCCAAACATCTGTCACTTGTTGTGACTTCACCTTTTGTTTCACAATCCCAAGTGTTGCCTCGCAATGAGGTATACGGGAGAGGACAAAGATTTAAGGGTTCTCCAATGTACTTTCAAGACTATGTGATATAAATTGTGTTTAATTTTTGAATGTATCATATTATTACTAGCTTGGTGTTTGGAGGAAGATGAAAGGAGGAAGATATATTGTCATTGTGGTATTCTTGGTTTTACTTATGCTTATTGTGTTTGGTTATTATGTCTAATGTGTATTCTTAAATAGCACCATGGAGATAGAACCTAGTGAGAGGGAATGTTAGTAGCTTTGGAGCAGTTACCTCCACTGAGCCTTGTTAGATGGGTGGGACTTTTATACTTACATTAAACCTACTGCTTTTACCTTCATCTGGATCCCTCATTACTTGGATTTGATTATTTTACGAGGATGACCGAGGCGACGAGGTGAAGAGCTCTTTAAAGAAAATTTTTATCTACCTGCCTGCACCACTTTCTCAACTAAGGAATACATGAGTTTTTATTTCAAAATGTATTTCCTCATGTTTTATAACTAATACTGACTTTAACTTTCTGCTGCCTATCTTGATGTAGACTCTACATAATTTTGGCTACTTCACAACTGGGATTGGGAGACTTTTTGCCGCATTTATTTCCCCTTGTATACATTTTCAGGGGTGCGAGGTCCCGACGCGGTGCTCATCCCCAACGTTTTGTGTTTAAAATGCCCCTCATCACAACAGCAGCATGTTTTAGATGTTATTTTTTTTAAATATGTTTGACTTTGAAGCTTTCTGCCTGTTTCACATCCAACATGTTTTAAAACACCATCTTTCCTCTTTGGGGGCATGGCAGTGTGCACGTTTTCTATGCTATGATTTGAAAGTAAAGTTGTGCTGCACGTGTTGTACCAGCCTCTCTCTGTTTATGTCAGGCATTTTTAAAGATACTGTGCCGCGCTTCAAGGAATCTCGACAAAAATTGCCGGCATTCTTCTTCCTTGCTCGGCATGAGTCCTGCTACCACGTACTCACTGTTGCAACCCGGCATTCTTCCTCTGTCCTCAGCATGAGTGCTGCTGCCATGTACTCCCTGCTGCAACCCAGCATTCTTCTCGCTTGCTCAGCGTGAGTCCTGCTACCACGTACTCACCGCTGCAACGCAACCCTGCATCATCTTCCCTTACGTTGGTCACGCTGCCCACGTTAATCGTGGCCATCTTGGTCTAGTTATGAAGTACAGGATTTCTTCTGCTTCCAACCTTCGGTGACACGCACACCCTGCGTGTTCAATTTAATGAATTTGCCAATTCAAATTTTATTAAACATACTCGGCTTCTCCTGCGGTGACACGCTCACCTTGCTAATTGGTATTGTTTTTCTCTGTATGCATTAAGCTTGTGATATGCTCATTTACAGCTCTGATGTGTCTGTTATTTTGTTAAATCATTACACTGCTTTGTGTATTCTCATTTGAAAATACTGTATTTACATCATTACTCTATAATTTTCATATTTATTATTCATCTCATGATTATTTTTAATATGTATGGTCTACATTAATAATGTGTCTGATTATACATCAATGTGAAAGGTTATCCTAATATCTCATTTGTGTTCTTACTTCTTTATTTACTCTTACTTGCTGTATTTTCTCTGTGCTTTTCCTATCTGACTTTACTTACCATAAAATTCAGAATGTAACAGCACCCCCATTTTTCCTGACATCCCCAGGAGATCTTCCGATAAAATGGCAAAAATGGAAAAAAGTATTTGAGCGATATGCCAGAGTTTGTGGTACTAATCTCAGTTCTGAAAGGAAAACTGCCCTTCTTTTACATTTCCTAGGTTCAGAGAGACAAGAAGGTTTTGATCATCTACCTAAGATTGTTGATGATAACCTAAGTGAATTTGAAATTTGTATGTTAAAGCTTGATAGACATTATTTGCCTAAAGTAAGCACCATTTTGGAGCGATACCATTTTGGCCGTAGAACTCAAAAGGAAGGCGAGTCTGTTGAGAATTACGTGACTTCATTAAGAAAGTTAGGTGCTTCTTGCAAGTTCGGTGGATTAATTGAGGAGAGAATTAGAGATCAGATTATGCTGGGGTGTACGTTGAAAAGGTGAGAGATGAACTTTGGCAAAAAGATGATCCCTCTTTAGATGAAGTCCTCGTTACAGCTAAACAGATTGAACACTCACTCAAATGTGTTGCAGTTATTGCAAAACATGAATCTAAGGGTGATGCAGTTCAATCTGTAAAGAAGTTCTTTAGAGCTAAAAACTCGAAAAAGATTGACTATGTCAAACATGAAAAGAAGAATACTTTTACTCCTAAATGCTTTAGATGTGGGAAGATTGGTCATTTTGCCAATGATAAAAAGTGTCCTGCATTAAGAAGTTTGTGTTCAAATTGTAAGAAAGTCGGACATTTTACTTCAGTCTGTAAAGCAAAAACCTTTAAGGGAAGGTCAATGTAATTTCTGATGAGAATTACAGTGAAGGTGAAGAAAATTCTGATGTAGATTGTGGCCAAATTATCTCACAAGTGACCTCTACCAACAAGAAAGGTCCTTCAGATGAGATTAGTGTTGAAGCACATAACACTAAGGTGTTGTTTGATTCAGGAGCAAAAATTACTATTGTTTCAAAGCAGTTTTATTTGTCCTTTCTCAAGGACAAAATCAAGGTTCTAAAACCCACATCAAACCATATGCTTATGGTGGTGAACCCATACAACTTATAGGTTATGTTTGGGGCCTGTTGGAATATAAAGGAATATATCTTTCTGGTAAAATCTATGTTTCTCAAAAAGGAGACAGTATCCTGAGTTGGTTCCACCAGAGGGACCTTGGTGTGATATTTGACCCCAATAATGATCCACCCATCATTTTGAAAGATAACTAAGTAAAAGAAGTTAATATTGAAGACGATTTTGATGAGTCTTACACTTCAATGTTAAATAAAGAATTTTCCAAAGTATTTAGAAAAGAACTAGGATGTCTTTGTGGTTATTCTCATAACATACGCTTATAACCACTAAGGAGGTGAGACATACATCAGATAGAGGCACCATGAAGGGTGTAAATTTACCAAAATGAGTATGTAACAAAAATAGGTAAGACTGTTGAATAATGCTGTAGTAATATTTCTTTTACCAAATTTAAAGTGTTGTGTACAAAGAAATTAAATATTTGATAATGAATGATAATTTGTTTTATTAACCTCATAATTTGTTTTTAAAAATGCTAATTCCTATCATTTTTACAAAATTACAGCATACAGAAAATATTTCTGACCAAATCAATAATAATTTGAAAGAACAAAGTAAACCAATATCAAAGAACGACATCTCTGTTCAAGGTAAATAAATTAAAAATAAACTCAATAAACATGTGCAATAATCAAGCAATGTGAAAAAATTGATAAATAAAATCATGTACATTTATGCAACTGTTTCTTAACTGATATCTCTATGTTTTAAAAAAATGTTTTTCAAATATTTACCGTCAAAAATGCATAATAACAGAACCAAGGAGACATAGGAGGTGTGTGCAATACTACTTAACCAATTGCACAGGCAGAGCGGTTACTCTGGGTGACACAGTTGTAAAAACAACAGAGCATAACCACTCTGCCTCTGCAATAGAGATTGAGGTTAGAGAAACAATAAATGAAATGAAAGATATTGCAAGGACCTCCATTGACTCCACTGGGTCCATTTTGAGGGAGGTTGCCCAGCATGTCCCTAGTCATGTTGCTAGCAGTATGCCCATCATACCCAATCTTAGATGAATTATACAACGCAAAAAACAGGCAAGTAACGTTCAAAGAGTTACACCTGAAACATACTCTGATATTCTTATTCCCCCTGAACTCTCTGTTTTTTTATCTAATGAACCTTTCGTACTGCATGACAACAAAAACCCTCAAAAACGAATAATTATCTTTAGCACACCCCTTAATTTAGCAAAGTTAGAGAATAGTGATGTTTGGATGATGGATGGGACATTTAAAAGCACGCCCCATCCATTCACCCAAATATACAATATTCATGCTAAAATTAACAATACAGTAGTCCCCTTAGTATACAGTTTGCTACCTGATAAACAATCCACAACTTACACTGAACTTTTAACAGTGTTAAAATCCAAAACATCAAGCAAAAGTCTTGGGAAAATTATTATTGATTTTGAATTTGCAATGATAAATGTTTTTTCTAAAACATACACAGATACCCACATTCAAGGATGTTTTTTCCACTTTACCCAGGCATTTTGGCGTAAGATACAAAAAACATCCTTAGTTGTAGATTACGTATCGGATAGCAAACTGCAATTCGAATTAAAAAAACTAACTGTACTTTGCTTTGTTCCTCCTGATAGTGTAGACGAGTACTACACTGCAATTACAGAATCAGATTTTTACGCATCAAACGAAGAAAAATTGGCACCCTTACTAAATTATTTTGAAGACATATGGATTGGGCATCTAAGCAGGTCGGGTCGCAGGAGGAAGCCACGTTTCCATGTGGAGTGGTGGAAAAACTCGAGCTGCTTAGAAGGAGGAGCAAAGACAAACATTGCCATAGAGGGATGGCACAACTCCTTCAACCACACAATTGGCAAACCTCACCCCAACTTTTATAATTTTTTGGAAACTTTGAGGAAGGAGAAACGTTTCCAAGAAATGAGAATGTCACAAGCATTAACAGGTAGTCTAAGCCCATGGATTTCTAAAAGATCAAAAGAAATGTCTGAAAGACTATTGGGTGCATTACAACAATTTTCTTTGTTTGTGGCTTCAGACTACATTGATAATGTTGCACACATTCTACATTACTAACTCAACCTACTCTATTACTTTCCTGTTTTGCCCTGAATTATATAACTTCACTTTTAAATTGGCATTGTTCAAAACATTTTTTAAAAACTTACCTTAGATGTCTTCTTTTTTCTTTACTTTTCTTTAATAATACAATCCATAACCATGTTTTCCAAGCTTGAATTTTTTTCTAAATTCAAAACCACATAACGAAAACCCATTCGGAAAATCTTCTTTTTTAAACTCATATTTCAAAAAGAAAACCATTCCAATTAATTGGTACTCCATTCCAAAAATGAATCCTTTAGAAAAAGATCGATTTGCCGAAAAGCATTCCCAAAAATATTTCTTCTCCATATCCAAATTTTCTCGAATGCAAATAAAACGATATAACGATCCATCTTCTTTGTTGAAAAAGAAATACAAACCTTCGAAATCCTCAATTGTTTCAAAATGTTCCATGGAAAAAAAAACAATAACGTTGAATTCTTCCTCGAATCCAAAATCCCCAAAAATCAATCTGGTTTCCCAAAAATAAATCCATTTTTCAAAAATCGATCTTCTTCTTTCACCGGTCTTTAGAAAACAAAATATTTTTGCTTTTTTTCAATCAAAATTCAGTATTTACAGTTAAATAAACATAGTAAATACTAATTTAGAAACACTTTTTTTAAACAGCAGTTAACACGTGACCCGACGTGGGCATACACTAACAACAAGGACGGAGACCTGCTAAAAACATACCAACTAATCATACAATAAACTTATCTAAACCTCCCTCTTCTCTCCTTGCAATAAATGTCACTCAGACCATCATTCACAATTGTATATAAGTTTATACATTTTCTTACCTGAGCGCAGGTCTCCTTGCTTCTGCTCTGTCCTGTGATGCTCCTCAATATGGTTGCCTTCGCAATTCACGTATAGGCGTATACGTCATCTGGAGCTACAAAAAAAGAAAACGGACAATTTATTTACTAATTATTTTTAATGTTAATTTATTTTATTAATCAATGTTATTCATAAATAAAGTTTACCGATATGTTATAAAAATATTTTATAATTTATTTAAATTATCAAAATTGAAAATAAAGTATTTCAATAAATAAACTAAATTATACATTCTCCCATTGTAACTATTCTTTTTATAAATATAAAATTGAAAATGTACTACAAATTTTTATTATATGTATCGTAGTTTTAAATAACATTCTTACCTTTAGGGTGCTAAAGTAGGCTTCTTTTCCATCCCGCGTTACTCTTAAAATGACTTCAAATAAGATAGACGCGGCAATCACCTAGACATCTATGGAAATAAAAGAAGGACATTTCTTTACATTGTAATCAATGTAAAAGCGTCAGAACTTATTTTTAAATATTTTTTAAAGTAATTAATTATTATCTATTATTTTTTTTAACATAAATTTAAAGATATCTTTTTAAAATAATTTTTATAAGAGTTTACATTTTTTTAATGAATCTTTTTTTTAATAAATAAGAGTTATTTATTTACATACTCTTAGGAGTATTAATTACTATTCTAACTCCAGGGGGGTAATATTAGGGTAAGTGTTGGATAGTGTTAGGTTACAAGTACTAATCTAACTCCAGGGGGGTGTAATAGTAGGGCAAGTGTTAGATAGTGTAGGAGTAAAAATTACTATTCTAACTCCAGGGGGGTGAAATAGTAGGTAAGTTTTGGATAGTGTAGGGATAACAATTACTATTCTAACTCCAGGGGGGGTGTAATAGTAGGGTAAGTGTTGGATAGTGCAGGGGTTAAAATTACTATTCTAACTCCAGGGGGGAGTAATAGTAGGATAAGTGTTGGATAGTGTAGGGGTTAAGATTACTATTCTAACTCCAGGAGGAGGTAATAGTAGGGTAAGTGTTGGATAGTGTAGGGGTTAAAATTACTATTCTAACTCTTGCGGGGTGTAATAGTAGGGTAAGTGTTGGATAGTGTAGGGCAGAGGACTTCAAACCTTTTTGCTCTGAGCCCCCCCCTAAGCAAAATATTTGAGGTTGGGGCCCCCTACCAAAACTTTATGGCAAGGATTGGGGGAGCAGGAGGGAGATGGTCTTATGAGTTGGTTTCCGAAGTACTTTTCCTATAGTTTATAAACTGCACTAAATATAAGACTTATAAAACAGCAAATGCATCAAACAAAAACATGCATTACCGCAAACATACATATGCCCATAATTGGGGTGGTGTGAGCCTCTAACAATCTTGGACCCCAATGCAACTACACCTGTTGCGCTAATGATAACTGTAGTACTGAGTAGCAGGCTACTCCTCTGCATCTTTTACCTCTTCCCCACCATGATAGACCATCACCTCGGTCCTAATGTAGAAAGGAAAATAAGCTCTCATACCCCTTTTTTAAAGGTAGACAGTCATAATTGTGATGCATTGGGCCCCTCAAACCCCTGGGCCCCAGCCCTGCTGCATCTGCTTCCTTAATGATAATCAGCAGTGGCCACTTACAATCCTGGCAGCAGCGCCAGCTTCACTAATGAATGAACCTTTGAAAAAACAATTAAAAAGCACTTACATTGTCCACTTCTTTGGGGTATCTCTCAGAAAAGGCTGCATCAGGCCATTTGTAAACATAAAAATTAGTCCCCATACAGTGCTCCCTATTCTGGACCTTCTCTTTGACAATATCTATCAATCTCGCTCCTTTCATCTGTCTCTTAAACCATTACTGTGAGGCCCCAGGGATCGAGAGGATTAGGGCTCTGTATCTGAATGTAATCCTGCTGGCCTTCTATCTGCCACCTCATGGACTCAGCTTTCACAAAAAACTGCCCCTGAATGGTTAATGCTGACTTTAGGTGCCTCTGCCAGAAAGCGAAGGGTGTGGAGGTAGTGCAGAAAGTTAAAAAAGAAACCAGCCGTTAATTGTTTGAGTTGCTTAAAGCCAGGGCCACTGGAATTATGAGTTTCTGCAGCAGCAGCGTTTACCACATAATTGAGTTTACCATATTTGCTACATAATCCACAATCTGCAGATTCCAACAAAAGAAACTTGATTCTAGCTCACACAGAACACAATTTACCTAAAAGTGTTCCAGAGCATTGGAAGGCCCTTTGCAAAGATTGACTGGAAATCTTGTAGTTGCTTACTGCTGTATTTAGGTGTTTTATAGATTTGTCACATAATCCACCATCTGCCACATCATCTGCGGATATTACCAAAAACAAAAAAATGGTTCTAGGCCAAACGGTTCCAAAGTTAGGAAAAATGCTATGACACATGGTGCTGGGCAGTGGAAGGCACTTTGCAAAGCTGGCCTGGTATTCTTTCTGTTGCTTATAGTTATATGTCGGTATTAAACTGGTCCTAATGAGGTGCAATCAATGCCCAGACAGTGTTATCAAGTTTTAAAATGAAAAAATAATGAAGCAATGGTATTAAAAAACGTGCTGCATAATTTGCCTATTCTGGCCGCATCATTTACTCAACTCTGTCTCATAATTTGTCCCTCTTCTGCTGCATAATTCCAGTGGCCTTGCTTATACCCTGGACCTCAAGCTAAGCATTCTAGGTTTTTGTGAGGTACAGGCGCTCGCCAAGTCTAGAACTAGGCCCAGTAGCTCTCAGGCAACTATGACATGCCTACCGAATGTTAGAACTACCCACTCTTTGATGTGCGTATTTTAAATGTTAACGTTTTTGAAACAAAAAATTATTAACTCTTCATCCCATAATATTATATGACAACCGTGAATCGAGCAAGTGAAAGCAGCAATCCCTTCTCGTGCTCAAAATCATCGAAAAATAAACGAGGGAAAAGGCAAAGTACAAAAGTTGCATTTAGTACTGCCCAGTTAAAACGCAAATTCAAACAACCTCTCAAACAAATAAAGTTTTCACTAGGACAAACACACCACAAACTGATTTGACATTAAGAATTTGTGCAGCCTTTACTTATTGAAACATAGAGAAAATACATGTTTCAGGCAAAATAAGTCTGACCATTCATAATTACACAAATTGCAAACACTGCAAAATTGGTTCCTCTATTTTTGTTGAGGGTCTTTCATTGGCCATAGCTTTTTTGATAATATGTCTATAACTCATTATATATCAATATAACTTACTTAAAATTATGTACGGGGTCAATAAACAAGCTCATGCGGTTTCAGGCCCGTTTCTTAATTTCACTCTTGTGCAAAAACTTTCATGTAACATGGACTTATCAATGCCTCTTCATCTATTCAGCATTAGGTGAGCAGAAAGATGAGCAACGGGGAAGGTAGATTTGACGTGTTTCTGCACCATTGAAATGTTCTGTTTCCCAGCCCCTGTTGGGTGTCATTTGTGTTGTGCTTAATACAATGCTATTCCAATTTGGGACATTTATGCGCGCCCTAAAGGAAATCTACTACAGCTGTTTAATAAGACATTTGCATTATTTCAAGGGAGTTTCAAAGTCTGTTCAGGAACGGTCTTTAAAGGCTAATTGTGAAAAGTAAGCTCTGAAACGCCCAGGTTTCCTGGCGACACCTTCCTTTGCAGCATAAATCACTCCCCCCTCCCCCAACCAAGTATCTGTGTATTTAAATAAACCTTAATTGAAATTAGTGGCATGAATAATAGATGAAATCTAAACATGAAGAAAGAACGAGCATTTGCAATGCAACAGGTCTCACATGTATGCGAGTTTGAGCTATTGGCATTGGCGTAGCTATTTACAATGCCAGTAGCTTAAATTCTGGCAAATGTGAGACCTATTGTTCCAAATGCTTGTCAGTAATCTCTTTGACCTTGCCTGCCACACTCAGTGACCCTTGCCCCCAGGGCACTCAAATCACACTCGGAATAAATTAAGACAGCCTGGAAATGCAGCAAGTAAACAAAGCTCGCACTTCCAGGCCATCTTCATTTTACATATACTTGGAGAGGCATCTGCTCTCCCTTGGGAACCCATCCACGCCCCCAGGGGGGGCGCCCCCCCCCCCAGTTTGAAGACCTCTGGTGTAGGGGTTTAAATTACTATTCTAACTCCAGGGGGTAGTAATAGTAGGGTAGGTGTTGTATAGTGTAGGGGTAACAATTACTATTCTAACTCCAGGAGGGTATAATAGTAGGGTAAGTGGGGGATAGTGCAGGGGTAAAACTTACTATGCTAACTCAAGGGGGGTGTAATAGTAGGGTAAGTGTTGGATAGTGTAGGGGTTAAAATACTTTTCTAACTCCAGGGGGGTTTAATAGTAGGGTACGTTTTGGACAGTGTAGGGGTTAGAATTACTTTTCTAACTCCATGGGGGTGTAATACTTGGGTAAGTGTTGAATAGTGTAGGGGTTACAATTACTATTCTAACTCCAGGAGGGTATAATAGTAGGGTAAGTGTTGGATAGTGTAGGGTTTATAAAAATAAATACTTACCCATACTTACGTTGTAAAGGCTTGCGTTGTAATAGCATCTGCGTTGTAATAGCATGCATTGTAATGGCATGCGCTGTAATGCCTCTTGCGATGTAAAAGTTGCGTTGTGATGGAATTGCCTTGTGAAAGTTGCGTTGTAATGGTAGTCTCTGAGCATTGGAAAGATTGACCGGAAGTTCCGCTCGCCGCTGCCGGCCGGGCCCAGGTACTTAGACGCTAGTACGTTTGCAATTGGGAACACTGCCTGGACCGGCTGGGTGAGGGTAGGACAACCTCCGCCCGTTTTCCAGAGGAACAGTGAGTAGCGTATTTCCGTTTCTCTGAGCACGTCACCCTTACACGTGCTCGGGCTCCTTACACTACCGGCACCCTCCCGTTTCTGTGGGGTGGAGCTTGGGTGATGCGGTGAAATTTGCTGCCAGATCGCTCCTTTCCCGGCCAGCACTCCTTGGAGTACACGCGTTGGGGTAGCACTGGCCCCCTCTTTTTCCTCACATTTGAGACCGTGTTTCCATACTGTCTAGATTCCTGGTTTAACATCGGCTGTGGGTTCCCGTCATGTTTACTGGATGCATACCTATCCTCACCTCGGTGAGTGTCAGGTGTGCTTCCCGGCGCACTGACTAGGGTTCCCGCCACGTTACACAGTCTCTGGGCAGTATTAACAATTGGTGTGTCTCCTATTGGAGCATTAGCACAGCTGCTTGAAGAGATGCATACAGGGTACTTCATCTGGGTACCCTTGTCCATTGTATGGCTTTCTACACCTTTGTTTTATTCACTATTGTTACCCACAGCTTGTCTGTGCAGGGCTGTTTTTTGTTATATTGGTTCTGTGATTTAACTGACTAATCTTGGATTTTCTGTGCTCATTTTTCAAAATATACAATCTAATCCATTTCTTATCCCTGTCTTTTGTAATTCTAGTTCCCAGTATGGCCCAATTAAAAACATTTGGGTTCACAGACGGGGAATTTGACCTCTTGGTAGGTACTTCTAGCTCATTTCGTAGTACATCAAATGAGACTCCCCGTAACCAAGATGATCTGAAACAGCTGATAGATCCTAAGAAAAAATTAAAAAGAATGGAAGCACATGGTGAGTTTATGCTTGCTTAACTTAGATTAGGTGTAATACCTATTGGCCTTCGTGTACGTATTGTCCCGGGCCTTTTTGTTCATCATCGCGCTTTCCTTGAGAAATGGAGCATGATTGCGAGCAGGTGCTCGCGGGATCCTATGATCCTAATAGTAGAAACTGCTAAGGAACTTGCAGTAGAAATCAAAACTGAGGTAGAAGCCCTTGAAGATAAGATTAAAAAGGCTGGTAATTTAGAAGAATCCCTTAAAAAATTAGAGGAAGCAAATAGGGAGTTAGAGTCTTTCGCGAACTACTTAGATAAACGTAAGAACGACAAATTAATGAAAGACAAAATATTTTATTCTGTTGAGAATACATACCCCTATCTTAAAGCTGATTTCTATAAACAGAATCACTATCCTGATGAAAATAGAAATCAACAACAGAGCGTTAACACCTTCTCTGAGACCTTAGAGTCAGACGGTGATGGAAATGAAGGATATTATGAGTCAGAGAATAATTATAACTCTGCTCAATCCAAAAAAAATCAGACTCAACCTTTTTTAGGGAACCGCTGGATGAACCGCGTACGATCAAGAGTGCGCTTTCAAGCGCAGACCAGAGGAGGCTACAAGCCTTAACATCATTACCAGCAACAGGAGGAACCCCAGTTTGTCAGCGAAACTCGAAGTCGCCAATATTGGAAGGCAGGGATGTGATTCCAATTTTTAATCTTTCAAAATCACACCTTGATGAACATAGTACCAATTTACTCGCTAAAGGTCTTTCCTTTGTTCCACACTCAGGTGCTAATATCTTTGAGTTACATAGTGATGTCATTTCTTTTTTTCGTAAAGTTCGCCTTAAAAAATATTTTTTAAGTGATAATGCTGAAACAGGACAGTATGTTGTTAAAAATCTGTCTCTGCCTTCAACTTTTAGTCCATCCCTAGATCATTTAGGGCTCAAAGTGGCAGCCTTTGAATGAGTGGTTCTAAAGAAATTAGAACAAGCAACTAGATTTGTCCCTAAGCCACTTTATAATTTAAACAAAGATGAACATGATGCCCTGAAATCCTTGGCCTCTAATAAATTGATTACTATTAAAAGTAGTGATAAAGGCGGCGGCATTGTTTTAATAGATTCTGATAAATATGAAGAAAAGATGCTGACTATGTTAGATGATCCTTCCTTCTATGCTAAAATTAGATCGAACCCCATAAACAATATTGCTAAAGAGATTAGACGGCTTACATCTGGGGCAAAGGAAAGAGGTGAAATCACAGATAAAGAATATGAGAATCTTAATTCTAATTCTGGTAAAACGGCCTGCATCTATGGCCTTCCAAAGATGCATAAAGACCTAGTGAATCCCCCGTATAGGCCCATTGTCTCAACTATTGGTACTGCGACAGAACCTCTCTCTAAGTATGTAGACTTCTATCTTCGACCTTTTATCCCCAATATAACATCATATGTTAAGGATACTGGTTCAATGATTAAAAAAGTAGAGAACATTGATTTCAATTCCAACACAGACCTTTTGGTCACTATGGATGTGGAATCCTTATACAGTAATATTCCTCGGGATAAGGCATTGGAAACAGTTGAATGGTTTATTGATCTCCATAACATCTCATGTCCTAAGGTTTTTGTTCTCGCATGTCTTAAAGTAGTACTTACCCTTGAACATTTTTTAATTCGGTCAGCACCTATATCGCCAGACCAAGGGCGTTAGTATGGGTGCCTCAGTAGCACCTTCGGTTGCAAATATTTATATGTCCTTTTTTGAAAAAGAAATTCATTTATAATGACATCGCCCCCTTTTTTGAGTCTGTCTCCCATTGGTCCAGATATATCGATGATATATTTTTTGTCTAGACCGATGGGAGAGAGACTAACTGAATTCTTGGCTTGGATTAATGCTGCTGACACAAACTTGAAATTCACCGCCCATGTCAGTGCTGACATACTAGAGTTTTTGGATATTATGATATTTCAGGATGAAGGTAAATTGAAGGTCGATCTTTTTGTTAAAACAACAGCAAGTAATACATTACTTCACTTTCAAAGCTTCCATCCCAGGAACCAAAAACAAAGCATCCCCTTCTCTCAGTTCTTGAGAGTGAGGAGAAACTGTACGGACCTTAAAGACTATGATAAACAGTCTATCATCATGCGAAAAAAGTTTATAGAGAGAGGTTATCCTCACCGTCTGGTGAGAAACTCTTATAAAAGGTTGCGTTTCTTTGATAGAGACCACCTTTTAAGATCTAAGCCGAAAGAGCAAACCCAACAATTAGTATGTGTCACTAGACATTCCACGCTTGATGCCAAAGTTAAACAGTGATCAATTCCTCATGGCATATAATAAATAGTAATTGTACAAGAGAACAGAAACTGGAGAAACCTTTGTTTGCTCATAGAAGGAATGGAAACATCAAAGATCAGATTGTACATTCTAGATTCACGGGACATGTGAATCAAGGTGACTGGATACAGAAATCGATACTTACTAACCAAACTATCAAAGGAACCTTCAAATGTTCGAATTGTAAATCTTGTTCGAACATTTTAGAAGGGGAAACCTTTGATCATAATGGATATACTGTCTCTGCCACAAGTATGTGGAATTGTAAAACTGCTAATGTCATCTATTTCATCCGATGTCCGTGCCTATACGGATATGTAGGTGAGACATCACACTCCATTCAAGTGCGTCTGACAGAACATCGTTCAGCTATTAGGACAAGGAAGTTACTCTCACCTATGGTGCAGCATTTTCTGGATTGTAGTCATGGTCCAGATGAATTTCAATGGTGCATTTTAGAGAAGATTAATATCCCAGACACAAAAGGTGGTGAAAAAATCCGTAAAAAACGTGAAGTTTTTGGGATTTTTACCCTTAACACATTCAGAAATAGATTGAATAACGGAATACCGTGTGGAGAATGCAATTGTATGACCCCAATTCAGTCCATATATATTTTTATGATTCTTCTGTAGATAGGTAATTTTTGGTTAATGCTAGGAAGAGCTGAGTTTATTTATTTCTTTTTGCCCTTGCGAATCTAATATTGTCAGACCTGTGCTTGATAGTATGATTGATTCTGCTTTACTATCTAGGTATATATACTTTGCTGTTGATTTAGGCTTTATCTTCAAACCCGGCTTATTACCTGGATTAGTATGCGTTATTTACTAAGATTCTTTTATATATTCATCTATGGATTCATAAATTCATTGAAATTAGCTTGACGGATGACACCGTGAATAAAATCGATACTTCATCTTCATCAATTGTCTTGACCAAGTATTTATCATGACTACTTGCAAATAAATCTTTGTCAAATTTAAATAGTGCTGTTGTCATCCTTTATTTTATATACCAGCGAACATGTTTATTTATCATTACTATTAATGTTATCACATCTGACGATGGCTTAAAAATAATTGACAATAATTACGGGCTTTAACTTGGATACATGCTTGGCGTCTTATGGTATATTCCATAGACCGGGTTTTACTTTTTACCCAGCATTGGATGACTTGTACAATCACATGATCGGAAAGCATCCAATCAGTGAAGCTGAGGGAATATTTAAACAACTCTTTCCCTCAGCTGCTGTTGATTTTATCGTGCATCCATACCCGCCAGACCTCGAGGGTTTCTGCCGTTTATCCCAGCCTCTACGCCGATGCTGCTTGGATCATCATCCTATGGTATTTACATATCGGCAGACATGTTTTCTAACAACTCGAGGTTGCTGAGCTTTAATCCTGCCTGAAATGTATTGCCTGCTCCATTTGTCCTTTTTCATGCTTTATTTTACCTAAATATCGGCACGTTGGAGATAGGAGTCAGAGCTCGTAAAGCTTCTATCTAGTTTTTTGATTTTATTTAAGTGGTCGTATTCTGTTCCTTTCTTAATCCTGTTGAAATATATAGTTTGCCTTAATTCTGTTGGTTTTCATGTCTCATTCTGTTCGCACATCGGCACGAAGGGGAGAGGAATTATAGATGGTGAAGCCTCTTCTGGCTTGATTGTTTTGTTTAAACTGTTGAACACTGTTCCTTTCATATAAAGCAGCTTTGATTGATAATGTGGGTTTGTGCTGATAAGCTGTCTAAATATCCCCACTTAATCATGTCTATCCCCTTATATATCTCTGCCATAATCATTACTTTACTGGATTTTATTATTGTTCTGTCCCTTACGCACATAGGGTTGTCGCTAATCAGTAAAGTAATTTTCTCTTTTTTTGCCTTTTCTCTGCTCCAGCAGTATATTATGTTTCTCATCCAGTACGTCAGCGCGGAGGCTAAGGGCAGTCATTTTTAGATCAGGTAGCTGAGGCTAGTGGAATCAACCTAAATTT
This sequence comes from Lissotriton vulgaris, assembly GCF_964263255.1. Taxonomy (NCBI): domain Eukaryota; kingdom Metazoa; phylum Chordata; class Amphibia; order Caudata; family Salamandridae; genus Lissotriton; species Lissotriton vulgaris. Next base: position 730,776,603 of record NC_141689.1, read on the forward strand.
AGTTTTCATTTATTAGCCAATCCGAATTTACATCTTCGTTATTTTATAATCTCATTTTCACAGATTGTGTCATCGTTTTCTATCACAAACGTGAACATCGTTTCTAGATTTATTTGTTACATTTGGACTGACAACGTGTATGATTCCTACGTCGTCCATACTACGCCCCTTATAAAAGGAACATTATTTTCTTTAAGGTTAGTGATATGTGATATGGTTAAAAAGAGAGACGAGTTACATTAGAGAGAGATGTCCTTATACTTTCTCTCTCCTCTTTTTTTTGTCATTTGTTACAGGTTTTACCTTTTCTTTTGGATACATATATGAATACATTTGATTCTTCCTTAAGATGATATCATCGGACTCTTACATAATTGGTAATTATCATTTTTTAGGTGCAGTTATTATATTTTTTTACCACCTTCAACTAGAATTCAAACTATCTAGTTATATTTGAACTAGTCTCTCTTGTTCTCTAGATTACTAGACCTGAACACTATTATTTAACTACTTAGTGTAGTATAGAGCTAAGTGGCCAAGTATTGAATGAAATGTGCGTAGTATAAGATATACATTTTGTAATATAACCTCTTCATTTATTATAAGAATTTGAATTCTGACCCTTTATATCTACAAGGAATTATCAGTACGATCCATTTTCCTATCATCCAGGATTTTAGAAAATATCAAGTTCTTATATTATAAACAAGAGAGTAAGTGATGTTATATACATATATTATAATAAAAAGTCCTTGTCCCCCTATGTTATAAGACATCTATAGATCTTGAAAGAGATAATTATGATCCATCTTGGGGTGGTTACCATGGTCTCTTTTAAAGGGATGCCCTGAATTAACCCTATGTTAAATGAGCACAGAAATCTTAATACTAATTTGTTCGCTCATGTTTATTCATGAGCTAGACTTGTCGAATTAATAGGCTTCTGATTAATTCTCTGTATTCAAATGTCTTTTATTGAATCTTTTTACATGTAATTTAATTGTTTAATTAATTTATGTTTTTTAACGTAGCTTATATGTTGTTTATTTTTTAGGTTACCTTGTGGCTCTTCCTGAAGAAGGCGCTGGTCGCCGAAATGCGCGTCGAGAATAGATATTGTTGTGCCACATATTTTTCTGTACCTTTTACTCATTTATTCCCGTTTGTAATTTTTGGTATAATTGTACTGTATGCCCTCGGTAGGGTCATTTTTATTCTTTTGTTTTATTAAATGATTGTTTTTTAATACATTTTTATGAACTGATATATTGTCAATAAAATTGTAGTATTATATCTTTGAGAATGATCTTTAGCCTTTAATCTTTTTCTTGATACACAAGACTGTAATTGCCTAGATATATATTTACACACATGATTTTACCCTGATCTAGGAATTACCTATTCTTTATTACTCAGGGGGCCTTTGTTTTATTCACTATGACTTTCTACACCTCCAGGCTATTGAACCTGAGATATGTTGTACTTTTCCATTTTTCCATTCTATTTGTGCCTCTCTTTACTTACTAGGACCCTACACATTAGTGTCTAAACCAGCCGGTACTGATGCCATGCAACCTTGACCCTAATGGGGTGAGTTTTTTATGATGATCGTACTCCTTAGCTGCCTAATTTTAACATGTTTTACCATTTCAAGAGATACCGAGTACTCACATCACGCATGCCAAGAGTCACTTGTGTTTAGCATGCTTGAGCTGCATCATGAACACTGTGTGATGCACTCGTCTCCATCTCAACCTGAATACCATGACATGAAACATTAATGTTGTTGTTCTGCTTTGCTTTGCAGGTTGTGTTTTTAGATCTACAGGTATCACTTTTTAGGGTGTTGTAATGGTGGTCACTTTCCTACTTCACATCATTGCTAACCAACTCCAAAAAGTGTAGGTAGATCCTATTTGGTCCTGATGAATTGCCATCTAATAGATTAAGGGGCAAGAATCATGTTGACCTTCTCTACAAGCACATAAACTTCACATCCTTAGAAGCGAGATACGCGCCTTGTTTTACTTTTAACTAGGGTAGGGGCCACATTCATTAAAATTATCTTGAGTGGACCACCTCCCCTATTTTTCTCCACTTGCCTACACATCACTATCACCTACACTGATCTAGGGCCCTCACACGCACCTCACTCACCGACATATGGAATAAAAATCTCCGCCAAGAAGAACCCATCTCAGGTGTCGATCGTGTATTGCAGCGCTGACCCGATAAGGAGCAGACCTGATGATGAAGCAAGACACCTAGCTGGCTGGGAGTGTGAGGGTATATTTCCAATAGGAGAAGATTCTTCTCCCCACTTCTGTGACTCCACACCAATGTGTGGAGCCCATAAAAACAAACTATTTCCTGCTTTTAACATTAGGAACTTCATACTACTTTTGTAGAGTTTAACTAACGGACATGTATGCTGGACCTGGATAAAGAATAGCCAGTTTCTCCCTCCCTTTGATTTACTGATTGCACGGGCCCATGCCCCCAGGATTATATCAGGTAACCAGGAACATATCTTATGTTCCTTTGGTCCAAGATCACAAGATAGTGTGATTTACTACAGTAACCCTATCACCTTTTCACCAAGTCAGGTTTCAGGTTTTAAAGTCTTTATTTCGATTTTTTTAGATCATAAAAGACAATTAAAAACAATAGAAATTGAGCATACATGATATGATATAGTTAAAATTTGATTTAAAACCATCATAATTACAATTTGCAGTTTCATAGATTTCAAGACAATTCAACACTAATATTAGAATTAAACAGTATAATAAAGACCTAATGCAAGTAAAAAAAAAGGGGAAAAAAACCTGTTTAGAAGTTGGGAAACAGAGACAGAATCAAAGTGCCTGCAGGTATCTTGATCTAATCACCCATGTCCACCCCAGGAATTTGGCTACGGCCACAACTACCACCTCAGAGGTATTAGTACGAAGTACCCAAATGGCCTCTGCACTCCCTCTGACTTTAAGATGGCGACATTTGGGCCCTATCCATTTGCTTCTTGGGGCATGATAAACCGGACAAGCAAATAGGAGATGACCCACACTCTCCTTATGTCCGGGGCACCGAGGACAGGAATCCCTCACTCGGTTGGACCAGTTCCTAGTAAAAGATCTTAAAGGCAAAGTACCTACACGGAACTGGTGATAGAGCTTTTTATCTAATGGCTTAGTTATGACATCCCAGTAATTCTCTAGGAGAGGGTGCAGTTTATGACACAAGAACCTTCCTGTTAAGCTAACACAATCTGAGGCAATAACTAGCCCTTTGCGAACAGAGGCCCAATAGAGTGCTTTATATTCCTGTTTTGAGGGAAAGCTGGTAGACCCCGGGGAAACCCACAACTGATTAAGGCCCATCTCATCCAGGATCGATTTCACTTTACGCAACCAGGGTATACTGCTAGACCCCCAAGTGGATCTTACTTCCTCGAGTTCCCTAGCAAAGAGGCTTAGGTCTGGGGAGGTCCAGATGCGTCTCCACATAGCTACTAGTCTGTATCTAGCCATTTCATTAATTGGGTTACAACCCATATCCAGACATAGTGGTTTAGTTGGGGCCGATTGTGGAAGTCCTACTAGTTTCCGCATAAATTTATTCTGAACTTTCACCAAGGTTGATAGGTCCATATGTCCCCAGAGGTCTGCCCCATACAGTATTGCGGAGCTTACCTTAATGGCATAGATCTTAAGTGCAGGTTTAATACGTTTAGTTAGGGACCTTTTTTGCTCCTGTAAAAGACAACCCGTGAGGCGACCAAATTTTAGGTGTAGTGTATCAACCTGTGGTTTCCAGCGGAGACGGTAGTCCAAGGTTACTCTTAGGTAGGTCATAACCTCAACTTGTTCCAGGCCCAATCCGTTCAAGCTCATTGAGCTCTTAATGGGACGACTTTTGGTTAGGACCATGAATTTAGTTTTGCTTACATTAATTTTTAGGTCGTTGACGGTACAAAACTCCTCAAAGCGGGTCAATGCAGTTTGCAAGCCGCTGCGAGTCTTTGAGAGGAGTAAAGTGTCATCAGCAAAGATGAGCATGGGGAACTTTGTCCCGCCTAAGGATGGCGCGTCAGTAGGGGTATTTGCAAAGAACTTGACCACCTGGTCAATGAACAGTAAAAAGAGTGTGGGTGCCAGGACACAACCCTGACGGACGCCACGAGTTACGGGGAAGCAATCCGTCACCTGCCCTTGGCCTCCCCACCTCACCCTGGCAAAGTTGTCCTCATGTAATCTAACAATCAGGTCCAATAATTCTAATGGCAGTCCCAGATCTCTAATAACAGTCCAGAGTTTGACCCTTGGCACAAGGTCAAAGGCCGATTTCAGATCAATAAATGGGGCATAGATCGTTCCGCCGCCCAACAGCACCACCTTCCAGTAAATCAGACAAAATCTGAAGACCTGGTCGATGGTGCTGGTGCCTGATCTGAAGCCGGCCTGTAGGGGGGACAAGATGCCCTCCAACTCCATCTACCCCTGAACTCTAGCAAGGACCATCCTTGCAATGACCTTTTGGAGTGAGTCTATTAAACTTATTGGGTGGTAGTTTCCCAGATCTGAACGATCCCCTTTTTAAAAAATTGGGAGAATCTCCGCCCCCTTCCAGGACACAGGGATCCTGGCCCCCATGGCAATGGCATTCGCTATCATGGTTATGTAGGGAACCCAAAGTTGGGGATTAACCTTAAATAAATCGGCCGGGATGCAGTCCATCCCTGGCGCCTTCCCCCTTAGGACCAGGCGCAGAGCAGACTCAGTTTCCAGTGGCGTGAAATTTAACTCTTGGTTAGGGATGAGGGTGATTACCTGCCAGGTTTGAGCTGAGTCGATTTCTAAGTCAGGGTCCGTAAACTGACCAGAATAGAAATCAACCCATGCTTCTGCGGACACATGGTTAACTGGGGCTTGAGAGTCAGGATTCCTGCCCCACTTAACAATTTCCCAAAACTTAATCTGATTGGCAGAAATGCATGCATCCAGCAGGTCAGAGCAATGTAGATCGTCCCACTCCCTTTTCGCCTCCCACTGGGTTCTTTTATACATTAAGCGTGCCTCCTTTATATCACTAGAAATCCTAGATTTCACTGCTTTGACTAAACGGCTATGTGCCTCCCTGCAATTTTTATTATACCATTTTTCCCGAGGACCATGTGCCTTTACGGTGCCGTGCGTTGGTGGAATCGTCAAAAGGACTTTAAGATGAGCAAAACACTGTTCGTGAAGGTCACAAATCTGATTACAAACAACCCTACTGTGAGCAAGGGACAAAATGTCGCTCAAAGTCGACGAGACTGCCTTCATTATGCTTTCAAGAAGGGTCGGGTTCTCCACAACCCTGGAGCATCTAAGCCTTCTTCTATCATTTGTTAAGGTAGCGTCCCCTGTTACATGAACAGCAGAAGCGGGCCTATCGAATCCGCCTGGGAGTCTCAAACTAAGTGACAAAGGGTTGTGGTCGCTTTCAGGGCGGGGCACTACTTCCATGTCAATCAGAAGTGACCAATATTCCATTTTTAGCAGGATGTAATCTATCCGACTTTTTCTCACCCCATTATCAAAAGTGGGTTTGCCAACTTTGTCAGAGGCTGTACGACCGTTGGTTACCCTTAACCCCCAATCTAGACACAGCCCCATCCAGTGTAAGGCTGCCTCAGAGCCTCTTTTAATAGTATCCAGGGACAGCATCGGGATGTTCCAGACAGTATCCTCCGCGAACCCCAGATACTCCCCCGCAGCATAAAGCGGCTCAAAAGTACAGTTGAGGTCCCCTGCTAGGACGAGTAAGTTGTCTGGCCCTACCCCTTCAAGGTAGGAGTCTAACACATCTAGGATACTAGGGCAACGCCCACCCGGTTGGCCACGTGCATAGATGTTAATGACTACAATGTCCTGGCAATTTTCTTTGCTTAGCCTAATTCCCAAGAGGTCCGGGTTATCCACACAAATTTCCATTGGTCGGTAGCCAATGGACTGTTTGACCCAGATCACTAACCCCCCCCGATGCCCGACCCTTATTGCCCCTTATTGCAGGTTTAAAGAAGTTTAGGAACCCTACCCTATAAATAGGATCAGGGGCCCAACTTTCCTGAAACAAAAGAATATCAAAAGTATCAATAAAATCCAACCAGTCCTCTGAGTCCATACGACCCTTCATCCCTGCCACATTCCATGATGCTAATTAAAGTGTCGCAACCTGACTGGGTGTTATAATACTATGCGTACCACTATGATCCACTACCAAGGGTGCCACTATACTCAGTTGTGGACCCGCCACCGTGTTATCCTCCTGGTGAGGGTGTACAGAGGCCACCACCATCTCCCTCTCAATGCTAAGGTCCCCCTGAATAGACACTCCAGTACCAACTCCGTCTGCCCCACCTACTTGGTTGCCCAGGGTCCTCCCATTGCCACTTGCTCGGTGAAGTCAATCAATGCACTCCAGGCCAGAGAGGGGTTTGTAACGATTGAACAATAATGGGTGCTGCGGAATGTAAGGTGTTCTATCAGGATGATATCTTCTAACAGGTATTCTTGGGAAGGTATGTCTAGAGGGGAACTCACAGGAGCGTCTGGGATAAAAATACCCAAGGTCTAGGGTCTGCACATCCCCCAACCTCCCAAACTTTGCTTCCCTATGCAGAAAATCTACCACCCAGGGATCCTAAAAGGATATAATGATGCAGTCCCCTTCTAAATCCTTGGTACAGTGGCCCACCCATTCAACTCTTCTCACAAACAATATTTTAGTCGAGGAGGAGGGGGGAAGAGGGCGGTTTTTATTAAGCCAAAATACAATCTTGTTTCGGAGGTCCCTGTGTGATTCATTTGAGCCCTCCCTAAGAGGGGCAACACCTGTTAGAACTATCGTATATGGTGTTGCTTCTAGAGGTAGATCTGTACATGGGGATACCCGTTTGCTGGCTTAAGCAAAGGGAGTAGGGGGATTGGTGGATCTGCTCCCCTTTGCACCATTGGTTAATTTGGGCTGAGACGATGTGCTTGGAACATCCATTACACTATCCTGTGGCCGAGTAGCCACATGAGGTGTAGGGCTATTCGGCTGGCGTTGGTGGTTAGATTTAAAGGGAGCCTTCTTCGGCACCTGCAGCAAGGAGACTGGTGCAGTCGTACAATCATTGTTCCTAGAACTCCCCCCTGCCACTGAACCCTTGTTTTTATTATGACCAGAATTAGATACTGGACCAGAAATTGCTGACGATGAAATTTTACCTATGGATACATTTTTTCTGGCCTTTGGAGTTACTCGAGGAAGAACTAGGTTTCCCCAGAACAATTTGGGAGTTTGCCATATTTTTTAAGAGACCAATATTGATGTTAACAATGGACTCAAGTGCATATAATTTGGCAGTCATCAAGCATGTTCTTTCGAGCACAGGGAGTAAAAGAGTTTTAAACTGTTGGACCCGGCCCGTTGGGCAGGTTCACCCCTAGACTTTTTGCTTTTTCCTAGCCTGTTTATGGAACCTGGTGTTAGTGATTTTAGGCCTCTGCGCACTTTTTCACTGTGGTACAGTGTAAAGTGCTTGAGCTCTCTGTGAATGAGTGGTGAGTGACCTGCCCTCCCATAGGAATGAATGGGGAATATGTATGCCCATGGTAGTTCCTGATGTGTGGGGAGTGCAGGGGCGAGTTTGGTATGTATGAACTCGTGAGAGTGAATGCTGCAAAATGATGTATGCGGCATGACTGTGTCTAGTCTAGAAGTACTACTTTTGAAAGTTGGCATATTTGTGTAAGTTGGTGCTAGCGTGTGATTGGCTGGTGCGCCTGGCCCAGAGTGCCTGGGCCTGCTTGTGGATTGACTGTCTGGTTTGAGGATGACAGGGGCTGGAGAGCCCAGGAGGTTGTCTTGAGTCAGCCCATGGATGAAAGGCAGCATCTGCTGCCAGGGCAGTAGGAGGAGATGGCACCTGATAGTGAAGGGCTGTGCCTGCCTGACTACAAAGCTGGCTCCACCTCCCGCTGGGCGACTGGCACCTCTGTCCCTGATACTGAAGGGGACTTCCCTCTAAACCAGTCCAGCTGGTTCTCACACTGAGACTTCAAGGGACTTCAAAGGCTTTTCTGTGTATAAGAAGGGGCTGTGTCCCCATCCAAAATGTTCTTGTTTCTGACTTGAATCTGCCAGGGGCATGCTGCTGCTGGGGCTCAGGGGAATCCCTGGGCCCTGCCCAGCTCCTGGACATCTGATGGACTGCTGGGGGACTCTTCCTGGCTGTCCCCCTGCCTGGCTGCATCTTTGAGGACTTTTGCTGGACTTTGTTCTGCCCTGGAGACCTTAACCTGTGATGCTGGGACCCTTCTTGATGCAGGGGTCGTTCCTGTGGGCTTGTTTATGCCCCTAGCGCCTTGAGAGTGCTCCTTGCAATATTATGGGTGTTTTTAGCGAGTGCCCACCTCGCTTATTTTGGATTTATTGTCCTCTGGCAGGTGCCTACCCTGCCAGGGACCTTGCCGCGATATTATTTATTTTCCACGAGGGAGCCCACTCCTCGGGAAACTGTGCCTGCGCCTGCCTGTCTAAGGAAAGGGCCGCCGCGCTGCCTGCGGCGACCCGGAAGTACCTGGCCGTCCAATCCCTTCGCGGCCGGCCGGAAGTCCCGCCCCGCAGCCTGGGAGGCGGGAGAAAGGAGAGAAGGATGGCGGCGGGTCGGCCGGGCTCCCGTGAGCTGAGGGAGCCCGGCGGCATCTGAGGCGGAGCGGAGCGGTAGCAGAGGGGGCGCGAGGCACATTGTCGGTGCCTGCTCCCGCCGCGGAGAGAAGACCGCGAGAGAAAAGGAAGCAGGAGTGGTGCTAAGGGGCTCCCATGTCCGGGTGGGAGCCCCAGAGAAGTCCTGCGCCGCCGCCTGCAGAGAGTAGCCCCCGCCGATGACAGCCGGTGAGTGCAAGCGGCTGGGGGGGGCTCCGCGAGGCTGTTGTGGTGCCGACGCGAGGCACCAGCTGTGGGCCTGGAGATTGGGCGGCCCCGTATGGCAGTGGGCCGCCCCAACGTGATTCGAAGCTGAGAGGCTCTCGGGGCATGATATGAAGCTCCGTGCGGTGCCGGTCGAGGCACCGAGTAAGGGCGACCCCGAATGGCAGTGGGTCGCCCCACCGTGATTACAGAGCCGCGAAGGGCTCTTGAGGGCCCACCTTGCTGAATGTTGGTGCCGCTTCGAGGCACAGAGTCAGGGCGGCACCGGTTGGCAGCGGGTCGCCCCAACGTTGTCACAAGCCACGAGAGGCTCCCTGGGGGGGCCATATTCATTGGAGGGGGGCACCGGGGTACATTGTCGGTGCCCGCCCCCTCCTACCAGGGAGCACATTGTTTTTAGAGCCTCTGTGGCTCCAACGAAGGGCCTGCCTTGTCCCAGAGCCTGTGTGGCTCCAACAGTGTGGCGCAGTTTGCAGTTTGCGCCTAAGGGCCAGTGAGGGCCCTGGCGCAGTTTTGTTGATTCTCCAGTTGCCCAGCACTTTGTGGGCAGCTGCCACGTTTAGGCTTTTTGTACTTTTGAAACTGGCGCTGCATGGCAGCGCACCCTGACTTTGGACTCAGGGCATCTTTGCCCCACAAGGCCAGTTGGCCTAGGGACTGCCACAGGTGGTGGCATATGTAGTGTTGGCGCAATGTGATTTCTATGCTTTTTAATAGTTATTGCTAATGTGAGTTTTTGCGCTATTGATTTATTATGTACCTCTGAATGTGTTATTGCATCATGTGTGTTTTCTTTCCCTTATTACTCCTCTGAATGTAGGTTTATTGCATCATGAGTAATGTATTCTTGCTTAGATCCCTAAATGCTGAGTGATACTTAGGTGGTTGCCTTTTCTACTCCTCTGAATGTAGGTTTATTGCATCATGAGTAATGTATTCTTTCTTAGACCCCTAAATGCTGCGTGATACTTAGGTGGTTCTTCTTTTTCTAGTACAGGTGGTCCTAGTAAGGTCCGGGTTCCTGTTACCAGTGGTTACTGGTTGTTATCTTTGATTATTATTTTATGTTACATTTATTCTTTATTCTAGAAGTGATTTTATATTCTACATTTTATCTAGAAGTACTATATCTGATTCTGACAGGCGCCCATGTGGCCCTGTCTGGTGTACATAATCCCTGTGAATATTGCCCGTGCCAGTTGGCACCATGTATATGTGTGATTTTATCTGATGTGTTTTTACAATACAAAAGTTACTTTTATAATAACCTTGTGTGGAGTCTCTTTTGTGGTGTGCCTAGTATGTTGTTGCTGTTGTGCGCTGGCGCAAATGCTTTACACATTGCCTCCGAGTTTAGCCTTACTGCTTGAGCCAAGCTACCAAGGGGGTGAGCAGGGGTTATCTTGGCGTGTGACTTCCGTGCCCTGACTAGAATGGTGGTTTCTGCCTGGCTTTGGCGTCAGCCTTAGCCTACCAGAAATAGCCAGTTCTAACATTGGTGGTCAGCGGTGCGGATTTGGACATGTGTTTGCGCAGTGCCATAGCGACAACTGGCTACATTACAAAACTCTGCAATTGTTTTTTTCAGATAGTCACATGTTTGGGATTATTGTTTTTGATTTTAATTTTTCCTCAAAGTGTCATTTTCAAATGTGTTTCTGCACTTTATGTTTAGTGGCAGATGAGAGAAATTGACAGGGCGGGACGCCAGTAGAGGGGGAGGTTCCCATAGCTTAGGAATCCCTTGCTGGGTCCAGCGTCCAATCCCAAATCCTGTCCCTGTGTGGGTAGATGGAAGAGAGGGAGTGTGAGGAGAAATGACTAGCTCAGGAGGGTGGTTGTTCCCTGAGTGTAGTGTGTGTGTCTGGATTCCCCAGTGTGGTAGGATCCATTGGTGGCAGCTTAATGTGTCCAGTGTGTTAATTCCCATTCCCCGCTCCCAGAGTTTGGTACCTGTGTCACGTGTGGTCAGGTTGAGTGATCAGGGGTGGTAGTAACTGCCTTACCAGTCCGAGGGGGGGGGGAGTGTGCGAATGAGTGATGTGCTGAACTGGAGGAGTTGGTGTGAATTTTCTTTTTGTTAAAGAGCTTGCATGAGAGGTGTACCTCTGGTGGTGTGCAGGAGGTCCTGCAGAGGAACTGGACAGGAAGGTGGATGTCTGGGGGTGTGCTAGATGTCTTGCAGAGGCATTAGGGAGTGGTTCCAAAAGGAGTGGCTTGTGTATCTGATGATCCTGCAAAGGGGAAGAGGTTCATTTGTAACCCAGCTAGGTCCCAGTAGTATGGTAGGGGTGTAGGGGCTCACGCCCTGTCTCAGTGGAGGCAGAGTGAGTGTGGGACGGTGTGTCCCACGTTGGCCTGAAACCCTATCTCAGGGCCTGGAGGGTTCCCTAAGGGAGCGCCAGGTCAGGGGCCTAAGCTGTACATAGGTCATTTGAGGAGGATCTTCCTGTGTTTTGAGGACGGGGAGTGTCTGTAACCAGAACTCCGGCGGTCCTGGTGTTGGGCAGTACTGCTCCTAAGTGGAGGGTGCAGAAGTCCTGGCTCGCTGAGCATTTGACCGTCCAGAGTGCTTGACCATTTATGGGGCCTCTGGAGGTCGTTCCCCGAGGAGGGGGGAAAGCCGGGTTGGGGTTGTGGCCTGACCTGGGAGGAGTACTGGAGGAAAGTGTGTCACTAATATGTCACTGGCGTGTGCTCTGTCTAGCCTGGGACATACTGAGAATCACCCTGTGATAAGGAGTACTGGAGGAGAGTGTGTCGCTGATACGCCCCTGGCGTGTGCTCTGTCTAGCCTGAGACATACTGATACTGGAAAGGGGTGCAGAGGGACGGTGTCCTTACTTCTGACCCCGGTGTAACCTGAGGGTTTAGATCTTAGGTTGGGAGATTAGGAAACTCCTAGGTCTAGAGGAATCTCTACCAAAGTGGATCAGCTGAAGCGACTAAGGGGGCTGCCCTTGCTGTGTGTTCTGGGGCTCACCTGCAGTTTGTTGTTTTCACTAAGGGAGAGGAAAGGGGGCTTTGCTGTGTGCTGTGTCCCCCCACCTGCTTGAAGAGGGACTGTGCTGTGTGCTTTGTACCTCAGAAGTAGAATAGTTTCCAGGTGGTAGACCAGTGATGGAGTGAGGTCCTGATCTGGTAGGAGAATTGTGTTCTGGTGAAGTGCTTTTCTGTGAGGGTGCGGAAACCCAGAAGTAGAGGTAGGGTGGGGCATTCTTGCCCGTGACCTCTGGTCAGCCTGAGGGTATGGTCCCTAGGTTGTTGGATCAGTGGTAGTTGTAGCTACACTGAGAGAGAGAGTGGAGAATGGCTATTGTGTGCCAGGGGTTACTACCCCCCACTCTGTGGATTAGTTAGGACCTGTGATTTGGATGGCCTATGGCCTGGTCTTGGCTGTGGATGACTAGTGAGTACCAGTGGGGTATCCTAGTTGTGTCAGAGAGTTATTGTTTGGAGGTAACCATGTAGGTTCAGAGTGGCGTAAAACCGGAAGGTGTCCCTGCTGTGTGGGTCCGTGTCCGTGTTTTGTCGCCCAAAGCAAGGAAGCCCATCAGTGGAGTGATTGGTCTACCCTGCGTTTTGGCTGGAAGGGGGTTGTGTTGGACCCGGCCCATTGGGCAGGTTCACCCCTAGACTTTTTGCTTTTTCCTAGCCTGTTTATGGAACCTGGTGTTAGTGATTTTAGGCCTCTGCGCACTTTTTCACTGTGGTACAGTGTAAAGTGCTTGAGCTCTCTGTGAATGAGTGGTGAGAGACCTGCCCTCCCATAGGAATGAATGGGGAATATGTATGCCCATGGTAGTTCCTGATGTGTGGGGAGTGCAGGGGCGTGTTTGGTATGTATGAACTCGTGAGAGTGAATGCTGCAAAATGATGTATGCGGCATGACTGTGTCTAGTCTAGAAGTACTACTTTTGAAAGTTGGCATATTTGTGTAAGTTGGTGCTAGCGTGTGATTGGCTGGTGAGCCTGGCCCAGAGTGCCTGGGCCTGCTTGTGGATTGACTGTCTGGTTTGAGGATGGCAGGGGCTGGAGAGCCCAGGAGGTTGTCTTGAGTCAGCCCATCGATGAAAGGCAGCATCTGCTGCCAGGGAAGTAGGAGGAGATGGCACCTGATAGTGAAGGGCTGTGCCTGCCTGACTACAAAGCTGGCTCCACCTACCGCTGGGCGACTGGCACCTCTGTCCCTGATACTGAAGGGGACTTCCCTCTAAACCAGTCCAGCTGGTTCTCACACTGAGACTTCAAAGGACTTCAAAGGCTTTTCTGTGTATAAGAAGGGGCTGTGTCCCCATCCAAAATGTTCTTGTTTCTGACTTGAATCTGCCAGGGGCATGCTGCTGCTGGGGCTCAGGGGAATCCCTGGGCCCTGCCCAGCTCCTGGACATCTGATGGACTGCTGGGGGACTCTTCCTGGCTGTCCCCCTGCCTGGCTGCATCTTTGAGGACTTTTGCTGGACTTTGTTCTGCCCTGGAGACCTTAACCTGTGATGCTGGGACCCTTCTTGATGCAGGGGTCGTTCCTGTGGGCTTGTTTATGCCCCTAGCGCCTTGAGAGTGCTCCTTGCAATATTATGGGTGTTTTTAGCGAGTGCCCACCTCGCTTATTTTGGATTTATTGTCCTCTGGCAGGTGCCTACCCTGCCAGGGACCTTGCCGCGATATTATTTATCTTCCACGAGGGAGCCCACTCCTCGAGAAACTGTGCCTGCGCCTGCCTGTCTAAGGAAAGGGCCGCCGCGCTGCCCGCGGCGACCCGGAAGTACCTGGCCGGCCAATCCCTTCGCGGCCGGCCGAAGTCCCGCCCCGCAGCCTGGGAGGCGGGAGAAAGGAGAGAAGGATGGTGGCGGGTCGGCCGGGCTCCCGTGAGCTGAGGGAGCCCGGTGGCATCTGAGGCGGAGCGGAGCGGTAGCGGAGGGGGCGCGAGGCACATTGCCGGTGCCTGCCCCCGCCGCGGAGAGAAGACCGGCGAGAGAAAAGGAAGCAGGAGTGGTGCTAAGGGGCTCCCATGTCCGGGAGGGAGCCCCCGAGAAGTCCTGCGCCGCCGCCTGCAGAGAGGAGCCCCCGCCGATGACAGCCGGTGAGTGCAAGCGGCTGGGGGGGGCTCCGCGAGGCTGTTGTGGTGCCGACGCGAGGCACCAGCTGTGGGCCTGGAGATTGGGCGGCCCCATATGGCAGTGGGCCGCCCCAACGTGATTCGAAGCTGAGAGGCTCTGGGGGCATTATATGAAGCTCCGTGCGGTGCCGGTCGAGGCACCGAGTAAGGGCGACCCCGAATGGCAGTGGGTCGCCCCACCGTGATTACAGAGCCGCGAAGGGCTCTTGAGGGCCCACCTTGCTGAATGTTGGTGCCGCTTCGAGGCACAGAGTCAGGGCGGCCCCGGTTGGCAGCGGGTCGCCCCAACGTTGTCACAAGCCACGAGAGGCTCCCTGGGGGGGCCATATTCATTGGAGGGGGGCGCCGGGGTACATTGTCGGTGCCCGCCCCCTCCTACCAGGGAGCACATTGTTTTTAGAGCCTCTGTGGCTCCAACGATGGGCCTGCCTTGTCCCAGAGCCTGTGTGGCTCCAACAGTGTGGCGCAGTTTGCAGTTTGCGCCTAAGGGCCAGTGAGGGCCCTGGCGCAGTTTTGTTGATTCTCCAGTTGCCCAGCACTTTGTGGGCAGCTGCCACGTTTAGGCTTTTTGTACTTTTGAAACTGGCGCTGCATGGCAGCGCACCCTGACTTTGGACTCAGGGCATCTTTGCCCCACAAGGCCAGTTGGCCTAGGGACTGCCACAGGTGGTGGCATATGTAGTGTTGGCGCAATGTGATTTCTATGCCTTTTAATAGTTATTGCTAATGTGAGTTTTTGCGCTATTGATTTATTATGCACCTCTGAATGTGTTATTGCATCATGTGTGTTTTCTTTCCCTTATTACTCCTCTGAATGTAGGTTTATTGCATCATGAGTAATGTATTCTTGCTTAGACCCCTAAATGCTGAGTGATACTTAGGTGGTTGCCTTTTCTACTCCTCTGAATGTAGGTTTATTGCATCATGAGTAATGTATTCTTTCTTAGACCCCTAAATGCTGCGTGATACTTAGGTGGTTCTTCTTTTTCTAGTACAGGTGGTCCTAGTAAGGTCCGGGTTCCTGTTACCAGTGGTTACTGGTTGTTATCTTTGATTATTATTTTATGTTACATTTATTCTTTATTCTAGAAGTGATTTTATATTCTACATTTTATCTAGAAGTACTATATCTGATTCTGACAGGCGCCCATGTGGCCCTGTCTGGTGTACATAATCCCTGTGAATATTGCCCGTGCCAGTTGGCACCATGTATATGTGTGATTTTATCTGATGTGTTTTTACAATACAAAAGTTATTTTTATAATAACCTTGTGTGGAGTCTCTTTTGTGGTGTGCCTAGTATGTTGTTGCTGTTGTGCGCTGGCGCAAATGCTTTACACATTGCCTCCGAGTTTAGCCTTACTGCTTGAGCCAAGCTACCAAGGGGGTGAGCAGGGGTTATCTTGGCGTGTGACTTCCTTGCCCTGACTAGAATGGTGGTTTCTGCCTGGCTTTGGCGTCAGCCTTAGCCTACCAGAAATAGCCAGTTCTAACATAAACAATGCTTCCATTTTGGCCAGCAAGCTATCATCGCTACTGTAACAGGTGGGGCATGGGTTCGAGGGGCCGAAGGGGATGTGTGATCATTTAAGACTAGCACCCCCCCTCTGATGGCCCTTACATCTTTTCCCTTTTCGTGATATTTTTCTCTTAGAGTCCTCATCCTTAGAGGAGTCCGACTGAGATTGACTGGCCAGGAGCACACTGCCCTCTCCCCCACTGCCTTGTGTATCGTCGGGGCTAGAGTCACTCTCTATCATAGTCGGAGATAGGCCTTCCCCCTCTCCCTCACAGTGCACATCCACCGCTATTTCAACAAGATGGTGGCTCGTGTTCCGGGCCCGAACATCCGGGCTGGGTATTGTGGCCAACCTTCTCAATGAGGATCGTTTCCCGTTAACCAAATCTATGGAAAGCCTTTTTTCGACCATAGCTATCTCTTTTTATAGGATGCCTGTGGCCCTAGTGATGAAAGTGTCTAAAGGGCCAGAGACTACCCCCTGTCAAGGCCACAAGAACTCTTACCTGTGAGTTGCTTGTAGCTGGATTTCGCAGAGACGTTATGGACCAACTTCCCAAATTCCTAGGCAACACCTAGTGATTATCAATTGAACACCTAGGTAATTAAATAGAAAATAGGGAGGAAGGCCGGATAATGGACGCTACCTGGTTCCTGGGTTGTCGACCTGCGAGGCAACAAAGAAACTTATGTAACTAAAATCCTTATTTCCTACACTCTCCTATTTCTTGCACTTCTCTAAGAAGACCTCCGTTTAAACTTGTAAAAAGGCCTACCTGCGACAATAAGTATCTAGGCGTCGCGTCCGTGTCGTCGTCGAGGGGTGAGGTGATGTGGACTCTTGAAGTTGAAGAGTTGAATTCAAAAAGGAGAAATCAGTTCTCTCTCCTAGGGAAAACAATTACGCATGAATAAGTTACTTCTTTCACTTTTACTTCTCTTTAACTCTCAACAACTTCCTCTTCTCTTGTACATATCACTTACTTATGCAACTCTGTAAAAGCTCTTCACTCCTTCACCACCTAGATGAGAACAATATTGTAACAAGAAAAACAATTTGCAAAGCACAAAATTCTAACTTCTGTTCTTCAATTATTTATCACTTTGATATTCTTCTCAAAGCCTTTTTTACTTTCTTTCAGGTTGCAATAGTCTCTTTCCTGAATGGGCCAAAAGTCAATGAAATATTGCCAGGTAAGTTCGAGTCTTTAATTAGTTGCTGCTTGCTTGCGTTGGGCGCCTTATTTAAAGTAAGAAAGTTTCACTTAGCTTTTCCTTTTCTGTAGTGACGCGTGCTGAAATCCGAGCATGAAGACATGAAGACCTTCGAGGGATTTCCGGCTGCAGCTGTCGTCCAGGAACAGAGAGCGCTCTGGTGCGTTGTCCTCGGGAGCGTGGCGGAAGACGAAGCATCGAGAAGTCCTGGGAGTGGCTTTTTATAGCTGAGCCACACCCGGGAGAAGAGGACGCCCTGCGCACCGTTTACCTGCGTGCGTGTGCGTCAACAGCGCCCAGCCCGTCCTGACGGCAAACCTCTCCTGATGCTCCTGACGGCAAACCTCTCCTGATGCTCCGTACAACGATAACAAGTTTGCGAATGAAAATAACAGAGCTTGGGAACTAAGTTGCATCATTTAAGATATAGCCTATCTCTGAATACTCGCTACAGTCAAAATAATAACCAAAGCAAAGAATCACAAACAAAGTCATTATTTACTCATGAATACCTCAGCAAAACGTTTCTACACACCAAGCACACACATTGCATTATACACATACTATGGCGTGCTGGGTGCACGGGACAGGGGTGGGTTTTCTGATGGGGTAAACATCTCTTTGCTGCTGCGCAAAGGGGGCATGGTTGGTGAATCATGACAGTACTCCCCTCTCAAGAGCCCTCCCAAAATCTGAGGTACAGGTCTAGGTTTAGTTGGATTTTGCAGATGAAAACTTTTCAAACTTTTAGGGGCATTCTGCAAATGTGATAAAGGTTCCCATGTTCGTTCCTCAGGACCGTAACCTTTCCAATGAATTAGATAAAATAATTTACCTCGAATTCTTTTTTAATCCAAAATCTTTTGTACCTCAAATTCAGGGACTCCATCTATGTGAATGCTTGCGGGTTTGTCCTTAAACCTGGTTCTTGGATCACAAGGCTTGATTAGTGACACATGAAATACTGAATGAAATTTGTACTGATTTGGTAAACTTAGTTTTACACTGACTGGATTTATTATTTTTTCGATAGAAAATGGTCCGATAAACTTGGGACAGAATTTTTTGCAAGTTTTTATTTTTAAGTTTTTTGTAGATAACCACACTTTATCTCCTATAGAGTATTTAGGTGGTGCTTTCCTATGCAAATCTGAACTTTCCTTTTGTTTTTCTTTTGCTTGTGCCAAATGATACTGAGCCAGTTCTTGAGTGTGGGTTATCTTCTTGATATGGTCTTCTAAAGACGGCATATCAGAAGGAATTTGTACAGAATCTGGAATGTTTCTGGGATGGAATCCATAAGTGCTAAAGAAGGGTGAAAAAGTAGTAGAGGAATTATCCATATTATTATAGGCAAACTCTAGTATCCAAAGTATATCTGACCATTCCCTTTCTTCTTCCACTAAAGAACAACGTAAAAATTGTTCGATAGTTTGGTTAGTTCTTTCTGTTAACCCATCCGTTTGAGGATGATAACCTGAAGACGTACGTATGTCCATGCCTAAGGTCTTTCCTAAGTTTTGCCAAAAATGAGATATGAACTGAGGGCCTTTGTCCGAAATGATTACCGAAGGAATCCCATGCAAACGAATAATTTCTTTTGAGAAAACATGAGTTAATTCTTTGGCTGTAGGTATTTTTTTTAATGGAACAAAATGAGCCATGCGAGTAAAATGGTCGACTACAGTTAAAATGGTGGTATAGCCTTCTTTAGTTTTAGGAAGTTCCACAATGAAATCAAGTGATAATGTGTGCCAAGGTTGAGGTGGAATCGGGAGGGGAAGTAAAAGACCACTGGGAGCTTGATGTAGAGTTTTATTTTGTGAACAAATTTCACAGGTCTCAACGTAAGATTTAACATCGTTTAATAAAGTTGGCCACCAAAATTTTCTTTTTATCAAATGGCAAGTTTTGGTCACTCCTGGATGGGCCGACATTAAAGTGTCATGATGCAATTGCATCACCTTTTCCTGCAGCTCTTGTGTGGGTACAAACATTTGTTCATTCATGTACAACAAATTGTCTTTAATTTGTATAAGAGGATACAAATCATGCCATTCTTCCATTGTCTTTTCTTGTATTTTTTCTTTTATGTCACTCATTACATCAGATACAATTACACCTATTTTAAAACAACTTTCAGATAACACTGGCCGAATTTCTTTAAGGAGGCTTTCCTTTTCTTCAGAAATTCCTATTCGAGATAGAGCATCTGCTTTCAAATTTTCTTTTCCGGGTCGGTAAGTAATTATGAAATTGTAATCATTAAAAAACAACGTCCATCTTAGTTGTCTGGCTGTTAGGGCTTTTACAGAACGCAAAAATTGCAAGTTTCTATGGTCAGTATAAATAGTCACAGGGTGCCTAGCCCCTAACAAATAATGACGCCATTCTTCGAAAACTGCTTTTATGGCCAGCAACTCCTTGTCCGCAATGGAATTATTTTGTTCGGTTGGAGTCAGTTTTCTTGAATAAAATGCAATTGGATGCATTTGTCCCGTTTCCTTATGTCTCTGAGATAAAATACCTCCTATGGCAAGTTGAGAAGCATCTGCTTCTACTATGAAGGGTTGAGATGGATCAGGATGCATTAATACAGGCGCTGTGGTAAATTGTTTCTTAAGATTTTGAAAGGCCTCTTCTGCTTCCTTATTCCATTCAAATCTAATGTTCTTTTTTAATAGCCTAGTTATTGGAGTGATCATGCGAGAAAAATTACAAATGAACCGTCTATAAAAATTAGCAAACCCAAGAAAGCTCTGAACTTGTTTTACTGAGGCGGGACTAGACCAATCTAGAACTGCTTGGATTTTCTTTGGGTCCATTTCGATTCCATTGGGGCTTAAGACATATCCTAGGAACTCTACTCGAGTGATATGAAAATTACTTTTCTCGAGTTTTATGTACAAGGAATTGTCAAGTAGTTTTCGAAGAATAGCTCTTACTTGTTTTACATGCTCTGTGGTATCCTTCGAATAGATGAGAATATCATCAATATACACTATGCAGCAAACATCCAAAATTCCCGTAATACCTCATTTATAAAAAATTGGAATGCTGCGGGTGCATTACAGAGACCGAATGGCATAACTTGGTACTCATATAAACCAAACTTAGTACGAAAGGCTGTTTTCCATTCGTCACCACTTCTGACTCTCACTAAGTGGTAAGCACCTCGTAAGTCCAATTTTGTATAAATTGTGGCATCCTTCAGCTGGTCAAGAAGAGTGGGAATCAAGGGAAGAGGATACCTGTTTTTGATGGTGACGTTATTCAAGGCTCGATAGTCGATACAAATTCGCAACTCTCCCCCCTTTTTAGGAATAAAAAAGAGGGGGGATGACACTGGAGATTTTGAATGGCGGATAAAACCGTTGGCCAAATATTCATCCAAATATTCTCTCAAATGCTCGTTTTCCTTCTCAGTGAGTGCATATATTCTGCTACAAGGTAGAGTAGCTCCAGGTACTAGGTCAATTCGACAATCAAAGTCCCGATGAGGTGGTAATGTATTAGCCTTTTTTTTGTCGAATACATCACATAGATCCGCGTACTCTCTTGGAACCCCTTCCAATAACAGAATACTTTTTGAGTTGAAAGGGAAATTACTGCCTTGAACAATCTTTTCAGATTCTGGAGATAACCAACAAGAAGACCGACAAAAATCGGAATCAAATAACACAGTCTTCTTAACCCAGTCAATTTTTGGGTTATGTTTTACCAACCAGGGTATGCCTAAAATTAAACGAAATTGGGGGGCATCAATCACATCGAAAGTGATCTTTTCTTCATGTTTATTTAAACAAGTCATTAAGAGCTTTTCTGTATTGAAATGAATTAACCCAGATGATAATTCTTTACCATCCACAGCTTTCACTACTTCGGGATTTTCTTTTGATTCTGTCTTAAATTTCAAGTCTTTCAGAAAACAGGTGTCTATAAAATTTCCCGTGGCTCCTGAATCGATTAAGGCGTCAATCGTCCAAACCTTACCTTTATTGGTCATAGACTGTAAGGACATTTTTATACTAAGATGATGGGACGTAATTACAGGAGTGGCGGAGGCCAAACTAGATAACATACTCGACAATCTGACCTCTTGATTAGCCGAGCTAGCTAGTTTTCCGACTGCTGAACCAGACCTACTTCCGAGCTTTTGACCTTAGGTTTAGTTGGACGAACTGGACACTCTTTAACGAAATGCCCTGATTTTCCACAGTAAAGACACTGATTTAATTTCCTTCTTTTGTCTTTTTCTTCCTTACGCAATGGTCCTTTTATAGTTCCTATTTGCATAGGTTCTCCTAAATCCACCTTAGGTGAAGTGTCTGCTTTTACACTATTGACTCTTTCCTTGAAAGAAAACACTTCATTGTGCTCTGTTTTTCCTTTTTCCCCTCTTCGTTCAGATAACCGATGATTCAATTTCACTACTAAATCTATAAAATCCTCAATATCGTCTGGAGGATCCAGGATTTGTGTGACCATGTCTTTAAGCTCATCTTTTAGCCCTTTATAAAAGATTGACACTCGCTTATCCTCTGGCCAGCGGGATTCAATCACTAATTTGTTAAACTGTGATATGTAATGTAAAAGATCCGAAGAACCCTGTTTTAAATGCAGAAGTTCATGATCAGCAGATTGAACAAAAACATGCTTGGCAAACAGTTTTCTCATGGTATTCTTAAAACGTCTAAGATCATAAAGGATTGGGTCATTTCGCTCAACTATAGGCACAGACCATTGAGCTGCGTCACCACCTAAATAAGATAAAATAAAAGCTATATTGGAAGAATCGTCAGGAAACGCAATTGGTTTTGCTATGAAATGTAACTGACATTGGTTCATGAAGATGGAAAACTTATTATTATCCCCGTAAAACCTTTCAGGAGGTGCTAAAGGTACAGGTACAGGTGTTACTACTTGAATTTGAGTTGGGGTAGTAGAAGAGTCAGTGCTTGAATGCAGAGTTTGAAACCCAGGTTGGAAGGTAGCTGGTTTCAAAACTGATTTCTGACTAGGGGAAAAACTCCAGGTACTGGGTCCAGATTGTATATTACGCTGGATTACCGTAATATCCCTACGAAGCGCTACATTCTCTTCCTGAATAGCAGTTAACATATTGGCTATGTCTTGCAGAGAAATCTGATCAGAAGCATCCATAACGTCTGGGCGAAATAATTGTCGTGGGCTTCGTCTTCTGTCAAGGCCACAAGAACTCTTACCTGTGAGTTGCTTGTAGCTGGATTTCGCAGAGACGTTATGGACCAACTTCCCAAATTCCTAGGCAACACCTAGTGATTATCAATTGAACACCTAGGTAATTAAATAGAAAATAGGGAGGAAGGCCGGATAATGGACGCTACCTGGTTCCTGGGTTGTTGACCTGCGAGGCAACAAAGAAACTTATGTAACTAAAATCCTTATTTCCTACACTCTCCTATTTCTTGCACTTCTCTAAGAAGACCTCCGTTTAAACTTGTAAAAAGGCCTACCTGCGACAATAAGTATCTAGGCGTCGCGTCCGTGTCGTCGTCGAGGGGTGAGGTGATGTGGACTCTTGAAGTTGAAGAGTTAAATTCAAAAAGGAGAAATCAGTTCTCTCTCCTAGGGAAAACAATTACGCATGAATAAGTTACTTCTTTCACTTTTACTTCTCTTTAACTCTCAACAACTTCCTCTTCTCTTGTACATATCACTTACTTATGCAACTCTGTAAAAGCTCTTCACTCCTTCACCACCTAGATGAGAACAATATTGTAACAAGAAAAACAATTTGCAAAGCACAAAATTCTAACTTCTGTTCTTCAATTATTTATCACTTTGATATTCTTCTCAAAGCCTTTTTTACTTTCTTTCAGGTTGCAATAGTCTCTTTCCTGAATGGGCCAAAAGTCAATGAAATATTGCCAGGTAAGTTCGAGTCTTTAATTAGTTGCTGCTTGCTTGCGTTGGGCGCCTTATTTAAAGTAAGAAAGTTTCACTTAGCTTTTCCTTTTCTGTAGTGACGCGTGCTGAAATCCGAGCATGAAGACATGAAGACCTTCGAGGGATTTCCGGCTGCAGCTGTCGTCCAGGAACAGAGAGCGCTCTGGTGCGTTGTCCTCGGGAGCGTGGCGGAAGACGAAGCATCGAGAAGTCCTGGGTGTGGCTTTTTATAGCTGAGCCACACCCGGGAGAAGAGGACGCCCTGCGCACCGTTTACCTGCGTGCGTGTGCGTCAACAGCGCCCAGCCCGTCCTGACGGCAAACCTCTCCTGATGCTCCTGACGGCAAACCTCTCCTGATGCTCCGTACAACGATAACAAGTTTGCGAATGAAAATAACAGAGCTTGGGAACTAAGTTGCATCATTTAAGATATAGCCTATCTCTGAATACTCGCTACAGTCAAAATAATAACCAAAGCAAAGAATCACAAACAAAGTCATTATTTACTCATGAATACCTCAGCAAAACGTTTCTACACACCAAGCACACACATTGCATTATACACATACTATGGCGTGCTGGGTGCACGGGACAGGGGTGGGTTTTCTGATGGGGTAAACATCTCTTTGCTGCTGCGCAAAGGGGGCATGGTTGGTGAATCATGACACCCCCTTTGTGGTCTGTAACTGTACATTGCGTTCTTTACCTGAACGTAAAGGCATAATTAATTATAACTATAACCGTACAATATTGGCGCAACAATAGATACAAAGAAGCAGGGGGGGTGCCCCAACCCAACCTCGCCCGACCACGGACGGCCACAGATGGTTCCGCCCTTGTCCCGGGCTTCTCCCGCGCGCTCCCGCGCAGCGGGGAAATCAAGTTGCTAAAATAGGTACTCCCGTTGGTGGGGGGGCGTGGCAGGCAGGGAGAGCGGCCCAGCTGGTTTCAATTGGGGCTGGCGGGGGCTCCTAGGAGAGGTAGTACCGCAGCTCGCAGCCCTGCCCACACACTCTCACTCCCACAGCAGTCTCCGCCTGATTGGAAATACAACTAAAAAGGTCCACAGCAAAACTTACCTCGAAGCGGGACCCGCGAAGCGGGTTCCGCGAGTCGCTGCACGGGAAGCGGCAATCAGGGAATTCACACAGCCACAGGTCAGCAAGGCGTCCCAATGTCAATCGAAATGCCAATGTTTTTACCTTCGTTGGTGGGGGGCGTGGCAGGCAGGGAGAGCGGCCCAGCTGGTTTCAATTGTGGCTGGCGGGGGCTCCTGGGAGAGGTAGTCCTGCAACTCGCAGCCCTGCCCACACACTCTCACTCCCACAGCAGTCTCCGCCTGATTGGAAATACAACTAAAAAGGTCCACAGCAAAACTTCCCTCGAAGCGGGACTCGCGAAGCGGGTTCCGCGAGGTGCTGCACGGGAAGCGGCAATCAGGGAATTCACACAGCCACAGGTCAGCAAGGCGTCCCACTAGGACCTCCAACAACTAGTATGGAGGACTATCAGGGACTTAGCTTCAGTAATGAAGCAGCAGCAGAGATTCTGAGAGCACCATCTCTGCTGGGGCCTGATGGCAGCTCAGCCTCCGGCAGCTAGTCAGAAGACTGGACCTCATTAGCCAACATGAAACATGATTGGCTGAAGGTTACTCTACATGGGGCAATGATGACAGAATATCTAAGAGTGAACATAGCCCCAAATGGCCTGATTGTCAATAACGTCCCACTCCTGTTTCTGGAGGATGCTATTTTTAAAAAAGAATGGTCCCTAGTAGCGTGGGAATGCACTAGGGACTGGCTAATTCTCATAATTAACACGGCTAAGAGAATCGCAGATGCCCTTCTGATCAGGATACAAACAGCAGAGGGGGCAATCAAGGTCATTGTCCAAACAGAAGCATATACGAGCAAGCTGGCTGAAATAAATGCAGAAATAGTAGATAATCGGGAGTACCTGATGAAACAAAAATTGTCCCAACCCCTAAAAAAGACAAATTTCAACACATATGCGAAGTACAGGGTTTCCTCCGTAAAATTAGCTGCAAGTCTTCTTTCAAGACCAATCACCACCACCCATTAACCACTCTGGTCTGCACAAACCTTCTACTTTTACAACAAATAACAGTATGACTCCTAACTAAGTGCTGACTTTTGAGCAAGCGGTGTTGAACGATCTGAATATCATGACAGCCACTGCTCCATTCCATAACTTGTCCTGTGACAAAACTGCTGCCATCAAGACTTTAGCGAGTGATACCAGTATCACCATCAAACAGGCAGATAAAAGTGGGGCAACAGTGATTATGTCCACATTGTACTACGACATGGAATGCCACAGACAACTGAGTGATAGGAGATATTACACTCCTATAAGAGAAGAACCCACTCTGAGATTGAGTAGAATTATTTCTACTATGGTTTTCACAGCAGAAACACAAGGGTGGATCATCAAGAAGGAAGCTGATTTCCTGGTACCCAAAGAACCCATAACCCCCTATTTCTACCAAGGAACCAAAGGAACCAACACAGTCCTGGGGCGCCCCATCGTGTCAGGGATCGGGTCCATTCTGGAACCTCTGTTCAAATGTATTGACCACTTAATACAACCACTGGTCAGGGCAACTCCCTTCTTCATCAGGGACACCACAGATGTCCTACGTTTGCTGGAGGGCCCTTTATACCAATATCCCGCAAAGGGCAACACTCAAGGTGATTGAAGATGCATTGGTCAGTAGTGAGTGGAACTCACCGACACCAGTGGCCTTCATATTGGAGTGTACCACTCTGTCACTAACAGAAAATTATTTGAATACAACAAGTCAAGTCAAGTCAAGTCATAAAATTTGTATAGCGCACTACATACCCAGAGGGTTTCAAGGCGCTTAGGAAGGGGAGGGGGATTATTTGTCAAATATCCACGTTTTAAGCTGCTTTCTGAACGCTAGGTGATTCTGGGTGAGGCGAAGGTAAGCGGGGAGTGAGTTCCATGTTTTGGCAGCCAGGTATGAAAAGGATCTGCCTCCCATGGTGGTCTTGTTGATGCGAGGTACAGTGGCGAAGGCTTGACTGGAGGAGCGAAGTTGGCGGGAGGGGGTGTAGAATGACAGTCGCGAGTTGAGGCAATCTGGTCCGGTGTCGTAGAGTGATTTGTGTGCGTGGGTAAGCAGTCGGAAAGTGATCCTCTTATTGACGGGTAGCCAGTGGAGGTCTTTAAGGTGACCAGAAATGTGTTCGTTGCGTGGGATGTCTAGTATGAGCCTGGCTGAGGCGTTTTGGATTCGTTGTAGTTTCTTCTGGAGTTTAGCGGTGGTGCCTGCGTATAGGGTGTTTCCGTAGTCCAGTCGGCTCGTGACTAGAGCGTGGGTGACTGTTTTTCTTGTTTCAGAGGGGATCCAGCGAAATGTTTTTCTGAGCATGCGAAGAATGTTAAAGCAGGAAGAGGATACGGCGTTGACTTGTCTGTTCATGGAGAGTGAGGAGTCCAGGATGACGCCAAGGTTCCGTGCGTGGTCTGTCGTGATGGGTGCTTTTCCGAGGGCTTCCGGCCACCAGGAGTCGTCCCATGCAGAGGGGGATGTACCTAAGATGAGGACTTCTGTTTTGTCTGAATTCAGTTTCAGACGGCTTTGTTTCATCCATTCGGCGACTTCTTTCATTCCTTCGTGTAGGTTAGTTTTGGCGGTGCTGGGGTCCTTGGTGAGAGAGAGGATCAGTTGAGTGTCGTCCGCGTAGGAGATGATGTTCAGGTTGTGTTGGCGGGCGATGGTCGCTAGGGGGCTCATGTATACGTTGAAGAGGGTGGGACTGAGTGAGGATCCTTGAGGTACGCCACAAATGATTTCAGAGGCCTCGGATTTGAATGGTGGGAGGCGGACTCTCTGGGTTCTTCCGGTGAGGAACGAGGTGATCCATTCCAGTGCTTTTCCTTGGATACCGATGTTTCTGAGGCGTTGTAAAAGGGTGCTGTGGCAGACAGTGTCGAAGGCTGCAGAGAGGTCGAGGAGGATGAGGGCGACTGTGTCTCCATTGTCCAGTAGAGTTCGAATGTCGTCTGTTGCTGCGATGAGGGCGGTCTCAGTGCTGTGTTTGGCTCGGAAGCCAGATTGTGAGGGGTCGAGTGATTTGTTGGCTTCGAGGAAGGCGGCGAGTTGGTTGTTGACAGCTTTCTCGATGACTTTGGCCGGGAATGGAAGAAGCGAGATGGGGCGGTAGTTTTTGAGTTCGGTGGGGTCTGCTGTTGGTTTTTTCAGAAGGGCGGTGAGTTCAGCGTGTTTCCAGTCTTCTGGGAAGGTAGCGGAGTTGAAGGAGCAGTTGATGACGTCTCGGAGGTGCGGGGCTATGACGGAGTCTGCTTTGTTGAAGATGTGGTGAGGGCATGGGTCTGTGGGGGATCCGGAGTGGATGGAATTCATCAGGCGGATGGTGTCCTCAGTGGAGATTGGGTTCCAGGCGTTAAGGGTGTTAACGGGGGGAAGATGGTCAGCTGATGGTAGGGTGGGTTGGCTTCCGGGTTGGTTGTCAAAGCTGTTGTGGATGTCAGCAATCTTGTTGTGGAAAAAAGAGGCTAGGGAGTCGCAGAGGGTTTGAGATGGGGTGATGTCGTTGGAGTTGGCCGCGGGGTTGGAAAATTCCTTGACGATGTTGAATAGTTCCTTGCTGTTGTGGGCGTTGTTGTCAAGTCGATCCTTGAATGCTGTTTTCTTGGCTTTTCGGATCAGTTGGTGGTGGGTGCGGGTGGCGCTTTTGAAGGCGTCCTTGGTGCTGGTGGATGGGTCTTTTTTCCAGGCCTTTTCAAGGGAGCGGCACAGTTTCTTGGACTTCTTGAGATCATCGTTGAACCATGAGGCCTTCTTGTTGCCAAGTTTGTGTTGACGTTTTTTCAGTGGTGCTAAGGTGTCGGCGGTGTTGGATAACCAAAGGGTGAGGTTGGAGGCGGCTTCGTTGGCGTTGGAAGAGAGGGCTGGGGAGGTTCGAAGGAGCGATGTGGAGATCTGATCCGTGGAGATTTTGTTCCAGTTTCTTTGTAGAGTTGGTTGGAGGTGGATGATGGGTTTCGGCTTGTTGTAGGTGAAGTGAACGCAGCTGTGGTCGGTCCAGATGAGATTCGTAGTGTGGCTGAAGGAGACATGGTTGCTGGAGGTGAAGATGGGGTCGAGTGTGTGACCTGCGATGTGGGTGGGGGAGGTGACCAGTTGTTTAAGTCCGAGGTTGGCGAGGTTGTCCAAGAGGGTGGCGGTGTTGCGGTCGTTGATCTTTTCAAGGTGGAAGTTGAGGTCTCCCAGAAGGATGTAGTCTTTGGAGGGGAGAGCGTGTGGGGTGATGAAGTCCGTGATGTCTTCACTGAATTTTGCGCGGGGTCCTGGTGGTCTGTAGAGGAGGGTGCCTCTGAGTGTGGTCTTGGGGTCGATGTGGATCTGGAAGTGAAGGTGTTCGGAGTTGGCGAGGTTGGTGTCAGAGCTGGTAGAGATGCGGATAGATTTCTTATGGATGATAGCGATTCCTCCTCCTGTATGGTCGGTGCGGTCCTTGCGTGTGATCTTATAGTCATCAGGGATAGCGATGGCGATGTCGGGGGCGGAGGAAGCGTTCATCCATGTTTCCGTTAGGAAGGCGACGTCAGGAGAGATGGTGTCTAGTAGGTTCCAAAGGTCAATGGCGTGCCTGTGGACCGAACGGGTGTTGAGAAGGATGCATTGTAGGTGGTTGGGGTCTGGAATCTGTGGTGTGGTCGTAGCGGGGATGTTGTCGGTGCCGCTAAATTTGCAGGAGAGGCAGGAGAACGGTCCATGGGTGCGTCCAGGAGCGGCATGGACGCAGTTGGGGGCGCGACCAGGGTTAAGGGCTAGGAGGGTGGCGGCATCGTAGGTAACGCGGGAGGGCTGGGGAGCGCGAGGGGCAGGGGGTCTGGCGCTGGGCGCGGGCCAGGCGCGGACGGGCGTAGACGGGCTTACCTTTGGCGCACCTTCGGCGTGTCCGTAGCGCGTGGACGCTGCGCGTGGGGACATTGGCCATAAATGGATGGTGGAGGGGGCGGAGCGTGGGAGGGGCAGCAGCTGGGAGGCGGTAGCAGGGAGGAGGGGCGGGCCAGGGGACACACAACAAGATGGAGGGTCACAGGGCACCGGGGGCTAAAGGATAAACTTAATAAACCAACACAGCGCGAGGCTGAAATCAACAAACAAACACAATGCGAGGCGGAATTAATGAATTAAAGGCAGCGCGAGGCGGAGTGAAAAATAAACAGACACAATGCGAGGTGGAATTAATGAAATCAATGCAGCGCGAGGCGGAATGAAACCAAACAGATACAATGCGGAATTAATGAAATAAATGCAGCGCGAGGCGGAGTGCAAATAAACAGACACAATGCGAGGCGGAATTAATGAAATCAATGCAGCGCGAGGCGGAATGAAAACAAACAGACACAATGCGGAATTAATGAAATAAATGCAGCGCGAGGCGGAGTGAAAATAAATAAGCACAATGCAAGGCGGAATTAATTAAATTAATGCAGTTACAGCTCTGTAGTCTCGGCCAAATCGTCAGCAGGAGCTGGGATCAGGGAGCAATGGTGGAGCGACCGTGCTGGAGGAGGTCCAGGTGATCACAACACCCAACTCTCCCACCAAACACTAGGCACATCAATGGGCAGCGCATTTGCGCCGAGCCTGGCATGTATGTACATGTCAGCGTTCGAGGAAAGAGAGATCTTTGACCCCAGAAATCCATGTATGCCAAATGTGCTCATGTGGAAAAGATTAATCGATGATATTTTGATCCTTTGGAAAGGAGAACCAACCAAGTGTGATGAGTTTTGCACATGGATCAATACCTTGAACCCTTATCTGAGATTTACCAGCTCCATCTCAGAGACAGAGATTCCTTTTCTTGATTTATTGGTCAGATTAGAGGGTGATAAAATCTTCACCACCCTCTATCGCAAGCAGACCAACAGGAACAGTCTGTCACTTTTTAGTAGCCACCATCCTAGGACCCTGAGACAGAACTTACCCTTTGGTCAGTTCTTTCACATCAGAAGGAACTGCAGCAATTTAACTGACTACAAGAAGGAGTCCCACACACTGAAGAAAGACCTTCTCCAGCGGGAATACCCCAGACAGGTTGTTGACACCGTCTGCAAAAGAGCTCAAAACAATAACCTCGAGAACCTGTTGGAAGACAGAATTATAGTATCTGAGCCCCAAATAAGGAAAATAATCTGCAAACATTGGAATATCCTCAACACAGGAACACTTAACTTACCCATACCAAGGTTTGCGTTCAAACGAACCAATAACAGCTAGGAAATGTTAATCCACACAAGACCTAAGAAATAACAGAGCAATGGGCAAAGAACACTGTGGGATTTACCCCCAGTCATGGGGCATTACCCTTGCGGCTCGTGCTCTGTTTGCCACCTCACGAAAGTCACTAAAGAAATGAGGTTTCCCAATGGGGTCAGTTTGAAAATGACTGCACATACCAATTGCAACACCTCAAACTGCATTTATATACTGAAGTGCAAGTGTGAGCTGCTATACATCGGCATGACCTCAAGGCCCGTTAAAATCCGCTTAATGGAACATAGAAGCAACTTTAGGTGCCAGAAGAACACCAAAATGGCCACCCATTTCAAAGAGGCACAACACTCGCCTGACTCATTTGAATGGGGCGTACTAGAGACACACCCTGGGATATCCAAAAACGCACTGTGTCGCATGGAACAACGGTGGGTCCTACGACTAGCAACTGACCGGTCAGGACTCAGCGAAAATATTTCTTGGAGTCTCCTGACCTGATCGATATCATGGACTCACCATACCTACATCTTGAGTGAGACATCCCAGTAATATATGAACAACCGCTGTTGGCTGCAGGATACAATATGGCATATATCATGCATAGGGGACTTCCTATGGTCTGAACATTTGTTTAACACAGACAAGAACCACATCGTATTTGCAGGTGCACTCTTGTTATTTTATTTAACCCCAGCAGGTGCGGATGTACGTCCTAGACACTGGCACACATACCACACACACCCCCTCGTGGGTTCTAATTAGCTTCTAACTGGCCCAGTTTACAACTAATTAGATGTTCGAGGGTATGTCAGCACCGTCAGTGGGTCATTAGATGGCTTTGTGTAAGAAGAGTAGCAATATTGTACTCCTTTAACATGCACTCACTGCCATCACTACAATGGGGAACAAGGCGATCCTTTAGTTACGTTAGACGCAGTTCAGGAAGTCTGCGGTGCCTGAGGTTCACCCAAGATGGCGCCCGCAATTAGGCTCGCTCTCTTGTTGTGTCTCTGAGCATCGGAAAGATTGACCGAAGTTCCGCCCCACACCGCCGGCCGGGCGCGGGTACTTAAACGCTAGTACCCTGTAATTGGAAACACTGCCCGGACCGGCTGCGTGAGGGTAGGACAACCGCCGCCCATATTCAAGAGGAACCGTGAGTAGCATATTTCCGTGTCTCTGAGCACGTCAAACTTAAATATGCTCGGGCTTCTTATACTACCGGCACCCTCCATTTTCTGTGGGGTGGAGCTCGGGTGATGCAGTGAAATTTGCTGGCCAGAGCGCTGCTTTTTCGGCCAGCATTCCTTGGAGTACACACGTGGGGCAGCACTGCCCCCCCCCGCCTTTTCCCCTCGCATTTGACACCGTGTTTCCACCTTGCAACACGTTGTGTTCACATACTGTTTAGATTCCTGGTTTGTATTGTAATTGTATTATATTGTAATTGCATTTATATTTGAGTGGTGGATATTAGTCAGTTAATCAGTTATTTGGAGTGAGATGGGTAGCAAAGGGATAAAAGGAAAGAAAGGTCTGCATTCATGTAGCACCTGTTACCCCTGATGGGTGTTGAAGCACTTTTCTCGCAAGTAGAACGCTGCTCCGGAACCCATAAAGGATTAGTGTTAAAATTGAGTATAGTGAAGCATGAAGTAATTTGAGTGGTAGATATGTTATTCAGTGATTTGGATAGAGAAGGGTAGGTTGCGGGAAAGAAGAGAGAAAGAGGTTTGTATTTATATAGCGCTTGATCCCCCTTGACGGGGTTTTGAAGCGCTTTATTGGCGAGTAGTACGTTACTCTGGAACCCATAAGGATTACTGTTGAATTAGTATGGTAAAACATGAAAGTAATTTGAGTGGTGGATATTTTAGTCAGTTATTTGGATTGAGAAGGGTTAGGGAGGGGTAGAAAAGGGAAAACGATTTGCGTTTATATAGCACTGGTAACCTTGATGGGGTGTTGAAACGCTACTCTGGAACCCATAAAGGATTAGTGGTGAATTAGTATAGTGGAATATGGAAATTGAGAAGTGAACATGTTAGTCTGTTATTTTGAAAAGGATAGTGGAGGGACAGAAGAGTGAGATTTGTTTTCTTTTCTTTTTTGAGGTCATTGCAGTCGGAGGCGGGGAGAGTTTATAAATGTTTGTTTTGGGGATCGGTATAGTAAAATAGGTGTCAGATGATGCAAGGAGGGGTAGAGTAGGAAAGAGTCTAGAAAGGGTTATCTTGGGATCATAGTAGTGGTATGGGGTTTGGGATAAATGAGAGAGTGGAAGTAGAGTATATATTGATAGATGTATAGGGAGAGAGATAGGGTAGTGCATTGGAAAGAGTAGTAGAAAGAAGTTTGAGATGAGTCATAAGGTTGAGCCAGGATATATTGAGAGAAGTATAGGCTTAGAAATAGGGTAGTGCATTTGAAATACTTAATTAGAAGAAAGTGATAAATATAAGTACATTGAAAGTATATAGATGCATAAAGGAGGTAAGTATATATAGATTAAAGATATTGATAGAGGTACAGGATGAGAAATAGGGTTTTGGATTAGGACAGAGGTCTTCAAACTTTTGGATGCAGAGACCCCCCCTGTCAACATTTTCAAGCGTAAGGACCCCCTCATGACAAATTTCTAAACCTCTAGGTCATGAGGAAGGTGAGGACCAAATTATGCGACAGGCTTGACTAAATTGTGTTCGTAGAAAATGTAAATAATGTTCTGTGATGCTGCGTATTTTGGGGTAGCATTGCTTTATTATTTAGAATTTTTTTAAACACAGTAATACTGAGGAACGATTTCACCCCATCAGTACCAGTTTATAACCAAAATACAGCAATTAACATCTCTCTATAGCATCTGTCTGACAAACATTTTATGTTTTTATAGCGCTACTCATGGTTTACTCACACTCAGTTCTGTGATGTGCATGGTACATCTTCTTTGTACCAGGCACTTTAACCTTCTGCACTGTGTGGGTGACAAGAGTGCCCATGTGACTGCACGGTGAGCAATGCAACAATGTGAAAGTAGGGTAAAAGGAGTGCCTGCAGGGTGAGTGAGGTGACCATATGAATTTGGGTTCGGCTGTAAGTGCAGAGTGGGACGAATTAGTGCATGGTTAGTGATGGCCTTGTTTGAGTGAGCTACAGATTGAGCAGTAAGGGGGGACAGGTGAGTGAAGTGTCACATGAGTGCAGGGTGAGAAGTGTGCTCGTGTGACTGCAGGGTGGGGTACAGAGTGAACAATGAAGCAAATGTTTAGTGCAGAGTGGTCACTGTGAGAGCAGGGTGAGCGGGTGAATGTTGTGAGTGCATGGTGATCAGTGTGAGTGCATTATGATCACTGTGAGAGCAGGGTGAGCGGGTGAATGTTGTGAGTGCATGGTGATCAGTGTGAGTGCACTGTGATCACTGTGAGTACATTATGATCACTGTGAGTGCAGGGTGAGTGGGTGAATGTTGTGAGCGCATGGTGATCAGGTTCAGGGCATTGTGATCAGTGTGAGTGCATTATGATCCCTGTGAGTGTAGGGTGAGCAGGTGAATGGTGTGAGTGCATGGTGATCGGTGTGAGTGCATGGTGATCGGTGTGAGTGCATGGTGATCGGTGTTAGTGTATGGTGATCAGTGTGAGTCCATGGTGATCAGTGTGAGTCATGGTGATCAGTGTGACTGCAGGGTGAGCGGGTGAATAGTGTGAGTGCATTGTGATTGCTGTGAGTGCATGGTGATCGCTATGAGTGCATGGTGATCGCTGGGAGTGCAGGGTGAACGTGAAAGTGAAGGCGAGAATGAGAAGTGAGTAGTCTGAAAGCAGGGTGCATTCCCAGAAACTTGAAGCATAGGATTTCAGATATAAGTTAAACTATTGCTATAATGGCATTAATCAAGGTTCGAGGGTGGAGGAAATAAATAATGTGCTGATACTGCAACAAACTTCCAGTCTAATGATTAGGGTTACCAGCTCATTATTTTGATGGCCCAGAAATAAGCAGTCACCTACAGCTGTATTTTTTGCACTTATCTGTGAATATTTAGAACAGCAAATATAAATAGAAAGCACTTTTAATTGTGTTCTAGGGATGCCTCAATGATCCATGACTAATAATGAAAGAGAATAAAGACAGAAAAGTCACATAACTAATTAATACATAATTATTTATTTATAACTCAATTTAGTGTCAAGAGCAGGTCTCTGCAGGATCTTTAAACAACACATAGCAGGCCTGTTTCTTTTGGCAACCCAACTTTATATTTCTTTTCATTAAATGCATTCTCACACTACAGCAGTAAGTGTAAAAATACAAATGTAAGGAATAGGCAGAGTGGGGGCCCAGGTGGTACTGGAAACATAAAAAAACGAAGCTCTGGTAATCAGTTAACAAAGGCATGTAAACATGCTAATGGTCTTTAAAGACCTGTGAAAAACTCGGGCCCGAGATAAGATTCCCGACACTGCCCAGCGAGGCCTCAGGAGCGCGAGCTGCACTGCAGCAGCCTGGGCTGAGACACAGGATGGGGGAGGAGGGGGGCTGAAGCCCTGGAGGGCAGGGCAGAAGTGACACTGTGAAGGCGCGACCCCCTTTGCATCGCTCCACGGCCCCCCTGGGGGTCGCGCCCCACAGTTTGAATACCCCTGCATTAGGATGTGCATTTTCAGGAGAAAGGTAACAGACACACAGATCCAAGTACATGGAAGGTACATAGATGCACAATGGAAGTAAGTACATGTAGACCAAAGATGATTTTTATTTATTTATTCACAACAACATAATTATTCTACATGTGTATACAAAGCAATACACAAAGATAGGTGCATATCTATAGTGAAAATAAATGCTTATATACAGAGGAATATGCTGTAAATTTCTGTTTGCGTATGGTGCTTATGTGGGGAAGAGCCAATTCTTGAGTAGTTTTCTGAAGATAAGGTGGTTGTTGGTGGATCTTATGTTGGGGGGGGTAAAGAGTTCCATAGTTTGGCTGCTTGGACAGAGAAAGATGTGCCACTCAAGTTTTGTTTTCTTGTATCTTGGGATTTTGAGGCGAGATGCTCCTTTAGAGCGTAGGTTCCTTTGTTGAATGTGTTTGGTGTTTTTATTCCTGATGAACAGCGGTCCCATCTCATGTATTGCTTTGTGGGTGATACAAAGTAGCTTGAACATGGATCTTCTGGCAACCGGTAACCAATGCAGGGCTTTCAAGACAGGTGAGATGTGGTCTTGCGGTTTGATATGCAAGAGTAGTCTAGCAGCCGAGTTCTGAATCCGTTGTAGTCTTTTCAAGCTTGTTAAAGGTGATCCATGGTAGAGGCTATTGGTGTAATCGAGTTTGTAAGACCAAGGGAAATGGTAGCTTTGACCTTGTGTGGAAATCCCAAATGAGGGAAAATTAATCTCAGCTTGATTTTGAGTTTGTCCACTTGGGCATTCATCGACAGCTTGGAGTCCATGAATATTCCAAGGTTTCTTACTTCTTTCGAGGATTTAGGTGGTGATCCCAGTACATCAGGCCAGGCCGCAAGCGGGTCGTAATGTTTCCAATCGCCACACATTAGTATTTCCGTTTTTTTAAGCATTCAATTTAAAATGGCTCCAAGTAATCCACTGATCCACGCCTCTGAGACAACTGAAAATTGGGCATTTTTCAATGTCTTTGGGGCATTCCAGTTGAAGGAGAATTTGCGTGTCATCTGCATAGTTATAGCACGTGAGGTGAAATTGATTGATCAGTATTGGTAATGACTTCATGTAGATGTTGAAAAGCATGGGCAAGAGGATAGAACCTTGAGGGACCCCTGCTTTTGTGGAGTATGGTTTGGACGAGAAAGGTGGGGTATGGATGACATTAGTTATCCAGTATTGGGGTATCTTTCATAGATTCACATGCCTGAATCATTCCCCGTCGCCGAGGCGGGAGTCCCACGGTAAATAAAAAAGCAGTGCCAAAAGCACTTTGTAGTAGTAGAACCTAGAAAAGGCCTGAGGCCTAGATTATAGTAGCCTATCTACCTCATTATGCTAAAAAGACCAAAGTCTTTGCTCCAACCAATCAGCTTACAGCACCATCTAGAACCCTCTCTGCAGAGCCAGTTCTCCTCAGATTTTCACCGCACGTCGTGTAGAAGGGAGTCTCCCTGAGTCTTGACTCAGTTTTTTCTTCAGAGCTTCAGGATGTCAGACAAGAAGGCCTTGTTTAGACCTTGCAGAACCTGCGATAAGAAGAGGGTCCATGTGGATGACCAGCATAAGGACTGCATTTATTGCCTTTATCCAAAACATGAGGCAAAAAATTGTAAGATCTGCCACACCTTCCCTTCTAAGACTTTAAGGGATAGGGAGGCCAGAGTCCTTTTGTGGCTTAAATCCTCTTCCACGGAGGATGATGATGGAGCGTCTACCTCTAGCAAGAGGGTGAGGTCTCAAGAGGATAAGACAAGTGAGGGGGGAAAACATGCGAAAACCTCCCACTCCACTTCAGGCTCTACACAGATATCTCAACATTCTGTCTCTGGAGCCTTAGCCACCAACGATTCCTCAAAGAAAACCGTGAATAAGAGTTCTGTTGTCTCCTAACCAGTGACTACCATTTCTACTTCAACCTCCTCTTCTATGGCTATGATTTCCACTACATCTACAAAGATTTTTATTGTGGCTAAAAGAACTCTCGCAGACGACTCGTAGACGAAGACATCATTGTCAACGAAGCCTTCGTCGTCTAAAAAGAGCCCGTCAACTAAGTCATCGACGCCACCGTCGACGACTGTCTCGTCGACGAAGAAAGCATCGACGACGAATCCGTCGACGGCTGCCCCGGCGACGATGAGCCCGCCAACAGTTACTCCGTCGACAACGAGCCCGTCGACGGCCGTCCCGTCGACGGTAGCTCCATCGACGTTGAGTCCATCGACGACAGTCCCGTCGACGTCGAGCCAGTCGACGACGGTCCCGGCATCTTTTCAGCTGGCGGAGGCACCTTTGTCACCGGTGCCATCAAAACTGATGGGTTCAGCTTTACTGAAGCCTATTGCTGGGAATCAGACTTTTTGTACGCCAATTTCAATGAAGAACTTTCAACTTGTATCTTACAAGAGGCAACAAGGTTCTTATATATCGCCACTTATGCCCTCTCATCTTCTAGAATATTACTCCGATGATGAAGAGGATGATTTTGAGGACGATGATAATGAAGGCGCTTTTGGTGTGGCGCGTCACCCATCAGATCTCCTCATCAAGTGTCAAGATGATGATGAAGACGACACTTACACTGAGCATTACTACCAGGAGGACATTATAGTGCCTCATGCTTTGGAACATCAGAGACGGCCTAAGGTCTCAGAAGTCACTCATTTACCGCCTACTTTGATACAGGATTTACAGGCTATGCTGGCGGATTATAAACAACGCTTTCCGCCATAAATGCCTCAGCCTAGTACTTCTGTTCCTCCACCCCAAATTCCACCGCTTTTTCAAGTCGTGGAACCTACGCCACCTGAATTGCCTCCACAAACCCCGGACACGTCATCAGAAGAGGAAGTAGAGGAAGGAGAGTTGCTTAACGCACCTTCATCAGACCCATGGGATGATTACGTTATCCCCATGCCATCCCCCCCCGACTCCTCAGCCTTCAAATTCACCACCTGAAGATGTAGGTGGGTTTCACAATCTGATGCAGAGAGCAGCAAACAGATTTAAATTCCCGGTGACAGTGGAGCAAACGGAGTGCTTTCTTCATGATTTTAAAGAGGAAACAAGGAAGGTGTCTGGAGCCATTCCAATCATTGATTACATTTGGAAGGAGGGCCTCAAGATAATGGAAAACCCCGCTTCTGTGCCTGCTGTGTTGCCAAGAATTGAGAAGAAGTATCGTGCCCCGCTCACTAGTCCGGCGTGCCTTATTGGTCATCCACGTCCGGATTCAGTAATCTCTCAGGCTGCACAACAAAGGTCGAAGA
Organism: Lissotriton vulgaris; assembly: GCF_964263255.1. Taxonomy (NCBI): domain Eukaryota; kingdom Metazoa; phylum Chordata; class Amphibia; order Caudata; family Salamandridae; genus Lissotriton; species Lissotriton vulgaris. The sequence continues at coordinate 730,814,610 of NC_141689.1, forward strand.
ACCCAGCTACCCCTATTTCTACACCACCTGATAAAGAGGGGCGACGCTTAGACCTTATTGGGAAAAAGTTTTCCACCATGGCTGCGGCATCCATCAGAGCGGCGAATTCTTTGGCAATTATAGGGCGCTATGATCGCCAAATGTGGTCCGAAATGGCTGGTTTCATAGAGCTGATTCCAGAGGACAAGAGGCAGGAAGCGCGGAAAATATTAATGGAAGGAGAGCGCGCAGCGGCGGAATCCATCGACTGCGCATTAGATATTGCGAACACAAATTTCAGACAGTTGGCTGGAGCGGCTGTCTTAAGGCGTCAAGGGTGGTTGAAAGCCACTACCTTTCGTCCAGAGGTCCAATTGAAAGTACTCGACATGGCATATGACGGAGAGTCCCTCTTTGGAAAACATATCGACGAAGCTCTCCAAGCAATTAAAACGGATACAGATACTGCAAAATCACTAGGATCATTGCAGTACAAAAGAGGATCGTTCAGAGGCGCGAGAGGACGCGGTTATTCGTCCAGAGGAAATTATCAGCAAGGCAGGCAATACCAGCAGCAATACTGCCAGAACTATCAGTCCTCGTATCGCCAGTCTGGATCGGCTGGTTTCTCTCGCCAAGGAGGAAGAAGGCACACAAACAATCAGGGACGAGACAATCACAAGAAACAGTGAGGTCAATTGGGCGCCACCTTCAGTCCCCTACCTTCCCGTGGGCGCGAAGATATCTGCCTTCCAACAACAATGGCATCAAATAACAACAGATCAGTGGGTGTTGGACCTGGTCCAACATGGTCACACCCTGGAGTTCATCACCAAACCTCCAACAACTCCACCCAGGGGTCCCCCTCCCCCTCGTCTTCACTTATTGATCAACAAAGTTCAAGCAATGCTTCTCAAGAATGCAGTAGAGAAGGTTCCAATCCATCAGAGAGGGACAGGTTTCTATTCCTGTTTTTTCCTCATAAAAAAGAAATCAGGGGAATGGCGACCGATCCTAGACCTACGCAATCTGAACAGATATCTCAAGAAGCAGGATTCCGAATGGTCACCCTCTCGGACTTTCTCAACTGCCTCAACGAGGGAGATTATATGGCTTCCTTGGACATGGAAGATGCATACTTCCACATCCCAATCCACCCAAAGCATCGAAAATACCTCCGTTTCACTGTCGCTGGCGCCCATTATCAGTTCAAGGTCCTCCCATTTGTCCTCAAGTCGGCCCCAAGGATTTTTACAAAGTGTGTGGCTCCTGTGGCAGCAGCTCTTCGGGCAGCAAAGGTACAGGTCTTCCCGTATTTGGACGACTGGCTAGTCAAAGGTCCATCAAAGGCCAAAGTAAAGTCCGACATTGCAGCATTTTGTAATCTCTTTACATCGCTAGGCCTCACAATGAACAAGAGCAAATCTCAATTGGTTCCGAAGCAGAACCTGCTGTGTCTAGGAGCTTGTCTGGACACAGTAGGATGCAAGGCATTCTTGTCTCGAGAGAGACAACTCCGACTACAGGCTTTGCCATAAAACTGTCAAGAAAAAGGTCACTTTCAGTTCGACGCCTATTTGCATCACTTCTGGAGATGTGCTCTTCGGCCATCAACCTCATTCCATTGGCATGTCTAAAGATGCGGCCTTTACAGGAAGAGCTACATCGTCAATGGCATCAAGCGACAGGCTCTTTCGAGGACACCATCACAGTCACCAACAGGATGCTGCATGCTCTTCAATGGTGGGCTCAGCTGAGCAATCTGGAACAGGGGCTCTCATTCTTGCAAGCTCCTCCGGATTTCATTCTGACGACAGATGCGTCTATGGAGGGCTGGGGAGGTCATCTCCAGGACTTACAAGTGCAAGGAAAATGGTCTCAACAGCACAAAAAATGCCACATCAACAGTCTAGAGTTGAAAGCCATTTTTCTTTCTCTTCAAGCGTTCCTCCCCAGGATAGCAGGATCCTCAGTCCTGGTCAGAACGGACAACACTACCAGCATGTTTTATATAAACAAGCAAGGGGGAACGAGATCAGCAATATTATCCAGGGAAGCCCAAGAGTTATGGCAATGGTTAACAATTCACAACATAACTCTCAAGGCGGAACACGTCAGAGGTCTCTACAACACTTTAGCAGACAAACTGAGCAGATCCTCGTCAGATTGCCATGAGTGGGAACTGCACAGCAACCAGTTGAGCAAGGTGTTTCAGATATGGGGCAAGCCAAAGTTGGATTTATTTGCAACCCAACAGAACAAGAAATGCCGGTACTACGCCAGCAGGTACCCTCAACGGGGATCGAGGGGGAATGCCCTGTCCATGCGATGGTCAGGGATTTAGGCAAGAAGAGAGAGTTCTCCCAAATAGTTTTAGGTCCCGAGGGGGGAGACACAGACAGGCAAAATGTAGAAATTACCTCTATAGGACCTATATTACTTTAACATCCTCACATACCAATCATACCATTTCAATTCCTAAAAAACATATCTTACAACATAAATACATAAACTAAGTACCACAAGACAAAGGAAAAACCCAAAGGTGTACTTGATGGAATACAATAAGAACTCAGATGTAATAATTCTGCCAATTACATTTTTGGTCTTGATGGAATCGACCAATTTATATCCAAAATGGTGGATGTTGGGCCCAACATCCACCATTTTGGATATAAATTGGTCAATTTATCAGTAGCAGTTTATTAACATCCAATGCATTTCGGGCCTCTAGGGCTCTTCGTCAGGGAAAACTGAAAATGACAATTGAACATGCTTTAATATTCCATCTGCCATTACATGCAAGCAAATCTCATGTTTAAAATTGCACCACACTTCTTGGTCTCGCCAAATTTTCAGTTTTCCCTTACGAAGGGCCCTAGAGGCCGGAAATGCATTGGATGTTAATAAACTGCTACTGATGAATCTGGCTCTAGTCGTGTTCTTGAAGAGAGGCTCGGATGGCCCAGCAGGAGCATTAGAAACCTGGAAAATGGCGGTTCCTTGCATGCGGTTTAGAATGATTACAAGCAAAAATGTGGATTAAGAATTGAGTGCAAAATGCGTTGAAAAAAACTTTGGAGTCATTAATATGGTGAAAGAAATGTTTGCAAATGCAATTCAAGAGGCTGTGCCAATGGCTAGGGGCAGAAAGTTGTCCCAAAATCGTTGTTGTTTAGTTTTATACGTGCTGTGTGGGCTGGGCACGACGCCAATCAGCAGGCAATGTTAAATGTCTGGAGTTTAAAAATTGGAGAAACTTGTCGTAAGTAGAGGTGTGCAACCCGCACAAATATGATGTTTACGCAAGATATGCCCTCCCGGGTTAGCACCCATAAAGAATAGAGCAACTAAAGGAACATTTTGAAATCATGCTGTTTTCCTCATGCAAGGCGGAACATCTAAATTCACACAGCAAGTTTATTTTAAGGTGTCAGAGGAACGTGGCATTTGCTGCAATGAACCTTGGACAGAGTATAAGCTTTACACATCGCCAGCATTTTTAAATTGTTCAATGTTGCACTTGAAAAACTGTCATGCAAACGTTCTATGATTTACCATTTGTTAATGTGAATGCATTATGGGAGGTGTAGTGTTTCAGGGAAGCTCAGTAGTTAAAGTGTCACAGGTGTGAAGATTAGTGGGAGGGCTGCTTGAGAGGAGGGGTTAAAGTTCAGTTTAAACACAGGAGGTAGTAAAGGGAAAGGGGAGACGTCTTTTGGGAAGGAGTGTGGAGGACGATTGTTTACTAGCAGGTACGAGAAGAGGACATGAAAGTTTTAGGAGAAAGTGGGAGACGCTGTTTCAGATGATAAGCAATAGGCAGTTTCTTTTGGAAGGTGGGGGAGAAGGAAGGAAGTTCTGGATTTGGGAGAAGGGTTGGGAAGCACGATGTGGAAAAGGAGAAATAATGACGAGATTGTTTAGTTAAAATAAGGGGAAAGAAGGAAGGATGAGATGGAAGCTTCAAGCAGTGGGGGTTAAAATATGGCTATTAGTCACCGAGTGTCAGGAAGTTATATTTGTTATCTCTTTAGCGAAGAGCTCGAGTTCGGCTGAGACACTAGGGGGAGGTTCTGTTTAGTGAGAAAAGAATGCATTTAATATTTTTAAAGAGTTGGCCAGACCAAGAAGTGTGGTGCAATTTTAAACATGAGATTTGCTTGCATGTAATGGCAGATGGAATATTAAAGCATGTTCAATTGTCATTTTCAGTTTTCCCTGACGAAGGGCCTTAGAGGCCCGAAATGCATTGGATGTTAATAAACTGCTCCTGATGAATCTGGCTCTAGTCGTGTTCTTGAAGAGAGGCTCTGATGGCCCAGCAGGAGCATTAGAAACCTGGAAAATGGCGGTTCCTTGCATGAGGTTTAGAATGATTACAAGCAAAAATGTGGATTAAGAATTAAGTGCAAAATGCGTTGAAAAAAACTTTGGAGTCAGTAATATGGTGAAAGAAATGTTTGCAAATGCAATTCAAGAGGCTGTGCCAATGGCTAGGGGCAGAAAGTTGTCCCAAAATCGTTGTTATGGAGCTGATTAGAACCTAGAGAAACCTTTGGTAGATTCTTTTTTTTTTTTGTAAGACGTTTATTAGTATTCAAAAGTGCAGTACATATAGCAAAGCCTACAACCCTGCGGGCCGGCTGCAAAAGAGCGGTAGATCGTGAGGGTGCAGGTCTGCAGGGGAGGGTGTGCTGTTGCGCCCCACGTGCCTCTGGCATATAAGAATACAGGTATTATGGTCATATTACCTTCGTTCAGCAAATAAACAGTTCCATAAGTGACGTCTTATTTTACAATTTTTCTAGAACTAAACCATGAATTCAGCAAACTAAACAGAACAGTTCGTATCGGCGTGTCCCAATGTTCCTTTAGCGGCTGCGCGGCGTCGTGTCTGTCCTGCTTGCACAGTGCTAAAAGAAGACCCCTCTAGACGGTGTGGTGTACACCGATAATGCGTCAGTACATTAGGGGTTCAATGGTGCGCATGCGCAAATGATCGCGGACTTGAAGTGGGACAGCTCCTGTGGGCCGTGGTGCCTCGCCGGCCGCCGGCCTGGCTAGTGGCGTGTGCAGCAGTCAAGCGGAGTAGCCTAGCTGTTGGTGTAGCAGATGTCGCCCGCGCCTGGACTCGCTGTCGGGGGCGCGGTTAGTGGCGTCTATCCACCGTGACGTGGAAGGTTGGTGAGGCTACAGCCGGTGATCAGGAGTCCGATACTGCAAACATGTGAACATATGAGGGGAAGGGGTGGGGGGGGGTGGAGTGCACTTGCGGGAGCGGTGTCAACGACTTGGGGCTGGGAGCGAATTGTGAGGCGGTGTCTGCTGGTGAGCACTCGTGTGGGTGGCTGGCCATGTCTGTGGTCTGCGCGCTGGGTGATCGGTGTCTGGGCTGGGGGGGGTGGGGGGGGTGCGTGGTGGTTCCGTCTTCTGAGCTGTTGCCCCTGTGGCGTTCGCCCAGCACTGCTTTCTCTACGTGAGCCCTCTGACTGCGCCTTCCCCCTGCAGGGACCCCAGGATGCCATCCCAGAGCTGTGCAATCGGGAACTGCCTCAGACCTGCTATTTCCTCCCGGTGAAGCGCTGTACCCTCTGCTCTGGCCCAGTTAGTGAAGGATGCGAACCAGTGTGCTGGGGTAGGTGGTTCCCGCCGCTTCCAGTGCCTAGTGAGCAGCCGCTTGGCCGTGATGAGGCCCAGATCCCAGAACCGGGCCTGCGTTTTGTTTAGTTTAGTCCTTTTATATAACCCTAGAATGCATGCCTCCCACATGTCGGGCAATCCCGGGCCCGTGCTGTGGATCAGGAGTGATGTCACTTCCCCCCAGTACGTAGCCAGAGATGGGCAGTGCCAGAGCATATGTAAGATGTCCGCGCCCAGCAGGTCACATCTGGGACAAGCGGCAGTGTTGATCGCGAAATACTTATTTATTCTATCCGGTGTTAAGTATGCCTGGTGTAATATGTACAGCTGGATGATACGGAAGCGGGAGTTGCGGGGGACGTTCACAGGGCTGGCCAGGACCAGGTTCCACTCCTTATCACTCCAGTCCCTCCCTCGGCGTGTTGCCCACTTGTCCCTGATCTGCTGCGTGGGTTTTTGTGTGTGGATGAGAAGCGCCTGCGCTAACCAGTGTGTAATGTGTGAGCCTCTGCCCATTACATGCAGGTATTGGATCAGATGATGCATCGGTGGCTCTTCCTGGATGTCCCCCCAGGAGTCAGTATAAGCCCGCAGTACCGACGCGTGGAGCAGGAATTGCCCAGCCGGCAGGCCCGTGCCCTCCGACAATTCCGCAAATGGAAGCAGGGCCCCGTCAGCATACAGGTCGCCCATGGTCTCTACTCCGGCTACATTCCAGTGTTCCAGGTTGCGTGGCGTTACCATCCCACTCCTCCTGGGGGTGCCCATCAGGGGGAGGGCAGGAGCATACGGTCTGACGTGTTGCGTCAGTTTCAGGCTACGGACAAAGCATTTGCGGGCCACGCGCATATGTAGGGGTAGAGGGCGGGGTCCCTTGGTCAACGGGTGAAACAGGGCGCACACCTGTGGGTGGGTCCATTGGTAGTCCGCGGTGGCCGTGTCGTCGAGATGCGTGTCGCTAAGCCAGTACGTCACCCATTGTAGCTGTGCAGCTAGGTAGTATAGCTCCATGTTGGGGACTGCCAATCCTCCCTCCGCAGTCGGGGAGTACAGCTTAGCCAGTGCCACGCATGGTCGTCCCGTGTTCCAGATCAAGCCGCGAAGCATTGATTCCAGGTCGCGGAATATCCGCGAGGGGACATACGTTGGGATATTCGCGAAGTGGTAGAGCAGCCTGGGGAGCGCTATCATCTTGGATAGTGCTATCCGGCTGGGCACGTTCAATGGCAAAGTTTTCCAGAAGGACACCTGGGCTCGCAACGAGGAGATAGCACGCACCAGGTTACCCTCCAGTATGTTTTGTGGGTCTCTGTAGATGTGTAGCCCAAGGTATTTGAACGTGGTTGGGTACCAAGCGAGCCGGACCCCTCCAAGGCGCACATCGCATTCCTCCTGGTCTTGGCTGAACGAGTATATTCCGGACTTGGCCCAGTTGACCCTAAGGCCCGAGACCTCCGCGAAGGTCTGGAAAATGTCCGACAGCTCGACAGGTACCGCGGCAAGGTCCCGCACATAGAGCAGCAGGTCGTCCGCATAGAGCGAGACCGTATGTGTTCCATCGGCCAGCGGGATCCCCCATTCCGCTCCTCTGTCCCATAGTAGAGCCGCCAGGGGTTCAATGGCTAGAGAGAAAAGGAGGGGCGACAGGGGGCAGCCCTGTCTGGTGCCCCTGCGTACCCTGACCCTCTCTGACAGCAGCCCGCCCGTCCTCACTCGGACACTGGGTCTCTGGTAGAGCAGTCCGACCATGTCCGCAAAGGCATCACCTACTCCAAATCTGTCCAATACCGCCCCCAGGTATGGCCACTCCACGGAGTCGAAAGCCTTCTCCAGGTCCAAGACCAGACACCCCGATCTAGGCCAATGCGTCGCGGCCGCTTCCTGAACCCGGAGGAGGCGGCGCAGGTTGCGAGAGGTGCTCCTCGCCGGCATGAAGCCATTCTGATCCGCATGCACCAGGGTTGGGATTTCTAGGGCCAAGCGGCGGGCCAGGAGGGAGGTGAAGATTTTATAGTCGGTATTCAGCATGGCTAACGGTCTATAGGATCCCATGTGTGTACCGTCCCTACCTGGCTTCAGTAGTGAGACCAGGTTTGCCTCATTGAGCGAGTCTGGGAGCGCTGAGTCCTCAATTGCATTATTGTACAATTTGAGCATCTCCGGGATCAGTGTGTCCGAACACGCTTTGAAGAATTCGGCGGGTAGGCCATCCGGGCCAGGGGACTTGCCGTTGGACAGTGCGAAAATGGCTTCGCGCATTTCTTCCGGGGAGAATGGTGCCCCTAGCGCGTCCTGTTGTGCGTCTGTGAGGGAGGGCAGTGGGATGTCTACAAGGTAATCCGCAATGTAGGCCGCGGAGACCCTCAGTTGTGATTTGTATAGGGCCTGGTGGTGCCCCACAAACGCCTGATGTATCTTGCTGTGGGTGTAGACTATCTCTCCCTCAGCTGTACGGATAGCGGATATTGGCTCTGTGCGGTTCTCCTGTCTGACCAGCCAGGCCAGTAGCCTTCCGGGTTTGTCACTGTATTGGTGCACCCGCGCTGAATGGGCCGCGAAGTTAACGTGCCGTAGCCTTTCCAGCAATGCCTCATGTTCCGCTCGGGCCTCCCTCAGTCGGTCTCCTGTGCCACCCACCGCCTCCTGTTCCCAGCAGAGTAAGTCCGCTTCCACCCTGCGCAGTTCTACCTCCAACTTCCTCTGTATGCTTCCCTGAGCGCTCAGGCAGTGTCCCCGTATCACCACCTTGAAGGCGTCCCACTCTACTCTCGGGGAGGACGCTGTGTCTGAGTTGTCAGTGAAGTATTGTGCTACGCAGGCCTGCAGGGAGTCCCTACAGGGGGCATCTAGTAGCAGAGCAGGTTGCAGCCGCCATGTGGGGACGGGTGGGTGCGGGCGTTCCCAAGCCATGTGTAGGGTGTGGGGGTTGTGGTCCGAATGTGTCCGGCCTAGGTATTGGGAGTCAGTAATGTGCGGTAACATTTCCGTTGATACCATGTACCTGTCAAGACGGACGTGCAACGTGTGCGCCCCTGAGAAATAAGAGTATACCCTAGCGTCGGGATTGTGCGCGCGCCATGCATCTTTCAGGTCCCACTGTGTCGCCCACTGTGTGAGTGCCCTCGTGGCCCCCAGGGATGTTGCCTCTGGCCTGGGCGGGATCGAGCGGTCCATCACAGGGTCCAGTACCGTGTTGTAGTCACCTCCCAGTATCCATGGGACGCCGTGCCAGGGCGCCAGTTTCTCCGATATGTGCGCCAGGAAGGTGCCCTGGTCCGTGTTTGGAGCGTAAATGGATGCCAGAACTACTGGTTGCCCGTCCAGATGGCCCTTTACCAGGACATACCTCCCCTCCGTGTCTGTGTGAACTTCCGACATTGTGAAGGGAGTGCCCGGCTTCACCCACAGTAGCGCCCCGCGGGCAAACGAGGAGTATTCAGTGGCATACAATTGTCCCCTCCATCTTCGCCTCAGCGCAGTCACCTCTGCCCCACATAGATGTGTTTCCTGCAGGAGTGCAACCTGCACATTTTGCCTTTGCAGGTAGGAGTATATTTGATACCTACGCGCAGGTGTGTGCATGCCTCTAATGTTCCAGGTACATAGCTTTATCGCAGTCATTTTGGCAGTATACACTCCCCCCCCAACATTCCTACTAACAGCAGCTCCACCAAGTGCTCTCATAGCGGTTCTCCCAGCTCTCTCGTATCCACCCCCCATAGTACACTCAGCAATGTTCGGGAAGACATTAGGGCGGGGAAAAACAATGAATAACAGTAACCAACAGCGGGCAAACCCCACTAAAATACCAAAAGGGCAGTGGCAAAACGGGCCACCGTCCATGCTCTCAAGTGAGAGGAACAATCTTACTTGTCTAAGGGGCAATGTGTGCTAAGCACAATCTCGGCAAGGAGGATATGTAGTCAGTTAGGGAAATCAAGTCTCTTCCCTGAGCCACATAATACAGGGTACTGGTGGCCACCGTCTGTGTTCCGGTGCTCTGGGTCGCTCTGCTTGTGTGAGGCCCCGCTTGTGTGAGTTTCTGCAGGCGCGGGGCAGAGTGCCATGTGATGTGGGCTGAGGGCCCCTATTGGGAGGAGCCCCCTCCCGCCTGGGCCCGCACATGGAGACGACCAAGTTCGGGTGCATGCTGAAAGACAACCCCGCCATTACCCACCCCGTCTACCACCAGTGCCGCGGGGGCATTACTCACTGTTCCAGATGTCCACTGTTCAATCGACAGGCAGGGGGGGAGGGAGACACCCCCAGCAGTGGCGGGCGCCAGTTGCGCTCCATCGTCCAGTCGACCTCCGCCGGCCCCCCCTCGCCGCTACAAGAATATTGCAAACTTCACCTGCGGTATCAGTGAATCAGGTCAGAGGTTTGTGGCGTGACGACAGGCAGGTCCACCGAGATCTGTGAGTTCGGGATCCCGTATATGGTCTCATCGTCGTCGCTTGGTACCGGCTGCTGACCGTCCTCTAGGGCCGTCTCTTGGGAGGGCGGGTTGCTTAGTTGAGAGACCTTCCGGAGTGCATCGCGCTGTTCTTGGAGCATCTGGTCCAGCGGGGGAGAGTGGCGTGCCCCTTCCTCCGCATGCTGGGACTGCTGAGATCTGTGTCTGCGGCGGCGCCGCGGCCCGCGCGGCCTGGTCCTCGTCTCGCCTCCACGAGAGCGCTTGGGTGCCGTGTCCGTGCCCCGTCCAGCCACTCACTGGCCTCCTCAGGGGTGCCGAAGAAGTAGGTGTTGTCCCCCGCCACCACTCTCAGTTTGGCAGGGAAAGGTAGGGAGTACTTGAGGTCCGCGGTGCGTAGTCTCCGCTTCACTTCCATGAAGTCGTGCCTCAGGCGTTGAACCTGGATGGTATAATCAGGAAAGAACATGATCGACGCGTTGTCGATACGTATCTCGCCCAGTCGTCGTGCTTCCCGCAGCACCGTGTCCCTGTCTCTATAGTTCAGTATTCTGAAGAGCAGTGGTCTCGGGTTGGCGCCGGTGGTATGGGGCCTCGTCGGCACCCGGTGAGCGCGCTCCACAACGAAATGGGGTGATAGCGAGCCTTCGGGTAACAGGGTCCGAAGCCATTCTTCCACATGTTGCGCTGGGTGGTTCCCCTCCCATTTTTCAGGAACCCCCACGAGTCTGATGTTGTTGCGTCTCGCCCTCCCTTCCGCGTCCTCGGCCCTGTCCTCCAGGAACTCCACTCTGTTCAGGAGATCCTGCACCTGCCTGTCCGTCTGGGTGACCTTGGGCTCAAGCTCCTTCACCGCGCCTTCCAGGGTCTTGGTCCGGTCGGATAATTTCCTGTGGTCGTCGCGCAAGAGGGTAAGGTCCACAGCGACTCCATCTATTTTGGACTCCAGAGAGGTTCTGGTTTGCTGGAGTGACTGTTCCATGCGCTCCACAGCTGCCAGCACGCTGTCCAGCCTCGAGGCCAATTGTTCGGCGGCCATTTTGTGCAGCAGTTTGTCTGTCTTCCCCTTCGGCGGGGCCCCACCAGTCCCGGTGCGGGTCCGCACTCCCCCGGACATGTGCAGGTGGTGTCCGTTCGGCAGGGTCGTCGCTTGTGCTGCTTCGGTGATGGTGCCCCCGGATTCGCTTCTCTCCTGGGTGGGGGGCTCAGTGGTCGGCAGTCGTCCCCTTAATCGAGGCCGTCGGTGTTGCACCCGGCGGGGGGGGGGGTCCGTCAGGCGGTTCCTCACCCTACCGCCCCATGGCTGCGCCTCGCCGGTCCAGGTGTAGTAGAGGCCGAGGAGGCGTGTGTGGTGCGTGTGCCCGTGGGGTCCGGGCGTCACTGTCTGGGCCGGATCCTCCCACCACGTGTGCCCCACCGCCCCCCAGGCAGCTCCGTGGGAGGGGGGCCCGCAGGTGGGCCCGGCGTTGGGTGCCTCTCCGTGTGCCCTCTGTGCAGGGGGGGCGGCCGTTCCGTCCCAGGCCGGGGTGTCAGGCCCTCAGTGTCGGGCTTGGGGGCTGCCGCTTCCCGCCGGCCCCTCTGTGTCTTCTTGGGTGTGGTGGGCTCTCCGGGTGGCGCCGGCTGCCGTGTGGCCCCCCAGGGGAGGGCTGCTGGTCATCGGGGCTCTCGCTGCTCCCCGCGCCTCCCCCGGGTCGATCCATGCCTCCCGGCTGCCTCGGGTGTGCCTCACCTCTGTCCGGGGCAGCGGGCGTGTGGGGGCCGCGTTGTAGGCGGGGGGTGCCTGTTCCCCCTGTCGTCCGGGCCCGTCTCTGGTGTCTTGCAGCTGTGCGGGGCGGCCTCCGGATCTCTGGTGGGTTCTCCCGGTGGGGCAGTCGGCAGCCCGTGGGTCCCGGGCAGCTCGGTGAGGTTGGTCCGTCGGGGCCTGTCCGCTAGGCCCAAGCCTCGGTCTCTCCCAGCTGCTACGCCGGCCAGGGGGCGCCCAGTCCCGCAGGAGGGTTGCAGGAGAGGTCGGGGTCGGCCCCGTCGGCACCCGAAAATGAAAGGTCGCCAGAAGTGCCGCAGTGAGCTCCGGGGAGGTCCGCTCGAAGTTCCAGGCGGCCACGATGGAAATTGACAGATAATTGGCTCAGGGAAGGGGAGCTGATTGCGGAGCTCTACCCAAGAGCGTCCGTCGCCATTGCGTTCTTAGCCACGCCCCCAAACCTTTGGTAGATTCTTGGCAAACCTATGCTACACAATACTTACTTCTTCCCTCATACTAGACTTAGGTTAGGTACATTGGGGTAGGCGTATTTTAGAAGCACCAGTTGAGTATTTTAGTCAATGTTATTTATGTATGTATTTTTATATGGCTTAGAAACCATACAATGCTCTTACAGTATTATTTCATATTACTGTTTACGCGGTACGCATTATACTTTGCAGTCTGCATAACGATTGCAGCAGTTCACCTCTCTTGCATGAGAAAGAAGACTGTTCAATAAACCCTTTTTATTGAAAACGCCCGTCTCACTATTTCTCTGCAAATTCTGTAGAAACGAAGCATGCACGATTGACTGAGTGAAATACTTATGTTATGTTATGTTACGAGGGGTTTTATAAAGCGCTCAGCTACTCGGGCAGAGGGTCCCGGCGCTATCAGACCTAGAGGATAAAGAACAGGAGAGCCAAACAAAATTATTGACCAAACAGCCATGTTTTAAGTTCCTTCCTAAAGGCAAGGAGGCTGTCAATCTTCCGCAAAAACAAAGGCAGTTCGTTCCAGAGTTTGGGTGCCAAACGTTTGAAAGAACGACCCCCGATACGGGCTCGCCTAATTGCCGGAACCGAGGCCAGAGCTAACGATGCAGAACGTAACTATCTAGAGGGGAGGTAAAAGCCTATTCTTTTCCTAAGATAGCAGGCGCTCGTACCATGTAAGGCCTTGAATGCCATGGTTAGGGTCTTAAAGGAAATACTTTTGCATACAGGCAGCCAATGGAGAGATTTAAGAAAAGCTGCAGTGTTAGACCTCCGGCTAAGGCCAAAGATCGCTCGCGCGGCAGAGTTTTGAACCGTTTGAAGGTGAGAAAGAAGATATTCTGGAAGGCCCAAATATATCAATCAATCAATCAATCATAACACTTGTATAGCGCACTACTCACCCGGCAGGGTCTCAAGGCGCTTGGGGAAGGGGTCCGCTATTGCTCGAACAGCCAGGTCTTGAGTTGTCTCCTGAAGGCGAGATGGTCCTGGGTCAGCCAAAGATGGATGGGGAGGGAGTTCCATGTCTTGGCCGCCAGGTAGGAGAAGGATCTGCCACCGGCGGTGGCTCTTTGGATGCGTGGTACGGCGGCGAGGGCGAGGCTTGTAGAACGTAGCTGGCGGGTGGGCGTGTAGAAGGTCAGGCGGTCGTTGAGGTACTTGGGGCCCAGGTCGTGGAGAGATTTGTGTGCATGGGTGAGGAGCCTGAACGTGATCCTCTTGTTGACGGGGAGCCAGTGCAGGTCCTTCAGGTGGCCGGAGATGTGGCTGCGTCGGGGGATGTCCAGGATGAGTCGGGCGGAGGCGTTCTGGATGCGTTGGAGTCTTTTCTGTAGCTTGGCTGTGGTACCGGCATAGAGGGTGTTTCCGTAGTCCAGTCGGCTGGTGACGAGTGCCTGGGTGACCGTCTTTCTGGTTTCGGTCGGGATCCATCGGAAGATCTTGCAGAGCATGCGTAGGGTGTTGAAGCATGATGAGGAGATGGCGTTGACTTGTCTGGTCATCGAGAGGGAGGAGTCCAGGATGAAGCCCAGGTTGCGTGCGTGGTCTCTTGGCTTGGGAGTGGTGCCCAGGGTGGGGGGCCACCAGGAGTTGTCCCAGGCGGAGGGCGATGGTCCCAGGACGAGGACTTTCGTCTTGTCTGAGTTCAGTTTCAGGCGGCTGTTCTTCATCCACTCGGCGACTCTTTCATCCCTTTGTGTAGGCTCGTTCTGGCGGTGGCGGGGTCTCTGGTGAGGGAGAGGATCAGTTGGGTGTCGTTGGCGTAGGAGATGATGTTGAGGTTGTGCTGGCGTGCGTTGGCTGCAAGAGATCTCATGTAGATGTTGAAGAGGGTGGGGCTGAGTGATGATCCCTGCGGTACGCCGCAGATGACTTCGGTGGCCTCGGTGCGAAACGGTGGGAGGCGGACTCTCTGTGTTCTTCCGGTGAGGAACGAGATGATCCACTCCAGTGCCTTCTCTTGGATACCGATATTGCTGAGGCATTGAACTAGGGTGCGGTGGCAGACAGTGTTGAACGCTGCAGAGAGGTCCAGGAGGATGAGGGCCGCTGTTTCCCCGTTGTCGAGCAGGGTTCTGATGTCGTCCGTGGCTGCGATGAGGGCTGTCTCGGTGCTGTGGTTGGCACGGAAGCCAGACTGCGAGGGGTCGAGGGATCCGTTCATCTCGAGGAAGGCTGCAAGCTGTCTGTTGACGGTCTTCTCAATGACTTTGGTAGGAAAAGGGAGGAGCGAGATGGGGCGGAAGTTCTTAAGGTCGGTGGGGTCAGCTGTTGGTTTCTTCAGTAGGGCGTTGAGCTCGGGGTGCTTCCAGCTCTCCAGGAAGGTGGCGGTGTTGAAGGAGGTGTTGATGTCGCCCCGGAGTTGGGGTGCGATGATGGAGTCGGCCTTGTTGAAGACGTGGTGGGGGCAGGGGCCGGTCGGAGATCTGGAGTGGATGATGTTCATCGTGCGGGCTGTGTCTTTGGTGGTCACCGCGGTCCAGGTGCAGAGTGTGGCGGTGGGGGGGCGTTGGTTCGACGGTTGGGTGCGTGGATGGTGCGCCGAAGCTGTTGTGGATGTCGGCGATCTTGCGGTGGAAGAACGAGGCGAGAGAGTCGCAGAGATCTTGTGAAGGAGTGATGTCGTTGTTGCCGGTGCTGGGGTTGGAGAACTTCTTGACGATGCTGAAGAGTTCCTTGCTGTCGTGGGCGTTGTTGTCCAGTCGTTCCTTCAGTGATTTCTTCTTGGTAGTGCGGATAAGCTGGTGGTGCTTGCGGGTGGCGTGTTTGAGGGCGGTCATGTTGTCTGTGGTCTGGTCGAGGAGCCAGGCTTTCTCGAGGGTGCGGCAGTTTTTCTTGGAGTCCTTGAGTTCGTCGGTGAATTAGGAGGCTTTCTTGCTTCTGGGTCTGCTGGTGGGGTTCTTTAGTGGCGCGAGGTCGTCGGCGCAGTCGGTCAGCCACTTAGTGAGGTTGCGTGCTGCTTCGTTGGGGTCCGTTGTGCTGGCGGGTGGGTTCTGACTGAGGGAGGTGGTGAGCTGCTCGGTGGTGATCTTGCTCCAGCTCCTATGAGGTACCTGTTGCGGGTGGTGGTGGGTCGTAGTTCTTCTGAAGCTGAAGTGGACACAGCTGTGGTCGGTCCAGTGAAGTCCGGTGGTGTGGCTGAATGTGATGTGCTTGCTGGATGAGAAGACTGGATCAAGCGTGTGGCCGGCGTAGTGGATGGGGGTGTTGACCAGTTGCTTGAGTCCGAGGTTCGTGAGGTTGTCCTGCAGGGCGGAGGTGTTGTGGTCCTTGTTGTTCTCCAGGTGGAAGTTGAGGTCCCCTAGGAGGATGTAGTCAGCGGAGCGGAGGGCGTGCGGGCTGATGAAGTCCGTGATGTCTTCGCTGAATAGTGTACGTGGTCCCGGGGGTCTGTAGACGAGGGTGCCTCTGAGGGTCGTCTTTGGGTCGGTGTGTATCTGGAAGTGGAGGTGCTCGGCGGCGGCGAAGGTGTCGTTGGAGTCGATTGTGATGCGGATGGTGTTCTTGTGTACGATGGAGATGCCTCCTCCAATCTGAATGACGCGGTCTCTCCGGGTGATCTTGTATCCGTCTGGGATGGCGATGGCGATGTCGGGTGCGGAGGAGGCGTTCATCCAGGTTTCTGTGAGGAAGGCGACGTCTGGTGAGGTAGTGTCGAGCAGGTTCCAAAGTTCGATGATGTGTCTGTGTATGGCTGTGGTGCCGGTCTGGATGCAGGTGAAGGGTCCGTGGGTGCGTCTCGGGGTGGCTCGGTGGCAGGCTCTTGTTCGGTCGGGTTTGAGTGCGATGAGGGTGGCGGCGTCGTAGGTCCGTCGTGTGGGCAGGCATCGTCGGGGACCAGGGGTACTGGCACTGGGCGCGGTCCAGGCGCAGACGAGCGCAGACGGGCTTACCTTTGGCACGCCTTCGGCGCGCAATCAGCGCGCCCGCTGCGCGTCAATGCCGTGCATGCGCATGCACTCTGCCATAAATGGAGAGTGGGGGGGCGGGGTGAGGGAGGAGCAGCTGGGAGGTGGAGCGGGGTGGCGAGTGGGGGGAACGATGTGGTGATGCTAGAGGGAGCGGGGGTGGGGCCGCAGGGGAGCAGCGGCAGGGAGCGGAGTGGGGCAGGGGAGAACTGGGCGACAAGGGGCAGCAAAAACCAACACGAGGAGGAGCGCGAAAAAACGGCAAAGAGACAATACAGAGTATAATTTACAAAATGAAGCAGGCTCAGAGGGAAGTCAGGGGCAGGGGGCCAGAGAAAAAACGGCGATGAAACAATACAATACAGATTACAATTTACAAGCGAAGCAGGCACAGAGGGAAGTCAGGGGCAGGGGGCCAGACCTAACAGGGGCACAAGACTACTCCTGGCAGCAGCGGCGGCGGCAGCGGGAGGTCCAGCCGTGAACCTATCAGTGCCTGGACTATGGTCCTCCTCTGGGCAAGGGACAGAAGTGGGAGAAATTTCCTCAGCATTTTTAGAAGACCAAAAAACTGCCCAACTAAACCCAGACTCTAGGATTTAAAGTAAGTCCGTTGTCCACTTTTATTCCTAGATTCTTAGCCACAGAGGTGGCGGCGGAGGGAGGAAACATAGCCGCAGGCCACCAGAACTTCCAGCAAGGGTCCTGGGGGCATCCAAAAAAAAGAAGCTCAGATTTATCCGAGTTACATTTAAGATGATTCTGTTGGAACCTAACGGCCCCTAAACAGCTCTTAATGCTCTCTCCATTAAAATCAGCCGACTCTTCACATGGGAAAAGAAGCTTTGTGTCGTCGGCGTATGATACAATCCGGGCACCATAGGATTCCGCCACTGCCGCCAGAGGGGACATATAGATATTAAAAAGAGTGGGGCTCAGGACCGATCCCTGAGGAACTCCCACCTCCAGTGGCAGCACTGAGGCTGAAAATGGAGGGCCCAGATTGTTTGTTGGCGGTCAGATAGAAAAGACTCGAACCAACTAAAAGCCGCCCCCCTCAAACCAATGTCATAGAGTCTTGAAAGGAGACGGTTGTGGGGGACGGTATCAAAAGGCGCCGAAAGATCCAGCATCACCAGAATCGCCTTTCCTCAGGCATCAAAGACCTCCTTAATAGATTCCGAGACCTCCAGCAGCGCCACTTCGGTGCTCATATTTGCGTGGAACCCAGACTGGGTAGGAGGGAGGACATCATGTGTCTCTAAAAAATTCGAGAGGGAGGAGTGGACATGTTTTTCCACAACCTTAGCAAATGGCGGGAGAAGAAAAATAGGTCTATAATTAGCATGAATTCTGGGGTCAAGGTTAGGTTTTTTCAGGAGAGGAAGAATAAGAGCCTGCTTCCAGGCACGAGGAACAACTCCAGTACTAAGGGATTGATTTAGAACCGGGTTAATTATGGGAATAATAACATGTGCTATTTCGGCAAGAAATTTGGCAGGACAGGGATCCATCGGTGACCCCGATTTTAATTTGGATAGAAGATCCAACGAGGCCAGTGGGGCAAGAGGTGGAAAATTCGAGAGCAAGGGCCGCTCAGGGATGGAATAGGGTGAAAGAACAATGGAATTAGGAACCACAACGGAATCTAACGGCAGGAAGGACGCCTGAATGTTTTTGATTTTACTGGCAAAACAATCTGCCAGTTGAATAAACCAAGGTTCAGAATGAGAACACTTGGATGTTATGGATGAGGGTGATATAAATTCCTTCACTATCGCAAATATTTCCTTGCTAGTTTTGGAAGCAGCTTCGATTCTCCTGGCAAAGTAAGATTTTTACTCCAAAATAATATCTTTGTGATATAACTTAGTACACTCCCTATAATCTTCTTTAAATAAACCATCGTAGTTTCTGCGCCATGCCCTCTCGGCCTTCTTACAGAGCCTTCGACTTTCATTGAGTGCAGGCGTAAACCAAGGTGCCGATGCACGTGCAGTGTTTTTGCGGGCAGACGAGAAAGGTGCCAGCTCGTCAAGGCGCTGCGCGAGCCAAGTCTGAAAAAGAACTAAATCGGCTTCTAAATCGCCTATGGGCAGGCAAGGATGTGCTGTCAGAGACTGTGCTAGGATGTCGGATGATACGCGATGAAAAGCGCGCGAGGCCGGGGACAGACGACTGGAGCCACTATTTCTCAATCTGGGTACACATAAAATATCAAAATTCACCAAATAGTGATCAGACCACAGCACAGGTACAGGTGTGGCAACGGCAATGGGAGTAGTGGAGAACATTTGGTTTTTGTTTCCACGACTCTGAGAGATACATTTTTATTTTTGGGAAACAAAGTTGTCATGTTTAAGCGGTTGTCAGAAAGGAATCCCTTCTTGTGTATTCGAGAAAGTTTCTAGTGACCTTAGAGTTAGCTGGCACACACACACACAATTAAGTTTAGTACATTCAATAGAGACCCAGTTGACCTCAGTCCTTCGTCAAATCTATAGGATATATTATTCCAATGCGCAGAGCCTATTGGGAATATAGGAACTACATTACATGGGGCCCAACGTTTGGTAAGGCACTAATTTAACGCTAGATACTAAAGTAACTCAGTCGTACTTTTCTCAAAGACCCCTTTTTCCCATAATACTCCAATAGACGTCTGGAGTGGGTTAAGGGATAATATCCACCATAGCTGAGTAGGACGAAAAATCCTATGTATTAGTTTTTGGTTTGTTCAACGTTGAAGGATACAGTGTTCCAAAATATTGTGCACCTTATCTTTGTTTCCTTGAAACTTGCTCTGCAACTTTCATTAAACAATGTCGAATAAGGCCGACAACACCAAAACCGGTGGAGCTGCAGCTGATCCAGCCGATGCAGTTTTTAACATAACAGGCTTTAATGAAGCCGACGATGATGCGATAAGCATTCCAGAAACTTTAAGGAAAACCATCATTATAAAACGTATACGAAATGGCCTATCAGCAAGAGGTGGTAGGCTAGTTTTTGTGATAGAGGCACATGAATATCATCAGACAGAGGTATTCTATTCATGGATCGTCTTCCCTGAAGCAAATCCAGTACCAAAAGTGTTTCACTTCTACAAAGAAGATGAACCACCAGAGGAATACATACCTTTCGAGGATATTGAAATTCCACTAACATTAAAGGTGCCCTAAAAACATATACATCACATTACCAGGCTCGGTCCACTAGGTCAACCAGGAGCAACATGGCTAGCTTTAGCCAACTACTGACCTGGCCCTGACATTGAAGCAATGTCAGACGATAAATTACTTAGTAATATTCAAAATTTAATTGAATTATATAGTTAAAGGTCTTTATTAAAAATACTCCCACTCTTCCTTAAAAGAAGTTTGGAGAGCACTAAACAAACTTCTAAAGAGAAGCGTTCTCAATCCCGAGGTAGGTCTCCTCAAAAAGAGCCCTCTGAAAGGAGGTATAACCTCAGGAATAGGGGTAATTTGAGAAAACCTGATAGATATCAAGATACTGATACATGTTCCTTTCGTACATTTCAGACTTCCTCACAGAAATCCAAAAGAAGAGGACACAAGGAAGAACGTGTGAAGTCCTAGGATGATAAACACGTTCAGAAAAATAAGAAAACTCAATTCACCGAAAAGAAGGTAGCAGGTCTAAAAATCAAACATGCTGAGGATCTTGAGGACACAACTCAAGAACGGGGAATGGGCTCAAATGATGCTGGACAGCGCAGCAGAAGTCACCATAGCTCGCAACAACTTGAGGGATCATCTGGAGACAGTGGACTTGAATGAGTACATCCAAGTTGAAACTACAGATACCAGGGTTAGTGTCCCACATAAGTTATACAAAGTAACACTCCGGATGGAGGGGGACATAACTAGAAAAATAAGAGCACTCTTTTTGGAGCGAGTCTCTCAGGGTTATGACAGTCTTCTAGCTGAACAAGACTGGCCACCTGAATTTGTCAGGGAATGCCCACATGGCAAATCATTGTGCCAGCTTTCTCCAACCACATTCCAATTCATTTAAAATATACTTATGACAGGAAATGGGCAGTAGCCCAGGCTCCTGCATTATATAAAAATCACGTAGGACGGGATGAGAATTCTCCTCACCATAAAATCCAATTAAAAAATCAACCAACTGCATAAAGGCAGTATCCAGTTAAGCAAGAAGCTAAAAAAAAGTCAGGGAGACCTTAGATCAACTTGAATACCAAGGGGGGATTGAAAAAAGCACCTCGTCAATGAACAATCCTTTGTTTCCTGTCGCCGAACCAAACAATACATATCTTCTAGTTTTGGATTACAGACCTCTAAACTCTTGTTGCAAAACATTTGCAGTACAAAATGCACATAGTGCAGCACTAATGAATAACATTGTGCGTAAAAAATACAAAACCACATTAGATATTTCTAATGGTTTCTTTTGTCAAAACATTGCCCAAGTAACAGAGTTACTACAAACCTATGATGACAAGGCATTATCATATGTCGATGACATCTATCTAACAGACGATAACTTGGATAGGCCCTTGAACAGGGTGAACACCATAATAGTGGGCTTCGCCTCTGAAGGGTACAAATTCAATTTTAAGAAATCACAAATTGTTTATTTAAACGTCCTTTTCCTAGGATATGAACTTTCAAGTGAAGACAAAAGCATGGCAGCAAACATTCTAGAGAAATGTGCGCTGCTCCAACCTCCAAAAACGCTGAAAAACTTAGTCGATTCTAGGTTTCCTGAATTTCTGAAGAACTTACATTCTAAACTAAGCAGAAACTGTTAAACTTCTCTACGAATTAATCAAACCTGATTTCAAAACAGTTAATTGGACTAAAAAACACATAGAATTTTTGCGTTCATTGCAAACAAACATGTTAGCAACAAAACATTTACAAACACGCGTAAACGTACGCAACTTAGTGATCCGAATCATTTCAGGTCAGTGCGGATTCACACACTGACCCAGTGATTGCGACTCCTCTGAGGCGGAAGCCGGAGGACAGTTAGCAGCGATCTGAACCTGCTCACTCTTCTTTTAAAGCGTGTAATTTACGGTGTTTTTAGAAAACTTGTGTCTTTTTGGGAAACTTGCTTGCACTCACCCTGCTCAGCCGCACCTCGCGCAGACGATTAGACTCTGCCGCGTTGGGGGTTGACTCGTTCCTGCCCACCTCTGACGAGATGTGCCCCGCCCATCTGGCTATTTAATCTCCCGCCCTCCCGCTCGCCTTAGACCCAGTGATTGCGACTCCTCTGAGGCGGAAGCCGGAGGACAGTTAGCAGCGATCTGAACCTGCTCACTCTTCTTTTAAAGCATGTAATTTACTGTGTTTTTAAAAAACTTGTGTCTTTTTGGGAAACTTGCTTGCACTCACCCTGCTCAGCTGCTCCTCGCGCAGACGATTACACTCTGCCGCGTTGGGGGTTGACTCGTTCCCGCCCACCTCTGACGAGATGTACCCCGCCCTTTCTCACCCCAATATAATTCACACCACTTCCCATATGCGCAGCGGGCGGGCGCGCCAAAGGCAAGCCCGTCTGTGCCTGTCCGCGCCCTGAGGCGCCCGGCGGCCAGAAATCCTGCTCAGGCCATGCCGACGCTCCATAGCTCAATCACCTACTCCTCTGAGGAGCTTCATCTCCTTCATCTTCATCTCCTTCATCTTCATCTCCCCTCTTGCTCAGCTTTGGACTGCTCGCTCAAATCGCCATCTAAATGCCCTCAGTGCTACTTCACTTTTTCGGGCAACATTGCACTGCCAGCGCCACCAACTCCCCCCTACAAGTTTTGGAGTATTAATTGTCGATCTCTGCCTAAAAACAGAGATCATATATTCGACCTATTAGTCTCCTCTCAGCCGGATGCCTTGTTCCTAACGGAAACCTGGCTCCATGCGAACTCTGGCCCAGACGTGGCTAGTGCCCTGCCACCTGGATATGTTATAGTCAGACAGGATCGTTCCACCGGGAAAGGCGGTGGGATAGCGATCATTTTTAAAGACATCTACTCCTGCTCCCTTAACGCTGCCCCTTTTCCAAACTGCGAAGCTGCTATATTCAAGTTAGCAGTCTCCCCTCGACTGACGCTATCGGGCATTCTCATCTATTGCCCCCCTGACAAGCCCACGCAGTGGCTGTCATCATTTGCTGAATACGTTGCCCCTCTCGCTTTGAAGGCAGCCTATTTTACGATTTTGGGAGACCTAAATCTCCATCTAGAGGATACACAGAATGGCTTAAGCAGAACGCTTTTATCTGACTGCGAGGCCATCAACCTAACTCTACGTAACCAAGGACCCACTCACCTGGCTGGCCACTTACTCGACCCCATCATTTCCAATATTCTGTTCGACTGCACCTCCCCTGCGCTCCCCCTTGACTGGTCCGATCAGTTTGCCATCTATTTCACCATGCCTGCAGATACTATCAAGGACATGCCCCCTCCTGGCCCTATGGGCAATCACAGAGCCTGGTCTAAGTTGAATATTTCTGCATTCAATTCCTCTCTTTCTGCCACCTACCCTGATACCAATCTTGGGTGTATTTCCCTGGCTCAGGAAGTATCCTACTGGCTAACCTCCAATATCAATCGCCACCTGCCGCCCTGTCCCAGACGACCAATTTCCCATCTTACCCCTGACCCATGGTTCACGGATGATTTAAAAGCTATCAAATCCGAATGCAAACATCTGGAGAGATCTTGGAGAAAAACTTACGCCTCGAACGATAAACTAACCTATCGATCAGCTCTCAAGCGATACCACCAAGCCTGTAGAAAGGCAAAAGCCCTCTTTGTCTCAGACATTATTGAAAAGGCTATTAACCGGCCAAAAATTCTCTTTTCTATGGTCAAAAAACTAGCAGGCTCAAACAGCGCCCCCACTCCCCCAGTGTTGGGAGAAGTGGAATGCAATAAAATTGCGGATTTCTTCATATCCAAAGTTGAAACCATCTACAACACTCTGTCCTCTGCCCCCTCCAACCCTCCCCCCGGTCCCCTCACTCTGGACCCTTCGAGCTCGTTACCTCAGCAAACTCAGATCTCAAACTGGCCCTTGTTAGATCCTATTTCGCTACTTACTCACATGACGAAGGTCAACTCGGGCTCCCCCCTGGACCCAATCCCTATGAACATCCTTCACCAGCTCTCTCCTGAGGCTCTACTAGTTATCCAAGAGCTCCTGAACTCCTCACTACAGGAATCTATAGTCCCGGAGGAATGGAAAAGAGCCCTGGTGGTCCCACTCTTGAAAAAACCTGGTGCAGACCCCAAGATACTCGCCAATTTTCGGCCCATCTCGCTGCTTCCCATGTTCTAAAAAATCCTGAAGAGGCATGTTAACATCCACCTTTCCTCTCACGTGGAGACCACAGGCTTTCTACATCCGTCCCAGTCAGGATTCCGCCCCCACTACTCCACTGAAACTACCCTGTTACTGAGAACTTACGTACTCCTCTCGATCATGGTGAGACTGCGGCGCTTATTCTTCTAGACTTAAGCGCCGCATTCGACACGGTCTCACACTCCATCCTTCTGCGAGCCCTGAGAATGGTTGGAGTGACCCGCCCTGCCCTTGCCTGGTCTCGTTTTTGAATAAACGTACTTTTCAGGTTGTCTCTTCCGGTTCCTCCTCCTCCGTCCATTCATCTGCGTATAGTGTCCCACAGGGATCCTCACTGAGCCCTATGCTCTTTAATATCTACATGAGACCCCTGGCTACCACCGTGGAAGACGCTGGTCTATCCCTCTACTCATACGCAGATGATACCCAGATTCTCTTCTCCCTCTCCTCAGCCACAGCAAATGCCCCATCCGCCCTTAAACTTGGACTTAGCCGAGTGGCCGAATGGATGCAGACGAATCTTCTGAAGCTGAATGGAGATAAGACGGAGGTGCTCATTCTGGGCAAGCAAAAGCACCTCTGGAGCCCTGTGCACTGGCCTCCAGAAATGGGCCCTCCACCCCTTCCAGTGACCCAGGTTCGCAACCTTAGCTTTGTCTTGGATGACTCGCTCTCGATGCGACACCAAGTGGTTAAGGTGGCAGCCACGTGTTTTTCCATCTTGGGCTGGCTTAGGAAAATACTATGGATGCTACCACTAGGGACTAGAGGCTCAGTGGTCCAGGCCTTAATCACCTCCCGCCTGGACTACGGCAATGTACTGTACCTCGGAGTCACCTTGGAGCTTCAGAGAAGGCTTCAGCCAGTCCAGAATTCAGCTGTTCGCCTCCTATGCAAGGTCCAATGGAGATCCCCAATCTCCCCTGCACTCAGAGACCTTCATTGGCTCCGCATTGCCAACCGTGTCAAATTCAAGGCCCTCTGCTTCATGCACAAAATCAAGCAAGGGTCAGCCCCAGTCTACCTCCAGGCCCTTGTTCAACAACACTCTCCTTCCCGTCATCTTAGATCATCAGGTCTAGGCAATTTTCAAATTCCACACTTCAAACTAACGAGAATGGGCAGGGGCGCCTTCTCCTGCGCTGCCCCCAGGCTATGGAATTCCCTTCCGACGTCATTGAAACTTGAACCATCCTTGCTGAAATTTCGCAGAGAACTTAAGACCTGGCTCTTCTCTCAATAACACCTGCGATGCTCAAACCACTGCTTCTTTGGCGCCGGGAGACCCCTTGTGGGTAGCTGCGCGCCCTATGAATTTAAATACAAATACAAAATACAAATACTTAACCTTTAATGAAGAAGAAAAAGTACCAATAGCTTACAAATCACATTTGTACACACAAGCCGAAATGAAATTCACTTCAACAGAATAAATTCTGACAGCGGTTCAAACTGCAGTAGCAAAAGAGAGAGCCCTTGCACAGGATAAACGTGTTATGCTCGTTACACCTGTACCTGCCTTAGAGGCAGTGACAAAAGCGAGCATTCCCAATGCTAAAGCTTTACATCCAAGATGGATGCAATGAGTTTATTCTCTTGCTGCAAAAGACGTTGAATACGTTTTTGACCCTTATTTGAAAACACAACATTTTTACAATACGAACAAGAATGCTACTACTGCAATACTGCCTCTAGAACAGTATGAATGTATAATTTATACTGACGGATCAGCCCAGCCCGCTACGGAGGGGTAAACAAGCTTATAGTGCTGCGTGCCCGATTGTTAAAGGTCGCTGGCGCCATGATAAATTCCGACCAATGGACACTAAAACGCAATCTCTAGGAGATTTTACAGCTCAGCGGGCTTAACTTCAAGCATTCAAGATGGGGCTTGAAAATACAGATCGCAAATTCCCCACACTCATAGTGTGTGATTCATATTATTGTGTTCAGTCTTATAATGAATACTTGCAAAACTGGATTCAAAACGGTTACAAAGATGCAAAAGGTGGCAGAATTAAGCATAAATTGCTTTGGGAACAAGTAGTTCAGTTACGACAAGAACTACAAAAGGCTCACTTTATACATACACTGAGTCATCAACGTGATGGCATTCACGTTGCAGGGAATTCATTGGCTGATGAAGCCGCAAAGGCAGCTGTGCAAACCGCTTCCATCGCTGCAATCACTCGTTCAAAAACGAAAATAGACAGCGAAATAATGCAAGCTGTCAATGCTTCAAGCAAAGACAGTGGTAAAACATTACTAAAACCCTTTCCACTCAAATACTCATGTATAACTGATGCAAATAATGTTCAGTTTGATCGAATCCCTGGAGTGGGGGATAGGGTAATTCCAAACATGGAACATAGATTAGGACTAATTTTAGCAGCACATTGAGGGCTCGCTTCTGCACATGCAGGTGTTTCTGCTACAGTTTAATAATAAAAACAGAGATACTGGTGGCCGCCCATGAGGAAACAGACCAAAAACTATGTTTTGGAATGTGAAATCTACCAAAAGATAAAAGTGTCTGCAGTGAAACGTCCTGCCCAGACGCCCCTATTAATTTCAGACAAACCATTAGCTTGCGTTTACCTGGATCACTGCGGTACCTTACAGAAGGATGGTAACTATAAATATCTCATGGTCACAGTGGATTTATCCTCAAGATTCATTTGGATGGGACCTCAGCGCTCGGCTGACGCTCGAACTGTTATAAAAGATTTGCGAGTCTTTATCGGCACATATGCAGTCAGCACACTACATTCTGAATGGGGTCCTGAATTTAGCTCTCGAGCTTACAAGGAGACCATGGCCAAATCGGGCGTTGCATTGCGGTACTCTAGTCCATCCCATCCTGAGGGAAATTCGGTAGTGGAGAGAAAAAACCGGGACATAAAGCAATCTATAACAGTTAGGGTATTAGGCTCGGGTGATGAGTGGGTCAAACATCTAATAAGTGTCCAAAGTAGTCTTAATAATCTGACAAGAAGTTCCCTAGGGGTAATCACTCCATATGAAATCCTTTTTGGAGCAAGAATTATTATTTTGGATCTCGATTGTCAGACTTTAGTGGTAGAACAAAAACCCTTTGATATCAAAGATCATTTGGCTGTTTTGCGGGACCTAAATGAAATAAGGAAAAGCCAAAGTAACATGTTCCTGAAGCCAACAACCACTGAAGAGAAACCGACCGTCACAGCAAGACCTGTATGGATTCCAAAAATTGGGGATCTAGTCAGAGAAAAGATCGCGGACAAGAAGGAATTTGGGCCTTCTTACAGACAACCAGTACCTGTCCTAGCAATCCACGGATCAAGAACAGTATTACTGCCGCCCCTTGCTGGTAAAAAGGAGAACAGGTTTGTGTCCATCGACCTGGTAAAACTTCATCATGTGGCCGATCTTAAGCATTAGGCCAAGTGGACTCCAAAGGTATAGCAGACGCCCTAATCTGTCTACTATCCAAGAGGTTCAAACTGAGAGACTCATCACCTTTGAAGAATCTGCAGTGCGAAAAGAAGGACTATGCAACAAAGCCATGGAACCTGTACTTCTTGAGACCCGAATAACAGTTGTCAAGAAACGCCTGTCTACAATGAAATAGCATCTGACTATACAAATGTAACAAGTGATCAAGTGGTTCCAGTGATTTCAACGAATCCTGATGCAATCCCTACAGTTGACAGAACTGCCTCTGGCTATTTCATTAACTTTGATACGTTTTCCGAGGATCCCAGCGAACCTGAAACGACGCCTGTAAAAAGATCTTTGAAAGAACAAGTAACAGAACTTTTTCATCACCTGGAAAAGACTTATCTGGTTTCACAATTGATTGGACTTTGGATTGCATTGGGTGTACTTTTTCTTCTACTTTGGTTGACTCTTGTAATAACTTTGGGAATGCTGACAAATGGAAGATATGTTAAAAAAGGACACAGCAAGTAAAAAGATCAACTTACTCCTCAAGCCACACAAATCATCTCATTGTGAACAAAGAGACTTGTCATCAGTGAACATCACAGCCGTTCCTACACCTGGTAGTAAAGCTTGGGACAGACCTGACTGTGACATTTTCGGTCCTGCGTAGCTGTTGAAGATTCCACACCAGTTCAAGATTTCCTTGAATGACTTTGTTTCATCTAGTACCTTTTCTGATGATTGGGACTTCGATACTGTTAATAATATGATGTCAGACTTGGAAATGTCTGCGGTATTTACAAATCATGAATACTTAGAAGGTTCATTCGATTATGAACAAATGTATTGTTATAATCAATATGGTCATCATTTCTTGCACAAATCTGCAAATCCTAGAAATGTATTGAAATATAACCATTGGGAACATTGTCCAACGCCACCAAAGGGTAGCTCAAAAACACTTTATGGCAAATTTCCATACTTTTCAGGTTTTAATGTTTCAAACCCAGAATCATTTTACTTTAAAAATGTTAATAGGACAGGAATGAAAAGTATGTTAACAAATAGCTAGTAAATGTATTCTGCTACCTTTTATGCTCAGCTGTCTTTGTTAGGTTTGACTTTTGGAAAGACAACATTGAGACAAAAACTGTCTGGGGCACAAAAGACTGGCAGTTGCAGGGATTGAAAGCCTTGTTTAGAGCCTGCATCATCCCAGAGCAAATTATGTTTTTGAATGACACTGTCCAACAGATATCTTTTCCTGGGTTAGCCAAGATTAAAGATCTGAACAATACGTCCATACCTACACCTACACCTGATAGCAGTAACACTTCAGAGGGGGTGGTCGACGTATATACTATTTTGCATCACAACAGAGCAGATCCAAATTGGGAAAAATGGTTAATCTGGCCCACAGACACAAACAACTATCAAGATAGATTCCCGAATAAGACACAAGGGTTCACATTCACTAGGCCAGATCCAAGATATGTTCAGAGACAGCATCCAGGAATAGTAACAACATACAGTGTAGGGAAACTGTGCCTTGAATGGCTACACAAGTCTACACTAAAGGAAGTAAAACAACACTTATCTTTACTTAAAGATGGCGCTAATCTGAGGGACTTCTTACAAGGACCTACTAAACTGAGTCATAAAAAGTTTATTATACGCTGGTATCTATGCTCCTTACAATGAAGCATGGAAGATTACGCATGCAGACACTGCAGAACGAATACGAGAAATTGATCGTATTAATTTAGAGAAATCTCTCTCTGTAGTTGACAATGGGTTAACGACTCTGTCATCCAGGATATCTTCTTGGACAGCATAGTATCCTCTGCCATAGACATAATGGAACAGGACTTGGTCATGTTGCAACATGGTCAGTCGCAATTACGTTCTATAATGCGATTAGGCTGGACGTTACAAAACCTTCATTCAGGCTATGTCCCTTGGCGTTTAATCAATACCACGTCACTGTTTTCAGAATTCCATCTCACTGATAAACAGATCAAACTGGCACACAGGGGAGCAGACTATACGGTGCTGAACATTGAAAAACTGGAAAGATTGCCATTTACTTTTGCTGAAAAGCCAGCCATTGAATGGATAATACACAGAACAATCACTCTGCCTGTTACACTTTTCCATTTTCAGTGTTGCTTAAAATATATACCAGCAGGCATATATGAAAGGTTGAGTAAATACATCAAGACATCCTGGGAATTACCATACACAAACAAATGTTGGAGTGGGGGGAAAGAAGTGTTTCTTATGGTAAAAATTGTGAAAACGCTCTCTCCTTTGTCAGGGTATTAATTTACACGGGGCCTGCTATGGTTCCTCTAACAATTTATCCTGCCACCTGCAAGGTTCACCAGCTGCAGTGATTGATCCAATTTTTAGGCAACTTTCTAATGGGAGTTACATTATGTTGAATGATCACAGCTGCTGTGGCATGTTGCAAGGTTTAGCCTATCTCATAACTGTGTCACTTGCTGTATGCAAGTATTGTTTCCAAAAACCAAGACAGACCGGGAGTTGCCGCTTTGGCCTTCACGGAACATCTCTTCTATATGAATTGATACTTTAAGCAGAATGAAAGCTATTCTTTTACAGAAAACTATGCCACTGACCTCGGCCAAAGAGACATATGATCTGCAAGTCTCAAGGACTTCTGCAGAGATACACACCCTATTAACTACAAATTGCCCTGTACATTTCTCAGAAATGTTAGGTCATACCTTAAACATGTCTGATACGAGCGGTATTGTACATGTATTTAAGACAATTTTTTCGGGTGTTAGCACCTTTTGAAGCAGTCCGAGGAATATTTCCAAACATCGTGCACTCTTTGTTTGGCGGATTGCCTCTCATTTTAGGACTCGCTGCAGGGATACTATTTTTGCTCCTAACTCTTCGATGTGGCAAGCCAATCCACAGCAGATACCCAGATCACCGTGGAAAATACTCTACTGGAGATGGTGTCGTGAGCGCATAGTCCAAATTTTGGGATTAACTTGTTTAAGAGAATTGAATACCACATGGTTTATGTCATTCAGACCAATCTGGTAAGATTGCATCTTACCTGTTCTACGATGCCTGCTATGTGGAGAAGAATGAGTGTTGGACATCTGTCTCACACTCCCATCAGTCCTGCCAATGGATATTGATACTTTGCTTGGACCAGTGACAGCTCATGTACTGTGTTGTCCCCAGCGCCTACCAATCCTGATGAGGCCATTCATTGAGATCTCACAGACGCAATATGCTGACAGTGAGGTACGAGAGAAAAGCGGCACACAGGTACCATCCAATTTGAACATTAATAATGCGACCAACACTGAGGGCGATGCTTCACATCTATGTGCTATTAATCTTCTTAACTAGGTAATCCAACTTTCACCTACAATGGTAGACAAATTCTTTACAGACTTAGAAGATTTTATGTTTTCACCAAACAATAACACTGACTTTTGATTTGGCACGCAGTGTTCTGAGAGACTCTGAATTCGACCTTAATTTTTCAAAACAAAGTCCTAACTTTGGAACTGTATTTCTTTTTTTCTATGATCAAACTTTTGTTTTTCCAAATTTATATTTTTTCATTTTTTGGCACAAAGTAATCTGCTTAAAGTAGAACTATTCATAGAGCACTAGAATTCTTTGAAAACTTCCAAGAGGCAATATTTGACTTTGTCCACACTCAAACCGTTTATATAATCTGCCATGGAATGGTCTCAACTTTTATTTCTGTAATTAAGAGCCATTTCATAAATATATTTTCGTGATTCATTCGCATAGCATTTTCAAATGTCATCTACATGCTTTGAATCAAACATTGCTTTAAATGCAAACAGCACAAATGCTTTTCGTGTACAACCAGTACCAATGCATTTTTTATGTATTTTGGGTGGGTTTTAACATATCATGTTTAGATATGTTTTTATATGTTTAGAACTTAGTAATGTCGTACATAAGAAAGTGGAGTGGGTGCTGTGTGGCGTTTTAAGCGCAGAGAGAATTTTCCCGATTCATGCCCTTATAAAGGTACAATTCACATTGGCCTTATATAGGCATAGAAATCAAACCCTTATTTAGGCATAGCCCATGCTACCCAAATAAAGGCATGGCTACTTCCACCCGTATCAAACGTCACAACAACTTCTTGGAAAACCAGCTTAAGCGGTCAGGGACTTCCCCTTGCTTGAATATTGATTTATCCAAGAACTCAGTTACATTACAAAGAACAACTATTCCCTAGGGGTTCTTTCCTGACGTTCATATGCGCTACTTTACGTCACACAATGGCATTCCTAAACACCTTCAAGGTATAAATATACCTTCACTTACTATAGCAAGATACAGTGGTTCGGAGCAGTTCGAAGACCTACTTGCCCGACGCAGGTCGCTACAGCAAGTGCAGAAGGAAGCCGACTCTCCAGCTTACGCACTGATCAGGAAGCTGCCCTTCTCCTGCAGAGAATCCAGCTCCAGTGTTTCCGGCTCCCCTTGTGGGGTGTTGGGAAATCGAGTCCCGAGACAGAGATACCAGACCTCCTTCATTCTAACAAGGTATGGAGCTGATTAGTACTTCGAGAAACCTTTGGTAGATTCTTGGTAAAAGCTAAACCTATGCTACACAATACTTACTTCTTCCCTCGTACTAGACTTAGGTTAGGTACATTGGGGTAGAAGTATTTTAGAAGCACCAGTTGAGTATTTTAGTCAATGCTATTTATGTGTGTATTTTTATATGGCTTAGAAACCATACAATGCTCTTACAGTATTATTTCATATTACTGTTTACGCTGTACGCATTATACTTTGCAGTCTGCATAACGATTGTAGCAGCTCACCTCTCTTGCATGAGAAAGAAGACCGTTCAATAAACCCTTTTTATTGAAAAAGCCCGTCTGACTATTTCTCTGCAAACTCTGTAGAAACGAAGCATGCACAATTGACTGAGTGGAATACTAATCTATTGTTTCCGCGACTCTGAGAGATATATTCTTATTTTTGGGAAACAAAGTTGTCATGTTTATGCGGTTGTCAGAAACGCATCCCTTCTTGTGTATTCGAGAAAGTTTCCAGTGACCTCTAAGGGCCTCATTAGGATGGCGGTGAATCCGCATCCTCCGGGCCGGCGGAAGCCACCGCCGGCCCGTAGGATGCGGATTCACCGCTGCGGCCACAGAAAACACCCACCGCCAGATTAGGATGGCGGTGGGATTGCTGTGGGACCAGTGGCGGACAGCAGGTCTGTCCGCCGCTGATCCCTGGGTTTTGGAGGGCTATTTGGTGGCTATGTCTGCAAGACACGGTCAGCCAAATTAGGAAGCATGTGTAAACATGCTTTTCCGCGGCGGTTTTTCAGCCGTGGAAAAGCATGTGGAGCTTTGCTTCTGGGGGGCCCTTGCAGGCCCCCAGGGTGAAGGGGGGGGGTGGGGTGCACATGGGGGTACCTATGGTACCCCCCTGCATTTGCATGCACAAAGCGGCAGGCACCGCGCGGTGCCTGCCGCTTTGTGCATGCAAATGCAATGCATGCATTTTTAACATTGCGCCGGGTGCTGCTTGAAGCAGCACCCGCGCAATGTTAAGGATACAGGATGTGACCCCCAGGGTGGCGGTCGCTTCCTAATTGGCATGGAGGGACCGCCGCTGCCCTTGCGGATGGTCCCTCCACCTCGGGGGTCCGTCCGCCATCCTAATGAGGCCCTAAGTTAGCTGGCACACACACAATTAAGTTTAGTATATTCAATAGAGACCTAGTTGACCTAAGTCTACGTCAAATCTATAGGATATATTATTCCAATGCCTATTGGAAATATAGGAACTACACCCCCACAGCAGCGGCACTTACTGGCACCGGTGGGAGAGCAATACCAAAGGGGATGATGGACGGAGTGTTTAATAATGCGAGCACTCACCCCCAGTCAACTGATCTGGGTTTAATCCATCATCGTTCTTTAGCTCACTCCGCCACCCCATTTCAGACATGGCCATATGTAAATCATTCTGCCTCTGTGCCTCATGAGAACAGTCCAGCCCGAAATACCAAGCCATGTCTTTCCTGGACCGGAAACACGCATCCTGGGACCGGTTTCTGGCTAATCAGCCATCATCAGCGAGGCTATCTTGAATCCAGTGGCAAAGTGAGCAAGGGACCCATGTCCGGGCATACCCAGCCAATTTAGGGCGAACAAATCAATACCAAAGGGGATGATGCACAGAGTGTTGAACAATGCAAGCACTCACACCCAGTCAACTGATCTGGGTTTAATCCATCATCATTCTTTAGCTAACTCCACCACCCCAGTCAGACATGGCCATATGCAAATCAGTCTGACCCTGTGCCAGATGGGAACAGTCCAACCTGAACTACCAAGCCATGTCTTCCCTGGAACCGGAAACAGGCATCCTGAGACCGTATTCTGGCTAATCAGCCGTCATCAGCCAGGCTAGCTTGAATCCAGTGGCAAAGTGAGCAAGGGACCCATGTCTGGGCATACCCTGCCAACTTAGGGCGAACAAAGCAATACCAAAGGGGATGATGCACAGAGTGTTGAACAATGCAAGCACTCACCCCCAGTCAACTGATCTGGGTTTAATCCATCATCATTCTTTAGCTAACTCCACCACCCCAGTTCAGTTATGCAACCGTTGGCGGAGGTTGTTCACCCTTTTGGTTTTGAAATTGTGACCTACGCTGATGACACTCAGCTTGTGCTGGCTCTGAATCAGCCAGGTCACACCCCATCAAACCTGAACAGTTGCCTAGTAGCAGTCACAGAATGGATGGCCTCTTCCCATTTAAAACTTAATGGGGACAAAACTGAATTGATGTTCCTGGGGTATACAGCTGACCCCAGTTCCACTCTTCATTGGCCACTCTGTATGGGCCCCCCTCCAGAACCAAAAAAGCAAATTAAAAGCCTGGGCATGTGGCTGGATAATACTCTTACTTTCAACCAGCAAGCCACAATACTCTCCACCACCTGCGTCGGGCTGATGCGTAGGCTGCGGAAAATTCTACCTCTTCTCCCATTTCAGGCCCGCAGGATAATGGTCCAGGCCATCATCCTGTCCCGTCTCGATTATGGGAATGCCCTATATCTGGGTGCACCGATCAGCACACTCAAAACGCTGCAAGTCACCCAGAACGCAGCAGCATGTCTACTGTTAGGCCTGCCCCGTAGTCACTCGGGCACTGCTGCCCTGAGAACTTTACACTGGCTGCCCATCCAAGCCAGAGTTAAATTTAAGGCGATGTGCATAATGCATAAGGCCATGTGGAAAAATGCCCCCGCAATGATCTGTTCCTTAGCCACTCCTTACTATCCTCAAAGATCATTGCGTTCAAGCACGGCCTTTTTGGCAACAACGCGCAAAATCAAACGGGCCAGGTGGGGCGGACGCTCCTTCTCCCTGAATGCGGCTGTGACTTGGAACTCTTTACCTTCCACGCTCCGGAATGAGCCCAATCTTTTAAAATTTCAAAAAACCCTTAAAACTTTTCTTTTTTCCAAATAAATCAGCAGTCTCCCAGAAGTAAGCAACTACAGCGCTACGAGGCCTTCGGGTAGTTATGCGCTCTACAAAACCCACTTTCATTTCATTTCAGACATGGGCATATGCAAATCAGTCTGACCCTGTGCCTCATGGGAACAGTCCAACTCGAACTACCAAGCCATGTCTTCCCTGGACCGGAAACAAGCATCCTGGGACCGGTTTCTGGCTAATCAACTGTCTTCAGCCAGGCTAGGTTGAATTCAGTGGCAAAGTGAGCAAAGGACCCAGGTCTGGACATACCCTGCCAACTTAAGCCGAACAAAGCAATACCAAAGGGGATGATGGACGGAGTGTTGAACAATGCAATTACTCACCCCAAGTCAACTGATCTGGGTTTAATCCATCATAATTTTTTAGCTCACTCTGGCGGCGATGGAATGCTGGTGAAGGATCAGGTTGGCCGCGACAGCCGTGGAGCCCTGGCCAGGGACACACACAGCGGGAGAACTCAGCTCAGCAGTGTCGCAGGGAGACAGGAGTGCAACCAATCCAAGTCTCAGGGTCGGGTGAGTGGCAATGCTGCGGTGTGCAACTGCGATGGGCGCTGTGTCTACAGGATTTTGAATGGATGTTTGGCTTGGCCGGCAGAGCCCACTCAAGGTGGGCCATCTTGCAGCCGGCCAAGCCACGCCCCAATCTCACAGAAAGTTTGTGGTGTGCCTTTTGCTGTAAGAGAGGAAATGAAGTTAGAACTAGAGAAACTCAAAGCAGAAGGCATCATTGAAGAGGTGGAAGGTAGCCAGTGGTTGGCTTCAGTAGTAGCTGCCAGGAAAGCTAATGGCAATCTTCACCTTTGCATTGATCTGATAGAATTAAATAAACAAGCTGTAGTTGGTAAGTAGCCTCTCCCTAAGATTTCTGACATGCTCATGTTACTCAAGGGAGCTAAGGTCTTTTCTACGGTGGATCTCAAATCTGCGTACCACCGGATTATACTAAATGAACAGTCTAGGGATCTCACCTTTTCATTACGCCCTTTGGAATGTTCAGATTTATCATATTACCATTTGGTCTTGTGTCTGCAGCATCAGTTTTTTAAAGGGCTCTCGAGAAAATGTTAAAGGTTTAACAAGGTGTAAAGATTTATCAAGTCTATGTGTTCAGTGAATTAGAACATGACATGAGAGTAAAGCAAGTTTTGCAAAAATTTGATCAATTTAATTTATTGTCAGGCTAGACAAGTGCAAATTTAAGAAATCTTCTATTGATTACCTAGGCCACACTATCTCCTGTGAAGGTGTAGCACCCAGGAAAGATTAGTAGATGTCATATAGAATTTAGCTTCTCCAACGTGTAAAGAAGAACTCATGATGTTCCTTGGAATGGCTGAGTGTTGCAGCAAGTTTCTAAAAGGTTTTGCTGAGAAGTGTGTTAACATGAGGTCGTTGTTGCGTAAAGGTGTTGAATTTGCATGGTCTGAAAAATGTGAGATCGAATTTAGACATATAAAGGAAATGTTGAAGAGATCCCTGTGCTAATTCAGTTCTCATCACTGATGCGAGCATGAGAGGCTTAGGTGCCAGGTTGCAACAAGAGAATGGAAGTTCAGAAAAGGTAATTTTGTTTCTTTCTCATAGTCTTCGAGGAGCAGAACTTCACTACTCCGTAATTGGGAGAGAGGCTTTTGCAGTGCACTGGGCTATTAAAAAATGTAAGAATTTGCTTTGGGGTTCAAAGTTTGAGGTTCGCACAGGTCACAAGCCTCTTTGTGAGATATTTAAAAAAAAAAAAAAGGTATTGATGCTATTTAGAGCAGAATTTCCAAATGGGTTGTTGCGTTGCAAGAATATGATTTTGAAATAAATTATTTAGCCGGTGCCAAGAATAAAATAGCTGATACTCTCTACAGATTAGTAGATACGTCTTTTGGAGAAGAAGTTTTTGTCGATGATGAACAAGATGAATGGGTGTGTAATATTGAGTGTGATGGTCTCAAGGAAAGTAGATGGCATGAGGAGTGTATTAAGGATGAAGAGTTACAAGAGCTGTTTGTGTTACTCAGAAAGGGTTGGCATGCCAAAGT
Source organism: Lissotriton vulgaris (assembly GCF_964263255.1). Taxonomy (NCBI): domain Eukaryota; kingdom Metazoa; phylum Chordata; class Amphibia; order Caudata; family Salamandridae; genus Lissotriton; species Lissotriton vulgaris. The sequence goes on from NC_141689.1 coordinate 730,851,186, forward strand.
CAAGGGAGTTGGAGGAAAATTTTGGAAAGTGATAAATGAACTTTCTGAAAGTAATGGGCTTCTATTTAGAGGTACGAGACTTATACCCCCTGTTTCTCTACGAGAGGAGTTGTTGAATGTAGGTCATGTGGGACACCAAGGGATGTCCAAGACTAAGGAGAGACTTAGTTTGATGTATTGGTAGCCTGGTATGGACTTACAAGTTGAGCGCTTGGTCAGAGAATGTGGACCTTGTGTTCATAGTGAGAAGAGTATGAAGCCTAAAGTACAACCCATGGTTGCTAGAAATCGCCCTAAATAACCATGGGAGGAAATAGTGTTTGATATATTGGGCCCCATTCAAGGGAATGGAACGGAGGCATATGTTCTGGTTCTCATTGATATGTATTCAAGGTGGCCTGAACTTAAAATATCAAGAGGAATTGAAACTAGAAACGTAATAGCTTTTTTGAGAGAAGTTTTTGCAAGAGAGGGCTTACCAAGTTCTTTTCTAAGGAACAATGGGGTCCAACTGGTATCTAAAGAGATGGAGGATTATGTGAATAAATGTTCTATCAAACACTCATTTTTTTTCCCTGTATCATCCTGAGACTAATGGTATGATAGAACATTTTAACAGGGTCTTGAAAGAAACCATTGCCATGGCAAAACAGAATAATCTTGACTGGAAGGATGAAATAATTAAGAAGATAGAAGTGTATTGGGTTTCTCCACAATCCACATTCCAACACGTGGAGGACACTGTTTGAATTGTTTAAGGGTAGTCTACCTAACACTTTAGTTGCTCCTATTTGGGTTAATAATGTTGAATATCAGAAAGGTTTGCTGTTCTCTGATGAAGGATGGAGAGTTAAAGAAGCTAAGAAGATTGATGCAAGGAAAATCAGTTATGATCACTGAAAATCTGTAAAAGTTACTCCTGTGCATGTTGGTGATTGGGTCATCATTAGAGCTCTTTTAGGGAGAAAAACTTCTGGTATTTTTAAGGAGTCTCATAAAGTAATTAAAGTTTTGCCTAATGCTGTTAAAACGGAGGATTCGCGTATTTGGAATCTAAACATAGTGGTCATGGTAAAAGAACACTTGTTGAGACACATTAAACGTGATCTTTTGTCTAAGATTTCTTCCTCACAAGAACAAATTAAAGATGTGAAGCGGTCATTGGACTTTTTACCAGCAAGCTCATCTCAACAGAGTAAGCAAAAAAATATAAGTTATTCTCGACAGAGTCAAAGAAGGAATGTGAGACATCCTTCAGGCTTTAAGGATTTTATCCTAAGTTGAAATTGTACGTTTTGAGATTTTTCATTGCTTTATTTCTTATTCATGACTTTGTTTTATCATATGTTGTGTTTATTATTAAACCTACTGCTTTTACCTTAATCTGGATTCCTCATTACTTGGATTTGACTATTTTACAGTAATCTTGTGTTTTTATACTGTATGCATTGTTATGCAATGTAGTTCTACTTTTCCCTGTGTTCTAATGTTTCTATAGTTACTATTAAGAGCCTGACATTTTACTTGCGGCAGTTGGCCCTGAGCTGGCGCGGAGAAATGTCACGCTCAACCTTGGTGCTTAATGAAGCCATTCAACCAAAAGCCAACCACTTGTAGCATCTCCCTACAACACAGTCCTTATGCAAAGTGAAATAATAATGTAACCACTGATAATCGATACTGAAAAAATGACATGTTTCCTTTCTTATTTGGGAACTATATAAGAGAAAAAGCTCAAGGTAAAGCACTGAGGGCCCGATGTAGGTAATTCTAATTTACCACTTCTTAAATACTGAATCATACCGATTCGGTATTTAAGAAGTGGTAAATTAGAGGGGGGGGAAATGTAGGTAAATCGGAATCGGTAAATACCGAATCGGTAAGATTCGGTATTTACCGATTCTGTAAATACCGAATCGGTATCCCCCATTGATTCCTATGGGCCTTGAAGCCCATAGGAATCAATGTGGAATACCGAATCGGTATTTACCGATTCTGTAAATTCCGATTGTTGCAAGGGTGCATGGGGTTTCACTTTGACACCCTCTGGCACCCCAATTCCGGACTTGTGTGCCATGTGGCACACAGACATGCCCTAAGGGCATGTCTGTGTGTCACATTGCACAGGTGTGCATGCACAGATGTGCATGCACACCTGTATTCGGTATTTTACCACCCAATAGGATTGGGTGGTAAAATACCGATTCGGTAAGGCCTGGGAGACTCAGAAGAGTCCCACCTACATCTCAAAGTTACCGAATCGGTAAAAATACCGATTCGGTATTTTACCGATTCGGTAAATTTACCGATTCGGTAAAATAGGGCCCCTACATCAGGAATGACCATTTACCGGTCGTTAACGGCCGAAATCGGCCGTTACTGGTCGGTAAATGGACACCTACATCGGGCCCTGAATACTCTTTTTGTAAAAAACATGCAGAATACACATGCATTTTATATTTTTTTAAATAACTAATAATTTTTATAAATTAAACACCGTATTTTATGTAGCTGCTACGTTTTTAGGAAAGAAAAAACAAAATGCTTTTTAGTTGTAATGATAGCAATAGGTATTTTCTTATCAAAAGCATAACCAAACAAATGCAAGGTGGTTTCTTTCCCAAAGCAAGACTTAAGAACATTTTTTGACAGTCATTTTTTCTCTTTTATATACACTGCAGTTCGCCTTTTTCCTAATTGCAGTTCATACATTACAAAAAATCAACCAACAAACCCAAAAGAAATGTCACTGGTTGGAGAAGAGATGGACACTGGCTGGCTCGCTTGTCTGGGCGGGCCCTTTTGCTTTTCACTCCTGATTACGAGGGCCTAGACTGACAATAACAAAGCTGGGAGGCGATGCTGGGTGTGACCCAGTATTGGTGACTTATTTACAATGTGCACCTCAAAGGACCAGACAATATTGACAGGGATGAAGGGAGTACAGGAGGCATGGAGCACTAACCCCTACACAACGGAGTGGTTGAAGTATCAGCATAAGAAACAGGAAAATAATTGCTGGTTACAAGGGTAAGCTATTGAAAAAAAGACAACTTCACTTAACCAAATTGGCACAATGCAAAGGTGAACTGAACCAACTGTGGCAGAAGGTGAGTGGGTACATTGGTATACTCCCTGTAGCAAGCAGGACCCTGCACACCCAGTGATAAAATCCTAGTGTTGGCATCACATAAAATGAAGGAACCTCAAGTTGCCTGCCCCGATTATTGCTCAAATCACAACATACACGAAAATCCCAATTTACACTAATGAAGAAAAACAATACTGCAACTCAGTACGAGTACGCCATGATGTGTTTAAAATATTAGAATCGTGTGGCAATAGATATAGCAGGGCTAACCGAAGTGAAAAGTCAAATGTGTATATCGCCATCTCAGACTGGTTAGAAATGTAAACGCAACAATAGAAAATAAAGTGTTTCCGTGTTTAAAATACATACAGCAACAAAAGTGTGCATGTGTAAAATACATACCGCAACGAAGCAGAGTAACTAAAAGAAAAACGCAGTTGCTCTGCTTTGTAGCAGTATATGTTTAAAACGTGCACACTATTATTGCAGTATGCATTTAAACACACACACTTTATTTTCTTTTAAAGCATTTGCAATACAATGCAAAAGGTTTCTCAATTTGTCAAGTTAAAGCAATTGTTCTTATTAATAACACTGTATATATATATATATATATATATATATGTATATATATATATATATATATATATATTTGTCGCTCCAGGTTGTCCACCTCTTGAGTAGCACACGAGCGGCAGCTTAATTTATGTGTAGGTGAGGACGGGGATCCGCTTGTAGATGTCGCTCCGTAATGGATCTGCCCGACGTGTTTTGAAGCTCCATCTGCTTCTCTTCAGGGGCTTTAAAGGAAGCGGTGTGCGCACCCGCTGACACACTTCTCCAATTTCCATATGACACACCCGCCGACAACAGTTTATGCTGCGTAGTCGGATATCAAAGACTACCTATCCCAGAAGACATCAGATGCAAGATTGTCTAATGTGGAGCTTTTTATTCATCTTCGCGCTGTCCGTGCCATTATGAAAGTGAACAGTGCTGCCAACAAATAATGTCTTGGTTCTCTCAAGTCGATCTCCCTTGAGTCCCCTTTCACTCCGCCTCAAAGTATTTTCCCCAGCAGAGTCGTAGAACAGTAGACCAGTGCCCCTGCTCCCCCGTCAAATTCGGGTTGCGAGCTTGCACGTTTAAATTATATCCACAGTTAACTCTAATCACAAGTAACCCAGAAGAACACAGCGAGGGTTCAAAGGAAAGTCGCTTTATTTGCTAGTTAACTGCGGCATGATGCATTTCGACGTTAGTCTTCTTCAGATGCCTGCACAAATAAGCCTGAGGCAGCACTTTGATTTAACAACCCTCGTGGCTCCTCCCAAAACATTGGAGTGCAGCTGGCCCCAATTAACAACAGTTTATGCTGCGTAGTCGGATATCAAAGACTACCTATCCCAGAAGACATCAGATGCAAGATTGTCTAATGTGGAGCTTTTTATTCATCTTCGCGCTGTCCGTGCCATTATGAAAGTGAACAGTGCTGCCAACAAATAATGTCTTGGTTCTCTCAAGTCGATCTCCCTTGAGTCCCCTTTCACTCCGCCTCAAAGTATTTTCCCCAGCAGAGTCATCAAATCCAGGCGAATCCACAAGGAATGAAAGACAGCACTCGGGAGGTTCCTTTTACCACAGAGTAGTTTATTAACTACAAGCTAACCCACAGACGCGTTTCGGCGATTTGCCTTCGTCAGTGTGTGTCTCCACACGCACAAACCGGTGCATTTATCATAATCAACATTGACAATGTGCAAGGGTTACACCTCTTAATTGACATCAACAGAGGACTGGAAACCTCCCAACCAGTGCGGGCTCCATCTTGTAACGGTAAATTTTTTTTATATATATATATATATATATATATATATATATATATATATATATATATATATATATATATATATATATATATATTTACAAAATGAATACACAAATGATGGGTGTTTTTTTCCAGAATTAGGTGAGCTTTTCGTTTTCGTGGTCGCAGTGGAGGGTACTGTTAAGGGTGCCGATGCAGCTACGCATGGCATTGTCCTGCCGGGGGCGCTTGGGGTCTGCTTCAAGTTAAAGTGTAACATTGAGGCGCTTTAAAAAAGTATTTGTTAAGGCGCATTTGTAAGGGGAAAAAACAGGGCACTTATAAAACTCTGGCGAGATGAGTTTGAAAATCGTACATTGAAATGATGGCAGAGCTGAGTCCTGGAGCACTGGGGCGGCTGACCATCTGTGCAGTGAAAAGATAGCTCTTGACTTGGCTCTGCCATTATTTCAATTTACGACTTTCAATCCAGTCACCATTCCTCGGTGTGTGTAAATGGGGTGGGGGTAGGAGGCATTGAGTGCTTGGAAGTTGGAGACTTTCGAAAACATGAGCAAGTGCTGGCAAACTATAACAAGTTAGAGAGCAAGGAAGAGGGGCCATCACACGCTCTACAGTGTGATGGCCAACCAAAGTGTTCTTGGAGTGAAATCGTCAGAAAGAGAGCTGAGCACACAAAGTGGGGACATTCACAGAAATACACCAATAACAAGACAGCATTTCTGAATGCCATATGAAGCAACCAATGGCAATTGGGGGGTGGGCCAGAGCCCATAGAAGACAAGACAACAGGTCAATCGCAGCTCAACCTAAACAGGGACGCAGAAGAGACCTTGGGAGGCAGATCTCAAGTCTCGGGCAGGCATGTAGGTGTGCACAAGGGTCAGAAGGTATTTGGGAGCATTGCCCTACTTTATCCTGTGCATGAGGCTGAGAGTCTTAAATTTAACCCTGTTGTCAATTCTTAGCCAGTGAAGTGCCTTTAAGTGACTGGACATACGGTCTCTCCTGTTACATTTACAGAGTTCCGCGTTCTGTACCAGTTGGAGACGCCTTGTGACTGCCTGGGATGGCCCCAAATAGAGGACATTCCCATAGTCCAGGCGAGAGGTGATTAATGCATTGACAACTGTCTTTTGGGTGTCTCCAGGGAGCATCCATATAATTTTTTTGAGCCATCTCAAGATCGTAAAACAGGTGGCTGAGAGAACGTTCACCTGGGGCTCCATGGTTAGGTCTCTGTCAATGATAAAGCCCATATTGCGGACCTGGTACGATGGAGTTGGCAGGGGGCCCATTTCAAATGGCCAGTGTCTAGGGTTCCAGAGGTTCTGGTCGGGACCTACTATCAGAACCTCAGTTTTACTGCCATTGAGTTTAAGTATATTTTTTTTCATCCAGGATGAAATGTTCCTAAGGCCAGTCTGGAGGCGAGGTTGTTGCACCAAGGATATTGTGGTGGATAACTAAACACTTATAAGGTCCCAAAGGCGAGACCTATTGGCTATGCCAATGCTTGTTTGAATGTGTAACTTGTAAGTTGAAGAAACATTATTTTTTTATTATTAAAGATGTAATTCAAAATTAGGTTCACAGTTTTGTCAGTTTTATATTTGTCATACATTTAAAATTAATACATAAACCTAATGTACATTTATATTTAAAATACAAATATTTGTACTTTTTTTTTAGTTAAATAAACTTTTTGTTGTACTTTTCCCTGTACTTGACCATAGGGAGACTCCACAGTCAAGTTGTTGATTTCCCTGTGGTAAAGTACAGGGAACATTCTTACTTTTTTCGGTTGACCATTTCTTTACCTCTTCATTTTGTCGATTCTCGCTGTGTTGCTCCTTACAATGGGCAGCATACTTAAAATTAGACTAAAAAATAGCAAATCGATGTAAATGGAATGGTGGTTGGGAACAGTATGGGATGTTGTAGTTACTCGGTATTTCAAAGAGGTCCTTTAATTATATGTTTACAGCAGGAGTGACAGGATGTTGGCTCTGTGATTAATCCTCGTCTGTTTTTCACTGCTCGCTACTCTGTCTGGTTTCATCTAACGTTTTATTTACCCACCATGCCGCTGAACAGGTTTGATAGTTGGATTTCAGTAAATTTAGGAATCGGTTTCAGAAGTTGACAGTGGTGGACACTGCCATCTTGTGGTACATATGTGTATTGCATTTCAATTTGTAGACATTTATTTCATAGAAGATAATGAGAATGGGAGCATAAAGCTATTCCACTATGGTGAGGGCATAGATTCATAATCTGATTAGTGACTTATTAAATATGGTTTTATGTATCGAATAATGTCTTTTAAAATGAAGATGTAAGAAATCCTAGAGGAGTTCAGTGCTGCATGAATTATGACACGAATGCACAGACAGACAGACAGACGGATAGAGCAGCAGATGCAGTGGCACAGGAGCCCTGAAGATTAAGGAGCCCTCTGCACCCCAAATATAGTTATTTTCTTTCTACATAAAACAGGTAAAATATGGGTCAATTTTTCCTGCTCTCACTGGGGCCCATGCCACAATTGCTACACCACTGATGCATAAAACTCCCAGCTGACTTCTAATCGCCTTAAAAATACTAGATTTGAAACCTTGTTCTGTGAATCCTCAAATCAAAATGAGAAAGATACAGTAGCTCTGTAAGGATCAATAGATGTTAAAGCAAAATGTTTATGAAGTCCGTCTATTGTTTTTTGGAAAGAGTGACAATGGAGGAGTTAAAGTGCGCCCTGACGTTTTTCTTCCGAATGAGCCTGTCGGACGTTTTTGTGGGGCCAGAGCAAACAACACTCACACAGGACAAATCCTTTTCTGATGGCACAAGCGCCTCGGGCGAAACAAAAAAATATAGTGGACCGACCCGACACTGAATGGTGTATGGTTTGCGCTTCAGTCTTTTTTATAGCTCCTTGTGGAGCCAAGGAGACATTGAGGAGGTTGTCAGGGAGTTGAAACAATGTAGTGGGAAGTCCTGCGTCTGGTTGGTGGTTACATGTCAAGACTGACAGACATGTACTTCGTTGATGTACAAAATAACTGCTGGTGGTGCCCTGTGCGACAATCAATTTTGGCACCCCTACACCCCATGACCGCCACCTTGGATTCTCTCACTACCACTGGGCAAAAGTGCCCCTCAGCTCTCCAATCATAAGCTATTGCTAAACACAGCGGCCCTCCACAGGTCAACGCCCAGTGCGGTCGCCCCAGTCGTACTGCCCTAAAGCCGGCCCTGGGCATGGGCATCAGTCGCCATGAAACAAACCCCAACAACAACGCAAGACTAGGTCTTTGTGTTTGTGGACAGCAGCACGCAGCAGGCCTTTCATCCAACGGTCCTATCCCTCCCTCCCAGGAGACCGAAACCGAACATGCGCGTCTTTTATCAGCACAGAATAAGCAGCCCGTTGTCTTCCCCTGGGCAGACTCAAAGAAGGGCCCAGCGCACAGAGACACTTAGTGTTTAGGAACAATGGCCTCTCTTCTCCCATGGCCACACAGGGCCTCTCGCTACCAAATGGTGCCTGCACTAGCGTCCTAGAGGCCATGAAAGGGCAAAGATGCAAATGCAAATTCGAGGCTTGTAGCTGCATAAAGGCTTAAAATAAGATTCATAAAACAGGAAAGCTACTATAAGGAGCAGATCAAAGTGCTGCTATGTGTACCACATGAAACCAGATGTGGGTGCGAGCAGCACTAGTGCAACAGGGCAGAGGAACTCCTCCTGGAAAACCATCACCCCATGACCACAAGGGCAGATAGGAGGTTAATGTTACATTGGCGTTGTCAATAACACGCTTTATAAGCTGGAGCAGGGGTGGTGTTAACTGTACTCACTGGGTCGAGAAAAATTAGCAGGCGTGGGGCTGAAGAGAGGAGGACGTGCATGGGGACCAGACACACATAGCGTTTCCCTTGCGGGAGCAAGCAGGGGCACCATCTGTTTTCAAGATAGTTACTAACAAATGGTGCTGATGTTCGCTCCTGCAAGGGAAACGCCAAACGCGCATGCGTTGCAATAGAAAGGTATGCAAAACATGCACGCTTTTAGGCAAAGTACTGATCGACTGCAAGAGGTCCCCTCCTATGCATCGCTTGCGCACTGCTAGGTGAGACCTAAAAATGAATGTGTCCGTCTGTAATGCAACTGGTGCTCATATAAAGCATTCTAATACCTTCGGGCTGAGTTCCGCCTTTATAAATATAAATAAAAGATTTTAAGTAGTTTAGTATACAATATGTCTCATGTAATATTTATGAGTCAAAAAAATGATTCAAAGCACACAGAGCAATTTGGTACAGAGAGCCAAAGAATTTCTAAAATAATCTTGAATTGTGGGGCATCAATTGAACATTTTATAGCATGAGTGAACAATAATTTTTAATTCTATTAAGGGCATGGGGATTTCAGTTTATACATTCTCCTCTTTGCTTTAATGAAAGTGCACCAAAGTAAACAATCAGTATAACCATTGAGCTGCAGTAGAAAACAAGAACTGGTAAATGCTTTAGGTTTTGCCTATCTGATTAATATTATTTTTTTTGTTGTTGTAAGACTTAGTTTGGTCAGCAGTTGTGCAGTGTCATAGTTGCCACAATTTGAAAAAAGTTCAGGGCTGCTGCAGATAGAAAGTTCTTGTACCAATGTGTACTAAAGAGGAGGAGTTACTGCAAAAATAATTCCCAGGACAGTCTTCAACTTGCCGAGACTGTCCCTGCAGAAACAGGACAGTTGGCAACTATGCAGTGCGGTAGAGTAGTGTGAAGTAGTAGAGGTGGGACTGCAGTGTGAGTGTAAAGAGTGAAGCACTAGAGGCTGGGATCCAGTGTGTAAGGAAGTTGGCCGGAGCAAGTAGTGCTATTGACGTGCACAGTGTTGAGTTGGGATTCAAAAGCAGAGTTTTTTTACTTTAAAAAAAATTGTGGAGGGGTGGAAGTGCAACATGGATAGCACATGGGGATGGGAGTGTTAAGTGGGAAGCAGCAAACGGCAGTGAGAGGGCAAGAAAACACTTGCACTCTCAGTGTGCTAAAAGTAAAAGAAAGTAGCTTAAACTTTCAAAGGTGCCTATAGAATGAAGCAGTTCAGGTCAGAGGAACATCAGCAAATCTTATTAGGTCTCGCCTACGCAGTGCGCTGCTCGTAGGGGACCTTTAGTAATCGATTCCCTCTTTTTGCCAAAAACGTGCACGCTTTGCATTGCTTTCAAAGGCAACGCTTTCACGATTGGAGATTCCATAGCGGGAGCAAGCTTTGAAACTGTTGAAATGAAAATTCAGGTAATGCAGGTTCTTATGGTAAGAATTATTCCGGTAGGAGAACAACTTAACATCCACTCGAGAGGAACCAGCCAGGCATGACCCATCTCCTACTCGCGTTACCTGAATTTTAATTTGTTTGGTAGCCTTCTCAAAAACATCCATGTCTCCTGCTTCTTCTATTGGAGGTAAATTATCAAATTCCTTAATGCCAGCACCTCCTAAGCAATGTCTTAATAACACAAGTTTTCTTTTAGCGGAACACCCATCCTTTTCCAGAACATCTACATAAGCCAAGAACATAGGAAACCATAAATCCCATTCAATGTTAGGTTCTCCAGCGACTTGTAGAAAATGAGGTGGTGCAGCAATTTTAGACACGGTAACAGAAAACAAAATTATCACAAGTGACAACAAGTTAAAAAAAATATATACTCAATACCTTGCACTTTTTATGAAAATGTACACTATGGAAGGCAATGGTGCTTGAGAAAATGAAGAAATTCTTGAAACTTTTGCTTAAATAAATGATTAGAACCGTTAAATAACACTCAAAGTGTTGGAAAACCTTGCTGTGAACATACCACACTCAAAGTTAAAAATGAAGACTGCCGATGTTTTCCTAGATGGAGGCACGTAATTCACGTTGAGTGCGATGCGTGGAGTCAAAGTTAATCCATCCCAGGATGCATTGTTGAACAATCCTGTGAGAACACTGCTGATGGAAAACTGTTGTGCACGTAACAGGGAGCGCGTGCAGAATTCAAAGAATGCTTGCTTTGAAATGTTTTCTACCGCTCGATAATTCGGTCGGCGCTGAGTATAAGTAAGTTATCTGAATGTCTGATTGTTAACAAGCTCACAAAAGTTCAAAGAATGCAGATAAGTTAAAATCCAGCACTGGTGATAAAATCAAATATGCATAGGTTTCTTTAACCGTCAGCGCAAACACATTAGAGAGCACTAGGTTAAAAAAAAAATTTATCGCATAGAAATAAAGTTGAAAGGTATGTTACCAAAGAGTATTCAAACAGGGAATGTCACCGGAGATGACTGTAGATATGATATGAAGTCCGTAAACCGTTTGAAGAGGTGTAAAAGTGAACGCTGTCTCCGAACCTTAAATCTTTGTCCCGATCGTCGCCAATTTCAATGTTGAAATGAAAATTCAGGTAACAAAGGTTCTTATGTTATGATTTATTCCGGTAGGAGAACAACTTAACATCCACTCGAGAGGAACCAGCCAGGCACGACCCATCTCCTACTCGCCAACGTAACTCTCCCTTCCCACGGCATTCTCATGACATACCACTGTTCAATCACTTAACAATTCTGAAAGTGACATAATATAGAATACCACAGAAACCATCTGTTTGTAATTAACAGATGGTTCCTGCTCACTCCCGCAAGGGAAACAGGCACCGGCACAGGCACCCTCCTCCTCTCCTCCTCTCCTTGTCAAACTTGTTTTTTTTTACAAGCGTGCGAGAGGCGCGCACGCTTGTTTTCAATGGTCGCCTCTTGTCCCTCAGAGTGGTCCAATGTGCCTCAGTGCTTTAAAATACACCAGGTTCAGACGAATGTGATTGACAAGTTTGTTATTTGTCTAGTATTTCACTCATATTCTTTTTTCAGTCGCGCGACCCTTGGTCAAACTCCCAGCATTATGTAGTAAAGGAAGATACACAGTCCAGCTGTATAGTTAGATAATCCTTTATTGTAGATTCCTTCTAGGATAGATGAGTGGGAGAAGATAGGAAGTATAGGTAAAACCCCACCAGGAGCAGGCTCCAAGCAGCTCAGCCTGAGTTGACTAACTGACACTGTGAGCCAGAGAGTCACCCAGGCATTCTATTATGTTATGTCATGTTATGGACATTCTATTCAGTGGAGAAGAGTAGAGAAGTCATTTACTACACATCCTCTTTCCTTAGGGAAAGACAACAGAATAGAGAGAAAGATAGGGAAAATACCTCGCATATAACATTTGCAAGAAAGTACAAAATGAGATACACAAATCTAATAATGTACGACTTGAGGTATCATTAGCATGAGCAGAAATACAATAGGATGTTAAACATTACTACTACATGCCCCATCCCCCTACCTTAGGGAAACAAAGCATGGTTTAGGTGAATAAAAACCAATGCAACAAAAAAGGGTGGTCACGCCCACAACCTCCCCCTACATGGGTACACCACAGGTTAAGCACCCTGGAAACAAAGATGAGCGTAGACACAGACCCTTGGAAGAAACACAACCAACCCTCTAAAAGGTAAAACAGGGGTAAAATTCACTCTAGATAACCAGAAGAGTGTAACCCCCAAAACAAAAATAGACCCAAGAACGCATTCTTGAAAAACCAAAATTTTCCCTGATCAAGGCATGCTGACACAGAAAAATGATAAAGCTTCTCACTCAAAGTCCTACAAACATGAAACCCTTGGCCACGAGTTCCAAGTAGGTGGACTTCGACTGGAGACTAGTGCCAAAATTATCTCCAGCCACAAATAGGGAACAACGCAGGGAACACCCAGGATAGTCACCCTGGAAACAGAAATGGGGCATTGACTACCCACAAACAAACAACCTCCCCTAAATAGGGTACACTACAGGATAATCACCCTGGGAACTGAAATGGAGCATTAACTACCCACATTCACACAACCTCCCCTAAATAGGGTTCACCACAGGATAGTCATCCTTGAAACTGAGATGGGGCATTGACTACCCACAAATACACAACCTCCCCTACATAGGGTACACCCCTGGATAGTCACCCTGTGAACTTGAAATGGGCATTGACTACCCACAAACACTACCACCTCCCCAAAGTAGGGTACACCACAGGAGAAATTGGCATTGACTACCACAAACACTACTACCTCCCCAAAGTAGGGTACACCACAGGAAATTTACACTGGGAACTGATATGGGGCATTGACTACCCACAAGCACTACTACCTCCCCCAAAGTAGGGTACACCACAAGATACTGACCCTAGGAACTGATGTGGACATTGACTACTCACCACCTCAGATCCTCCCCAAACCAAACTCCCAAATTTTTTGCAGGGATGGTAAGTTAACTTGGCTGGGGAAAATCCGAAGGCCACAGGAGTTCTCTAAAATTAGACGTAAATTGGCCTGCAACTAAATTTCTGTTTTATCTTCGTTACATTTCAGCTGTGCCGCTGCTAACCAGCTGAAAACCGAAGAAAGACAGGAACGAATAACCTCAGTGCCTAGTGCTGTACCAGGCCATGTAAATAATAGTTGCGTATCATCAGCGTACGCTATAATTTTGGCCCCCATTTGTTCAGCCATCACTATAAGCGGGGTAAGATAAACATTAGAAAGCAGGGGGCTCAATGTAGACCCCTGGGGTACCCCGTAGTAAGAGGCTTGTCCGAGGAAGAAAAAGGCGGGATCCAAACCTGCTGGGACCTGTCGGACAGAAAAGATTTCACCCATTCCAGTGCTGAACCCACCACACCTATCTCAGCCAATCGAGTCAGAAGGAGAGGGTGCGGGACAGTGTCAAACACGGCAGAGAGGTCCAATAAAATTAGAGCCGCTCTGCCGCCACTGTCCAAACACTCCCTAATAGCCTCTGTGATCTCCACCAGAGCTGACTCCGTGCTATATGCTGCACGAAAACCGAACTGAGCAGGGTTGAGAGCCTCAGAATATTCAACAAAGGCATTCAACTGACGAAAAGCAAGTTTTTCTCCAATTTACGCCATGGCTGGAAGCAGGGAAATAGGTCTATAATTGCCCGGCACAGCAGGATCAGCTCCAGTCTTCTTCAACAAGGGAAGAAGCTTTGCCTGTTTCCATTCCTCGGGAACCTTAGATGTCTTAAAGGATAGACCCATTATTTGCGAAACCTCCCTTGCCACTGATTCTGCCACTACAGCCAACACCCGTGCCGGGCAAGTATCGCCAGGGGCGCCAGATCTCAAAGACTTAATCGCTACCAAAGTGTCCTCCACTGAGGGGGGGGGGTAAATGTCTCCATCGTATAGGTGGGAGGCGCTCTAGATCCAACATTATCAAAAATCCTACTCCCACCATTAACAGCTCTGAGACTCTGCTGTATTGTGGCAATTTTCGTTAAGAAAAAAGAAGAAAGAATCTCACACCACTCAGTAGAAGGCTTCACCGACACTTGTTCTGCACAGGGGGAGAGAACTCTTGACAATAGAAAAAATTCCACGACTGTTAATTTTGGCCTTCTCAATTCTATTGACAGAGTATTCAGATTTAGCCAGTTTAATACTGGCATAATACTCCCGCTGTGCCGTGCGGTATTCCACCTTGGCTTGTGGGCAGTAGGCCGCCCGCTACACCCGCTCCAATTTTTTACGAGCAAGCTTAAGTATGCGTAATTGGGGCGAATACCAAGGTTGCGAGGGGGTCGACCTATTCTACTAGAATTGGACCCTTTCGATGAGGCGGACATCCCTGCTCCCACCCACCCATCAAAGGATTGAAGTGCAGAGTCTAACTCAGTCCCCAGAATAGGCCTATTTTGATCAAGCCAGGCAATAAAATTGCCTATGTTGATCTCCGGGGAGCACATGTTCCTGCAAGACTTGGGCGTATCTTTCATGGCCTACCATGTAAATCTAATCAGCCGATGATCAGTCCAAGTAAGGATTTGAGGGGCCTCGACCTTCAGGGGAAAGTTAGAGCAGATAACATCCAAAGTATGCCCACCCGTATGTGTGGGGGAGGAGACCCATTGGGTAAGCGCGGCCAAGTCAAAAGAATCATGAAAAATCTTGCTTTCCTGCAGTTCAGAGCGATCAACATGAATATTCAGATCACCAAGCAGTAAAAAACGTGAAAACCTCACTGCCCGGGGAACCAGAGTCTCCAAGAGAGCTTTAAGGAAAGGACCCGTGGGTGGAGGGTGCACTGCAGGTGGTGCTTTGAAGCTTCGGTAGTGAAAGGTAAGGTTTAGAATTGGGTGCTCTCTCAGGTAGCGTCTCCGTCCGGTGACGTTTACATAATAAGTAGAAGTAGTGTACGCATCAATGTGAGTGCATCCCTGTAATTGAGGCACACCTTGGGGTTCACAGAGGACTCCAGAGTAATAGTATAAGTTTGTTCATTTATTCATAAAGTATTGTTCATGATATTTGTAGCATATCAAATGTAGGTGAATGCAACCTTATAAGTTTTAACTTCTGAGATGTAATTCAAATTAAGACTCCAATGCATTTCGGGCTAACCTGGCCCTTTATCAAGGAGTTTCTGAAACGAAGAAGATATAACGGACAGTCAGGTCTGTGGTAAACGAATATGTAAATGAAGTTAGTAAAATAACGAGAGTGTCCGTGCTCAGGTTTATAAAACGTCGTCGTGTTATGGATTACGGCTAACTGGGTGTGTTAGTAATAAATGAAGTAAAGTGAGGGACATAACCGGTGTGGTCGTGGTCGGGTTGTGATGGGATGGGATTACTATGCATAGTGAGGGGGTCGATGGCGGCAGAATGCCACGTTAAAAGTGATTGTAAATGAAGCAGGGAGACTGTGAAGTTTGTGAACTTAGTTTGGTGTGCGTGCAACTCCTGCATTGTTAATCCCTGGTGAGTTGTAGCTACTACTGCTGAAACAAGACTAACTCGTCGTCTTCCAATGCTGGGTTTGGGAGAGTGTCATATATTTTCCTCCCTTGCACTCCTAGATTATGAAGCAAAACATGTTGCTTCCGCACCGCTGAGAATTTTCCCCACCAATGGCTATTAGATATGAGTCAAACAAGTTGATCCAATCCTTCCAGTGTATGTCTGGATCGCCGATGTCATTTAGGAAGGAGGGGGGGTCATAGATGAAGCCGCCATGTGGAAGGTTAGCAGCTAGAAGCACCAATGCACTAGGAAGAAGTGAAGGGGAACCTTTAAAGGTCCTTACAGATGCTCAGATATTATAAATAGTTACTTGCAGAAGACAGGGAACTTAGGGGCATATTATCAAGGGAGTTTATCTCCGCTTTTTTGGCTTCAAAAGCCAAGAAAGCGGAGATAAAATTATCTCCATATTACCAAGCTGTCGCTAACACCAGTTAGTGACAGCTAATAGGAGATAGCGACCATCTTGGGCCTTGCTTTGCATGTCAGTGATATTTATCACTAATGACATGCAAAGTGGGCGTGCCAAGATGTTAGCGACTGGAAACAGTCCCTAACATCGCTATCTCCTATTACCAACTTTTGGAGATATTCGCGCTAAGCGCGAATATCTCCAAAAGCTAACACCTGCCCTGAGCAGTTCTTAGCCATGTTATCCAATGGGAGGTGGATAACATGGCTAAGAGCATTTGCTCGATAATGCATGAATATCGCTGACTTTTCAGCGATATTCATGCATTTCGGCCGTTTTTTATCGCATTTGCGATAAACCTTGTTAATAGCAAGGTTTATCTGCGATAAAAATCGCCGATGTGCGGCGATAATTTTTGTCTCTAAACAAGTTAGAGACAAAAATTATCGCTAGTTGTTGGTAATATGCCCCTAAGTTATGTAGAGGGAAAGAATCGTCACCCAGAAGTGGTAAGTGAACTTCCTGGGACAAGGTGAATCAACAATACTAAAGGTAAGGGAATACAGCTTTATGACCTAGGACATTGAGCCAAAATACTTCTTACGCCTTAAGCCAGGAAAACTGCAGGTGTCCTTACACAGTATCCTGAAGCTGATGGAGAGGTTCCCCAATGCCTACGCTGCTTAGTGGAAAGTCACAAAAGTCAACAATTTAATTAAATTGGATTACTAACGCACGGTTGTCACCATTACAATGTTCACCCCCCCCAAAACCCATACATGAACTGATTTTATCTGCTACCTCAGTACTCCCCCTCTGCAGACAGGAAATTGCACATATAATTCTGATATGACTGTTGTGCAAATGGACAATCTCACACCTATCACGCATGTACCATGTATACACTGTTAGGACATTGCACGGTGCACTATAGAATTTACGGTAGTACCCTTTTTCCCCCTAGTATTACGCTGCATGGACGGGTAGCAATGCACTTCAGGAAATGGTAGGTTAGAGCTACTTAATGCTTGTAAAACCGCACACAGTAAGCACAGATGACCTCAGAGCCTCGAAATAAACATGATAGTAGTTTCACTTAGGAAATTCTAATTATGTTTAAGCATGCAAGAAACTTTGCTTGTGAGGTAACCAACAATATACCACAGCTATGAACTACAACAATTTAAGTAGGTTACTGAATTGATGCCGATGACCTGCAGTTGATAAAATGCTCGACGTCAACTCCTGTCATGAGCACCACTGGACACATGAGGGCGCTGGATCCTTACATAGAATATAGCAACAAGACTACGGTTTAATCGTTTGTCAATTACATATAGCCCCCAGAAGACACAGTACTAAAAATCTCTCTCAAAATGCAGGATATTAGTACACAGTCACGATTCTCTTCCAGATATGGGGTACAATTACACAGGAGCACCAGAGACACAGCAATATACCGGCAAACGGAATTGGTCTCTCTGCCGGTAGATGCGTAGTGAAGAGCTGATCCCACAGAGGAGAGTGTCACCGCGGGACAAAACGTTCTAATTTACCTCATAGAAGACCTTACTTGAAAAAGGAAATGCCCCAAAGTGCTTCAAAGTGCGATGGAAAACTCCGATCACCTGTGCTGAAAATTGAATATACCACTCTGCCCCCGCTGGTGATCCGGAAGGTTTTGTAAATGACGGCTCTGAGGAGGCTGAAACGCCGGATTTTGACACGCGGCGTTCTGACTGGAAACTCCGTGAGGCAGGGACGACCAGGGAGGTGCAACAAAGGAGAAGCTTTGACCGTTGCTAAAAACTCTTGAATCTGTGTTGCGGCCCGCTGGGAGGCACTGGACGCCGCCCTCAATGATTGAAAAGAATGGTATTAGAGGTGGCTCTGAGGGAAAAATGCACCGGAACTCACGCCTTCTTCATCACTGCTGACGTTACTGACAGGATTCCAGGCGGAGCTGCTGCGCAGGCCTGAAAAAGGAAACTGACGAGGATCCTCTGAGGCGAATGAAGAGCGCCTTTCTGTTGACAGGAATGACTACCAGGCTGCCCTAGGCGGCACAAACCAAAGGGATTCCTCGGTGGGCAAATTGTACTGCGGTACAGAGAAACGCCGGCCAGGGCACACTAAAAAACTGAGGGGTAGAACTCTCACTGTTTCTTAGACTGGCAGCAGGGCAAAAGTCACCCCGTAACTCCCCGGCAAATGTACTTAACACCGGACAACTAGCGAAGACTCAGAGCCTTCAAATAAATAGGGTCGTGTAAAAACGCCACCCCTGTTGCAGCAGTTGTATGCTTCACCCAAGTACGGGAATAATCACCTGGCACAGAAGAGGGGAACATTACTGAGGGAAGTGCTCCAGCAGTGCGCCTTCCGATATCCTTGACAAGGAAACTGCTTTCCAGTCAGTAGCGCACGCTTCCACACCTAGTCTCGGCTTGGCTGATCGAAGCTGTTAAACTCCTCCTCGATAAGTCCATTGAACAACAGTGGTCATGCACACCTTGACTTCTGGCGAGAAAGCCCTCTCAGCCAACGGCGCTCACCTCCTCACCTTTAATCACGGCTTCTGCTTCAAAAAAAAATCTCCCGAAAACACAAGATGACAGACCTTCCTGAATCTCTAGGCTACTAGCCCGTCGAACAGAGATCACCAATGGAACTTTTCACCTCATCTGTACTCAGCACGAACTTCACTGCATTACTCGAGCACAGGTTGGAGAGAGTACTGAAAGGGGAGGTGACAGCTGGGCCCCCTGCGCCAGGTTCTTCGCCTCGTCGCCAGTGTTGTAATGAAGACTAGTGTTGTAATGAAGACTCGTGAACTAATGGTAAGTTAACTCTTCTTTATTGATGTCACCCTGCTCTCCACACTGACAGGAATAAGTCACATTCCATGGATGACTGGGGGGAAGATACCAAGTGGCTGGGGCAGGGAGGGGGGAATGGATCATACCACTTTATTAAAGTTTGGTAAACATGCGTAGGTTACAACAAGCGTCTTTCTTTTTTGGATCCATTTCACAGGGAAGCAAATAAAAGAAAGATTGAGAACCCCGTCTTGAAGTCCCTGTTTTCTTGGGCATCCACAGGGGGGGAGGTGCTCTGCGTGCTCCAGGGGGGGGCAAGTGCCCCTCCTTGCCCCCCCTGCGGACGCCCATGCTGTCAGCGCGAGGAAGCTAATAATAAGGGAAGAAACTGATGAGGCCCACGCAGTTACTATCAGACGGGGGCGCATAGAGAGCTTGAAATGGGTGAAGCCAGATGCTGTAAGTGGACGCTCTAAATGCGTGCTGTGCAGATAAAAACCTTTAAAAAATAGTGCCAGAAAAGCAGGTGGCAACACTACTTTGGCGGTGGGAAAACGATAAGAGAAGCACACCAGAGAAACAACATGAGGACATAGGAAACAGTGTGCTACAGCCAATAGAAACAGAGGAAAGGTAAGGACAAGCACAAAATGAGAAGCAATAAAAGCAAGGGGGCAGGATGTAAGCCCCCATTTAAGATATATTTAATACAAAAGATTTCACACAGGCAAAACCTAAAAACGACAAAACCCAGCATTCCTGCATGAACTACATATCATAATAATAACATGCTCTATAGCTAATCAGAGCCCTTGATGTCCTATAAATAGGCAAAGTCAAATAAGTGCCATGTCTTCTTGCTCTGAGGACCTTCACCTAAACACAGAAACCATGTCTTCACTTTCTTTTTATCATCAGCAACTTAAAATAAACAACTAATCCACTGAACTACACACTTGGGTGAGCTCAATACAAAAAAAAGACTTATTAGAGATAACAGAATTGAAAAACAGAATTAAAACAGACATTGCTACAATAAGTTGATCGTCTTTGTACAATGGATAGGTGGGCAAGTCTACACCTCCATGTACTTAATAAAGTTGAACATTCTTGTTGATGAATGTAATAACATTTTTGATTCTACTACAGGACTGGAGGCTTCAGATTATGCAAGTTCAAAGCTTTTCAACCATCATGTAAAAGGATTAATTACTGGGTTTATGATGGAACTCCTTGAACATTAAATCAGAAGACCAGTCTGGCACTCAGATTATTTCCTCCAGGCGAACTCTCACTGCAAAAGGTTTTTGAGGCCACAGCCCCTCTGACTGAATGTGCTTTGCAAAGGAAGCCATTTTATCCATTGGACTAAAGTAGGATAAGACACAGGATGTAATATTGAAGTCAACAACTGAACCTTAGGTGAACTACTTAGAGTAGATGTGGCTCTTTTTTTCACTCTTGTAGATAACGAACCACACACAGCTTTTTGTCTCCTGGCTGTGCTGGGGAAACCACCAGTCTGGTTGCTGATTTAGGGCCATATATAGAAAGCCTAATTGCGCTCGCTGCGAATTTCAGCATTTGCGATCGCAGTTAGGGCAGTGTAGCACACAAAAACCCACATGCAAAATAAGGAATCGCTTTGGAATTTGCTAATTTGCAATTAAGGAATCGCAAATTGCGATTCCTTAAATGCAATGTAGGAAGCACCCAAGTTGTGCAGATTTTGGCTTAAGGAATTGCAAAATACCACCAACTTCAGGTTGGTGGTATTTTGAGTTTTTTTCGAAAAAGTCACTTTTTGGCATTTTTCAAAGTGCCATGTGGGTCACATACATGCCCTTAGGGCATGTATGTAGGCCACATGTGCACACATGTTAATTTCAGGGGTGCAAAAGGGTGTCCTATTGACACCCTTACAACCCTGAAATTGCATTTTCGCAAATTGAGAATGTCGTCCCATTCATTCCTATGGGCTTTCTAGCCCATAGGAATGAATGAGAAGGTATTCCTTATTTGCGAATCCCAATTTGCGATTCACAAATAAGGAATATGTGGGATTCACAAAAAAAATAGCTAATCCTACCTACATTGCGTTTTGCGATTCTCTAATTGCAATTCCCTCAAAATCGCAATTTGAGAATCTCAAAATACAAATTACCTACATATGGCCCTTAGTCCTTTTAGTAATGACACAAAAAACTCCTTCTGGGGTTTATGAGCTGCCTACCAGGTCCAGGGTTCGGACATCCGACATCGGTTACAAGACACCAACCAGAGTTAATTTGGATGAAAGTTGTTTCCTTGATAACAAAGGATACTCAGGCCAAGAATGAATGAAATTAAGAATGAGAAAAACATCCCAAAGAGTTGAATATGTAGATTGAGGAGGGCAGAAAATGGTGGTAAATAAAGATATTCCGTTTACAGACTGTCTTTAAGCGTTTCTTTAATTAGCCTGCCACATCGTGACCTTCCCCTGCTAGCCTTAACATAAACTGACTGGGAATTCAAATCATGACATTCCAACAGAGCTTTGGTTGTAAGGTTCCATTACAGTAACACGAATATGACACATCTTTCCCCTTTCATATAACAAAAAAAACAAAGCAATGTAAATAAACGTAAATCCCCCCATATAGATAAACGAGGGAGTACATAACACAAAGTATGGATGGAATACGAAATAGCTTAAACCAAATTTGTTTACTGAATTTGAAGACAATATACCCTCTGCACACGGCAGTAAGAATAAAAAAAAACAGGCTCAAGCTGATCCTATCACATAGTCCTGCAGATAAGTGGGAGGTTCCTGTTTCTCCTTACATGACCATCCTTTCCCCCACCTTCCAATGCTCCTCCATCAAACACTTCCCTAGCATCCTTACCCCTCTGACCTCGCCTGTCCTTGGAACTAGACACATCCTTTCCAGCAAGCATAAATCCATTTGTGTTGTATTCTATGTTTGTATATATTTCTTTGCTATGTGTTTAAGATATTCAATATATATTAGATAGGAATGTATCTTTTAAGTCTTTGTGTTGCTTAGCATTTATAGAATGTTGGGCTTCAGCTCTTCAGTTGCAGGCTGGAGTTGGACTGAGAAACACTCTGTTGGATCTGAGTGCTGTACTTACCCTATGATTAAATCTTCTTCTTTTTATGAATGCTTTCCTTCTCATCTTTGGATGTAACATATATACCCACCACCACTTTCAACAATGGATCTTTCACAATAGCTTCCTTCTGATACATAGCTACTCTGCGTCTATTCCACTTACTTCCATTCTCCAAAACAAAATACCACTCATACACTTGCTTGTCCTTGAACAGACCCCTGAACTTGAAAAGCCCTCTTCCAATATGTCCATCTTTGACCTTTACCCAATCACCGACCCGAATTTTAGAATCTTTACACCATTTTCAAGGAACACAAGGTTTCTCCCTATCTTTCAACCACCCAGGAACCAATTTAGTCCTGGCTTTGCGACCTGTCATCAAATCAAAAGGAGATCTGTTGAGTCCTTTATTCAAAGTAGTGTGATGCACCCAAACTGCTTCCTGGACTGCCTCGCCTACATCATTCCCACTCTACATGGCCAACTGCATAGTCCCTTTGACCATACGATTCATTCTTCCCAAAATGCCATTGCCTTGATGGTTTTAAAATGGTGTACGATGATATTTGATTACATTCATTGCCAAAATCTCCTTTATTTCACAAGAAGTTAGCTGGGGTGTTATTGTCTGTTAACAAAGTATGAGAAAAACCCTCCCTCCTACAAATGTCACGTAAGTTGATCATAGGTAGATACATCCTTCATGAACAAGACCTCCAAACATTTGGAATAAGGGTCCACCAAAACCATGGCAAACCTCAAATCCTGACTCACTGCCACCAGAGGTCCAATGAAATCCATACATACTGTGTGTCACACTTCCTTAGAATCCTGAATATACTTCATCTCAGATTGCACACCAACCTTAAGCCTTTTCTCACTCTCTCTACGATACATGGACCTTTCTACTTATTGGGCAGTGGAAACTCCTGCCGTTTAACTGCATTACGTAATCCTGGATTTGCTTCCACTACCAATTCTTACGGCGTCCGCAAGGAATTTCACCGACCTAATAAATCGCATCTGGCTCAACACAAGATTTGCCTCGAATAACACTAGATGGGCCATTTACACTGACTTGAGCCTAACCAGGCTTCTCTCCGGTTACTGTTAGGCTGCCACTCCCCCACTCCAGTCCTTATGAAGACCCGTCTGATGATATAATATCGCGCATATAGGGTTGAAACATCGACAATATCCCGGTCCAGTTCAAGGCCCTGCTTGCAAAACATTGAAATTGATTAGAGCAGCAGGGTCATTGTGTTGGTGCTTACGCTGGCCTTTTACAAACATGTATATATTTTAACCGCCTTGTTCATATCACACACTTATTGTGTCACTGATCACACCATGTCACTTGATTACAACACACTCTGCTTTTCAAGCTGTTGGCAGCAGTTTATGCAACACATTTTCTTGTATATGGGTGAATATAAATGATGAAGTTTATATAAAATATCCTATCACCCAGCAAACCTAATTCAATTGTGGTTACTGTATCTTTAATTTGATTTAATTGTATTATTCTTTATTATGCTTGTTCCTTCTAAACGTCTTCACATTCAACCATAGCAGGAAATAACTTGTTCTTGAAATTGAATTGTAATGATATGAAATATTGTGGTTAAACTAGTGCATCTAGGCAGCATCTTCTCACCATGCTATACACTGATGGAGCAAGGATTTGCACATGAAGCGACTTGCTCGTATTCATGAACCTCGAATAACGTTAATAGAATTAACCAACATGTTTGTCTTACTAATTTTGCACATTTTCATCAACATTGGGTGTCCAAGCGAATCTTGCTTATTTGTTTACTAATCCTAATACGCTTGCATCTAATCTGGCTGCTGCTACGAGGGATTTTCTACTGCGCATGCGTCTGTCATACTCACGTGCCATGACGTACTTTCAGCTTTGGAGGGAAATTGTTGCTTTTGCGCACTAGAGATAAGATGGCTGCTCTATGTTCCCACATGCGAGAAGCTTGCACTGCTGCTTATGCTAAGCTGTTCGTTCTGCCTAATCCTAATGCTAAAGTTAAAGTTAAGATAATGGGGATAGAGTAGAAATTCATGGTATACAGTGTATTCATTTATTCTGTGTTCTAAAACTGTTTCTTTTCCATTTCATGTTACACTCTGAAAACTGGCCTGTCTCGTAACGCTGTACTGTTTGTTTAAACTGCGACTGCACAAAAATCGCAAGTCTCTGGAACAGTGACCTTTGGACTATAGCCAAGGAGCTGACTGACTGAGAAGATGCTCATGGGAACGTACCCTCATGAACTCAAAGTTATAAAATGTTAAACAATGTATTTTGCAATAGGACATCCATTGTTGGGTGGAATAAAACTAGCATGAGAACCTGAATTTGATGGGCGGGAACGAAAAATTAATATTCAACAGTGAAGTTACAGAATTTGAGGTGGTGTGATGACCTCTCCTCCTCTTCTGTCCAATCAAAATTGGGGATCCTTACACTTGGTACAATGGGGGGTGGTACACTGACCTGGAAAACAGTATAACAAGGGTAGGCTTAGCTAGTTAATTTGTCCGATTTGTCTGAATAGCTGACATGTCACTGACCCAACGCACTCAATAGGTGATTAAGAGCAGTGGGCTGCGGAGCACTCTGTCAGAAGATTCGCTGACCCAATCTGGGTTCTGGGAAGCTGAAGTGCTGGCGAAGCACTTTGCTGGTATATGCTGTAACCCAATCGGGGTTCTGGCTGATTCCTTGCAGAGAGGGAGTAGCGCAGGCATTGCAACTGAACTGCGGGTGCTGGTCTTAACCTTTGGTGGTCCTGTCCTTACCCAAATCGGGTTTATCCTGTCCTGATTCTAATCTGCACCTTCTGGCCTACTGGCAACTGCATTCTTTGGGGTTTTTTCCTGTCCTTTCAACTGACCCATGGCCAGGGTTGGTCTTTGCACCATTCTAGGTAAATTTAAATCTGTGTGGGTAATTGTCGTTATATATTTGCGTCCTTTTCCTTACCCTCCTAAAATGCTAAAGTTTTGATTGCATATGTTCCTTTTTCTTACCCATCCCTTGGTAAATGCTAAATTTCATGTCTGCTGATTTAATAGTGTGTTCGATTTTTCTTACCCTCCTTATAGTTGAATGCTAAAAAACGTTTTTCATGATTTCATAAATGTTTCCTTTTTCTTCAGCTTCCTTTTAAAGTGATTAAACTTGGTTATTCAATTTAAATAGTATGTTCCATTTCTTACCTTCCCTTTAGATATATGCTCAAATTGTTTTCTTAATTGCATATTATGTTCCCTCTTTTTACCCACCCTTTTTAATTGCTTAAACTGTGTCATTTTAGCATGTTCCTTTCTTTACTCACCCTTAGTAAAATTGTGATTGTCTGGTTATTGAATAGCATGTTCCTTGTTCTTACCTTCCCTTTATTTCAATTTGCTAAATAGTTGGCATAATATATATTTTGCATAGTTATACCCTATTTCTGATCTTGGTTATTGATAGTCTTATTGCTTTCAATCTTTCGATCATGACTTATGATGACATTTAGATAAAGAGTTTTAAACCTTCCCTGAGTCTGTGGTTATTATATGAGTGCAAATGTTATTGTATTTTTGGCTCCTACTTCAAAACTAACTCCCTGATCCAAGAGGTTATAGGTTCAAGTGACAAGACTTGGTAAGTCCATGGTATGGGACCTAGCGGAATAAAATATCTGGAAGTAGAGCGTGGGTTACCTGATTAAAGTAAATGTGAAAATGATTATGGGCCCAGGTGAGTATGGTGAAATTATTGTCGGGTGACCTGCGCGCTCTATTAGTATATTTCTTTGGTAGCAGAGGAAAGGTTAGGGCTTAGTTAAAGATAGGTAGTTAGTTATTTAGTTATGATTTTATCATTGGGGTTGATCGATCAAATGTGATATTGCTTGAAATGTTTAGAAATTTGATTTGATTGTTAATGTTTCATGAATTTTATGTATTAGCCAGAATTGTTCGTACCTGTTATATGTTTGTCTGGAATCCCCGGGGGCAGAATAGCGGGTGGTAAATGGAAGCCACATCGCAGTGAGGTCACTTACTCACAGGAAGTTAGTGCATAATTAGATAGAACCGGAAGCACTATTTAGGTTTTTCTGTATGAATGTGTGAATAAATGATAGCAAAGAGTTAGCTCGCAAAGCTTTTGTTGTGATCTCACCTAGTAAGGGTCACACAGAAGGAGTAGCAGGTTCATCTGAGCTTGATTGATAGCAAAGGGGTTCGCTGGTGAAACTTTGGCCTTAGTATATATCCCGGAGTGGATGAGTCCGGAGGAGTAGCAGGTTCTCTAATGCTTGTGTGAAGGGTAGGCGGAAAGGATCTACTCATAGTATATGAAAAGCAAACGGAAGGGATTTACTTCCAGTGAAACATTTCTTTCCTATCTAGTCACTCGGGTACAGTGGCAAATGTTTTTACGTTGTTGATTAAAAGAGATATTGCACTGTAAAATAAAAGAATTGAGTTTTGCATTACCTTTTGAAGGAGGGAGTCAGTCGCGGAGCTGCACTGATGTCACTCAGAGCCGCGCTGGGATTGGTTGAGACAGCGGGTGTGTAGCTGAGATAGTAATTGTAAAGGAGGGGTGAGTACAGGAGATTGGGAACTCGTCTCACGAGAAAAGCTGTGCAATCATTAGTTAAATTTTATTTGAAACTGCATTGTTGATTGGTCAATAAAAGATGCATTATTATTGGGATTCATTTGTAAACAAAGCTGAGTGTTATTGTGTAAGTTGAATTTTTGCAAAATACATGTGGCATTTAAATAGTCCAGAAACTCGACCTGATCGAAGATATTTAGGGTTTGCTAGGGAACAGATGATAAGGGACAGACCTTGCAAAATGTATGTAAGCAAAAGAAAATTGTCACTTGTAAGCAGAGTTAAGAATTACTCTAAAAAAGATAAGCCGATTAAAACTAGAGAAGGAGTTATTATTCCACCACCAAATACGCCCGCATCATTTATGATGTTTGATAGGGGTCACCACACTTGTGTATGGTTAGAGAACTGGGTGGAATACACTAAAGATGACGGAATTTTGGCAATTCCCTTAGATGGCACGTTTAATGTTAGAATTTTGTTCAATTTAAGGACTCGAATGAACGATTTACATCCCAGACCTTGATTAACGCAATATGAGGCACTAGAAGAATGGGAGATGGAGGCTTTTGAGCGAGACAGACCTAGAACTGACAAAGGATTAAGTAAATTCTACCCTAATGTTCAACGAGAAACCAGAGATAAACAGATGAAACAATGGAGACAGAACATGTTAGTGGAAGGATTATATCCTGTATTAACTTTAGAAGAGCCCATTGAAGGTAAAAGGACAGAGACAACAAAACATTTAATGACTAGTGGAGATTCAGACGATGATTATATGGAGGATTTATTATTGAAAAATCCACCACCTTATAATGAGGGACCGAGTACAGTGAATCCAAATGCCCCGTTTTTAAAACCACCTTTGATTCCGCAAGTGATACATGAGACCTCCATTGAAAGAGTATTACAAGAAAGAGAAAGAGAAGCACTGAATAAACAGAGAAGTGAATTAATTCAGAAAATTTCTCAATTAAATACAAGTTTCGAAGCTCTGACAATTCCAGTAACTATTGGACCAGTTGTTCCATTGTACGGGGAGAAGCAGGCTAGTCCAAAAGCTCCAGTTATAACTACATCGGTAGTACAGCCAAAAAGGGAACCATTGATAGTAGATGACCAGGCAAGGGAATGCGAGTCAGTAATCTCCTTAATGGATTTACCAATTAGGGAACCAGAGAGTAGTTCAATTAGGAAGACCACTCCTTTAAATTCAAGAGAAGTACAGATGGAGACGTCCTCTGGTACGAAAAGTGCAACTGTAGTAACTCCTGAAGAGATAGACAGATGGACACGAGAAATAGAGGAACCAAAGCCACAGCCGAAACCATTAGACATATATAAATTGAGAATCGAATTGGAGGAAGTTATGGCTGGGATTGTGGGATTGGACAGACTAAATACTCTTAGTGAAGATTAATTATTATTTATTTGTAAAAGCATTATTCGAAATACAAGGGTGTACCATGAGAAATTAATGGACACAGCAGCCAGCATGGGAATTGACATTGGTAAATCAAAAGTATTGCAAAAACCGTATCGAGCAGAATTCTCTGACAAAGATTTAGAAAACATGAATGTGTCAGGAAGAAAAGTGCAAATCAGAGAGCTACTAGCCTTATTACAGAAATGGGGAGAATTAGACAAATGGAGAGCCAGATGTGCAAAGAAAAAGGAAGAGGTTCGAACAAAACAAATGACTTCAGAGTATGATTTAAAAGAAGTAGAAAAGGTGGAAAAATTATGCCCTATTGGAGAGGTACCAGGTGGAGGTTATGTACATGTTCCATGGTCCCAACAGGATATTGTGTAATTTACAAATGATTTTCCAAAACTTTGTGAAAAACCTGTAGAGTGGTACAGACAAGCCGATAGATTTGTAAAAGTTTCAAAGTGTCTTTTGAAAGACTTAGATGGATTATTCAACATCTTAGTATCAAGTAGATTTGTGGACAGAATGTAAAATTGCGGTCGATTGGCCTAGTGATGAGTACCCTAAAGACCCAAAGACAGGGGCTCCTTCCGAGGATTTCATGAAAAAGTACAATCAGGTAATACTTTACCTTAAATGAAAGGTGCCTGCAAAAGAGACAGACTGGATGAGGATAGAACCCCCAGAATAGAGACAAGTCTGTGCATGCATATTATGAAATTTACTGCAGGTATTCAAACAGTACAGTGGGTTGGATAACATTGATATGAAGGATAGATGCATTTCATATACCGATTTGTGTTAGGATTAAGACCTGAAATTTCACAATGGATTAAAGATAATAAAATCTGTTGGCAGGCTAAGCCCATAGACGAAGTTCTTAAATATGCCAAATATTGAGAAGATGAGCTAGAAAATAAACGAAAAGAGTTAAAATAAAAAGTCATGTGGGCACAAGTGAAATTAGCAGAACAACAGTTAAACCAGATAAATGGTAATCAGAAACAAGGTGATGGAAATGGAGGAAAGCCAATGGGAAAATACAATAGGGAGGATGCTAAAAAGAAATTCCCATGTCACGGGTGCAGCAAGTTGGGGCACTGGAAAGACGAGTGTAAGGCTGTGCAGAGTGGTAATGTGCCAATTAATGATTTAAATCCACAGACGTAGAATGAGGTGCCACGGAAGACCCAGCAGCAGGTAATCCAGAATCAGTTACCCCTTGCACCTATCCCAAATTACAGGAGCAAAGCAGAACAGAGTGTAGATACCACAAATTGGGAAGGAAGGGAAAGAAGAGACACAGCAACTTCACAATTTCTTCTGAGTGACACATTCTTTTGTGAAGAACTTTACTGACGGTGCCTGAGGGGGGAGGACGAGGAGTGCGTGCTTGGCGCCTCCTTGCCGGTAGACCAGTCAGGTCCATACATTGAAGGAAAGGTTGAAGGAAATGATGTCACCTTTCTGTTGGACACTGGTGCTACCCGTTCTACTGTGAGAACAGCAGACGTTCCAAACCTACCCATCTCGGGAGAAGCAATCCAAGTAGTGGGTGTTTCTAATAAACAAATTAGTACCCCAGTAACAGAACCAATGGAAGTTAGAATAGGGAATTTTAAAGAAATGCATAGATTTGTTGTCTGTGATTCAAGTCCTGTAAACCTGTTAGGTCGGGACTTACTGTGCAAAATGAATTGCACCATTTTCTGTACTCCAAATGGTGTTGAAATTCAGACCCCAGACGAAGACGGAATTTATAAATTAATGTTAGCAAGACCAGAGACAGAAATTAAAAGACTGACAATAGAAGACTTACCAGAAGAACTTCAACAGACAGTAAAACCAGAGGTATGGGACTTTACCGGAAAAGATGTAGGATTAATGGCAAACGTTGACCCAATAAAAGTGACCATAGAGAAAATGTAGTTTACCCAAATAACCAACAGTATAAAATTAGTTCAGAAATAAAAGCAGGTCTGGCAGTAGAAATAAAACGTTTGGTTGAAACAGGCATTTTACAAGAAGTAATGAGCAGTCCATGTAACTCTCCCATAATTGGTATAAAGAAACCGAGTGGCAAGTACAGGGTCGTACAAGACCTCCGAAAGGTTAATAAAATTGTTGTACCTTGCTGTCCAGTCGTGCCAAACCCTGCAGTGATTCTGTATCAGATTCCATGGGAGGCTGTATTGTTCACTGTCATTGACCTATGTCATGCATTTTTCTCGATTACATTGCACCCAGATAGCAAATTTATTTTCTCATTTAAATTTGACAGTCATGTTTATGTTTGGAATCGTGTCCCTCAGGGGTACAAAGAAAGCCCCTCGATTTTTAATCAGATTTTGAAAAAGTGCCTTGAGTCTTTGGTACTGCCTGGACAATCAGTCCTGGTTCAGTATATAGATGACCTATTGGTGGCATCTAAAACTCGGAATGACTGTGTTGTCGATACCATTGCCTTACTGAATCATTTAGGTGAAGGAGGACATAAGGTGTCCTACTCAGAGTGCACACCCCAGAGATGGGGGACACTCAGTGTTGTGAAAAATACCCCTCACACACCAACAGGCCCCTTGGTGTCATGCTTCATCATTGGGGTCTTCGCATCCCGCTAGAGGGATGCGGCGTGCTACGACCAGCGACTATGCGGGAGCACTGTAGAGGTTGACTATGTGTGGTGTGTGTTAAGTGCAAGTGATGGGGTATTAGAAAATGTGAGTGAAGGGTGTGGTGAGGATTAAAAAGTACCTGGCTAGTGGGTTCTGTGAAAAAACTTTATTCGAGACCCCTAGCTGGTGCTATTAAAAAGAAGTGCAAAGTGAGGTCAGTTGTCTTTATTATGGACACTACCTCTGGTGTGCGTCGACATGTTTTGGAACTCGGTGTTCCTTCTTCAGGACGGGGGCACAACTTCCCAACCCTACTCACGTGTTTTTAAGAAAAAATTTATTTCTCTTAAATTAGAAAAAAGTGAATTTATTTACAGTGGAAAAAAGGCTACTATGTGCCTACAGCGGTTTCTTTGGGGTCATGCAGTTGCATGTCCTAAAAAGAAAAAGAAAAAGACGAGTTAGTTTGGTTTCCACAAGGGATTGGCTCAGACAGGTGCAGTCACCTGGAGCCCCAAACGGTTAAATAAACCTGTAAAAAGAAAAGACACACATAACACATAACATAGATGACACACTGCTAGTTTGTAATGGTTCTGAAAATCATACTCATAGTGACTGTTGTGTCCTGCCTCATGAGCAAATTCAGAACGCCAGGGTAGGTAGGTGGATTCTTAATCTGTGTGGGTAAAGAGTTGGTTTCAGTATTTTTACTCACTGTCTTGGTTCGTGCCAGGTAGGTCTCTAAAGGATTGTCTGTTAAATACTCACAAAATCCTTCTGAGTCGGCCTCCTTCTACCACCCTGCGATGCTCCGCTGGTAATGCTTAGCGTTCAGGGCTGTGGTATATAAGGGCCTCGAGGTGCTCATTGATTCGTTAATTGACGGATGTGGTGTACAGACCAAAAAAGGAACATCCGCCTCAGCGCCTATCATAATCATGGACCTGTTTACAGAGTACCATGTGTCGTTCTGAGCATGTTAAATCCGGTAGTGACTGTTGAGCCAATAAGGCGCATGCGTGTATATCATAGATACTGACGTCAGTCGCTACTTCTGGGCGCATGGGTAGATGGTGTAGTCTATGAGATGTGCGCTTTGGTTTTGTTACACTACTCCCATACTAAGTGCTAAAGGTATATTACTGCGATGTGGCACTTGGGACAGCGTATGGGATGGATCAGTGAGTATTTAACATAGGTTTGTTTAAAAAAAGAGAGAGATTACACAGGCACAGCCCTTACGGTTACAGATTGATAAGAACCCTTGTTTCTCTAAATACAGTCATGGCCATAAGTTGCAGATCCTTCTAGATTTTAAGTTTTACCCGGACAAATGGCCCCATGGGATATCGTCATTTAGGCCTTTAATGTGGGTGCCCAAACGAAAGACCCATCGTTGTTCTTTTTGAAAGAGGCCGGTTTCTGATTGCATACGTTCAATTACGGTCCAATGCAGATCATTGACACAATGTTGTTGTTCCAAGAAGTGAGAAGCCATCTTTTTGGTTCAGGCGGATTTTGTGAGTATTTAACAGACAATCCTTTAGAGACCTACCTGGCACGAACCAAGACAGTGAGTAAAAATACTGAAACCAACTCTTTACCCACACAGATTAAGAATCCACCTACCTACCCTGGCGTTCTGGATATGCTCATGAGGCAGGACACAACAGTCACTATGAGTATGATTTTCAGAACCATTACAAACTAGCAGTGTGTCATCTATGTTATGTGTTATGTGTGTCTTTTCTTTTTACAGGTTTATTTAACCGTTTGGGGCTCCAGGTGACTGCACCTGTCTGAGCCAATCCCTTGTGGAAACCAAACTAACTCGTCTTTTTCTTTTTCTTTTTAGGACATGCAACTGCATGACCCCAAAGAAACCGCTGTAGGCACATAGTAGCCTTTTTTCCACTGTAAATAAATTCACTTTTTTCTAATTTAAGAGAAATACATTTTTTCTTAAAAACACGTGAGTAGGGTTGGGAAGTTGTGCCCCCGTCCTGAAGAAGGAACACCGAGTTCTGAAACATGTCGACGCTCACCAGAGGTAGTGTCCATAATAAAGACAACTGACCTCACTTTGCACTTCTTTTTAATAGCACCAGCTAGGGGTCTCGAATAAAGTTTTTTCACAGAACCCACTAGCCAGGTACTTTTTAATCCTCACCACACCCTTCACTCACATTTTCTAATACCCCATCACTTGCACTTAACACACACCACACATAGTCAACCTCTACAGTGCTCCCGCGTAGTCGCTGGTCGTAGCACGCCGCATCCCTCTAGCGGGATGCGAAGACCCCAATGATGAAGCATGACACCACGGGGCCTGTTGGTGTGTGAGGGGTATTTTTCACAACACTGAGTGTCCCCCATCTCTGGGGTGTGCACTCTGAGTAGGATTCTTCTTGTTTATTTACCAGTGCCCGTGGAGTGAGAATCCTATCTCTATACTCTACCTCCCCCCATTGTTATCTTTTGGACATAAGGTGTCACCAGAAAAGTTAAAATTTTGTGCCCCATCAGTGAAATATCTGGGGCACCAGATAGAAAAAGGTGTCAGAAAATCTGAATAATTAGAAACATGAATTTGCCTCAAACACAAAAAGAAATCAGAATGTTTCTTGGAGTTGTGGGATATTGCAGGCAATGGATTGTGGGATTTGCAGTCCTAGCGAAGCCCCTGATACAAATGACAAATAAGAGAGCCAACGACCCAGTGGAGTGGGATGACGAAAGCATGACTGCCTTTGTAAAATTACGAGAATGTCTGTGTACAGCTCCAGCATTAGGAATGCCTGACTATTCAAAAGATTTTGCACTCTTTTGTGACACACAAGATAATTGTGCACTTTCAGTTTTGACTCATATTCATGGATTAGTGCGACATCCTGTGGCATACTTTTCTTCCACATTAGACCCAGTGGCAGCTGCATTGCCCGGATGTCTGAAAGCAGTAGCTGCAACTTGCATGAGCCTTGAGCAGAGGGAGTCCATTATTATGGGACATCCTGTAACTGTGTATGTTCCACATGCAGTTGTAATTTTGCTAACCAGGACTAAGACCCAGTTCCTCACACCTAGCCGGCTGACTAAGTATGAGAGAATCCTTGTAGGGGCAGGAAATGTAACCATTGCTAGGTGTAATATTCTGAACCCAGCAACCCTGTTACCTAATTCACATGTTGCAGAAGTGAAGGGAGAAGTTGAACATGACTGCATTGACCTGACTGAATATAGTATCAAACACGACCAGACATAAGAGAAGAACCTTTAATTGATTCAGATTATGAGCTATTTGTGGATGGCTCATGTATGAGACATGAGGAAGGAGGTCTGAGCTCTGCTTACGCAGTATGTACATTGGGGGGTCCAGTTGAAGCATCCCATTTGCCTGGAGTCAAGTCTGCACAAGTAGCCGAATTGGTTGCCTTGGCAAAGGCCTGCAAATTTGGGAAAAATTGGAAAGTAACCATATTGTCAGGTGTCATCGCGCCTCAAGGAACCAGTGAATAACGAGGGGAAAAGAAAAAACTACAGTTCCCAGAAGGCTTAGCGGACGAAGGGCGGAGCATAAATAGATGCTGCTTCCGGGAGCCGGTGTCGGATATTCCGGTCCATGTTTCCATTGTGTTCCTGGCGACGTTGCAGAGAAGTGTGTTCGGTGCTGTTGTTGTGTCATTAGCAGGTTGGTGCGTTCAATTCCGACGCTGCTAGTCCGTTCTGTCCTCCGTTGGAAAGCCTTGTCTTCGGCTATGGCGGAGGACAGTTGCTGATTTGCTGGTATTGGTTCTTCCGTTCGGTGCTCCGTTGGCGAGCCTTGTCGCGGGCTCTTGCGGAGTACACGCTTTGTTTTTGATTCTTCCTGTTTCCTCCGTTGGCGAGCCTTGTCACGGGCTCTTGCGGAGTAAACGCGTTGTTTTGGCTTATTCCCGTTTCCTCCGTTGGCGAGCCTTCTTTCCCCGGCTATTGCGGAGGAAACTGTTGTTTACCTTTAAGTTTATAAGACCCTCTGTTGGACAGCCTTCTTGCACCGGCTATTGCAGAGGGTCTTCATTATCATATTCCTTTTGCGGGAACACAGAGATTACCTCCGCGAACTTCAAGAGCATACAGGTAACCTTTGTCTCCAGTGTTTGTGGGTGACGTAACCCTTACCTTTTTCTTTTGGAGAGTAACTGTTTAAATTGCTGACCTACTACATATTCATAGACTTGGATAACCGTTTCTTCAGGGCTCTGAAGAGTAAGAGTAGGGTACGTAGTGTTGTTTTCTTTCCCTCATATCAGTACTCCCTAGTGCAGGGTCATAGGAGGGGTGTTTTACTATCGTGCTTTATATTTACAGGGGAAGGCAAGAACAAGCTGATGTACGTAATCTCAGTATAGAGAGGCATCTTCTGAGTTCAGGCAGTCAGCGTTCTATATACAGGTATAGCTGGGTAAAGTCTGAGTGGTATTGTGCGTATAGTGTATATCTATAGAATTGACACCAATCCTGTGTTTGTTTCTGTCTTCACAGCTCTCCCTCCCTGCTGTCCCCATCCTATCCTCCCTGTTTATTATTTTTGCCCTCACCTGATCCTTCTCTAGCCCACGGCTATTACAGCATTCTGGGCTTGGATAGATCTGGAGGTGGCCTACTTGTACCACAAGCTGATCCTGAGGACGGAGAGGATAACAGAATATCCGACCCAAGCAAATTAGTCCTCCCGATCAGTTTAGGGTAATGGCTACTCTGGACGAGGTGATGGCAGCATTGGTCGTGGTGCAATCTGAATTGATAGCATCCAGACAAGAGAGTACGGAATTAAGGAACCGTTTGGATACCATCCAGAAAAACCCCTTTAGCGCTGGGGCTTCAGGGTCTGGTACTGCAGGGTCAGTCGTGGTGGAGATACCTCCCAGCATTCCGTTAGCCACTCCAGAACGGTTTAATGGTGATGCTGGATCAGTGCAAGTATTTATGACGCAAGTCTTAATGCATTTTTCATGCAAACCTCGGTCCTTCCCTACCAATCAGTCAAAGGTGGCGTTTGTCA
Organism: Lissotriton vulgaris; assembly: GCF_964263255.1. Taxonomy (NCBI): domain Eukaryota; kingdom Metazoa; phylum Chordata; class Amphibia; order Caudata; family Salamandridae; genus Lissotriton; species Lissotriton vulgaris. The sequence continues at coordinate 730,887,114 of NC_141689.1, forward strand.
TCTCGTATTTAGTAGGAGAGGCGGCTCAATGGGCGGTTCCCCTGGTGCGAAAAAACGACCCAATGTTACATGATTGGGACGCCTTCCAAACAGAATTCACAAAGGTGTTCGATAGGAGAGCTGATACCTACACGGCAGATAAAGAACTATTAGGCCTGCGTCAAGGGAATCAGGACCTGGTAACCTACTTGAATACATTCAGACGCTTAGTGGCTGAAACTAAGTGGCCTGAAGCCAAACAAGCGTCAATCTTTCATCAGGGGCTAACCGATGAGATGCAGGACATAATCGCTCAAATCGACCCTCAACCAGTGACATGCGAAGACCTGATTAATTTAGTATTAAGGCTAGATCATAGAATGAAGAATCGTAAAGGGGGTGGTGGAGCAAAAAACCGTCCTGTTCCCTCTTCCGTGACAGTAAAGACCCCGGATAGTTCGGTCTCACATGTAGCTGAGCCTATGGATATAGGAGCAGTTCGCGCTGCTTTGACCTCCACCGAAAAAGAACAAAGGCGCAAGATGGGCCTTTGTCTTTATTGTGGCAAAAAAGGACATTATGTTAGGGAATGTCCTGTCAAACCCAAATTTTCCAAGTTTCGCTTAAATAGGGGGGTGTCAGCGGCCTCTGAGAAACTGGCGGAAAACTAAAGAGCTCCGGGGGTGATGAAGGGGTTCCTTGGAGTCAGAGTATTGTCCCTTCCATGTTGAGTATGGTGGTAGGAGCACAACATTTATTTATCAAGATAGTCTTAATGATAGGTATGATTGAGGTACACACACAAGCCATGGTAGATTCCGGGGCTACGGGGTTTTTCATGGATGCAAAAGAAGCCGAACGGTTAGGGATTCCACTAATCCCCAAGGAAGACGGTACTGATGTGTTTGCAGTAGATGGGAGAAAATTAAACACAGGACCCATTAGTTATCAAACGTCCTTAACTGAAATGAGATTCGATGGTCATAGAGAACAAGTGTCTTTCAGCATTATCAAGGCACCACAGTATGGGGTGATTTTAGGTATTCCCTGGCTGAAAAGACACAACCCTGACATCAATTGGGAAACCGGTGATATAACCATGAATTCTGCATATTGTGAAGAGCATTGTTTTAAGTACGCACAATGTCCTTCGTTTGCTTTGGCAGGAGGGGGTTTCATAGCCACGGCCGCAGAAAAGGCAGTAATTCTCCCAAGGGCATATCAGGAATTTGCAGGGGTGTTTGACGAGGTAAGAGCCGAAGAATTGCCCCCACATAGGCCTTATGATTGCCAAATAGAGTTAGTTCCAGGGGCGGTGATTCCGAAGGGACGGCTGTATGCCCTAACAGAGCCAGAAAACGCCTACTTGAGAACCTATCTCGACAAGTTGTTAGTACTAGGTTTCATACGTCCCTCAAGATCCCCAGCGGCATCCCCTTTGTTTTTCATCCCTAAGGCTAATGGGGATCTGAGAGCCTGTGTAGACTTTCGAGCCCTCAACGCGGTTACAATCAAAAACAGATACCCGTTGCCGTTAATACACGTCTTACTGGAACAAGTAAAGAAAGCCAGGGTGTTCACCAAGTTAGATCTAAAGGGTGCTTATCATCTGGTGAGAATGCGGGCAGGGGATGAATGGAAGACAGCATTCCAGACCAGGTATGGGTTATTCGAATACCTGGTCATGCCCTTCGGGCTCTGCAATGCCCCTGCTGCATTCCAGTTTTTTCTAAACGACGTGTTGCGAGAGATATTGGACAAACACGTCATCGTGTACATAGATGATATCCTCATCTATTCAGAATCTGAAGACATGCATATACAGCATGTCAAGTCGGTCTTGAGGATACTACAGGATAATCTCCTTTTTTGTAAACTGTCCAAGTGTGACTTTCATGTTACTACCGTTGAGTTTCTGGGGGTTATGCTTACCCCTCAGGGACAGGAAATGGCGGCGAGGAAGGTTCAAGCAGTAAGAGATTGGCCAAGTCCTCGAAACATCAAGGACGTCCAATGCTTCCTCGGATTTGCCAATTTCTATAGACGTTTTATTCATCAATTCTCGAAAGTGGTAGCCCCCATAACTAGGCTGTTGAAAAAAGACCAAGGATTCCTGTGGGATATGAGGGCTCAGGAAGCGTTTGCTGCGTTAAAGGAAGCCTTTGTCACTGCACCGATATTGACACACCCCAATACTGATGCCCCTTTCATAGTAGAGGCAGACGCATCAGAGGTAGCAACAGGAGCCATCCTTTCACAGAGAAACGACACCAACGGACAATTGCATCCAGTGGCGTTCATGTCACATAAACTTACGGGGGCAGAACGTAACTATTGCATAGCCGAGAAAGAGCTCTTAGCTATCAAGCAGGCGTTCACTGAATGGAGACATTTCCTTATGGGGGCAAAACACGTGGTGACGGTTTATACCGATCACCGCAATCTACAGTTCATGTCGGCAGCCAGACATTTGACCCCCAGACAATTGAGGTGGATGCTTTTCTTTTCGGGATATAATTTCATTATAACCTTCAGACCCGGGGTAGACAATCGTAAGGCGGATGCCTTGTCGCGCCAATCATCTACTATGGTCTCGGAGGCCAGAACAGAAACATCGATAGTGGACCCTGTCAAGGTGGTTTGTGGCATACAACCTGATGCCTTTCTGCAAGGAATACGATATGGAATCAGAACGAATCAGTGGAAGAGATGGTTGCAGTCACATCCTGAATGGCAACTACAACATGGCTTTCCAATCAAACAAGGACAGATGCTGGTACCCACTGAAGCCTTTCGTAAACAAATGTATGAGTGGTGTCATGCGTCACCCAGTGCTGGACATGTTGGAGTGGGGAAGACTCTGGATCTGATTCAGCGTAGATGTTGGTGGCCTACGATCAAGGGGGATGTACGGAAATGGGTGACAGAATGTGACGTTTGTGCTCGCGCCAAGTCTGATCATCGGCGGCCTGCAGGTCTATTGCAGCCCATGCCTACCCCTTCTACTCCATGGGAGCGTATTTCTTTGGATTTTGTGGTAGGTCTTCCAAGAGATCAGGGATGCACCACGTTTGGTGGCTGCGTATCATCGCCGTTTCCCTGAGCGTCCTGGTCCCCTTCGGCGCTCTAGGTGAGGGGGGATGTACTGTCAGGTGTCATCGCGCCTCAAGGAACCAGTGAATAACGAGGGGAAAAGAAAAAACTACAGTTCCCAGAAGGCTTAGCGGACGAAGGGCGGAGCATAAATAGATGCTGCTTCCGGGAGCCGGTGTCGGATATTCCGGTCCATGTTTCCATTGTGTTCCTGGCGACGTTGCAGAGAAGTGTGTTCGGTGCTGTTGTTGTGTCATTAGCAGGTTGGTGCGTTCAATTCCGATGCTGCTAGTCCGTTCTGTCCTCCGTTGGAAAGCCTTGTCTTCGGCTATGGCGGAGGACAGTTGCTGATTTGCTGGTATTGGTTCTTCCGTTCGGTGCTCCGTTGGCGAGCCTTGTCGCGGGCTCTTGCGGAGTACACGCTTTGTTTTTGATTCTTCCTGTTTCCTCCGTTGGCGAGCCTTGTCACGGGCTCTTGCGGAGTAAACGCGTTGTTTTGGCTTATTCCCGTTTCCTCCGTTGGCGAGCCTTCTTTCCCCGGCTATTGCGGAGGAAACTGTTGTTTACCTTTAAGTTTATAAGACCCTCTGTTGGACAGCCTTCTTGCACCGGCTATTGCAGAGGGTCTTCATTATCATATTCCTTTTGCGGGAACACAGAGATTACCTCCGCGAACTTCAAGAGCATACAGGTAACCTTTGTCTCCAGTGTTTGTGGGTGACGTAACCCTTACCTTTTTCTTTTGGAGAGTAACTGTTTAAATTGCTGACCTACTACATATTCATAGACTTGGATAACCGTTTCTTCAGGGCTCTGAAGAGTAAGAGTAGGGTACGTAGTGTTGTTTTCTTTCCCTCATATCAGTACTCCCTAGTGCAGGGTCATAGGAGGGGTGTTTTACTATCGTGCTTTATATTTACAGGGGAAGGCAAGAACAAGCTGATGTACGTAATCTCAGTATAGAGAGGCATCTTCTGAGTTCAGGCAGTCAGCGTTCTATATACAGGTATAGCTGGGTAAAGTCTGAGTGGTATTGTGCGTATAGTGTATATCTATAGAATTGACACCAATCCTGTGTTTGTTTCTGTCTTCACAGCTCTCCCTCCCTGCTGTCCCCATCCTATCCTCCCTGTTTATTATTTTTGCCCTCACCTGATCCTTCTCTAGCCCACGGCTATTACAGCATTCTGGGCTTGGATAGATCTGGAGGTGGCCTACTTGTACCACAAGCTGATCCTGAGGACGGAGAGGATAACACATATACACTGATAGCCAGTATGCTTACGGGGTTGTGCATGACTATGGCCAACTATGGATGCAAAGAGAGTTTCTGACTTCTTCAGGTACTCCAATCAGAAATGGTCAATATGTGAAAGATTTACTGGAAGCAATCCAGTTGCCAAAAGAGGTGGCTGTGGTCAAGTGTGCTGCTCACAAATCTGGCATTGACAAAGTGACAGCTGGTAATCGATGTGCTCACCAGTTAGCCCAACATTGTGCAAAATATAAAATGGCTATTAATAAGAAAGTTGAGTTGGGCGGAAACAGCTGCCAACTTATGTTGCTAGAAGGTGTGAATAAGTGAGAGATTTGAAAAATGCAGCAGAACCAAAGGAAAGGGAAGAGTGGAGGAAATCAGGTTGTCAGTGAAGGGCTGAGGATGGTGTTATTGTTTATCTTGATGAAATGCCAGTGTTACCAGACTGTCTGCTTGCTCCTATGGCTAGGATGATTCACGGAGATTCTCATTTGGGAAGAGATGCTATGATACGTCTGTTCAGACAGTCATGGTTTATTACGAAATTCAGGAATGTAGCAGAGGTACTCTGCCAGAGGTGTTTGGTTTGTCAGCAAATGAACTCAGGAAAGAAAACAATAGTGTTACCAGGAAAGATTGGGAAGGCAGAGGGTCCCTTCATACGTTTGCAGATTGATTTCATTCTGTTACCCCCTTGTCGAGGAATGAAATACGTACTTGTCATTGGCTGCCTGTTTTAAAAATGGGTAGAAGCTTACCCCACACGTAGGAATGATAGCATCACTGTAGCCAAACTGCTACTTAGAGAGCTGATATCACGTTTCGGTTTTCCAGTAACAATTGAATCAGATAGAGGAAAACATTTTAATAGTGAAATAATGGGCCTAATTTGTGAAGCTTTCAAAATTAAGCAGAAAATATACACTGTGCTTATCGCCCAGAGGCTTATGGAGTGGTAGAACAATTGAATGGCACAATCAAATCAAGACTGGGAAAGATGTATGAGTCTACTCGATTGGAGTGGCCAGATGCTTTGACACTTGTTCTGATGGGACTTAGAAGTATTCCAGTCCGGAACACAGGCTTAAGTCCCCATGAGATACTGATGGGAAGAGCAATGAGGCAAGCATGGGTGCCAGGACACAAGCTGCTAAATATATCTGATGATTTAGTACTAAAGTACTGCAAAGAGCTGGCTGACCAAGTGCGTTCTATCTCTCACCAGGTTGGGGAAGACCCTGTCGCCAGACCAGCAACTCCAGCACATGACCTGAACCCAGGTGATTCGGTGGTGCTAAAGAAACATACTCGAAAATCTTGCCTTGCACCAAGGTGGGGAAAACCACGACAAGTAATTTTGGTTACCACCACATCTGTAAAGTGTGCAGGAGTTCCACACTGGATTCATGCCAGTCATACGAAAAAGGTGACTAAACCTGAAGAAACTGAGGCTGAAGGTTGTGCAGCTGAGGGGTCTCAAGAAATCGATCCTGAAGTAGCTGAAGAGGAACAACCGAGCACCAGTCAGGATGATTGGATTCCAGAAGTCAACATACCTGCAGAATACGTGAGAACCAGAAGTCAAGCTTATCAAAATAGACAGAGTGATAGTGAGGATGAGAAAGGAGTAGAAGAAGGTACTCAGATCATAGAAATCCAAGTCAAATGTGATTCTGAGGCGGACCAGAAAGGGAAAGATCAAATAATCAACACTCCACCAAGAACTCCTGAGCCTGAAAAGGGACAGATAGAAATTCGGCCGGAGAAGAAAATCAAGGGTTCGAAGAGCTTGAGCAGCACCAGACAGGAATAGAAAGTTGTGTTCAGGACGAAGAAGGTGAAACAGACAATAGCCAAATTCAGCAAGTACCTGAACAAGGCCAGATTAGTGACTAGGCAGAAGAAACTGAAATAAGACCTGGATCAAGTCAGATAGAGAGGGAAACAGAAGACAGCATTGAAATTGATGTGCCACAACTGAATGAAAATAAAAGAGCATTTGAAGAAGGCCAAAGCACAGTGCCAGTTAAAAGACTCAGAAAAGGAGACAAATGGCCTAGGTATGTCAAAAGACTGAGACTGTGTTTAAAGAGAATTAATGAAGAACCTGAACAAGTAAATGAAATAACCAGTCAAACCGATCCACCTGTAATACAGCCAAGAAGAAGTCCACGATTAAAGAGACTGAATAATAAATACAAGGGCCCTGAGTGGACCTACATTATTCTGGAAGATTTTGAAAAGCTGGAAATAAGTGACGAAATTGATAAAGAATTGATTACTGATCAAACTGACAAAGAAGTGAGACCAACCTGAAATTCACACAGGGTAAAAGCTGCGTAAAAGTTACAAAGAGGGGTTGAATCTCCTTTAGTCAGAAATGGCTGATCATACTGTTAATCGAAGACCAAAAAGAAATTGTTTAAAGACATGCTGTAGAGTATGGTTATGTAGTATAGCAATAGTACTCGTAGTCCGGATAGGACTAACAGTAGCTATTCCTTACATGATGAGTAAAGACACAAATTTGTACACTACTGAGCAATTGCCAAAGGATAAAGAAATGTAGCACGTTACATGAGTGAATATTTTCTAACTATAGGTACGATAGATATAGCTGACGCACACAAGAATAATCTAACATGTTCATTGCAGGAAAAAGAAAATATATTTTTGAATATGGTTGAGAAAAGGAGAGAGAATTTCCAGAGAAAAGCAAATGATAAGAATCATAAAATACTTAAATGGGCTGAAAGCATAGGGAACACCTCGAATGGTGGGGCTAATGCTGCTATGTTGCTGGATTTCGAAAAGAAGGGGGACTCTGTCTCCACAGGGAGAAAACTGGTTATTATAACAATGTATTCATTGGTTTCAGTGAATGTGAACATAACTACAAGGCAATTGGGGGTTGGGGTTTTAAAGATGGAACTGAACCTGTGTTTCCTGGAGTTTATTATATATGCGGGAACAAGGCTTATTACAAATTACCAGATCAATGGTATGGGAGTTGTTATTTTGGTATCGTCTTCCCAAAGATATACCATGTGGACAAAATCACTGGAAGCAATGAAGAAACTAATGGGTTAGTACGTAGTAAAAGAGTTAGTTGTGGTGAAATAGTAGGTGATATATTTAGTGCATTGATACCAACAGTGGGAGTGGCTCTGAATACACACAGAATTTGCAAATTGTCAACTGTAGTGGATCGGTTAACAACTGACACTGCTGGAGAGTTCTTGATGGTCAATACCGAATTGGTTGCGATCAAATAAATGGTTTTACAAAATCGACTTGCTCTTGATACATTATTGGCAAAAGAGGGCGGAGTCTGTAGAATGTTGAAGGCGCAACGTTGTTGCACTTACAGACCAGACAAAAGTGTTGAAATTGAGAAGTATTTGAAGAATATTACTTATTTGGAAAAAGAGCTCAAACCACTGGAGGGTGATAGTGCATGGAAGAGACTTACTGAGGGTCTCTCCTCTGTAGGTAGTTGGCTTTCTAATGTAGGAAAGAGTATTGTAGGTAAAATATTGATACCAATGGTGGGAATAGGCCTACTAGTTTTAGGGATAATAATTTGTTGCAAGTGTCGAAAGCATACAAAGATACACTCCATGCATAGGCGAGGAGTAAAGAGAAATATTGATGAGCTTGAATTAGAAGAAATGATTAGCAAATTATATAAGAAAATGAAAAATTCTCATGGTAAAAATGAGAAAAAGTAAAATAGAAAGTTTGAAGAGATTGAATTGGGTGAAATGTGAAAAGTTGGCATCGGTTTTCATTAATTTGTGATGATATAAAATATCATCAAAGAGGGGATTGATGGAGCAAGGATTCGCACATAAAGCGACTTGCTTGTATTCATGAACCTCGAACAACGTTAATAGAATTAACCAACATGTTTGTCTTACTAATTTTGCACATTTTCATCAACATTGGTTGTCCGAGCGAAGCTTGCTTATGTGTTTACTAATCCTAATACGCTTGCATCTAATAGGGCTGCTGCTACGCGGGATTTTCTACTGCGCATGCGTCTGTCATACACACGTGACATGACGTACTTTCAGGTTTGGAGGGAAACTGTTGCTTCTGCGCACTAGAGATAAGATGGCTGCTCTATGTTCCCACATGCGAGAAGCTTGCACTGCTGCTTATGCTAAGCTGTTCGTTCTGCCTAATCCTAATGCTAAAGTTAAAGTTAAGATAATGGGGATAGAGTAGAAATTCATGGTATACAGTGTATTCATTTATTCTGTGTTCTAAAACTGTTTCTTTTCCATTTCATGTTACACTCTGAAAACTGGCCTGTCTCGTAACGCTGTACTGTTTGTTGAAACTGCGACTGCGCAGAAATCGCAAGTCTCTGGAACAGTGACCTTTGGACTATAGCCAAGGAGCTGACTGACTGAGAAGATGCTTCTGGGAATGTACCCTTATGAACTCAAAGTTATACAATGTATTTTTCAATAGAACATCCATTGTTGGGTGGAATAAAACTAGCATGAGAACCTGAATTTGATGGGCGGGAACGAAAAATTAACATTCAACACTGAAGTTACAGAATTTGAGGTGGTGTGATGACCTCTTCTCATCTTTTGTCTAATCGAAATTGGGGATCCTTACACTTGCAACATTGGGGGGTGGTACACTGACCTAGAAAACAGTATAACTAGGGTAGGCTTAGCTAGTTAATTTGTCCTACTTGTCCGAAAAGCTGACCTGTCACTGACCCAACGCACTCAATGGGTGATTAAGAGCTGTGGGCTGTGGAGCACTCTGTCAGAAGATTCGCTGACCCAATCGGGGTTCTGGGAAGCTGAAGTGCTGGCGAAGCACTTTGCTGGTATATGTTGTAACCCAATCGGGGTTCTGGCTGATTCCTTGCAGAGAGGGAGTAGCGCAGGCGTTGCAACTGAACTACGGGTGCTGTTCTTAACCTTTGGTGGTCCTGTCCTGACCCAAATCTGGTTTATCCTATCCTGATACTAATCTGCACCTGCTGGCCTACTGGCAACTGCATTCGTTAGTTTTTTTTCCTGTCCTTTCAACTGACCGGTGGCCAGGGTTGGTCTTCACACCACTCTAGGTAAATATAAATCTGTGTGGGTAATTGTCATTATATATTTGCGTCCTTTTCTTTACTCTCCTAAAATGCTAAAGTTTTGATTGCATATGTTCCTTTTTCTTACCCTTCCCTTGGTAAATGCTAAATTTCATGTCTGCTGATTTAATAGCGTGTTCCATTTTTCTTACCCTCCTTATAGTTGAATGCTAAAAAACGTTTTTCATGATTTCATAAATGTTTCCCTTTTTCTTCACCTTCCTTTTAAAGTGATTAAACTTGGTAATTCAATTTAAATAGTATGCTCCATTTCTTACCTTCCCTTTAGTTATATGCTCAAATTATTTTCGTAATTGCATATTATGTTCCCTCTTTTTACCCAACCTTTGTAATTGCTTAAATTGTGTCATTTTAGTATGTTCCTTTCTTTACCCACCCTTATTAAAATTGTGAATGTCTGGTTATTGAATAGCATGTTTCTTGTTCTTACCTTCCCTTTATTTCAATTTGCTTAATGGTTGGCATAATATATCTTTTGCATAGTTATACCCTATTTCTGATCTTGGTTATTGATAGTTTTATTGCTTTCAATCTTTCGATCATGACTTATGATGAAATTTAGATAAAGAGTTTTAAACCTTCCCTGAGTCTGTGGTTATTATATGAGTGCAAATATTATTGTATTTTTGGCTACCTACTTCAAAACTAACTCCCTGATCCAAGCGGTTATAGGTTCAAGTGACAAGGATTGGTAAGTCCATGGTAGAGGACCTAGCGGAATAAAATATCTGGTAGTAGAGCGTGGGTTTACCTGATTAAAGTAAATGTGAAAATGATTATGGGCCCAGGTGAGTATGGTAAAATTATAGTCGGGTGACCTGCGCGCTCTATCACACAGCTGAGCAAAAAGATGACAATCTGAGTGTTGGGAAATTGATGGAGAAATGGAATACTGTGCTGGAGCAGCATATGGGGAGGGAGATTGGAAAACTTGTGCGCACAATTAAGCATACTGACGTCTTATTGCAACTTAAGGATAATTCAGTTTAGATACCTTCATCAGTTGTATTATACCCCAATACAGGTATGTAAATATGGCGTGAGAAGTGATTCTAAATGTACCCGCTATGGGGCTGAAGGGGCTGATTTCATACATATGGCGTGGAATTGCCCAAAGGTGAGACACTTCTGGGTGCAGGCTACCAATGACATATCTGAGGGGGTGGGGGCAAGAGTGATGTGCTCGCTGTTGGTCTGTCTACTGGACCTATTGAGTGCGTTCAAATCGACAGCTAAGAAACTATCATTAGTGAGTTTATTGCTGGCGAAATGAAGAGTTGCGCTCCACTGGGGGAGTAAAACCAGCCCCAATAAGGAGGCATGGCTTGTGGATATTGCACACGGTAAGACCCAACTAGAACTGTATGCTATGGAGCAACCCCTGGCATAAAGACTGAAAGACTACAGGGTACTGATGATGGCATATCTACACTCAAATGATGGAAATGGGGGTAGGTCGTGACATGGCAATGTAAGATATTGATATTACTAGACAGTTGTACACTGGAACGTCTGACTTAGCCAATACGTGCATAAGTTGGTGTGCGAGGGTGATGGAGCAAGGATTCCTACATTAAGCGACTTGCTTGTATTCATGAACCTCGAATAACGTTAATAAAATAACCAACATGTTCGTTTTACTAATTTAGCAAATTTTCCATTATACGGGGCGACCGAGTGAAGCTTGCTTATGTGTTTATTAACCTTAATACGCTTGCAACCTAAAATGGCCGATGCTACGCTGGAATTTAGACTGCGCATGCGTCGGTCATACCCATGTGACGTGACGTATTTAATGTCTTGGTGGGAAAATAGTTGCACATGCACAATAAAGCTAAGATGGCTGCTCTGTGTTCTCACATGCTCAAAGCTTGTATTGCCGCTTTCGTTAAGCTGTTCGTTCTGCATAATCCTAATGCTATAGTTTATTATAAAGTAATGGGAGTACTATAGAAATTCACGTTATACAGTGAAATAATTTTTTCTATGTTTTAAAACTGTTTCTTTTCCATTTCATGTACACTTTGAAAACTTGGCCTATTGTAACGCTGTGCTCCATCTTGAATGAAACTGAGTCTGTGCGAGATCCGCGAGTCGCCAGAGCAGATGACCTTTGAAATCCCACCAAGGAGCTGATTGACTGAAGAGATGCTCCTGGGAACCTGAACTTCAACCCAGCTAGAAGAAGCTGAACTGTACTACAGTTGTAACAAATGTATACGAATATTGTATTCACCATTGTTAACTGAAAAGTATATGTCATGAGAATCCGGAATTTAAGGGGCGGGTACAGAAATTGAATATTGAGCCTGAGAAAGTTTAGAAAATAGGTGATGTGATGACCTGTCCTCTTCCTTTGTCCAATCAAAATTGGGGATCCTTACACTTGCAACATTGGGGGGTGGTACACTGACCCGAAAAACAGTATAACTAGCGTAGGTATAGCTAGAGAAATTGTCCGACTTGTCCGAATAGCTGACCTGTCACTGACCCAACGCACTCAATAGGTGACTGAAAGCAGAGAGCTGCGAAGCACTTTGCTGGGAGGTTCGAGAAAACCCAATCGGGGTTTTGGGAAGTAAAAGTGCTGCGAAGCACTTTGCTGGGAGTTTCGAGAACCCAATCGGGGTTATTGGCAGATTCTTGCAGAGAGGGAGTAGCGCAGGCGTAGCAACCGAAGCTGCAGGTGTTGGTTGTACCCTTTGGTGGACCCGGTCCTGATCCAAATGCTGGGGTTATCCTGTCCTGACTGTCCATGAGCTGCACCTGCTCGCCTACTGGCACCTAAGTCCTTGGGGTTCTTTCCGTCTTTTCCAACTGACCCGTGGCCAGGGTTGGTCTTCACTCTATCCTAGGTAAATATAAAGTCTGTGTGGGTGATTGCCTATCTAAATTTGCATTTCCTTTTCTAAATTCTCGAGTACTGCAAAGCTTTGATTACCTATGTTCCTTTTCTTTCCCCTCCCTTGGTAAATGAGATATTCATACACTACTGACCTTAGCATGTTCCACTTTTCAACCCACCTTTAGTAATTGCTAAATTGTTTCTATTTTAGTATATGTTCCTTTTCTTACCCTCCCTTTTAGGAGATAAGCTTAATTTAATAGTATGTTCCAAATCTTACCTACCCTATAGTATTTGAGCTAAAATTAAATCTTGAATTGCAATAAGTTCTTCTTTTAACTGCCAATTTTTATTGCGAAATTCTTCTGGTTTAGTATGTTCCTTTTCTTTACCCTACTTTAATCAAAGTTGCGAAAGATTATTATCTGAATATAGCATGTTCCTTGTTCTTACCTTCCCTTTCAGTTTAAAGTTCCAAAATGCTTAGCATACTCTATCTCTTGCATAGCTATACGTTGTTTATGATTAGATTATAGATAGTTTAATTTCCTTTAACTTGATGCTCATGACATACGATGATGATGATAATTAGATAAAAGTTTGAACCTACCCAGAGTCTGTGGTTATTTCATTTTTTACAAATGTTATAAATGGGTTTTGAGTACCTAACTCAACTCCCTGATCCAATGTGTTTAGGTTCCTAGTATCCATATTGCTAGGTTATAGATATAGGAATTAGTAGTGAAGAATCCCAAATTATACTGATAGTAGAGCGTGAGTTACCTAAGTAGTATTAAGGTGTATGACAATAATGGGCCCAGGTGAGTATTAGTAAAAATCTCCTAGCTGGGTGACCTGCACGCTCTATCAAGGGGTGTGGGGTGAGGGTCGGAATGGTGCAATATTTGCCTGTATAGGAGTGTGTGATAGGTATATTGTAAACTGTTATGGTTGCTGTATGTTTTACATTATGATAAAAAAATGAAATTGAAAAAAAAATAACAATCCACCCTTTCTTGCCTATTGACTTTAACAAGTCCTTTTCACAATAGATAAGTCAGGATCACGACTTTATTGCAACTTTCATGATATACAGATCAAAATTATGTCCGTAATCATTGGCTCGCCAATATAAACAGCAAAGCCCTGCTTGTATTAGGCATATGCATTTGTATATGGCACTTAGAGAAGAACAAGCACCATAATTAGCCCTCCATCTAGAGGTTGTTCAGTAGCATCACAGAGGTATTTGTGGGACCCTCACTGGCAACCTCATCCATCATTGTGGCTTTAAAGAGTCTGGCTCAAGAGATGTAAACAGGATTATAGCTGGTTGGAGGGTGAACCCAAAAGTTGTACTGAGATGAAGCAACTTCTGGGGGAAGCCCCACTCCCTCTCGATTGCACTCCTGAAAGCCCTTTTGTGATCACATAAGGTTTGGCACACTGCGCTGTCAAGCCAGACCCACAAGTAGAGGCGATTGGAGTCCTGCAGACCAGACCAGAAAGCTTCTCACCCATTCTTTGTCAAACTGATTGACTTCTCAGTAAATCAGGGAGTCTTGCTATTCTGAAATTGTGGGCACTGACTACCTCCTAGGAGACTGCACTTATATTACCCTTAATGTCTTCCAAAAATGTTATTTTCCAGGAGGAGTTAGAAAAGCAAGACTGCTAGTGCTAAATTGTTTAACCTCTCCTGTCTGCATGTAGTCATTACCTTCTTACCCCTCTTCCTCACCATGGTCCAAAACTAATAGAGCTCTGCTCGCCGTGACACAATTTCTTGTCAATGAATATATGCAAAATTAAAAAGATTGTTACCAGCGTAAACCATGCACTTTGCTTATTTTGTCCCACCCCCGAAATGAGGCCAGGAAGTAAATCAGCCTGACTCCATCAGCACTTCCTCCTTTTTAGGTCTCGCAAGCGAGAACTATTGTCATCGTGATGGCTGCGAAGCGACCACAGACCGGCCACAAGCAGATTGTGGCTTGTGAACGCGCACGTCCAGCACGTGCACATCTCCTGTCCCGAGGCAAAAGCATGCAGTTTCACTTTCACGTACACGTAAACAACACAGCATTCAACATGCAAGTCTTTAAATATTTTAAATGTAGATATATCCCACTTACCAGCAATTGTGGTGACTTTGCGCTGGTCTCTTGTCTTCATCGGCATACTCCGTCTGGATCACAGGAGCCCCCTCAAGTTTGCATCGCCGCCACTGTGCACGAGCCGCAGATCCAGCAACAGCGCACGCGCAAGCAGCCCTCGCGCTCCTATCCCCCCCCTGTTTCCTCCCCTGCCCGGATGTGGAGCACAGGTGCCGTGATGCTTGTTCTAATGTACGGCCTTGCTCGTCACTGCTTATTACCGTTGTCGGCCTTGCTCGTCACTGCTTATTACCGTTGTCGTCATCCAGGGGAAAAAGCCATTTACGGTAAAGAGATTGTTCCTGATATAAGGGGGTTGTTTGCAGAAGGGGGCCTTGAGAGGCCTCTTCTCCGACCTCCTGCCTTGGATCGGGGTTCGCGCTCAAGATCTGGTTTCTTATTTGGGTATTTGATGCTCAAGTGAAACCTCTGAAGAACCGAGGCAAACGCTGCTTTTACTTAGCGCGGAGCAAGTTTGCACGCCGTCAACGTTTCAATGTTTAAAAATGGTGAAAATATGGATTGTCAATAGGTGTGCATCTCATCCCTACTTAGCTCATTGAATGAACATATTCGTCTCCAATGAGATTGCACCCAAGTTTAAAAGTTTATAAATAACTGGTCAAGTATTGGACTATATGTTGATGTTAAAGATGATGAATTGCCCAGGAGCTGGGCTTCCTATCATGTTGGGTAATCACGGACAAGCATAGTCTACAAGCATTTTACGGATGGAGTAACAAGGATAATAATGATTTTTACGAAGAAGAGCTTTCTGGAAGTAAATACGAGGCGAATATTAAAATGGAGAAAAGATGGTTTGGAAAAGAGTGGCACCGCTGTTGTAAATAATATGCTGCGGGGAAAGGTGTATGAATGACGTCTGTAAAACAAACTATGCGGAAGGGGACGGGGTTTACTGAATTCTGGGACTTGTAGTAGCACTCGTCAAACCATAGGGGAAAGCGCGCCACGCACACAGTGTTTGGTTAAATTGAGGGTCAGGATGCAATTAACCACCTGCAGATTGTCAAAAACGGACGGAAACACGTAAAAGTGGTTGTTTTAGGAACAGATGCAGCTTGCAGTGAAACAAGCAGGGAAAACAGAGAAATTAATTTACAGTTTTAAGTTGAAGTTCGTGATTGTGGAACTGATGTCCAGTTTGTCATGGTAAGCGCGTAGAGCGTTATGGATTTTCTGTTCATTAAATGAGTGGCATCGCTTTAAACTATCGATAAGGGGGGTGTTTGTTTAACCCATGATGTTATCGTGCCTCGTTAAACATATGCAAGGAATTCGGAAATAGGAAAGACTGTACGCAGCTTATAAGTGGGAACCTTCTGAGCACATGTTGAATGCATTTTTAGTGCCTTTTGGATAGTTCTATGGTTAATATAATTATTTCCATGTCTTGTTCATATTTTTTGTGATAGATTTTCAGTGAAATGTATTGTTGATGACAATGGTTAATAAGTAAATATATGCTTGCACTTTTAGAGGCCCCTGACGAAGGGAATTTAATTCCCGAAATGCATTGGGTCTGCAAAAATAAATCATGACATGGAACCCATTTTAATGCTCCTGTGTTTTTTTGAAAATGGACGTTACGCATGTATTGAATAGAATGAATTGAACAAAAGAAAGAAGGATGAAAATTAACGGTATAAAAAAGGAAAAGTTGAACTAACAACAAGAATTTGATTCATTGGATTCAGGCAGTCACGTGGCTGTGCAGCTTGGTGGATCCTAAAAGTTGGCTCCCTCGTGGTTTAGCTTTTACTTAAGGTCGGCACGTTCCAGTGCAGCTCCGACAGGGTTCCCTCCGAGGCTTTGTCCCCGTCTGCCACCGCCTCCCACTGCACCAGTTTAATGGTTTGTAGCGCGCGGTGCGCACTGCAGCGCGCCCCAAGGGGCACAGAGGCTGTCTCGCCGAATTATGAGAAGAGTTCAATTACACAGCTGATCATTACACACAAAAGCATCAGATTAGTTTTCCGGTTGTGTTTTTAATTTGTCTGCGGCATCCTGCGGGCAACAGTGACGTAGATCTATTCCTGTTTTATTCGATATGTGCCTGTTTTCTCTTTGATTGTCCGTGGCTCACCTGCTTCAGGTGTTTCCTTTTATTTGTATTTGTGTTTCTTTTTATATGTGCCTGCTCCTTCTCTTTCATCTTCCGTGGGCCACCTGGTTCAGCTGTTTCCTCTTATTTGTATTCCTGTTTCATTCCCTATGTGCCTGTTTTCTCTCTTTGTTCTTCTATGGCCTCCTGGCTTCAAGTGTTTCCTTTTATTTGTATTCCTGATTTATTCGGTATGTGCATGCTCGCTCTCCTTGATCTTTCATGGCCACGTGCTTCAGGTGTTTACTTTTATTTTTATTCCTGTTTCATTTTATATGTGCCTGCTCTCTCTTTTTGATAATCCGTGGCCCACCTGCTTCAGGTGTTTCATTTTATTTGTATTCCCGTTCGGTTCCGTATGTGCCTGTTTTCTCTCTTTGATCTTCCATTGACTTCAAGCTTCAAGCGTTTCCTTTTATTTGTGTTCCTCTTTCATTCGGTTTACCCCCTCTCACCCTCACAGCCCCTCACCCTCACACACACCCTCTCACCCTCACACACCCTCTCACCCTCACACACCCTCTCACCCCCTCTCACCCTCACACACCTCTCACCCTCACACACCCCCTCACACCCCCTCACCCTCGCATACCCTCACCCACACACCCCCTCAACCTCGCACCCCCTCACCCTCACCCTCACCCACCCTCACACTCTCACCCTCACACACAACCCCACCCTCACCCCCTCTCACCCTCACACCCCCTCTCACCCTCACACACCCTCTCACCATCACACACACCCTCTCACCCTCACTTACCCTCTCACCCTCACACACCCTCACCCTCACACCCCTTCACACCCCCTCTCACCCTCACACACCCTCTCACCCCCTCTCACACACCCTCTCACCCCCTCACCTTCGCACCCCCTCATCCTCACCCTCATACCCCCTCACCCTCACACACCCTCACCCTCCCTCACACACCCTCACTCCCCTCACCCTCACACACCCCCGACACTCCCTCACCCACCCTCACCTCGCTCACCCTCACTCCCTCACGCTCACAACCCTCACTCACCCTCACACCCTACACCCCCTCACTCACCCTCACACCCTACACCCCCTCACCCTCACACCACCTCACCCTCACACCACCTCACCCTCACACCACCTCACCCTCACACCCCTCATCCTCACGCACACCCTCACCCTCACTCACCCTCTCACCCACGCTCACCCACCCTCTCACCCTCACCCACCCTCCCTCACACACCTTCTCACCCACCCCTTCACCCTCACACCCCCCCTCACCCTCACACCCCCTCACCCCCACCTCCTCACCCTCACAACCCCCTCATCCTCACACACCCCTCATCCTCACACACCCCTCATCCTCTCACCCACCCTCTCACCACCCCTGACCTCACACCCCTTCACCCACCCCCTCACTCAACCACACACACCCTCTCACCCTCACACACCCACCCTCCCTCTCCCACACACACCTTCGCCCTCATCCTCCCTCTCCCTCACACCCCCTCACCCTTACATGCCCTCACTCACACACCCGCACCCCCACACACCCCTCACACACCCCCACACACCCTCTCACACACCATCACCACTCTACCGCCCTCACTCTACCGCCCTCACTCACTCTACCACCCTCACTCACTCTACCGCCCTCACTCACTCTACCGCCCTCACTCACTCTACCGCCCTCACTCACTCTACCGCCCTCACCCACTCTACCGCCCTCACCCACTCTACCGCCCTCACCCACTCTACCGCCCTCACTCACTCTACCGCCCTCACTCACTCTACCGCCCTCACCCACTCTACCGCCCTACCTCTATCCTATCTATCGCCCTCACTCTATCGCCCCACGTCCTTCTTTATATCCATGTTCTCTTCACCTGTGCTGATCTGCTGCTCTCTTCCACCCCGCCTCCTTCTTTAACTCTGTTCTTTTCTCCTGTGCTGATCTGCTGCTCTCTTCAACCCGCCTCCTTCTTTAACTCCCTGTTCTCTTCTGCTGTGCTGATCTGCAGCTCTCTTCCACATACATCCTTCTGTAACCACACACAAACATCACCCCACACACAAACATCACCCCACACACAAACATCACCCCACACACAAACATCACCCCACACACAAACATCACCCCACACGCAAACATCACCCCACACACGCTCAGCCACACACCACACACACACACCACACACAACCACACACACACACACACAACCACACACATCTATCTATCGCCCTCACGCTATCTATCTATCGCCCTCACGCTATCTATCGCCCTCACGCTATCTATCTATCGCCCTCACACTATCTATCTATCGCCCTTACTCTATCTATCTAACTTTCGCCCTCACTCTATCTATCTATCTTTCGCCCTCACTCTATCTATCTTTCGCCCTCACTCTATCTATCTTTCGCCCTCCCTCTAGCTGCCCCAGACCATCAGACAGGCCAGTTCATGGACCTGTTTCAGAAAGAATCTGAAAACCTGGTTGTTTCCTAAGATGGAAAACTAGTTCTTTCACTGCCTATTACGGGCTGGTAATGTGCGGACCATCACCATTTCTAAAAGCACCATGATACCCGTAGGATGACAGTTTTTGCGCTATATAAGTGATTTTTACATTACATTACATCTATCGCCCTCGCTCTAGCTATCTTTCGCCCTCCCTCTAGCTATCTATCGCCCTCACTCTATCTATCGCACCACCACTGCATCACTCAGGAGTACCACAGCATCACTCAGGGACACCACAACATCACTATGCGCTACCACAGCATCACTGAACGCCACAGCATCACTCAGTGCCACCACAGTATCAATCTGTGCAACCATTCAACAATAACTGGTTCAAATATTTTCTCTCAATGTGTCAAGCTTTATTACAAATGTCATAAAAAGATGTTAATATTTCACTTCTGTTCTTGGATTTTCATCACAATAAAATACACTGAACATAATCTTCACAAAAGTTATTTACAAAAGTTTAAGCTATTGCCATTATAAATTACAATAACTTTTATTTAAGTATTAATTATTTAAATAAATTAAAAGCCTTTGTTATTTGTAATATCAATACATCTAAGTCACGTAAATACAAAACATGTTGCATTACAAATGCTATAGGTGTCACATTTGCAAAAGATAAACGTATTGGCATTGTAAATGGCAAAGCTATTAATTTCGCTATTTTCAAAACCAACACATTAATAAAAATGTTGTCATTTACAAGACCAATAGCTCAAACTTTCCTAATGCGAGACCTATTGCATTGCAAATGCTTGTTTCCTTCTGCGGATTGGAGTTTAGTGTTGTGGTGCCTAGGCATAAATGTCTGCTTCAGCGACCGTTAATCTTTTAAAAATATTTTTTCATCAAAACTTTTGTTGAGCTGCGCTTCAGCCAGTGCCCGTATTTCAATTTCATGCTTCCACACAAACATGCTGTAGCGGTTCGTAGCAGGACACATTATATTATGTGAGCCATAGCTTAAGTGCTCCATTAACTAATCTCCCCTACTGTCTTATTCCCATGCAGAGTGCTATGGTCTCCTTTTCTAAAGTTAACCATCCTAGAACAAGCATCAATACAGGACTTCGGTACTAGAGAAACAAAGTCCCAAATAGTAAATGGTGCTTCCTCAAGCTTTTCTGTGGAAGCCTCTAAGCTCTATTTAAACCATGGAACCTTCTAAGAATCCTAGCAGACGCAAACATTTGAAGCAGGAATCCCCTTTGAAGGAACACCCCATATAGATTGTCAGCCTAATCCTGAATTTACAACTCATGTTGCTATTCAGTAGATAATTAATAAGGATGTAGCTTTTGCATCACAAACCATGGAGCCTGCCCAGAAGCAGAAAATATTTCATCAGGTCATTGACCATAATGAACTAGTAGAGATGTCAAGGAGTAATATACTCAGGGTCTTGACAAAGGAGCAGACTTCTTCTAGCAGTACCACTACAGGAACTTGAAAAACTACATTTGCATAAAACAATACGCAAACTGCTATCAAGCGAATCAAGTAAGGTGGAGAGACCTAATTTCACGTTTCCTATCTTGAATATATCCTCTGTTGGTATTTAATGAAGAATTTACACTCAATGAGAAAGTTGACTCATTGATGTTAGGATTATCATCCCAAGGTTCCATGGTCTCTGAGGAGGCCACGTCCACTGACCCAGCAGACAAGAAAGTGGAAGTAGCTCTAAAATGCACCTATGCAGCATTAATTTTGCAGTTCATTCCAGTATTTACTTTTCCTTCAATATCCAATCTCTTCTTAGAATCAAGACTTGGCAGACAGCTACAGCAGAGTAATGATGCCACCTCCATTTTGTCTTCAATGGACATATTTTATTCTCTAAATGCAATAGCTGCAGCCTCAGGATCAGTGAATGCAGCTCGAAAGCACCATTGGATGCGGTCTTAAAGAACCAGCTCTTTACTTATAGATGTTCTGTTGAAAACGTTTCGGACCACAACTGCAGGGTATGGGCGAGAGGTCTGCAGTAGAGTGAAAAATGCTGGCCGCTGTTCATTCAGAGAATAATCATTCAGAGAGGGATATTTCAATCCAAACAGAGTCTTTGCTCTATCTTCTTCCACAAGGATCCGGGGCCAGCATTTTAGAGGAAAAGATAATGGCCAGTGGACCCCCACTGCTGGAAAGTCCCAGTCAATCCCTCAGTCTTTGTGACATCAACCCCCAGTGTGACATCTAGCCCTCTTCAAGTAGTTCAGGACCAGATCAAAAAAGGGGCAATCATCCCTGTACCAGAAGCAGAGAAACATCTGGGATGTTATTTCATCTTTTTTCTTGCACGGAAGCAGTCTGGAGAATTTCGTCCAGTTCTAGATAGCTAGGATGTCAATTCTTTCATCCTCAGATGTGTACCTGCATGTAACGATGCATCCAGAGTCCCAGATTTGTCTACGCTTTTGTATGAACAATCAACATTTCCAGTCCTTCCATTTAGATAATCAAC
Source organism: Lissotriton vulgaris (assembly GCF_964263255.1). Classification (NCBI taxonomy): domain Eukaryota; kingdom Metazoa; phylum Chordata; class Amphibia; order Caudata; family Salamandridae; genus Lissotriton; species Lissotriton vulgaris. The sequence continues at coordinate 730,908,669 of NC_141689.1, forward strand.
AACCCCTTTGGAGTTTACTAAAGTTTTGGCACCACTGGTGGGATTCCATAGGGATCAGTTTATTCCTGTAGTTAGACAATTGATTAACCTCATCATATTTCTCTTCCAAGCCTTCTGGGAATGTTCAAGACACTTGCCAGGTCATTCAGAGCTGCAGATGGATTGTTGTAAGAAAGTGCCCTCTTTTTGCATGGTTGCCCCCACTTTTTGCTAAACTGCTGATGTACTTTGACTGAGTGTGCCCTGGGTTCTTGCCAAACAGGAACTCAGGGCCTATGTTCTTTCCCTAAACTGTCTTAAAAACAAAACCCAATTGGCACTCTTTGGCCACAGGCCACTCCCTTGTAAATGGTACCACAGGTACCAAGGGCACTGTGGCCAGGAAATGCCTCAAAGGGCTGGAGCACTTATTGTGCCACCTTTAGAGGCCCTGTACCTTTACACACATACACACTAACTATACAGGCTGCATGTTTTGGTGCAGAACAAAGTGAAGAGTCAACATGGCACACATCCCTGTGCCATTAACAGTATATGGTGCTGGGAGTTTGTTATTACGAACTCCACAGCATCATAATGGCTTTACTGAAAACTGGGAAGTTTGGTATCAAACCTCTCAGCACATGGAGAAGTGGAGAAGTGTGGCTCAGGGGTTAGAGGTGGCAGACCTGGAGCTTGAGATCGGCCCTGGACCAGGGTTCAATTCCCCGCCTCGGCGGGTCTTGGGCTCAAAATTCCACGGACTCGATAATTCTCGCTCCGGTGCCTTCTCGACTCACGGGTTCACACTCTGCGACTCTGGGCAATAGCTTGCTTAATCTCCACAATGGCCCCTCGCGGTGGGATGCCTGGCTTTCACCTTGTGGATACCCTGCCAGGGTTATCTCACAGGGGAATACCAGGACGGGTTCCCTAAGCAAGCGCGGAGATGCCCCAGGGTAAGTCGTGCGCTATATAAGTTTCATTCATTTCATTTCATTTCACATTAAACCAACACAGATGCTAGTGTGTGATTTACTGAAAAATGCACTCAGGGGGCATCTTAGAGATGCCCCCTGAAAAACAACCTAACACCAGTGTCCAGGCTGAGTGGCTGCTCGCCAGCTGCCACCACCAGACATGTTTCTGGACCCCTGGATTGAGAGCCTGCTGCTCTTGAGGGTCTGAAACAATACACATCTTGGGATGAGGTGCCAAGCCTCCTCCCCCAGGATGGGCAAGGTCCACCAAGGGGAAGCTTCAAAGGCTTGCTGCCTTTGTAAGCTATCCCACGCCTTTGCTGCTTCCAGCAACTGGCCCCCACAGATTCTGAACCCCACTTTGGGCCGGAGAATCAGCATGAAAACCAAGTGAGGAAGGGAGGTGTGCCCACCTTTGCCAAACATACCCCTCAGGTGGGGGAGGCGAGGTGAAGCACAACTCTCAGTCCCCCCATCTTGCAGATGGGGTACCCAGCTACCCAGCTTGAGGCATATACTCCTTTCCACTGGAGGGTAGCATAATAGGAGGTGTACCCACCCCAGGGAAGGGACCCATTGGTTCCAACCTTTACCTACCTGTAATGCCCCTAAATCTAGTATTTAGGGGCAACCCTGAAACTTGCCCTCTCAGACAAGAACCGACCAAGAAGAAGAGAAGAGGTCCTAAGAGCCGTTCTGAAACTAAGAAGAGGAGGACGCCCTCTGACTTGGTCCCGTCCCTACCGGCCTGTCCTCACCTCAAACATGCTCCAGCGAAATCCCGGTGTGTCCTGCAGCCAGCAACCACTAGAACCCCGAGGACCTGCCTTGCCATCCACAAGACAGACTTTTTCTCCCATGAGTACCGGATTTGCTAACCCACAGACTCTGGCTCCAGCCAAATCTGCGAGTCTGCACCACTCGGCACCCATTGCCTACGACCCGGGTTCGAGTGGCCCAACACCATGAGGAGATCTCTCCGGCCATCCTGACCAGAGATCTGGTGATCTCTGACCTGCCTCGAATCTCCAAGTGAAGCCTGCAGCCTCTTTCTGGGGGATCCCCGCGACAGAAGCTAGTAAGAAAACCTGATCCCTAAAGACACCCCTGCACCCGACATCCCACGGCCTTGGGTGGCCCAACCAACCCTGTCCCAGCATCCCCAGGCATCCCAACTTACTTCTCTAACCGGTGGGCACCTCCATTCTTTGTTGCAAGCGGTGAATCCCCATTGAAATCAACAGGGTTCCCGACGCCAAACCAGCACCCTGTACCCAGCCGCCCCTGTGCTGCTGGAGGTGTACTTTGGGTGTTAACTCGGATCCCCCTTTGCCCTGAGCCTATCACCAGGAGCTTTGCTCCCACAAGCTTGTGGCCTGCTCGTAAGCAGCCCCCAACCGGAGGACCCCAACCCCTATTGGATAACATTGGGCCTCAGCACTCTGCACCTGGCCGCCCTAGTGCCACTAAGGGTGCCTTGAGAGTGCATCCTTGGCCCTGGGGGAACCCTGGTTCTAGCCCCAGAATATCAACTCCCACAATCTTTGTAGAAATTAGGTCCACACAGGTAGGATGTCACTCCAACATTCCATGTAGCACACAGCGAATGTATGATATTACAATGCATACATTTACAATACATACCATCACAACACAACTTTTATAACGCAATATCCATTACAATGCATGCTATTACAACGCATGCCTTTACATCCCAGATGCTATTTCAACGCTTAACATTACAACGTAAGTATAGGTAAGTATTTAATTTTTTTATTATTAATTTAATTTTAAAATAATTACAAAAATGTTTATTAAATGTATTTAAATTAATTTTTATATATTTTTTAAATATATTTTAATTTAGTATTCTAACTCCTGGGGGGAGTAAAAGTAGAGTAAGTGTTGGATAGTGTAGGGGTTAAAATTACTATTGTAACTCCAGGGGGGTGTAATAGTAGGGTAAGTGTTGGATAGAGTAGGGCTAAAAATTAATATTCTAACTCCAGAGGGATGTAATAGTAGGGTAAGTGTTGGATAGTGAAGGGGTTAAAATTACTATTCTAACTCCAGAGGGGTGTAATAGTAGGGTAAGTGTTGGATAGTGTAGGGGTTAAAATTACTATTCTAACTCCAGGGGGGTGTAATAGTAGGGTAAGTGTTGGACAGTGTAGGGGTTAAAATTACTATTCTAACTCCAGGGGGGTGTAATAGTAGGGTAAGAGTTGGATAGAGTAGGGGTTAAAATTACTATTCTAACTCCAGGGGGTTTAATTAAAATAATTAAAATAAATTCAATTTTAAAATAAATGAAATTAAAATTAAATGTAATTAAAATATTAAAATTAATTTAAGTAACTTAATTAATATTTAAAATAAAATAAAATTAAATTAAAATTAAAAATAATTAAAGTAATTAAATGAATTTAAGAAAATTAAATTAAAATTACATTAATATTATTTAAATTAAATACTTACCCATACTTACATTGTAATGGCATGCGTTGTAATAGCATCTGCGATGTAATGGCATGCGTTGTAATAGCATGCGTTGTAATGGATCTTGCGTTGTAAAAGATTCGTTGTAATGGTAGTGCGTTGTGAAAGTTGCGTTGTGATGGTTGTTTTCCACACACAGCATATTCACACTGGCTGAGCAAGTAGAGAAATAATGGCAGGACAATCACATGAACAGGATACTACAAACTTGTACTTGCCTGCAAACTGATAACTTACATTTTTGCCACAGGAATACATTGACTGTTTTTCTTTGAAAATTGTTCTGTGTGGGGTTGTTTTTGTATGAAACTTTGAAAAACTTTAAATAACTAAAAAATGCTTTACTTATCTTTTCTCTAGGAAATGTCCCATCTTGGTATCTAGGCGTATCACACTGAGTAGAAAAGTAATATGTAAAGTAATCTAACAGTAATTTTAACTATATTCAAAGTGTTTACAAACCTGTAACAAAGTCAAGTTCAACCTGCCTTGAAAAGTACCATTTACACTTACCTGTACAAGACGTGCTTGGTTCTAGAAAATGAATATAACTAAATATATTTTTGTATCAAACAAATTGGTCTGAGTTCAGTCTTTGAGTGTGTGACATAATTTGCCACCTGAGTGTGTACATCAAATGCTTAACACTACCCTCTGAAAAAGCCTTACTGCTCGCCCATACTACCACAAATAGGGAGTAAGGTGCTATCTACTTTTACCTCTGCCTACCTTTGGGGTTCCACTGGATTCTGTGGCCACTATACCTCATTTTGGTTCGGTATATACAGAACCAGGTTCCTACAATTGTGAACTGCAAAAAGGCACATCTGGTACTATCTCAAACGCTGCAGTTAATTTGTGTATTATTCAAGACAGACTGAGAATGATCCTTATTACCCCAACCTAGGAAGGACAAGCTTGTACAAGACCTCTCAGCCATCCTGGAAAAGGATTGTGGTATGCAGTCAGAGAATGGCTGATGGTACAGGGTCAATTTCTTTGAACCCTTGGTGTCTGGAGCTAGTGGGTATTTTCAAACATTAGTACAACATCTCCTAGCTTGGCAGCAACGAACTTCTTGAGACTACAAGCATCTGGTACCAGTTGCAGTGTAAGTCTGTCGAAATCTTCAGTGTGGCTGTCATTTACAAATTACTCCTTTTACTGTTATCATAGCTATGAATGCCAGTTCAAAGGATTGGGGTGAACTTGGAAGACCTCAGTGTTCATGGGAGATTCTAAGAACCTCCAACTGGAAGGAGTTGACAGCAATCTGTCAAGTTCTTCAGTATTTTGCCCTACAAGTTCATGGTCAGGTAGTGTGCGTAAAAAAGGACAACTAGATTGCCTGTTCACATTTCAACCGTCAGGGCAGTCCATGGAATCTCCTTCTGGAAACCCTGGTCCTGAAGATATGTTCATGGGCAGAGGAACATATTCTCCATTTGATGACAGTTTATCTGCAGGGGAGGCAGAATGGGCCTGCTGACCTTCTGAGCAGGAGGTTTCTTCTTTCCTGTTTCAGAAGATTGTATCCTGTTTTGTTCCTTCATGGAACAATTTATGTGCAACAGAGAAGAATGTCCTCCACTCGAGATTTTGTACTCTGTTTCCTTCGAGTAAGGCATGGGGAAATAAATACCCTTTATGCCCCCTGGCCACCAGAGCTTCTTTATGCTTAGCCTCCATTTCTCTTAATACCCTATAGTTCCACGGAAAGTTCATGAAGAGGGGAAAGATGATGTTGATTGTTTCGCATTTGCCCAGGCATCTGTGGTTCCCATGTTTGAAGCAACTAGCATTCTGTCACCTTTGGATACTCCCTTTTGCATCTTTCTCCACTTCTGTTTCCAGTTCTATCCCAGCCAACTCTCAGCTCCTTGCATCTGGGGGTTGGCTATTGAAAGGTCAGTCTTAGAAGAAACTGGAAGTGGCTTAATGTATTTAGGAATGTAGGAGGCTAGTGACTCTGAAGATTTACATTTGGCATTGGGGGAAATTTGGTAATTTGTGTATGGACACGCGTTATCAAGCTTCTTCCTGCAGCCCAACTCTATTGATTTTTTTTAGATTAGCTTTTTTTAGGGTTATAGGTTGCAACTCTGAAAAGACAATGGGATGCAATTAAGGCATTTGGGGCGAACAAGTTGTTCATATGGAAGTTTTAGCCTTTTGAAAGGTTTATTTTTGAGACACCCAGTAGTACACTCTAAAATGTCTTCTTGGTATCTGACTCTTGTTTTCAAGCTTTACAATACCCTTCCGTTGAACCTCTTCACACAGTAGAGCTCACATTTCTTTCTATGACCATCTGTTTATGTTGAAGAATTTGTGAATTCGGGGCTCTACTGCGTGAAGAGCTGTTTTTGATTGTGTTGGATACTGTATAGAGTAGTTCTGCATCAAATCCCTCTGTTTCTTCCCAAAGTTCATTTAGTAGTCCATTGTACACAAGATCCAATCTTCCCTTGCTTTTATCCTGAGCCTTTTTTTGATTTGAAAAATTTGGTTGCATTCTCTGGCTGTTAGACGGGCCTTATCTATTTTTACAGAATGATCCTGATTTTTATTTTTCGAAAAACACATTTCCCCATTTGTAACATTTGAGGCTCCTGGGGCCTCAGGAACGGAAAAATGCTCTTCTTCCTTAAACCCTAAGCTGTTTTGCTATAACTTTAGTTTATCAATCAAAAGAGGTTCAATTTCCAAACTCAGTTCTTGGATAATTTACCAACGGCAAGTATGCTTCTTGGGCAGCATATAAAGGGGCTTCCTTAAAAGACAATGCCACTTGCGCCTCCCCTCACACTTTTATGACACAGTCACTTGCAGATGGGTTTAGGGTTTTCAACTAATGTTGCAACTCATTTTTTTCAGTGTTGTTGATTCATAGTTGTGCTTTCTTTTTTATGTTTCTTTATTGAACTGTGCCTACTTACATTTTAGTGTTTAGAGTTTGTTCACACTGACTTTTTTCTTTCACTTGGGTAGGGCTTATTTCATTTAGGACAGCGATGAGGAAGGAGGTAAGGAGGTAGGGCCCGGTTGCTTACCGGTCATTTTACATTTATTTGAATCCAAGTCTTCCTTGCGACTGTCCTAACATTGTCCACCCGTCCTGCCCTGTTGATGTTACAGGGTTTTTCATTGAGAGGATGGTAAAAGCTTTTAACATTAAGAGGTGCTGGTGGTGTCGGGCTGTTTTACTTCCGAGCCACATATTGGAAGGTTCAGAGTAATGAATATTACCACTAAGTAACTGTGCCAGTAGCAGTGTGGAGACTTCAAGCTAGTTGAACTGCTGTATGCTCTGACTACACCATGCCCAAATGGAAAGTGTGGGCGGAGTTAAACCATATCACACTATTCTAGAAATTTGCATCCTCTTTTTCCAGAAGGGGATAGTTAACCAAAAGGGAAATATAATTTTTAGCAGGTGTCTAAGGGGAAGTACGTAATGTATTCACCCTCCATAATTTGTTTCCATAATTTCAGATTTTTAATGCCTGGTAAGCACATGTATCTTATTTATTTATTTGTTTGTTCAGGTAAGCAGACACATCAACAGATACATAGCAATAAATATTACAACACTTTTAAAAACATGATCAATGTAAAACCTTCAATAAAAGCAACTGAATTTCTTCCATATTGCATTAATTCAGAGAAACAATATCGACTACAAGAATAAAAACAAGTTGTACAATATATGACAAAGAATAGAACATCATAATAATAGCACTGAGCATTATATTAATGCATCACATATGCTGAGTTAATTTCATTCTTATGTGCCTTGCTATCTGTAGAAACGTATATGCAGAATAGACTATACGAACACTAGAGTCTGTTTTACCACCCTCCACTCTGAAATCCCCAGGAACTGGCGAAGGAGAGCTTTCCTTTTAATTCTCCAATAATGAAATAGGAAGTGCTCTTCAGATTCTTCTGAAAGATTGAAAACTGGGCAACGAGTGAAGCTCAGTTTATTAGATGTAAAGATGGTTACTGAAAGGGTGCCAATTCTAAATTTAATGTACAAGAACTTTGATGACGATTAACTCATAAAAGGAAGTCACAAATGTTGGCTCTAGCTTGAAATTTAGAAAACAATCTGCAAGGAATCCGTTGGTAGATGACAACATATTTCCCAATACTATATCTTTAGATGTTTTTGAGTCATAAAGACTAATCTGCAGGGGGTCTGTCTAGAATGAACCCAAGCCTAAGGTGCTTAAGGATGATTTAACATAAACAACCCATCCAATCTCAAGGACACCTGGCCAGCCAATGAGATCTTGAAGCGATTCTCTGTAGACCCTCATTTCGTCAATAGACCAAAGGCACATTCCAAAGAGGTTTTTTTTGGGGCAATCAGAAATTGGTTTTAAAGTAGAATCAAATTGTGAAGGACGTTTCAGTGTACCCCCAGCACCTTTATGAAAGATTTTATGAATTTATTCTCACTTTTATCCAAAGTTTCTAGCTTATGATGACCCAAAGCTCTCAAGCACAGAGTGCTGCACTAACAACCTTTGCCCTGTGTATCTCTAGGGCCAGTGAAATCAGAAAGGTGGGCAGGCATTTGGCAAATTTAAGTACAGCAGCCACTCTGTGGTTCAGAAGGAGATCCCTTTTGGCAATTTGGGTCAGCATGTCTGATACCCAAGTAGTTACATTTTGGGCCCTTTTAAAGAAAGATCCTTGGTAACAATGAAACCCTTACTTAAATGATCCGCAGGGATTAAACGCTATAAATTGTGATATTACAATAATTATCTTGAGGCCAAAATGTATGCAGAGTTTGAAAATCCTTTGCAACAGAAGTTTAAGACACATGGATGTATTAGATAGTAACAAGGTATCATCCGCAAAAAGAAAGGCAGTTATCTTCTGGCCTGCAATATAGGGAGAATCATTAAAACAATTGAAAAGGTAGTGTAAACAATCAACAATAAAAAGAAAAAAGTACATTTGAGCTAAGACACAACCCTGCCAAACTCCTCTGTTGATGTTTATTTTCATGTGAATTCATGGTTTAAGCCCCAACTGGCAGATGTATCAATGTTGGCTTTTGCTATTCCTAAATTGCGATTTTTAAGGAATCGCTATTAAAGAATAGCAAAAGCCTATGCATGTAGGAATCGCTATTAAAATAGCGATTCCTTAACATTCCTTAATTGCTACTAGCAAATTGCTAGTCGCAATTAAGGAATGCTGTCCCATTCATTCCTATGGGCCTACAGGCCCATAGGAATGTATCGGAGATTGCATGAGCAATTTGCGAGTACCAGTAGATACTCGCAAATTGCACTTTCAAGGGCGCAAGGGTGTCAAAATGACACCCTGTTGCACCCCTGAAATTGATCTATGCACATATGTTGCACACACACATGCCCTAAGGGCATGTGTGTGCGCAACATGAAACTTTGAAAAATGCACAAAAGTGCTTTTTTCAAAGTTTTAGCAAATTACCATGAAGTCAAACTTCATGGTAATTTGCTCCCCCTATTAGCGAATTCGCTATTTTTTTTACTTTGATGCATTGCATTTCAGGAATCTCAATTTGGGATTCCTTAAATGCAATCACAATTTAAGGAATCTCAATTTAGAGATTCCTTAAATTAAGATTTTTGCATTTGGGATGATGCATCCCAAATGCAAAAATACCGGGAGCAAATGGGCAGATTCTGAGAATCTGCCCATTTGCTCCCGGTATTTCTTTTGATGCATATGCCTGCAAGTGACTTGCTCAAAATGTTCAGAGTATATTTGATTTATATTAGTAAGAGTACGTTTGAGGGCATGTCCTGTTCTATATGCAATTCCCACAGTTTTGACTTCAGTACAAGATCTAAGACTGCACATAGATCATAAAGGCTAAATAGAGGTGGGATTTAGTAATATCAATGGTGTTCCACTTAATTAAGAAAAAGCTGAATAACTGCTCCACTGTGCTACCTTCAAGCATTGTCCTGCCTGAAAATAGGAAAGGATTTGATTTTTCTGTATTTACTTTAATAATTTATCAAACAACTGTTTACAAAAGCTCTTCTGTATACTATCTATCAGGCCCCTTGGCCTAAAATGTGCCAGGAGGGAGTGAGGCCCTTTAAGTGTATGGGGATGGTTTCAGCAACCCTCCATTACTCTGGCATAGTACCACCTTTCCCAAACACATTTGAGATGTTATTAATGTATGGGACCTAAATAATAATTTCTCTGAGTAAAACAGGTCCCAGGGCTCATATCTAGTCTAGGTGCTTTTCCTGATTTTTGGCCATCGATGGCATTTAGTGTTTTTGATAGGGAAACCTGGGCAATGGGGATACCCTTTGGTTTTAACAATTCTAGTTCACAGAAATGACTAAACAAGTTTAGCAAATCCTGTGATAGGGTATTGTACAGTTCAATATAATACTTTTCCCACTTGTGAGGTTGAATCTGAGAAATGATATGCCTGAAAATCCTAGAATAAGGTGGCTGGGAAGCTTCTTGCAGTTCATTTAACACTTTGAGTTCCCAATTACTTTTCAAATGTTTTAGACAATATTTAGAACCAGCCGTGACTTCAGTAATTCTGTTGTTATCTTCATACTGTTCTGTATAGATTAATAATGTTTAGCATGTCTGCATTCAGTATTGAACCATTCATGTGTAATGTATCTTCAGATGGTCAAATAAGCTAGTGTGAACAGTAAGAATCTGCGAGCTATGGTCTGGCAGGGTGTTAAATAGATCCAGGACCGGGATCGGCAATTGATATTTTTTTAGAATAACATTGTTCATTAATTGTTGGAAATAATGTTCTTTCCTCCAATGGCATTTGTAAGCTCCTCCTGCTCTATGAGGAGGTCCTCCTTTCAAGTTAGTTTGAGTCATTTATGGGCACTCTGAACTCGGGTGAACTACCATGTCCACAATTTTTTTTCCAGATCTGTAGTTCTAGCAAACATAGTCAATATTCATTTGTGAGGCACCTCTCCTGAGTGTGGGATTCGTGTATATATCCAAAAAAGAATGACTGTTACAAGCACGCAGACCTCAGGTCAAAGTCAAACTGACAAATTTCAGGGCCGAATTTGACCAGGTAGCTTTATGTGGAAGATAGTGGTGTGATTCCCCAATACTCATCTTCCTCATTCATAAGATCATATGTAAGCCCAAGGAGTTCGAAGTATATGTTTAAATCTCCCGCAGTAATCACATAATGGGTTTTGTTATAATGTTCTACTATCTCACAAAGTTTGTTAAGGATGACAGACTCCTTGTTTGTAGGAACGCCCCTTTTATATGTGTTTATCAGAGACATATATTCTTCACAAGGAAGATCAGTAGCCAGGCCTAGAATAACATCTGAATTTATAACAGTTTTATAGACCAGTCTTCAGACTGGAACAGTTGCATAGTCTCTCGAAAAAGGCAAAAATTATGATATCACTAAAAGAACTTCAGTCAGTGTCTACCAGTTTGGATTTGACTCCAGCTTCATTTCATCTGAGAAGTGATGTAGATGAGACTTGTGAGATCAGAAGTTCATAAATATCTAAGGTTTTCTTTTATTTTATTAAGTACTGTTTAGATGTAATATTAGAAAATTAGAAAAAGAGCTGAAGGGACTAGGAACCACAGTGTCTGGGCTAACATCCAAGGTCTGCTCATATCTATCATTATCTGATGGCCTCCAAATATAGTGGAAGAAGGGACTGGGAAAAATCAGAACCACAACGACTGTTCAGAGGAGCCCTACAGAGTCAATCAACTGCCTTTAGTAGAGCCAGTCTATTTCAGGAGGATGTACTTAGATTCCAATGTGAAGTACTAGTAAAAGCTGACAATAGTAGTTTGTTATCTGTACTTTGGGGAGGTTTATTCTTAACCTTTTATTTAATGAGTTTTATAGAAACATATGCAGTTTACAAAGATAGCATCCAAAAGCACATGTAAATAAGAAACAAATGTAACAACCCTTGGCAAATGTGAATGTATCCAACAGCAGTAACAGAAGTGTCATCTGTGCATCATAATGAAGTAGTATACATGCAGGCGAAAGAACAATACACTCAATATTCCGTATCACCTGAGGACTCATCATGTTCAACAGATCATAGGTACTGTAGCAGGAGCTCCCAAATGTCATTAGGCCTAGCGGAGGTGGGGAGTTCCTTAACATATAACACTAGATTGTCCCGGCAATACAGCAGATCCTTGAGCCATTGCGTAGCCAATTGCCCATCTGTGCTCTCCCACGTCATTGCCACGCGTCTCTTGGCCACGAGCAAAGTCCCTCTCACAAGTTTACCTCTAGGTCCCTTCAAGGACGGCACCAAGCCCAGCAAACATGTGTGCGGAGAGCACTGCAATTCAATATTGACCATATTAGACAGTATACAAATCACATCATTCCAGAACACCGCCACCCTATGGAATACCCAGGGTTGGTGCCAGAAGTCAGCATCCATAACTCCACATCGCTTACAGGTATCAGTATCTCTAAGCCCATATTTGAGCAATTTATGTGGAGTGTGTTAGGCCCAATGAATGTATTTGAAAGGAATTATTCATAGGTTGCCATTGGAAGTTAGAAACACAAGGGGAGCCAGGCCCAAAGGGACAAGTGGAGAGGCTGGGCCTTAATTTGAATAAACACAGCAAAAGTTGCCCCGCCACCTACATTTACATCCACATTTATGGAAAGTTGAACACGCTAGCTGTCGTTATCAACTGGGTATTTTTATTTATACCAAAATATTTCAATGGATTAAACTAAGTTTGTCAAAAACAGGACATAGTAAACAAACAAAGACATATTTACATTGTAGATTTCAACCAAAGTCGTTATGCTTTTCTGTACAAAAATGTATTAAAACTGAATGACATCATAAAGCACAGAATCAAAAACAATCTGACACAGACAAGAAAATTGGACATATACCACATTAAATGATAAACTACATTCTTATAAATGGAAAAAGCGAGTAAAGCATAAGAAAGTTTGAAAGAAGAGGGGAAAATTAGAAAAGGAGCAAAAATGAATTTGAGAATCTTTGACAACCAGCAAATGCTGGTGTGAAGAAATAAATTGTCAGTAATCCTCTCTAATTGGCCGATGCGTTTCGAATCCAGGTGGTTGTTTCCCGGATTCTCATCAGGGCACAATTAGTCTGTCTGTAGGGGATAAAAAGGGAGGGAGACTACTTTTAATCTTTATGACGAAAGACTGTGCTCCCTAGTATGTGGCACTCAGAAAAAGACCTACCATCATGCAATAGAAACGAATTCAGAGGAAATCTGTAGGTGCAGGCTCGGAGTACTCGTTGAGCAGTCCAGGGACAGGGGCCACCTAAAAAACGGCGAGTGACCATTATCACAATGCCATCATGTATCTGCGCTAATGCATGGTCATGAGAAAATGAATAAGAAGAGCATACCGTCAGCTGATTCTTTACGTGAAGCTGGCGGCTGCCGTTATGTAAAAGTGAGCTTCTTTGGTGGGCTTCAATTGAATTGTGGCCGGTAACGCTGTGTGAAAAAAAGCGAGCAGTGGCGTATGGGAGCTGTGCCTGTTAATGGCCATTATGAGCTTAAGAAGCATTGCAGGGTAACGTACCTTCATTTAACCAGAGTCGGTGCGTGGAAGTATCGTGTTTTCTTTATTTGTTTAATATCGGTGTGTGATTCCAAAACGTGCTCGGCTACCGCTGTTGACAAGCGGAAAGGATTAATTAGGTGTAAGCGTCAAACTGGGGGTCTGGCAAAAGCCGAAAAGAATGGATAAGTGCACCGCTTACCTCCGTCCAGCCCGGTCCATGCCTACGGCGTTCTGCAAAAGTCCAAAGATGGACACTGGGTGTGTTGCCATAGAGATAAGCCCTCAATTGTGGGCTTTGCCTTATGGGAGTTGTAGTTTAGAGTGGAATTGCACGGAATCGTGCTGGTTCACTACAATGGCAAAGGTTATTATTGTGTGGGTGAAGGGTGGCGCCCTATATTTGGTGTTTATGAAGAAATTGAGACGGAGCTAGGGCAATCGTGTGGCGCCAAAGCACTATTGAATCAAAGTCTGGCGACTTCAGACAAACTGTTAAGGCCCTTCTGCACACTTTTAAACTTGAGGATGAGATATGCTTCCTTTTTAAGGAGCAATCTGTCCACGTCTGCGTTATGGTGTAACGGGCGTAATGTATGTAATACCGTCCATTTAAGATCATTGACATCATGTTTGGCATCCAAAAAATGTTCAACCATGGGGGCAGTCAAGATTTTATTTTCGATCCAGGACCGGTGTTGGCAGATACGTGTATTAACTTGTTGCCTTGTTTTGCCAATATAGATTTGGTCACAGGGGCATTGGACCAGGTAGACCACATTCTTGGTCTTACAGTTGGAAAATTCTGTGTGTTTCCATCTGGTCGCCCCATGTTGGAACTCGTCGCCCTCGATTGTGTTGGGGCACACGACGCAGGTACCACACTTGTGATGACCTGTGATCGGTTTGAGGTTCCATTGGGTCAGTAGATCGCTTTTCTTTTTGGGTAATGACACATCTGCCCTCATGATCTGCTGTCCTATGTTTTGGTTTTTCTTGTAGGCAAACAATGGGCGTGGAAGTGAGCATTCTAGGTTTTCTAGCAAATGCCCATTGCTCAACACAGTTTTCCTCAATTTGTGAGTGTCTGGTCCAAAAGTGGTGACACAGACTAATCTGTCAAGTGCAGGTTTGGGCCGTACTTGTAGGAGTGTTTCGCGAGGGGTGAAGCGTGCTCTTTTGAAAGAGTGCTTCAGTAATTTCTTTGGGTACCCTCATTCTTTCATTACCTGACAAAATGTCTCTGCATGGGACGAGAAGTCTTCCAAGTGAGAGCAGTTTCTCCTAATGCGCAAAAGTTGCCCATATGGGAGATTAGATTTTAAATTTCTTGGGTGGGCACTCTTATGATGCAAAATGGTGTTTCTGTCAGTGTCCTTTTTAAAAAGGGATGATTTAAGTACCCCGTTGATGCTTACTATTTCAACATCGAGGAAGGTCATCCTTTCATTGCTCTGTGCAATAGAGAACTTGATGTCACTGTGTCTGTTATTGAGCCAATCGTGGAACGCTGCCAGGTGAGTCTGGCTCCCCTGCCACAGGAGCCAGACATCATCTATATAGCGAAACCACTGCATGACATGCTGTTTAAAGGGGTTGTTATTGTCAACACATTTTTGTTCATACTGTGCCATATACAAAACGGCCATTTCTGGGGCATAAGGAGCTCACTTTTACATAACGGCAGCCGCCAGCTTCACGTAAAGAATCAGCTGACGGTATGCTCTTCTTATTAATTTTCTCATGACCATGCATTAGCGCAGATACATGATGGCATTGTGATAATGGTCACTCGCTGTTTTTTAGGTGGCCCCTGTCCCTGGACTGCTCAACGAGTACTCCGAGCCTGCACCTACAGATTTCCTCTGAATTCGTTTCTATTGCATGATGGTAGGTCTTTTTCTGAGTGCCACATACTAGGGAGCACAGTCTTTCGTCATAAAGATTAAAAGTAGTCTCCCTCCCTTTTTATCCCCTACAGACAGACTAATTGTGCCCTGATGAGAATCCGGGAAACAACCACCTGGATTAGAAACGCGTCAGCCAATTAGAGAGGATTACTGACGATTTATTTCTTCACACCAGCATTTGCTGGTTGTCAAAGATTCTCAAATTCATTTTTGCTCCTTTTCTAATTTTCCCCTCTTCTTTCAAACTTTCTTATGCTTTACTCACTTTTTCCATTTATAAGAATCTAGTTTATCATTTAATGTTGTATATGTCCAATTTTCTTGTCTGTGTCAGATTGTTTTTGATTCTGTGCTTTATGATGTCATTCAGTTTGTAATACATTTGTGTACAGAAAAGCATAACGACTTTGGTTGAAATCTACAATGTAAATATGTCTTTGTTTGTTTACGATGTCCTGTTTTTGACAAACTTAGTTTAATCCATTGAAATATTTTGGTATAAATAAAAATACCCAGTTGATAACGACAGCTAGCGTGTTCAACTTTCCATAAATGTGGATGTAAATGTAGGTGGCGGGGCAACTTTTGCTGTGTTTATTGGAAGTTAGGGCACCAGTAAGCTGACAGCAATGTTCCCAGTCTTGCAAAGTTAGTGGTGGGGTGAAATGCGTATTCCATTTTTCAAAACTTGTGTTGCGTGGCAAGGACTTCTCCGCTCTAGCTCTATGGACTTCCGCAAATCTCTAAAGACTTACCTTTTTTCCCTTGCATTCCCACCGGAGTGACCTCCTATCCCCATCAGTGCTAATCCGTCTGCAATGCCAAGAAACTGCATGGTGAGCGAGCACTTTACAAAACCCTTCAACTTCAACTTCAACTATGATAGTGAGCTTCGGTCTTTGTTGGAGCATTATCTTAGTTTATGGACATTAATCATCACAAATAGGGTTTGTGGGCAATTTGATCTTGTCTTGCTCCCAGTGTGAAAAGCATGTGGTATTTTCTTAGGAGGGCTTCTATGTGGGGATAAACATGCAATGCAGCATCTCCTTCTAAGAGCTACAACCTAGTCGGTTGTCCGGTTTATGACGCAGAGCCCAAATTAGGGTTATATGACAGAATAGTGTGATCTCAACCAGAGAATCAGGTTGGTGCATATTTAATGTCGGTCTACACCCCCGTATCAGATGGGCACAAGGAAATCTGAGACAAATTGTATGTAGCTGAAACATCTAAGGAGATCGTTCATTCCTTCTTTTCTTGGCTCTTTCCAGGCAAGGTTTCATTGGTTTTTAAAGTAAGCCTCTCCAAGGGATTCGGGGTTTTAAATAAATCAGTTTTGGTATTAAGGAAATAGAAAATCTGAGGTCACTTATCTCCTTTTTCATTTCTGGTACTAAATTATACAGTTTGTTGAGGGAATCAACCTGCACATCAGGTATCACTCGGTTAACACCTTCGCTGCTAATGGAATTCCCCTCCTGTGCTGTCCCTCATTGAAATGGGTGTGGTTGTGACAGAACTATTCCGTCATCAGCACAGCCCAACCGTGACTGACGACGGAATGGTTCCGTCACAAGCATCGAAGGGGTTAAGTAGCAATTTGTTGCTGCACTGCATCTCCGGAGCACTTATATCATTTTCTACAGGGTTAGTACAAATTTACATAACTGGTTCTAGGCTGTTAGAGCAGACCGCAGTTGGTTCAATATGGCCACAATTACTCAGGTCAGTGGGGGGCATTTTCCACAGAAACTGGCATGACCCCATTAACAGGTTGTTCTTCATTTACTGATATTATTCCAGGCTTTGGGGACTTCGGTGTCTTTAGATACAGTTTGGGTATCTTGTTCCCATTTAACCTTGAGTTTGTGTCCATGTCTTCTTTAGGGAAAAGTGTCTCCACTTCCTCGATTAAAGTGTCAATTGTGTTTATTATACAGTTTTCAGCTGCATGTTTGGCTGTTTTCTTTGCCCATTGGAGACAACTTGGACGACCCACAGCCTTCCTTTTCCCCATACTCTGCTGTTTTTAGTGTAGATCTGTGGATTCCTATATGTTACAGAAACCATAAACAGAGTATAATTTCAAACAGCAATCCTGCATTAAAACTCTTGAAATTTGGTGCCAAGATTATTCACCCACAAACCTAGGCAATAAAATAAGTCAATGTTTCAGAAGCACATCAAGAGTAATAGAAAAGCAATAATATCCTGCTGGGGACCTCAAGAAAAAGATAGTAGAATTAAACAGTGCCTTAAATATGGTGTCTTACAGGAGGTTAGTGAGGACAGGTCGAGCTAGCCAACTGGGTTAGCCCTTCTCTGGAGAAGTGTGGCTCAATGGTTAGAGCTGCAGACCCTGATGCAGAGGTCTAGCCCGAGACCAGGGTTCAATTCCCCGCCTCTGCGGGTCTTGGGCTCAAAATTCCACTGACCTGATAATTCTTGCCTCGTGCCTATTCCAATCATAAAGTCCCACTCTGCAACTCTGGGCAATAGCTTGCTTAATCTCCACAACGGCCCCCACAACGCTAAGGATGCCCTGCCTTCACCCTGGGGGTGCCCAGGAGTGGACGCCTCACAGGGAAAGCCAGGACGGGTTCCACAGCGGTATTCGTACAAGCGCCTTGAGACCCTTGCGGGTTAGTAGTGCGCTATACAAGTATCAATTTACATTACTCTGCCTTGCCTGTCCCAGTATTATCCTGTGTTTGCATCTGTTGGAACTAACATAGTATGGGGATGTGGCTTGCAACCAAAGAAGATGGCGATGTCCTGATAGTTCTCTGTGAAACAGCAGGAGAACTTTCTGTTGCGGAGGCGGTTTTCTCTGCATTTGTTTAATGCATTGTGGACAATGCGAAGGTTTGGAGCATCATCGGAGTGATTTTTGTGGCCATTTCAGGTCATGTTTAACTATTTTTCCTCCATACGTGGTTCCCTCACTCACAGCACCCGTCCTTAGTGAGAAAAGCTGCCATGGAATGTTTGTGAGGAAACAGTTCCTTCTTTCAAAACAGTCACAACAGAGGTTTAAACTCATCGTTTTTCAGCCTTTCTAAGTGAGGTTTCCTCCTCAACACCTCCTCGCACATCATTTCAGGGTTTTCTTTTCATAAATGACACAATGCCTACAATTTAACTCAATGTTCTTTAATTTGTTTTTCTTTTTCATACCCTACACGGAGGCCTTGCTGTTCTTTATTTAGTCAAAGCTACATTGTGTATTGCTTATCATCATATAGGGAGTCTGATAAAGCTTCAGTTTCACTATCAATCAATCAATCAGAGTACTTGTAAAGCGCGCTACTTACCCACATCATTCACTGGATGATGTCATCAGTGATGTCATTTGAGATGTCATCAGTGATGTTACTGACCATGTCATGAATGATGTTATATGTGACATCATCAGCAGTACATTGTGGGCGTGCAATTTATAATTAGCAGAACTAACTATAACGGAGGAATTTCAATGGTTTTGGATGAGTGAAATGTCCAGCTAACTATAACACCCCTGAAACCTATGGTTTTATCCGTGAATTTCTAAGGTTTTTTAAATGATAATTCCTAAATATAACCTGCTTGAAACCTATGTTTTTTAGCGAACTTCAAAGGTTTTTTAAATGATAATTCCTAACTATAACCTGCCTGAAACCTTTGGTTTTTTCATTGAATTTCAAAGGTTTTTTAAATGACAATTCCTAATTATAAAGTTGACCACTTCCCCATATTTTCAACAAGAAACCAATCTGCAATGCTACCTAAAAAAAACAAGCTATAGTTTCACTTAACACTAACAAATTAACATCAACATTTAACTAGTGTAAGGACGTCGACTATGTACTGCGTGAATTACATCCAACTCATACCCATATTTAAAGAGCAATAAGTGATAGAGGTGCTAATTATACACAACAAAATCACAATACCCCGCGTCACCACCACTACAACCACCCCTCCTCACCCCTCTCCCTCTACTACCTCAGAGGCAGTGCAAAACCGGACAATGGACCTTCCCAAGATAATATATCCCCTCAACAGCACACTAGCTCAATGTTCAGAGATGTGGTAGCCAACTATGTATAAGGGAAGGAACTCGCACATCAAAAATAATTTACACAATGCCAAGACTACCGGTGAAATGCTCACTATAGAAACTAAAAACTTTTCCATGTGTAGATATACCATTGATACATGTGTACTACATAGTGGACGCAACCATATTATCTCAGACTCTGAGGAATATCCCAGTCATGTTGCTGTGTTGTCTCCCCCCCTTGAAGAAGAAGTGGAGTGGGCTGATCCAACGTACGGAACTCCAGCTTAAGAGTATAAATAATTAGCCTACGCCTTGGGAGTCGTTTACTTCTGCAAAGAGAAAAGACTCTACCACAGCGAAGGTCCTCACCCTACCACGTGGCTGCCGCCATGACCACGTGTGTCCTCGATACAGGCCGATTGTGAACTCAGCGCAACAGTACTGCAGACTTATGTCTATAGACTACTGCCTTCGATCTACACTGCAGACAGCAGGGTTCACAACTTCAATACAACTTTGCATCGACACTACGGACAGTAGGGAATTCACCCTTGATTTATTTAATGCAAAGACAATTATACTGTATGTGTTCAGCTTTTGTTAAAATAAGAGACAAAAATCATTTGTTCTTATCTGTGCTCAGTACTGCCTTTGATCTACAGTGCAGACAGCTGGGTTCACAACTTCAATTCAGCTTTGAATCTATACTGCAGACAGCATGACATTTAGCCTTGATTTATGTAGGGTAGAGATAATTGTACTTTATGTCCTCAGATTTTGTTAAAGGATATGACAAAAAGAATCTCTTGATGTTTGTGATGACAACTGCTTTCAATCTATATTGTGAGGGCTCACGATTCAGGTGGATTGGCGATTTTACATGATGCATTCCAGTAGGCAAGAGACATTGTACCAGTGCGACCCGCCTGAACCACGAAACATCACAGGGTGCGCACACGCTGAGTTCTTCAGGTACCACTAACTCACTGCATCACAAGTCATCTCCCTGTGGCCTTATTAAGACAGAATTCACTAGGCAAAAAACAATGCTCCCATTTCGTCTGGCCCACACCACGCATCATCGCTGGCTGCGTAGACGCTGAGAGCCACACCTACCACTAACTCTATACAGCTCAAGTCAATGCCACATGGCTGTGGGCCCTTCCTGATGACTGCCTCTTGTCTATACTGCGAACAGTAGGGCTCACAAGTCAAGATTAGTACAGATGCAAATTGTGTAAGAGACTATAATCGGTTAAGGAAACCAAATGCTCCCAATCTGCAACATCACCACCAAACATACGTCCCCATTTTGAGAAAGTTAGAATGCACTGCGTGAAGTGTAATCGTTTAATTTGTTATGGAGAGCAATCAGTGGACCTAGTTTGCAGAACAATTGATAACCATCGATGGTAGTTTTTTCCCCCCCCTCAAAGTACATACAATCCAGTATGCAAAATTCAATGATTTGAGTACAACCCGTTCAGACCACACATCATCGCAGGGAGAGCACACGCTAAACTCCAGATGTACCACTAACTCAGTACACCAAAAATAATTGCCCGAGGCTTTATTAAGGGAAAATTCAGTAGTCAAAAAACATTATCCCTAGTGTGCCCTGTCCGGACCATGCATCATTGCAGGTTACGTACACGCTCAGTCCCAAAGGTACTACTAACTTAGTGCACCATAATTCATCACCACGTGGCCGTATTC
Source organism: Lissotriton vulgaris (assembly GCF_964263255.1). Taxonomy (NCBI): domain Eukaryota; kingdom Metazoa; phylum Chordata; class Amphibia; order Caudata; family Salamandridae; genus Lissotriton; species Lissotriton vulgaris. The sequence continues at coordinate 730,929,387 of NC_141689.1, forward strand.
AGGCAGAATTGAACTGACTCTTCATTCATTATTTGCAGAGTGCAGTACCAAACTAAATAAAACGTCTATCACAACCTATACAATATCCCTTTAGTAGCCTTCCTTCAAAAACTTTTTTTATATCAGTTCTAAGTTTAGTGGAAAAACAAAATTCACGCTACAAGTGCAAAGGCACACTCAATGGCAATCTACACTGCGGACAGCACAGGTCACAACTTGAACTATAATGTCCCTGAAACATACACATTTCGACAATGTATTCCATACATGTTTCATCTTTTATTTCAATTGTGATTACCGATTATGCAGTCCAGTAGGCAACACACTGATTACCAGACGTACCACTAACTCAGTGCACCCTAAATAATCGCCATGTGGCCTTATTAACCCCTTGCATGCTGATGACGGCCCCCATCCGTCATGCACTATGGCGCTCTTGTGCTGATGATGGCTGGGGGCCGTCATAAACTCGCCCACTCGCGATTTTGCTGCACAGGCGCAGAATTGCAGCCGCATGAAAGGGGTTAAGGCAAAATTCAGTAGCCAAAAGACATTCTTAGCAGTGCAGTCTGCCTAAACCACACATCATCGCAGGTTCCATTCAAACCGACCCTACCTTAGTATACCACAACTCATGAACCCTTTACGATAGAATCTTCTGTGTATTATTTCACATGTAGTTCTCCTACCTTTGTACAGCAGAAGTCATAAACCATTTACGATTGAATATCTATGTATTATATCAGGATTACTATTCTACTTGATACCAACAGCAAAGTAATAAAATGGAGTCGAGCACATGTGCCCGTACCCACTTCAACTATCTATGTCTGTCTGAGTATTTATTATGTTTGTAAAATGCTGCTCCTATGCCCTATCACATTATATTGTGATATAAATAGCGTATACAACCATCTTACCTCTGACGGTAAGTGTGGGCTATTCCTCTTTTAAAACATTTTTTTGTTGCATATTTATATAGCGCAAAATCAACTCAAAACAATATCAGCAATTTACATGAGTACCATATTTACAGTACATTTTCAGGCAAGCGTAGATTACGTCATTACTCTACAATAACAGGATGTGGATGCAACTCCGAGCATCGAACACTGATTTCCAGCACCAAGTTCAACAGTATATCTGAATGACCACATACGTATATATATTATCTGCCTTTCATGTGCCAAAAACTGCAACTTAAACCTTTCACAGCCCTGTATTACTACAGCTACAACACTCCACTGAATGTACAACAAACATTCATAATCGCAGAAATGCGTCATGTCCACCATCTTTTATGTATGCAACTATGAATAAATATAGAGTCAGTGATACCCCGTACCTTCCATGTTAGCCATATTGTGGAACTTTATAGATATAATGACACATTTGCGTTTAAGACCCGGGTGACGTCAGCACTACAAGACGGACACCGAATCACTTGATTTCTCATATAGCTCAGGATGGACCCACGCCCATAGCTCCGGAATCATGGTTCAGAGCCTCGCGCAGCACTTGCATATGTCAGGCCAGCCCACTCCGCTTACGCTTCCAGGAAAAAACAAAAACGCAACATTGCCCAGATTTCCATTCTACTGATTTCTTAGTTCCAGGTCTAGTTGTCAGAACGGCACACACACACTCCCTCCTGCCTGGTATACACCCACACCACACCCATCCAGCACATGCATCACTACACACGTGACCCTACCAATAAAAGAGATGGGGCGCACGTGCTCTACGCTATTTTACAGTTGCTCCAATTGCAAGCGCTGTGATGGCCCGTCCTAGTGGTTCGGGCGCCTCATGTAGGCCCAAAACATCGACCAATCCCTTCCCTTGCGCAGATTTTCAAAAACATTTCGTTAGCTGTTCTGTGCTTAACTGTAGCTTCCTGAGCCTAATGTTGATTGGCTTGTTTTTTATATGTGACCTTATGAAACCCTCACCATGTACAAAGCCAGTTTGTAACGTACTTTATTTTACAATGCGTTTCAAAGTTGTGGTAGGGTATTTTTAACTTATACTGTCTACTTTGCTTACGAGTTTGTTGACTTAGGTATTTTTCTAATTTCTATTCTATCATATTGTGCGAACTTTTCTCCTTTAGCGTGGAGTGCTGTGTCCTGTCATTAAATGTATAATTCTTCCAACCATCCTTAAAAGAAAAATGCACAAGTTTTCCAAATATTTTTATTGAGTCTTTTTAAATCATCACATGGGTGAGTTGCAAAATAATTTTTTAATTCATTGATATTGCACGTTGGACCACATTTTTTTAATTTTATAATAAGCACTAATTCCTTATGTTTACATTATATAAGTGTTCCTCCATTATCTTTATTTAAATGATTGAGCTTTTTTTACTTTCAGATAAAGTAGAATAGAAGTGCTACGACAAACAGTCCCTCATTACTTCATCTTTCCTTTTTTATGTACGTTTCATTTCATTATTACATTTAACAATCATATTTAAAAAATAAAAGCATTATTAAATAACATTAAAAGGTGCAATTATATTATTTTTTTCATAAAAAGTGCTTGCGAAGATAATCCTTACTTTTAACTCATTTTCACTCTAGAAGATAAAGAGTATTCTCCTTTATTCCAAAGTATTTCCTTTTTGCGTCGATAGTGTATTTATAGTACATTTTTCAATCATTATAATATACTTGCATTCTTAAAAAAATATTATTTATTATTCTTTCAAATCCTCTGGTGAAAGTCATCCAACTCTACTTGAGGGAGCATAAAGTTAAAGTTGAATGTAAATTAAATTATACATTAACAATATGTTCCCTCTGTGGAAATGAAAGATAAACTCAAGATGATACCATCGCTCCAAATCATTACCTTGCACAAAGTAATTCCTTAATTTCACTATATTTCTTGTTATGGTTCTTCAGTCAACTCGTTATTATATTTCATTTAAAGTTAAACATACTACATTCTATAATCATTTAAATATTTTTGCTTTCTTTATAAAAATATCAAACATATGCCATTTCACATAATTTACCTCTCTTTGATTTTCTTTCCTTACTCTGTTGTAATTCATCCAACTCCTCTGGAGGGGACATAATGTTTTATGTATTTTTAAATATACATTAAAAATATGTTCCCTCTGAAGAAATGAAAGATATTCTCAAGATGCTTCGGCAGCCCCGTATCATTATCTTCCTCGTAGATTCTTCACCCGTATTGATTGTCTGAAATTAAACTAATCATCTAACGGGTGTGGTTTATATACTTTTTGGTTAGATAACACTCTATGAGATCAATGTATTGTTCTTCCCTCTTTTAACTCACGTTTTTCAGTTGACAGGTGCTCTCATTTCCACTGTTTTAGTACGTCACATGTTTATGTAAAAGCGCCTCTTTCCATACTTTTTAACTTTCAAATAATTTCCAAAATGTTTTATTTAAACTCGTTTTTCTTATAAAAGCATTTCTATAGGCTACTCTCTTTTTTACATTCATTCCCCCTTTTTTCCGACTTATTAGTCTATTAACTGCCATTTTTTCTAACTTTTTTTAATACACTTCACCACCCTAAACCCCTATTTTCACTGCATCCCGTGCCAGAGATACTCTCTATTAATATTCGAGTATTCTAATTCATACCCGAGTATTAAGTTGGATAATTCACGTAATCCGTGTTTCCTTACATTTATTTATCTAATATTTATAATCTTTCTTTATAGTTCTTGTCTTGATTTTAATACACTACCCCACCCAAAACCCCTATTTACCCTGCATCCCGTGCAAGAGATATTCTCATTTAATTATCGAGTAATTAAATTTATACCCGAGTATTGTTGTAACCAATTCCACTAATGCGTTAATAAACTAAATTCTATATTATAAAATAATAACTATGTATCATTTTTTAAAGCAAGTACTTATTTTCATTAAAAAAAAATACATTTGCGTTGTAATGGCATACGTTGTAATTGAATAAACGTTGTAATGGCATGCGTTGTAATAACATGCGTTGTAATGGAATATACGATGTAAAAGTTTCGTTGTATGGTCCAGACAGACTGCACTGGGCGTAATCTTTTTTGACTACTGAATTTTCCCTTAATAAATAAAATCCAAACCAGATTGCTTTTCCACATGCATGTTAGCAGCTCCCCATGTGGAAAAGCAATGCCGGCTCCCGAAGGACGTGGGGAGCCGGCGAGACCGTGGGGGCATTTTCAAAAGATCCAAAACAACCTGAAACAACTCCCCTCTCACAATCCCACCGACCTACCCGACCCGCCTCCGATACAGTCTCAGAATTTCAAACCAGGACTGGACACGTTTACCCCTATCAGCGAGGACACCCTTTCTCCCATTTTACAATCTATGAAGAGTGGCTCCCCACTTGACCCAGCCCCTGTTAAGATCTTAAAACTTGCTGCACCCACCATTCTTGTCCCGATGGTGAACTTGATTAACTCCTCTCTCTCGCAGGGAATGGTTCCCCCTCGCTGAAAGAAAGCTGTGGTCAAGGCCCTATTAAAAAAGCCTAACCTTGACCCCCTAAACTTGACCAACTTTAGGCCTATTTCTCTTCTGCCAAGCATCAGCAAGATGGCAGAAAAATTTATCAATGGCCAGTTGTCTAATTATCTCGAATCCAGCGACCTGCTCAAACCCTCTCAGACAGGTTTTCGTCTGGGCCAGGGCACGGAGACTGCGATGGTGGCGGTAGTTGAAGAGGCCAGGAAGATCATCGATGCAGGAGGATCAGTGGCAGTGATCCTCCTGGATCTAAGTGCGGCCTTCGACACCGTTAACCATCGTACGTTGGTCCAACGGCTCATGGATCTGGGTATTTCAGGACCTGCCCTGTCCTGGCTAAGATCCTTCCTTCACAGCCGCTCCTTCCAGGTGGCTGAGGGTAACTTCATCTCTAAAGAGACTCCAATACACTGCGGAGTTCCGCAGGGCTCTTCCCTGAGCCCTACGCTCTTCAACGTGTACATGTCTCCCCTCGAAAAAATTGTCACCCCCTTATGGTATCAAATTACTGACATATGCTGATGATATCCAGCTTGTAGTATTACTAAGCCATCAGGACAATTCTACCATCGATATGCATTACTGTCTGGGAGATATAGTCAGCTGGATGGACAGATCCCACCTAAAACTGAACAGCGATAAGACGGAGATAATGGTGATGGGCAACCAGTCCCATTTTCGTCCAGAGACCTTGTGGCCCGCTGTATGGGCCCGCCCCCAACTCCTAAATCTGAGATCAAAAGCCTAGGGATCTGGTTGGGCCAGGAGCTTACTCTTTACAGCCAAGCAAGGAAAACGGCCGGAGCATGCTATGGTCTCCTCCGCTCCTCCCGTAAAATTCTACAGCTGCTAGGAAGCTCCTACTCCAGGGCCTAATACTGTCCAGATTAGACTATGGAAACGCCCTCTACCTCGGCGCTCCTAAGAAAGTGACAGCCAAACTCCAGGTAGTGCAAAACACGGCTGCCCGGATCCTGACAGATACCAACAACCGGTGTTCGGCCAAACCGCCCCTTAGAGCACTTCACTGGCTGTCAGTACTCGAAAGAGTGCATTTCAAGGCCCTTTGTCTCACCCACAAAATATTATCTGGTAAGGCCACACCTATCCTGAAAGATCTTATCGTCCCTTACACTACCACCAGAACCCTTCGATCCACAAATCTCCATCTGACCCTGACGCCCAGGATCAAGAGGGCCCGATCTGGAGGCCGTCGCTTTTCATACAACGCCTCCAAATTGTGGAATTCACTTCCACTGGACTTGCGTACTCAACCCAATCTCCTTCCCTTCTGCAAACTTCTAAAGACCTGGCTATACCAGTAACTCTTAGCCTCGGCTCTCGCTTGTTTTCTATCATCAGCGCTGGGACGCTTACGGGCAGCCATGCACTCTAGAAATCCTTAAACATTAAACATTAAACATTAAACAAAAGGCACGAGTCTGAACTGAGGACTACCTCTTTTTTTGGCGTAATTCCGTTCGGCTGTAGCTGTGTCTAAAGGTCCTATGGGAAATTGCATGGGGAAAACGTGTTTTGGGACCCCCCTTTTTTCTCGACCCCCGATTGACAAATCAGCGTGAAACTTTCAGGATAGGAGCGGACCGGAGCTGACCATAAGTTTTGAAAATTTCGCGAACATTCATCAACCGGCGACAAAGTTATTCCAAATAGAGTATTGCGGATTTCCTAAGGAAAATAGGTCCTAACTATACCTACCTACTGGCGACCGCCAGTAGGTAACACGTAAGCTGTTTGCTCCATTAAAAACTGATTGCATTATTTCTTTACATACGGGAACAAAATGTGAAACAAGCATAGGTTTACATTAAAAAAATTTAAATGATAAATGTAAACTAAATCTAAAAGATAAAACAATTAATAAACCAATTTGAAATAAGCATTGCAAAGCAAATAGTCTGTTTTTATCTATTGAACTATTTGCTTAGTCATTGCTTGCACTTTTATAAAAACTATTAAAATCAAACAACAGAAAAATTGAAAAATGTCCATCCCTACAACTCCACACATGCATATGCTTAAGTGGCCAACTTGGAATTGTTTTGAATGGCAGCTGCTAGAAGTGCCCGTGGAGAATGTGTTACAATGCAAGCATCAACGAAGGCCCTTGGGCAATAGCTGTGGAGCTTGAGGACCATAACAAAATAAAACAAAATTATAAAGTAAAAAAAAATAGAAAACATTTTTTTTAAAGGTGCACATTAGGCTCCCACTGACTGCCACTGAATGGGTCTATGTCTGTTACAGATATGCATATTATGCAAAGGAATAATATTGTCACTGACAGGGAGGGGAACTGGTTGCTGATGTCGGCTGCCCTAATGCTGTATACTGTGGTGGGCAGAAGCAAAATGTGACTGACACTACAGACCAGTGGCTGAATAAGTCTGACAGAACACTTATCTATGTATATGTAAGGATGTATTTTTTATTATATTTTATAAGGATTTTTTTATAATCAGTCTTTATAAAATAAAAAAGGATAAACACGTTTGACTTTAAACTGTAGCAATGCGTCTTCCACAGTAAACGGCAAATAGGAATATGAACTTTAATTAAGAATGTCAAGGAACCAACATTTGTTGAGTTCAGTGGCATTAAAGATGCCAGGGATCGGACATTATAAAGGTGGAAAAATCAAATGAACATATGTATGCATGGTCTATGGGCTGCATCATGTTGCACCAACATTTTAGTGGAGTTTGTGTGCCGTCGAGAGGCAGAAAAAAATGATGAGCACAGAATTATTCCCAGCCACTGGTAAAAAAAAGTCCCTGGTACATGGTCTACAAAGGGAGCTAAGCTAAATAAGACTCCCTTGCACACATACAGCATGAACAGGAACATGACCAGGTAGCATAGTTTCGTAGAAGAACATGCCCTGAAGGTCAGGTGAAGCGCTAGCATTCTCCACTGGGGCAACATTGTTCACAGGGTAGACCCAATAATGACGTCACAGAAAAGTCTTGAACCAGTGGGGAGGGATCAGGTGCACCAGGAACCAACCACACATGTCAATCACAGCGACTTAAAGCAATCAAAGCCAGAGCTGGCAACAATATTAACTCTCTTCCTCAGCAATACATTTCAACATAGGATCACCTAAATTTGTAAGTGTATACCTATTATGATGAACTTTTCGTTATACAGTTTGTGAGATATCAAGCATACAATTAATGTCTTCCATTCTGGAACAAGCTGCTGCGGCTCCTCCTAAATGGCGGAGGAGCATCGCCCGCCTGCTGTGAGTGCAGCAGGCAAGCACTAATAAAAAAATGGCATAGTAATGCCATTTTATTTTGCCACCAGCACACACTGTGTGCAGCGGAAGCATGAGGCAGGGGGTGGGGCTGAATCCTGCTATTGCAGGATTACTGGTGCCCCTTTTAGTGCGCATGTCAGGTTGGCTGGCTGGTTACGTACGGCCATCCCGACATGCCCCTTGTCTACCCAGCAAAACCCGGGCTGTGAAACAGCCGGGGGATTACTGGCAATGGCTTCCAGCCTCAAAATGAGTGGTGGTTTAGCCTGCTCCCATCCATCCTGGAGTGGCTTCCATGCTGAGAGCGGCTCCAGGATTGGTCAGGTTTCACGTTCCGCTCAGCAGAATGGGAAGTACTTCCATTTCCAGCTCTTGGACATCACATCACACCACCACCGTAGGGAGTGCTGCAACGGGTGGGAGCATCATTGAGGTGAGTTGGAAGCATGACACCCACCTCCCATATTTAGGTCTCGCCTACACAGCGCGCATGTGCTGAATAGGAAAGAGACCTGTAGCAATCTTTACGTTTTTTCCCCAAAAATGTGCACACGTTCCATTGCCTTCAATAGCAACACGTGCACGTTTGGCGATTTCCTTGCGGGAGCGAGCCCCTGGTGCCATATGTCATCAATTATGGCACATTGCTGCTGGCTCCCGCAAGGGAATCGCGTAGGCCGCTCCTCCCCTCCCATTGCGCGAGGCGCGCGCCCGTGCTTGTTTTTAACTCTCCCCAGTGATGAAGATTGAAGGTTTAATAAAGGCAGTTGCCCCTAAGTTGTATTTAATCGTTTCTAAATTGATTATTGTCCCCAGCCGGGGACTGGTCCTAGGGACCCCAAGAGTGGGCGATGCACCTCCTGTGTCCTGGGGTGGGCGGCACTGATTCAGTTATGGGACTTACTCTTTTCAAAAACAAGGTTTGCGTCGCCCCCGCCGCAAGCGCTGAGGCCATGGCGAGGTCGGGTGCAGCCCCCGATCAGGGGCACCCGTGGGTAAAAGTGATTTTACGCAGCCGCTACAGAGGTCAGTCCGTTAAAAGTGATGGCTCTTTGCAGCGCTGCAGAAGGGTTCCATGCCTCTGGCCGCTAGCAGGTCCCCCCGGCCCACTTAAAGCATCGGAAGTAATGAGGCTGAAGTTAGCTTCTTATTCGTCTAGCATCTTATTCGCTAATTGAAGTTAGCATCTCATTCAGCCAGCATCTTATTTAGCCAGCATTTTATTTAAGCCTCATGTGGAAGTAAACGTCTCCTCCGGCCGCAGGTGCTTTGCTGCTGATGAATGGGGCTCTAAACCCCCCAGCTTCGACGCTGGCCAGCCCCCGCACCCATAGTGCATGTGCTCGGCATGAAGGGTGGCCGGAAAAGCACTTTGCTTAATGTCCCTTCCAAAATTTATCAGGCTGGGGGTCTGCACCGCTTCATGACTTCCATCAAAGAGACCGTTTGTCACTGTCAGGCCTGGAAACGAATCTGTCTGTCTGTCTGGGGTGGGACGTATTTTATGTCAACAAAAGAATCAGTGCACACACTAAACAGTCCACTCCTGAACCCAGGCTATGTTGGCCGCACTGGTCACTTCTGTGCAGAGATGAAAAACTGAGCTCGTTGTCATGGCCACACTTGTCTCCACATGTACTCACTGGTCCCCACTGGTCTCCACTGGTCCCTTCCATGAGCTCGCTGTCATGGGCGCACTGGTCTCCACTGGACTCTTAGTCCTTCTCATGGCCACACTGGTCCCCACTAGTCACCACTGAACGCTTCTGTGACCTTCTTTTCAGGGCCACACTGGTCGCCACTGGTCCCCAATGGGCTCTTCACTGCAGAGATGGACCAGTGAGTTCTCTGACTGGGCCACTCTGTTCCATCTTCTGAACTTTGCTTTTGAATGACGTCATAAAAAGTAGGCTTTAGTTCCTGTCTGTTGTGTGACCAGCATGCAGGTTAGAGCATCACAAGAAAGCACAAACAGTGTAAGCGATGCTTCTATAGTTGTGAATCATAACTGTGTGTTTGTTTGTGGGGTGGGGTGGGGAGGCTTGGATTGGCCAACACCCTGGGAACTCGTCACTGGCCATTGATGCTCAATGGCTTACAAGGCAGAGGCCAGAAAACCTCCCGGATTCAAATGTGTTAACACTATTTCCTGCGAGAGGCCGAGCTTTAGACACTGGACCCAGGGCTTGTTGAGGCATTTACTTGACCCCGCATTGTTGACTCCACTTGCCCCCCCCCCCTTTGGAGGCCACGCCCAGATCTGCTGGAGCCACTCACTGACATTGTGTAATAATGTTGAGCCCAGTGCCGTCGGTTTAGACTCAGACCATGTGTGTGTGTGTGTGTGGCTTTGAAACACAGCTTTATTCAAGGGTATCAGCTCCCAATTCTGTTAAAATATCCCCCACGCCCAAATCAATGGCTGTGGTGTGTCGGAACAGGTAGCTGCAGGCTAACACGTCACTTGATAAATAACAGTGGTGGCGGCTAGGCCGGCCAGGCTGGTGGCCAAACTCGGCTCCCTCACAATTTAAGGCCGCACTTTGGAGGAAGTGGCACAAAAGATGTTAATCATACAGTGTGTGCTCCCCCAGGAAAGATGGCACACACAGTTGAGTTCTCAGCCTCTATGCTGCTGTCACTCACACACACACACACGCTCGCACGCATGTCTCTCTGTCTCGAATACTCGTGTGTCAGTCATTCCTGCTCTGAGGGCCTTGAAACTTTCAAGTTGTGATGTCCCCCCCACCTGACTGATGCCTCGCGCTGCTTCCTACAGGATGTCGTGAAACACTACTCTCAAAACTGCGCCTTCCCACATTCCCCAGACACAACCTAGGGCCCACGTGGAGTCATAAAGCGCTGTTAGTTAATAAACCAAACGTAGGAGCTGTGAGAATCCCTGCCACGACTGAATACTGCAGGGCTCAGCCTTTCATCCTCCTATTGACGGTAAAATACGTACCTGTTTCACTTGGTTAGTTACCATTTGCTTATGTTCATTTTTTAGGTATCGCTTGAGACAGTGCATGCTGTCTCTTCAAGACATTTAGTAAGAGGCTTTTAAAAGTGCCACCAGAGGCTTTTGCTGGCCTGCAGCTTGAGTTCACGAGTGCGTGCATGTGCACAGCTGCAATCTGTGTTTTTATTGCTGTAAACAGGCTCCCCCCCTCTTCGTTAGTAAGTGGCTTTCAAAAGTGCCACCAGAGGCTTTTGCTGGCCTGCAGCTTGCGTTCACGAGCGTGTGCACGTGCACACGTGCCATCTGTGTTTTTATTGCTGTAATCAGGCTCCCCCCTCCCTTCTATGCCTCCCTCTTCGTTAGTTTCATTTGTGCAGGGGCGGATCTAGGCTCATAGTGGCCCTGGGCAGGGAGCGTTGGTAGGCGGCCCCAGAAGAGGGGGTCCGAGTGGGGCGGAGCGCGGAGGCCGGAGAAGGGGGGGGGATAAGGGTGTTTGGAAGTGGAACAGAGCCAGAGGCCACCAAATCCCTACCAGGGGCCACCACGCAAATATGTATCCATCCTCAGAGGAATATTATATTAAGGGTATATATTGGCGTGGTGGTCCCTGGGGTTTGATGGCCCTGTGCAGGTGCACAGCTTGCACATGCCTAAGGCCGCCCCTGATTTGTGTCTTCTATTGCTGTGAATGCTGCTGCTTCCACCAGGCACACGCACCTTCAGTGGTCAGTGCACGCTTTCACCAGACACACACACCACCAGCCGTCAGTGCATGCTTCCCTAAGGCACACACACCAATGGCCGTCAGTGCACGCTTCCACCAGGCACAAACAACACCAGCCGTCAGTGCATGCTTTCAACTATTTGGACATTCTGATTGAAAATAAGGGAGATGGTTTAGAAACCAGACTGTACAAAAAAAACACAGATCGCAACAGTGCATTACATTACAGCAGCTTTCACACATTATCCTTAAAAAATCACCTACCTTTTTCACAATTTTTACGTGCACGTAGAATTTGTTCACAGGAAGAACGAGGAATTCAAGAGATGGAGAGTATGGTTCAGGCATACAAGGAGAGAGGCTATCCAGATGAGGTATTACAGCAGGCTAAACTTAAAGCCAGCCAGAAAGACAGACAGGAATTGCTTGCTAAAACAGTCAGACCACCATTGAAGAGGGAGGTATTTGTCATTAAACATTCCACATCGAGTAGACTCATTAAGAAAAGCATTTTAAAAAGATGGGAAGTGATCGAACAAGAGACAGACTTTAAGGATGTGTTTTTTGACAAACCACTATTTGCACATACCAGGTCTAAGAATATAAAAGAGATACTGAAACACTCTCAGATCAACACAGGCATTGCACGACACAGAGGCATGGTAAAGTGCCACAACTGTGGTCACTGCGGCAACGTAATGACAGGGGATGTGTTCACACATCCACAGACAGGCAAACACATACAGTTGAGACATACATCAGACTGCAACACGAGCAGAGTAGTCTATGCCATCAAATGCCCGTGCGGGCAGGTATATGTGGGTAAAACCACAAGAAAAATCAAGGTCCGCATAACAGAGCACAAGAGCCTAATAAGAACGGGGAATCCTAAATCTAACCTAGCAATGCATTAGAAAGAGAGACAACATACCATCCCGCAATTGCGTTTCACAGTGTTAGAAAGTATTAATCAGGAGGTACATGCTGACACCAATCGCCAATTATTGCAAAGGGAGACATACTGGATTCGCAGGTTGAATACGCTAGAGCCGCAGGGACTCAATGATAAAATTGAATTTGCATGTTTTCTGTAACACAAGCTTATGTATTGAGCATTGTTATTACCATTGCATGTAAGGCAACTTTGTCATAACCAGCACTTACTTAGTGGTGTACGTTATTTATTCATTTACACATTCCTTTTTAGATTAGGCCATCAGACCCGACATGTGGTTGTTTAACAGAGGTCGCATTCGTTTTGGTTCGTTATTGTTTCTTTTTTCGCTACCCACACGTTATAGACTAGGCAAACATGGCGCCCGTTGTTAGTTCCAATAGTCCGTTTTCAGTGTTTATCCGGATATGGCAGGTAGCATATTAGGAGGGGTCAGAGTCGGCGTTTCCGAGCGCAAGACGATGAGACAAGCTAATGGTTCCCGAAAGCGAGGTATGAGCAACATGGAGTGCGGGTTAAGGGTTGGGAGATCAGTAGCCCTGTTAGCGGGATACTAATGGCATCGTGCATTTTTTGCAGTTGCAAGATATCAGAAGCAAGACCCTTTGATGTTTAACTTCGGGGGAGAACAGTCACCAATATAGGTAGGCGTCGGCTGGTTTCTCATTCAGGCGACTTTTTGTTCAAGACATTGTTAGGACCATAAGTTATTATCTTGTTTCATTATTCAGGGACAACCTACGTGGCACAGCGCAGTCGTTCACTGCACCAAGTCAGGTACACCTTCATACATACTTTTTCTGGATTTGTGTGCAGCGTCACACGTGGTGGTTTTCAACTTTTGCTTTTAAACACACTGGTGGAGGTAGAGCTAAGCTGGTACTCGTTTTGACAAACTTGCATTAGCGGTAACACTCACTTGTGGTGGAGCGTGGGGCTCCCATATTTTCAATTCTGATTATTGTTATTGTATTGATTTTGCTTATAGTATTCCCCTGATGAAGGTATTGCTATACCGAAATGCATTGGGATCTACTGAAAAAGTTGAATGGAAGTACATGAAGTAATGTACCAAGATTGAAGAACCTACTGTTGAAAAAGGTACAGGCAGAAGACCTTTTCCGAAGTTGCCCGGCGTTAGCCGCCTCTATACCCACTCAAGTTTACCAAACACAGAGGCAGGCGCTGGAGACTGGAAGGCAGGAAACAGAAGTTTTATTCTCTCCGGAGGAGAAACACATCAGTTCGGACAGCAAGTATAGTCACGAGGTGCTCTAACCGCATCTCTGAGGCCTGGCGTCTTATACACAAGTTTATGATCTTTATTGCATGTAACACATTCTTGCAATGCTTTGAAGTATGAAAGGATATCCTCGGAATCTCCCGTTCAGGCCCGTTCCCACACACATTCACAGTTGAAGTCCCACCCTGGTCGCAACAGGTGATGATTATTGCGCAGCTGGACATTCCGCCGATTCACGGAATGTGTGGGGTTGATCGGATCTCATAGGGTGGGGGCTTTGATCAATCTGAGGGTCCTTTAATGGGGGAAGCTTCCTACTGTACGGGGGGGGCAATAAACAGTATCCGCAGGGCCAGGTGGTGGTCTGGGAACGAGGAAGACAAACGGGCACACAGGAAAAGGGGGTTTGTATCAAAGGACCTGGGACCATGAAAGGGATGAAGGGAGGTGTCGCGCTGGGAACAGGATAGGATTCCGAGGCAGAGCCGCGCAGATGGGGAGGGTTTATGGCCCATGCATGAGAGAGCGGGGGTGACCAGTGCGTGGGGGGTGCTTGTGAGGGCGAAGAGCCGTGGTGGGGGTCAGTGGCGTGCAGAGGGTGGTTCTGACCAAGGTACCTAAAATGGCGGGTGTGCACGACAAAGAGTGTGGCATCGGGAGAGAAGGCAAGATGGCGCAGATAATGTTTACCAAACCGTATTAATTTTCCACAGTCCTCCCTTTAACATTCCTAAGACATCTTGCTGGCCTATTTCCTATCCATGTCTACTGTGGCAGTCATAAGTAAAGAAGTAGGAACCCAGGTGCAGGAGCCGTGCATAAACATTACATTTAAAATCTTTCATCTTAGGAGGCGGGCCCATCGTTAAGCTCGTTGCAGGAAAGTCATAGTAATGCAATATCGGACAGAAAGGATTCTGCAGTGAGAGCGTTGGGTACATTTCATTAGATGCTTATAGTCATTCGGAATATGGACTGATAGGTTATTACATATGTAAGTTCATTTTGTACTTGGTTGGAGCATAAAATACAATGGTAGCTGGGAGAGAAATGAGACGTAGTAAAAACGATAACCAGGGGTGTCATTGTTCGCAGAGGAGGGGTGTTGCTTTTTCCAGTGTCTTATTGTCGTGGACCATTATTAGTGAGTTCTCAGCATTCTTTGTCGTTTTCTGTTGGTACTGTTGAGCACCGGCGGTGGAGCTATGCGTCCAGCTCTATTCCAGGTCCTGCGTTGCAGGGCATGACCTTTTCTTCATGTTTCCGGTCACAAAGGTCCTTTTTTTTTCGCCCTGTGTCTTAACTATTCTTTCACGGGTACCTTAGACAGGGCACCCAAGTTTCATTTTAGTTCGCAACAAAAACCCTATTCTATCTGATTGCAGTTTTTCTTTCTCGAGTCGATTGTCAAAGAGTCCAGGTGGAAGAAGGGGGTGCGTGAGCGGTCCTTAGGGTAGGTCGGAGGAAGAGGGGATGGAGCAGGGCCAGATCGGGGACAGACCAGGGGGACGAAAAATTTCAGGTAGGTGGGCCCATGATCGGGCTCAGAGGGCGGGGTCTTTCGGCATTTGTTGATCATCGAACAGGGGCATCAGGTCAGCCCTTTCCTTTCATTTGGTCGGAAACAATGCCTCGTCCTGCGACTCCTTACTGTTGCGGTCCCGCCTTGGTCAAAGTCGCAGATGTTCCACGATCAGCAGTCAGGCCGCGTGCTCCCACATTCGGTCTCTCTCTCCTCCGACGGTGGTACCCTTAAATGAGTTTGAAAAGACAGTCTTTAGAGAATTGGCAGTAGAAGGTAATCACATAAGTCTATTTCTCTCCCAACTCCAAGCAACTGGGGAAACATCCGTTACACGGGGGTCTACGATCAACGTATAAACAATTGCTGATAGGTTTGCTGGACTCCCTACAACTTTCCCTCGTATCTTACTTCCTTGGCGTTTGTTGGCACCACATTCATTGTCATGGTACGAGATCTGATACCCATTCATTGCACTTGTTTATTACAGTCACATTAGTTCTTCTGGCAGAGACCCACTCCTCTAGTACGAGTCTTACAAAGCTACAACGTTCTTCAGGGCTTTGTATTTTACGAAAAAGTGCAACGAGCTATCACCATGGTCAGATGGGTATCTTTCTGAGGAATGAACATAGGCTAAACATTTTTCCATTTTAACAATGCATCTTATCTTTCAGCTAAACATTTTACGTTCAACAGGGCTTACTGCAACAATTTCTTCATTTCGATCTAATCTTAACTTCGCAAACATCATTCTAATTTCTACATAGTTTCTTACAACCTGGCTACTTAAAAAACAAGCATTTGCAATGCAAAGGGTCTCGCATTTACGCACGTTTAAACTATTGGCATTGTAAATGACAATGCCTTTTATTTATGTTTTCGTTTGTACGACATAAAATAAAGGCATTGTCATTTACAATACCATTTACAATACCAATAGCTCTAAAACTCGCAGTTGCGAGACCTTTTGCATTGCAAATGCTTATTTTTTTTACCTATGTTACACAGCATCAGCAAAATATTGGCAAAGCCAATAGGTCAATAATGTGCGACCTATTGGCATTGCCAATGCTTGTTTTATTAAAAAGCCTAAAGTATGTATTATTTGTATTGGCTTATATCGGATGGTTTATCAAAGACACCTTTAGTGCAAGGTTCTCAAAAAGCGATGTCAGATTGTCATAGGGTTTCTATGACGATAGTGGACTTGATGTAACATAGCTGTGGTCACTGACTCAAAATAGGGGCGAGCGCCACTTATGACTGTATGGAAAAGCACAGCTGAGCCCACACTGGCACCAACAGACCACAGGACATACCCTGGATAAGTCTCAAAACTGCACTCTCAGATACTTATTTAAAATCTAAATGCAAGATGTGATTTATGCGCCGTTTCTCAACTAAGACACCACTGTGTTAAGGGAAATCGGACTAACCTATAGCTTAAACAAACAAGCGGTTATTTTCTTCACCAGAACATTTCAACACTTTCAGAAATTACCCGAGAAGTGACTGCCTGAAATGTTAATGGTGGGCATGCCTATTTTATGCATTTTTTTTCACCTGCAGTTTTATGTAGTGCAAATTCGACCTGAAGGTATTGGAGAGCAGAAACAAGGACACACAAATCCCGGAACTGTGCTGCTCACGTCTGAAGCAGCACAAGCTTTGACTGGCAGCGTGCTTTGCTGAACACTGTCGTGAAGCTTTAAGCAGAAACTGCTGTATTAACAGTCAGAGGTGATCTCTCTTCAGCTTGCCTCTAAAATAAAAAGACTGCTCATGAAGATGTAAGTGCTGTTTAATAGAGTTCAAATTCGACCTGAAGGTATTGGAGCACTGTACATGAGCACCAGTTCCAACAAGAACACACAAATCCCGGAACTGTGCTGCTGACGTCTGAAGCAGCACAAGCTTTGACTGGCAGCATTTGTTGCTGAACACTGTCGTGAAGCTTTAAGCAGAAACTGCTGTATCAACAGTCAGAGGTGATCTCTCTTCAGCTTGCCTCTAAAATAAAAAGACTGCTCATGAAGATGTAAGTGCTGTTTAATAGAGTTCAAATTCGACCTGAAGGTATTGGAGCACTGTACATGAGCACCAGTTCCAACAAGAACACACAAATCCCGGAACTGTGCTGCTGACGTCTGAAGCAACATAAGCTGTGACTGGCAGCGTGCTTTGCTGAACACTGTCGTGAAGCTTTAAGCAGAAACTGCTGTATCAACAGTCAGAGGTGATCTCTCTTCAGCTTGCCTCTAAAATAAAAAGACTGCTCATGAAGATGTAAGTGCTGTTTAATAGAGTTCAAATTCGACCTGAAGGTATTGGAGCACTGTACATGAGCACCAGTTCCAACAAGAACACACAAATCCCGGAACTGTGCTGCTGACGTCTGAAGCAACATAAGCTGTGACTGGCAGCATGTGTTGCTGAACACGGTCGAGAATCTTCAAGCAAAAAAACTACTATGTAAACGGTCAGAGGTGAGCTCTGTTCAGCTCGCCTTTGACCGCTGTTGACACAGCAGTTTCTGCAAAAAGCTTTGTGATAGTATTCAGCAAGACATGCTGCTTGAAGTGTAACACCAACTGTAAGGAAGTTAAACCAGTTGGCCAGCAGAGCAAAGAAAACAAAGGCGCCCTGCAGGAAACACCATAAAGCGAACATCGTGTCGGAAAAAAAGACAAGCCACAGGAAGGGTATGGAGGGTGAACATTGGGGCACAGCAGGCGTCACGCTGATTTAGAAAACCATGAGGAGAGGAAGCGGCAAAGGGTATGGCATACCAGCGTCTACGCCAACATGTTAATTTAATAAATAAAACATACCTGATATAAATTACTATCTCTTCGACGTGTATGTACTTTTTGTTTTAATCGCTTTCTATTCTGATCCTCGCCCCGGGAAGTTCACAGATACTCCCTTCTCCTCCACCTCGCCCATGGCCGGGTCACGAGCCTGAAAGTGGCAAAGGCGGGTCTTGGTCAGATGCAGGAGCATGACTGCAACCGGAGGAGAGGCTGCGGCGTGTGTGCTACGGAGGTGGGGGAGAGATTAACGGAGGGCTGCCTGATATCGTCCGGTTTGCGCTATTAAAACACGCATTTGCAATACAATATGTTAGAATGCAGATTGGTACGGGCTGCCGTAAACATAAAGCTTTGTGCACCACATACACATTAAAAGTAACATTTTTGTGGCGCACGCGACAAAGACAAAGCGTGGCAGCTTTATGTGCTGTAGTTTTACAAATATAATAAAAACAATTCACAAAATATATACTGTAGACGGGCTATATCAATATGCTGCCTGCTATTATTAAACGTGAAGGCATTGGGGAAAGGCGTGCCGCTATCAATATGAAATGTTAGCTTGCAGTGCAGAAGAAAAATGCTTTGTCATGGACAGCAAAAGAAAGCCTAAAAGCCCTTTGCTCGGAAAAGCAAAAAAAAAACATTTCCAACATGTGGGCTTTTGTAAACACATAATAACGCAAATGTTAAAAAGCCGAAAACGAAGGGGCCTTTTGTGCCCAGAGCAAGATATGCATACATGAAAGACAAGTCACGTTTAAAGTATTCGCACGGGTGTCTCTGTACGTGACGTGGGCTGCGCATAACCAAAAGCTACGGAAATAATAAGCAAAAACAAAGGTGATTGGCCCATGCTGCCGTTTTTGCTGGGGTGCACGACGCACCGTGCAGTTAAAATGATAGCGGACCAGAGAGGGAGCATGTCTTAAAGGAGTTCTGCCTCCTGATTGGCTGTTTAAATAAACACATAATAGAAACCTGTGGTGCGCGTGCACCACAGAGGAGCCGACGCGGGAATCAAACCCAGTGGTGAGCGCGCACCAGAGGAGCGGGGGTAAGGGAGCGCGAAGACGCCGAGATGAGGTAGGGGATGTGTGTGTAAGCGCCGGGGGTTCTCTGTGTATGTGTGTGCGTGCGTGTGTGTGTGTATGCTGGGGGCGGGGGGGCTTTATATGTGTTGAGAAGAGCCTGCCGGAATCGGA
This sequence comes from Lissotriton vulgaris, assembly GCF_964263255.1. NCBI lineage: Eukaryota > Metazoa > Chordata > Amphibia > Caudata > Salamandridae > Lissotriton > Lissotriton vulgaris. The sequence goes on from NC_141689.1 coordinate 730,948,615, forward strand.
GCGCGTGTTGACGCGCGTGACCTGATCCGATTCCGGCAGGCTGCTGCGTGCGCGTGCCAGTCTCTTGTCCTCTCCCATTTAGCCCTTGAAAGCCTGAATGATTACAATAGTCTCGCTTTGCGACTGCAGGCCTTTGGCCTGCAATCGCAGGCGCGAGACCTAAAAAACGGGGGGCTTGCGATAACTATTCGACTCATCCTTGGGGTGACCAGGGTCTTATGGAAAACAACTAGGAACATAGCAAACTGGGGTGAGGGGCTATCGTCTTGCTTCGAGTTGCAAGGGCGTTATCTAGCAGGAGGCTACAGTTCAGTTGGTAAGCGTTCAGGGACATTTCTCGAATTCTAAACTTTGTAGCTTGTTCATCAACGAGTCATTTCTAGGAACAACGGCTGGCCTGGGTCAGCCGTAAGTCGACCCATCTCTTACAACCAGGGGTGAGCCATATTTTTTTTCAAATTCTCGTTCAGGGCGGCTGATACAAAACTGGGGGCGTTCTGGGGAGACGGGGATGCTTCGATCACTTTTACTGTTTGGGTATTGAGACAATTCGGGACGGGGAAGGTCGTGTTACCTGAGGCATTTTACCATAGAAGCCACTGACATGTAGTTCCCTGATTACAGGTCAGATTAGGGAACCTCAGTCGTCTTACCTGTCCTTTCCCTTTTGGCCAATTTAGGTTTCATCAATTTTTAGCAGAAAGGAGAGGTAGTATCGTGGTATCAATGTGATTTTATTTTGGACAAATTTGTTCAAATACTTGCGGTATTTGGAGCCAATTGGGTGGTGCACCAGGGATGGGGGGTTCGCCAATTAGGTGCCGGTCGTTAAGGAAGAGAGGGAGTGTGGAAGAGAGAGAGAGAGAGAGAGAGAGAGAGAGAGAGAGAGAGAGAGAGAGAGAGAGAGATGTGCAACAATAGGCTAAACAGCACACGTGCAACATGGGGAGCGGCCGTGTACCAAGATAGGCTATTCAGCGCATCACACAACATGAGACATTACAGGTCTGTGTTAGAATTTAGAAAGCATGCAGTTTGGGACGGACGAGCATTAGGCCGGGTACAGAGGGACATGTATTGAGTAAAAAGCACCATTGTGTCGCACTTCTCGCACTCTCGGTCCTTTGTCTAGTTAAGTCAATGCTTCAGTCACACAGAAAACATTTTCTCATAGTTTCAGAGTTCAGACATACGTGACATGTGCTCATTCACGCAACACGGGTTAGGGGTGATCGCGTCTCATCATATCATACAACTATTGGCTCTTTCGTTACAAGAGTAGTTTGTGGGTGTCTTTAGGTGCCCCCTTGCAGCGTGAGTCCACTTCATGCATCGGACATGGCGTGGCTTCAGATCTTCACTATACCCCAGTCGTGATTCCAATGTAACCTGTAGAGGGAGGAAAAGAGGGGAAGGGAGGGGGACAACATTCGAGCATATCACATGTACGGGCACGAAAGTCCTTTACTTACCACCTACTCGTCTTATCCCTTCGGGATATAATCCCTGAGGTCTTGGTTTCCAAAGCCAGGGGGCGGGCAGTGTGGTAAGGATGGCAAGCGATAGGTTGTCCATGAGGGAGACGGTCCGAGTGTGGCATTATAGGTCGTGTGTAGGGAAACGTTAAAGAAAATCAGGGGCGCTTAGTGCAAGGTATCTGGTTGGTAGATATATCTAGCTATCGGGATCCTTAAATCATTCCCAATGCTGTGATGTCCTAAGGCGTATCGGCTCTTCGGCCAACCCTGTTCCCCAGTACCTTTGAGTATCATACCTTTATAACATTTTATCATTTACACCGCTTCACTTTACCCGTTCTCAGAAGTCGAGGTCCTTCTTCATGCATTTGTTCCTGGGTCAGTCGCACATTTGGGGGCAACGTATCGTGCCTTAGATTTGATCATTAATCCGGGGCTGAGCAACCATCTTCTAATAACCTTAAAAAGAGAACAAAACAGGTCGTACAGAAAAAACCTTCCCGCTGATCCCACATTTACAAAAGTATGCGATACCTGTTCATAGTTTGAAAAACCTTTATTTACACGATTTGATCAGCATGTAAATATGAGAGTGCAATCGTATTTGGCCGGACACGGCGTTGGTTGAAGCACGTACAGTAGGGGGCTATTTTGCAGCATTAAAAAACATTTAAAAAAGGGTTTGTTTTGTTATTTGCAGGAAGCTAAAAACGTCTTATCAATAGTTGAGGGATCAGGGGGCATTCGTTTCATAATTGGAAGCATAGTTAGACTAGTTGCAATCAAATTTCCTAGATGCATACCGTGGGCGTGTGTCATAAGCGACGTTATGTATCAGTTACAATAATATCATAATAAATCGTACATTGAAACCAACATTTTAACGGGATCCTTTTACATGTTCGCCAAGTGAACCCCCCCCTTTTTTTTCGTCGAGTGTACAAAGGATCATATACATATCTCAGAACATCAAGTCTTATTAGCAAAAGAAACACCACAAGGCGTTCGTTAGTTCCTATTGCCACCGGCGCCATTTTTGGGCGAGGCCGGGTTAGTCCGGAAGTAGCATCAGAGGCAGAATGTTTCCAACGACCGGCGGTTGGACCAGAGTCCTTTTCGGCAGTTCAAAACTTGTGCTAAACAGAAGGGGCAGGCAATGTGGACCGTCCATCAAAAAGGGGAGGGAGGTAAAATCTCCCCTACCGGGTCAAGTTGAGGTTCGGCCAGAACTTGTTCGAGTGATCAAAGCAGTTGTTCCCCACCGGAAGCCTGTAGGGGTCGAGGGCTCCTAGGACTCTTGTAGAATCTTCAAAGCTGTGGACCAAAGCTGTGGAGATGTTGTCGGAGGCGGGGGCTCGTGCCCAGGTGGGCCCAGACGCCATTTTGAGGCTCCGCAGCAGTCGCCCTTCGTCGTGTCTGCAAGAGTGGATGAGACTTCTTGTGGCGAAAAAATGGAGCACCGTGCCGTAGGAGCAGGACATTCGGCTCGGGGCGCTAGGGTGTAGCTGTGGCGCCTCCACCTGGGGAGGCGAGGGAGGCTCGTTCGTGCCGCCTCCCTCTCCCAGTGCACCCCACGCCGTCCCTTTGCGCGGGTCTACATGATGGCCATCATATGTCTCGTGCTGCGCAAGTAGGGCTGCTGGCCAGCTATGTCCTGTGCTGCGCAAGTATGTCCGTCGCCCGGCTGGAGGATGTCGGCGCCGGGCCGGGGCTGGGAAACCTCCACCTGGGGAGGCGAGGGAGGCTCGTTCGCGCCACCTCCCTCTCCCAGCCCACCCTGCACCAATTTTCAGCGGAGGTATTTGTGATGGCCGGACCAGGAGATACGAGGGAGGGGGTCATCTGCATTCGCCCCCTCCCCACTCGTGGCCCGGGGACGCCGCCCCAGGAAGAAGAGGATGGGGAAGGCCATTTCATGCCGGGCCCGTGGTGCCTCCTGGACATCCCACCGGCGACCTCTTCGATCGGCGGTTGTCAGCAGGACCCCGCCACACACGTGCTACGTGTTTCACCTTCCGGATGGGCGTGACCGGTGACCTGCTGCATTTCGGGAATTTCCGGAGTGGGTGTAATATGTATTGTATTTATTCCTATTAATACGGTGTTACTTTACTGGAATTAAATCTTAAATTATATAACAGAGACTTGGTTTCCTTGAATCCTTTTACTATGAGAACCTCGCTACAGTAGGGGTAGGTATTTATGCCTGGGTAATGGGGGGTGGGGTGTCCACAAGAACAGTCTTCCTGAACGGGGGGTTGTCTATGCAGGCCTGTAATTGCTTTTGTTCACAGAGTGGGGGGGGGCAACAGAGAGTAATCAGTCCCATTGCACTCGAAGTTTGAGTTCGTTAATGGAATGTATACTAATCTGTCCGAAACTACTCTGTGTGTGGTTCCTGTATGTTATCTGAATGGGTGGTTTTTGTGTTCGGGAACAGTAGCGGTAGTACGGGGTTCGTCACCTGGTAACCTAGAGCTTGCCTGGGTTTCCTGTCTTAGCGTTGTTCGACCTATGAAAAGTCAATCATGTCGCTGAAATCTGTCTGGCGAAATCTGTGCCATCGGGCGTAATCAAACGTGGTGGTTCTATCTGGCCTGTTCGTGTCAGCCTGATTCATCTTTGTCTCCCGCCTTTTCTTTTTCTGCCGGTCTGTTATTTCTGTCGGCCCTCTGCTCTTACCCGTGTTCAGTAGAGTCGGGCATTGGGCTTTCCAGTGCCCGGAATATTTACAAAAAGCACATTGATTTTGTCCTAAGTCTGTTCGTCCTGCGCGTAATGTCGGGGGATTACGTTCGGGTCGTCGTGTCTTGGGGTTGTCCTGTCGGTACATCCCTTTACACCGTTCCCTTCCTGTGTTTACTCCTTGGAACCGTGTCGCCGCTATCCCTTCCTTTGGCCTATCAGGTGCTTGGAAAGCTGTCTGTCGCGTTTCTTTACCTACTCTGACTTCGTCTCTTTCTTTGCGTTGCATTGCTTCTTTTCGCCACATACCGAGACTGTCGAGCATAATAGGCGTTGTCTTACTACTACAAAGGGCTATTTCTAACGTTTCTATTTTATCAAGGTCGAAGGATCCTATCAGTGGCCACTGTTTCTCTTGATTTTCTTTGGTATACTTGTGCCATAGCTTACTATAAGCTATGGTAACTAATCCATACTTTGTGAACATGTCTTTATTAGGGGTGCCTTCCAGCGGAGCTAGATGGTCCACCTCTAATAAACGGTCCGGGTTGAACCAGCTACCAAACAGTGAGGAGAAGATAGGCATGACGGATCACAATGGGGACAAAAGTCAGCACTACCTATCTTATCACTGCGTGCAAAGACTAGACAGAATATTTCTATTCTACATTGTTTGCAGGCAGTGAATACCTCATGAACCAATATCAAACAGTCAATGTTCGGTCAATCAAACAATCAGTGGGGAGAATAAGTAGGCCCGCAAAGGTCTGCGTCACCTACCCTTTCACTATCTGCAAAGAGGGAATCTGTTCTTTCCTGTTTGCAGACAGAGAATCTCCAGAAAACAATCCGCGAACAGTAGTTCGGGTTCAATCAATTAATCAGTGTGGGAGAGGGAAATCTCCCGAAAACAATCCACGAACCGTAGTTCAGGTTCAAACAATCAATCAGTGGGGGAGGAAGATAGGCACGACGGCTGCGTTACCTATCCTTCACTGCTTGCAAAGGGAGAGCCGGTTGTTTCCCCGTTTGCAGACAGCGAATCTCCAAACAAATCAACAAAGAGTAATACTAGTATTTTCCAAACAATCAAACAATTATTTCGCAATTTGTCGTGTTTACACGACCTTACCCGGACCGCATGGTCAGTTTCTTGTCTTCCGAATCCAGCGCCCGATCGTCCTCTTTTCTCCGTATTCCACGCGGCACTCCTGATGGTTCCCAGTCAGGACCGTAGATCACTCGAGAGAGGTCTGTTCGGAACCAGTGAAGTTCGGATGATCGGCTGCCAGACGGGGGTCTATTGGGCAGGAGCTCTCCCGATCGTTGCAGTCGTTCACTCTGTCGTCAGGACCTCTCCCACTGGATCCACGTGTCGCTGATGGGCCCCACGGTGGGCGCCAATTGTTGAAAAAGGTACAGGCAGAAGACCTTTTCCGAAGTTGCCCGGCGTTAGCCGCCTCTATACCCACTCAAGTTTACCAAACACAGAGGCAGGCGCTGGAGACTGGAAGGCAGGAAACAGAAGTTTTATTCTCTACGGAGGAGAAACAAATCAGTTCGGACAGCAAGTATCGTCACGAGGTGCTCTAACCGCATCTCTGAGGCCTGGCCTCTTATACACAAGTTTATGATCTTTATTGCATGTAACACATTCTTGCAATGCTTTGAAGTATGAAAGGATATCCTCGGAATCTCCCCTTCAGGCCCGTTCCCACACACATTCACAGTTGAAGTCCCACCCTGGTCGCAACAGGTGATGATTATTGCGCAGCTGGACATTCCGCCGATTCACGGAATGTGTGGGGTTGATCGGATCTCATAGGGTGGGGGCTTTGATCAATCTGAGGGTCCTTTAATGGGGGAAGCTTCCTACTGTATGGGGGGGGGCAATAAACAGTATCCGCAGGGCCAGGTGGTGGTCTGGGAATGAGGAAGACAAACGGGCGCACAGGAAAAGGGGGTTTGTATCAAAGGACCTGGGACCATGAAAGGGATGAAGGGAGGTGTCGCGCTGGGAACAGGATAGGATTCCGAGGCAGAGCCGCGCAGATGGGGAGGGTTTATGGCCCATGCATGAGAGAGCGGGGGTGACCAGTGCGTGGGGGGTGCTTGTGAGGGCGAAGAGCCGTGGTGGGGGTCAGTGGCGTGCAGAGGGTGGTTCTGACCAAGGTACCTAAAATGGCGGGTGTGCACGACAAAGAGTGTGGCATCGGGAGAGAAGGCAAGATGGCGCAGATAATGTTTACCAAACCGTATTAATTTTCCACACTACTGCAAAACAAAGAAACGTCGAATAAAAAGAGATGTTCTTCATTTGAATGATTTTCATTGCTTTTTGAATGCAAAATAACAAGTTGTCTATAATTGAGTTGAATGTATTGTTATAACAGTTGATACTACAGATATTGGTGGTTTATAGAGCACCCCCAGGGGGCCTGTGAAAAGTGCGTCGTTTTCAGACAGTTCTCTGTTTGTGTTACATGTTCACCAGGCACCCACCACCAGCCGTCAGTGCATGCTTTCACCAGGCACACACACTACCAGCCGTCAGTGCACACTCCCACCATGCACACACACTACCAGCGTCAGTGCACGCTTCCACCAAGCACACACACCACCAGCCAACGGTGCACGCTTCCACCAGACACACACCAACAGCCAACGGTGCACCTTTTCTCCTGGCACACACAACACCACAAGCCGTCGGTGCCAACTTCCTCTAAGCACACACACCACCAGCCGTCGATGCACGCTTCCACCAGGCACACACACCACCAGCCATCAGTGCATGCCTCCACCAGGCACACACACCACCAGCTGTCAGTGCACACGTCTACCAGGCATACACACCACCAACTCTCAGTGGACACTTTTCCACCAGGTACACATACCACCAGCAATCAGTGCACGCTTTTACACCAGGCAAACACACCACCAGCCGTCAGTGCCCACTTTTCCACCAGGCACATACACCACCAGCCGTCAGTTAACGCTTCCCCACAAGGCACACACACCACCAGCCATCAGTGCACGCTTACCCACCAGGCACACTCATCCTCAGCCATCAGTGCATGCTTTTCCACCAGGCAAACACACCACCAGCCGTTAGTGCATGCTGTTCCACCAGGCACACACACCACCAGCCATCAGTGCACGCTTCCCCACCAGGCAAACACACCACCAGCCGTCATTGCACACATCACCATCCATCAAGGCAGGCTTCCCCACCAGGCACACACACCACCAGCCATCAGTGCACACTTCCACCAGGCACACACACCACCAGCCGTCAGTGCACGCTTCTACCAGGCACACTCACCACCAGCCGTCGGTGCACGCTTCCACCAGGCACACACACCACCAGCCATCAGAACACTCTTTTCCACCAGGCACACACACCAGCTGTCAGTGCACGCTTCCACCAGGCACACACACTACCAGCTTTCAGTGCACTCTTCCACCAGGCACACACACCACCAGCTGTCAATGCACGCTTCCACCAGGAACACACAACACCAGCCGTCAGTGCACACTTTCACCAGGCACACACACTACCAGCTGTCAGTGCACGCTTCCACCAGGCACACACACCATCAGCCATCGGTGCACACTTCCACCAGACACACACACTACCAGCCGTTGGTGCACGCTTCCACCAGGCACACACCACCAGCCATCAGAGCATGCTAACACCAGGCAAAACACACCACCAGCCGTCAGTGCCCACTTCCACCAGGCACACACTCCACCAGCCATCAGTGCACACTTTTCCACCAGGCACACACACCACCAGCCATCAGTGCATGCTTTTCCACCAGGTAAACACACCACCAGCCGTCAGTGCATGCTATTCCACCAGGCACACACACCACCAGCCGTCAGTGCACGCTTCCCCACCAGGCAAACACACCACCAGCCATCATTGCACACATCACCATCCGTCAAGGCAGGCTTCCCCACCAGGCACACACACCACCAGCCGTCAGTGCACACTTCCACCAGGCACACACACCACCAGCCGTCAGTGCACGCTTCTACCAGGGACACACACCACCAGCCGTCGGTGCACACTTCCACCAGGCACACACACCACCAGCCATCAGTACACTATTTTCCACCAGGCACACACACCAGCTGTCAGTGCACGCTTCCACCAGGCACACACACTACCAGCTGTCAGTGCACTCTTCCACCAGGCACACACACCACCAGCTGTCAATGCACGCTTCCACCAGGCACACACAACACCAGCTGTCAGTGCACACTTTCACCAGGCACACACACTACCAGCCGTCAGTGCACGCTTCCACCAGGCACACACACCATCAGCTATCGGTGCACACTTCCACCAGACACACACACTACCAGCCGTCGGTGCACGCTTCCACCAGGCACACACCACCAGCCATCAGAGCATGCTAACACCAGGCAAAACATACCACCAGCCGTCAGTGCCCACCTCCACCAGGCACACACTCCACCAGCCATCAGGGCACACTTTTCCACCAGGCACACACACCACCAGCCATCAGTGCATGCTTTTCCACCAGGCAAACACACCACCAGCCGCCAGTGCCTGCTTTTCAACAAGGCACACACATCACCAGCCGTCAGTGCACGCTTCCCCACCAGCCGTCAGTGCACGCTTCCACCAGGCACACACACCCTCAGCCATCAGTGCACGATTCCACCAGGCACACACACTACCAGCCGTCAGTGCACTCTTCCACCAGGCACATACACCACTAGCCCTCAGTGCACGCTTCCACCAGGCACACACATCACCAGCCATCAGTGCACACTTCCACCAGGCACACACACCACCATCCATCAGTGCACGCTTCCACCAGGCACACACACCACCAGCCGTCAGTGCATGTTTTTACCAGGTGCACACCACCAACCGTCAGTGCACGCTTTCACCAGGCACACTCACTACCAGCCGCCAGTGCACGCTTCCAACAGGCACACACACCATCAACCATCGGTGCAAGCTTCCACCAGGGACACACACAGCCGTCAGTGCACTCTTCCACCAGGCACACACACCACCAACCATCAGTACACGCTTCCACCAGGCACACACACCACCAACCGTCAGTGCACACTTCCACCAGGCATACACACCACCAACTCTCAGTGAACACTTTTCCACCAGGTACACATACCACCAGCCACCAGTGCACGGTTTTTCACCAGGCAAACACACCACTAGCCGTCAGTGCCCACTTTTTCACCAGGCACACACACCACCAGCCGTCAGTGCACACTTCCTTACAAGGCACACACACCAACAGCCATCAGTGCACGCTTACCCACCAGACACACTCACCCCCATTAGTGCATGCTTTTCCACCAGGCAAACACACCACCAGCCATCAGTGCACGCTTTTCCACCAGGCACACACACCACCAGCCATTAGTACACTCTTTTCCACCAGGCACACACACCAGCTGTCAGTGCACGCTTCCACCAAGCACACACACTACCAGCAGTCAGTGCACTCTTCCACCAGGCAAACATACCACCAGCTGTCAATGCACGCTTCCACCAGGCACACACAACACCAGCCGTCAGTGCACACTTTCACCAGGCACACACACTACCAGCTGTCAGTGCACGCTTCCACCAGGCACACACACCATCAGCCATCGGTGCACACTTCCACCAGACACACACACTACCAGCCATTGGTGCACGCTTCCACCAGGCACACACCACCAGCCATCAGAGCATGCTAACACCAGGCAAAACACACCACCAGCCGTCAGTGCCCACTTCCACCAGGCAAACACTCCACCAGCCATCAGTGCACACTTTTACACCAGGCACACACACCACCAGCCATCAGTGCATGCTTTTCCACCAGGCAAACACACCACCAGCCGTCAGAGCATGCTATTCCACCAGGCACACACACCACCAGCCGTCAGTGCACGCTTTCCCACCAGGCAAACACACCACCAGCCGTCATTGCACACATCACCATCCGTCAAGGCAGGCTTCCCCACCAGGCACACACACCACCAGCCATCAGGGCACACTTCCACTGGGCACACACACCACCAGCCGTCAGTGCACGCTTCTACCAGGCACACACACCACCAGCCGTCGGTGCACGCTTCCACCAGGCACACGCACCACCAGCCATCAGTACACTCTTTTCCACCAGGCACACACACCAGCTGTCAGTGCACGCTTCCACCAGGCACACACACTACCAGCTGTCAGTGCACTCTTCCACCAGGCACACACACCACCAGCTGTCAATGCACGTTTCCACCAGGCACACACAACACCAGCTGTCAGTGCACACTTTCACCAGGCACACACACTACCAGCCGTCAGTGCACGCTTCCACCAGGCACACACACCATCAGCTATCGGTGCACACTTCCACCAGACACACACACTACCAGCCGTCGGTGCACGCTTCCACCAGGCACACACCACCAGCCATCAGAGCATGCTAACACCAGGCAAAACACACCACCAGCCGTCAGTGCCCACTTCCACCAGGCACACACTCCACCAGCCATCAGGGCACACTTTTCCACCAGGCACACACACCACCAGCCATCAGTGCATGCTTTTCCACCAGGCAAACACACCACCAGCCACCAGTGCCTGCTTTTCAACAAGGCACACACATCACCAGCCGTCAATGCACGCTTCCCCACCAGGCACACACACCACCAGCCGTCAGTGCATGCTTCCCCACCAGGCACACACCCCACCAGCCGTCAGTGCACGCTTCCACCAGGCACACACACCATCAGCCATCAGTGCACGCTTCCACCAGACACACACACCAGCAGCCACCAGTGCACGCTTCCACCAGGCACATACACCACTAGCCCTCAGTGCACGCTTCCACCAGGCACACACACCAACAGCCATCAGTGCACACTTCCACCAGGCACACACACCACCATCCATCAGTGCACGCTTCCACCAGGCACACACACCACAAGCCGTCAGTGCATGTTTTTACCAGGTGCACACCACCAACCGTCAGTGCACGCTTTCACCAGGCACACTCACTACCAGCCGCCAGTGCACGCTTCCAGCAGGCACACACACCATCAACCATCGGTGCAAACTTCCACCAGGGACACGCACAGCCGTCAGTGCACTCTTCCACCAGGCACACACACCACCAACCATCAGTACACGCTTCCACCAGGCACACACACCACGTACCGTCAGTGCACACTTCCACCAGGCATACACACCTCCAACTCTCAGTGAACACTTTTCCACCAGGTACACATACCACCAGCCACCAGTGCACGGTTTTTCACCAGGCAAACACACCACCAGCTGTCAGTGCATGCTTCCTTACAAGGCACACACACCACCAGCCATCAGTGCACGCTTACCCAACAGGCACACTCACCCCCAGCCATTAGTGCATGCTTTTCCACCAGGCAAAAACAACAAGCCGTCAGTGCACACTTTTCCACCAGGCACACACACCATCAGCCATCAGTGCACGCTTCCCCACCAGGCACACACACCACCCGCCGTCATTGCACACACCACCAGCCATCAAGGCAGGCTTCCCCACCAGGCACACACACCACCAGCCGTCAGTGCACCCTTCCACCAGGCACACACACACCACCAGCCGTCAGTGCACGCTTCTACCAGGTACACACACCACCAGCCGTCAGTGCACGCTTCCACCAGGCACACACACCACCAGCCATCAGTACACTCTTTTCCACCAGGCACACACACCAGCTGTCAGTGCACGCTTCCACCAGGCACACACACTACCAGCTGTCAGTGCACTCTTCCACCAGGCACACACACCACCAGCTGTCAATGCACGTTTCCACCAGGCACACACAACACCAGCTGTCAGTGCACACTTTCACCAGGCACACACACTACCAGCCGTCAGTGCACGCTTCCACCAGGCACACACACCATCAGCTATCGGTGCACACTTCCACCAGACACACACACTACCAGCCGTCGGTGCACGCTTCCACCAGGCACACACCACCAGCCATCAGAGCATGCTAACACCAGGCAAAACACACCACCAGCCGTCAGTGCCCACTTCCACCAGGTACACACTCCACCAGCCATCAGGGCACACTTTTCCACCAGGCACACACACCACCAGCCATCAGTGCATGCTTTTCCACCAGGCAAACACACCACCAGCCACCAGTGCCTGCTTTTCAACAAGGCACACACATCACCAGCCGTCAATGCACGCTTCCCCACCAGGCACACACACCACCAGCCGTCAGTGCATGCTTCCCCACCAGGCACACACCCCACCAGCCGTCAGTGCACGCTTCCACCAGGCACACACACCATCAGCCATCAGTGCACGCTTCCACCAGACACACACACCAGCAGCCACCAGTGCACGCTTCCACCAGGCACATACACCACTAGCCCTCAGTGCACGCTTCCACCAGGCACACACACCAACAGCCATCAGTGCACACTTCCTCCAGGCACACACACCACCATCCATCAGTGCACGCTTTCACCAGGCACACACACCACAAGCCGTCAGTGCATGTTTTTACCAGGTGCACACCACCAACCGTCAGTGCACGCTTTCACCAGGCACACTCACTACCAGCCGCCAGTGCACGCTTCCAGCAGGCACACACACCATCAACCATCGGTGCAAACTTCCACCAGGGACACACACAGCCGTCAGTGCACTCTTCCACCAGGCACACACACCACCAACCATCAGTACACGCTTCCACCAGGCACACACACCACCTACCGTCAGTGCACACTTCCACCAGGCATACACACCTCCAACTCTCAGTGAACACTTTTCCACCAGGTACACATACCACCAGCCACCAGTGCACGGTTTTTCACCAGGCAAACACACCACCAGCTGTCAGTGCATGCTTCCTTACAAGGCACACACACCACCAGCCATCAGTGCACGCTTACCCAACAGGCACACTCACCCCCAGCCATTAGTGCATGCTTTTCCACCAGGCAAACACACCACCAGCCGTCAGTGCACACTTTTCCACCAGGCACACACACCATCAGCCATCAGTGCACGCTTCCCCACCAGGCACACACACCACCCGCCGTCATTGCACACACCACCAGCCATCAAGGCAGGCTTCCCCACCAGGCACACACACCACCAGCCGTCAGTGCACCCTTCCACCAGGCACACACACACCACCAGCCGTCAGTGCACGCTTCTACCAGGTACACACACCACCAGCCGTCAGTGCACGCTTCCACCAGGCACACACACCACCAGCCATCAGTACACTCTTTTCCACCAGGCACACACACCAGCTGTCAGTGCACGCTTCCACCAGGCACACACACTACCAGCCGTCAGTGCACTCTTCCACCAGGCACACACACCGCCAGCTGTCAATGCACGCTTCCACCAGGCACACACAACACCAGCTGTCAGTGCACACTTTCACCAGGCACACACACTACCAGCCGTCAGTGCACGCTTCCACCAGGCACACACATCATCAGCCATCGGTGCACACTTCCACCAGGCACACACACTACCAGCCGTCGGTGCACGCTTCCACAAGGCACACACCACCAGCCATCAGAGCATGCTAACACCAGGCAAAACACACTACCAGCCGTCAGGGCCCACTTCCACCAGGCACACACTCCACCAGCCATCAGTGCACACTTTTCCACCTGGCACACACACCACCAGCCATCAGTGCATGCTTTTCCACCAGGCAAACATACCACCAGCCGCCAGTGCCTGCTTTTGAACAAGGCACACACACCACCAGCCGTCAGTGCACGCTTCCCCACCAGGCACACACACCACCAGCCGTCAGTTCATGCTTCCCCACCAGGCACACACACCACCAGCCGTCAGTGCACGCTTCCACCAGGCACACACACCCTCAGCCATCAGTGCACGCTTCCACCAGGCACACACACCACCAGCCGTCAGTGTACGCTTTTCCACTAGGCACACACACCACCAGCGGTCAGTGCACGCTTCCACCAGGCACATACACCACCAGCCCTCAGTGCACGCTTCCACCAAGCACACACACCACCAGCCATCAGTGCACACTTCCACCAGGCACACACACCACCATCCATCAGTGCACACTTCCACCAGGCACACACACCACCAGCCGCCAGTGCATGTTTTTACCAGGCGCAAACCACCAACCGTCAGTGCACGCTTTCACCAGGCACACTCACTACCAGCCGCCAGTGCACGCTTCCATCAGGAACACACACCATCAGCCATCGGTGCAAACTTCCACCAGGCACACACACTACCACCCATCAGTGCACGCTTCCACCAGGCACACACACCACCAGCCATCAGTGAACGCTTCCACCGGGCACACACACCACCAGCCGTCAGTGCACACTTTCACTGGGGACACACACCACCTGCCGTCAGTGCACGCTTTTACCGGGTACACACACCACCAGCCGTCAGTGCACACTTTTACCTGGCACATACACCACCAGCCGTCAGTGCAGCAGGCAGGCTCTTCTCCGAGTTTCTTGGTAAATATTTGTTCGATGCCTGGGAGGGAGTGGGTCGATTTTCCTTAAACCATGCTGAGTATGCAGGTGCAGTGCATGAACTCCTGTGTGAGTGAGTCATGCTGCCTGGGGCTCACTCACTCCACACTTGTAAATTGCACCTGCACCAGGCTTTTTCTCAGTTGCAAAGTTCGGCGCATGGGCAGCTCCCACACCCCCGGGAATGACTGCTTCCTACAACCAGAATGGAAACAACATTCAGAGCATTGAAAACAAGTTCATTTGGTGCAAAGAACTGTTAACAAAAACCATGTCCAGATATTGTAGATCTGGCAGCTTAAACAAAACAGCAACACAAAACAAACAAGCATTGGCATAGCCAATAGGTATCGCTTTTTGGACCCTAAAAGTAAAGTTATGCAGCAGATTATCCATGGTGCAACAACACCAACTGTTGCATGGCTAAAAACTTATAAGGGCCCGAATTCGAGGCCTATCGGCTATGCCAATGCTTGTTTTATAATGCCAGCCTCCGCTGGAGTTGAGGCCTGAGAAAGAGTCTTGATTTGATAAAAGGCCAGCAACATAGTGTAACAAAAGTCTGGGCACTCTTGTGTTGCGATCATCACTTATATAATTTCACCATACCTGCCAAGTGCCCCGTATTAGGAGGGTATCCTGCAGACAACCCACGATTGTTGTTCCACAGCTCTATCAATTCTATCCTGCAATTTACTCCTTCCCATTAGAAGGGCCTACAATTCCCAGCATGCAGAGTGCTCAGCGTTGACTGAAAATAACTGTAAAGACATGGGGCCCGTTGGTAGCTGTGGTTCAGTCACTCTTGTAGGTCACATCGAAAGCATGCTTTCCATAGGAAACAAGTGGGGAAGGAAGGTGTAAAGAGGGCGTAGAAAAACAAAACATTGCATTTAGTAATTGATTCATCTCTCAGAAGTCTTTGAAGGCTAAATTATTTTTGCTCTGTTTGGCACCGTAAGTAAGCTTTACCAATAGGCTGAGGCCTTACCTTCTGCCAAACTAGTCAATGTAGGACTCCACTGTTTCCCAACAAAGTCAGCAATGCACATGTATGGAAATATACTACACTTTTAAAAGTTACAGAAATAATTATATGTGTTCCCGAAACGCATACCATTTTCTCCAGAGTTTTTTACGAGTTTCTCTAATGTTTGAAGTGGTTCTTGAAAGTTAACACAATTCATTCGTTCATCTTCCCCGGTATGGGAGAACCTCACTGACACGAGATGCACTCACATCTGCCTGTTACTTCGGGCTCTTTAGTAAGTGTGTTTCATACCTGTTCTGTTATTTCTGGCCTCTGTTGTGCATCTATAAAGAGGTGAGTCTGTGCCCGGAGCTATAATGCTGAATAATTTATTACCCTTATTTTACTCATAACAGGATTACAACAGACCTCAACATGTTCTTGCAGAAAGTCAAGGTTTAAAAGTGAAAAGTGTTTTTAGAGGTAGATTAAATTTTTGCACTATTTTAACAGTGCAAGAGAACTACAAAAATGAATTCTTCATTGCATTTTTTTTTAACAGTACTCTCATCAGTCATGTAAATGTTTTCCACTAGAGTGTGCTGGTTGCTAAATTAAATTGATATAAGAACCATACTTAGTTTAGAAGAAATGTATTAGATTGAAACAAATACAGATATGATAGTGTATTCAAATTATTACAATGGTTATAAATAAAGGTGAGGAGGGAGAGGGGTATGGGAAGAAGGGGCATTGCAATGATAAAAATATGCAAGGTCCAATGCGAGAAAAATATAACAACCATAAAATACATGTTTACGATGAGGTGAAACAATATAAATTCACAAAAATCAATACATCACCTGTGGAAGAAAAAAGTGAACATCAAGGAAGTTTAGAAACTTCATTTCTAATAGGTTGGCGACGAAGAGAGTGTTTAGCATGGTACCAAAAACACAGAAACAGACCAAGGACAAGCACATTAATTCCGTCTGTTTCAATTATCTGTTGGGGCAACTGCTCCCCAACACCCGCTGCCTAAGGATGTGTAGATAACAAAATGTACATAGAAAATGGAAGGTGCACTCTAATGAAGTCAATTGGGCAGAAGGATATTTTGAAAAGTTCTTCTCTTTATTTATATTCTCTCATTTTCATAAAAAAAGGGCACAGCCAAAGCGTTTCGTTCCCCTAGAGCCACGGGAACTTCGTCAGGGCTTATATAAAGGACACCTAAATATAGTGATCTATATCAGTTGAACAAGAGTCCTCACAAAAAGGCCTCATCAAGATTGTATCATCCCAGGTATTCAAGTTCTCGAAACAGTCACAAAGTTAAAACCAATGATTTTGTGTAAGGTTAGATATGTTCCCAATCAGTAGATAAGCTATCTAGGAAGATGTTAGTAAATTTAAAGGGTATTGAGGAATTAAAAATAACATTGATTGGAATTCAGATTTGTGTCCAGAAAGTATGTACAAGAGGACAAGTGAAAACATGTGCGGGAAATCTGCTTTTTGTAAATGACATGACCAACAGCTATCAGGGTGATCAGGGTATGTTCAGTGTAAAGTAACAGAAGAAAAGAGAAGCCTAGTATAGGCGGAAAAATAGTGATGGAGTAGTGTTGGGAGCACGAGAGGAGGACTGTTTTTTTGTCCAAATCCACACCAAAAGGAAACAGCCCAAGCAGTCCCTAGATCATTTTCCCTCGCCAGTTTGATATCTGATTTAGTTCTGTTGGTGGAAGGTAGGTATAAAACACAATATATGGCAGAAGCTTTAGGATTAGTGTGTAAAAGATTACCTAGAGCGGAAGAGGGCATGGAAGGTTGTAACGGGGAAGATTTAAATTTATTAAGAGTTTCTAATATAATGGATTGCAAGAAGTGAAAGTTATGTTGAAAGAATGATGGATTGAGCCTGAGAAAAAACTAAGAAAAGTGCTATTGATAAAACTAAGAAAAGTGCTATTGATAAAGAGCTGATTGACCCAAACTACACCGAATTTCCTCCAACCTTTCCAATAAATTAATCTATTATTGTCCAATATGGAAAGAGAGGATGTCAATAGGGTCAGAATACATCAACGTTTTTAATAAGACGCAAAGATGTTTAAAAATAAGTGAGTATAGAATCTGAGGTTTTTTTAGAGAATGCCAAATATTCACGGAAAGAAAAGGGAGAGAGAAAATATTTTGCCAGCTGCACCCAACAAAGGAGAGTAATCATTTGACTTCAAGATCCAGTGAACAAATTGTTTCAGTATAAAGGCTGAACGATATTATGGGAAATCATGGAAATTAATACCACCATATGGTTGAGGACATTTTATTTTTTTAAGAGATACACAAGGGGGCATATTACCAAGCAATAGCGATAATTATCTCTATTGCTTGGTTAGAGACAAAAATTTACCGCTGCAGCGATTTTTACCGCAAATATACCTTGGTATTACCAAGGTTTATCGCAAATGCGATAAAAATCGCCGCAATGCATGAATATCGCTGAAAAGTCAGCGATATTCATGCATTACCGAGCTAATGCTCTTAGCCATGTTATCCACCTCCCATTGGATCACATGACTAAGAACTGCTCATGGCAGGTGTTAGCTTTTGGAGATATTCGCGCTTAGCGCGAATATCTCCAAAAGTTGGTAATAGGAGATAGCAATGTTAGCGACTGTTTTCAGTCGCTAACATCTTGGCACGCCCACTTTGCATGTCATTAGTGATAAATATCACTGACATGCAAAGTGGGGCCCAAGATGGTCGCTATCTCCTACTAGCTGTCGCTAACTGGTGTTAGCAACAGCTAGGTAATAGGGAGATAATTTTATCTCCGCTTTCCTGGCTTTTAAAGCCAAAAAAGCGGAGATAAACCCCCTTGATAATATGCCCCACGATTTCTTACCACTTCATAGAAAAGAAGATTTTTTTTAAGTAATTGAAAGGGGAATGTTGTAATAGTATAAAGAACGATAGGTACTAACATAATTTTAATGTTATTTAGGCAACCCCACCAGGTGACAAAGGCAGTGTTTTTAAGTTTGCATTCCTTTAGACTTAAAGGAGCGACCCTTGACCTTGCCAGGTAGGCCGCTCCGCCCCGCTGCAGCCCAACCAGCGCCTGTGCCTGCATCCTTCTGTTTTTGCCCATTCCTGGGTGCAGTTTTTTCCTTGCCTCCCGTGCCCACTGCTCAATTAATGGCGCCAGCTGGTGCACCTAAGGCAAGCCCGTCTGCTCCCGACCACGCCCAGTGCCAGAACCCCTGGACCCCGCGAACGCCACAACACCAGACTCCACTACGACGCCAGCAGCCTCCACGCACTCAACACCGGCCGAAACCACACCTGCTTCCAGGAAACCCCGAAACAGACCCACGGACCCTTCTCCTGCCGCATCTGAAGCTTCACATGTGACAGACCCACCAAACCTCCAAGGACTTGACCCAACCACCTCCGCTGCATACTCCTCAACACCCGCTCGCAAACACGACGTCGAGCTCTGGGATCTGCTCGACACCTCCGCCCCAGACATGGCCTTCCTGACAGAAACCTGGTGGAACGACTCCTCAGCGCCCGACATTGCCAAATCCATCGCGGACGGCTACAAGATCACCCGCAGGGATCGCACCAACGGTACCGGAGGAGCAATAGCCATCTTCCACAAGTCCACCCTCAAGGTCGCCACCCACGCAGACGACACACCCTCCTCACCGCCGAACACCTGCACTTCCGGATCCATACCGACCCCAACACCACCCTCAGAGGAACACTCATCTACAGACACCCCGGACCCCGGGCTCAGTTCAGCGACTCCATCGCCGACCTCACCAGCACCCATGCACTCGCTTCCATGAACTACATCCTCCTCGGGGACCTGAACTTCCACCTCGAGAACAACAATGATGCCAACTCCGCCACCCTGATCAACTACCTTGCCAACCTCGGCCTCAAACAACTAGTAACCCTACTCACCCACACCACCGGCCACACGCTGGACCCCGTCTTCTCCACAGGCACCCACGTCACCTTTGACCACACCACCGAACTCCACTTGACCGACCACCGCTGCATTCATTTCACCTTCAGGAAACCAACCACGCACCACCGCACCCAACAGCTGCCTCGCCGCTGCTGGAGCAAAGTCACCGAAGACCGGCTGATCACCAACCTCGCCCAGAACCCACCCACCGACCCCAACAACTCAGACGCCGTGGCCTGCAACCTCAGACAGTGGATCGACGACTGCGCCAACACCCTCACCCCACTCAAGAAACCCTCCCACAACCACGCCAGTAAGAGAGCCACCTGGTTCACCGACGAGCTCCAGACCTTCAAACGTGCATACTGGAAACTGGAGAAAATATTGCTCCACGAACGCACACCGGACAACCACGCAGCCCACAAGGACCCCACCCGCAGACATCACCACCTCATCAGATTAGCCAAGAGATCCTCCTTCAAAGACCGCTTGGACAACAACGTACACGACAGCAAAGAGTTCTTCAGCAACGTAAAGGAACACTCCAACCTCAGCGCCACCGCCAACAACATCTCGCCCTTAAAAGAACTGTGTGACTCACTAGCCATCTTCTTCCACCACAAGATCGCTGACATCCAGGACAGCTTCAACACCACAACCGCCCGACTACGCCAGACTCCACCTCCCCTGCATACACCACCAGCGCCATCCGCCGGACCTTCTGGTCCAACGTCAACGATGACGAGACACGCGAGGTCATGAACTCCATCCACTCAGGATCTCCGTCAGACCTGTGCCCACACCACGTATTTAACAAAGCAGACGCAGCCATCGCACCCCAACTACGGAAGGTCATCAACATCTCCTTCAAAACAGCGACATTCTCGGAAAGCTGGAAGCATGCCAAAATCAACTGCCTCCTCAAGAAGCCCAAAGCGGACCCCAAGGACCTCAAGAACTTCAGGCCCATCTCCCTGCTCCTGTTCCCGGCAAAGGTAATCGAGAAAATCAACAGGCAATTGGTCTGCCACCTGGAAGACAACAACATCTTGGACCCGTCCCAGTCCGGCTTCAGATGAAACAACAGCACCGAGACTGCCCTCATCGCCGCCACAGATGACATCAGGCGCCAACGAGACAACGGCGAAACATCAGCCCTCATCCTCCTGGACCTGTCGGCTGCCTTCGACACGGTCTGCCATCGCACTCTAAAGACGCACCTCCTAGAAGCCGGAATCCAAGAGAAGGCCCTTGACTGGACCACCTCCTGCCTCTCCGGCAGAACCCAGAGCATCCGCCTCCCACCCTTCCGATCCGAAGCCACCGACATCATCTGCTGCATCCCCCAGGGCTCATCCCTCAGCCCGAAGCTGTTCAACATCTACATTGCCCTCCTCAACAAGTGGCCCACCAGCACGACCTCAACATCATCTCCTGTGCCGACGACATTCAGCTCATCCTCTCCCTCACCAAGGACCCTCACACCGCCAAAACCAACCTCCATAAGGGAATGAAGGCCATTGTCAACTGGATGAGGAGCAGTTGTCTGAAGCTGAACTCGGACAAGACGGAGGTACTCATCCTCGGACCCACCCCCTCAGCCTGGGACGACTCCTGGTGGCCAACCACACTGGGAACAGCACCAACACCCACCGACCACGCACGCAACCTAGGATTCATCCTCGACTTTTTCCTCTCCATGGCTAAGCAGGTCAGCACCGTCTCCTCCTCCTGCTACAACACCCTCTGCATGCTCCGTAGGATCTACAAATGGATCCCGACAGAAACAGGAAGAACGGTGACAATGGCCCTCGTCAGCAGCAGACTGGACTACGGCAACGCACTCTATGCAGGAATCCCAGCCAAACACCTACAACGACTACAACGCATCCAAAACGCCTCCGCCCGACTGATCGTCAACGACCCCTGCTGCAGCCACATCACCCCCACATGAGAGACCTACACTGGCTCCCCGTTGACAAGAGGATAACCTTCAAGCTCCTCACCCACACACACACAAAGCACTTCACAACGCCGGACCAGCCTACCTTAACAGCAGACCCAGCTTCCACACTCCTACCCGCCAGCTCCGCTCCGCCAGCCTCGCCCTCGCCGCTGTCCTCTGCATCCAACGAACGACCTCCGGCGGTAGATCCTTCTCCTACCTCGCCACCAAGACCTGGAACACCCTCCCTACCCACATACGGCAGACCCAAGACGTACTCGCCTTCAGAACACTCCTCAAGACTTGGCTCTTCGAGCAGTAGCAGCACCCCCTCCCCATAGCGCCTTGAGACCCTCACGGGTAAGTAGCGCACTCTACAAGTACTCTGATTGATTGATTGATTGATTGATTGAATAGAAGTTGTAAGCAGTTGGGAGAACCATAATCGTAAATATTTAACTTTGGTTGTCTTCAAGGAAAAATTAGAGGCAGAGTAATGATGTCTGAAAGTGAATATGTTTCGGGGTGAGATTTTGCATTTATTATGATTCAGTTTACAGTCTGAGATGAGACAATAAGAGGAGATATCTTGAAGAAAATTTGGAAGTGAAATGTTGGGTTGGGATATAAATGAAAGAATATCATCTGCATAGAGTTGTGTTTTAAGTTGTTGGCCATTCCATGAAAAACCGAGCGAGGCCGAATTATGTCTAATTCTGGAAAGGAAGGGTTCAAGTTCCAGATTAAAGACACCTCTAACCAAAATGAAATAATGAAACTATGCCCATTAGCAAAAATAGCCTCTTGGGGAGAGGTATAGAGAAGGGAAATTATTTTTTATGCTGGAAGCCCAACCATTTTAGAGTGTGATAATAAAAGAACAGCTTATGCGATCAAAAGCCGTCTCAGCACCCTGAGTAATAGCTGCTAATGTATCAAATGAATGTGGAGATTTGGAGAGAACATCGAAAATGAAGCATCTGTTATCAGTTATATCACATCCCTCAACAAATTCAGACTGTCTTGACCAAGTAGCATGGGTAAAAGGGATTTCAGACAAACAGCTAACTGTGAACTCCTTGGCCGATGCTCCGTAGTGAAACAGCCTCGGCTGCTTTCCTTTCCACCATTGTGAAAGTGCAAAGCCAATGGAGAACATTATGAATAAACATTTGGTGGAAATTAGGTGAAAAATTAAAGTAAATGGCTGATCAAATTAAACATGGAGTCTGTTGAGTATCGAAGGATGTTGCTGTGTTATTGGGAATGGGGCACAAATTACTCTTTACTTTGCTTTGCTTGGACATAGGGATGTGTGCCATGTTGACTCTTCACTTTTAGCTGCACCAAAACATGCAGGCTACAATGGTAGTGGTGTACGTTTGTGATGAGATGTCTCTGAGGGTGGAATAATATATGCTGGAGCCCTCAGAGGCCTTTCCCTGGCTACCATTCTCTTGGTACCATAGGTGCCCCTCTCAAGGCCAGAGTTGTGCCAATTGTGGAAATAATGGTACAGGTTAGGGAAAGAAAACAGGCACTGGGAGCTTGATTGGCAAAAAGGTATGGGGCAGCCATGCAGAAAAGACATTCTCCTACAGCATCCCTTCCAAATACCGAATCATAGTGCTTTTGCGACCGAATTACAGACGCAAACCATACATTTTTTGCTAACTACTCAAAGGTAGTGGTAACCACTCGCAGTTGGCATGGGGTCCCCCTGGAATACTTTCCCCTTTGAAAATGTTTTACAAAATAATTTTGAAGAACAGGCAGTGGTTCCACAGACCACTGCTGGCTTATTTTTGTTTTTTAAACCCATTCCCATATCCTTTAAGTAAAATGGGTTGCATTAACAAAAATCTTTATTTAAAAGAAGTCACAGACATGGTGTTGCGCTGAGCCCAGTAGACCACGATCCCTGTGATGGCTATCATTCCTAATCGGTCACAAACTATGACTGACTTACCTCAGTAATATTCATTTAGTAGTTCGATTTGCAACCCACTATAAATCGCTAATGTAGATTTTCCTAGTAATTAATTAAGGAAAGTCTTAATTTTATTAGAGATGCAGAGGCGAATATTAAGCTTCCCTAATCTTGCATTTTATTAATAGTAGCAGTCAAGAAACTCAAACAAAATTACAAATCCCATAAAGGCATAGGTAACACTCGTCAAATGGAGAAAAACAAAACAACTTCCAACCAATGGGGTAACAGTAACCACTATATAACTAAACATGGCTGCAAACAGCCCTCTTTTCCTGAGTGAGAAGTCAATGATGATCCATAAACAAAGTAAAAATAGATAAGACAATGAAACTGGCTAGGGGAAAGGTAAAACATTCCTGGCAAAAGTATTTGAATCTGAGTCCCACAGAGCAAACCGGAACACCAGGTAGGAATACTCCAGGAAGGTCCGCAACAGGAGACGTGAAGGATGAAAAACCAGAACCAACTGAAACATCCTTAAGATGAAGGTGGTAATGCTGGAGTAACTATCGGGGGTGGGGGCACTAGATTAATACAGTGTTGAGGTGGGATAATACTCGCCTCTGTGTCTTTAATAAAATTAAGACTTTCCTTCATAAATTACTAGGAAAATCGACATTGTATTGCAGAACCGGAGGCTCCTAATATGCTTTTTCAAAGCAACGCAATTACAACTGAAGATGCATTGTGAACAGGTTTGCAATAAAATATGTGAAATACATTATCATTAGACCATTCAGCTGATCTCAGAATGACTTCAAGCCAGGAACCAGCCGAAAAAGAATTAGAAGCCATAGCACCTCTGGAGGAATAGGCCCCAAAAATAGAGGTATCAATGCCATTGAGGGACTTAACCCATCTAACCCAATGAGCCAGAGTAGGAGAAGATACAGGTTTGTGAAGTTTGGGTTGAAAGGACGTTCTGAGATCAATTGCTCTGTGCTTGTACAGCTTAAGACATTGCCCAACACAAAGTTTTAGTTGATCTGGAAAATAAGGGTAAAATACAGTAAATAAATTAGTCTGTACATTTATGACCTGAAAAGAGTAAATTGACGGGAAGTAACATCCAGCGATTTGACATCTGAAAGACGTTTCAGAGAAATAAGACATAACAGGACTGTAAGTTTTGCAGATATTTTCAGTGAGGTAACACATTTTTCAGGCTAAGATACAAGCAGCTTCAAAACCACATTCACCTCCAACAGCTTACTGTATTTTGGTACAGGAAGATTACAAAGTTTTACTCCCTTTAGAATTCGACAGATGAGAGGATGCTCTCCCACAGGTTTTCGATTTATGTAAGGATGATTCATGGAAATGGCAGATCTGTATAAATTAATGGTACGAAAGGTCTTATATCCACTAGCTTCAGCTACCTAGACATTTACAATGTAAGCTACAAACGCTGAAAAGGGGTATATAGACTTTCCCATACACCAGCTTGCCCAAAGAAATCAAGCTGACTTGTAAGCCTCAGTGGTACCAGGGGCATGTATTCTGAAGCTTCTGGTGGAATGAAAGAGCAAGTCTGGGAGATTCTGCTATTTGTCAAGCTGAAAGAGTGAGACACTTGTCTAATACTAAGTTGTGAGGCCGCCCCATTGGAGCCTGAAGGAGGTTCGGAAACAATGGTACCAGGACTGGATAGTCTATTGCTAGCTTTCGAAGAGGAGGGAATCAAACTTGAGATTGCCAGACTGGAACTACCAGCACTAGGATTGCCAACTGATGTCTGGGCACAGCTAAAACCCTGTAAATCATCAGGTAAGGAAGAAAGGTGTAGTTGGTCGAGTTGGCCCAATCCTGTAAAAAAGCTAGGGGTTCTGGATGTCAACTGATAAAACGAGGTAGTTGGAAATTGAGTGTGAAGGTAAATAAGTCTATGTGGAAAGGACCCCATTTGTGCATGAGCAACCTGAAGACTGAAGGATGAAGTTTCCAATCGCTTGAGTCACGGAGATGGCGGTAGTGCCAGCCTGATATGGTAATGAGGTTTCCTGGCAAGTATTCTGCGCAAAGCGATCTGGATCTGGTGCTGCCCAGATGATTGATAAACTGGCCCACAGTAATAACCATAATAACCTGATAAATCAAGGTGACTTTAATATGCACTTTGACAATAACTCCAATTTAGAGGCCAATCTCTGTGAAAGGAACTTGAAGCCGCGACCCTGATCCAAAAGGTGCGCACCCCCACCCATCAATTAGGACATATCTTAGACCCCATATTTGCAAATTTCTCTATGATTAAGGTTGATTCTCAGTTAATATTTCCCTGGTTTGACCACCAGCTGGTGGTTTTCTTTGTGCCTTCCTGCAGGTGTCCTCCTATTATCAATCTAATCAGATGATTACCTGAAGGAAGTGGGCTAAGTTTAATTAGAAAATCTTTTCTAAAACCCTCTCGACCACTGATCTTCAGCATGGGGAGGATGTTAATCTGGCACACATGAAAGTTTAAAAATGGATATCAGAAGCCCTAGATGAGAAAGCTCCCTGTAGCACTAGATTGCATATAGGTTACCGAATTCCTCCCCCTGGTTTAACATTAGTCTAACTACAGCTAAAACAAATTGCAAATGCCTAGAGCAAATCTGGAGGAAGGACTGTTGCCCAATTAGTAGAGCCAGATATAAAAATGAGCTCAAACAGTATCATGCACTCATTAGGAAAACGCAATGTGATTTCTTTTTTATTTTTTTTAACTTTTTATTGAAAAAGAAATCTCATTTCAACACAGCCTCTTGCCTACAAACCAGGGTGCCGGCGGCAGTACATTTCAAGATGGAATACACAGCTATCGAGCCAACAACCCAATGGGGGCAGGCAGCGTACAGGAACCACAGATGCCGCTAGACCTTTTGGTCAAAAAGGTCTTGGTGCACCATAAAGCATCAAATGATCAATATACAGAACTCATATTAATCAAAATTAAGCATTACCCATAGACGGTTTACAAAGGTCAGTGTCAAGCACGGTGACAAGGAGGTGGGGTGCCTAGCTTCTCAGTTAGCGGCTGACCAAACCCCCCTCCCATGCAACCTACCAGACGTTCCAGTGACCAAACCCCCCCATTAGCAAGACGCTCAGAGGTGAGTCATGTTGTGCATACTATATGCAGGAAATCAAGGGCCAGATATGGGGGCATTATCATCAGGAGTGGCAGGAGTTGCTTCATCAGGGCCTACGCCCTTAGTAAGTAGATATGTAGTATATAATCCCCAAAAGTTCTTGGATCTGCTCCTGGGGGGGGAGTAATTCTCTGAAATTATCAGTTTGTGTGCTGCAGTAGAGCATGTCATGTGACCATTGCATCAATGTTGATACGGGACCTTTCAACCAGCACATTGCAACCCGTCATTTCGCTAGGAGGAGGCCCATATCTACCAGTCTACGGACAGCCTTAGGTAACTTTTTAGAATACCCCAGAAGGGCCAGTGCTGGTTCCAAAGCAAGCTCAATGTCTACCAAGCTCCCCAGTTCCAGAAAGATCGATTCCCAGTATTGGTACACCTACGGGCAATGCCAGGCCAGGTGGATAAAATCTGCAGTGTGCGCGTGGCACCTGTCACAAGTCGGGTTCTCCCTCAGTACCTATCTGAATAGTCTCTCTGGTGTATAATACACTCTGTTCAAATACTTGAAGTGGACAAGCCTAAGTCTGCCGTGTAATGATATACGCCGCGCACTGGCACAACAATATGACCACATAGAGTCATCAATTTCAAGTTGTAAATCACCTTGCCAGGCTAGTTTGGCTTTCGTATAGTGAATCGATCTGTGAGACATTGGCAGTTTATAAACACTGGAAACCACCTTGCGAGGCGTCGTAGCTTTAATGATGTATGACAATTCCAGCATCTCAGGTGGTTCCTGCAGATCCTCCCCCAATACATCCTGCAGCGCCCTCCGTACTCTGTGAAACTAAAATTGTTGTAGCTGGGTGCTGTCTACGGCCGAGCCCTCCACATCCTCCCAGGCTTTAACCGCACCGTCTTTGAAGAGGTCTTTCCCTCGGTTAGTACATTCAGTGTCTGCAGCGAACGAACAACCCCGACACGGAGCCAACCAAAAGGTCCATTCCAGAGGCATTACCGGCGAGTACAGCAGGGCCCCTGACTGCAGTTGCAGTAAAGTATACCAGGCGCGGCGTGTCGGATTAATGGAGTTCAGAATCTGCCGTCCTACAGTCAGCGGATTCAAATAATGTGGCTGGAAGGGGAAGCGGGTCAGCAAAAAGTTTCTCCATGCGGAGAAGGGATATCCGTGAATCCAGTAATACGCTTGAATGACTTGCACCGCTCTGTAATACAAATTCAAATCCGGTGCGCCCAGACCCACCATATGATACGGTAGAGTTAGTATCTGCCATCCTACCCTTGCCTGCTTTTCCGCCCAGGCTAGTTGATTATTAGCACAGTGATTCTATGAAAAAATTAGGTAGGGAGGAAAATAGGAATGTTTGTTAATAGGAACAGAAAACGGGGCAAAATCACCATCTTCATGATGGAGACTCTATCAAGCAGTGACAACGGTAGCTTGATCCAGGCTTCTACATCATCTTCCAGACGACTGACCTCAGTGCCGTAGTTTTCCATAAACACAATCTCCGAGTCTGTATGGAGGCGTATGCCCAGGTTGCGAATCGCATCAGTGGTCCAGTGTAATTGGAAGTCCGGGTCAAAATGCGTCGTAGCAGGTGTAAGCGGGAAAATTATGGATTTAGTCCAATTAACTTGCAGGCCCGACAGTGCCCCAAAGTGCACAACTTCCCTGAGAACAGTGGATAGATTGATCTCTGGATCACGAACATACAATAGCGTATCATCCGCGTGGGTGGACACTATTTTGTAAGTTCAAGAAAGTTTTATTTGGTAATAACAAGAGAAAGAATCAGGTGTCAAAACAAAGTACAATGGGATACCAACTTAAAGACTCTAAGCAGAATAGAATAATCATACAAATGCAAGCTGTAAAAAAAGAGGAAGAAATCTGGGTACAAGAGAAAAGAAAAGGAAAGGAGAAAACATCTTAAGCATAAAATATGAAAAGCATGAGAACATTGGAAATGTAAAATAGACATCCACAAGATGATGATTGAAAGTAGTGGTTTATTAAGAATAAAGATCCCATCCACAGGTGAACATCCAGCCAGCATCAAAGTGTGGTAGAAACTGCCAGCTGGACAAAGCATAACATTCCATGGGATGTGCAGCTGATTCTAGTGCCTCATGACATCAGCGCAGCTATGTCATGAAGCACAGACACAGAGAACCAGGATGCCACACATCTCCCTTCTAACAAGAAGAACAAAATTACAAAAAGGAACGAGTTAGAATTAAAACATAAATCACACAGTTACGTAGTCCTTTAAATATTCAGGAGAATGAGAAACCCTTGCAGACTTGCGAGGAAGTGAGGAAGGTTCATCACTAGTTTGAGAATTACGACTACAAGAAGCCTCCACAATATCATTTCTAACCACCACCACCCTGTTCAAATTCCAAACTCGATGGTCTGCAGTTTTGATGGCGTTCTTAAAAACCTTGATGACACGTATAGGCTTTTTAAAGGTAGCAGAAAGGGCCTTATTGTTTTTGCAGGGATTTTTAATAAGTACCCAATCGCCCACTTTGACAGGAGTGACCTTTACAGAATTTCTTGCATCAAAAATTCTTTTTCTATTCTCAATCCGAGAAGATTCACGCACCATCCAATCATCCTTGAGATCATGAGGACATGGCTGTAAATCATTGACCCATGTGGGTACTACAAGTGTATTAGGAGTACGTGCCCTAAAAAGTTCAAAAGGAGTCTTCCCAGTAACAGCATGGGGAGATATCCTGTAAACCTTAACTTTCTTAAAAACATCTGCCCTCCAATCTGTGCCAGTAGACTTAGCCATCCTAATGGTTTCTTTAAGAACACGGTTGAATCTCTCAACAGTACCGTTGGTTTCTGGGTGGTATAGGGATGATTTTTTGTGTTTGATACCTTGTTCTAAAAGGAATTTTTCCATGTCCTTAGACACTAACTGAGGACCATTATCAGTCAGAATGGTGTTAGGAATGCCTTCTCTTGCGAACAATTTGGCCAAGAAGGCCACCACATTTTTAGTCTCAATTCCACGAGTAATGGCAATTTCTGGCCATCTGGAAAAGAAATCAACAAGGACAAGAACATAACACTCACAACCACTTGAGACAATGGGCCCCAAAATATCCAAACCAACCTCCTTCCATGGTGCATTCGGTCTGTCCCTAATTACCATAGGTTGGACTTTAGGTTTCGCTACCCTCTCACTAAGAGCACAGTCAATGCAATCCCTAACCTTGCGTTCCACTTCTAAATCCATATTTGGCCACCAATATGACCTCCTCAAAATCTCCTTGGTTTTTGAGACTCCTAGATGTCCAATATGAGCCAAAGACATAAGCTCATTCCTAAGAGCTACAGGTGGAACTAACCTAGTGCCCCTAAAAAGTAAGCCATCTTGTTCTGAGAGCTGATCTTTGACATGCCAAAACTTCTCAATCCCTTCATTAGGCTTTGGTTTAATCTTCCACCCAGTCATTAATAGTTTAAGCACTTCCACAAGAATTGAATCTTCATGAACCATCCTCAACCACCTCTCTTTATCAATGATGGCTTCTTCAACAACACAAACCATTTCATCATCATCATCAAAATCTTCCTTACTATCAGCCTCACAAACAGGAACAAGGCGAGACAAAGCATCTGCCACTTTGTTTTCCACTCCAGGAAGGTATTTTACATCAAAATCATAATCTTGTAAACCAACAACCCATTTCGTGATCCTACCTGAGACTGCATCAATACCCTTTTTCTTTAAAATTTCACAAAGCGGCTTGTGGTCTGTCCTAACCTCAAAGGTGGTTCCCCATAACAAGTTTTTAAGCTTCTTGACTGACCAGTAAACAGCGAGGGCTTCACGCTCAATCACCGAGTATCGAGTTTCAGCTCCTTTTAAACTCCTTGACAAAAAGAGGATGACCCTCTCAGTCCCTTCAAACTTTTGTACAAGCACCGCTCCCAAACCTTTCAAGCTTGCATCAGTAATCAAAATGGATTTTTCAGAAGGATCAAAACTGCTTAATTTCGGTGCAGAGTCTAGTCTCTCCTTGATGACCTCAAATTCTTGCTGACACTTTTCTTTCCAAATAAACTCCACTCCTTTCTTCAATAAATACCTCATGTTGGCACACAAAGAGGCAAAATCCTTCACAAACTTACTATAATATTCAGCAAGCCCCAAAAAACTCATTAATTCTTCTTTATTTTGTGGAGGAGACATCTTAGAGATAGTAGAAATCAAATTCTCTTTGGGTAAAATTCCTCCTTCAGTGATTGTGTGACCTAGATAGTCAATGGAAGTTTTTCTAAACTTGCATTTCTCAATCTTGACAGTTAAACCTGCAACACAGAGTCTTTCTAAAACAGCAAAAAGTCTAGAATCATGTTGCGAGTTATCTATGCCAAACACAAGAATATCATCCTGATAGACTCTGACACCTTGTAAACCTTTTAAGACCTTTTCTAATGCCCTCTGAAAAACCGATGCGGCTGACACTAAACCAAATGGTAGTCTGATGAATCTAAAAGTGCCATAAGGCGTCACAAAAGAGGTCAAATCTTTCGAATCTTCTTCCAACCTAATCTGATGGTAGGCGGACCTTAGGTCAATGGTGCTGAAAATTTTAGCACCTTTAAGTAGCATAAGCATGTCTGCAATCTTGGGTAAAGGATAATGATCTGTAACTACACACTTGTTTAGCTCTCTTAAATCAACACAGAGACGGAGAGAGTTGTCCGACTTCTTTGCTGCGACAATCGGGGCAACCCACTCCGTTCCCTCTACTGTTTCTATAATGCCTCCCTTGACAAGCTTTTCAAGTTCTTCTTTAACTTGTTCTCTGACTGCTACAGGTACATTTCGTACCTTGCAGCAAACAGGTACAGCATCCTTTCTCAATATAATGCGATGACAATAACCATTAAGACACCCCAAGTTCTCAGAAAAAACTTTAGGAAATTTCATTTTAAGTTCATTGGTGAAATCATGAGAAACCAGTGAAACAGTTTGAGAGGTGCAGGGAAAAGGCTCTTTTAGAACAATAGGAGGTGTCGAGTTTGGATCAAGCATTACGCCTAAATCCTTGAGAGCGAACCAGCTTATTATGCTATCCCCTTTTTGAGAAACATAAATTTTTGCTTTAGTCAATCTATTCTTATAATTAATCACTCCTTCAAAAACCCCAAGTAGTTTAATGGGTTGCCCAGCATAACCAAAAGGCCTTATATCAGGGCGGGACAGCTCAAGTTTTTGCCCCAACTTACTCAAAAAAAAATCTTTTGCTACAATAGTGATCTTTGCCCCAGAATCAAACAAAACTTTAGTGGGAAAACCCTCCACCATAATCTCGTCACAAGGAGAATTCTTTGCTTCTTCAGCACTTACAGTCTGTATACAGATTTGACCACAATCTAAATGCTCATCCAAATTACTCTCACTTTCAAAATCATAAAATATTTCATTCACTTTACCTTTGTAGTTCCCCCCTCTACAACATGAGGTAAAGTGTCCTTTCCTTTTGCACTTACCACAATAGGCTTTCCACCCTGGACATTGTCTATCCGTAGCAAAATGCCCCATTTTACCACATCTGTAACATCTTACTTGGGAGAAATCCAAACTGTTCTCCTTTTTTTTATAGGGAATTTTGCTTGAAACATTTTCATTTCTAGACTCTTTCTGGTGATTTTCGCCTACTCTAGGAGTAGATTTTACAACATTCACTGTTTCTTTAGAAGTTTTGTTCTCACCATTTTTTTTATGACTTCCACACATTTGATAGAATGTTCTATCCTTTTTGCAATAGTAAGAACTTCCTCTAAAGAAGGTTCGTCCTTTTGCCATAATTCTTCCCTCACCTTTTCAATATAACATCCAAGCATGAACTGATCCCTTATATGTTCACCTTACATGACTTGCACCAAACTTACATGAGGAAGCAAGCTTCCTTAAAGCTGTAATATAATTTTCAATTGTCTCTTCTTCCATTTGTGTTCTCCGACCAAAATGATATCTTTCTAAAATAGTACTGACTCTAGGAAGATAATGCTCATCCAGTTTTGCAATACATATCTCATATTCATTTAAACTACCATCATCAAGGTCAGGCAAATGATCGAATACCTCTTGTCCTTCTGCCCCCAAACAGTGTAAGAGTAAAGCTGTCTTCCTTTCAGCACTCAAGCTAGATCCACATACCCTTGCATATCTTTCAAACACTTTACGCCATTTTTTCCATCTGATAGGTGGATCTCCAGGTGAGGACAAGAAGAAGGGGGGAGCAGTTACATTTTGCATATTAATAGAAGAACCAGAGAAATAAAACACAAAGAAGAAAAAAAAAAAGTCTAATATGTGTATGTGTCACAGTAAGTGCACACAAAAGACCAGCCTTGAGTAACAGTGCAGAAAAAGTATATTGTGTGTGTGTCACAGTAGCAGGACACACAAAAGCAGCTTGAAGTGAGTGTATCACAGAAGGTAAATAAGAGGTTAAATAAGAATAGTACCTTTATATTGTTCAATCCATTCACTCCACAAATAAATAGAAGACTTGAGCTTAATTTGAATAATAGTGGAGATTAGCGGTGGTCGGAGCCATGAAACGCGCTAAAAGCGTAATGTATATTGTGAAGAGAAAGTGACCAATTCAAAATGGCGCCCACGTTAACGTGACTCCCAGAACACCTTGCGGGACGCTTGCGTGTTTTCCAGGAAGCTTCGCGAGCAGAAGTGAAGACGAAGGAAGTTCGTTTGTTTATGTTCCAAGGCTCCGCTGCTAGGCAATTGCGTTACAGGCTCCGCTGCTAGGCAATGGCGTTCCCAAGGAGGCAGCTCGTGAAGACGTTGGTCAGGTAGGCGTCTTTTAAAAGATGCAGATCGCTGAGTGCGTTTGGTTGAATAAACGCAAAAATGTCAAATTTAGCGATCGCAAGAGCGCAGTAACCAAAGACACACCGCTAGAAACATGTGAAAACAAAGAGTTCGTTTTCCATTAAATAAGTTTTGTTTCCTCTTACCAAAAAAAGGCGAAGGTGAAGTCCGTGTGAAGTAAAATATCACGGACCTTTGAAGTCAAATGTCACTGAATAATCTGTAATCCTGTTTAGTTGGACGTCACCGGTATCTCAAAGAAGTTGTTGCAAGTAGAGTGGGGGATATTATCCAAGTAGATGTGGAAAAATATCTTCTTCTTAAAAAAAAAAAATATCAGAGATAGGTGTTGAGATCTTTTCTTGTTCTTGTGGTAAATCCCATCCTCCGTCGCCAAATGTAAAATAGACATCCACAAGATGATGATTGAAAGTAGTGGTTTATTAAGAATAAAGATCCCATCCACAGGTGAACATCCAGCCAGCATCAAAGTGTGGTAGAAACTGCCAGCTGGACAAAGCATAACATTCCATGGGATGTGCAGCTGATTCTAGTGCCTCATGACATCAGCGCAGCTATGTCATGAAGCACAGACACAGAGAACCAGGATGCCACAGGAAAGAATTAAAAAAGTGGTACAATGGAGGATATGCGGAATGTATCGAGCTATTAAGGGGGTTTGGGTACTTCCTGTTGTGGAGGCGGAGGGTGAAACAAGCGTTTACTACAAGAGTCCAAGTAAAGCGTGACGGGAGTCCATAAGTCCATACGTTTAGTAGCCATGCTAGCCGGAAAGACATGAGCAGTGTCCAGTCTATGGTTGTGGCAAACATTAAACCACCACGCTTTAAAAGAAATTTTGGAAAAATCCTTCCAGTTGACCGTTATTTGTTGAAAGGCAGCGGCAAGCAGTAGGTCAACGATCTGGGGTTTTAGATCAACGGTGTCCCAACAAGGGGAGAGGCTGCCCATAAAAACATGTGTGTGAGAATAAGGGATAGAAGTGTGGAAAATTAAATTAATTTGAGCCCAAACCTGTAACCAGAAACTGCGAACATGGGTGCATGAAAACAACATATGAAATAAGTTAGCTTGTGGTGAGGAGCAGGACCAGCATGTATGGGGGGTGGTAGGAAAGCGTTTATGAAGATCGAGGGGTGTGAAAAGGAGTCTATTGTAAATGAAAAATAGAGTCTGCGTGAGGGTTGCTGCTCTCGAGGATTTGCGAAGCTTGGTCCAGATTTTGTCCCAGAGGGTAACTGACCAGGAGACAGATAACTCATGCTCCCAGTAGTCTTCCACCTTAGATTTAGGTCTTGGAGCCTCACCAGTGTGAAGGTATTTGTAAATGGCAGCAGCCTTTGGGATGGTGCGTAAGAAGGAATGAAGGGAGGAGGCGAGGGTGGATGAAGCAGGGGGGGCAGGGCTGAGAAAGGCCATTGTATGTTGTTAAGACTGTAGTTTTAAGCAATTGATATTTGCGTGCGAAGGAAGTGGGTAAGTCATAGAGGGCGCGAAGGATGTCAAAAGATAAAAAAGAGGAATGAGAAAAGAGTTGGGAAATCCACTGCAGACCACGGGTATGCCAAGATTTCCAAAAAAAGGGTCTGTTGCGGATAAGTAAGGAAGTGTTATGCCATATGGGGGAGGAGAGGAAATCAGCAGTGGTTGTGGGAGGTGAGTGAGTAGAAGATAGCAGTAATTTAGTAGTGAACTTATGAATCGGAGTAGAAATGGAGGCAGGTTTGCGAGAGAAGGAAAGGTATTCAGCAAAGGAGAAAGGGGAAAGAAGGAGGCGTTCAAGTTTAGTCCATAGGGGAGATGGGGTATCAGGGTCTTGTAACCAAAAAGAGGCTTGCCGCAATTGGAACGCCTTATGGTAAGCTGGGAAGTCGGGAAAATTAGCTCCACCTTCTGATTTAGGACGAATCAGACGTGCTAGAGACATTCGTGGGTTTTTTTTATGCCAAAGAAAGGACGTTAGAGTGGAATTGATCCGTTTGAAAAATTTGGAGGGGACAGGGACCGGAATGTTGGAGAGGGTGTAAAGGACAATGGGGGACAACATCATTTTAATAGTGTCAAGGCGACCCCACCAGGATAGGTAAAGAGGATGCCACTTGGAAGTAAGATCCGTTAGTTTTTGAATGCATTTGGACATACACAAAGAAACAGTGTCTGGGATGGTGGGGGTTATGTGCATTCCAAGGTACTTAATATTGGAGGGTTTCCACATAAAATTAGATGCAGCAAAATCGGATTTGAATGTGAATTTAGTTAAGGGGAGGATCTCGCATTTATCGTTATTGAGTTTGTAGCCAGATATTTGGGAGTATGCGTGGACTTCAGTGAGAAAGGCGGGAAGGGAAACAGAGGGGTTGGAAATAAATAGCAAAATGTCATCCGCATAGGCGGCTAGTTTGATGTGGGAATCTGATAGTTGGAAGCCTTGGATGGAGGGATTTTGACGGAGCTTGGAGAGGAAGGGTTCTAAGGCCAAATTAAAGAGAAAGGGGGATAGGGGGCAGCCTTGGCGGACACCTCTTTTTAAATAAAAAAAAGAGGATATTTGACCATTGGCACAAACTGCTGCACGTGGGTTGGAATAAAGTAACGAAATTAAGGATATAAAAACGGGACAGAAACCAAACCAACGAAGGGTATGAAATAGATAAGTCCATTCGACCCTATCAAACGCCTTTTCAGCATCCAAGGCAATGGCCGCAAGGGGATGGGGTAAGAGGCGAGATTTAGAGAGAATGTTGAAGAGGAGTCTGGTGTTATCCGTGATAAAGCGACCCTTGACAAAGCCCAACTGTTCCTCGCCCAAGAGATCTGGAAGAAGAAGGTCGAGGCGTGCTGCTAGAGATTTTGCAAATATTTTATAGTCAATATTGACCAAAGAAATTGGCCTATAATTTTTGCAGTGTTGAGGATCCTTCCCCTCCTTGGGTATAAGGCAAATATGAGCATCTGAGAAGGAGCCTGAGGAGGAACCCAAGGAGAGGAAGGTGCCAATAAGGGAGTGGAGTCTGGGGATGAGAAGCTTTGAAAAGTGGAGAAAAAATTCTACTGTGAAGCCATCCGGCCCAGGGGCCTTGTCCTTTTGGAGGGTTTGAAGTGCTTTGAGTAGTTCTTGTTGCGAGATATCAAGTTCTAAGTGTGAAAGGTCAAGTGGAAAGTGGGGTGGTTTTTGAATAGTAGAGAAAAATGCGTCTAGAGAGTGAGGGGAAGGCTGAGTTTCAGAAGAGTATAGGGTCTTGTAGAAGGTAGAGAATTCAGTGAGGATATCTGCGTCTGTGTGTTTGAGATTCGAGTTGGTATCGTAGATTGATTCAATGTTTAATTTGTTGTGTTTATCCTTTAAATAATTAGCTAAGATCTTGCCAGCCTTATTTTTGCCCCCGTAGAATTTGGCACTTGATTTTAATAAATACAAGGATGCATCGTCCGTAGATTTTTTGTTAAATTTCATTTTAGCATTAACCAAAGCGGTTAAAGTGTGCTGTGAGCGAGAGGTAAAATAAGAATGCTCCAATTTCTTAATATCCATAAGGATAGCCTTAGTAAAGTCGCGGGCAGCTCTGCGTTTTTTAGCAACAAAGCCAATGATGAAATCTCTTGCCGCTGCTTTAAAGGCATCCCAAATGGTGTGTTTGGGGACAGGGGAACTGTCGTTTAAGGAGAAAAATTCATGAGAGAAAGAAGTGAAGGAGGAGGTAAATTTAGGGTCTAGAAGGAGGGAGTTATTGAAACGCCAGCGTTTAGGCCCTACTGATTTGGGTAAGATGTCCAATTGAACTAATGTAGGGGCATGGTCAGAAAGTAAAATGGGGCCGATTTCTGCATGAGTAAGGGTTTGGACAATGTTGTGGGTAACAAAAAAGTAGTCGATTCGGGATTGGGAATGATGGCACGGAGAATAGAAAGTGAATTCCTGTAGTTCTGGGTTACAAAGACGCCAAGCGTCAGTAAGTTTATGTTTAAAAATAGTGTGACAAAAGGATTTATGAGATTTATTAGGGATGAAATGCGCCTTGGAGTTTCTGTCTAGAAAGGGATCCAAGGGCTGATTGCAATCACCTGCTAATATAAAATTATCATCAATAAATCTGGTAATGTGTTGAGAGAATGAATGCCAAAAAGTGGGGTCACCTGTGGAGGGGGCGTAAACATTTAGAAGAGAAATTGGAACATTCTTGATAGAAAGTTTAGCATACGCCCATCGGCCATCTGCATCCGATTCCTGAGCGAGCAGGGAATGAGAAAGAGCTTTATGACATAAAATAGCCACACCATTGCGTTTGCCATCCCCAGGGGAACAATAAACATCACCCAGCCAGCTTCTTTTCAATTTAACAGATTCCTCAGCAGATAAATGGATTTCTTGTAAAAAAGCAATGTCCACATTCAAACGGGAGAGGTGAGATAGAATTATTTGCCGTTTGATGGGAGAGTTGATGCCCTTAACATTCCATGTAATTACTTTCAAAGACATATCACAATAAAAATGAGGAAAGAATCAGAGGAGAAAAAAGAAGTACAAAAGAGACCCAGGAGGGTAGTAAAACCAAGGAAAATAGGAGAGTCGATAAGAGTAAATGCAGTAGAGTAGTGAGCAAGAGGGTGCGAAAGGAGAAAGTAGGATGAGGAAGAGAAAAGTAGAAGCAAATGGCATGAGAGATATAAGGAGGTAGTCCAATATAAAGTAAGAATGAAGAGAAGAAGTCGGTAATAGAGTAGTAGTCGAAAAACAAGAGAGGAAGACACCTGTGAAACAAGGGAAAATAATGAACTTGACAGTGAGATAGATACAAGAAGGAAGGCGAACAATCGGGAGGAGAGGGAGAACAGACTTACGAGGGATAGAGATGGGGAGGATTGATCACCAGGGGGAGGATATGAGAGAGGACGGATGAGGGGGGAGCGCCAGGCAAAGGAAGCAAACGTCCAATGCAAACGAACCGGCAAGTCGGGGGAAGGACGCCATATACATTGCAAAACCTGCAAAGAAAAGGGAGGGAAAACAATAATGAGTGAGACGAATGAAGGAATAATGGTGAACATTACTGAACCAAACAACAGGGGGTACAAGTAAAATGGCGGAGATTGAGGGGGAAAACATAAGAACTAAGGTCGTTGAACAACGTAAGAGAAACAAACAGTAATACAGTCAACAGTGCACAATAAACATGCAGATTAAGTGATTCATCAATGCTGCGTCACGCAGGAATCATGGCGGGAAAGCTGATGAAGAGCCGGAAAATTCCATGTCAGAAGCTTAAGTTGCGTTCAAGAAACTCCGGAGACGAACAGGATCCTCGTAGGTCGTTGTCTTGTTGTTGTAAGTCACTCGAGATAGGCAAGGGTGGAAAAGTCCGTATCTGGCTCCAATGGCACGAAGTTCTGGTCGCATATCCAAAAAGGCCTTGCGTCGACTGGCTGTGGCTCTTGCATAATCTTGCGCGAAGAAGAGGTTGGAGCCCGACCATTGCAAACGAGGTGAGGCACGGGCCGCTGATATAATTTTGAGTAGATCAGTATACTCTAGGAAGTACATGATGACACCTCTTGGTCGTGAGGAGGGAGAGGAAATGGTGGGAAGGCGACCTAGCCTGTGTGCACGCTGGATGTTGAGCGTTGTGCCTTCGGGCAAGTGAAGGAGCTTGGGTAGAAACGATTTGAAAAAGGCAATAGGGTCGGTCCCCTCACAGTTCTCCGCCAGGCCGTAGAGTCGTAGGTTGTTGCGCCTGTTACGGTTCTCCAATTCTTCAACTTGTTTCTGGAGAGATGAGATCTGAGATTGCATATTTGATACTTTAGAAGATGACTCTTGGAGAGATGTGAGTGACTGCTCCACAGTGGTTACTCTGGCATCCATCTGAGACCAATTGTCAGTGAGAACCTGCAGTTTTGAGTTAGTCTCTTCCATGAATGGCTTAAGGGCACGAATCTCTTCCAGTAATAACTCCATGGAGACAGCTGAGGAGGAGCCATTCGGTGACGGAGGGTCTTTTTTGAGGCGTTTCGAGGTCCTTTCCCTGGGGGTTGAACAGGTTGCTCCGTACTTGACTGTGACATCTGGGTGTCGAGGTCTTGGGAA
Source organism: Lissotriton vulgaris (assembly GCF_964263255.1). Classification (NCBI taxonomy): domain Eukaryota; kingdom Metazoa; phylum Chordata; class Amphibia; order Caudata; family Salamandridae; genus Lissotriton; species Lissotriton vulgaris. Next base: position 730,988,296 of record NC_141689.1, read on the forward strand.
GCCTCAAGGTGCGCCAATGCAGAAAAGACTTTCGAGTTTTTGATGAACACCCGACGTGGAGGCTTGGAAGTGCGAGTGATTGCCCTACGTTCCATAAAAGTTATTGTAGGAATGAAGAAAGTCTGTTAGCAGGTAGTACTTGCTCTGTAATGTTCCAAAATGAGGTAGAAAGGTTTTGAGAGTAGGAAAATGCGCAAGACGTAGGGTATATGAGGAGAGCTCAATGACGCAAAATGGCCGCCGATATCAAACTAACTCAATACGAGAATAGAGCTCACGTAAAGCAGCATTCCTCAAAAACATGCAGTAGTGTTACATAGCTGAAGGTAGAGGCTCACCAGGAACAGTTGGAGTAAGGTGAAGCTTCGTGGTAAACAGGCATGGTCTGCGAGCGGATGCTCCGTAGTATGCGCTGCGAGAGGACAAAATGGCGGTCGCGGCAATCAGAGAGTCGCGTCCGCCAGAAAATTGAAGAAAACGGACATTCCGCCGCTCGGGTGCTGCAACATTTAAGAACACAGTGTTGTCCCTGAATTCCGGTTAGGGAAAATGAAGTTTGCAGGCGTCGGGAATTGAGGGAAAGCAGCGAAATCCCCTGCCGACCCGGAGCGCTCACATCAGAGCTGCCGTCCTCGCCGGGCGCCAAGCCACGCCCCCGTGGGTGGACACTATTATCTTATAAGTCGGGAATCGGATACCTACATCGCTATGATATTCTCTTGAATTAAATTAAATTATAAACAGTCTGTGTTGTGTAGAACACTACAACACTGATATTCAATATTCAAATGAACTTTCTCATTCATGCACTCAATTACTATTTATGAATACATGCCCATTGCGATTGCTACCCCCACTTACATTAGGGATACCATGGAAGCCAAAATCTAGTTGACAACCTTCCATTTAACACTAGCAAAGAAATATTGGTCACTATGGATATATCCTCGTTATACACGAGTATTCCCCAAGAGGCAGGCTTGGATGTGATTAGGAAGGCATTACACCAAAGGCCAAGACCCACCAGAATCTCCAATGAGTTCATTACAACACTTCTGGATATTGCAATGAGCAACAATTTCTTTGTGTTTCAAGACAGACACTATTAACAGACCAAAGGCGTGGCCATGGGGGCAGGATTTGCCCCAAACTTGGCCATCATTTTCAAGGACGCATGTGAACAAAGATATGTTCTAAACACTCATAACCCATATAGGAACAGTATCGTTCTCTGACGAAGGTATATTGATGATGTGCTGATGATCTGGCAAAGGACTGAGACACAACTCAACGCCTTTCATTGCTGGCTTAACACCCAATCCACTGACATACAATTCTCCTTGGATCAAAGCACAGATGAAATAAATTTTCAACGGAAAACACTATTAAGATACTCCAGCCACCTATCCCCGTTAGCCTTAGAGACAATTTGCCATATAGCCAATTTTGTAGGTTTAGGCGTACCTGCTCCAAAAGGGAAGAATACATGTTTGAATCCACTGCCCTACTCAACAGACTCAGAGATAGGGGCTATCCCATCAGGCTCCTAAAACAAGCCAGAAAAAGAGCATGGTATAATCATAGGGAATTCCTTTTGACCCCCAGAGAAAAAGAAAACACCACTCAAGACAGGCTTACGTGCGTCACAACATTTTGTACCAAGATTAACCAGATCAAAAAAACGATCAACAAACAACTGGTATATGGTTGCGGATGATCTTAACATGCCTGAACCTCCCCTGCATGCTTTCCGCAAAGGCAAGAGTCTCAGAAACACACTGGTCAAATCCCTACTTCCATCTAAAGAGGCAAACGTCCAGGTACATCTATGGAACATTCCTTCAATCAAGGGCCATAACAAATGTGGGAGTTGCAAGGCGTGTCCGTTGACAAAAGAAATTGAATCTTCCATACACAACGACTACACATACACCCACAAAGAACACACTAACTGTAACTCCTCGGGAGTTATATATGCCAATCAGTGCGCTTGTGATTTCCTGTACATAGGCCAGACGACACAGAAAATAAAATGTTGCATTTTGCAACATTGCAGTAAGATAAGATGTGCCACACAGGGAGCTCTACTAGTGGAACATTTCACGAAATGTGTACATACTGCAGAAAGCCTAAGATGGTGGGTGATCGAGAAGGTACATACTAATCCCAGATGAGGTTGCCTCTCCCACAATCTCAACTACCGTGATTGCAAATGGATTCACACTTTCGATACAATACACAAGGGATTAAATGAGTTTGAGGAAATCGCCCGGCAGGAAGCTAGCTTGCGCATTTGCTAGTCCTGTGATGCCCTTTGTCTTCTTAGACTACCGTGCAGCAGATTCAATCAAGTAGCTAGTTTGAGATACACATTGGCTAATGTGTTTCCGACTTCACATAGTACTGTTGATATGTCAATGGCTCCATGGTTGTAGGGCACTCCCTGTATCAACATATGCATAGGAGCCATCATTTTATTTTATGAGGCACGTAAGGTTAAAAATACAGATTGCCTACTGTACAAACACTGTACATATGTAGATATGTTCACTATTGTACTCTCTGCCACTTTATTCATATTAGTTTTTAATTGTATATACACTGTCATGCATTGTACTGGACACCAAATGTAATCGTCCTCTCTTATATAACACTATTGTGCTCGATTTGTTTACATTGTACATATGATGAGTAAGGGCAATATACTGTATAGATTTCCAATACTCTGAATATGAGGTAATGTGTGTTGTTTACTCACCAGCAACATTCCGCACTACATCCTTACCGGGTCCTCTGCAACACGCAGGGACATGGATACCACTCGGAGCCTCTGGGCTCGATTTCTACTTAATGAACGGCACGTGCCAAGCGTGCACGTTACGCATGTTCATTCACGGCTTATTTACCGGCGTGTCCAGTTCCTCGTTCCTTGCCCGCGACTACTTGGAGCAACATGGACTGTCCCGAGTTCTCCGTAACTAAGGCACACCCTTGACCCTTCACTAGATGCATGTTGACATCATTAATCAGGGGCTTCTGTCACCGCTGAACCATGGGTTCTCGGTGTGTTGAAACGGGGGAGGTCAATTCCTCATTCGACTCTCCGTGCAGCATGGCCATCTGACAGGGACTGCATTGTGGTCTTCGTCTTATTGTTAAATTCCATCGCTCACCCCAGGGGCTTTTAACATATTTTGGCCACTTTGTCCCCGATGCAAAGGAGGTTATTCTTTCAGGAATCTCCGTTCAGCATAGTCAACTGACAGGGACCGCTATGCGGTCTTGGTCTAATTGTTTAATTCCTGTACCCCAGGGGCTCATTACTTGTTTTAACTTAAATTGGTGACTGCGTCCCCCCCCCTCCCCTTGTGATTCACCAGCACATTACATAGATCGAGGGCATTGACCAATATCCTTTTGCCCAAACCCCCTGACTATTTAGCCATGGTCCATTATGCATCATGTCACGACTTATCCAGTTTATCCATGCATAGGCTGACATTTGGTTTTAATATTGTTTTCTAGGAAGTGTTTCACATTACACTCATCATTAACAGATGTTTTCAACGTATGGTGTTGAAGTTACTGCACACCCTTCATTCCTGTACCCCTGGCCAAATTGGGCCATTGGGTTTGTTCTTGGACTACACACCTGAGGAGCCAGGCCTGGCACCAGGTATAGGTTAGTGTTTTTCAACTTGACCTTATAGCTTGACCGCACACATAGTGCCTCGTCTAATTAAGCATTCTTACTCGTAGGTTGCCGTACCCAGTCCTGATGAAGACTCGCAGCTGAGGCTCAATTTTCCCTCCTTGCATCAGCTGAGTCAAAACGTCGACGCCCTCCATTTTTACAAGACCTGTACCTGCTTCCTATCCGATATACCGTTGAAATATGCATTGAGTGCACATTGTAAATTTACAGATTACATGTAAATGAATGTTATACATCGGACAGGTCTTCATTGTCTGGTTTTGATTACCAGTGATTCTAAAAGTATTTAATTGTATCTATCCTTATTCCTATGATTTGCACTCTCACCACCCACCACCACCACTCCCCTACTTTTTCACTCTTCTTGTGCACAACCTATATTTATTGAAAAGAATTCTTTGCCCAGTCAAAAAATAAACATGTTTTTTTTAAATTAGTTTGATCTGGTTGGCACTATTTCTTATGTGGTTTCTCGATACATGTATTCATAAATAGTAATTGAGTGCATGCATGAGAAATTTCATTTGGATATTGAATATCAGTGTTGTAGTGTTCTACACAACATAAACTGTTTATAATTGAATTTAATTCATAACAAATTGGTCACGGACCATTTTTCATTCCCGGATTGCACCCAGGTACGTCTTGACTTTTTGGGTTACCCCATTATCTATAATGGGTATGATATTCCCTTAACGCACACACCAGTGGCTTCGCTACCAGAGCATATAATACGGGAGGCAACGGGCAGCCCTGTTGTGTCCCACAATATATAGCAATGGGATACATCACCAAGTTACCCACTTTTATTCGCACCTTGGGTGTGTCATACAGGATCCCAATCAATTGAAGAAAGACAGGGCTGAGCCCCATCCTAGTTAAAACTTGACGCATAAAGGGCTACTCGACAGAGTCAAAGGCCTTCTCCATGTCAAGGAAGACCGCAACTGCCTTAGTGTCTTGCCTAACATGTTGAATAGTTCCAAATACTGTGTGGAGGTTATAGGTGAGGTTCCTATCGGGAACGAACCCCGCTTGCTCAGGAGCGAACAATACCGGCACCAGAGGGGAGAGACGATTAGCAAGCACCATTGTAAACAGTTTGGTGTCTACATTTAGCAAGGAGAGAGGGCGTTAAGACCCACACTCCTCGGGCGGCTTATCTGATTTAGGGATGGCGACTAGTAACGCTTCCCTCATCATTGGTGGCATGGTGCCTGATACGCACATGTCATCAAAAAGCATGTAGAGGTGTGGACGTAATAAGTCTATTAAGGCCTTATAGAACCCGATGGTTAGGCCGTCCGCTCCTGGGGCACTAGCTGCCCTCATACCGGACAGGGCCAATAAGATTTCATCCTTCCCTATGGGTCGCATGAGGAACTCATGGTGAGTGTTCATAAGGAAGGGCAATTTGATGTGCTCAAGATAGTTTAGGATTTGTTCCTCCGTACCGGACGACCGGTGAGGTTCCGTGACGATCGTAAGTGGTGTTTTCGACTCGTACGAATATGGTCGAGTCTGGTATCTATGAACCGCAAATGACGAGTTTAGTGGGTGTACGCATTTTCGCTGTGCTAACCTAAACCGTTTGTTTGTTTCGTGGGTTTCTACATCCGAGCCTACGGGTTCCATCTTAGATGCGGCATCCATTTTGTCTCTTGCCCTCAAGTAGCCAGCGAACGGACGCTGTCCGCTTCGCGACCCTGGGATTCCCAAACTCTTGCGGAAGACACGTTTCCTTTGAAAGTGTCTTTATGATGAGGGGGATGATACTGTAAGGCAGATGGCCCCGCTCGAGGCTCATCTTGCCGTGCCGGTCTATTGTCTTAGCCGTGCATCTCATTAGGCACGTCCCTTTGATGCCTGCAGCTCGTGTTTCCCGATACCACCCCTTTTACACCCTTTTCAATCTCCCCACTGTTTCTGTCTTCCTCTGCACCTGTTTCTGTCCCTTCCTCGATCTGTTTATTGTTGATTGGAATGTACTAATGGTGGGAAGATGGGTTTTTACAGTTGGAAACCACCAAACGTTTCCGTACTTATGTTCCGGGCCTTGAATACATGAAAGTAACCCCTTATGGCTTTTACAATGGGAACCGAGTTGTAATCTTTTGTGTACCATGTTAACCTATGAGAGAAAACTGTATAAAAGGAGCGACCCACAGTAGCAATTTGAATCAGGCTCCGTGAACCTACGTTATGTACTTCTCGTGACTTCTGTGTTCCATGCAGTAAATAAACCTCGAATCTTTGACGCCGAAGGAAGTGCCCCGTGTCTCTGTCATTTGTACGCCGGAACAGGTTACCCACGAAGGTTTCAGGTGTTGTCCCCTGGCACCGCTGGGTCTTAAGAAAACCCAGTCCTTCAGTTGGCGCCCAACGTAGGGCTGCATCAGTGGTACCGGTCCAAGCCCGACGATCGTGAGGAACTTCGTGTGAAATCTCCGAGGGAAGGTGCACCCCGCTTCATCGATCCTGTTGTCGAAACAAGTGGCCCGACAACTTTTCCCGCGAAGATCCCCGCCTCCTGACGGCTGTGACGGACTGCTGCCCTGACTGTAGACCTGTTTTGGCGCCTGGCGTAGACCTTGGTACAGCGAGACGATTGACGGGCCTTCCTGGTGACGCCATCGATCTTTGAGTTAAGTATTTGTGGGTCGCTCCCAGAGTCCTTAGTTGTGGGTGCTTAGTTGTTGCATGGTTCCATTGCATTTGTGGTTCTTAGTACTTGGTTCCTCGTTGTAATATTTGACGTCTGCAGTCGCCAAAAACCGAGGGTTTTGGCTCTTTGCAGGGACATTGTTAATCCTATAACCCATGAAGTTTGTGAAACTCGGCTAGTGTGCAAGATGCCTGGCCGTAGTACTTTGTTCAGTTGTTTTAGTCGTTGCGGTGCGGATTCCCGACTGGAGGATTCGTGTCCGATACCTCCGGTTGGAACTCCAACTTATGAGCTATATAGCAAGCATGGGTTAGGTTCGATTACCTTTAATGAATATTGGATTCGCTATACTAAAAAGGATGGTGTCCTCAGTTGGCCACCTCATGGTAGTTTTGAGACCCCGATTTTAGATAATCTAGAAGCCAAATTGTTTCAGAAAAAATCAAGGCCGGCCATGTTTGATGCCTTTCGGTTGTGGCGTAAAGAAGCCAAACAGAGAGAAATCAGACAGATGAAACGCAATAAGAGACAAGGAGTTGTTACCACGGTAAGAAATGCAGAGCAGTTTCAGCGAGATAAGGAGGAAAAGGAAAAGGAAGTTTTCGATAGACTACAGCGTATGTCTGTAGATAAGTGTTACCCCGCTTTACTGACGGGTACGGATAAGAAGGAGGAATTAGTTGAGGACCCAGTACTGTCCTATCTTTTAAAGTCACCACCTCCGTACGCACAGGGTACCGCAGTTCCTGTGGTTCCCCCTGTACCTGCTCCTGTACCCGTTCCCCAACCTGTACCCGTTCTTCCGACTGTTCCTGCTCCTCTACCTGCTTCCATCCCTACTGCTCCTCCACTTGTACTTCCCCATACTCCTGTTCCCGCTGTTCCCACTGCTCCTGCTGTTCTGGTTACTCCCGCTGTTCCTTCTGTTTCTGACACTTCTCTTGTTAATCCCCTATGTTATTCTTCTCCATCTGCCCGACGTCGTACCCCCTCTGTTGCTGCTAACTTTTTCAATTCTCTTGGACCTATTCTTGAGTCCGCTGGTTCGGACGGTCCTCAAAGACGTAGTCAGCTTCCCGGTAGTCGGGAACGTGCCGCACTGTATAATATGGCGATGGCTTGGATGAAATACCCCATTAGAAATCCTCCACGTGCAGTGTTGAATACGTTTTGTCAATTCAATATACCGACGTAAAGATACGTTTTTGAAGAAATTTGTAAGGTTCTACGTGACCAAATATCGGTTGATGCATCTGATGAGGTTTTGACTGCCTTGACTGATCTTCAGCTCCAGTTTTCGAGCGGAATGTTAGTAGGCTCTAATGTTCGACGTGCTGTCGAGCAGTTGTTATCTTTTTGTCCCTCTATAATGCCTCGAGCATTGTTTGTAGAAGACATTGAGGGACCGCTAGAAGCACCTGGTCAGTATCCCATGCGTGAAGTTCCACCGGTGTGGATGCCAGGTGATGCTACTCAAAATCCTGCAGTCTTGCCGCACTTTCGGAGGGTGTGGATTCATCTCCCGTGGAAACGATCGGAAGTTCTGCAAGTGAAGCAATCTTTGCCTGACCCTCGCAAAAATCCTGCAGGGTATTATAAAGAATTATCTCAGTTAGTGGATGCTACGATAATGAATCTTGCCGACATCTATATGTTGTTCGGTAACGTAGTTCCGCAACCGGTTTGGGCGAAGATCCGTCAAGAAAACCATGCGACAGAATTAGGTGGTGATTGGGCTGCTCTTATAGCGGCAGACGCCTTGCAAGTTGGTGGGGCTAAACCTGAACAGTTAATTGCCGATCTCCCTCAGAGAATAATTACCCTAATGAAAACGCTTATGCCAGCTATGAAGGTGAATTGGGACAAGTTGTCCGCTTGCAAACAAAAGAAGGATGAGAGCGTCTCTGATTTCTTTACGAGATTTGAGGAGGCTTTCGTTGACCATAGTGGTCAAGACATGGGTACTGAAGGAGGTCAGCGATTGTTTGTGGATAAGTTTGTTTCAAATTTGCTGCCTGACTTAAGCAACAAATTGCGCAATTCAGAAAGTGCGTGGGCTGTTTCTACTTCTACTCAAATATTGGCTACGGCCCACTATTATGAGAATAGGGAGAAAGAGGAGAACGATCGTGCTGACAAGAAAACGAAAGAGCTCAAGACTAAAGTGTTGTTGCAACAGGCGTATCCTCCGCGTTCGAATCAGAATGACTCGCAACAGCAGAACAGATCACAATCTCAGTCAAATAGGTCACAATCACGAAATGATTCCTCTTCGCAGAGATCTTCGTTAGGGTACAATCAGTGTGCCTATTGTAGGAATGAGGGACATTTAAAATTCGATTGTCCAGTTCTAAATGAGCGTAATAGTGGTAATTCGTCTAGAGGAGGTCGTGGTGGTTCTCAACAGACATCACGTGGTAGAGGTCGCGGTGCTCAAAACGATCGTTCCACTAATACTTCTGACTCTAATAATTGTTTTGATCAGCGCGGATCGTCGCAAGGGCGATCTGCTCAGTACAATGTGGATGATTATTACGTCGATCAGGATGCTGACGACGGTAATTACTAGGACAGCCATAGACAAGGAGAGGGAGTAGTATCGGTTCCGGTTGATCAGAGAGGGCCTTACGTCGCAGTTGCCACCTCGGGCGTCGTTGAGCCTTTTCTGTTGGACACTGGTGCAGCGAAAAGTTCCATAATGCATTCGAAACTCCCTGGCGCACCTTTGTCTGGCTTAACAAATGTTTCCGTTGGATTCTCTGGCGCCCCTGTTAGCAATCCGGTTTTGTGCCCTTTGCCTCTTACGATTGGGCCTCGTGAGCTGAAAGCTCCGTTGATTTTGACTACTGGCTGTGGTGAAAATCTTTTGGGCCTGGATTTGCTAAAACGTTTGTATGCAACTTTGTATTGTTCTCCTGTGGGAGTAAAGCTTACACTAGGTGAGAGAGTTGTCTCTCCTATGTACTTATCCATCGATAAGCTTCCACCGGAATTGAGTTCTCTTCCTGCATCTTTGTGGGCAACAGGTCCCAACGACGTGGGCCTGCTCGACATTTCCCCCTATGTTGTTCACTTGAAATCTAACGTGCGACTGCCACGTATTCCCCAGTATCGTATCTCCCTTGATGGTGAGCGAGCACTGTTAGCTATCATCTATGATCTGATTGAAAAAGATGTTATCGAGGAGACTCGGGGAAACGTGTGCAATAGCCCTGTACTACCCATTTTGAAGCGCACAGATCCATCAAAACCACCTGTTTATCGTTTTGTTATCGATTTACGGGAGGTGAATAAAATTGTGATTCCTCAGTTCCCTGTTGTGCCTGACATCACGGCGCTACTGATTCCAGACTCTGCATCTTGGTTCTCAGTGATCGATCTGAAGAATGCTTTCTTCAGTATCCCGATTGCTGAGGAAAGTAGAGACCTTTTCGGTTTCTCTCTTGGTGGCCGCAGCTTCCGGTTTAAACGTGCTCCTCAGGGCTACTGTGAGAGTCCATCGATATACAGTCAAGCCTTGAAGGGTCAACTTGATGCGTTTGTGTTGCCGGCTGGTGCGGCCTTGATCCAATATGGCGACGACTTATTGGTGGCTGCAGATACTCAGGACATTTGCAAACTCGCAACGGTATCGTTGTTGCAGCATCTCTGTGACTTACATCACAAGGTGTCGCCTTCTAAACTTCAATATTGTTGTCAAGAAGTAACCTACCTAGGTCACTTATTGTCAAAGGAGGGAAGAAGGTTGACCCCAGAGAGAATTGCAGCGATTGCCCGAATGACTGTGCCAACGACTCAGAGAGATGTGCGTGTCTTTTTAGGTATCACGTCATACTGCAGACAGTGGATTCCGATTTTTTCATTGTTAGCGAAACCATTGGTAGCTCTTACGTGCAAGGATGTTCCAACTCCTTTACCATGGACGGAAGAATGTCAGAAAAGTTTTTCTGAACTGCGTGGCGCGTTGTGTTCGGCTCCTGTGTTAGGGACCCCTGACTACAGTAAGCCGTTTACACTATACGTTCACGAGAGAGAAGGTTGTGCGTTGAGTGTTTTGACGCAACAATTCGGCGGTAAGCAACGTCCATGTGCATATTTTTCCTCGACCTTGGACCCGGTAGCTAGAGCATTGCCGAGTTGTCTGAGAGCAACAGCGGCAGCTGCGGTGTCCATCCGACAATCTGCAGGATTGGTCATGGATAATATGCTTACGGTGATGGTTCCGCATGCAGTTTACACTCTCTTGAATCGTACGAAAACTCAGCATTTGACGAGTGCAAGATTGTCTGGTTATGAGTTGACGCTTTTGGCAAGTCACATTCAAATAAAATGTTGTAATGTCCTGAACCCGGCGACTTTGTTGCCAATCAGTATGGAGTCAGATGAAGTAGCACCTCACGATTGCTACTTGCGAACTGAGGAGGAAACAAAAGGTCGTGTAGACCTTAAAAACACTCCTTTAGAAGATCCCGAAGGGACTTTGTATGTGGATGGGTCATGTTTTAAATTGCCGAATGGTGATGTGACGACTGTGTATGCTGTGGTAACTTTGAATACTGTTGTGGAGACTGCGAGATTGAATCAGAATTCTGCTCAGGCGGCAGAGATGATTGCCTTGACTAGAGCGTGTGTATTGTCGAAAGGGAAACGGGTGAATGTGTTTACCGACAGCCCATATGCTTTTGGCGTCGCGCATAGCTTTGGACGTTTGTGGCGAGAGAGAGGTTTTATGACATCGCATGGCACGAAGATCCAACACGGACAGCTCGTGAATGATCTTTTGGATGCACTTACATTGCCCAAGCAGGTGGCGATTGTTAAATGTAGTGCACACCGTAAGGTGACGGATGATGTTGGTCGTGGGAATGCGTTCGCTGATGAGACTGCTAAGGAGACTGCCCGGAACCTTAGCACTAGGATGTATGTGACGAGTTCGGTTAGGTGGCCTACAGAGACTAGTATGTGTGAGGATACCATCGAGAGCGTGAAAATGATTCAGAATGAGGCCACCGAAACTGAAAAAACGAAGTGGAAAGAGAGTACGGGAAAGTTGGATGCGAATGGTTGCTGGATTGATCTGTCGGAGAATAAGAGGTGGATGTTGCCAGATGCGTATGTACTAGCTGTTGTGACGATGGCACACGGCTTAGCACATATTAGCGCGAAAGGTATTTGTAAGTTGTTGTCCCCTGTATGGAAGAATGATGGTATCACGAAGTGTGCTGAGAGATTGGTGAAGAATTGTATGATATGCATGATGTACAATCCTGGAAAAGGAACCCCTACACCTCCTGGCCATTTTGCTCCCCCTTCATGTCCCTTTGAGGTGATCCAGCTAGACTTCATCCATATGGAGCGATGCAATAACCTGAAATACGTTTTAGTTGTGGTTTGCGCCTTCTCCCGATGGATCGAAGCCTACCCTCTCAAAGATAATACCGCTTTGTCCACTGCGAAAATCCTACTGAAGGAATACTTTCCTCGGTATGGAATGCCTCGAATTGTATGGTCTGATAACGGAAGTGAGTTTGTGGGGAGTGTGATGAAGAGTGTGTGTAAGGGCCTTGGAATTACTCAGAAATTCCACAGCGCCAATCATCCCCAGTCAGCAGGTTTGGTTGAAGGGTACAATGGCACCCTCAAGCTGAAGCTGGCGAAGGTTCAGGCTACGACTGGTCTTTCGTGGCCTGACGCCTTACCTCTAGCCCTTTTGTCCACTAGGGCGACTGTACACTCCCGAGTAGGGCTTAGTCCCTACGAGATTGTGTTCGGCCGCCCTGCGAATGTTTGGGGGGTTCCTAGACCGAGTGTGTTCTCTGATCTTGAATACCCAATGTTGATTGATTATCTTCATGATCTGACTGCTAAACTGAGGTTAATTCACCAACAGGTCTTTGAAGCACTGCCGATGCAGACGGAGGGTCCAGGCCATCAGCTCCAGCCTGGAGACTGGGTGGTGACGCGGAACTTTGGACGTAAAAGAAACCTTGAGCCCCGCTTTACTGGACCTTACCAAGGTCTTCTCGCCACGAGGACTGCTGTTCGTTTGGAAGGTCGCAAACACTGGGTGCATGCCACCCATACTAAAAAGGTACCCATACCTTTACCGGCAGACTCGTGAGTGAGGAAAGGAATTGCTTCGTCTGAAACGGAAACTACACAGACCTACGTCCCTTTTAGCGACGCTCAGCTTGTTGGAGAACCCTCAGCGCAGCAGGACGACATTGTTGAACAATTGCCACCTACAAATTCAAGATCTGAACAATTGACTGACCAGCAGAACTCTGTCTCACCATCGGATCAGTTGTTTGATGAACAGACACGTCCTGGGAGAAGCCGATACTTCCTGAGATCTAATACTAAGGACAAATAAAAAACGTTTTTGCTTTCTCCCTTGACATCCACATTACCCCATTGATACCAGTCAGTCTGAACACACACGTACAATTTTGTTTTTTGTAAATATTGTGAGTTTTGTTTCCACATATGTTTTTGCTTCCACAGCTTGGAAATATTGTGTATTTGTAAATAAGTACCTTACATCCGGGTGTACCGTAGGGCCGCGCGTGTACTTCCTTCTGGTTAGTAGGTCTTGACACTAGGTCGAAGGCCGTCGGTTCCTGGGAACTCCTGGGGATTGACTACTGCTACACAGAACGAAGTGCGTCAAGAAACGTTGCGGACGGTTTTAGAGGATGCCGTTCTCTAAGCTTGTGGATTTGGAAAAAGCTCAGGCTCAAAGATTCAAGTTGCAGCAAATTACTCGCACAAAATGTTTCATGATTCAAGTGTTCCTACTGTTTCTAATTGTTTCTTCGCTATTGGTGGGTGGGGTGTATTACCTGATATTGACGTTCTTGCCTTCTGCTTCACCTACCCCTTCTCCTGAACCTAAAACTACTTCCACTGTTTCTCCTCATTCCTTCCACATCTTACCCCAACACGAGCAGGCCAGACGTGCGGAATTTATGAATAAGTCCTTTATTCAGCTCCTTCATCAACATCAGTTGGTGGTTAACACTACCAATTGTTGGGTGTGTGGGTTGATGCCACATACCACTGATAAGGGGATTCCGTACTTGGTCCTTCCTTATAGTTCCCAGGGTTCAGCTCGAGCATTTCAAACAATGTTTCGAAGTGCACTAGATTCCTACCCCAATCGAGAGCCACGTCCTTCCCACTTTGGTCCTGGTCCGTACCACAAGCGTTTGGCTATAGCGATCGCTGATTTAGATAGGGATATCTATGAGCCGTCGCTCATCCCAGAGGAGGAGGTGCGAGCCTATAGGGACCTGAGTGAGGCTGAGTATAGTGCGCTCGTGGGTGAAAGACAGCTTAGAAGCTCGTCTCCGATATGGATCGTACCCCACCTTGGTAACTTCTGTCTGAAAGGTCGTGGCCGAAGACCGAGAGCTCATCTTGGAGAGAGTGCTTGCTCCGAGACGTATGTCTTACCGATGCTCTCGTCCCCTGTGTTTCTGACTGGGTACGTACTTTGTCTGTCATGATCGTGCGTATAAGTGGTTGCCCTCCGACTTTGCGGGCCCATGTTACATTGCGAATCGGTTGCCTCCGACTTTTACAGTCGCCTCCGATTACCACAAGACTCGAATTGTGAGGGGCGTGATTAGCGAAGAGGACACTGCCGGTCAAGAGGCAGGAGACTTTTTCAAAGGTTTCTTTCCGTTTTGGGGACCTATGGTTAATAGTAGGAACCTGAGACAGTTGACTCGAGTGGTGGAATCGACAGCTAATATCACTGCTAGTGCCCTTGGTAACATCACATTAGAACTTCAGGCGGATAGGCTCATGACGTTACAAAACCGTATAGTTTTAGACGTGGTCTTAGCAGATCGAGGTGGAGTATGTAAGGTGATCCATTCGAGCTGCTGTATTTTCATTCCAGATAACGCTCCGACTGTCTATCAAGCCATCTCGAAGTTGCATAAAATCTCTGAGTCCATACACGTGGACGTAGGGGATTGGACGCTACTTGGGTGGTTTTGGGGCCTGATGTCGACTTGGGGTTGGAAAATTCTGATGATCATCGGGGTTGTTGTAGCGTTTCTGTTCACGTGTTGCCTTTGTGTGCAGTGTGGTCCTGCCTTATGTGGCCTCTGTGCTACGACGTGTATAAGACAGCCGCCTGTTACCAAAGGAGCTCAGATGGATAGAATTATGCTGCAGCAACATCTAGATGGTCTGATGAATATCGAATATGATTCCGACTAGTGCTTGCCTACATGAGGGCAAAAGGAGCGTCTGAGGTTCCGTGACGATCGTAAGTGGTGTTTTCGACTCGTACGAATATGGTCGAGTCTGGTATCTATGAACCGCAAATGACGAGTTTAGTGGGTGTACGCATTTTCGCTGTGCTAACCTAAACCGTTCGTTTGTTTCGTGGGTTTCTACATCTGAGCCCACGGGTTCCATCTTAGATGCGGCATCCATTTTGTCTCTTGCCCTCAAGTAGCCAGTGAACGGACGCTGTCCGCTTCGCGACCCTGGGATTCCCAAACTCTTGCGGAAGACACGTTTCCTTTGAAAGTGTCTTTATGATGAGGGGGATGATACTGTAAGGCAGATGGCCCCGCTTGAGGCTCATCTTGCCGTGCCGGTCTATTGTCTTAGCCGTGCATCTCATTAGGCACGTCCCTTTGATGCCTGCAGCTCGTGTTTCCCGATACCACCCCTTTTACACCCTTTTCGATCTCCCCACTGTTTCTGTCTTCCTCTGCACCTGTTTCTGTCCCTTCCTCGATCTGTTTATTGTTGATTGGAATGTACTAATGGTGGGAAGATGGGTTTTTACAGTTGGGAACCACCAAACGTTTCCGTACTTATGTTTCGGGCCTTGAATACATGAAAGTAACCCCTTATGGCTTTTACAATGGGAACCGAGTTGTAATCTTTTGTGTACCATGTTAACCTATGAGAGAAAACTGTATAAAAGGAGCGACCCACAGTAGCAATTTGAATCAGGCTCCGTGAACCTACGTTATGTACTTCTCGTGACTTCTGTGTTCCCTGCAGTAAATAAACCTCGAATCTTTGACGCCGAAGGAAGTGTCCCGTGTCTCTGTCATTTGTACGCCAGAACAGGTTACCCACGAAGGTTTCAGGTGTTGTCCCCTGGCACCGCTGGGTCTTAAGAAAACCCAGTCCTTCACCGGGCAGTGTATAATTCCCAGTAGTAGCGTTTAAACATATCTGCTATGTCATGGTTACGCCTCGAATATAATTTTTAAATGCTTTCCACTCTACTTGGAAGCTGTCCACTGACCCCACATTAATGGGGGAAAAGGTTTCTATGGCTTCTGCTAATTCTGCTTTGAAAAAAGTGTCTAATAGGGAATAAGTGGGAAAGCGCCAAGTAAATGGTGGAATCGTCTTCCTAGGCATGGTAAGAACCAGCAGCAGAGGAGAGTGGTCCGATAAAGTATGTGGAAGTATCGAGCACTCCCTAGTGTGCCCCATGAGCATAGAAGAGGCCAATCAGTAATCTATGTGAGTGTGCAGGTTGTGATAGGCAGAATAATGCCTGTATCCTCTCTTGTCAGGGTGCCGTGTGCGCAATACATCACAAAGGTCCAGGCTCACCATACCACTATCCAGCACTCTAGCCGCTGCTGTGGGTCTCCTCATCGGGCCCCCAGACCTGTCCAAATTTGGGCTTCTGACCAAATTAAAGTCCCCACCCCAAAGAAACAGCGCGTCTGGGAATCTGGATACCACACTCGCCAGAGCTGTGAAGAACTCTGGGCAGTCATAGTTAGGGCCATAGACATTCACTATAAATAAGTCGACCCCCCTCCCCTGGGATCTGGAAATCACATATCGACCGTTCTTGTCTGAGTCCAATTGTACCAATGTATAAGAAGATTTAGGGTTAACCCATGTCAGAACCCCCCTGGCGTGTGTGGTGAAGCCCGAGGTGTTGACGTGATCCACCAGACGTCCACTGCGCAATATTGCGCTTTGCAGTGGGAGGTGTGTCTCCTGCACCAATGCTACATACACTGCCACCTCGTTAAGTAGTCGTCGGTCCGGGCTGTGGCGTTGTTCTTTGGACCAACCTTTTAGAGCCTTTTATAGCGCCTTAGGATCCCTATAAATGTGGGAGCAGCCCTGCCTGTTGACCCGAAGCTTAGCAGGATACAACATGGGGTAGTCTATGCCCAAATCACGCAGCTGCTTCTTCATAGGGATGAACTGTCGACGCGCTTCCTGAACTCGGATTGTGAAGTCCGGATACAGCGATATCTCGGATCCTTTGTAGGTCAGAGACTGCTTGGCCCTCGTTATTCTCAGAGCAGTGTCTTGATAGTTGAGCAGTTTTGCGATAATCAGTTGCGGTGGTGCCCCAGGGATTGGGGGAGGCTCCAGGGAGCATTGCGCTCTCTCCACCACAAACATAGTAGAGAAGACCCCATCTCCCAGCAGCGTGACAAACAGCCTCTCAATGAATTGTTCCATGTTGCCAGTCTGTGTGGTCTCTGGCAGGCCAGTGATTCGGAGGTTACATCAACGGGAACGCGCTTCTAAGTCCTCCGTTTTATCTTGTAGGACACGCAAAACTCTAGCAAGCTGCTTGTGTTCAGTATGCAGCTTGGTATGCGCTTCCTCCACCTCCGTAAGCCTCCGTTTGGACATATCCAATCGTTCAGCATGTTTGTCCAAACGCTCAACCATTCTATCCATTCTATTGGAGAGGGCGTCCATTTTAGTACCCAGGGAGGTGATGCCGCTCTGCAGGCTCTTCTCCATGGCCAACAGCATGCTTTGGATATCAGAGCCAGGATTGCCAGACGCAAGGTCCTGCACCCCTGCAGCGCTGTCTGAAGAGGCATCATGCGAGTTTGACCGCTTCTGCTCGAAAGTGAGTATGGGCTGCATCCTATCTACTCTGCCTATCTCAACTACCAGGAGGGAGCACCAGGCTGAACTCCGTTACTCCACAGAACAGCAGCACAGGGTGCCACTCCTCGGGGATGTCCGTGTGGTTCTCCAAGCCATAGCAGTCCTGCACCGCTTACGGGCATCGCAATGAGCAATACCTCAATCCAAGAGGCACCTTGGACCTGCTCATGGGTGTCAGGTCTTGTCACCAGAGTCCTCCACTAGGGCACAAGCCAGCTAACAATGAACAGCTTCAAGGTTTACTCTTTCAGTGCAGGTCACAATCTTCAACAGGCGCACGTGCGACCCCCTGCTCAGCCACTCAGTCCCATTAAACACTGCAGGAGTGCCTCAGCGGGAGAACTCTCACGAAGTTAGGGCATTGTTGCAAAAGGGCTTACCAACCAGTTCGTCTTCTCGCCCACTTCCACCTGCCTGCAGCTCTCAGGACTGTATTCACCAAGTATGTGCTCCAGGGGACCAGCTGTTGTAGGGACCCCGCACCGCCACTAGCCTGCAGCCACCGCCATACCAACCTGTGCTCACCTGGCGAGCAACGGTTTGCCACGAGGTTCCCCTTCCCAGGCATGGCGAGCACTGTCCTCTCTCACCTCAAGGGTGCCTGTGGGTGGGCGTAGCATGCCCGCTACGTGGAGGCAAGATGGCGGGTTTCTGAGCTGCAAATTCGTCAGTCTCTCAGGCAGCTATAGCAACTCCGCAGAGGCAACAGGACAGGAGATGTTCGGCCCGCGTCACCCACACAATGGGTCAGAATGCTGCAGAGTCGACCCCACTCACAGCGACTGGTGCTCCTCTTGGTCCAGGCTTCACACCAGCGTGTCACAGCAAGTGGGGTGGGCTTGCGCTGCCAGCGTTTCGGTCCTCCCAGGCCGTCGCAACTATGCACGCAACTTAGGCGTCACCGCGCCTCTGCCCAACTTGAGCCAGGGGACACGAGGCCTATGAGGCGGGTACGTTATGGCTCCGTATCTTCATTATTCTTGGGCGGAGATGGACCGGAGAATCACAGTCTTTCACCCGACTTATCCCAGAGTCTTAACCCCTCCGCTGCGCTCACTGTTGGGTAAGCAATGCTATCGGATATTTGCCGGATCAGTGGACGATGTGCAGAGCTAAAGGCTCAAGCGGCCATCTTCGTCCCGAGCAAGCTCTGCCCCACACGCAGTGCGATTTCTACACCGAACAAATAGAGGAAGTAATGATTCTTCCAAAGAACTTTACTCCATTCGTAAATCTCTGTCCTCACTGGAACATACGACAGCCTAAGCACCATCATCTCTTGAGAACTGCAATAAGATTGCCTATTTCTTTGCTTCTAAAGTAGCTAGGATTAATGATATCTTCCTTTTAGAATCTCGTAGCTGTATCAATCTAGATACCTCATGTGAAGAAGCCCTTAGGGAGAATGGTCTTTATTAATTTAGGACCCCTGATCTGAAGGATCTGAAGGGCCTGACTGTGGGCATTAAGTCAGGCTCCCCCCCTGGATCCTGCTCCGCCTAAAATCTTGATGCAAGGAATGGAGATCATTTTCCCTTACGAAAAAGAGCTCATAGCTCTATCATTTCGCCTGGGTAAAAATCCACAGAAATGGAAGCAAACTATAGTACTTCCTTTGCAGAAAATACCTTCTGCTGACCCTATGCTACTAGAACATTTACAGCCTATCTCACTGTTACCATTCTTCACCAAAATAGCAGAGAAAATCGTGAATAACCAACTTATAAATCATATTAACTTGAATGATCTATTCCATCTTACACAATCAGGTTTTAGAGCCTCTTACTCTATGGAGTCAGCCCTACTTCTTGCAACTGAAACCTTGTAAAAATGTGTGTGGACATAGAACAAACAGACGTTTTGATATTACTTGGCCTATACTCAGTTTTTGACACCATATCGCATTAACCTACTTCTTCAGAGGTTAAGTCAATGCGGGGTTAGGGGTACAACTTTATGCTGGATACCCTCTTTGCTTCTATTGCATAGCTTTCAAGTTGCCCAGGAACCGCATATATCAGATAGCATCCCTCTCATGCAAGGGGTTCCACAGAGCCCTAAATTGAGCCCTACCCTATTCAGTCTTTATATTGATACTCCTTGCAGAAAATGATAAAAAACACAATGTAACAATTGTGTTATATGTGGCAATACATAGCTCATTGTTATCTCAAGACACTGAGGCATCTGCAACTCAATTTCCTTGTGTCTAGAGGAGCTAGCCTTCTGGACTAGAACTTAATGGCAATAAAGCGGAAGTAATGATAGTCAGGAAAGCGCCTTCTATTTGGTCATCGGCCTGGTGGCCTAAGGTCCTGGGGCAAAAATCTAGGGGTGTAGTTTGATCCTAAACTCTCATTTGAGAGTCAAATTAGGAAGTTAGCGGGCAAGTGCTTTAGAACTCTCAAAGTCCTAAGGAAATTCCTAGACCTATTACCTATAGCGACCAGAAAACTATTGTTCATGCCCTGGTTACATCTCAAATAAACTATGGAAATAGCCTCTATCTTGGAGCTTCTAAAGGAAGTTTAATCAAACTCCAATGCATTCAAAACATTGCCCAGCATGTGGTCTTTAATCTCCTGAGAAGAGCATCCACCTCTAAGTCTGTCTGATATTCACTGTTTGCCTGTAGAGAAGAAGATTACCTATAAGGCCATGTGCTACTGCCACAGAATTTTGTGGAACAAAGGTCCGAGCAACCTGAGATCTATGATAACACCCTACATACCTGCACATAGATCTGTAGAGGCTCACGTGGTCAAGGTGTCAAGAGTGCAAAGGGACAGAATTGAAGCCCGGTCCTTCAGGTATCTTGCAGCCAAAAGGTAAAACACTTTGCCACTGAATTTGAGATCTGAACCTACGGAAAGGACCTTTCCCATAAGGGACTAAAATCTTGGCTGTTTCGGCCTTAAATTAGGGACTATCTAGTTGTCTTCCTTTGGTGTTACTGCACTTTCTAGCTTAGTCATAGCTCTTCTTCTTCCCTTCTCTTTCCTTGTCATAGGGGGTTAGAATCCTAGCGTGGGGACACACCGTTGGGTGTAATCAAGCGCTTTAGAAATGGTAAATAAAAAGAATTATGTTGTCCAAGTAGCAGAAGGATGGAACATTGCAATCTGTTTTTTGCTAGGCTTTTGATTGCAGGGAGTCTACAAGCATCTCAAAACAGTTGATATGCAACCTGGACTCCTCTTGAGACCATGTACTCCAAATCGAGATTGGTCCAGATTGGCCCCCCCAACCCATCAGGCTTGCATTAGATTCTAAGACATGATCGGGGATGACGCGAACATAGACCTGCTGTTCCAGGCATCTAAATAGTATAACCACCACTGAAGTTCTAGCAGAGATTCTGGATCTAGAGTAATCATGTCGGAATCGGCGAGTGTTGAATTTTCAGTCTGTCAAGGGCCCAATAGTGGAGGGGACCTGGAAAGATTTTCTGCATAGAGAAACGTAGAAGACCTATAATTCTTGTTACAGATCAGAGAGAATTGAGGAAACTTTGAAGAGTTTTAAGAATCTCTGACTTTATGGCTTTGACTTTTGACAGAGGAAGATGAAGAGTGGCGCTTGAAAAGTTTATTAGCAATCCTAGGAATTCTATCTGCTTTGGCGGAGTCAGTATTGATTTTTCTTTGTTGATTAGAAAACCCAAATATAACTGAAGGAAACAAGTGAGCTGTAGTTGCGATTGAACAGTGTGAAGGGTATGACACATCCTTTATTTTCAATAAAAAATTACTGAAATCAGAAGTATATAGTCTAAATAGCTGATGAAACTGAGCCCTCAAGATCTGAGGTATGAAACTACTGCTGCCGAAGAAAGACAAAAGGAAGGGAGGAGAAATAATATGTTTGGCCGGGTCATTGAAACTAAAGGATTTCTATGCAGCTGTGATGGATGGGTATTGTAAGATATGCATCCTGGAGATCTAACCTGACCATCCAGTCTTGTTGGAATAAGGAATCCCTAAGATGTAGTTTTGTTTCCATTTTGAAATTACAACATAGGGCTAGATGTAGGTAATCACAATTTACCGATTCTTAAATACCGAATTTTACCAATTCGGTAATTAAAAATCGGTAAATGGGATGTAGGTAATACATCGGTAACATTTATAGATTCGGTAATATTCCTTATTATCGAATCGGTAATACCGATTCGGTAATGAGGAATACCTTCCGATTCATTCCTATGGGCCTTGAGGCCCATAGGAATGAATGGGAAGCCATTCACTATTACCGATTCGGTAAATACCGAATCTGTAATAGCGGGAGCATATTCAAGGGTGGCAAGGTGTCACATTGACACCCTGTTGCACCCCTGAATCGTGTATGTGTGCACATGTGGCGCACATACATGCCCTAAGGGCATGTATGTCTGCCACATTGTACTTCTAAAAAAGCAAATAATTGCTTTTTAAAGGTATTCGGTATTTACCACCAACTTGTAGTTGGTGGTAAATAACGAATCCTTAAAGCAAAAATGCACTCACTTGAGTGCTTCCTACATAGGTTTTAAGGATTCGGTAATTTACCAATTCCTTAAAATAAGGAATCAGTATTTTACTGATTCCTTAAAATAACGAATCAGTAAATTACTGAATCCTTATTTAGAGCTTCCTACATTGAAAAGGGCTAAATACTGGTCGGTAACGGGAAAATCAAAAAAATAAAGTGAGTAAGGTAGGGTCAATTGTAGAAGGGGAGGTAATATTAGGGGACAACAAAGGACTAGGACATTCTGATTTCAGTTTGCCCCTGGTTTATTTGTCTAATGGCAAGTGCAGTCTGGAAGAAATGCAATTGTCCACATGTTCAGCGGGAGACTATATTGGGGATATCACGTGCCATTCGTCCACCACACCCCTCCACCACAAAGACACTTTACAAGAACTTGGTGTTCACTGCGTAGCCAATTTTATAAACCATAATATCCCATTACTAAACATAAGGAGGCGTAGTATACATCTGCACCACAGGTTACCATGTATTTACAATTCGTCAGCTCTAGATCCACTCAAGGCGTGTTGTACCAGCAGGACACGACCCAACCCCTTTCCACTTCGTCCATATGAGATACCATGTTGCTTCATCCAAGCATCGGCTACTAGGGTAGGGCCGGAGAGTCCAGGACCACCAGTAGGATGGCCCCCTCTCCAGCCAGCCCATAGCCCCAATGACTGCCTCCCTGTTGCAGGGTCGGGCAGTTTCCGCCAAAAGAAGTCCCCCGGCCTTTTCCTCTTGTCCGGGACCCCGCCACAGGGCAAGTAGCCCACTGGCGCTCTTGCCCTCCCCACCAAGCTGCCTCACCTTCCAGTTTTGATGTTCCGGGCTATACTTTTTGAATGCAACTCCATAGCCCCCAGTATAGTTTGGACAAACAGCTCCAATCCTGCCATGGACAGCTGCAATCCCTCTGTCCGATACAAATTCGAGTTTAATGCTTGCAGCATACAATGCCTAATAGGATGAATTTGGAAACCCGCAATAGTTTCGCCACCTCTCGATTCAGTTTTCCCACAGACGTGTTCACTGCGGCTGAAGACACACCATTACCGCAGACTCTACAAGTGAGCACCTCTGACCACAAGATAGTGGTGTCTGGAAATACTCTCCTGATCCATGAGAAGGTAGAGAACAGGGCCTCCCTCACTCCCCTCCTGCCTCCTGTAATCATATTTTCACCTCCCGAGTGAATTACCAACACATCTGGAATGGGCATACCACTGTCCAGCGCACTCTGCAAATGGGCTGCGACGTCCTCCACACGTTGCCCATCAATACCTAACCAATTATGGTTGACTCCCATGGCCCTTTGCATTCCCAATTCTCCGGATTCGTTGAACCATTGACATGCTCTGTGTATAACCGAATCTCCACACCAGCATACCTGCGTCCCCTTACTTGCCACCACTGTATGTAAGACCAAGACAAAAGAAAGAAGAGTGGCATAATTACCAAACTGCAGAAACCCCTGGCTCCTAACTACACCAGCTGTGGTCTGATGTAGCGCTCAAGACAAGACGAACTCCATCTGCCCACCTTCTCTATTGCCTCCGAAGATAGACCCAAAGTAGCTGCTGTGGTAGCCGCCCCAATTCAGAAAGAATGTGATGTGAAATGAGTTGTCTCCTCCCCCAACAGTTCCAACGCACGTTTACACAATCGCGTGAACTGAAATCGTGTCAGAGGTATGCTATCTGCATGCACAAGGATCTTATCCTCCCAACACCAAGGCCTCATCAGCAGATACCTCACCACCAACACCACCGGGCAAGAACAAGTCCCTTGCACTGATCTTAGCTGGACCCAAACGCTTTTCCCTAGCGGGTCCGTTTTAGACCTCCTTACTCTGACCTGCAGTACGTCAGCGGCCACCAACACATCACTCATGCCAATCCCTCCTTTTCTGTCCATCTTAGAGCTCGATACAAGCTCCGATATCCTGAATGTTCCGAAAAAGGCTAAGGAATACGCTAATCTCAGCAGATGTACTTCATATGACGACCAACACACCTGAGGTAATACGCTCAAGATATTTACCAACCTACTGGCATCTATGGGTCTCCTGTTATCCTTCATGCTTGGAGGCAGCCTTTCCCAACCTTTTACAGTCCGCCTAACTCTAACGTCCTTAGTAGGATCAGTGCCAGGACTACCGACATGCTGTCTGACCAAAACACAATGCGCTTGTTTTCTAGTAAAGCGCACCAAACCTGAAGAGCTACAACAATGAGAAACAACTCTAAAAACGTAATATTGCGGACCAATCCCATCCTGACCCACTCCGCTGGACAATGCTGCATACACCACCTTGATCCTAGCACTGCACCGAACCCAACACTGCCTGCTGCATCTGTGTAAAGCTCTAATTCATCATTCACCTGTGCCGAGTGTTGCCAAATCACCAAACCATTGAAACACTCCAAAAACTCTCTCCACGTGACCAAATCATCCTTTACTTCCGCCGATAGCCTAGTGTGGTGGTGTTTTTCCCTTAAACCTGACATTGCCCTGGCTATATTCCTGGAGAAGAGCCGGCCCATAGGTATAATCCGTAATGCAAAATTGAGTTGCCCCACCAACACTTGCAACTGACGCAAGGTAACCTTGCGTGCCCTTAAACACTTATCAAAAGAGGTTTGAAAAGCCTTTATTTTGTCTCGTGGAAGTCTACAAACTCCTGCAATGTGTCTATCTCCATGCCCAGGAAGGTTATTCTTGTTGCTGGGCCCTCCATTTTTCTCCTCTGCCAATGGTACCCCCAATGCTTCCGCTATGCCCTGGAAGCCCACCAACGTCTCCTGACAAGCTGCAGAGTTAGGAGGCCCCATGAATAGGAAATCATCCAAGTAATGCACCACCTCTTGCGTTCCTACCACCTCCCGCACTGTCCATTCCCAAAAATTACTAAATGCCTTAAAAACCACACATGCAATGGAACACCCCATAGGCATACATAAGTCCATAAAGAAATTGCCATCAAACGTGAAACCCAGCAACCTAGTATCTTCCGGATGCACTGGCATCAGGCGATCAGGGCACCCTCACCCAACATCTGTAATTTTTTTATCGCCGCATCAAAGTGGTGTATTGCACTGCACACAATTCCGGATCTAACCCCTCGTTGACTGACTGGCCAGGTGGGCTGGATAAATTATGTATAAGCCAAAATTTCCCTACCTCCTTCTTCGGTACCAGTCCCAATGGTGAACAGACTAAGTCCTGCCTCTGCATTTGTTGAAAAGGCCCGCTACCCTCCCCAGCACTACCTCTTTCATAATTTTCTCTCGAGCAGCCCCCGAATTTCTTAACACTGAATTCTGATTGCGCGGGGGAACTGCAGAGGGGAGGGCACTAGACGGGATACGGAAGCTAAATTTGAAACCTTGATACAAAAATTCTTCCTCGGCCCCCCTCTGATATCCTGTGAGCAGGCGGGCCAGCACAGGCAGGCGTATAGGAGTGAGCAAATTTCTATGATGATTGTGGCGGGCGGCCCTTGGGTTGCACATTGACAGGGGTGCGCTGTTCCTGGGGCTTCCCCACCTTTTTGAAACACTTAATCTCTGGGTGCCCGAGCATACCGCAGAAGGAGCATAGGTGCTTGAACCTACATGCTCCTCCCCTATTACAGTCGCCCTTGTTGAACTGCCAGCATGCTTGCTTCTTATCCCCTGTTCCCTTGTCTCCACGAAAAGAATTAGTGGGCTTGCTGACCGGCACTGCCGAATAAAACTCCCCATGCCATATATTAATTTCCCGCTGGTCCCATGCCATATATTAATTTCCGCTGGTCCCATGCCACTTCCGGTCTCACCTCTTTCGTCTGCCTAAATTTCGTGTCATATTGCAACCAGGCCGTCCCCTGAAATTCAGAAGCTGCCCAATGAATCAAAGACATGTAGCTTATCAACTGGGCCGCCAAAGTGGGAAACCGCTAGACCATGATTGCCACATAGATAGCAAAACCAGTCACCCAATTCTTTAACGACCATTCCACCAACACTTTTTTCTGTTTCAATTCCCCTTCTTTGCCCGCTCTGGTCTTACCAGGGACCACCCCTGCATTAATCAGGCCAAAAACGTCCACATATTCACCCTTGAAAATCTTCTCCTTGGTTTCCGCTGGCACGTGCCAAGTTATAATTGCTGATGGTGACACTGCCAAAGATGCGGAACCGTATAACACCGGGCTGTGAGCAAGGGGGGTCTGATCCGATACCACCGTCGCCGGGGAATACCGCTGGCGTCCCTGCCACCGCCCCCACCCCTGCAGCCCCTATATTACTCACTGGTCCCTGAGTCGTTGTAGTAACCACCACCGGTGATTGTACTATCCCTCCTGACTGGACCCACACTTGGGCAACCCCTCCCCCTTGTTGCGCGACTACTGGCACTGGGGCATGCATGTTGCCCTTTGGAACCTGCGCGGTAACGCTTGCCGCATCCACCACCTACCCCTGCGTAGTCAAATTTGGTTGAATATTAGCTGCGGCCGGCCCTAGCACTGGGGTTGGCGCCACGCTCTGTGCAAGCCCCCCCCAAAGGAGACAACACACTCTCCACCAAATCCTTCTGAACCACAGCGATAGCAGTCTGTACATTGTCCATCAATTCACAAAAAGATCCCTGTACCAAGGACAGATATTGTTGTCTATTTACTCAACATGAGTATACACTGTTCTGGAAATATTACTACAATTTGCCAGAAACAACCCCCTTTCTCTTCACAGTGAGGTGTGTTTTCTCTAATGCCTTGCTGTCCACAACAAACCAATGTTTGTATCTAAAAGACCTAAAAAAGTTTCAGGGTGGCAATCAACTCAACGTGCCCAATGATGTCTGCCCTCAATCAGACAGTACATCCACCCACAATCAAACAGATAAAGAAAATGAAAAAATGTGTGGTGGGAAGGAAGGCACCTCACGGGCGAACAACCCTCGGGGAACTTGGCAGATGTTACCAATTCTATGCCCCTTTCTCATCATCGGTTGCCATTCCAATCCCAAAAGAAATGAGTCTACAAAACATAGAAAAAGTACAACACAAAAGCACAAGATGCGTGCAAGAGGTGCTAGACAGAAAGCTTACATCAATAGCTCACTGATGTGACCAACATAGAAGAGTGACATAAAATCATCAGACACACTCACTATATATCTTTATTCTTCGTATTAGTGTGTACTGGTGAATTAAAATGGCTGGTAGCCTAATAGTGCATACCACTACCTGATACCGACATGTTTCACTGCCCCAATGCTTTTGGCAGATTCATCAGGGTATTAACACTCGGTCACTGCACCGATTTTGGACACCTCTTTTTGGACACTGTTGAGTTGAAAAAAACACACCCATAAAAGACCATTAAAAACCTTTTCTGAAACCAATCTGGACATCTTATTCTCTAGAAAAATGAGGTCGGAATGGGGGACATTTACCCTGAATCAGCCCTGTCCTCTCATACCGGCTGATCAAGCCACCGTCCACTTCATTTTCTGTCGATTGATGCATCAATCTGCAAATAATGAAACCACAAACCAGTTTTTGGAACCAGCACCGGTTTAATGTCAAGGTGCTCGCTGCAAGGCATATTCCTAAGCCGATTGGTTCACACTCGGCCCTGCTATGAAACTAGTGTCCCTCATCAAGACAACAGTCCGGGGCAGTACCAATACATACCCCTGTAGGCGGACTGGTTTGCTCCCATGAGGCGGCGGTGCTGCGAAGGGTTCACAGCGCCGGCGCCAATGTACTTCAAACGTTAACCGTAATCCCAGTATCTCTACCTCCTTACTAGGCACGATTATTTACACCCTTAACCCTTATCCTCACCGTACAGCTTCGTAGCCCGGACCTTCAATCATCCCAGGAACGCCGTGTACTCGCTGCTGATGTTATTTAACTGAATGTTGATTGCAGCGAGACCGGGGGTGTCCAGTCACGTGAATTACCGAGCATGCTCAGAATCGCTTACTGGTGTGCACACAAACAGGCGCCATCTTAGAGTGGAGTGTAGTTTTAAGTATATATGAATAGCATTTACTGGTGTTATAAAGAAATAGACCTCAAACCAATGCCGCTTTAATTTATTGTAAATTAGATACTGCGCGCACCTATGTACTTAGTAAATGGCATATTTTATATAGTTTTCAAATGATATCAAAACTATTGGCTTTATAGGGAGAGAGGGTACGAATCCTGGAGACCTTAGACATGCAGTCATATTGTGTATATTACTCCCCAATTCACAAGATACAAAAACTAGGTCATATAATGCCAAATTATTTTCATTGCAAGGTCGGTGTGGCTAATCCACATACACCTGTCTACCTCAATATGGACAGCAAAAGGCACCTGTGTATGTAAGAAGTGTATTACTAATCTAGGGGACACTACCCATCAAAGTATGGCATATAGGGTTTATTTCAATCTGTTCCACTCAATAATCTCATTCAGACCCTGTGTGTCACTATGTTCTCTGTAGATCCATCTCGCTTCCTTGTTCAGCAACACTGCCTCCATATTCTGTGGGTTGCCCTTCACTGTTTCAAGCACAGTCCAAGTAAAGCCATGTTTTTCTTTGTTACAGTGCTGGACCAATTTGGTAGTAAGTTTACCTGACTTGATGGTGCTCAGGTGTTCCTGAATGCGTACTTTAATTTTTCGTGTGGTCAGGCCAATATATTGGAGACCACAGCAACATTGTCCATGCCTGGCCCACTGCCATCGCCTCACCTGCCATGTTGGGTCGTGAGACCGCAACCTGCGTGACCTTCTCCTGATGCATGTCCTTAAAACGACTTAGCTTCCACCTTATGCACTTCGGCAAGGAAGGCTTCTGCTGCGCGCCCGTTCCTGCATCCTGAGCCAGGGTCTTCAACACCCAATCTATACCTCCTTTCTTCGCGGCCTCCCATAACCCCGCCAAGGACCGAAAATCCTCTGCTGATACCGGGGCATCCTTGCCCCCCTGAGTCTGTTTCGGCGGCATCCTGACTACTAAAGAGATAGATAGAGTTAGAGACTGCACACGTCCTTTCATTTCTCCAATGAAAGTCCTTGATCCGGCGCGCGTCCTTTCTGATATGCCATTCTACACCTCCCTGGGCCGAGCACTAGAGATACTTACCCCCCTAGTCTCTCCCTACCCCATGCTACATGCATACATAGATTTTGATTGCCCCCCATCCCCCACGGGATGTTCAGCATACCTACTGGCTAAATACCCCGGGGTTATCATGCGCCTCCCCAAGCCATTGACATTCCTTGCCATGCATCATAAAACCTTGCTCTCCCATGCCATGCTGCATGATTGCATGCTTTGCGCCACTTACTTCTGGTCTCAAGCTTAGCATGATCCTTGTTCCCCTGTGGGTTGCATTCCAATGCCTATTTCCTCTAATTATTTATTTATTTTATTATTAATTTATTTTCATTTATTTATTTATTTGTTTGTTTATTTATTTATTTTCATTGATACTCCCCCCCCCCCCTACGGATTCCACTGCCTTCGCGTCGCACCAAGAGCGCACCCTGGCGCGTAACACCCTCGTCTTGCTTTACACTCACTATTAAAAGCACTGAGACTGTGACACGCTCACCAGACAGGACGACAAACCCACCCTGTTAACGGGCCACTATGAATGACTGGGACCCTCGCTTCTCCCAGCAAAGAGAGGTGTGTGCGAGGGAAATATTTATGTTTTCATTTTTTAACTTTTTTTTTAATTGCCGCCTTGTACGCATCATCGCGGTGGATGCCGAAAACCCACACACTAACACTTCAAAGTGCTTCCCACCTTATTTACACCGAGCCGCGCTTCCCTGCTAAGAAGCAGCACTTCCAACGAGACACGCCTATCACTTCCCGCATTGCCGCTCAGCGCGCTCCGACAGAAAAACCCCTAATCATTGCCCTGCAGAGTTAACTGATGTGATCCTACTCCCCGTTGTCTCCTATTTATACATGTAGCGTTAACATTTTGTATACCCTGCTGATCAATAACAAACACGGAGGGAATAAGGTCCAAGGGAATATTTAAAGACCAGGTACACAGTTATACCCTGCTGATCGCCACTAATTAAGCTTTCAAACCGCACCGTTTAACCAACGCGAACCGACCCTGCCCCCACACCACATAATTTCCACCTAGTACTTCAAAGGGGCTTCTCAGAACACACACCCACATGATTCCCGCTGCAGGCTTTTCCCCGCGCTAACCTGTATTGAAAAGCGCCCCTACGTACGCTGTGATTATAATTGATGCAATTGACATCCTATTGATGCCCTGCAAGCTTCTCCACTACGCGTGAGGCCCCCTCACCTTTACGAATCGCCGAAAACGCCGCCGGGCCCAGGCAGCTACCCCAAGCCAACTGCTCCTGCTGCGCCTTTCTGCCCACTCTGGGAGGCGAGAGGACAAAGAGGGCTACTGCCTTGATTCCAGCTATTTTATCACCCACGGGGAGGGACCGCCAATGCACCTCCTTCTTTACTCGCATTTAAGGTGACCCTCCCCTTGCCCACTTTCAGGGAAACGAAACCGTTCCCTCGGCTCTAAATCCCACTAAAGGCACCCCTCCCCTAGACGCAGGGTGGTGCCTCTAATTCCATTGAGTTAGGACGGTGTATAAAGCCAGATTCAAACATATGGATGCCTTCTGCATCTAGGATCATTTTTGTCACAGAGGGAGAGCACAAAAGTTTGGGTTTTTTGGCAGGAGGGGAAGAAAAAGGATCAAAGGTCCCAAAAGTATCTTTATCGTCATCCGTGTCCTTTGTAGCCATAATCTGAGATATAATAATCTTTGAAAACTTTACCTGTGTATTTTCATTTCTAACTTTGCACTTAGAAGGTGTCTTGGTATTCCCCTCCTTGTTTGGAGGCCTGGGAGGAACGACGTCCTCATCCATGTGTGAAGGAACCTCACTAGTCATAAATGTAACTTGAGGAGAGGTGGCGGCTGAATGCACCGTCTTTGGAATTTTACGTAACGCAGTGGCTTTGCTTTTTCTGCTTTACCCACAGAATGGGGCAATAAATGTCTTTGACATAATAATAATCACAGAATTTGCAATATTTCTTTTTATTTTTTACATTTTATTCATAGAGGCTGCCACAACCGGTTCAACAGAGGAATGTATACATTCATTCAAGTCATTTTCAAAAGTTTCCCCATCTGTCAAGCTCCATATTAAATGAGCAACAAAAATCACACTAGTTAAGTAACAAACCAGTAAGAAAGGGGTGAAAATGTGAAGGGTAATGTAGAAACAGCCGGTCCCTCTCGATGGGGGAGTGGAGACAGGTAGAAGGGGAGGGAGCTTGAGATGGCAGAGAGAAGGCCACAACCGCGGGGAGTGGCTACCGGAAGTGAGGAGAGACCTCGGAGGGAAGCTGCAGGTCCAGGGCTCCAAAGATATCAGCAGCAGAGTCGAAAGACCAAACAGGAAGGCCTCACAAACGGCTAACGGATGCTGTATACAGCTGAGCTGCACAAAGGGAAAAGCTTTGCAGAGGAAAAGGGACGAGTAGCACAAATTTCTCCTTTTCTCTGTGCTTAGGCCTGTTGTGTGCTCAAACAGTGCACCCCCAGCCACCATGTTATGTTCACAAGCCAGCAGGCCAGCCCCCCTGCCTCCCTCCCTCCTCCCCAGCAACAGGGATTTTCTACATCAGAGGGTGCTTCTGTGAGCTGTTTAAACTGTATTTACTGGGCCTGTGCACTTCGTTTTTTGGCCAGAAGGGGGAGTAAAGCTTTATTCAAACAGTACTGTTAGATTTCGAGTTAGTGAAGCCTTTACCTGCTTAAGTCCAAAGTTGTGGATTGAGCCTGTCTGTCTCCTAGGAGATTCTGAACAGGAGCAAGCAGCTTCCAACTCCCTGGCTAGCAAACCTTGTCTGAGGTGGCTGGGACCTTATATGGTGTGCTGGTGGTTGGCACATGTGTACACTGATTGGTGGTTGTATCTGGTGTTTCTATTGGGTTAGGGTTAATGTCCTCATTGGTTGGGTATTTGAGGGTTCTGATTGGTTTCTCGGTCTGTGATTCAATCGTTGCAGGGTTGGGACTAGGGCTAGGGTTCGGATTTCTATAGTAAGTAGGTACTAGGGCTTCCTGTGTTATTGGTTGTTAGGAGTAGGGTGGGACTAGGGCTAGGGTTAGACCTTTAATTGGAAGTAGCTATTTAGTGCTTCTGTTGTGATTGGTTGTTGGACCAGTTGTGGGACTAAGAGTAGTGTTAGGCTTTCTATTGGAAGTAGGGACTAGGGCTACATGTACCATTGGCTGCTTGGACTTGGGTTGGGACTAGTGGTAGGGCTAAGGCCTTTATTTGAGGTAGAGATCAGGGTTTTTGAACTGATTGGGTGCTTGGACTAGGGTTAAGATTGGCTGCAAGGTCCTGGTCTCCTATTGGTTCTAGATGTTAGGGGTAGTGTTGTGATTGGATAGTGTTAGGGCTAGGGTTCCCATTGGCTGAAGGGGGTCACCTGATTACTAGGGTTATAAAAGGCCAGGCTTAGGGCGTCTCAGCCCAGGCGTTGAGGCTAAGGGTGGAGAGGACACAGAAAACGCCAGCTGCAGCCTGAATAGAGCTGCACAGTTTTTCACGATGCTGCAGGAAGAAAAGCACTTACAACATTCGGACGGCTCCCGGACGTCATGAGCACACGCCTACTGTGACTCATGGCGGCAAGGAGCCGTCATGAGCACGAAGGAGTTAATCTCCTCGATAGAGATTTCTAAACAGGTTTTGAGTACTTTGAAAAAAGGAGTTGAAAGTCTCCCTGCATAAATAAACTAAGGAAGCGCTGTTCATTATGCAAATGTAATGAATTGGCAACAGATCATAAGGCAGGATCGGGCATCAGATTTCTTGGCTCTCCTTGCCATGTGACTTCTTCAGCTGCACACTGTTTATTTACTTGTTTACATTTTTAAACTAAGCCAGACACTTTTTCAATACTGGGAATGACAGAGACTGACTTAAGGTGTCACAAGACAGCTAGGCACTGAAATCGACCCCAGAGCATGGACAGTATACGGCTATACACCTGGTCCTCCCCATGAATTAATTAATAAAGCCATTTGTTGTGATTTTTTTACAGTCAAATGTTTTGCCAAGTTTCACTAAGGCCAAAGAAAGCTACATGGCATTTCAAAATCCAATACTTTTTGTTTATGTGTTTTGAAAACATGCAAGCCGTGCGTAAACATGCACTTTTTATTTATAGTCTTTGCTTACGAAAAGCAAGGCAGGTAGTAACTGCGCCTCTTTTACTGCCAGCCTTGCGTCTCACAAGCAAGGACTATAAGTAGAAAGTGCAAGTTTACGCAGCATTTGCAGGTTTTCAAAACACATAAATAAAAGACATAGGGGCATATTATCGAGACCAGCGTTAAAATTATCACCTCTTTAGCGGCAGGAAACTGCTGCTAAAGCGGCGATAATGGGCTTGATAATATACCCTTGAGAATTCCTATTAAAGCCCATGTTCACACCAGAACATAGGCTTCTGTGGGAATTCACAAAGGCATATTATCAAGCCCATTATCGCCGCTTTAGTGGCAGTTTCCTGCCGCTAAAGCGGTCGATACTTTTAATGCTGTTTCTTGGTAATATGTACCATAGTCATTTGCAATGCCAACAGCTCAAACTCTCGCAAATGCGAGACCTATTGCATTGCAATTGCTTGTTAAATTGTGTGTTTGAAAATGCCACTTTTAGAAAGTAGGTATTTTCTTGTTTAACCATTCTGTGTGCCTCTGCCTGTTTGTGTATTGACTGTCTGGTTTTGGAGTGACAGGGGCTGGGGATGTGCATTCACTGTAGACAGACACTGGGGGGGTTGAGGTGTGCCTGGATGACGCTGAGCTGAGTGGACCTTGGCTGAATTTAGAGTACTGGGAGGAGATTTCCTTGCATCAGAATAGGGCCTGTCGCTCTTGCACAATGCTGTTCCCACACCCTGTGGTCAAATTGCACCAGTAAGGACAGAACTGGTTTGGACTGGGCTCAGAGACCCTTGCACAAAGAGAACAAAGACAAAATAGTGCATAAGTAGTAGGCATTAAACCACAGAACTTTAGATCACGTCTGGACTCAAGAGGAACCTTTGCCAAGGAGAAGAGCTGAAGAGCTCTAAGGAGAAGTACTGCCACTTTGCTGTGTGCTGTGTGGGATTGGCCTGCAGTAGGTGTTTCTGAGGAAAGGACGAAGACTAGAGCTTTGCTTTGAACATGCTTGAAGACGATCTCCAAGGGCCTGTGTGAGCTGGCCTCCTGTACTGAAGTCTCAGGCACACAAAGACTTCAACTCCCAGCTCCCCTGAACTCTTTTACTGAGAGTTCTGACCTGCCAGGAGGTGCCTTTTCCAGTTCTGGTCCTCTGGAGGTTGGGCTTTCTGCTGTAAGATGAAAGAAACCTAAAGAACTAAAGAAATCAATGCATCACTCTTTCTGCGTTTGGTTTTCTGCTACAGCACCGTTATGCGAGAAAACATCTCCATGCATCACTGCGCCGGGGCAAAACTGATGCAGCGCCTGTCGCTGTAGCAAGAACTGATGCTTCAAGGGATCGTAGTGAAGAGACTGACACAGTGCCTCTGGACGCCGTCGCATTGATCACTGACACATCCCGGATTTCCACACATCGTACCTGTGCTGCAAGTTTTCCTGACGCATCACTTGTGGACCAGAACCATCTTGGAGTCGGTGCTTCACTTCCCCCTACAAACCGGATTCGACGTATCACTTCTCCTTGGTGCAGCATAACTGTTGGATCGCCTACCCAAGGTCTCAGGAACTGACACATCACTTTGTTTCTCAACACTTCCCATCTCTGTGGATGTTTGGCCTTGTGAATTTTAACGCATGTGCAGGTACTTTGTGAGAAATCACGCATCCATAGTTTTCTATGGATCAAGTTGTTTGAAACCTTTTTAAAGTCATATTCTGATTGCTTGTGTGTCTGATTTTTTGTCACTTTGGTCTTGTTGAGTTTAGATAAAGATACTTTATTTTTCTAAACTGGTGCGGTGTCCAATTATGGTGTTATCACTGTATTACTGTGTGTTTTGAGTACAAAAACGTTACACATTGCCTTTGGGTTAAGTCTGTCTGCTCGTGCCAAGCTATCCAGGGGGTGAACATGGGTTATCTAAAATATGTGCATACCCCATTACCCTGGCTTGAAGCAAGGGTCCCTATTTGGACATAGGTACCTATCTCTGCCAACTAGAGTCCCTCATTTCTAACAGATTCATTCTATAGATATGTTTTGACATGAATATTTTATATACTCACCTTGTACTAAGCATAATATCCAGATTACTGTATGGTTCTGCATGTACAAGTTTGCTCAGAAATAAACATATTGAACTTAAATATTCATTAGGGGTGTTATTCTATGGGGGTGTGGCTTACGCGCCGGCGTGTGATGGCGCTGCCTTGCTGAGCTCCGGAACGACGCGGGAATACCGACTGCTTTCTTCATATTCTTTCTGCACACGGAGACCGGCAAACGGCATTTTTACACGGCGGAACATGGTCCCCGTGTATTGCGAGCAGCAGCAGCGCTCGTAATTGCCGCTTTCACATCTTTTTACCGCTGCACCTTCTCTGAGTACTACGGGACGCGGGTGGCCGCCATTTTGTGCCGTCGCGCTCGCGTCCCGTTTTTTTTTGACATTTCTACCGTCATAACAGCCAGTTGGCTGCAACAATGCTCATGTTCTAACAAGGTATGTGCCTAAATATGCGCAGCATGCTCCCATCACATTTTCCTGACTTTTGGCGCCAAAGTTCTCCTCAGGACTTCTGATTTTCCTAACAATACTTTTCGGCGGCCATTTTGTGGTGCTCCCTGCGCTGTGCTCCATACCTTCCTTTCATATGCTCTTAATCCTGCGTGTGACATTAAATAAGTCTCCTGGGTCCTATGTTTCATGGACGCTTTGCTGTTTCTTTGATGCCATATTCCTGGATGGTTCTTTTGGCTACGCATGGATTTGATTTTTACTGCTTCTCGACGCAGGTCATGTAGGTTTGAGGTATTGCTTCTCCAGTGCTACGTGTTACCTCTTCTATGACCTCTCCTTTCCAGTATTTCTTCTACCGCTACATATAGGGTCTCAACACCTTTACCACTGCGGTTTGGCTTCCATTCCTGCGGCCCTCCTAGTTTGCCCCTCTGTTGGCAACATGTCTCAAGACGCAGGCCATGCGAGAGCGTCTGTCACCGGTACCAAACCGAAACGCCCTAAGAATGACCCTCCATCTCCAATTCGCTCCTCACAGACCCCCGTGCTGGATTCTATTCTAGAAGAGGTTTGTGGCTTACAACCTTTCATGGTGGCAACGAATGAGAAGCTCAAGCAGATAGAAGACAGATGGGTCGTCATGGAAAACAAAGTCCTGCAACTAGAACAACGCATCAGTGACGTCCAGGATGTCTCCACGAAGATCCCTATTCTTGAAAAGGAGATACAGCAGTTGAAACTTCACACAGAGGACCTTGAAAATCGTAACAGGAGGAATAACCTCTGTATTTATGGTGTTCCGGAGTCCCTTGGGGAGGGCGACATGGTATCCTTCATCCGCAAATTTCTCTACGAACTTTTGGAACTCCAACCAGAATCTACTCCTCTAAACATACAGCGTGCTCATCGTCTGGGACGTCCAACGTCTAACCCGACCAAACCTAGAGGTATTATCCTGCTTTTTCTTGAATTCACCGAATTGATGACTGTTCTTAAAGCTGCAAGATCAAAACGTCGCCTCATTTGGTCGGGCCACACCATCTTCATAGCCCAGGATTTATTGAATGCTACGAATGCGCGTCGCAAGGAGTTCCTCAATCTGCGTCCACGTATGAGGGAATTAAGCATTCAATATGGAATCCTACATCCTTGTCTCTGCAAAATAACCCACAATGGTCGCTCCCGTACCTTTGATGATCCACAGAAGCTTCGAGAGTATCTACAAACCGTCTCTACTTCCACGATGGACACTAATGACTGAAACTAAATCTTTTCTATTTTTTGCATTCACTTTTCTTATGTCTTGACGACTGTTGTGGCCTTGTCCCGGTCTCTTTCTTGTCATTATTTACTACGACTTTTCTTCTTGTTGATTATATCCTATCTATATTCCCGCGTTTTCCTCGCTCTGTAGGGTAGGCGCCCGTGTTGGCGTCTCCATGCTCCTGCTATCTAGGTATTCTCTTTTTTCTCAGATCTGGCGTCTTTGCCTTGATCTGTTCCTTATCTATTTCCTTCTTTTTCTTTCCTTTCTTTTTCTTCTTCTTTTCACAGGCCATTCATGTTTATCCCTTGCTCATTTATGTTCCGTTCTCTTCTTTGTGTCACTTATTTCCTTTCTTATTGCGAACTCCAGTACTCCTCATTGTTCCTCCTCACTTTTCCTAATCACTGTGATGCCTCCTCATCTATTGCTTCTCTATATTTACCCGATATGTACTGCCTTTGTTTATATTTCATATTTGACTCTCATTTCTAACATGTTTGTCTCCATTGTCTCTCCCTGTAGTTCCTTACCTGCAGTGTATTGGACCCAGTTGTCACCCTCCTCCCTTGCCTTCCATCATGTGTAACTTTGTAACGTGGAATGTTCGTGGTCTCGGCAACCCTGTTAAACGTCAAAAGGTATTGTCCCATTTATCCAAGTTAAATGCTCAGATTGCTTTTCTCCAAGAAACGCACTGTACAGATGTCGAATCATTGAAACTTAAGAGGGCTTGGGTGGGTCAAGTTGTATTTTCCCCTGCTATTGATAAAAAAGGAGGTGTTGCTATATTATTTCGTAAAGGTTTGGATGTTCAAATTCTCTCTACTCAATCAGATGATGAAGGTCGTTGGGTTATGTCAAAAGTGACTATACAAAACAAAACTATGGTGCTCCTCAATATTTATGGTCCTGTCCGACCAGACCCTAAATTTTGGACTGATGTCAAAATCCTCATTTCCTCCATTGACTGCCCTAACATTGTCTTAGCTGGCGACCTCAACCAATGGTTAGACCCCTTTTCAGATAGACTATCTTCCTCTAAATTCCAACCTGACAAGACACATAAATCCTTCCAATCAGCCATTGCCTCACGTCCCCTCTTCGATGTGTGGAAAACATGTAATCCTAATTCACTCGAATATACATTCTACTCTAATGTTCACCGCACCAGGTCCAGAATTGATTATATTCTAGTCAGCAAATCCCTTCTCCCTGCGATTCAGAAATCTGAAATTGGTTCTATTTTTCTTTCGGATCATGCACCTGTTTATGCCACTTTTGACCTAGCCCAAACCTCCTCCTCTTTCAATCGTTGGAAATTTAACACTTTCCTTCTCTCTGACTCTGTATTTATGTCTAAAGTTAAAGGTTTCATATCTGAATACTTCTCCCTCAATTTACCCCAGGACACGTCAGTTTCAAATAACTGGGATGCTTTTAAAGCTGCTTTACGAGGTTTCACAATCTCTTATGTATCCAGGAAAAAGAAACTCAACCGTGCAAAATACACTACCCAACTTTCCAACATTAAGACCCTAGAACACTATTACTTTTCGTCCAAGAATCCTGACGCTCTCCTCCAACTTATCAAAGCCAAATCTGAACTCAATCAAATTGCCACTGTTGAAGCTTGCAATACCCTCTTGAAGGTTAAATCCAAATTTCATGGGGGTCAGAATAAAGCGGGGAAAATGCTAGCAAACTATCTCAAAATTAAATCTGAGCGAAAATCAATTAGCTCTATTCTCAATGAAGACACCAATACAGCGGTTTCCTCTGATGAGGATATTGCACAAGTTTTTCATAACTACTATAAACTCCTGTATACTGATGATACACATCCTGATGATGATGACCTCTCCCGTTTCTTCGAAGACCTTCCTCCTCCCCCATCTCTCCCTACCGAATTCCATCAACTAGAGTCTGAAATTACCCCTCAGGAAATCCTCAAGGCAATTACCTCCCTCAAGAAAGCGAAAGCCCCTGGTCCAGATGGTCTCCCAATTGAATTTTACGCCAACATGCATTCTATTTTTGTCCCCCATCTTTTACAACTTTTTAACTCCTTTATTGCAAATGCTAAAGCATCTGGCTCATTTTTGGACGCCCTAATAGTCATAATCCCCAAACCTGACAAAGACCATTCCCTGTGTAAAAATTATCGCCCCATTTCCCTTATTAATTACGATTGTAACATTTTTGCCAAAATTTTAGCGGCCCGCCTCGAATCCCTTATTCCTCTACTAATCACAACCGATCAAGTTGGCTTTGTGAAAGGTAGACTTGCAGCTGATAATGCCCGTGTTTTTGCCAATATTATTTCCCACAGTAAACAATTCAAAGCCCCTCTAGCTGCCCTATCCATTGACGCTGAGAAAGCGTTTGACCGAATTAATTGGAAATTCATGTTTAAAGCTTTACAGTGGTTTGGATTTGGTCCCCACTTCATTTCCTTAGTTAAACTACTTTATTCTGCTCCCCGTGCTAGTGTTTTTGTTAATAATCAATTCTCAAAATTTTTCCCCTTATCCAGAGGGACAAGACAAGGTTGTCCTCTTTCCCCTTTACTCTTTATTCTTTGTCTTGAACCGTTCCTCATTAGAATCTGCTCTAACCCCCTAATTCAGGGGTTCAAACAGTCATCGATTGAGACAAAAATTTCAGCATATGCCGATGATGTCCTGGTCTACATGGCTAACCCTGTCTCTTCCCTTCCTCCATTTTTATAAGAAGTCCGCTTATACTCCTCTGTTTCTGGTTATAAACTTAATCTCTCTAAAACGGAGGTCCTACCCCTCAACTCATCCTGTTACCAATATATGTTTGCATCAACTGATTTTGCATGGTGTCCCTCCAAGATCAAATACCTGGGTATTTGGTTCTCCCCTACCTTGAGTGACACACTCAAACTGACCTTTACCTCCCTTACTCAAAAAATTCAATCACTCCTTCAATTATGGTCTCCTCTTTTCCTTTCATGGTGGGGTCCTTTAGACACCATCAAAATGATGATTTCCCCACATATTTTATACACTGTATCCATGCTTCCTGTGAAAATCCCTAAATTGTATTTCAATCGTCTGAACTCCATTTGCTCCAAATTTCTGTGGAATAATAAAAGACCTCGTATTGCCTTACATAAACTTATACGCCCAAAATCTGAAGGTGGGGTTCGCTTTCCTGATTTCCAATCCTATCATTCTGCCTTTTTAATAAAACAAGCCTTCTCATTGGCATTCGATTTCAATGATACCCCTCTACCCAGATGGATTGCTGTCGAAAGGTCCCTGTTAAAGGACTTTACTTTCCAACAATCCCTTTTCATGTCAAAGTGTTCATTCTTGGCTACACACCCTGTACTGAAATACTCACATACTCTACTGCATAATGTATTCTCGAAAGACTCGTCCCCCCTACAAACTTTTCTTTCTTCTAGCATATGGTATAACAAATATCTCAAGTACAAGGGTAAATCTTTCTATTTCAAGTACTGGAAAGAAAAGGATGTTATGTTTGTGTACCAATTTTTTTCTGATTCATCCATTATTCCATTTGATGTAATGCAAACTATGTTTGATTTACCTGCACATTTTCGCAAAGAATTTGATATTATTACTTCTGCCATTTTATCTCATCTATCTACCCTTCCTACTTTTGATTTCCTTCCTTCCCTTACTCCTTCCACTCCTTTATATCCTATGTTTACTCAACAAATCCCCAAAGCTGCTCTGATTTATAAACTGTTATTGGATAATGTTGGCCTTAGGCCTAAAACCGTTACTGAAAATGTTTGGGAAACTGAGTTATCTTTCTCGTTATCTGTTGATGTTTGGGATCGCTTATGGTCTAAACTGTTTAAGACTTCTATTTCAGCCCGTATTACTCAGTCACTTTTTTTTCTTTACCATAGAGCTCTTATTACCCCCGTAAGCATAACAAAATTCTCCCCTTCTTCCTCCCCCCTTTGTTGGTCCTGTTCCTCCCACCCAGGCACACTCAAACACCTATTGTTTGATTGCCCACCAGTTCTTATTTTTTGGAACTCAGTTTGGAAATATTGCATGCGTATTTTTCATTTCTCTGAACCATTTTCATCGTTGCATATTTTTTTAGGTTCCCTATCTGATGTTTTGGACTTACATTCGCATAACGCTAAATTGTTTGATCTTCTCATTGCAACTGCTTTCAAAGTAATTTTGTCTTGCTGGAAGGATAACTCTAAATTGTCTGTGCATACATGGTGGAATTTTGTATGTGATGAGCATAGAATTGCACTTGCCTCTTCTTCTTCTGTCGCCTTAAAAATTAAATCTGATCTTACCTGGCTACCTTTCTCCACCTTCTTATCCTCTTATCCCCCTCCCTAACCTTTCCTTCCTTTTTCTCTCTCTCCCTCTTTTTCTCTTTTCTTTTCTTTTCTGTCTCTCTCTCTCTACTATTTTCTTCCATTTCATATTTTTTCTAAACCTTTTTTCATCTCCACTTATCTTTCATGATTATCTCATATTGGTTCTGTTCTATGTCATGCTGTTATATTATGCTGTACTATTTTTCTTAACCAAAATAAAAACCTTATTAAACTGAAAAAAAGGGGTGTTATTCTATGACTGGAGATTTTGTGATGCAGCTTCTTCTTTTATGGTTTGCATTTCACAATCAGATACAGGTTGCAAATACCTGGTGCACAATTTGGGCCCACTATTTGTGACCTGAGACTTTTTACAATACTGCCTAAGGACCTTTGGCACAGATGAACGAAACCTTCCATAAAACAGAACCAATACACATAGGACACACACACCTAAATACGTTTTGACAATATTTCATGAAATTATAGAACATCGTTTTTCAAATAACTAACAGTACTGTTTAAACATCATGGTACTATAGCCTTTCAACACGTGACATCTTCCCATCGCCAAGAAACAGGGCATTCATAATTCATTAAATTCAATTAAGATAAATGTGGTTGTAGTGTACATAAGGGTACATACAGATGATTTTGTTCCAAATATAGGTGGAAAAGTGTACATATGTCTGCATCCCTCGTTGGCCGAACACCCAATGCTTTAATTTGTGTTCTGCATCAACTCGCGATTTTTGGCAAGAATGACGCCAGAAAATAAGTGTTCCATGGCAGAATCATGAACTGCACAAAGCATCGCTTCACACATGGCACCTTTTAGGGTCTAAGGTCATCACACCATGGGCCTCATTTATGAGGCCTTGCGTCAGTTTTGCGCTGCGGATGAGTCACTTTTTGTGACGCATCTGCGGCGTAAAACATGCGCCTTGTTGCGCCATATTTAAAAAGTGACGCATCTAGGTAGATGCGTCACTTTTTAAACCCCTGCACCACATTATACCTGCGTCAGGTATAATGTATGCAGAGGGGGCGTTCCCCCGCAAAAAGCCTCGTAACAGTGACGCAGTGAAATCTATGAGATTTCACTGCGTGACTTTTAGGATGCTGTTGCGTCAAAATCTTGCGCCTGCCTCACAGCAGGCGTAAGATTGACGCAAGCCCTTTCACATGGGGCTTTCCCCATGTGAAAGGACGCATTGCTGGAGATGCGTCACTTTTGTGACACACTCCAGCAATGCGTCACTTTTGCGCTTACAGATGCGTCAGAAATACTGACGTATCTGTAAGTCCTTGCGACATGATGCGTCATACATTAAATATGACGCATCATTGGTGTCGCAAGGAGTGCGCAGTGAAAAGTGACGCATCGCTGTTTTCACGCAGCGATGCGTCACTTTTCATAAATGAGGCCCCCAGTGTCTATGCTTTGTTTCTAAAAGTACTAAAAGCTAACGCTCGCAGTGTTTTTCTTAAACAAAACACAGAAAGCGCCACGACTTTACATATATTTTACTCTGGCGCTGCATCGAAATGATAGGTGCTTTAAAAACGGAATTGGAAACATAATCCGCATCTAAATTACGCAATGTTTTTAAAGTCTGAATTTCTACTCCTCTTCCCCTCTTTCGAGATTAAATGAACGAAAAGACCACAAAGTTGCTTTCCATATCAGTCTGGAAAATATCTTGCATCAAAAGAAAGGCATTTCCTCTGTAGATCTCCTGGCCCTGCTTTGGAAGAAATATATCAGGGCAGGGGACACTTTGCCAACAAAAATACAAGTCTTAATTAATAGCATCGATAGCAACGAAAGCTTGCGTGCACAGTTTTATCACGATTCACGACGCCCGCGTTATACATGGAAAATATTTGTAACCTGGCTAGTATTTCATATAGAACAGAATAATAAAACGGTGTGTTTTCATGCATCCAAACAAAATACCACGTGATCGTCTACCCAAGAATATCAATGATTTGTTTTCCATCTCTTATACTTTTTTCCAAATTTTGAAGAATTGGTACCAAGCTTGCTAAAGAAAAGTTGATATGACAGACAAACTCAGGTGTGGGGGGGGGGGGGGGTTCAGGTAGCGGATGCGATGGGGGGAGGGGGGTGCAGACGATCTTGTGTTAATCACGCTCTTGGACTCCCAAAGTTCTACGCACACTTTAGATATAAAGAACCATGTACATAAATATTCACAGCATTCCAGCATATTTAACAACTCGCTCTCCCTCTTTCCCTCTGCAACACTCAGGAATAGTATTATGCAGTTGCTGGAAGCCTTCTTGGGATTTGTGATCGTCAGATGTACTCCTTGCGCCATCTGTAAAGCTTCTCAAAGATGTACAAACATCTGTGTATATAATTAGAGGAGAAGACTTTCCAAACCACAGAACTTTTGGGCCCAGATGATGCTTTGAGCATAAGGGCGCGGTGGGAGAGAATTTGAAACTAGGGTAGAGGCTGGATAAAGGGAAGTTATTCACAGATCATACAAAGTATTCATTAG
This sequence comes from Lissotriton vulgaris, assembly GCF_964263255.1. Lineage (NCBI taxonomy): Eukaryota > Metazoa > Chordata > Amphibia > Caudata > Salamandridae > Lissotriton > Lissotriton vulgaris. The sequence goes on from NC_141689.1 coordinate 731,032,021, forward strand.
GAGAGGGAATGAGCAAACTGAATATAGGAGTCGTGGATCAACCTGAGTAAGGGGGCACAGCTGGAATTGTTTTGACTCCGGTATTGTAAAAGAAGGAAGGGATTACATCTGTTTCAGCTGGTAAAGATGAGAGCCGGGCAGTTGCAAGTTGCCAATCTCTTCTAAACACCAGGATTTGTATATTCTTCACATTCCCAAACAGCATGTATACTATCATGAGCAAATTAATGACGACTCCTCTGATACAGTCGAAGAAGAGCTGGAATCTTTTATTGGTGTGTCAGAAGTAAGAAAGCCATAGAAAGACTGAATCATGCTAAGATGTTGGGCAGTGATGCTTTTTCGATTTCCTGGCTTGGACTCACCGTATTTGAAGAAGCTTTAACAGTGGCCACTCCCCTTGAATCATTGCAGAAAGATGATGTGTTCCGCACTGGCTTCTGTTGCAAATATTGATGTTAAGATATGAACTACGATCATTGCAAATAAAGTCCAAAATTCATATGGCCGGGATGCCTGTCACCCCCTCCCAACACAATCCCCAAGAATGGGAAGACGGACGCAGTTCTGAACTTTTGGAAGGCGGGAGGGAGTTACCCTCCCGGCCGTATTTATTAAAATATGAAACAAAATTAAAACATTAAATAAAAGTTTCATATCATGTACAATTTTCATTTATTACATTTCGATGAAGACATGTTCATTGGCTAACCTTAACAAATCTCTAATACAAAGGTTTTCCTAGCCGAGTCTAACATCCTGCAAATGCATATTTTCTAAATTAAAATTGTACATCCTAGCATTACGGGCCAACGGCAAGGTTGCAACCGGTGTCAGATCCCTACTACCAAAACTCTCGCCCTCACGGTGTGAGTGGCGGCCGCGCAGAGGACTGTACCCTCTGTGCCAACTCCAATTTCCCTTGTCTTGTTGGGGGCCCCCCATTTCAACTCGACGCCATCTTAAAGGTCGCCAGAGGACCCGTTGAGGTGTCTGTAAGAAGGCAGCGTGGACTCCCCCTCCCACCCCACACTGTCTATCACATCCGCCGTCGCGGATATCCGGGCCCCGGGAAATTCGTAGGAGGGGCATATAGCCGCCTCCTCCCCTGGAAGGGGCCTATGGCCGTCTTCCCCTAGGCGACCCATACTTAGTGGGTGCCGCCTCCCCGTGGGAGGGGCCAATGGCCGCCTCCCCCCGGGCGCTCCCATCCATAGTGGGTGGCGCCCCCCTCTAGGGACCTTGAAATTACTGCTCACCGATCATGACCTTACCGCCACAGGCCGGATAGTTGACCGGCTATCCGGCCCCCCCACAAACTCCTCCTAAAGGTCATGCTTTCTTAAACCCCTTAGCCATGCTATGAAGTCCCCTATGAGTAAGACATTCCCCTCCCGGGACAAGTGGACCCCATCATCGAGATACATGTGATCACCCCGAATACACCCATGCGGAATACTGTGCAACTGCGCCGAGCGAAACAACCTACCAATTTTGTTGTTGACCTTTTTCACTGAATGGTTCAGTGCTGACACCGAGAGGCCCCCCGCCACACCTTCCTGGGAATCATGTGGGACCATGCAATCGTGCACCCCGGGATTCTTCTCGCCAGCCAGCTAACGGTAGACAAAACTCGCTCGAGCAATACTCGCTTACCGAGTGTCACCATGTCATTGCCCCCCAGGTGTACTATGATTACAGATGGCGGTGACCTCTGCCGCCCTAAGAGTTCCTCGACAAAAGATTCAAACTGGTCAATACAGAGCCCGCCCCTTCCGTGGAAGGTCACTCTGTACCCGTATTCCCCAGCAGCGTGAGCCGCGTCACCTGCTTTGAATACGTCCCCGGCCCGCCTCACGTATGAGAGGCCCACGACTCACACCACTCTCTCCTCAGCCGGTGATCTCTGACCGCTGGTCCCCTGGTGCCGGGTCGACTGCAAATTCCGCCCCGCATAACATGCTCGCAAAACTGTAAATCAAACAGAAGACAAGAAGCGTGAGTGCATGGAACTTGACTTCATAACATGTGCAACCGCACATACCTTTTAAAACAATTCGAGGACCATCGTCCTAACAGTTTCACTTCTTCGGCACTCTGACCCCTGGCTGTAGCCTCAGTAGCCGCCCCTATCCTGAAGGAGTGGGTCCCAAAATCGCACGGGTCCAAGCCCGCCGCTGCGATTGCCAATGCTAGCACCCTCTGAAACTGAAACCTCGTCAGTGGGGTGGCATCAATGTGTCTCAGCAGACTCCCACCCCATGTATCCGCCCTCAGCGCCAAATATTCCTCAATGCACTTTACCTGGCACATGGAGGACCCTCGCATGCGCTGGACCACAACACTGTCTCCCATAGCTTTATGGTCGGTCTTGGACTTAGCTATCGTGACTACCACTGAATCCCCCCTAAACAGGATGTGATCCCGACACAGACCTCCCTCCACATCTTTCTTATTCTTTGCGACCAGTTCGCTCACCCGCATAGCCCCATGGAACGCTAATGCGAAAGCGGCCCGGAACAGAACTGCTTCGAAATGGGAGGAACATGTCGTGGGTAGTATCGACATAAGCAGGGACAACCTTTCTAACCCAATCGGGCGCCTCTCGTCTACTCTACGACCTTCAAGGCGTTGCCATCCACGAAGGGCTTTCTTTACCAAAAAGGAAGATGTCGGGTCCTTGATGCCATGCACCTGCGCCATGAATGAAACGGCCGCCCGGTGCCTATTGGCCGTTGCTACTGATCGGCCTTCCCTGTGTAATGCTACCAGAAACTTTAGGAAGCAATCCTCCTGACCCCATTTCAGATCCCCTGCCGGACCCAAAAATGCACAGTAGGAACGAAACGCTCCTTCGTATGCCTTTCTCGTCCTGGGGGCTAAGCTTGCTGCCACGAGGTCTTGTAATCCGGGGCACCGAGTAGCCAGAGTACTTCGGGGAATGGTGCCGCCGCTAGGTCCGCAGTAGGTAGATAACCCCTGAACGCCTGCATATGTGAACGAGAGAGTGCATCAGCGGCATGATTCAGTACACCCGGCACATGTTTCGCCCTGAACTGTACATTGAGCCTCATGCAAAGTAGTACAATTTCCTTCAACAATCTCAATATCCATTTGCAGCGTGCTGCCTGATTATTTATACATTCAACAACAGTCATATTGTCGGACCAAAATACCACAGAGCGATCTCTGAACTCGTCCGGCCATGCCATCAGAGCCACAAAAATAATGAATAGCTCGAGGAACCCAATGTTACTTGTGAGACTGCTGGTGTGCCACCATGTCGGCCATGTTTGCGCCGACCATCGGTTACCAAAAATGGTGCCAAACCCCACGCTCCCTGCCGAGTCAGTCCACAAACCTAGCTCGTCCGAAGACGCTGGTGGCTTGTTCCATACCACTCGACCGTTGAAGTCCGCCAGAAATGCCAACCAGATGCGCATGTCCTGGCGAACCTCTGCAGACAGTCTTGTGCGGTGGTGTCCCTCCTTGAGACCAACCATAGCTTGAGCAATAGAGCATGAAAAGGGGCGGGCCATTGGTATCACCCTAAGGGCAAAGTTAAGCTGACCCACTGCTTGTTGTAACTGATGCAGGGTCACTTTCTCCTTACTAAGGCACAGTTCCAGGGAAGCCCTGAATTTCGCTACTTTCCCTACCGGTAAACGGAAACATCCCTCCACAGAATCGAGCTCGATTCCAAGAAACTCCAGTGAAGTAGATGGTCCCACCGTCTTACCCGGTGCCAATGGCACTCCGAATTCCTTCATGAGAATGCAAAAATCCTGTAGCGCCTGCGCACATTTTGTGTCGCCGGCTGCCCCCAAGAACAGAAAATCATCTAAGTAATGCATAACATGGCTATGCCCAGTGGCCTCGGTGAATGCCCATTCCAAAAAACAGCTGAATTTCTCAAAATAAGCACAAGAGATGGAGCAACCCATTGGCATACATCTATCCATGTAGTAACGTCCTTGGAACACAAAGCCTAACAGACGCTGATCCTGTGGGTGTACCGGGAGCAACCGAAACGCTGACTCGATATCTGACTTTGCCATCAGCGCTCCGGGCCCCAGGCGATTCAACATGGTGACGGCATCATCGAAGGATGCATACCGCACCGAACAAACTCCCGGGTCAATCGCATCGTTCACCGAGAGACCCTTCGGAGCTGACAAGATGTGGATCAGCCTAAATTCCCCCGGGTCTTTTTTGGGGACCACTCCTAACGGGGAACAGATGAAATTTGTTACTGGCGGGTGCCGGTATGGGCCCGCAACCCGGCCCAGGGTAACCTCTTTTGCAATCTTCCTCTCCACCACCGCTGAATTATGCAGAGTCGATAGTTGGTTTCTACAAAGTGGCTCCCCACGAAAATCCCCCGCCGGGATGTGGAAACCGTATAAGAATCCATCTCTCAACACCCCAGCGGAGACATGATCAGGGTATTTGTTTAGCCAGGGGATCATTGCCATGACATCAACGGGGATAGGTAACGGTACACAGTGGTCCACCTCAGTCTTGTTTGGACCCTCCTCTACCTCTCCGGGTGCGAGGAATTCCCACAACCCGCACACGCATGTCTGAACTTACACGTCCCTTGTGGTCTGGTGCAGTTGCCCCTGTTAAAGCTCCAACAGACCCCTCTCTTTCCCCCATTCCCACCAGTCTTTGCTTGGTGGTCGCCACCGGCGCCCGCTCGAAAGGGCACCGCGGGCTGTTGGCGGGAAAACCCCGACCCATTCCCACCTGGCGAGGACGTCTTCGTCGCGCCTGGCAGGAGCTGCTTCTGCCAAGAAATCGAGTCGAGACAATCCCACGTCAGAGATGAATCGTACTCTTTGGCCTTACGGAATTTCATATCGTAACCCATCCATTCATTCCCCTCATACGTTTTAATAGAAATCCATTATTCGTGCCTGATAGCAAGACAATTCAGGCAAAACCTCTGGCTTACGTTCCCCAATAATTGCAGTAAACATCGCAAAGGCCTTGGCCCAATTTGTGATTGTCTCATCCACCCTGAATCCCGCCATCTTGGCTCGCCAGACACTCGAGTGCCACAAATCTTTCTGCGTCTTAGCATACTCCATCTCGCGATGGTCAGTCAGCAGAGAAAACATATTTACATACTTGTCAGCCCATATCAATTCTTTCGTGGCCAACGGGATATGTTGAACCACTCTCTCCCGTCTTGAGGGCAAAGAGCCCTCCTCCGCAATTGGCAATGCCTGCTTACCCGGCTCGGTTGTCGTTCCCGCTGTTTTTCCGATGCCAGCTGCCGATCCTTCCGGGGTCACCTGTGGGGGGACAAGAGGGAGATTCGCCTTTGCGGCATCTCGCGACTGCCGCAACTGCTGCATTAGTAACCTGGCCTCTTCGGCCGTGTCTCCAGGTGCCGTAGCACCCCCTGTTTTTCTGCCGAGCCATGCGGCCAACTGGGCGGCCAATTCAGGAGGCATGTCCTCCTCGTTGGCGGGCGTAATCACAACCGGAATCGGCTGACCCGTGTCCGGGATTGGTACCGGGGCCTCGACTGGAATGGCAGGGCTCGCCGGGGGTACCTCGGGGATCGGAACCACCCCCCCTGCCGCCCTATTCCTGACCCGTTTCCCCCTACCCTCAGGGGCCATTCCCGGCAATGCCGGGCCTATTACCTTCTTTGGTTTACCCGGATTGTTCATCGCAGCCATCTGCTTCTTCATGTTCGCCATATCTCTTACCAGCATGCGAAGCATCTGGTCAGTCTCGGACTTCTTTCCTGCCTTCTTGCCAGGCATTGTTATCGAATATTCAATCCAAGTTGATCCTGGATCCTAAGCCTCGAAGTCGCTGAAAGAGAAACACAAGAATTACAAGTTCTCAAAATTGCTCCTTGTTCCGTCGAGGGCTCACGTGCAACGAGTGGGTGCAGCTTCCAAGCACAGAAACAAGAGGACGCTTCTTCGGATTCCCGCTCTCTTTATCCTTCTTCGGGAGGGCGTGTACCCTCCGCCGGTACGCCTACTGGGCGTGGCCATCGGTGTAGGTGTCTAGGACAACCCCTCTTGGGCGGGAAAAGGCGCGCCCCGGCTACGCCGCTTCGGGCATACCAGCCGAGGCACGCCCCCCGCCCAAAATGGTTTCCCAGGAGGATCCGGGCCCCCAACCATACGTTCGGGGGACCGAGTGGTCGCCCCTTTCCATGAGATTTATTGTCTCTCCAGTTCAGTGGTTATTCATTCTTGGTAGAAAAGTTGGGATGAACATTTGCTATGCTTGGTCATGGATGCTTGCAATGATTGTTTGAACTCAATACCTATAACAAGTCCTAACACATGAAGGGCACTTTGCTAGTTGGGATTTCCACTTTCCAATACCATAGGAATGTATCCTGGCCCGATCCACTAAATTATGACTGCCTGCAACTGTACATGGAAAATTTACAATTGTGTGTTGCAGTTGTATCTAAATAGTACTTCATAGCTTAGGTGAGGAGTTGAAGAGGTTGGAGAGGGTGGGAGAGTCTTTGATGGAAGGGTCTGTCGTTAGTATGGCATACATGGGTAGTGTAAATGTTGTGCTTAAGGACCAGAGTTGTACTCCTTTCTTGTATTTGTTGCTGCATCAATGCGTGAGTTTGAGGCAAGAAATGAGTGAGAGATAGCCTTAGTCATGCAAGCAGTCAAGCACGCGTATATCGGCCTTCTGGGAGTGGTGGTACCACTCAGTACTATATGGAGTCAAACATGGAGCGACAGAAGCGCAACCTCTGCTGGCAGTGGTATTCCCTAGGGTAAATATTTCAAGCCTTGTTGAGTGAGGCATACACCATGAGTAACGTAGGACGTATTACATTAAATTATTATATATATGATGTGGTTGGCTGGGGTCCTATCTAAGACTGCCTCTAGGAGGTGTTTTTGTTAGGTGACGCACAGGGTGAGAAAGGAGGTGAAAAGTGAAGAGTCATGATAGAGTGGTATGGGATATATCCTTAGGATTCTTCTAGGAAGATACCCTTAACCTGGATGTTCGAGTTAAATATTCTAGGAGGAGAGGTTAGTTGATGGGGGTGGGGGACAGGGTCTGAGACTGGAACATTGGTGAGATGGTGGGAGCAGTAATTGGAGAGCTGTGCCATGTACAGGGCCCCATGCTTCAGATAGGTTACACTCAATCAGAAAATTCAACCAGTCTGGCCGGAAAAGAAAGAAAACACCCCACAATTACCAAGTGGATAGCGTACTGGGAAATGCAACTGCACTTGCTTTTATAGTCTGCCTGCAGCTGGTTTGGCCCCTTGCAAATTGTATTGGATACAGAGAGAATGTGCCCAGAGAGCAAGGCAAGTTTAAGAGCGAGACGGCCTAAAAATGGACCACACTCATTCTCACCATAACAGTAGTATAAACAGACAGCAGTGTCCAAAGCAGGCTCTTACCTGTGCAACTGATCACTCTAATTTGAGGATGTTGATGTGCAGAAGCGGTAGTCATCCTGAATGTACCTATTCCATGTCCTGGACAATATGGCGCATATGCAGGCCAGGGGCTGAGACTCTCATATCATCTAATTACTCTCAGATGGTAGCTGATTTTCTAAAGAGAATAGAGAAGTACCTCGTAGTGGTTAATTACTCCTGATCCAGTTAGATAAGAGAGTTTGGATGAACTGATGTCTGAACCCACTGAGCCCGTGCTCACGCCTGTAGTGTAGTTCCTATATTCCCAATAGGCTCTGAGCATTGGAATTATATATCCTATATATATAACGTAGGACTTAGGTCAGTAGGTCTCTATTGAATATACTAAACTCAATTGTGAGTGCCAGCTAGCTCAGAGGTTACTAGAAACTTTCTCGAATACACAAGAAGGGATTTGTTTCTGACAACTGCATAAACATGACAACTTTGTTTCCCTAGGACTGGAAAATATCTTCAGAGTCAGAGAAACTATAGATAACTATTTTACTCAGTCAATCGTGCATGCTTCGTTTCTACAGAGTGGCAGAGAAATAGTGAGACGGGAGTTTTCAATAAAGGTTTATTGAACAGTCTTCTTTCTCATGCAAGAGAGGTGAACTGCTACAATCGTTAGACAGAATGCAAAGTATAATGCGTACAGCGGGAATAGTATTATAAAATAATACTGTAATAGCATTGTATGGTTTCTAGGCCTTATAAAAATACATACATAAATAACACTGGCTAAAATACTCAACTGGTCCTTCTAAAATACGCCTACCCCAATGTACCTAACCTAGGTCTGTACCAGGGAAGAAGTAAGTACTGTTTAGCATAAGTTTTAGTTCTTGCTAAGAATTGCCAAAGGTTTCTCTAGGTTCTAATCAGCTCCATACCTTTAGAATGAACAAGGTTGGTATCTCTGTCTCAGACTCCATTTCCCAACACCCCGCAATGGGAGTCAGAAACACTGGAGCTGGATTCTCGGCAGAGGAGGACAGCTTCTTGTCAGTGCGTTAGCTAGAGAGTCGGCTTCCTTTGGCACTTCCTGTAGCGAGCTGTATCAGGCAAGTAGGTAGTAAAACTGCACCGAACCACAACCTGCTTTGCTATAGCAAGTGAAGGTATATTTATACCTTGAAGGTGTCTAGGAATGCCAGCTTTGACATAAAGTCGGGCATATAAACGTCATGGATGAACCCGTAAGGAATAATTGTTCATGCATAATAAATGAGTTTCTAGGAGAAATCAATATTCAGGCTAGGAGAAGTCCTTTCTGCTTAAGAGTCTGGTTTTCCCAAAAATCGTTGTGATGTTGATGAACGGATGGAAGTAGCCATGCCTGTATTTGGGTAGCATGGGCTACGCCTAAATAAGGGATTGATTTCTATGCCTATATAAGGGCAACGTGGATTGTACCTATATAAGGGCATGAATCTGGAAAATGCATTCAGAATCTAAAACGCCACACAATAACGCCCCCTGCTGTAGTGGTTGGGGTTGCCTGCTCCTGTGCTCTTTGAATTGGTCCACACAATTGAAGAAAAGCCATTGGTGTGCTACTGTCAGAGTGTTGCACACTAGTATATTTCACACTGAGGACAGTCAAAGCCAGTGAGCACACTGGCCTATTGTTCTTGCCATACTGCCTGTCAACAGCCACATCACACCATGGAGCATGCAAGCCTCTCTGTGAACCAAGGACCTAAGCTCCTCCCTCCTCTCTGACGCATTCACTCCCACGTTTGCCTTAACCTCCGATAGAGACCTACTGACCTAAGTCCTACGTCATATCTATAGGATATAATATTCCAATGCGCAGAGCCTATTGGAAATATAGGACCTACACTACATGGCGCCCAATGTTTGGTAAGGCACTAATTTAACGCTAGATACTAAAGTAACTCAATCGTGCTTTTCTCAGAGACCCCTTTTTCCGTACTACTATAATAGGCGTTCTGAAACAGACCAACGTTAACAATAACATTAAGAACTACATGAAAATGATAGGATCATCCTGTGATGCTGTCTGAGCAAACACTGTGTGGTTTAAACTGTGAACTCAAACATCCACATACATGTTTATGCTGTTTTTTACTGTTCAGTATTGTAATGAGCGCTCCTCCCCACTCATTGTCTGCAAAGAAGCAAACATCCTGCATCGAAGGGCTCGGCAAGCTGCCTCCTGTATTCCTTCACAAAGCTGTCACCACGAGAAGCTGGTTTCCAATAGCAACCGCAGGCCAAGCCCAAAAGAAAACAAGCATTGGCATAGACAATATGCCTCGCCTTTATGACCTTATTAGTATTTAATTATGCAGCACAATATCCTTGGTGCAACATCAACTGTTGCATGGCTAAACACTTATAATGTCACAAAGGTGAGACCTCCTGGCTATGCCAAATGCTTGTTTACTTTATAGCTGGCAAGCCTGTCTGATGTGATCACTGCTCGTAAGCTTGCATATGGTGGGCACTCATGTAATCTTGTCTGGTTTGCTCACTATTATAACACTAATAACATTAGTGCCTCAAAATTATTTTCATTGACTATCACACAAAAGGCTGAATATCAAAACTGGTAGGAGCACCCGCTCCAAAGAAAATGTAGTCAAAGAAAGAAGAACATTAATACTAGAGAAAATAGTGGGCTGTTTTTTCCTTAATGACCTTGGTAACTGAGGCCACCTACTCATTGTGCAATTGATTCACAATAATAGCATCAATCACGGAGAACTTTGATTTGTCTATGGCCAGACCTGCAAATAACACGAATAACACAATACTTACGAATGCCCATATAATTTACCTGCTGAAGATAGAACAAGGTAAAATATTGACCAGAATTCAATTTATGGCAGAGAAGGCGATAATCTAAATGACCTCAGTCAATATTTTCCCCTTAAAGTAACTAGTCCCTTTGAGAGATCAAGCATCTTACAGGAATTACAACAAGTTATGGACAATACTGAGATACTTAACAAAAACCAGATGTAACTAACAGACACGGCATTGGGAAGCAATAAAGATAGTACACCACCTTCTTACCTGCTAGTAACTGCAATGGGTGCTATTAGTAATCAGCCTATCCTCTTGAAGTTCAGGAAGGAATTAAAGACCTGGCTATTTAATTCCCTGACCTAAAATTTTTCTTAATTTACCAAAACATTTCACAGTCCCTGAATCCCAGACTGATGGTATACCTTTGTCTTCGCACAGTATTCTAATAAGGTTCTACTGACACTAGCGCCGCGACGTCCTTGGCATTAGCACCCTATAAAAATCATTAACATTAACTTGCTCATTATCTAATTATCTAATCTACAATACTTACAGAGTAATCAGCAGTTCTAAAAGATATGCCCTAAAACGTAAAAAGAATGATCGAATCAACCTGCCTGGTAAACCAATCAAAAGACGTTGAACTCCTTGATAGAAAAATGGCAGACATTCAGAAGACTAGAAAATGTTATCGACCTAATAAAAGTACTACCCCTAAAAATAGCCGCACAAATGTGCCAATCTGAAACAAACAATATAAACGAAGAATCATCAGCAAACTGATTCACTAACAACCAACTGAACTAAATACAGGAAGGAGAAACAAGGATCACAACAAGCACAACAAGAAGTAACTGTATCAAATAACAAACGGACTGTCCAAGAATTCTCTAAGATTTTACATGCAGAAGAAGGACCACCTTTGAACAATACGAATAATCCAGTTGCCATCAATGAACAATCTCTGCCAGAATTAAACAAAAAAAACTAGAAAAGCATAATGGAACAACCTCACTGGAATTGAATGAGAACGAAGATTGTGAAAAATATGTAAGTAAATATAAGTCCCAAAAACAGAAAATGAAACAAAAAGTCTAAACTTCTCACTAAAAATAATATTGGACCCATTAATCAGAATGAGAAATTATTTCCAATATTCAAGAATACTAAACACTGCAAAGAACAACAACATTTGACATAGGAAATATTTGAGGTAATGGCTACCACAGAACCTGCTCTCCCAAATCAGCAGGTTCTATTGTACTGTTCAGTGAACAACCAAGCTTCAATAAACAGACAACTAACACGGTCAACACAGTGGCAGAAGAAAGCTAATTAAAATTAACTCAACTGGCTGCTCAGAGAAATAAAATTGAATCATTGAACAATGAAAATCTGTAAGAAACTACAAAAGGATAAAAAAAAGTAGTGAACAACACCAGAGTGCCAACATTTTCTTTGCTTTGGACTTACACATGTGAAAATAAACAAAACAGATTCTCATTCATCCTGAAACTACTGTATTTAATTTAGACAAATAAGTGCACAAAAAGAATTGTATTTTCAAAGATGATCATAAGTATCCAGCAGTAAAACATAGTTCAAAGTGGACAGTTAAGACCTCTGAGTCAATTCAAATAGATCAATGCCCTTAATATCGTTCAGAAGTTAAACATGAGATTTTAAATAGCCATGACATGTTAAAGATATTGTAAACATTTGAATAACTGAACCAAGAAACATAAGATGACTTACTGAGCATTGAGTTCCTATTTAAACCATCAGTACATAAGGAAATTACTCATAAAATATAGCATACAAAAGAACAATGAAACAAAATGTTATCCAGAAAACTGCTTCAAAGAGTGGGGTTTAATTCTCAGATTGGTAGAGCAAAATAAATATCCACTTTCCCTCAGGAATTCGTCTCCCAGTGCAAATACTATAGCAGCACCTACAGCAAAAAATATCTTATATATTTATAATGGCCCGGATAAACTTAATTCCAACTAGGTGTATAATCTGAGAGTAAAACTGATTAACGATTCTACTACTTCAAGGGAGGCACACCTCAGACTGCTTGTAGCATAGAGGACAAACATCCAGGAATCCGATGCTCCACATTATTTGATTTGACTTGGTTATTTGTAAAGCACAACTATCACTCCGAAGGGAGTAGGTTTTTAAATAACTTGTTTATTGGTGCCTGCAAGCAGGCTGTTGAGGTATTCTAGTCTGGACAAGATGAGTTCTGCTGCCACGGTCTTTCTTGCAAAAAAAATAATGTAATAAAATAATGTTTAAGGGTTTTCATGAGGTTGAAGCAAGTTCCAGCTACAGCATGTGCTTGAGGTCTAAATCGGAGAGAGGTATCATATTTTACTCCTAGATTCCTAGCTACTTCCACTGTGTTGGGTAGGCGGGCGCGGCACCTGGTCACCATTGGATTGGGATAAATGGCTTGTCCTTTCCTATTAGCAGGATTTCTGTTTTATCCATGTTACATTTAAGATGATTATTCTTCATCCAACTGATTACCTCAGTTAGGCATAGTTTAAAACTGGGTTCTGCTGTATTGTCATCCTTATCTAAGGACAGGATCAGCTGCGTATCATCTGCAAAGGATGTAGATTTCATGTAAACCCCTCCCATCCTCATGACGAGCTGAGCTCGTCATGAGCCACGGTGCTCCGGTGCTCATGACGAGCTCATCTCTTCATGGCCCGTGGAACGCTCAGGTGCGGGGAGAAGTTCCCCGCTGTGCTGAACGTTCCACGGGAGCCATTAGACCTGTGATGAGCTCAGCTCGTCATGAGCACAGGAGCACTGTAGCTCATGATGAGCTGAGCTCGTCATGAGCATGCGGGCGCTGTGCGCACCCCCCTCCCCCCCCCCCCCCAGCACAGCGTGGAAATAACCCCCGCAGGGGGTTAAACGAAGATAGTAGCAAAATTAGTGAACCATGTAGATGTTAAACAGAAGGGGCTAAGGGGCTAAGGGATGAGCCCTGTGGGAGTCCTGAGTTGATTGTACATTCGGTGGAAAGGAAAGGATCTACAGCTACTCCTTGTCTTTGGTTAGTCAGAAAGGATTTTGACCAGGCCAGCACAGGGCATGATATGCCACCATTTTTTTATCCGGGAGAGGAGAATATCATGTGAAATAATGTTGAATGTGGCTGACAGATCTTATAACATCAGCACAGCATTTTTCCCTTTATCCAGGGTATCTTTCAGTGTGTCCACTATTTATAATAGTGCCGATTCTGTTGAATGCTTGCGGCGAAAGCCTGGCTGGTGAGGATGTAATATCTTGGCGTTCTCAAGGAAGTTGTTTAGCTGATTGTTCAAAAGTCTTTCTGTAATTTTGCCCAGGATAAGTAGTAGAAATATTGGGTGAAAGTTGGAGAGTGTCTTCAGGTCCAAGGACTATTTTTTTTGAAGGGGTTTGATGATTGCTAGTTTAATTCTGCATAAACTGTGGCTATGGATAGAGATGAATGGACTATGTTGTTAATGACTGGATTAATGATATTGATGATCTTGTGAATTACCATTGGTGGGCTTGCATCTAAAGGCGAGCCATATTTACAAGCAGTAATGACTTGATATGACTGTGAGGTCAGGGGGGGGGTTCTTAGTATTTTTGGATTTGTCTAGGACTTTACAATGGCAAAAGTTGTTTTCTTGTTGTTTTGAAAATGTTTAATTCATCAAGGGATAAGGTTCTTTTCCACCTTGGCTCTAGTTGTTTGCAGCAGAGACGGAGCTCTGCTAATGTGGGCATGAACCAAGGTGACGAAATGTTGTTTTTTTGTGTGTTTTTGCTGGGTTGTATTGAGTTGAGTGTCCTGTTAGGTGTATCCTGACAAAGTGGGGATGATTGTGCTTGCCCGGCATGGCAAGTCAGTGTTTGCAAAGCAAAACCAAAGGGAATGATGGACGGAGTGTTGAACAATGCAAGCACTCACCCCGTCAAATGATCTGGATTTAATCCATCATCATTCGTTAGTTCACTCCGCCACCCCAGTTCAGACATGGCCATAGGCAAATCAGTCTAAACCTGTGCCTCATGTGAACAGTCCTGCCAGAACGGCTAAGCCATGTCTTCCCTAGGACCGGAAACAAGCATCCTGGGACCGGTTTCTGGCTAATCAGCCAGGCTAGCCTGAAACCAGTGGCAAAGTGAGCAAGGGACCCACGTCTGGGCATACCCTGCCAATTTAGGGTGAACAAAGCAAAACCAAAGGGGATGATGGACGGAGTGTTGAACAATGCAAGCACTCACCCCAGTCAAATGATCTGGGGTTAATCCATCATCATTCTTTAGCTCACTCCGCCACCCCAGTTCAGACACGCCATATGCAAATCAGTCTGACCATGTGCCTAATGGGAACAGTCCAGCCCGAACTGCCAAGCCATGTCTTCCCTGGACCGGAAACAAGCATCCTGGGACCACTTTCTGGCTAATCAGCTGTCATCAGCCAGGCTAGCTTGAATCCAGTGGCAAAGTCAGTGTTTGCAACCATCCTAGCCCAATTATGACTTAGCAATGAGGGGTATGTTTGGCTGGTGGGGAGATTTGTGTCTGAGTGATTGATAGTGAATGGGATTAATGAGTGGTCTGACCATACTTGTGGTACTGGGGTATTGACCACTACTGAGGTAAAGTTAGAGCATACTCCATTGAAGGTGTGCCCCACCTGATGTGTGGGTTCTGAAACCAGCTAATGTATTCCAAGAGTTTCTAGAATCTCAAGACAGTTTTCTACGCCTGGTTCATTTCTGCATTCTAGATGGAGATTGAACTCCCCTTTAAGTGTGAAATTAGAGTATCTAAGCGTGAGGTGGCCTAATGTATCTCCTAATGTTTCCAAAAATTCCATGCTAGTGCTTGGTTGGTGAAAGATCCAGTGAAGTCACGGCAGAAATGATGTACCCAGATGGTTTATGCAAGTGCGGTATGGGGTCCAAGTGTGAGATAATGCACATTCTTCTTGATTGTCTCATGTATGTTGAAGTGAGAAAACTGATTCTGCGACCCATATTCAGAAAATATAATACAAGAGCGAGAGCCCAAGCAATCAATTTAGTGCTAAGAATGGAATATCTAAATTGCTATAGCTCTGGGTTACTACCTGAAAGAAATTAATCAAATGGTCAGGGGAAAGCTCAAAGAAGTGCAGTGAGAAACCCCAGTTACCCTGTATACAACAAAAGAAGAAGAGTAACTTAGGTAGGATATGGGTGTTAATACCATTTAATCTCCTAACAGCAATGGTGGACAGCTGAAGATAATGAACAGCCTTTATTTTAAAAGTCTAAGACGACTCTGATTTTAGGTAGAATGTTCTGTATGTTTTTATACCTTTTAAAGATTTTAACAAAAGTTGTACACTGTTTTACTAATAACTAATTATGTATAATATCCTGAATTTTATTCGATTTGGTTTTAAAGACTAAGGTCTAAATAAACAGAGTTTTCTTTCCCTCTCAGTGAAGGAGGAGGATCTATTCAATTTCAAACAAAAGCCCAGACTCTCCAACCATTTCAGATGGCAAGATAAAATTTGAGCATTGAAACCTTTCTCAGAAGATAATGGTCAATCCCCTCCTCTTGATATGTTTCTGTCTTGTCTACAGATAGTATATTTATAAGGGAGTGCTTGCACTGTGTTGGGGTTACACCAATCCTTAAGCCTTGTTTCAGTAATAAACAGGAAGTCCAGATGTGACTCAACAATCAATTCTTTGATGTCTAGAGCGTGCTTGCACAAAGAAAGTGCGTTAATGAGCCCCCCTTTAGTTGTGTGTTGGATGGTGAGTCATTCATCGATTTGGGTCTGAAGTCTGTGAATTTGAGTTCCTTTCTACATTTGAGACATGTTAATGGGCCTCTGATTTCATCAGGTGCCAGGCCGCAGTCACATTCCCCTCCTATGTTAAATGTCTTTAGGAAACTTGATGCCATTTCAGTACCTGGGGGATGTCAGGCAGCGTGACTGGCCCTGGCTGCGTTCCGGATGCAGACAGGCACTGATGGACTTGCCTTTGGCATGCCAGTGGCGCGTCCGCATTGGCAGGCTCATCAAGTACTAGAGCCTGCCAACCACTAGAACGCAAAGACCCCTATGATGGTGGCTCAAAACAGGTCTTTTTTCCCTTCTCCCGGAAGGGTAGGAGAGGTAAAGTGCTGTGAGGTAATTAATTGCAACAAGTAAACAACATTAACGGAGCGTCCACCACCTGAGGACTCCGCGTGTTATGTGAGCAGTTCATATTCAACAGGTTCAAGGTAGACAATATTTCATTCCATTTCCTTGCACATAACGTTCAATAGAAAACTGTTCCCCCCAATCCTGTCAAGGCAATGTTAGAAAGAATAAATTAAAGGTTAAAAGTTTTTTATTAAAAAAGAGTTAAAATTATGCCACTATATTTAGTAGTTACGCAGTATCGCATGCTGCCTGCCCTCTACTATTACTATTAAGCAGGGCAGCGTGGGGCTCATACATTTTGTAAATCAATATCAAATAGTCTATCTACAAGAAACTTAGAAAGATGCTAATATTTATCTTTCTAATTTCATTGTAATTGAAAGTTTGGCAACAAAGACTGCCATGGATAGATCGGGAAATGCCTCACAATTCTAATTCAAAGTTCATTAAATTTGGCTGAACTCAGAATTATTCTAAATTTAAAGTATGTACTAATAATCTTAAGGGAAAAACTTATTGTAATACATACTTACATTCTGCAACAAATCATAAAAGAAAAAAGTCTAATTGATCAGTTTTTCAGAGAGTTGAAAAATGCAATTCATTTTGACGCAGACAACACTATCTTAATAACGGGGCGGGGTTTCACTCTAATCTGCAATGTAGAAGTCAAGTATCTTCTAGTGATACCTTGAATGAACAATTTGCCAATCCTGATATCATCTGTTATTCAGTTAAATAACTTCAAATGGAAGATTTAGAAATCTAGGCTTAATACAACGCAACAGCAGATTTCAGAAAACTCAACCTCTTGACTTTACATTCCATGCAGCAGGAAGTAAAACAATAATTGGCTATTCTTTTTTACATGTTACAAATTTTGACAAATGTCTTGATTTTAAAATCATTCCTCATCCAGTGAGTGCTCACTATCATCAACATATTTCCTTGATGTGGGCAACTTCATTACTACAATCTGATATGATTATTGAGCAAAGTACTTTGAAAATTAATAGGCAACTATTTGGGGTTGTAAATTTTAGACTAATTTAATCATATTGTGGGAATAACTTATAATTCTTGATACAGTTGACACATGTCATTCCAAACATCACTGGGAATTGGATTTCCATGTGGGAAATTCTACTGAGAAATATTTTGAATTCCATCACAAATTCCTGTATTTACAAGGCCTAATCAAAAGACTCAAATGATAACAATTGTGGACAGTATAAGGGCCATTAAGTATGGACACAAAAATAAATTTGATAAAATTAGATTACAGGGACAGGAAGATGCCGGGGTAGAATTACGGTACAAAAGGGGGTGGTGATGGACGGAGCATCTGAATCAATCAAACACTCACACCCAGTCAAAATGTAGTGTAGTTCCTAGTTTCCCACTAGGCCCTGCGCATTGGAATAACATAAACAGTAGTATCGACGTAGAAGTGCGGATCTTCCAGGCCTCTACTGACTATGCTAAACTTAATTGGGTGTGTTACCAACTAGCTCAGAGGTCACTGGAAACTTTCTTGACTGAATAGGAAGTGATCAGCTTCCCTGGCACAGACAAGAAGGGATTCAGTTTTCCAACAACCGTTCAACATGACAACTTTGCTCCTCAGATCAAGAGTCAATCTCTAGGGTCGTGTGAAACAATAGACAGTTATTTTACTCAGTCAGGCTAGTGCAGATTACTTTCACAATATGTAGAGAATAGAGAGACAGGCGTTTGTCAATAAAGGGTTAACATTTATTGAACAGTCTTTCTTCTCGTACAAGAGAAATGTATTGCCACAATTGCAAGACTTGTTATTATAAAAAGTACGTACAGTAAGATAAGTATTGCGAGATAATACTGTAAAAGCATTGATATGGTTTCTTAGCCATACAATGGTTTAAAAGTAATAAAACATATATACAGTCATATATACATTAGGCTAAAATACTCAACTGGTGCTTCTAACTACGCCTACCCCAGTGTACCTGACCTGAGCCTAATACTAGGGAGGGGAGTAAGTAAGTAGCTTTAAGTTAAGTTGGTTTTGCCAAGGTTTGCTTCAAGAATTCTCACTAAGGGTTTAGTCAACACCATACCTCTGAATAGAATGATGGAGGTCTGGTATCTCCTTCAGGGAAACTCGGTATCCCAGTCACCCGCAAGGGTAGACCAGAAACGCTGGAGCTGGATTTCTCGGCAGGAGAAAGGCAGCGTCTCTTCTTCAGCGCGTCGAGGAGGAGAAGGAGGGGGGACAGCGTCCGCAGGCAGCTGGCATCTGCTGGGCTCTTCGCAGAGGGACGGCTGTTCAGCTCCTAGTTTCACCACACCATCGTTCGCGCTTTAGCAGCGATAATGGTATCAGTAGCTACGAGACAGCAGCAGCATCAGCGTACTGCAGACAGCTAGCAACAGGCCATTGCTTAAGGCAACGTTGGTAATATTTATACCTGACAGGTGCCTGGTTTGACGTAAGTTTGCTGGACATAAGACTTCAATTAAAGATGTCACTAGGAAGTGATCGCTATCAGTTGCTCATTAGAGTTCCATTACTAATCAAAACACAGCAAGCGGGGATTTCCAGGTTTGCTGAGTTTTTATCTTGTTGAAGAACTCGGAGTGTTAATCTAGGAATCTCAGATAGTGACTTCTGCTCTGTCATTGCACTAATTGGTTGCAAAGGAAGTGGCAGAGAAAACTATTCTGGAATGTGGCTCTGTTCGTGTGAGGCCAGAGATGACTTTCTGAATATCGCACTTGAACGGTTATGCCAATATAGGGAATAAATGGATTTATAGCCGAATAGGGGCATAAGGTCACAGTATCGATCAGGATCCTAGATAAGCACGCAACACCCACTCCACGGGTTCATGTCCATCAAATTACTAAAACTAGAGCAATAAGATGCATGTGTAACATTGCCCACCCCAAAATACATAAATGCATTTGAAATAGGCGTATATTGTAACACGTGAAAATTATAGGTACTGTAAGTTTTTGAAGCATAGAAATCATTCAAAAATCATAGCATATGAAATCAATGAACGATTATGCAAAAATAATTACACATGAAATATCTCTGAAACAGAAGAAGGGCGAGATAAATCATCACATATAAATGCATTGCAATAAATGTGCTAGAGGCTGGTGTAAGGTTGTTATGTCTCTAGATGTGTTTAGAAATAGAAGTTGAAGCTTCTGTTCTTTAAGAATAGTTTTTACTTTAAGCAAAGAACTTTTCGTGCCAAAAAATGGTGAATATTAAAAAGTGTTCAATTCAAAAGAATTATTGCTTGAAAGGGGAAATTAGAGTTCCAACGCTTTTAGCAGTTTTTGTTGTTCAAAACTGAAGGCCGAATTCAGAGTTCATGGGAACGCTGTGTGTCGGAAAGTTTCTTCAAAGTTATTATTTCTGTTCGGGTGAGAACATCATATCAGACAGGCTCTTAAAGAATTGGTCTACAAAATCAGGTGACAGTTCAACCAAATTCGATAGTGCTGTAACTTGGCAGGTGTGAGAATGATTGCTGTCATCATAGTCGGGATCAGCAATGCTCACAGAAGGTCGTACCTGGATGATGTTGCTTTTGTCACTTGCTCCACTGTTACCACCTAGTCGTAGCACAGGAGTCTCAACGAATGCCCTCATCAGGATTGGTAGCCGCTGGGGACAACACAATGCGTGAGCCGTTATCGGACTGAGCAAAGTATCGACGTCCATTGGTACTGCTGATGGAAGTGAAAGACAGATGTCCAACACGCACTCATCTCCGCATAGCATACATCGAAGTACCGGTAAGATACAGTTCTGCCATATAGGTCTGAATGAAAGGAACCAGGTCATGTTTAGATCTCTCAGCCTTGCCAATCCAAGGACGTTAGTTATCCTGTCCCGGTAGCGCATTGCTAGGATTGTCTCTTCCATTCCCATGGGAGCTATGTCTGAGCTTTGGCTTGCCATAACGAAGCAGGACGGTCAAAAATAAAATCCCTGCTACAAGTCCCAAAAATAAGGGTATGCCGCCAAAAACAGAGTGAACAAAATTAGGAACGATTCCCAGAATTGCTTGAAAAGGTGTTAGCAGTCCCGTAAAAATCGTCTTAAATATGCCTGGGATGCCTGTGGCACTAGACATGTTAAGAAGTTGGCTAAGCATTTCTACGAAATGCACGGGACAACTTGTTGATAAAAGTTCTTGAACTTCCGTAGCTGTCCTTGCAACTAGAAGATCATACGTCTCTTTAGATGACGTTTTGGGCACTGTTGTCTGCAAAAGCACAGACTTCATTTTGCTTAAAGTATCAATTCGTATAGAATAGAGATTCAGACGAGGCCAGATGGGAGTCTCTGTGTCTACAGGCCCGCTTGGAAACAATGCCTGCATACAGCATTTGACCATCAATGTTACTCTTACTAGATAACTTTTCCCTGGAACAAGGCCACAACATCTGTGATCCGTTCTAAGAATGTAACTCCCGTCCGCAAGTTGCATAAAGAAGGGCTCTATCTGAGTTGCAGGTGTGATTAGCTGGTGGCATGAAAGGTTGTTAGAATTTCCATCACAAGCTCCGTGTAAATTAATACCCTGGCACAAAAGTATACCGCTTAGTGAATGTTTACAGTTTTCACCACTAAGAAATACATTTTTGTCGCTGTCACTATAGCAAGAATGTGTGTATGGTAATTTCCATTCTGATTTTACATATCCTTTACCCAATTGTTCATACTGGCCAGTAGGTATGTATTCAAGGCACTTTTTAAATCGGAAAGTTGTTATCGGAATAGTGATAATTCCGTGTATTATCCATTCAATGACAGGACTCTCTGACATTGTCAATGGTAATCTCTCAGGTTTTTCGATGCTCAGGATTGTATAGTCTGCTCCTTTCTGTGCCAAACTGATTTGTTTATCAGTAAGGTTAAAAATGGAAAATAATGACGTTGTGTTGATTAAACGCCAAGGCACATAGCCTGAACGAAGATTTTGCAGCGTCCAGCCCAATTGTACAATAGAGCGTAACTGAGATTGGCCATGTTGTAACATTAGTAAGTCTCTGTCTATTATGTCAAAGGCAGAAGATACAATATTGTCCAACGAATATATTCTGGAGGACAGAGTCATTAACCCATTGTCCACTACAGAAAGTGATTTTTCCAAATTAATACGATCAATTTCTCGTATTTTCTCAGCTGTTTCAATTTGTGTGACTTTCCAAGCCTCGTTGTACGCAGCATAGATACTGGTCGCTATGAAATGCTTTTGACGCTGTTTGCGTGGTCCAAGAATGAAATCGCGCAAATCAGCACCATCTTTTAGTAAAGACAAGTGTTGCTTAATTTCAGCCAGTGTGGGTGATGTTAGCCATTCGAGGCAGAGTTTCCCTACACTGTATGTTGTTACTATTCCTGGATGTTGTCTCTGGGAGTATCTAGGGTCTTGTCTGGTCATTTTTAACCCCTGTGTTTTATTCAGGAATCTATCTTGACAGTTGTTTGTGTCAGTAGGCCAGATTAACCACTTTTTCCAATCAGGATGTGTTCTGTTAAAATGTAAAATTTGTGATACGTCTAACTCAATATCTGTAGTTGTATTTTCAGGTATTGGCTTTGGAATAGACGGTGTTTTAAGGTCTTTGATCTTAGCTAGGCCAAGACAGGATGTTTGGTGTATTGTGTCATTTAAAAACATCATTTGTTCTGGTATCATGCAGGTTCTGAATAGTGCTTCAAGGCCTTGTACCTGCCAATCTTTTGTACCCCAAATTGTTTTCGTTTCAATGTTATTTTTCCAATAATCAAAACCAAATGTCATCATTTTTTCATAAAATGCTTCTGAATATATCAATTTAGAATTTGTCAGCATTGTTTTCATTCCTGTTTTATCTAACAGTTTGTAATAAAACGTTTCTGCATCACTGGTGTTAAACCCTGAGAAGTACTTGAATTTCTCAAAAAATGCTTTAGAACTGCTTTTAGGTGGTGTCGCACAATGTTCCCATTGATAATACATAAAAACATTTCTAGGCTGTGCAGATTTATGCAAGTAATGATCACCATAATGTGTGTAGCAGAATAATTGCTCATAACTAGATGAACCTTGTAAATAATCATGTTCTGTGAATCTAGCTGACATTACTAAATCAGACATCATGTCATTGATACTGTTAAAGTCCCAATCATCAGAGAATGTACTAGGTTTTACAAAGTCACTTAAGGAAACCTTCAGTTGATGAGGATACTTCAGGATCTCGACCGGACCATAGATCTCATAGTCAGTTTTCTCCCATACTACCCCACCGGGTATTGGAATTGCTGTGACATTTACTGTTGACAGTTCTCTTTTCTTCACGTGGGATGATCTGTGTGGTTTCAGGACTAGGTTGATGTTCTGACTTGCTGTGTCCATTCTACTATATTTTCCCTCAATGAATTTTCCCAAACAAAGTACCATGATGAGCCAAAGCAGGAGGAAAAATACACCTAGACCGAACCAGAACTCTAGCCAAGGGGAAATAAGGTAGATTTCCTTCAGCTGATTAAAGAGTTCCGTTGCTTTTTCTTTAAAAGTCTTTTTTGTTTCTGGCATCACTTCGGGGTCGTTTTGATCTCCAGAGAAGTTGTCGAAGTTGATGAAATAACCAGAGGCAATTCTGTCAATTGTTGGGATTGTTCTTTCAATTTGTCTCTCGGTAGCATTTTCTGATGCCACATTATTGTAGACTGGTGTTTCTTGACGAACCGTTTCAATCTGTGTCCCAAGAGGCACGAGTTCCATGGCATTATTGCATAGTCCTTCTCTGTGCACTGCAGGCTGATCGAATGTAATTAGTCTTTCAGTTTGAACCTCTTGGATTGTTGCAAGTTTGGGTATTCTGTTGTTTCTTGGGAGTCCACTGGGCCTACTGTTGATTATAGGCCACATGCTTGTGGTTTTACCAGGTCGATAGACACAACTCTGTTCTCCTTTTTACCAGCAAGGGGCGGTAGTACAACTGATCTTGTTCCGGTGACTGCCAAGACAGGTACTGCTTTTCTGTAAGAAGGCCCAAATTCCTTCTTCACCGCGATTTTTTCTCTGACTAGAACCCCAATCTTTGGAATCCAGACAGGCCTTGCTGGGGCTGTTGCTTGTGGTGCCTCGTCAGTGGTAGATGGCTGTTGCTTTAACTTTATGTTGCTTAAGGATTTTCTTGTTTCATTCAGTTCCTGTAAAACAGCCAAACGATCTTTGATGTCAAAGTCTGTTGTTTTTTCTTGTACCACTGATATCTGACTATCGAGGTCCTGAATGTTCATTCTAATTCCGAACAATAGTTCGTATGGGCTGAAACCTTTTAGAGAATTTCTTGGCAAGTTATTAAGACTGGTCTGGACACTTATTAGATGTTTGACCCACCCAGCGCCTGAACCTAATACCTTCGCTGTTATAGATCGCTTTATGTCCCGGTTTTTTCTTTCAACCACACTATTCCCTTCGGGGTGCGACGGGCAAGAATACCGCAACCCAATTCCCATGCTGGCCATGGCCTCCTTATAAGCTCGAGAGCTAAAAGCAGGACCCTGGTCAGAATGGAACGTGGTAATTGCGTATGTGCCGATAAAGACTCGCAGATCTCTCTTATAACAGTTCTAGCGTCAGCCGAGCGCTGGAGGCCACATTTTTTAAGTGTGTTTAGCCTTAAGGATGTACAATGGGACGCGCTTCTCTTCTTTGATTGCGCAGATAGACCGCCTTATGCTGTCTATCAGGGTTCCTGAAACTACACTGGCCTGTTCATTACTGCGATCTCTGTTGCAGTTTTCACAATTTTGAGCAAAACATTGAATATCTATGCTCATTCCTGGCCACCAGTACTCTGATTGTAATCCTTTCAGAGAATCCTTAATTGTTTGATGTCTCAGACCCAACCCCATGTGTGCTTCCAGTAAGAGGAAGCCCCTCCGGTCCCTGTTTGGAATTACCCTATCCCCCACTCCAGGGATTCGAGCAAAAGGAACGGAGTTTGCATCGATTACGTATGCATAATTGAGTGGATAGTTCACGGGCTGCACAGTCGCCTTTTACGGTCGTTTTTACTGCCAGCATGGTTTCCCCGTCTATGTATTTTTCTGTACGCTTTTTTGTGGCTACGGAAGCCGGTTTAGTTGCTTCCGCTGTGGCTGTATTAGCCAATGAATTCCCTGCAACGTGAACGCCATCACGTTGAGGACTCTGTGCGTGAATCACGTGAGTCTTGTGTAGTTCTTTGTGTAAAAGAGCTACCTGTTTCCAGAGCAGTTTATGCTTTATTGTGGCACCTGTGTCATCTTTGTAATCGTTTTCAATCCAACTCTGCAGTTTATTGTTGTAAGAGTTGATGCAAAAATGAGAATCACACACGATAAGTGTCGGGAATTCACGTTCTGCATTTTCGAGCGCCATCTTTAAACATCTGATTTCAGTTCTCTGAATCAAACAGTTTCTTACAGATTCAGTTTTTGTTACTTTTGGTCTGAATTTACCGCACAGCCAACGACCTTTAATAATCGCACGCGCTGCATTGTAGGATTTGCTCTCTACGTTGAAATGCTGTCCAAATCTATCTGTATAGATTATACAGGTGTATTGTGGGAGAGGCAGAATTTCGATTGGCAGAGGATATTCTTCTTCATATTCTAAATCATTCAGTTCTTCGAATTGTGGGGCGAAATAGTATCTCACATCTTCCGCTCCTAGAGAATCTACACACTGTATCCATTTCGGATCCAGTGACACTGTAGGCAGGTTTACTGGGCTATATAGCGCCTCGAAGGCGGATTCCGCTGTGAGGATATTAATCCGTTTGCCGTGTGCTAGTTCTCATTCATTTGCTAATGCGATTTGCACTGCTTTCACAGTTCTTTCTGTGAGACTGAATGTTTTTTCTACTTGTGTGTACAAGTGAGATTTAATTGAAATTGGTACCTTTTCACCCTCATTAGAGGTTAGGTACGTGAATCCGCATCTTCCTGGGATGACTCGGATTACAAGACCACGTGTATTGTCACGTGTATCTAATTTTGTTTTTGCTAACATGTCTGTTTGCAGTGATCTCAAAATTTCTGTGTGTTTTTGAGTCCAATTGATTTGTTTAAAATCAGGTTTAATTAGTTCATAGAGAGGTTTAACCTTCTCTGCGTAATTTAGAATGTATGTTCTTCCGAAATTCAGAAAACCTAGAATGGATTGTAAATTCTTCCGCGTTTTTGGAGCTTGGAGTACAGCGCACTTCTCTAAGAAGTTGTCCACTAGGCTTTTCCCTTCACTTGATAATTCGTACCCTAAGAATAGTACTGTCAGATGGGCAATTCGAGACTTTTTAAAGTTGAATTTGTAACCCTCTGCTGCAAACCCAAGTATAATGGTGTTCACTCTTTTCGAGTGAGTATCCAAGTCGTCGTCTGTGAGATAGATATCATCTACGTGAGATAATGCCTCATCATCATATATTTGTAGTAACTCTGTTACTCTAGCTGAGAATAGTCCTGGGCTGTTCTTGAACCCCTGTGGGAGTCGACAGAATTTTTTTCTGCGACCCAAATGCAGAGAAAGCGGTCAAATATCTGCTTTCCGGTGCAATGTTTTGACAAAAGAAACCATTAGATATATCTAATGTCGTTTTATATTTTTTCCTAACTATGTTATTCATTAGGGCTGCACTATGCGAGTTTTGCACTGCAAAAGTTTTGCAACATGTATTAAGGTGTCTGTAGTCCAAAACTAGACGATATGAATTGTCTGGCTTGGAGACAGGAAACAAAGGATTGTTCATTTGAGAGGTGCATGTTTCAATCACCCCCTGGTATTCAAGTTGATCTAAGATCTCCCTGACTTGTTTTTTAGCTTCTTGCTTAATGGGATACTGCTGTTGGGCAGTTGGTTCACTTTTTAATTGGATTTTGTGAGTAGGTGAGTCCTCATCCCATCCTACATGATTTTTATATAATGCCGGTGCCTGGGCTACTGCCCATTTCCTTGCATATGTATATTTTTTGTGAATCGGAATGTGATTCGAGAAGGCAGGCATAATCATTTCTTCGCTACGAGGGCACTCCCTGACAAACTCTGGGGGCCAATCTTTTTCAGCTAACAGAATATCATAGCCTTTTGAGAGCTTATCCCAAAATAGACCTCTTATTTTCCTAGTCTTATCACCCTCTATACGCAATGTTATTTCGTATATTTTATGGGGCTCGCTAAGTCTGGTGTCGGCAGTTTCAACCTGAATGTATTCATTCGTGTCCACTGTCTCCAGATGACTCATCAAGATCTTGCGCGCTATACTGATTTCTGCTGGATTGGTGTCACTACAACGCATGCTTTTACATCGCATGCCTTTACAACGCAGTTTTTACCACGCAGTCCATTACAACGCATAATGCTTTTAGGCGCTGGATAGTGAATTATTTAATTTACTATTCCAACTCCAGTCCCCGTGGATAGCAGGGAAGGTGTTGGATAGTAAATTAAATATATTCCCTATCCTAGAGCGCCCCCCAGCGCAATGCGTTGTAATGGTATGCGTTGTAATGGTTGCGATGTAATGGTAGTGCGTTGTAAAAAATGCGTTGTAAGTGATGTTCCCCATTTCTGCTGCACTGTCCAACATTGTCAATGCCCACTCCCCATTTTTCAACTGTGTCCTCAGTATTCTCGGCATGGTTGATTACTCTAATACTGGCTACCTTTTTTTTTTTAAATTGAGATTTTTTACTCTGAGCAGGTTCCTTGTCTTTGGACTTGGTGTGCTCTCCTGGGTCTGACCGTCCTCTTCTTTCCGATTTCTGCGAAAATGATCGAGAGGGACGCGTATCAATACTTTTATATCTATCAGGTTTTTTCAGATTATCCCTATTTCTAAGGTTAGATCTTTTCTCAGAGGGCTCCCTCTGGGGAGACTGGTGTTCTCGAGTCGGAGTTCTTTCCCTCCGTCGAGGAGACCTTCCTCTGGACTGGAAAACTTTTTCCTTTGGGAGTGGATTGTTTATTTCCATCCCAGCTCTTTTTAGGAGTATTTAAATTATTTTTAATAAATAATTTTTCAGGATTTTCGAGCAGTTGGGGCTTTACTGGTTTTCCACCCAAGCTGTCTCTACCTAATTCTTCATAGCATTTTTCTATGATTTTGGCAAGCTCAACTGGCTGATCTTTTATATCGGTTTCCTTCAATTTCTGGCGGATCGCCACAGATGCTGCTTCTCCCTTTATGTTGGCTAATAATATAGCCGAGACCTGCTTGAAGTCTTTCAGTAATTTCATACCAAGAGTTAAAGCGGGCTCTGGACCGTATTCATTCTGAATCTGTTTTAGCACTTCTGGTATTACCACCATAGACGGAACACCGTGTGTTTTTGTGTAAATGGAAGCAAAGACTGTACCCCAAGTGTCACAGTCCTCCACGTGTGGTGCGATTCCCATAGGAAGGCAGATGGTCAAGATTCTGTGTTTCTCTATAGGGGTAGTATCAGGAAATACTGCCTCTATTTGAGTGATTTTCTGTGCTAACCAGAAAGGAATTTGTTCCAGTTTTACGGGTGTTTTACCAAGACATGACTGTATGTTCTGTGGTGTAATTTTATTAGTGTTCCCCTGATGAGGGGTCAGCTGCGGTACATTAACAGCTGGTTGGACTGTTGCAGTCCGCATTACCTATTGGACTAATTGCCTATGTATTTTTATAAGTGTTTTTAGCTGTACTAACAGCTCTTCTCTAGACATTTTTGCAATGTCAGGATGTGGTGTGTAGCCGGCTAGAACCGGCCACGTTGCTCCTGGTCTACCTAGTGGACCGAGCCTGGTAATATGATCATTATGTTTTAGGGCGCCATTAAACCAGAGTAGGTGCTCTTGGAATTTTAGTGGGATTTCAGTCTCCTCGAAAGGAGCGTACTCTTCCGGAGTTTCCTCTATTTTGTAATAGTGAAACTCTTTTGTTCTAGCGTTTGCCGCTGGAAAGTTTATCCATGAATAGAATACCTCTGTCTGCCGATATTCGTGTGCCTCTATCACGAAAATTACAGTACCACCTTGTGGTGTCAGTCCGTTTTCTATAAGTTTTAACGTTATAGATTTTCTTAAGTGGACCGGGATGATAATTGCATCCGGGTCAGTGTGTTCGGGACCCTGCTGAGTCGCATCTGCTGCGGCCCCAGTGGTTCCGTTTTCTCCTGGCATTGTATGAATGCAAGGTTTGCAGAGTAGGTCTCCAAGGAGACAAAGATTAGGTGCACAATATTTTGGAACACTGTATCCTTCAACGTTGAATAAACCAGAGCTTTACATAGGAATCTCTTCCTACTGAGTTCGGGCGGATTTTAACCTTTCACCCACTCCAGACGTCTATTGGAGTATTTACGGGAGAAAGGGGTCTGTGTGAAATATGCACGACTGAGTTACTCTAACGTCTTGCGTTAGTTTATCGCCTTACCAAACGTGTGGGCGCCATGTAGTGTAGTTCCTAGTTTCCCACTAGGCCTTGCGCATTGGAATAACATAAACAGTAGTATCGACGTAGAAGTGCGGATCTTCCAGGCCTCTACTGACTATGCTAAACTTAATTGGGTGTGTTACCAACTAGCTCAGAGGTCACTGGAAACTTTCTTGACTGAATAGGAAGTGATCAGCTTCCCTGGCACAGACAAGAAGGGATTCAGTTTTCCAACAACCGTGCAACATGACAACTTTGCTCCTCAGATCAAGAGTCAATCTCTAGGGTCGTGTGAAACAATAGACAGTTATTTTACTCAGTCAGGTTAGTGCAGATTACTTTCACAATATGTAGAGAATAGAGAGACGGGCGTTTGTCAATAAAGGGTTAACAGTCTTTCTTCTCGTACAAGAGAAATGTATGGCCACAATTGCAAGACTATTTATTATAAAAAGTACGTACAGTAAGATAAGTATTGCGAGATAATACTGTAAAAGCATTGATATGGTTTCTTAGCCATACAATGGTTTAAAAGTAATAAAACATATATACAGTCATATATACATTAGGCTAAAATACTCAACTGGTGCTTCTAACTACGCCTACCCCAGTGTACCTGACCTGAGCCTAATACTTGGGAGGGGAGTAAGTAAGTAGCTTTAAGTTAAGTTGGTTTTGCCAAGGTTTGCTTCAAGAATTCTCACTAAGGGTTTAGTCAACACCATACCTCTGAATAGAATGATGGAGGTCTGGTATCTCCTTCAGGGAAACTCGGTATCCCAGTCACCCGCAAGGGTAGACCAGAAACGCTGGAGCTGGATTTCTCGGCAGGAGAAAGGCAGCGTCTCTTCTTCAGCGCGTCGAGGAGGAGAAGGAGGGGGGACAGCGTCCGCGGGCAGCTGGCATCTGCTGGGCTCTTCGCAGAGGGACGGCTGTTCAGCTCCTAGTTTCACCACACCATCGTTCGCGCTTTAGCAGCGATAATGGTATCAGTAGCTACGAGACAGCAGCAGCATCAGCGTACTGCAGATAGCTAGCAACAGGCCATTGCTTAAGGCAACGTTGGTAATATTCATACCTGACAGGTGCCTGGTTTGACGTAAGTTTGCTGGACATAAGACGTCAATTAAAGATGTCACTAGGAAGTGATCGCTATCAGTTGCTCATTAGAGTTCCATTACTAATCAAAACACAGCAAGCGGGGATTTCCAGGTTTTCTGAGTTTTTATCTTGTTGAAGAACTCGGAGTGTTAATCTAGGAATCTCAGATAGTGACTTCTGCTCTGT
Source organism: Lissotriton vulgaris (assembly GCF_964263255.1). Taxonomy (NCBI): domain Eukaryota; kingdom Metazoa; phylum Chordata; class Amphibia; order Caudata; family Salamandridae; genus Lissotriton; species Lissotriton vulgaris. Next base: position 731,062,197 of record NC_141689.1, read on the forward strand.
CATTGCACTAATTGGTTGCAAAGGAAGTGGCAGAGAAAACTATTCTGGAATGTGGCTCTGTTCGTGTGAGGCCAGAGATGACTTTCTGAATATCGCACTTGAACGGTTATGCCAATATAGGGAATAAATGGATTTATAGCCGAATAGGGGCATAAGGTCACAGTATCAATCAGGATCCTAGATAAGCACGCAACAAAAAGATCTGGGTTTAATCCATCACCGTAGAATTACAACTTGCAACTGTAGCCTTTGACTCAAGTTGTCATAAACCTGGCACAGAGTATCACTTCAGTCTTTACAGAATGCGGCTGCAAGTCTACTTTTAAATATCCTTAAAGGATAGCCAACTTTGGCAGAAATTAAATCACTGCATTGGCTTCCCATCCAGCAGCGGGTGGAATTCAAAGCTCTCTACGGTGGCGGTGCCAATGAAATTTCAAGAATGTTCCTACCTTACACTCCTTCACGTTCCCTTAGGTCTGAAAATCTAGGCTTGTTCCAGACTACTAAGATTAGGCGGACAAGATGGAGTAGAAGGACATTATCGAATGGTGCAGCAAAACTATGAAACAAAATGCCAATGGCCATGAGATTTCAAGCAAACCGGCAGCTCTTTAGGAAGGATCTAAAAACATGTCTGTTTACTTCTATCTAGTCCTTATGGTAATATTAGCTGTTTTCCTTGCACATACACCAGCTCCAAGATGCCACGGCAATAAGGAGCTTTATAAACACACATCCTATTCTATCCACATACTCCATCTGGAAAATCTTTATCTCTAATTTATGAGGAGGTGGCATAAGTAATTTCAATAAGCCAGATTATAACAGAGGTCAATAAACATACCTAGCTTTACATATGGATGCTGAAACTATCATAAGAAGCTGTCAAGACACTTGTACACCCGGCTCCAATGGCATCCCTGTTTCCACAATAAAGCTATCACCACCAAATTGAAGTATACTTGTATCAGAATTATTCAACACCATAGTTGCTCAAGGCTTGTTTTTACGTTACTGGAAAAGCTCTATCATACGGCCTATATATTTAGTATGCCCAAACATACTAGATGTAAATGGCAAGATTTTCGTAAAACATCTAACATTTCAAGTACAGTAGGTCCATCCTAACCACATAATATAGCCTTATTAGCCAGATGTTCGAACCAACAGCTCTACAGTGGACAATATAGTTACATTAGTTACTTTGGCAAGCTACTCTTGGGAAAAAAATATTAGAAACATTTTTTGTGTTTAATAAAATACTCCACCACCTTTGACATACGATATTCACTTCACCTCTCTATTACTTTTAAAGTTACTCTCCACCTGTTTTATCGGTGAGAAAACTACCACCTAAATATTACATCAGAGTCAGGATTAAACGGTATTGATTGATAAAGAGAGGCATGCCTGATGTGCCTCCATCAGCGAACACCAAGTAGTGTGGATAGAGTGCTGTCCCTCACCCCACTAAAATCTTTCCAAAGACCATTATAGGAGAAGACACATGCCCACTCAATGAAAGGGAATTGAAGCCCTATTAATTATAGAAATAGGACAGTGATATGTAATAGTATACTTATAGATCATAATCCTGAGGACACTGGTAGAATCGGCCCACTTTCTTTGAATGTAGCTTGGATTAAGGCAGAATTGAGTGAATGTCCCATGTGTGGGATTAATGGATAATTAACATGCCAGTAAGAGGAAGGGCACATAGGGGAGAATTAACCAGAGATGCATTGCTTGGCTGTCCCAAATGAAGAGCCTGCAGTAAAAACTGTTAATTCACTATTATTTTTTCAGGTTGTGTTCTTTGAGAACACAGAGAGAAGACAGGACTGCTGTTAGCAGACTCAATGAAAGAGGAAGTTAGCGACAGTGAAGAGTGTCTCAAGGACCAAAGGAGGAAGGAGCCGGAAGATTCAGCGTACGGCATTCAAGATGGTAGGAGACACACAGTGGAGGGGTGACAAGCAACGCTTAAGTTGCTGTGTCCACAGAGAGAGGAAATAAAGCCAGTAGAGAGCCAACAAGCAGCCTTAGAGAGGCCACGACCGCAATGGGAAGCCCAATAGCGGCAGCAGGCGCACAACGCCCATTGGGCTCAAAGGGCTTCAGTCCCCCACCCCATTGTGTGTGTCAGCCCGGGCTAAGACAGCTTCCCGGGCACACATACAGACAGTTTTTGAGCTTATCGCAGCTTCACCCGAATACTTCACAGGTCTTTAAAAGACCATTTAGGTGTTAACAAGACTTTGTTGTTTTTTCTTCACCCCTTCATCTCCACTCTGCCTATTGCTGGAAGAATTAGCCCCCCCCCCCCCCCCCCCCACAAAATTTTAGTAGCCTGCCAAAAAATGTGGCTCTAGTTGTGCCTCTGAGCAGCAGGGAGTTACCCAGAACAGAGTAGGAGTGTGGCGAGTCCTCAACCGACGGGGATAAAAGGCAAGGGAAACAAAGCACCAAATCAACAAGGTGCATTATCCCACAACACTCCAGGAAGTGTGAGGCTCTCACAGGTGCAGAGCAGTATACTGCAGTGGAAGTGAGCCGGGTTTGAAACAGTGGATTGGGAAGCAGTAGAAGGGCAGTCAGAAGTAGAATGTCACTTGCACATAGAAGCCATTGTACTGTTCCCAAATACTTTCCTGGAACAAATGCTAATATGAAGTAAATACAGCAGAGGGGGCGTGGCTTGCAGCCGATGGCAACGGACGCGTGCTGAGGCGCTCCGGCCGCCGCTTTCCTGAGCACAAAGATCCTGACCCCCAGACATGGCGGGGGAGCCAGAATCCGTGGAGTGCAGCACCGGGTGAGTGCGTCCATTGGCAGAGCCCTGGAACGGCTCTAAGGTGGCGATTGCGGGGAAATCACAAATCTCCCTTTCTGGGCGCCCCAGCACACAAAATTGACATGATTTTCCAAACGAAGGTTGGACTGGAGGCTCTGTCTATTCGAGACATTGAGTATATCGGACAAGACACAGTGCATCAATTGCAATTACACTTAAGACGGCGGCAGACTAAAGGAGACGCCCCGAATCACAGTGAGCCCAGGTCAAGCTAGGCCCTCGCCAATATCGGGCACTCCAAGCAAATCATAATGCTTGAGAGATAACAACACCCACATCAGCCCGTGTGACACTCTCCACTGGAGTTTTAAGAATTCATGTTGATCCTGAAGAGAACCCCGCAATTGGGGGTTCGAAACGCTTCGTTCCTCAGTGGTCAATTGTCAACAATTTAAAAAGATCAAAAGGACTGGATTAGGACATGACATAATATGGACCTAATAGTTTAGATTGTTTGAAAATAAAAAATATAGGATCCATCAAACTATTCTACCTTGTTGGAAAAATAGCATTTTTGTTGACATTTGACGTATACCTCATAGGTATTTTTCTTGTTTGAGTGTGAATGCCTTTTGATTGCATGCAGTGAGAAAGGTTGGTATGGATGTGTTGTTTAGTCATGATGTTTCTGTAAATTTTGTATAAATCTGTATATTTTTTGTATATTTGTATATGCACAAGAAATGCTCTTTGAAAAAATGAAAAAGTTCTCTAACCTAGAAAAAATGACTAAAATAAACTAGTGACGAAATTGAAAATAGACTGTTATGTCTTATTCATAACAGCTTCTTGACTAAAAATGAAATAAATCAGCTCAGTATTGGCAGTTGTGTTGTTGCTTTAGCCAGCACACAAAATGGCGCCTGGCTCCTGATTACATTGGCCGCAGTTGTACGGCGGCTTGCGCAGACGTCGGGACCCCGACGGAGAGGGCTGTACTGGATGGTGGAGCCCTGTGGTGTGTAACGGAGTGGGGACAGAACGAAAGCTGGCATGCTGTCTAACGAGTCCAGCCCCGGTGGAGGCTGGTGACAGCATGGCAGCCGTCTCATCCACACCCTGAAGCATCCCCTACGGCATAGGAGAGACTGACTGCGGCGGTTCACAACTGGTCCCACTGGGGTGCCCGAGGCCTTGTGCGCCCAGGAAGGGGCTGGCCCACGCTGGGGAGCCTCTGGAGCTGATATGCTGCTGAGAGGAGGAGCTGATGAGCCTAACTGTAAGATGGCACCCGCCTGGAGGCAACTGCCACGGCTCCTCTAACGTCAGCCTGATTAACACATTCTGCCCTGCAGCGATCTAGCCCGGTGAGGAGGAGTGATTTCGGGAGCCATGATGGGAGTGACCTCAGCGAGAGGGTGAAGTAACCTGGGTACTGGAACAGCTGGAATAGTCTCTGGTGGGCTATGTTTTGGCTGGCAGTGAAAGAGTGAGGGCGCCTGAGGTGGTTGGTGCGACTTGGCCCGGGCCGACGGGGGTGACTCGCCCCCATTTCCTGCCAAGCGCCTCGAGAGGTGAGCACGCCTGTGGGTCCCTGGGGAGTACGGCAGCGGTGGGGAGCCAACATGGACTATCACCTGATCTAGCAGAAGTGTATTTGAATTGGTGTCGGGGTCCTGTGGGCCCTAGTGGAGGTTACAACGGATGGGCGGCAGTGGTGACCAAATGGAACCTACCCCGCTGGAGGGGCTTAAACGGACTAAGAACTGACCAAGCCCACCACTTGAAAAACAGGGTCAACGGCGGCGCGGGAACACCTGGTCTGGAGGGGGGGGCTGCAGAGTGCGGACTGCATTTGGTCCCCCTATTGGGGAGCAGAGAACCCTGCACTATTGTTGGATATTCTCCCAGTTTACCAGCGTGTGGAGGAGAAGGAGCCAGTGCTACTTCCAAGCAAACAGATGGGACAGAGGCGCACCTGATGTAAAGTAGTCCCTCAATAGGCTGTAGCGGGGGTGACTACTGCACTGCCGGGGTGGCCCCATAACTGGCTGACACCACCCATAGGCGGCGACTTCTTTGATGTGTGGTGATGGTGCCACACGCTGTGGCCCTGGAAGGGCACCTTGCAAGAGGCAGACATTGCTCCTGCCGTTTGCAGACTCCTGCTGGAGTGTCACCCTGGTTACAAGGTGAGGACTGCCTGGTTGCAGGATGGCCACATGGAGGCCTGGGCTGGAGAGAGGCTGCACCCGGCGAGCGGTAGACAGTGTCAGCTAGTGAGTGGGGGCACCTAATGAGGTGCGGTGTGGACTGAGCCCAAGCCATATAACATTGAGGGGAGAGTCACAAGTGGATTGGCCGTAGCAACCAAACAGCTGTGCAGCTCCCAACACCGGGAGAACCGGACCGCATAGGGGGCGCCAAAACCACCACTGAGATTGCACTCTCCCTGTAGTGCGGTGGGACACTGAAGAGGAGCTGAGAAGAAGGCTGGGAGCAAATAGACACCAGTGAGAGTCAGGAGACTCTAATCCAGCAGCTGACTGACGAAGAGTTGGTAATAGGAGGTCAGGCACTGCACCCAATAGCGATGGGCTGAACACAGAAGTGAGAGGGTTCAGCACCCTCAGCACGGTGCATCTGGGTGTCCTCACATATGACAAGGAAGACGTGTTGGACAGGGGGATGGATGCAACCCCCAAGAAACCTACTTTATCCGACATCATGCAGGCCATCACGGCCTCCAGGGAGGTACTCGAAGGGAAGATTGAAGCAATAGGAACAGACTTAAATATACTAAAAGATGACCATCGTAAACTCAAAGAAAGAGTAACGGCCAGTGAGAAAGAACTGGGGGCCTACCGGACACAGTACAGGGGATGCAGCACTCTCTCTCAGACCTAGCAGCAAAGATTAAGGGCAGGCCTCGTAGAAACAACATCCGTGTTATTGGCAAACTGGAGCGGGCAGGACAGCCCAACATGGTGAACTTCTTGGAAGACTGGCTCCGAACTGTGGTGGCCCCAAAGGGTCTATCTCCCTTATATGCACTGGAGCGCGCAGACAGAATCCCAGCAAAACCGCCAAGACCGGGAGCCCCCCCTGTCCAATAGTAGCATGCCTGCTGCATTAACGGGATCGGGATCACATTTTGCAACAGGCTCGCCAAAAGCAAGGGTTGCAAATCGACAACCATGCCATAATGATCTTCTCAGACTTTACTAGGGAGGTGCAGCGAGCCTGAACATCCTTTATGGCCATGAAGAAGAAACTTCATCAGTTGTAAATTCCCTCTGCAATGCTGTTTCCTGCGCGACTCAGGGTGGCAGACCCCATAGGGCCTCGCTTCTTTCAATCACCGCAGGAGGCCTGGGAATTTTTTTAATTTTCTTTTAGTCCTCATCTCACCTTGTCAAGTCGTTGTGGATCTTTTTGCAGCCTTTAACTCTTTCTGGGCACCATAAGGCTTCCCACATTCACTTGGGTCACCTGACCTTCCCCTTTTTTGTACGGGTACATGGTGTAATCATTGGACCGACTAAATAAGTCTTAGATTTCGTCCCCAACTCATCAGAGGATGCCAGATGTTAAATAGCTTATCCTCTACGGCCTCATACTCCAACCGGGCCATGGCAAAAGCTGCTTTAAGCCATTCCTCTCTTTTCGGGGGAAGAGGGTCTTTTCACCTCCTACAGATTTCTCTCCTTGCCAATAGGATCATGTATAGCAGCAGACCATCATCCCCAAATAGGATCAGAGGGAGATTTACCTCCACTCTGGTCTTAAATATTCCCAACAGGGTATCCCCAACCCCTTCCCAAAAGAAGTCCAGCACTGTACAATCAAAAAAAATGTGTATATCATTTGCTAATGGGTTATGACATCTTGGACATTTGGGTGGAGGCGTTGGAGCAAATTTTGCTATTTTATAGGGCGTATAATAAAGTCTATTGATGACAAAAAAGTGGTTCTTTTTTAGGGAGGCAGGTTTTATAAACTTATATAGTGTCTTTAAAGATGGTTCAAAGAGAGGCTCGGCCTGCATTTCCTTGGGGGATTGACTCCATACCGCTTCTGAGGCAGGGATCCCAAAATCTTCCGTTTTTAATAAGTGGTTATACCAGATCGATATTTCCTTTTTAACTGGTGAGTTGGATTGACACAACCTCTCAATTTCTGCGTTTCCTTTTATCTCACCCTGCTCTGCGGCAGACCAGGAAACTAATTGAAGATATTTAAATCTTGATAGACCAATCCCTACCTTCGCCCTCAGATATTCCCATGGATGTATCCCATCTTCGTCGATCAAGTCTGACCACGTAGTGATTCCAGCCCTCTTTATTGGCACCGCAAGGGTATCTTTTAGACATTCTGAGGTTCTGGGCTAGTCCCAAATAGGAGCAAGATCTGAATAGTAACCAATCCCCCAGCTTATCCTTACCCTTTGCCACGCCTCCAGGGCTGCCCTTAGAACCTTCAGACGTACCCGCTTAAAGAATCTCGGGGATCCAAATTTGTACAAGAAAGCTTCTCGTCCGCCGCCTCCCTCTGCTCTCACCATCTCGCTCAACACTCTGCCCCAGGTTGACCCATCTGGTTTAATGAGTAGCATCCGAACGCTCTTAAACTGGAATGCTGCTGCATATAGATTGATGACGGGAAGCGCGAGCCCTCTGTTAAGCAGTCTACGTCTAAGCTTTTTCCAGGTCAAGCAAACCGCTTTATCCCCCCATACAAAGCTTCCTATCTTGCTCTGTACCTTACTTATACCCTTGATAAAATCCCAAGTTGAAGACCCAATATTCTGTGGAAAGAATTCTAAAGAGAACAACTTAATAGATTCAATTACTTCTATATCTAGATGCATTGATCTTTTCAGTGTCCATCTGGACTGAACCTGCTGACTGCAGCTTAAAAGGACAAACTGTAGGGGAGCGTGGTCGGAAATATGGCTAGGCTTGACAAGTATTTCCTTGATGTTAACCAATGATTGTCTATCTGTGAAGACATAATCTATTCTAGAGGAATGCCCGGATTTCTTGCAGTTAAATGTGAAACCCTGTTGAGCACCTTCTTTAGCTCTCCAGACATCTACTAGATCTAAGTCATGAATCAGGAGGCCTGGGAATGGCTTGATTCGAGAGGGTCAGCAACCCAATGGATTTCTGCATCGAACTCCCTACAGCAGAGCCCTCATAGCCAATGGTCTGGCTCTAAAGCCCCATTACCGAGGGAGCTCAGCCGGGAACGCCGAAAAGCATTGCAGGCCGTGGTGTTCCATAGTCAACAAACAGCCAGCCCAGTTTTGAGTGAGAGTGGACTGCACGCAGGACAATCGGAAAACGTCACAAATGAACAGTGACTCTGAAATGTCAGAAACGATCTATCAAGTCAAATTTATGTTTATTAAGACCATAGTCCTTAAACAAGAGCAAGAAACAGTATCACAGATTTAAAATATTCACCTAAAAGCAATAAAACAATGTAAAAATTAATCCAATATCGGTTAAAACTCTTTACACACCTTTTTACATTTACCAACGTCTATAAAAATTGCATCTGAGTTAAAACTTATTATTACATTAAAACACATTTTTCCCTTAAGTTCAAGTATATTTTCCTTAATATAATAGGTCATGCAGTACTACATATTATTCCTGGTTTCTTAGTGCGCTCAGTACCACCTTTATATATTTTCCCAGGGCAAATGCAATGTCAATAGTTGGAATTTCGAATAATAAATTTGCCGACTGCGCCCTTGTTCTTACATCATGTTTTGCGAACACAGGCCGCAGCCACATTTTCCGCTGTTCCAAAAATGACAGGCAAGTAGGATATGTACCAGGTCTCCTTTGCATCCTAACATACACCTGCAACACCGTTCCTGATCTAGCATTTTTGCTTTCAGATCTTTATTCATTAACCATGGTTTGATCCCAATCCGCAGCCTTAATATCTCCTGCCTGTAGCCGCGGTTGGGAAGGATGTCTAAATAGGGAAACCAATTCTCGTTTGACCAGGCATTCATCATGTGTGCTACAGAATTCTTCTTCGCTAAGTATCCCATATCAATGGTTCTAGATACTTCCTTCCCATTTAATTTCAGCTCACTCTTGGTACATGATACTTGAAGCGTTTCCTGGGACACCTCCACCTTTAACCATTTACAAATTTGCATCAATCTTTCCCTGCATGCTTTTGCCCATTTGAGGTCACTCTTTTGGATTTCTCTCCTGCACCATTGTGCTACTTTTTGCCCATCTAAGTCTTCAAATTGATTCCAAAGTCTAATTAATGCCATTTGCGTTTGTATCTCCCAAGACTTAGTTCCTATTTCAGTTCTTATAGCTTGTACCATAGACGATTGTGGGAGAGATAGCAGGCTTTTTATGCATTTCCCCTCCACCAAGTCCCAGGCTCCCTTACCGCTCAAATAAAGGATTTCTGCTCCATATAGAACTTGGGGGGGGATCATTGCCTCAAAAGCTCTTAACATTGGCCGATGTGACATTTCTCCGTAATCCCTATTAAACATTTTTAATCCACATATTGAAGTATGTGCTTTTGCTTTTTGTGATTCCAAATGGGTGTACCAGTTCAATGTCTTATCAAACCATATACCAAGGTATCGGTACTCGTTTACCGTCTCCAGTTTGAGCTCCCCTAGGTACCAGTTGAACCTGCTTGTCTTTTTCCCAAAGCATAATATTTTTGTTTTATTTAGGTTAACTGTTAGGAGTTTTCTAGCACAGTATGCATTGAACGCATTAAGCTTTCTTTGAAGGCCTCTCTCTGTCTGGTCCACTATTACCAGATCGTCTGCATAGAGTAGACAGGGCACCTTGTTTCCATCCATTCTGGGACTTGCGCTGCCTCAACCTCTAAATAGGCCGGGAGATCTGACAGGAATATAGAGATTATCTGTGGGGCCAGGACGCAACCCTGTCTTAGACCATTGTCAATGGGTATTTTTTTCGTCAATGATCCCTCGGTATCCTTAATAACTTGCGCCCAATTTCCTCTGTGTAATTCCTTTATTATGGTCAATAGGTCGTTGGGAATATTTACCTTCGTTAGAGTTTCCCAAAGGCAGACCCGATCGACTGAATCAAAGGCTGCTCGGAAGTCGACGAAACAACAGCACAACTTGCCATTTTGTTCCGTCGACTTCCTAGCCATAGCCCATAATGCAAATCCGTGATCGATCGTGGAGTGCCCCTCCCTAAATCCTCCCTGTTCTATGGGTACAATTTGAAACTCCTTTACCCATGCGTTAAATTGGTTCAATGCAATTTTTGAGAAAACTTTCTCTCCTATGTCGAGGAGGTTAATCAGTCGGTAATTTTGAGGTGCCTCCATACTCCCTTTCTTATGGATTGGCCTGATTATTGCGCCCTTCCAGTTAGGTGGCATTATGCCTTCAGTAAGTATTATATTGAACATCTGTGTAAAAAATCTAGCCCACCACTTTACTCCTTATTTCAATATTATTGCAGGAAGGTTATCGGGTCCTGCCACACGGGTTAGCTTCAGTTCTCTTATTGTACGCTCTACATGTTTTTCCTTAAACTTAGATTTGAGATCTTCTGATACTTCTTGCCATTTTTTGGGATCTACATGATCTCTAGGAGCTCTTATCCCGCACAGTTCCCTTATATACTCATCCCATGCTGCCTCACTAACTACACATTTTAGTTCTCCATCTATTGGGCCAACTGCTGCCTTTATCAATTTCCAAAATTGTCTAAGGTTTTTTTCTTCAATTGCCTCTAACAAGTTTAACCAACATTTCTCTTTATATGACCTTTTTGCATTGTCTGCCATTCTTTTGAATTCTCTTTTCAACTTGTTTATGTGAACCTGTCTCTCCTGTGTGAAGTTCTTTTTTTGCCTTCTTTGTGCTGCCCGTATCTCCCTTTTTTTAGATTGGCACTCAGCGGAAAACCGTTTTACTCTGCTGGGTGGTTTTACACTAGTATATTTGTCCCTTTTTAGTTCTATTCTTAGACACTGGACTACTTCTTCTAACTTTTCTATGAACCATTCCAAGTTTTTATTCTCTAAATTTACGGGCTCCACTTTAATTTGCATGGCCTTCAGTTTTTCCTGATATTCCTCTGTCAATCGTCTCGTCACCCGTTTAGGGTACTCGACCTCCTGGGGTATCACTTTGTCTCTTGGCATTTTGCTTCCCCCAAATAATGTTAGATGTAGTAGGTTATGGTCGCTAACCTCTTTTTGTTCTATCTTAAATTTCCGTACTTGGGGGAAGTTCCAGGCTTGTAAAAACATATAGTCTATTGGACAGTTCTGTAAGCCTATTTTAAAGGTCTTCCCTGCAGGGCAATCTGTCTTCAATCTGCCATTCACACATTAGAAACCCCTCCCTCCTAGGACATCTACTAACTCAGCTTCCTGTTTTGCAATCTCCCCTACTGGGAATCTAGCAGGGTTTATTCCATACACCTCTAACAGTTCTCTATTCCACAGGTCAGCCTTCTTTGGATTTAATTTATGGTTAAAATCCCCCATTATTATCAGTATGTCCGATGCGTATTTTTCGAGTATAGTATCCACATCCTCCTTAAAATACCTCAACTCGATTTCATACTCTGCTCTATTATCCCACTGCATGTATACATTTATCACAGTCAACATTTTGTATTTCATTTCCACTGTCAATAGTTCTATTCTGCATGATTGGACCCATTTACATTTCATTTTCAGCCGTGTAACTTCTCTCAGAACTTTTGTTGAAACCAGTGTTATCAATCCCCCCGAAGGGCGGCCAAGTCTTTTTTTCATGGCCGGGCGACTTAGTTGTAGATATCCCTCAAAGACTTTGCGGCACCCCCCGTCCTATTCTACCTCGCTCAAGCCACCCTCTTCTACCTCTTCTTCCGTATAGCTCTCGTTAGATTCTCCCACTGGACTACTACAGGGACCAGTTATCCCAGGAAGCTTAATTTCCTGTATTATCTATTACTATGTTCAAGCCACTACAGTTTCCTTTCTTTTCTCTATATAGTTTCACTTGCCTCCTCCCTAGACCTGCATGATTTTTTAGGAATGTATTATCTATGGGGGCTATTACTTCCCTCTGTGGAATTATCTTTATTCCCTGTTGATTTATCTCACTTGTGGCTTTCACGATTGCCTTTTTTACCAGGTCTGAGTGAAGTGACACTTTTGTTATTTCCTTTCCATTTCTATTCTCAACAAAACCAATTTGCCGAAGATCGTTTGTGCTGATCCCACTCAGGCTACTGCATTTGTCGAAGGCGGAAAGAATCTGTGCCCTAATTAGGGGGTACATTTTTCTTTCCGACTTTCCCTTTTTCCATACCTGGTCCAAATATACCCATTTGTTGTTATCTAACACTTGTAATTTCTTAGGGGTTTCAAATTTCTGCAGTCTAGCCTTTGTTCTCCCTATCTCCCACCCTTTTCTTCCCGTACCGGATGGAACCTGTACCTGAGAGCTATCAAGTCTACGGCCACTATTGGGTTGTTCTGTGGCTATCCTTACTTTCTGCTTCACTGTACGGGATGTTAAGGGTTTCTCTTTTACCTCCCTGCTTCTCCCATTTTTACTTGGTACTGTCGGGGTCTTTGTTGTTTTAGGCTCCGTTTGCAAGGGCCTATTCGGAACGTATATCGGGGCTGAAGGATTTAGACCTGGCTGTGCCTCCCCTACTATTATCTTCCCTTTTATTTTTGCTGTTGAATTAGTTGCTCGCTTTTTTCCAACCCTTTTCCTGGTGGTAGCCACTGCATACACCCCTCTCCTTTTTATCAGCATTGGGCGTCTGGAGATATATACGTTATCTAATGCCTCAGCGGATTCGTTTGTTATGCTTTGTTCTGTGGGGTGAGGTGTCCCTGCATGGTTTACCACGGATGCTTCTGCCAGTTCATTCTCTGCGCTTTCATCAGTGGGTGATGTTGTAACTACTGGTCTTAACATATTTGGCATTTGGGTTTTTATCTCCCCCAATTCCTCTTCAATCTTTTTTAAGTACAGTTTCTCAGCTTTTATCACTCCATTATTTGAAAGTGTTACTTCTAGGATTCCTTGTAATATCTTCTGTAACATCAATATTAGGTCCACCAATGATGATGTGGTCGTTACGGAGAGGTCCGAATCCTGTGTGTTGTTTCTTTCTGGGTTTACATGCTGACCGGTTCTTGTGATGTCTTGCTGTGATTGGGGGTTATGGGCATTTTGGGGCTGCAGAGGTTGGTCTGGCGCGCCCCCCCAGACGTAGCTCTGGTTCTGGCTTTCGTCCCCCCTTAGCTCTTCATTTCCTGATGATTGTAGCGAGAACATTTTTGGGGATGATGAGAGATGAGGCGCTGATATGTGGAGATTTTGGCTCAGGAGCGTCAGGTTTATCGATATGGGGTTCTCCCTACCTTCCTCTCCAGATTTATTACTGGTTCTATAGGTTTGTAGTGTTTCCCTACAAAATCCTTTATAGATTTGGCCACTGACATGTTATCTTTCTGTTTGGAGGTTGTTGGAATACAACCGCTTTTAGCCTGTTGGGCTAAAAGTGGCTGTATTTCCTGGCTCTCTTCCAGTGATAATGAGCCCTCCAATTGTTTACTTTTTCTTGCCGCACTTGTTGTCCACTCTTACGGCGACTCCCCGGCTTTTCCCTATACTTGCTCTCCTTATACTTTATACTTTATAGGTTCTGCAGCCAGGACTCTAGTGTCGCACCTTCGGTTCTTGGCTCCTTGCTCCTTCAGGTGCCACAGGTGTTTGTATGGTCCTTTGGCCACTACTGCTAATCAGTTTAGATGCTACCAGCCCCCCCCCCTGCTATTGACCCGCTGTTGTCGTGCCTCTGCTGCTTACAGGCAGCGCCGTGCGGGTACCCCCTCTGTCTTGCTTCCACGGGGGTGGGTGAGTTAGAGGCGGCTGGGTAAAGTCTTTGGGAGCTTGTAACCGGTGTTCTGCGGTGTTTTTTAATATACCTGTCGCCCTGCCCAGCCCCACGCTCCACGCTTCATAATCTGCGCTTCCTCGTGGCTGGGGGGCAGGAGCTAGTCTCTGGGGGTCTTGTGATCGTATGCGGGTGTATACTACCCTCCTTCGGCGTCCTCGGCTACCTCGGCGTCTCGCTCCGTAGTATTCACACTTCACCGCGCCTTGCTCCGTAGTGCCCCGTATTGCTCCGAGATCTGCTCCGAGATCTGCGCCCCGCTCGGCGTCCTCAGCGTCTCACTATGGAGTATTTCCCAGTACTCCCACTATACAGCGCCGTGCTCCGTAGTCCCCCGTAGTGCTCCGTAGTCTGTGCTCCGCTCTGCGCTCTGCGCTCAATTCCCCTGGTCTGGCTGGCTGGCTGGCTGCGGCTGTGGCGAGGCAAGGCGTGGCGAGGCTACAACAGAGGTGAGCTCAGCTCGCAGAAAACGATCTATCCCAAGGTCACGCCTCAGACTGCAGACAATCTCATGTAAAACGTTGGTCATGGCAAGGGGAATTGATGCCTTTCACAGCTGGGGAGGTTTCAGGGGTTGCCCCTGGCTGAGACCAGGGCTCCGGAGGTCTCCCAGGAAGCGACGATCCTGAGGGATGGGCGCGGAAAGTTTTGGCGACCCGGCATGGCCTTCTTTTACTGACACTCTCCTCTTTGGCCTTAATACATTCCGCACTGCAGTGCTGCCCTTGGCCAAAGGGTCGGGGGGGAGGAGGGGGGATTTGAGATCGGACTGCAATGTCTGATTACTGTGCTGGGGGGATGGGGATGTGGAGCCCTAGCACGAGACTGTAAGGTGTCCACCCCTCTAACTGTCACTGGTTGATGGTAGGGTTCAGAATTTTTGGATGGGAGCTAGTTCCTTGGCACCTGTCCTGGGGAGGGGGAGTTGGGGTTGTTTATTTGGGCGGGGTATGTTTTGGGGACCCAGCCTTGTCGTGGGGGGAGGTGTAACAGTCACAAGATCACATCACAGCAATTGGAAGCACACTAGGCTTGAGATGTATCTCATGGAAAATGGGGTCTTGCACTAAATGGTACGCCATCATAAAATCTATTCCTATCTGGTTAGCAGGGGTGTTCAGATAGCTTCCCTACAAGAAACCCACACGCTGGTGAAAGAAGGGCTGGCTTTACAGCGCCGTTGGCGAGCTCAAACATATTACACCACTTACACTGCATTTGCACGGGGGGTTAATTTGGATTAGAGCAGGAGTTTCAGTGCACACGGCAGGTCATAGACCCCGAGGGACGCTGTATTGTGGTCCCCGGGAAGTTAGATGGCAGGGACCTTACACTAGGGAGTATATATGCTCCTAATTCTGATCAACCGGCCATTTTCTCCCACCTATCTTGTGCACTGGCGACTGTCCTCACGTGTCCGGTCCTACTGGGAGGGGATTTTAATTGCACAACGGATGTCACGCTTGACCGTTCCCATCCCCCCCTCCCTGATGCACCGGCACACAGTCTAGCAGCAGCGCGCTACCGTTGGCAGCAGAAATGAGGCCTGGTAGACTCCTGGAGGGCACCACACCCAGTGACCCAGGATTATTCATTCTTCTCAGCCTTACAAGCCCTCCACGTCCGATTAGACGCCATGCTGTGCTCCTTGGACGTCCATAGGGGAGTTACCAGTAGTGAGTACCTCACACGGACGCTCTCGGACCACAATCCAATACTGGTGAGCCTGCAGTGGTCGTTTAGGCGACCCAAGATCCCCACCTGGCGCCTGCATACTGAGGCCTTGGAGGACGTGGTTTTTAAAGGGACAATCGGAGAGGCTATCACTAACTACTTCCAAGATAATACAGGCACTGCCACATCCTCTTTGGTGGAATAAGATGCGTGAAAAATGGTCATTAGGGGGAAATGCATCTCCGAGATGACGGGGGTCAGGAAAGTGTTGCTCCAGGATATTGGGAAGGCTGACTAGATGTTGCGCGGCCTGGAAAGGGAAAGGCCTGACAACCCAAACAGGCAGCAAGACCTTTTAGAATCCAGGGAGGCCGTGGCAATGCAAGTGGAGCGGCTGCGCTGCTTTGATTATAAAAAATATATAGCCTGTGCGCACTCGGAAAGGGACAAATCGAGGGCCATGTTAGATTGGTTAGCTAACCCGGTCAGGAGAGGCTCAGTAATCCTAGAGCTCAGGGATCAACAGGGGATAGCTAGATATAACCAGCAGGGGATCAATGACCTGTTTCTCGCTTACTACACTGGCCTCTATGACTGTTAGCTAGCTCCCACAGAGGAGGAATTGAATAACTTCACAGGGATGCTGAATTGGCAGCCCTGGACGAGGACACGGCTAATTTATTAGGGTGGGCAGTTGACATTGGTGAGGTGCGGGGAGCTATCAAGCGTATGGCCCGCAACAAGCCCCCTGGCACAGATGCCGCAACACTGAGGGGGTAGGCTTCAGGCATATGTTATGGGACTGCCTGTTGCTAGACAGGTACTGGGAGGAATTAACAACGATACTGACTGCTGTCATGGATAGGAAATTAGAACCGTCCCTGAAACACTGTGCCTCATACATCCAAGAATAAAGTCACAAGTACATTTCTGGACGTGGGTTTACTACTGGCTAAGCATAATGTCACTATGCATTGGAAAGCTAGGGGGAGCCCAAGCATAGCACGATGGAAAGCAGAGCTGCTTAAATGGGCCGAATGTGAGGGAGTTCTTCGATTACATATAGTGGCACGCACAGGGAGTGAGAAAGCGTTGGAAACGACAAAGGCCTGAGAGGCCTTGGTTGTAGCACTAAAAGCCCCTGATAGTGGTGAATATGACGCCTTGATGGATGGCCCCACAATCAACTCTGGGTAATCTGTGGGCGGGCATGGAGTACAGGGGGCCTATTCTCTGCTTCACGAGATTGCAGCAACACGCCTTACCGGGGTGAACCCCCCTCCAGTGATACCCCAACTGGTGGGGATGCCCGTCAGGCCCTATATGGGCCTTGCATACAACTGATTTAGACTTATGTGACACACCTGGGGGGGTGGGATGGAAGGGGGTTAGTTGGAGGCGAGATGGTTGCAGGGTAGGGAGGAAGGGAGTAGTTTGGGAACCAGAGGTGGCATTTGCTGCAGTTGCTACAGGACATTACTGCAAGCACTAACACAGCGCCAGCTAGCCGTGGGGTGCACCTTAAACATCAGCTGATATGCTATCCTATGGGTCCTGTTTCGTGCTACTTTTGTTACAAGTAACTTGTTTCTCAATTGTATGTTTCACCGTGGCGCAATGCCACGGCTTATGCTCGTTGTATGTAACTCAATAAAGTCTGTTTAAAAAAAAACAAAAATGAAGTAAATACAGCAGAAAAGAAATAAATAAATACAGGGGATATGATTAAGCTAAATAAAGAACAGGAAAATATTAGTTAACCAAGCAGACACCAAAAGAACGCAGAAAAGAGAAAAAGAAAGCAAACAGAGAGAAAAATACAGGGCAAAGCATACAATGCTTGGTTTCAGTAAAAAACATACAACTTACCTGTGTTTTGGTTTCTTTAGAGGGAGGTAGTGGGATGACTGTAAACTGAACCTATAAGAGAGAACGACCATGCATCAAGATTAACACTTCATTTGTCTTCCACCTTTGGATTATGTGTTTTATATTTTATACGTTAATTGAGAAAGACAAAACAAAACTTAAGTTTGAAGCCCACTATTCCTTGTCCAAAGACTCAATACAGAGCCAAGGGACACCTGGTGGTGAATGTGGGCATATTAGTCCACAGATATAAGATGGACAATCTAATTCAACAATTGGTACAAGGACAGCAAAATCTGGATTGAGCTTTAGAACGTCACATGTCCTAATTGAAAGCCAACTGCGAGGTGTTCCAGGATGCTATAAAGACCCAAGCTGAACATTTAAGTGAGGCATCTGAGGATTAACTGTACTTAACCTTGGGATTAGCCAAGGGTAGAGGGTCTACTCCCTTGGAGCCGACCATTTCTATATACTCAGACATGAGTCCCTTTCTCACTGCTCCATCAGGATTCAAGCAAGCCGGGCCGAAGAGGCTGAAATGCCAGAAACCGGTCCCCGGTAGCTTGTCTCCTTTCTGGTGAAGAATTGGCTTGGTAGTTTGGTCTGCCCTGTTCCCATGATGCACTGGGCCAGGGACAGACTAATTTGCATATAGCCAGGTTCTGAGCTGGGATGGGGCAGTGAGATAAATAATGGTGATGGATCAAGCCCTGATCTTTGGACTGGGTAAGAGTGGTCTGCTTAATTCAGACACTCTGTTCATCACCACCCCCTTTTCTGTATCGTTTTTGGCCACTATAGGTGTGGCAGGGTATACTCAGACATGAGTCCCTTTCTCACTGCTCCATCAGGATTCAAGCAAGCCGGGCCGAAGAGGCTGAAATGCTAGAAACCGGTCCCCGGTAGCTTGTCTCCTTTCTGGTGAAGAATTGGCTTGGTAGTTTGGTCTGCCCTGTTCCCATGATGCACTGGGCCAGGGACAGACTAATTTGCATATAGCCAGGTTCTGAGCTGGGATGGGGCAGTGAGATAAATAACGGTGATGGATCAAGCCCTGATCTTTGGACTGGGTAAGAGTGGTCTGCTTAATTCAGACACTCTGTTCATCACCACCCCCTTTTCTGTATCGTTTTTGGCCACTATAGGTGTGGCAGGGTATACTCAGACATGAGTCCCTTTCTCACTGCTCCATCAGGATTCAAGCAAGCCGGGCCGAAGAGGCTGAAGTGCCAGAAACCGGTCCCCGGTAGCTTGTCTCCTTTCTGGTGAAGAATTGGCTTGGTAGTTTGGTCTGCCCTGTTCCCATGATGCACTGGGCCAGGGACAGACTAATTTGCATATAGCCAGGTTCTGAGCTGGGATGGGGCAGTGAGATAAATAACGGTGATGGATCAAGCCCTGATCTTTGGACTGGGTAAGAGTGGTCTGCTTAATTCAGACACTCTGTTCATCACCACCCCCTTTTCTGTATCGTTTTTGGCCACTATAGGTGTGGCAGGGTATACTCAGACATGAGTCCCTTTCTCACTGCTCCATCAGGATTCAAGCAAGCCGGGCCGAAGAGGCTGAAATGCCAGAAACCGGTCCCCGGTAGCTTGTCTCCTTTCTGGTGAAGAATTGGCTTGGTAGTTTGGTCTGCCCTGTTCCCATGATGCACTGGGCCAGGGACAGACTAATTTGCATATAGCCAGGTTCTGAGCTGGGATGGGGCAGTGAGATAAATAACGGTGATGGATCAAGCCCTGATCTTTGGACTGGGTAAGAGTGGTCTGCTTAATTCAGACACTCTGTTCATCACCACCCCCTTTTCTGTATCGTTTTTGGCCACTATAGGTGTGGCAGGGTATACTCAGACATGAGTCCCTTTCTCACTGCTCCATCAGGATTCAAGCAAGCCGGGCCGAAGAGGCTGAAATGCCAGAAACCGGTCCCCGGTAGCTTGTCTCCTTTCTGGTGAAGAATTGGTTTGGTAGTTTGGTCTGCCCTGTTCCCATGATGCACTGGGCCAGGGACAGACTAATTTGCATATAGCCAGGTTCTGAGCTGGGATGGGGCAGTGAGATAAATAACGGTGATGGATTAAGCCCTGATCTTTGGACTGGGTAAGAGTGGTCTGCTTAATTCAGACACTCTGTTCATCACCACCCCCTTTTCTGTATCGTTTTTGGCCACTATAGGTGTGGCAGGGTATACTCAGACATGAGTCCCTTTCTCACTGCTCCATCAGGATTCAAGCAAGCCGGGCCGAAGAGGCTGAAATGCCAGAAACCGGTCCCCGGTAGCTTGTCTCCTTTCTGGTGAAGAATTGGCTTGGTAGTTTGGTCTGCCCTGTTCCCATGATGCACTGGGCCAGGGACAGACTAATTTGCATATAGCCAGGTTCTGTGCTGGGATGGGGCAGTGAGATAAATAACGGTGATGGATCAAGCCTTGATCTTTGGACTGGGTAAGAGTGGTCTGCTTAATTCAGACACTCTGTTCATCACCACCCCCTTTTCTGTATCGTTTTTGGCCACTATAGGTGTGGCAGGGTATACTCAGACATGAGTCCCTTTCTCACTGCTCCATCAGGATTCAAGCAAGCCGGGCCGAAGAGGCTGAAATGCCAGAAACCGGTCCCCGGTAGCTTGTCTCCTTTCTGGTGAAGAATTGGCTTGGTAGTTTGGTCTGCCCTGTTCCATGATGCACTGGGCCAGGGACAGACTAATTTGCATATAGCCAGGTTCTGAGCTGGGATGGGGCAGTGAGATAAATAACGGTGATGGATCAAGCCCTGATCTTTGGACTGGGTAAGAGTGGTCTGCTTAATTCAGACACTCTGTTCATCACCACCCCCTTTTCTGTATCGAACATTTAAGTGAGGCATCTGAGGATTAACTGTACTTAACCTTGGGATTAGCCAAGGGTAGAGGGTCTACTCCCTTGGAGCCGACCATTTCTATATAGAAACTTCTGCCAGGAGAGGTTCCATACTCTTTTTAAATTGAATTTTGAAAGGTCCGCTCATGCAAGTGCCTGACCTATGGAGAGATGGATATTTTATTTAGCCCCTCTTTTACAGGATGAGGCTCAAACAATGTATCTGACTGCTAATGCCTAAAGTGATACACCATATGGGGAAATTTAAAAAATCATCCTCAACAGGTTGTGAGTAGATGAAGAAGCATATCGGATCCAATTTTGTAAAGAAAGAGGAGCACCTGGGGATACCCAAAAACTCTGTTCTTTAAGCTGAAAACTGCAACCAACAAGTGACTTAGACCTCAAGAGAACAGTAAAGAAGACATCATGAATAGAATATATCTGGAACAATACTTAAAAGCTTTCTGCTTACATACTCAAAAGTGGCATCACCAACATTACGGACTAATGGTAGAACATGCAGTTGAGATGGCTACCACTTTTTTAAGATCCCAACTGAGATTGTCATAACTTAATAATAGAAAATTGCATAGGTTCAGTCAGCTGGGACCTCCTAATAGAAAGTAAATAAAGTCCAATGAACTATGATAGAAGCCAAAATAACCACTTAATAATGGCACCCAATATGTTGACTGTCAAGTGGGGCTATATTGCCTGATTTTGTAAAAAATAAACAAACTAGAAGAAGAAGAAGAACCAACGGAGGTGAACAGAATACCCCAATCCATTATTTATACCCAGGAGATGGGCCTTGTTACTATGTGAGCTTCAGGATAACCCAGAGGAGGGCAACGAAATTGCTAGACTGTTAGTGATTAAGGGGGAACTACTACTCCCCTCTCAAATCCTTTCTTGAAAGTTTGTGGATATAAGGTGTGTACATTGAGATCTAAAAATCTCATAGCACACATTGAGGTAACTAATCCAGAGGGTCGGGGGACAGTGATTGATGTTGGTGTTCTAAGGGATCTTCCTGAAGATCTTATCCTAGGAACAGATAATTCCCAATTCCTATAGATGTTTTTAGAATCAATAGGAAGTCTAGTGCATGACTGCAACTTTGAGGTTACCCAATTAAATGATGCCACCTTACAAAATGCTTGGCAGAGAGACAAAGAAACCGAGGGTAAGTCTCCTACAACTTCTTTGTTATACTGGGTTTTATGTTATACTGGGTTTTATATATATCGCACGGCTACTCGAAGAGTGTCCCGGCGCTTTGATTTGCACACCAATCTCATAACATAACAAGAAAAAAACAACTTCTTTCCAAATCAAAAATGGTCTTTTATACAGGGTAGCTGGAGTAAACATCTCTCCGCATTTGTTAGTGCCTCTAGAATTTACAGAACAAATATTGTTCTATGCTCATACCTATCTACTTGCAGGGCATAGCAGTTACGAGAAGACCACCCAGGCTATATTACAGCATTTTTATTGGCCTGGAATGGTGGCCCAAGTTAAGAAGTACTGCCAAGAGTGTGAAATCGGCCACCGATAAAAACCCTATTGAACACCACTAGTTCTTTTACAGCCAATACCCAGTTTGAAAAAGTAGAAATAGATATGATTGGACCTCCCAAGTCATCAAAAGGGTATCAATACATTTTAGTACTAGTCGATTTTGCCACGTGATACCCTGAAAGCTGCAAATGTAGAACTACCAAGACTATAGCACAAAATGTAAACAAAATATTTTCTCGAATGGGTTTCCTTAAGGAGATCTTGAATGATCAGGGTACTCTGTTTATGTCCAAATTAATGAAAGAAATCTGCAATCAACTAAACATCCAATACCTCAGAAACTCAGTTTAACACTCCCTGAATGATGAGCTAGTTGAGGAGTACAATGGCTTTCTAAAACTTTATTGATTTAGAATCAAACATGTTAGCAGCACAGGGCATTTGAGCAGTTTTAGAAGTATTTACCACAATTACTATGTGTGAGTATATACACCAATCAGTGGAAAAACACCATATTGGTTCATTAGCATTACACCCATGTTTGAAAAGCAGGTTCCACGCACTTAGTCCAGCAGGTTCAGCCACCTTCCCCAGACTCTGTGGTATTTGGCTGGGCCCCCTCGGGCCCCAAATAAGGGTCTCTCATGTGTGGCACACCAGTGCACTCCTCGGCGCCATTTAGCCACAGTTGGGGTTTTTTCTTGTGCACAGGTAGCTGTAATGTCACATTTGGCAACAGCGACTGCTGTCCTCAGAAATGCTTTGGCCACTCGTGACACATCTAGGCTGTCCATCACCTTCAAGATGAGACGCATAGGCATCATAGGGACCTGGCCAACCTAGGACCTGGGTAAGCTCCGACTCTATTCATGACCAATACAGGGCTAGGGCATGTCCAAATCATGGGATAGAAGTCAGCAGCTGGTGCATGGCCGCAGCGCGTGCAATCTGTAGAGGGACACAGCCCTGCTCCGTGTAGGAGTGTTGGGGTAATATAGGCCACATGGAGGTAGTATAATTGAATAAGGCGGATTCTGGCTGAGGTCGTAATGGTCTAAGGGGCCATCACGCCAGTCCTTCTCCTCCTGAGGACCCACCCCTCCCAGCGGATCCGGAGTGGGTCTAGTATTGCCGGTCCGTTACTAACAAGGGTACGGTATATTCAGGAGACCCCCCCAACCCAGGTTCCCCATCATGACCTGAGCTTCTAGCAGGCTGAATTCAGGAAGAGACGTGCCTGTTGAAATATGTGTATTGAGGGCATGGTGAAGTTGTAGATATTTATAAAACTGTGAAGCGTGGAGAGTATAACCTCCCTGCAGGTCCTGGAATGTCCTAATTTGGTCGGCAACCCATATATCACCCAGCAGAGAGATTCCTATGTGATCCCATTGCTTGAACCCTGAAAATGTTGAGACTTCTCTCAGTCATGTACCGTGGCAGAGAGATGTGTGTTGTGTCAGACGTTTGTTCCATCGTGTGTGTCTTAGAGCTGTGCTCCACACCACCAGGCCTGCCCTGGTTATCAGCTGGATCGCTTTGGGTATGCAACTCATATAGGTATGCTTATATTTGGGGGAGTTCCATGTTTCTGGGTTTCATCATGTAGGCCGGGTCAGACCATCCCCCGGTGAACCAGTTGTGGATTACAAGAAGCCAGGTGGCCAAGTAGTATAGGTGGAGATCGGTTATACCCATGCCTCCATCAAAGGGTAGGATACTACAATGGGGAAGGGCAATCTGGGGCCTCGTCCGTCCCCATAGAAACCTCGTGGTCACCTCCTCCAATTTCCTAAACCAACTGCGTGAGAAGTGAGAAGTGGTGTTCTGAATGAAGTACAAGAAACGTGGGAGGATCCTCATTTTGAACAGCGCTATCCTCCCGAGTGGGTTAAGAGACAGGGTTTGCCAGCATTTGAGGTCTGCTTTGGCTTTACCAATCAGCGGGGTAATGTTCATTGCCCATTCCAGCTCAGGAAGCAGAGCAACCCACACCCCCAGGTACCTGAAGGACTGCCAGTCAAAGCAGTCCCGGGAGAGGTGAAAGGGCACCAGTGTTGACTTCTCCAGATTGAGACAGAGGACTGAGATGCTCTCAAAGGCCTGTAAGACCTCAAGGGATCTGGAGCCTGAGCTGTCCAGGTCCTACATGTAAAGCAAGACAAGGTCCGCTTATAAGGAGATTTTGTCAATGTGGTGGGTTCCACAAGACCAGCCCTGGATCCGGTGATCGGATCAAATGAGGCAGGCCAGGGGCTCCAATGCCAGTGCAAATAAGAGAGGTGAAAGAGGGCAGCCCTGCCTCGTGCCCCTCTGCATTGGGAATGTCTTGGAGAGGCTTCCTTTGGGCAGTACCCTGGCTCTGGGGCTGGAGTAGAGGGCCTGGACAGGGCGTCATAACTGTTGTCCCAGACCCATCAGCTGTAGGACGTCCTCTAGATAGTGCCAATCCACCATGTCAAAAGCTTATTTGAAGTCGACAAGGAGGAGTGCAAGATATGGCATAAGGACTCCGTGCTGGCATAAAGCCACATTGATCCACATGGACCATCTTATGTAGAAAGGGACGAAGTCACTGGGCTTGGACCATAGCGTATATTTTTATTTCCGTGTTGATAAGGGAGATTGGACGATAGTCCGCACATCAAGGGGAGGGTGGTTGGGTCTTTGAGATAACGCTAATAGTCACCACATCAGTCTCGGAAGGGAAGGGGCTGACCTCAGCAACGTGTTGATAGAGCTGCACGAGATGGGGAACAAACAAGTCCTCGTATGCCGCATAGTATTCTTGGCGGAAAATGTCAGGTGCCGGTGTTTTTCTAGCCTTCAGCAGGGAGATTGCACCATGTATCTCGTCTGTGGTAATGGGAAAGTCCAGGTCTAGGCGAGGGAGCTGGATTCCCGCTTGGCAGAGCACGTCCGAAAGGGCAGCCTAGAGTGTGCGAGCAGAGTACAACCGGGCGAAGTAGTCGGCAAATGCCTGTGCGATGCCAGATGAAGTGTGCTGGATGTCGCCTGAGGGGTCTTGGGCTTCAGGAATTATCCTGTTAGCAAGAGGGTAGGAGATCAATCTATGTAACAGACTTCCGCTTTTGTCTCCCCAACCGTATACTCGGGCTACGGAGGAGCGCCACAGCATCTTGGCCGATTCCAAAGAGATCTGTTTGATCTCTTCTCAAGTGATCACAAGTTTCCTGTCCCGGTGGGCATCGGGGGTCCCAGTTTGGGTCACTTCCAACCTTATGGCCTTTGCCTCAAGGAGGGCCAGGCGGCCGTTTTGTGCCTAGTGTTTCACGTTTACCCAACCCCTAGCCACGTCGCAGATAGCGGCTCTACTTGCCACCCAGAGGGTGCCCAGGGAGGGGACGATCCATGATTAGTGTGGAAATAGTGACGTAGTTCCACCTCTATTGCCGTTCTAACTTCTTTATCTTGCAGGTACCACGCTTTTATTCTCCACACCGCCCGTGTTGCGTCTGCGGTCCCATCCAGGTGTAAGGTGTAAGATGCTTGCCGGAGATGGGCGAAATTGGGATATGTTACTGTCCCTAGCGTTGTTTGTCCTAAGAGCATAAGTACAAAGTAGTTTAGGATAGTCTTCCTTTGAGTCACTTTTTGGGTGAAAACCTCAAACCCTACTAGAGATCACAAAGGAAGTTTGGAAAGAGGACAGTGGAGACGATCAGGTAGTCTGTTAGACTATAGCAACCAATTGTGTTCCAGAATAGGAAAACTGAGAGACCTTACCCATACCAACCTAGAGAGAAACCGCAAATATCAGAAAAATGTCTATGATCAAGGAAAGAAATGGAGAAAATATCAAGTAGGCGACTGGGCATTGTTTCTTCTGCCCAACTCTGTAAACAAAATGAGAGCAGAGGGACAGAGTCCTTTTGAGATAATCCAATGAGTAGGCAAAGTAACCCATAAATTACGGTTAGTCCAAAATAGAGGACACATCTATCACATCAACTTTTTAAACAAGCATTTGCAATGCAATAGGTCTCGCATTAGGAAAGTTTGAGCTATTGGTCTTGTAAATGACACATTTTATATTTATGTGTTGGTTTTGAAAATAGCGAAATTAATAGCTTTGTCATTTACAATGCAAATACTTTTAACTTTTGCAATTGTGACACTTATAGCATTTGTAATGCAACATGTTTTGTATTTACGTGACTTAGATGTATTGCTATTACAAATAACAATGGCTTTTAATTTTTTTAAATGATGAATACTTAAATAAAAGTTATTGTAATTTATAATGGCAATAGCTTAAACATTTGTAAATACCTTTTGTGAAGATTATGTGCAGTGTATTGCATTGTGACGAAAATCCACACAACCGCAGTGTAAGGCGTGCAGCAGTGTGAGTTGTGCGGTAGTGTGCAGCACGCAGCAGTGTGAGTAATGCAGCAGTGTGCAGCATGCAGCAGTGTGCGGCATGCAGCAGTATGTGGTGTGCAGCAGTGTGTGGCATGCAGCAGTGTGTGGCATGCAGCAGTGTGAGTAATGCAGCAGTGTGCAGCGTGCAGCAGTGTGAGGCGTGCAGCAGTGTGAGTCATGAGGTCGTGTGCAGCATGCAGCAGTGTGAGTAATGCAGCAGTGTGCAGCGATCAGCAGTGTGCAGCGTGCAGCAGTGTGAGGCGTGCAGCAGTGTGAGCACATGTTATTGTAATTTATAATGGCAATAGTTTAAACTTTTGTAAATAACTTTGGGGAAGATTATGTTCAGTGTATTTTATTGTGATGAAAATCCAAGAACAGAAGTGAAATATTAACATCTTTTTGTGACATTTGTAACAAAGCTTGAAACATTGAGAGAACATATTAGAACCAGTTGTTGAATGGTTGCACAGAGTTATGCTGTGGCTTTCAGTGGTGCTGAGGGATGCTGTGGCCTTCAGTAGTGCTGAATGATGCTGTGGCGTTCAGTGGTGCTGAGTGATGCTGTGGCATTCAGTGGTGCTGAGTGATGCTGTGGGGTTGAGTGGGGCTGTGGCGTTGAGTGGTGCTGAGTGATGCTGTGACGTTGAGTGATGCTGTGGCATTGAGTGATGCTGTGGCATTGAGTAATGCTGTGGCGTTGAGTGATGCTGTGGTGTTGAGGGATGCTGTACGCTGAGTGGTGCTGTGGCGTTGAGTGGTGCTGTGGCATTGAGGGGTGCTGTGGCATTCAGTGGCGCTGAGTGATGCTGTGGCGCTGAGTGATGCTGCGGTGTTGAGTGGTGCTGTGGCGTGGAGTGGTGCTGTAGTGTTGAGTGGTTCTGTGGCGTTGAGTGGTGCTGTGGCATTGAGTGGTGCTGTGGCGTTGAGTGGTGCTGTGGCATTGAGTGGTGATGTGGCATTCAGTGGAACTGAGTGATGCGTGCAGCAGTGTGAGTCGTGCGGAAGTGTGCAGCATGCAGCAGTGTGAGTAATGCAGCAGTATGCAGCAGTGTGCAAGCAATAAAAAATATGCTCACTACAGAATAGCTGGTAAATAAATCCCTTTAAAGAATACCTGAAATAAATGTTTCACAAATCACGAATAGTCCAACGGAAGGTGAGGCGGGAATGGTGGATATGTAAAGCATGTGGGTTCAGCAAAGTACTACGTTTTGAAACCAAATACTTTCAGGCAATGAGGAGTGTGGATTATGATTGTCTAAATGTTAACTCTGCGACATCCCAGCTTTTTAGCCACCAGTACTTTGCATTCTGGGAATTGTAGTTTTATGAGCATCATTATCCCCGCATGCAAAAGGCAACTGTCGCTTGCTGGTCACCGAGTCCTGGAAACACCCTGGAGCGCTAAGAGCCTGTCAGCAGACCCGGAAGCGCTAGGACCCAGAGGCTTCGAGGAAGGGGAGAAGTTGATATCCAGGATACAGGTCGCGCGCATGGTGTAAACATAGCATTGAGTCGTGAGTCGAGTTTGGAAGGGCACCCGGCATTTGGCTGAAAGAAGATGAGTTCAGCCTGCCGTGAAGCTCGCTTACCTAATGTGACATACCCCTGTTAAAAGGGCATTTCAAACTGGAGTGTGAGGAAAGTGTGGCAGGCGGCCTCTATATGTCTAGACACCAATGCTGCGCATTAGCAGTAGGAGACCTAAAAAGGGAAGGGGAACAGAAAGGAAAGGTAAAAGGGGGATCGGGTAGAGCATACAAGGAACCAGAAAGAAGGCTGAACCCCTGCAGTTCATTTTACATCTGGGAAGTGAGAGCTGAAAAGAAGCCACCAAGATAAAAGGCGGCACCTTTTATTGTAACATTTTTGCAGAAGTCTATTGACAACTCAGTTGTAGTGAACAAACAACAGAGCACACACAGCAGAAACGAGTAGGAAATAGTGAAGACATGGTTCCTGTAATATTTCGGTTAAGCATGGGCGAATTTTGCGAATTTGCGGTTCGCGAATTTGCGTATTCATGAATTCGCAATCCACAAAATCCGCGAACTCTCGCGAATTTGTGGATTTTTCTTTTTTTTGTGTTCGCAAGGGTTTCTGCCAGTTCGCAAGGGTTTTGTACCAGTTCGCAATTGCGAACTTACTTGTCGGCCCGCAACGGTCGCAACTATGTTGGTCCTACGTCTAGTTCATCACAGGTTCACAGCACCCTCTGTTTCACCACTGCCACCCTCTGGTTCACCCATGCCACCCTCTGGTACATCACTGCCACCCTCTGGTTCATCACTGTAGATTATGGGGGGGAAAAGCAAGCACACCTGCCCTGCTTCAACTGACATGAATTAATTTGGGGTTGATTAATGTGTCACTGAATTTAAACTTCCAGTCTGGCACCTGCTTCCTTATCTGTAATTTGCTTTCTGTTGCAGTTCAATTTCTTTTCACAGGACCTTTGTGGCCTACTTGTAGCTATTCTATGAGCCTGCTGTGAGGGTCAGAGCAGGGTCATAGAATAGTTGCAAGTAGGCAACTGAACTCTGGAGGGGCCCCTCAGGAAGCACTACAGGAAGCACTACAGGGAATGGTTACTAATGATGAGTATGAACTTTTGCACCTGCTGAGTGCTTTCAGTTTAGCAAACCTCGTTTTTCTGCAATTTCGCGTGATTCGCGGGACGCAAAGTTGCGCGAGATCGAATTCAGAAGCCGCGAATACGTGCGAATATGCGATTTGTTTTTTTGCGGCGTGTTAGCTCGCAAGGGTTTGTGCGTTTTAGCGAGCCGCTTGTAGGGCAACGGCGCGAAGTTACCCTCACGGTCGTTCACGGGCACGGCCATCTTGTTTGCATGACGTATTTCCATTTCCGGGCGCGATGTGTAATCTCGCAAAGTGTGTCGCTCGCTAGTACAAGTTTGCGTGTGATCGCGAGGGAAATCTTGCGCGAACTTACCCACACGGTTGTGAACGGGCGCGGCCATCTTGTTTCTCATTCATTGCTATGGTTCTGGGCATGCTTTCTGTATCCTCTCTGAATCTCTGCCATCCTTTGCTTGTTTGAAGTTTTTTTAAATCTATTTTTCTAGCTTTATATTTTTGTGTTTTCTGCTACTTTTGGTTAATTTTAAACTACTTTTTTAAACTCTTTTCTTTTCTTCTTCCCTATTTTATTTCTTCTTTATTATTTAGCTTCCTTTCTGCCCAGACCATGGTAAAGGGAGCCGGGAAGCATCCTGAGAAGGGGAAGGGTCCCGCACCCCGTGCCCAGCTCCGGTGCAGGCGGTGAGGGGGGAGACAGTCACAGCCCGGGAGATCTTCAGCGCGGAGGAGGTGGCTGCACTAGTTTTTTATGTTCAGCGCCGCCTCCCCAGGACCATCATGGCAGGTGGCAGGATCGCTAGCGGGTACGGGATCCGGGAGCACCGGAAGCGGTGGGAGAAGGTGTGCCGGGCCATGTACCAACACTCTCGGGTCCGGCGCACCTACAACCAGGCCACCCACCATTGGACGGATCTCCTGGACTGGGAACGCGACTTGATCGACCTGCTCGGCCTTGAGATCCCCGGGCTTGGTGAGTAGTAGTAGCTATTTCTTCACTACTCTGTTTTCTCCTGCTCTGTGTGTTATTATATTGCAAATGTTTGTTTTTTACCAAGAGCAATAATGCTGCTGATTACATTGTAGGTAAATTATATTTCAAAATCTTCTGTGCATTTCTGGTGCACTGCTCTCCTTCTCAGTAGCGTTGCTACTATGCTTATTTCTTTTCGATTTTGTGTTCATTTCATTGGCCTGAGAAATTATGTATGAGTGTAGTTTAAAGAACTGCGTAATGCTAGTGCTAGACACTAAGGGTCAGATTTTTAATTACTGGCGCATCCCTGCAAAGTAGCAGGGATGCACCAGTAATTGTGCGCCACGCCACCACTACCCATGGTGCGCCGTATTTATGCAGTGCACCATGGGCCCAAAACGTCACCGAAGCGTTATGCATCTGTGCCGTAAAGGCGGAGCATTGCTGGAGTTGCGTCGCACGATGGCGTAGCTCCAGCAATGCTCTGGTGTGCCCTATCTCTCCAATGCTGCGTCAAGCCGTACGTCTGCTTCAAGCAGTCGCAGGGTTTGAGTCACGCATCGTTGTCCTAAAAGTGACTGATTGAAATCTTGTAGATTTCCCTCAGCCACTTTTAGGATGCATTCCAGCGCAGGAATGCCCTCCCTTGCGCCGGAACGCCCCCTGATGGCACAGGGCTTTACAACGTGATGCATCTCCCATATGCGTCACGTTGTTAATATACGCCGCACCATGGTGCCTCTTTTGTTCTGCCGCTGCGTCACAAAAGTCACGCAACAATGGAGCAAAAGAGCCGCAAGGGGCTTCTAAATCTGCCCCTACAGACTCAAGTCCAGTCCTTCCTTTGTACACCTGGCAATAAGAAGAAATAGTGGTGGTGGATTGATAGTTTGAGTATTTTAATGACTGGTTAATGTAGTAGGAAACTTTTTAGTGTTGTCGCTGATCTGCACTCACGATGGACTTTGTCTGTCACTTCGCGTGCTGCGGACTGCTGCCTGCCAGTCCTAGGCGAACCTTTTTAGTAGTTTGTTTAGTGAGTTACATAACTTTCCAAGTCGACAGTCCGCAAATCAAGCAATACTAATATCGTAGTAGACCACATGAGATAGGTCAATATATCCCGTGGAATAGTTGTCTATTTGCTATTTCGCCAAAATATTTTGTTATTGTTCTTTTGAAATGTTTGATTTGGTTGACAAATATCATCCATGTTTTCTGGTCTTTCTTTCTTTCATGTTGTACATCTACACCCCCAAGGGCAAGAGGGCAGTGGAGGAGGCTGCTGCTGCTGCTGCTGAACAAGGCCAGGATCGGTCAGGCGAGGGCTCCTTTGCTGGCCCCAGTAAGTTTTAATTTTAATATAGAGTACCTATTTTTTCATAGCGTCCTCATTCCATTTTTCCTAAATCGTCTTTGATCTTCTTGTAGACTGTATCTAAATTCTTATCCTTCCTCGACTATGACTCCCTGTGGTATTACTATATTATTCTTATTAGTCTGTCTGTGTAGCTAACTAAGATTGCACATTTGGCAAAAGGTGTAAAACGAAACTCCCATTCTAGTCAGCAATAGCTCTATGCACTGAGTGCAGTCCTCTCGGATTGTCCATAATGTCTTTTCAAGTCTTCTAAATGTTTATGCTTTGACAATTACCAGCAATAAAAAGGTGAATGACCACCAAGAAAGAATAAGATACTACTTTACTTTTGGTTTGGATAGGAGGACAATCCATACTACTACTGTTGCAGGGACAAATCTGCACAAACAGAACTATGGACACTAAATAGTGCATTGTTTATCAATTATAATAGGCGCAGGTAGACTTTCCACATACCTCAGTGATATCAGACTTTGAAGAACCCCCAATCTCCTTACTGACTAGATAGTGTGGCAGAGTCATTTAGCTCCCGAATTCATCGATGATTGATCCCCAATGATGATTATCCAACGCAGGGCAAGAGTACGGAGTCAGAGACCAGAAGTGTCAGAGGCACGGACTCATGCTTGCAAATTGCAAAACCTTTTGCTCATTCACTCATGACCAAAAACCACAGAGTCTATTTAAGTTTTAAAGCTTTATTAAAAGTAAAAATATTTATTAAAATCAAGCTTGTCATAAAACATAAACGGTTGAATAAAAATGGAAAAGTGCTTATAGTGATATTTCACACATTTATTGTGGGCGAGCCGAGCCCTCACCTGGTTTGAACTTTAATTTTTGTTTTTGGTGCTGAATCGTTAGTCCCTCTGTCCTAGTGGTGATGATGATTTGTTCTTAGAAGTGAAGCTTCTGTCTGTTATGAGAAAAATGGTGCGTGTTAAAAAGCAAGCATTCATCAATTGTGCCAAAAAGTGCAGCAAGACAACACACTTCCCTGGAAAAAGGGACATTTTTACTTTAGAGTAGACAGTCACAAATTATTAGTTTGGTTTCTGTATTCACATTTCTTCCTTCCTAGACAAAATACTAGTGAGTGGTGTATGTCTATGACATCTAACATTCTTAAATGTACTTTGTAGGTGGAACATCTGGTGCTGGGACCAGCGCAGAGGTGGAGGAGGAAAGCTCTGGGGAGGAGGCGGTGCAAGTGCCGGACCAAACTGCTGTGCGGGTTGGCACGGTAGTGGCAGGCAGTGGTAAGCTCTTATATTCCTTACTTATTGAGATTGCAGACTGCATAGTGTGCTCCCCGTGAGAAAACGTAAGGTTTGTCCAGATGAGAGACATGAAGAAGAATGATTGACATATAGTTTGAATCAATGGATGCCTGGATCATGGTACTATCTGACTCTTAGATAGCATATGTGTATCTAGAGAGAGTAGACGGTCACTTGATGAACTAAGTATTACTTTGAAGAGCATGTAACACCGCACCCGCACGTCCGTCCCAGTGTAGGAAAGGCAAGGAAAATAAGTTGTAATTTTGTCCGAATACTACCATGAATAGTAGCAGTAGTTAGTATTGCAAGCACAGCATATATCCGGCTATTACGATGGCCACTCACTACCTCTGTTAATAAGTTTAGTAGAACTCGGTCATTCATGTGTGGATGTATCACTGTTCACTCAATAAAAAGCAAAGCACCTAAAGTCATCCCATATGTAAGCAAATACATACCATGTGCAGTGATAG
Organism: Lissotriton vulgaris; assembly: GCF_964263255.1. Lineage (NCBI taxonomy): Eukaryota > Metazoa > Chordata > Amphibia > Caudata > Salamandridae > Lissotriton > Lissotriton vulgaris. Next base: position 731,094,981 of record NC_141689.1, read on the forward strand.
ATAATCAGAATATTTATCTTCTTCATTTTCCTTTTCTAGTATTCATTGGCACTGTAGGGTGAAAGTTAAATTAATTAAGCAGTAGCCCTTGTAACAGAGTATTCTCAGTGCCACCCATAATAGAAAAGTAAGAGCATCACCACCTGCATTTACTGGACTGGTACAGTAACGCAAGTCTGTCTCACTCATCATGGCAGGCGTCTGTTTTTCTCGGGTGCAAGTTGACTGAGCTGGCATTATGCCGACTTGCAGAAGTTAACGTACCAATTTTGCTAAACAAGAGAGAAGAAGAAGAAGACTGATGTACTGTCATAGTCGACTCTAATGGAGTGAGTCCATAGTGCTCGTAGAATTGATTCCCTTAAACTCCCACTAATGTTAGAGCAAGGATGAAGAAGTGGGAGGTTAGATAGATACTGGCCACAATAGTTATGTACTGCGCTTGCAAGTTGCTAGTCCTACTGTGACACAACTTTCTGCTGAATCATTTTGTGTTAATCTTAAAGAGCATTGGTTACAGACTATGTCTTTTTCTTTCTTCATATAGATGCTGCTTCCAAATCAACACGGAAGGAGCTGGCTAAACGGGCGCGGCAATGGAGGCTGGAGGCCACTGTCGCCGAATATTGGCGGCTGGGGCCCCAGGAGGAGGACACGCAGAGTACGTCTACAACATCTACGGCGACACCTGCATCCTCCTCCGCACTCCCTGGGTCAGCCAGTCAGCGCAGCAGGTCTCCAGCGATACGGAGCCGGGGTACCGCAGCCACCCGCCACCGCCGAGCAGCAAAGAAATCAGCTGCCCCCCACAGCAGTTCCAAAAAAAAGGATGCACCGCCTTTCTCTGAGGGTCTCCTACCTCGAGCAGGAGCTCCTCAACACCAAAACCCTGCTCAAGACCCTCCGCAAGGAGCATGCCGACCTGGCCCGGAAAGTCAACAGCAGCAGCCAGCAGTAGGAGGAGACTGTCCCTTGCCCCTTTTTTAAAGACTTCTGGGGGTGGGAATTGGGAGTTGGGATTTTTTGACTTTTCACTGACATTCCTTGGGGTTAGGGAGTGGGGGTGGGTTGGGTCTTGCGGGAGATTATTTTTGTTAGGGATATAAATATACTTTAAACTTTATCTTAGCATACGTGTTTTTTATACTGCTTTTGAGGCTAGTGGGTGGGGGTTTAACAGTAAGTTTGTTTTCCTGAAACTTAAGTGGCATCTTGATTCAAGTTGTGCAATTAATTGCCCAAATGTTTTCAAAACTAAGTGCCTCTCACAGAGTAAGTGAATTCAATAGTCCTAGGACTTTACTAGTACTAGCGTCAGTCTCTCATCTCTCCTAATACTCCATTATACTTCCTCCCCCCAAACGCTTATCTTACCTGTAATTTGTGTTTGGAAATAGGGCTAGGCACAGGGCTGGCTGCACGGCAAATGGCGATTAAGGTTGGCAATCCTGGGCGGATGAAATGTCATCATTGCGGTGGTACTAGTGGTGTTACACAGTGGCAGTTGTAGCATCTGAAAAAAAAGAAAATGAAAGCTTGTTTGTCTTTACTGTAGCATTAGAATGGTACAATAGAGAATAGCAGGCGACAGTACACTAGAACAGTGCCACAATGTAGCCTAACAAATGGTAAAGTATTGAAAGTATAACTAGTACTTGCGTTGAATTTCTTTGACATTGGCTACTACTACAAGAAATAGTACTGAAGGTGAAAGACACAGCAGCGTAATAATTTGCCACGTCTAGGAGGTGGATGTTCTTGATGACCAATCAAGTTGATGGCGCACATGAAAATCTGCTTTCATTTGCCAATAGTGACTGAGTGTCAAGCTGAGTAAGAATAGAATATATCCTCTGATTCCTTCACCAGACTGTTGCTATGACCTTATCCTCCCCAGCAAGTGTGTGGAATTATTGCTGTCATTTAGTCACACATCAATCAAAACCACACAGCCCGGGGAAAGAGGGTTAAGGTTTGTAAAATGGATGGGAATGGGGGATTTTGGGAAAGTTTTGTTGAGAGAAAAAAAAAGCACAGCATGGACAAACAATAATTGAAGATAAAGAAATCTTTGGGTACAAATCTAACCATAAATCTTTTAAGTGACATAAAGGAAGTGCATGCACGACTGCATGCATGGTTACTGAAAAGTAAGTAGTACTTTCGACATCTGTGAATGAAAGAATGAGACAGTACAGGGCTGCAGTACTAATTATGCGTTTTCACTTGCCTATCTCTGCACTCAGAGAAACACTTCTTACATTAAATTAGGTTTAAAAAATAGCACAAGTAAAACCTACAGAATGGCTGTAGGGATGAATTTAGAAGCAGAGATCAAAGAAATGCAGAGTCACACTCATAGAGGTTTACAGCAATAACATTACTTAAAAGATAATTAGAAAAGAACAGATACTGTATCTGTATGTTGTTGTAGTTGTCCTGTTGAATTTGGTAAGTTGCATGCATCAAACCATTCCTCTTATTAGCGGGACTCCTCCATTCCAGCTGACGCTCCGTCCATCAATGTTGGTGACCAGAAGACACCCTGTCCACTGCCTGCCTGGTGGATGCTTAATTGCGGCTCGCTAATGTGAAGCCTGACTTCATCCTTTTTTTCCCATTGCACACACTGAAACCCGGCCTGTAATTATTGATGGAAAAACAGGAAGTGATATTAGAACACCACTGACAAATAAATATAAGGTATGTACGCTGTGTAGTGCAAAAAGTCACACTTTGAGTTTCCTAATAGACAGTACAATATTTTTGAAAGTGCGTACTCTGTCTGAGTCTCCTTTTGAAGGATAAATAAGTATGGGCGAATTAATGTAGCGGATCATTCCCCTCAAGCTAGGTGTACTGTAAACTGTGTTTTAGAACAAAATTAGACCTTCCCAGCAGTGCTCCCAGACCCTTACTAAACCCAGTCGCAAAAATGTAGAAGACCCCCAATAAGATCTCAAAAAACGAGGCCTAGTAGAAAAATGGTGACAAAACGTACTTTGAAAGTAAAGTAGGGCCAAATCCCCCCTTACCCACTGTGGATTGTATTCAAACCACTTGCAAGCAAGCAAAAGTATCCATACCCAGCATCGCTCCAAGACTCGCAAACCCCCCCACAAACAGCCCCCCACCCAAACACATGTAATACAATACTGCTAACCCTAACGAGCCCTAAGTTAAGAATAGTGGCAAACGCTTTCTTTAACTAGGCCAAATCCCCCCTTTCCCACCATGGATTTTCTTCAAACCACTTGCAACCAAGATTACACATTCCCACGAGTGCTGTAAGACCCCAGAACCGAGTTGCAAAAATCTAGAACACCCCCAAACACATGGAATACTGCTGCTAGTGCTAACCCTAACGAACCCTAAGTTACAAAAAATGCCAAAAGGCTTTTCAGCATGGATTTTGTCAAAACCACTTTTATCCGGTATTAGACCTTCCACGGAATGCCCCAAGACCCGCCAACCCACCCGCAAAAAAGCACAACACCCCCAAACAGCCAAAAAGCAAAAATGGAAAATCTCATACTTACAATATTTTCGGACTTCTTTCAATTCTGTCCAAACGCGCTGTGCAGCTAGGCCATAACTCCAGTTTTCCACCATGGATTTCCTGAAAAACAAATGCAATCCAAATGAGACTGTGCCAGCAGTGCTCCCAGACCCCAAAACCCACCCACAAACACCCGGAACCCCCCCAAAGATTACCTCAAAGACAAGCAAGTCAGCAAAAACGCAAAAAACATTTCGCCTCCGATTTTGTCCAAACCACTTTTTTCCGGTATTAGACCTTCCCAGCAATGGCCCCAGAGCCGTCAACCCAGGCGAAAACAAGTAAAAGACCCCCAAACAGCCAAAAAGCAAAAGTACAAAAATGGGGACAGTCATTTTCAGGCCAATTTCCAAAATCACTCCGCGCGCGCTCTACAGCTAGGCCCTAACTCCCCTTTGCCACCATGGATTTTCTTCAAACCTCTTGCAATCAAAGTATTCATACCCAGCAGTGCTCCCAGACCCCGAAACCCACCCACAAACACCAGGAAGCCCCCCAAACAGGCCCCCAAAAACACTAAATTGAGCGAAATGTCAGAAAAAGCAAAAACTTTTTCCTCATGGATTTTGTCCAAACCTCTTTTATCCGGTATTAGACCTTCCCAGCAATGCCCCAAGACCCGCCAACCCACCTGCAAAAAAGCACAACACCCCCAAACAGCCAAAAAGCAAAAATGGAAAATCTCATACTTACAATATTTTTCGGCCTTCTGTCCAAACGCGCTGTGCAGCTAGTTCATGACTCCACTTTTCCACCATGGATGTCCTATAAAACAAATGCAATCAACATTAGACTGTACCAGCAGTGCTCCCAGACCCCGAAACACACCCACAAACACCAGGAAGCCCCCCAAACAGGCCCCCGAAAACATGATAGTGAGCAAAAAGGCAAAAAACTTTTTCAAGTCTGATTTTCGCCAAAACACTTTTATCCGGTATTAGACCTTCCCAGCAATGGCCCCAGAGCCGTCAACTCACCCGCAAAGAAGTAGAACACCCCCACAAGTGCAGAGTCTTTCTTCATTGGGCGTAATCCAGCCCTCTGCTTTGAGGGAAATAGGAGTCTGGAGGAGGAGGATAGAGGAACATGTTCTTGTGAACTTGTGAACCTGAGGAATGCAGACTGCGGCACCTTCAAATCAATAAGCAAATAAGTGAAGACAGTTCTGCTGATGGGCTAGTTTTTGTGATTAGGTGATTAAAGTTTTTATTTATATTGACTTTGCAAAACAAAGAAAGACATACACACAGGAATAAAAGTTAATAAGGACGAAAAAGAAAGTTATTGATTCATTGGCTCATTTTCAGGGCTCGGTGTCAGGGAAGAAGAGTTCGTCCTCATACTCTGCGAATTCAGGCGGGAGTAGGTCACCTAACAGAGAAGAAATTTCCTCATCTAAGTTGGTGTCCTCCTCGTCTTCTTCCAGCGTGTATTCTCGTACTTTGTAATCTGGTGGTATGAGGTGCTGATTCATCTAGATCATTGTTAACCTCTCCACATTTTTGGGCGAGAGGTGGGTCCTTTTGCAAGTTACAATGCCACCAGCAGCACTGAAAACACATTCAGAAGACACACTTGTGAGTGGGCAAGACAAGTAGTTTATAGCCAGGTTGGAGATCTCTGGGCACAATTCTTTTTTCCCATGCCAATACGCCAATGGGTCATCATGAACATAGACCTCTGTTGAGTCATTCAGATAGCCTGCACCATCGACTCAAGGTTCTCCATGGTTCCTCCACTTTGCTTACTTTTTGCTGGGACCTTTTGAGAAGCAAACCCAAGCTGAGTTAGCCAATGCTCTTCTTCACACAATATTACGCTAGCCAACGTTTGTACATTAAAACTTCTGCGTCACCAAAAGGAAAGAATGCTCTGCCTGCCAGTGCCTTTTTGTAGCGTGGATCCAGAATAGTAGCACAAATGTAATGCTGTTCTGAGTGGATGTTTTGAAGACGTTCATCACCAAGTAGGCACTGTAATAATTTCTCCGCCAAATCAAAAGCTTCTTGCTTTTCTTCATCTTTTTGAAACATAGAAGACACCGCCTTCAGTTGGTGCTCTAGCATGCGCAACAATAGGATAGCTTTTCCCAAATTACAGTCCTCCCTGCTGACTGCATGCGTGAAGACCTCAAAAGGATGAAGCATGTCTGTTAGGCTTTTAACTAGCTCCCATTGCTCCCCATCTAGCCTCAGGTCCTTCATAGCTGTACCCAGTGTTAAGAAATACTGATCGACTACCGTAAACTGCTCATACAGACGCTCAAGCATGTAGTAGGTTGAGTTCCAACGTGTTGCCACCTCCTGGATGAGTGCTTTCATTGGCAGTCGACGTTCATGTATCAGGCCCCTCAGATGCTTCCGGCCTTAAAAGAATGGCTGAAATGTGTGCACATTCTTCGGCAGGTGGCCAGTAACTCGCACACTGGACTTTCTTCACTCAAGAATTTTTTAACAACCAAGTTTATACAGTGCACCAAACACGGCACTCTGAAATATTTACCCAGATCCATACCCTTAACTACATTGGTGCCATTATCCGTGGAAACATAACCATTCTTGCGTTTTTTTGGGACAGCCATTGAAAGACCTTTGTGTTAAACTCCTTCAAAATGTTTTCTCCTGTATGACTTGTCTCCATGCCAAACATGGCTAGTGTTGCATGTTTCCGAGCAGCTTTAAAAACGTTGTCCGGGTCAACCCCTGCCCTTAGCTTTGCTGTAACTCCTGGAAAAGAGACCCAGTGTGCAGTGATGCACATGTAATCAGTGCCTGCGCCACTGGTCCACATGTCTGTTGTCAGATGTATAGTGTGAACAGCACTCTTCTGCAAAGCTGCCCCAATCACCTCCAGCACATCTGCATGTAGTGCTGGAACTGCAACTCTGGCAAAATAGAACCGGCTAGGAACCTTCCATTTAGGGCTGAGCGTTGCCACTAATTCAAGAAAACCAACCCCTTCCACAAAAGAAAAAGGGAGAAGGTCCAGAGCTAGCATTTTAGCCAGCTTAGTGTTATACAGACGCGTCAGTGGGTGGATGCGTTCAAATGGCGCTTCTGAAAACAACATGCTTCTAATGGTGGGCTGGACCATGATTTTACGGGATGATGATGATGACTTCTTCGACCCAGTTACGCTCTGTGATGATGAACTTTTTCGCATTGGTGTCTCACTCTCTCCCACACTCTTAGTGTGGCTTACAGGGGGTGTGCTGCTGACAGGGGTACTGGATGTAAGTGAAGAAATGTTTGACTCTTCTTCCTCCTCATCATCATCAGAATAAACATCAACGGATACAGTTTGTTGACTTCCAATTCAGGCTTCCTTGATCTCCTTTAGGTGCGCATGCCATTGGACAGTGTGCTGTCTCTCAAGATGACCTCTCTGGCCTCCGGTACCATAGTTGGTACCAAGCTTACCACGACTAACTGCAAGCTTACAAATGCTACGAATGGCTATGTTTTCCCTTGTTGTGCAAACACTAAAAAAGTCCCAAACTGCGGACTTCAAATGTCTGTGGGGGCGGAGGAGGCGAAACTGGTGGTCATGCTGCTAATGCCAGGTGAAGTGGAGGATGTGTGTTGCCGAACTTTACTACGGTGTGCACTTGCACCACCACTAATTGAGGTCGAGGTTGATGGAGGTCCCTTCTGGCGAGAAAAAAATATGGAAGCGGTAGGTGGTGGTGTACTAGTTAACTCCAATGATGGTGGTCCCATTGCCTCCTCGTCGACAACATCACGCTCAGCAGCTTTTCGGGATAGGGTCAAAATGTCTGTTTGCTGCATGCCCGCTGAGGCTGGAGTGGCGTGTATGATGACTGCGTCGTCGTCGTGAGAGTCTCCATTAGCAGGAGTAGTATACGCCACTTCTTCAGCGTCATCATCACACCCCATTTTGAATGCAGGCAGTGTTCTCAGGCCTGCACCCATTTTGCCTAGCTTTCATCCATTTCTCAGACGGCAGTCGTGGTTCCCAAGTTAGATCCATATCATCAGAAGGAGGGGGGCTTGAAGAAGATGTAGACACCATCCTTGATATTTTCCTTGCTAGGGATGTGGAAGACAATGAATGATCAGGAGGAGTGGCTTCCTCAAATGATAGCTCGGCTTCAATGTCGATTTCCTGATGTGCCCCTACTTCGGGAGGAACAACTATTGTGGGCACTTGTGCCCCTCCATGCACCTCTGCTTGCGCATCTCCTTGCGCTGCCTCTCCTTCCACATGTACTTGGGCTTGTACTTGCACATGTGGTTGTTGTTGCGGCTGTGGTTGTTGAACACTCGTCAGATGAGTTACAACAACCTGTGTTGATTGAGGGACATTGCTGCTACTTTCTTGCGATGAGCCAACATCACTGGTCGATGGTGAATGAACAACTAGACTAAGTGCCTCTGCAGCACTCAAGGGCTTGGACTTAAGTTGGCGTGGTGGTGGTGGGACTGAGCCCAATGGAGCGGGGATGCTGCTCACAGCTTGGTCCCCAGCAGATCCCGCTGCTGCTGCAGGCATACTTTTCTTGTTATTCCCAAAAAATGTGGCGGGCGGCACACCAGTCTCCTTGGTAACTTGCTTCTTCTGCTCCTTACTGGCAACTTTCTTCCTAGAGGAGCTACGGGGAACTTTTTTTGGGGCCATCTTCTTCAGATGTCAGAACAGCAGGTCGCAGTTGCACGAGTTGCAGAGTTGTCTTGTCTGTGACCACACGTGATGTCACGTGAAGTTATGCTGCACACACACCGCTGCAGGACACTGGTGGTTCTCTTGTGCACCTAAAAGCAATGGAAGACAGAGGAACATCAGTTATACACCCCAAAAAGTCGAAAAACACATAAAAATCAGCACAATCCCATGCCCTCAATGATGTTTAAATTCAAGACACCCCACAGAAAGTCTAGGCCCATGCACCACTGACTACCCCTGGGCATAATGGATGAAAGCTAGGCAAAATGGGTGCAGGCCTGAGAACACTGCCTGCATTCAAAATGGCCCCTTGCCCCCCAGCACATGGCCAGGGCCTGCCTGTACCAGCACTCAAAATGGCCCACACCCACCTGGCCAGTCCCCATCAACACCCCAAAAAATAGAAAAACACACAAAAATCACCACAATCCAATGCCATCCATGCCCTCAATGATGTTTAAATTCAAGACACCCCACAGAAAGACTCAGTCCATGCACCACTCACTATTCCTGGGCAAAAGGCCCCAACAGCTGCCAAAAAAACGAAAAACACACAAAAATCAGCACAATCCAATGCAATCCATGCCCTCAATGATGTTTAAATTCAAGACACCCCACAGAAAGACTAGGCCCATGCACCACTCACTACCCCTGGGCATAATGGATGAAAGCTAGGCAAAATGGGTGCAGGCCTGAGAACACTGCCTGCATTCAAAATGGCCCCTTGCCCCTCAGCACATGGCCAGGGCCTGCCTGCACCAGCACTCAAAATGGCCCCCACCCACATTTCCAGTCCCCATCAACACCCCAAAAAATCGAAAAACACACAATAATCACCACAATCCAATGCCATCCATGCTCTCAATGATGTTTAAATTCAAGACACCCCACAGAAAGACTAGGCCCATGCACCACTCACTACCCCTGGGCAAAAGGCCCCTACAGCAGCCAAAGAAAATCGAAAAACACACAAAAATCAGCACAATCCCATGCCATCCATGCCCTCAATGATGTTTAAATTCAAGACACCCCACAGAAAGACTAGGCCCATGCACCACTCACTACCCTTGGGCATAATGGATGAACGCTAGGCAAAATGGGTGCAGGCCTGAGAACACTGCCTGCATTCAAAATGGCCCCTTGCCCCCCAGCACATGGCCAGGGCCTGTCTGTACCAGCACTCAAAATGGCCCCCACCCACATGGCCAGTCCCCATCAACACCCCAAAAAATCGAAAAACACACAAAATCACCACAATCCAATGCCATCCATGCCCTCAATGATGTTTAAATTCAAGACACCCCACAGAAAGACTAGGCCCATACACCACTCACTACCCCTGGGCATAATGGACGAAAGCTAGGCAAAATGGGTGCAGGCCTGAGAACACTGCCTGCATTTAAAATGTCTCCTTGCCCCCCAGCACATGGCCAGGGCCTGCCTGTACCAGCACTCAAAATGGCCCCCACCCACATGGCCATTCCCCATCAACACCCCAAAACATCGAAAAACACACAAAAATCCCCACAATCCAATGCCATCCATGCCCTCAATGATGTTTAAATGCAAGACACCCCACAGAAAGACTAGGCCCATGCACCACTCACTACCCCTGAGCAAAAGGCCCCAACAGCAGCCAAAAAAATCGAAAACATACAAAAATCAGCACAATACCATGCCATCCATGCCCTCCATGATGTTTACATTAAAGAGACCCCACAGAAAGACTCAGTCCATGCACCACTCACTACCCCTGGGCAAAAGGCCCCAACAACAGCCCAAAAATCGAAAATTCCAAAATTGTAGTTGCAGCAACTGTAATGCCCCAAACAAACTTACTTGTGAAATTTCTAATCCAAAAGTGATCCAAAGAAAGTTAAAAAGGCCTCAATTCCAAATATCCAGCAGCATCCACAAAAAGTAATCCTTCCAGGTCAAGATCCGAATGAAAGTGACCAGCACATGAAGAAAGCACAGGGAGGAGCCTGCTGGACAGGAATAGGAAGTTGGAGACTGTGGGGCACTTCCTTCCTGCCACCCCCCGCCCCCAAAATGGACTCCTTGCAAAAAAAGTGCAGGCAAATGTCAACCTGAGGAGTTATTCTGATAGAAATAATCATTTTCAGAAGGTTTATGCTGCTTGCTGGTGAATTTCTTGTGCAGAATTGCAAATTTTGCAATTTCGCGAGTGCGATATTGTTGCTGCCCGCCGCATCTACGTGTTTGCAATTGCGAACTCCCGCGATGCTTGATCACGGCGTACTTGCGTTGACAAACTCTCGCTTAGCAAGGTGGCAAGCCGCGATGACGTAATCGCGGTCGCAAACTCTCGCGGGATCCCGCAGCAAGATCCAAAATGGCGCAGCACACGCAAAATATCGAGAAAAACAACTCTGCAAACGCTGAATGACAGTAAGTGAACGCCGCGCGCCGCAATATTATATCACCAAGAAAAAAATCCGCTGCGTGCCCAGCATGGGGTGTGAGTGAGGCCAAGCGCGCGCCTGTCGAAGCGTCACGGTTCAGTAGACAACATGCATTGGGAGGAATCTGGCTTGGAATCCTCTTGGTCAGAGAATTTGTTTTAACTTCAATAGTTCAGAGCTATAAATAGATCGACCTAAAAATGGTTAGGTCCTGCACCAAAAAAAGTTCATCCAACGATAGTTGAGAAGCAACTCAAAGCACCATGAAGGACCTCTCCATTAGTGAGTCTCCAGCCAGTGTTCAAAAAGAAAAACTACAAAAAACTTCAGAACATTTTGCCCTGGTTTTTTCAGATATTCCAGGTAGAACACACCTAGTAGTTGGCTCCAATTACCACTTAGGAGGGAATAGTAGTGAAACAAAAGCCATACCTTTTCCCTGCTGCTAGAAGACAAGCTATCCAGAATGAAACAGAACAAATTTCATGAGCGTGCATTATGAAACATCCACTAGTAATTGGTGTTCTCCCATTGTATTAGTACCCAAAGTGGACTGAAGCATCCATTTCTGTATAGACCTTAGAGCAGTGAGAACATCTACCAAGCTCAATGGATACTCTTTACCCCGGGTTGATGAGCTAATAGAGAAATTCGAGGAGGCCCAATACATCACTATGATCATTCTTACTAAGGGCTACTGGCAGGTACCGCTCAAACCGGAAGGTCGAGAAATAACTGCGTTTTTCGACCTATTGGTCTGTATCAATTCACAGTTCCTCCATTCGGTTTGCATGGAGCTCCTGCAACCTTCCAGAGATTAATTAAATCTATTTTGAAGAGTCAACAAAAATATGCGTCAGCTTATATAGATGATATCGTCATCTTTAGTAGAACTTGTGAAGATCATTTGGTCCACGTAGAAGCAGTTCTAACTGATTTAGCCAAAGCCAACTTACATGTTAATGTGAAGAAATCAAGAGCTCCTTTCAGCAAAGTCAAATATTTAGGGTATGTATTGGGAAATGGATTAATGGATCATCAAACTGTTAAGGTCAAGGCAATTACCACCACTCCTTTTCCCAAGAATAAGGCCCACAAGGCCTTCTTAGAACTTGTGGGATATTAACCCCTTCACTGCGGCGGCTATTCCGCTGCAGTGCTAAGGGGGCGGGCGGCCGCGCAGCGGGCGCATGTTGGTGACGGAACCGCTCCGTCACCAGCCGCGGTTGAGCTGTGCTCCTGATGGAGCGGTTCCGTCATGGCCCCGCCCGATCAATAGAACGCGCCGCGCAGGCGCGAAATCAGCGCCTCGCAGGCGCGGCGGACGGGCCATGACGGAACCGCTCCGTCATCAGCAGAGCGCCACAGCGGCTGATGACGGTGCGGTTCCGTCATCAGCATGGATAGGGTTAATGGTGATTTATTCCCCATTTCTCCCAAATAGCAGGCTCCCTGACAGATCTTCTTAAAAAGCAGACCAGAAACCTGGAGTTTCAACATTCAACTCCTAAAGTTTAAGAAGCCTTCTCTCTGTTAAAACGGATGATTAGCACCAATCGGGTAGTGATATTTCCTAACTTTGAGAAACAATTAATTCTTCGGACTGACGCCTGAAGAGAAGAAAAAGTGACCAGTTCTGTTTATCAGTTGAAAAATGTTTCTCAGAGAGCAGGTTTATCCAACTTTCAAGGATGAATGCCTTGCTATTTAGTGGGATATCAAAACTCAGATACTATCTAGAGGGCCACTCTACTGATCATTCTCATCTTTAATGTCCAGGAATAAAGATAATAAACCTCATGTTATGAGATGGTGTAATGACCGGATTCTCAGACCAAGAATCACCCACTCACCTAGATACAACCAACCCGGCCAAAACGTAACACCATCCCTTCCCGGACCCTATTTACAATGGTTCCTGAATACTTACCCGGGAATGGGGCACTCGCAATATACAAGCTTATATCATCAAAAACACTGCTAGATCTGAGGGATTACTAAGAATAGTCACTAATAACTACGGCATTCCATGTCTCATCCTATGATCTTACCTTATAGCCCGCGACAATCTGGCCCGGACTATTCTACCCTCCTTCTCATAGTGGAGAGCAGCACACTCTACCACACCAACCACAATTGGTGTTCTCATTACCGCCCTATCTTGAGCGATCTCACTACACACCAATCACAATTGGTGCTCTCATTAACACCCTATCTTAAGCGATCTTACTTCACACCATCCCCAATTGGTGCTCTCATTAACGCCCTATCTTGAGCGATCTCACTACACACCAATCCCAATTGGTGCTCTCATTAACGCCCCATCTTGAGCGATCTCACTGTCCTATTAATACCTTCTTCTCTCTCTCTACTGGTGAAGTTTCTAAATACCTAATATTTACTCCAGTATTGGAACTTTCATAGATTCCCATAGCTTGTATCATTCCCCGTCGTCGGAATGGGAGCCTCGGTAAATTATATATATATATATATATATGTAACTATAAAAAGGTAGATAAACCGAAAAGAGGTACAAAAAAGGAAAAAATTAGGCCTAGGCCTTATACTATTTTGTAGCCTATAGGTGTCCTTTTGAAAAAGACCCAAATGTAGAGCACTAACCAATCAGATCAGCCTCACCTTGTAGAACCTTCCTGAGAAAGCTCAGAGCCTCAGATTTTCTACCGCACGTTGGTGATAGGGACTCTCCCTAGAGCTCTGCTCTAGTTTTCTATTGAGGTACTGTTTTCTTCAAGAACTTTTCAGGAAATCTTTACATTTTGAGATATGGCAGACAAGGAGAAGAAAAGCCTCTTCAGGCCTTGTGCCACATGTTTGAAAAAACGACTTTTTACTGAGGATAAGCATAAGGGTTGTATTTACTGCTTATACCCAGATCATAAGGTGGCAGACTGTAAAATCTGCAGAACCTTTTCAACTAAGACCTTACGTGACCGTGAGGGGCGTCTGCTGATTTGGTTGCAGACGATGAAGACGGGAGAGAAATTTATTTCCAGTGATGAAGAGGATGCTTCATCTACTTCTTCAAAGAGGTCACAGAAGAGGGGTAGGTCATCTGCTTCAGTTTCTTCGGAACCCCCCTCTAAGGCTGTGCGTGGGACCTCTGACAGGTCTGGCAAGCCTGGGCCTAACAAATCTCCTCACGGAAGTGAAAAGGAGAGGGAGAGGCCGGTACCTCAGATACCAAAGTCAAGGAAAGAAGATGGCTCGGCTGGGCCATCCCATCAAGCTGATGGTTCGAAATCTTTCAAGAAGCCAGCTGTGGAAGGGACTTCAGCTGGCAGGAGTAAAGATGCTAAGACCTCGTTGACGGCATCGTCGTCGAGTTTGTCTACCATGACTGCATCTCCTTTGCCATCGAAGAAGAAGCTTACGTCGACGAGGGTTACATCGTCGACGACGATAATTACACCATCCATGAAGACGTCGACGACATCAGCGTCGACGAAGACGTCGACGACTATAGCGTCGACGAAGACGTCGATGACGACCACGTCGACGGCGACAACCCCGTCGACGACGACAACTCCGTCGACGGTGACAACTCCGTCGACGACGACTATCACGTCAACGATGACGATCCCGTCGACGACGTCAGTCCCGTCGACGATGAACTCGACGACGACAAGACCAATTCTATCGTCGTCCACCTCGACAACGCCACCGTTGACGATGGAAGGGCCGTTGTTGGAGAGAGCTGAAAACCCTAGGAAAAGACGGATTACACCGGAGATGACTTCGCCAAGGAAGGTAGCTTCATTGCCTCCGGCCTTATTGGTTGATGAAGAGGATTACTCGGATGAGGAGGATGGTGAATTTGGGGATGCGTATAGCCCATCACAGTTGCATCTAAAGTATCATGACTCAGAGCCTGAGAATGAATATTTTTATCAACAACAACAACAACAGCAAGAGGATTGCGTACAAAAACAAGAAGTACCGAACCAGCAGGGTATGGTTTCTATGCCGTTGTTTCTGCTCATAGACTTGCGAGCTATGTTGGAGGAATATCATGGCAGGCAAGCGGCGCGTCCAGTACAAGGACAGGCACCAAAGCAACCACAGACGTCGACTACTTCCTCTTCACGGCCGCAGCAGGTGGATGAGGCTGTAGATATTCCTCATAGGGTAGAGCCTACCCAGGTTGACACTTCAGAGGATGAGGAAGAACATAATCAGGCTCAGGATCCAGATGTTGAATGGGATCAATATGTGATTCCGGATCCGGCATCACCAATACCGGACCCGATTGACTCACCTCCGGCGGACGGGGGAGGTTTCCACAACTTGATGGATAGAGCCACAGCACAGTTTCAGCTCTCCATGCCTTCAACTTCTACAGATTGTTTCTTATACGATTTTAAAGAATCATATCGCAAGGCTGTCCGCTCCATTCCCATTGTGGAACACATATGGAAAGAGGGAAAGAAGGTCAAGCAGGCGCCGGCTACGGTTATTCCAGTCCTTCCACGTTTATAAAAGAAATATAAGGCGCCGGATGAGAGTCCAGCTTGCCTTATTGGACAACCAAGAACGGATTCGGTGATTTCGCAAGCGGCTCAAAGAAAGTCACACAAGCCATCGGCTCCTCTTACAGCTCCGCCGGACAGAGAAGGAAGACGATTAGATAATGCAGGGAAGCGTTTTTCATCTATTTCAAGTTTGCTGGTCAGGGCTTCAAATGCCCTAGCAATCCTAGCACGGTACGACCGTCAAATGTGGAGTGATATCTCGCCATACCTGGATCAGCTCCCAAGCGACCCTAAAGCTGAGGCCCAGAAACTCTTGGAAGAGGGACAACGTTCCTCATCTGAAATGATTGAGTGCGCGATGGACATCGCTACCACCGCTTTCCGCGCTCTAGGGGGAGCGGAGGTTCTTAGACGACAGGGCTGGTTGCGAGCGACCTGGTTCCGCCCAGAAGTCCAACATAAAATCCTGAACTTACCCTTTGACGGGGACATGCTGTTTGGGAAACATGTTGATGAGGCTCTACAGGGAATAAAGAAGGACACGGAGACGGCTCGGTCCTTAGGCACACTACAGTATAGGAAGACACCTTTCCGTGGAGCAAGAGGAAGAGGATTCACATCAACAAGAGGCGGTTACCAACAACAATGCTATACTCAACAATCGCAATCGTACAGGCCTCAGGATGGTAACCAGTACTATCAGCGTCAATCGCAATCGCAATCTTTCTCTTGCCAGAACTCACGCGGGCGGCAGGGTCGTCAAGGCAGGGACGCCTCCAAGCGTCAAGAGCGGCCTCCTGACTCTGCCAACTGTTCCTCTGCCCCATGTGTCACCTGTGGGCGGCAGGATCTCTCAACATCTGAGCAGCTGGGAACTAATAACATCGGATCAGTGGGTATTGAACATCATCCGTCAAGGACACACATTGGAGTTTCAGGATCTTCCACCGTACAGAGCTCCCCACGCCACCATTACAAAACACCTAAGCCTTCTGCAAATGGAAGTTCAACAAATGCTTCAGAAAGGGGCGATACAGCGTGTCCCTCTATCGCAAAGAGGAGAAGGCTTCTATTCCAGGTTTTTCCTGATTCAAAAGACCAAGGACAAGTGGCGTCCGATCCTGGACTTAAGGGAGCTCAACACCTATCTCGTGAAATATTCATTTCGGATGATTACACTCCAGGATATCTTGCGCCTCCTGACTCCAGGAGACTTTATGGCAGCGTTAGACCTGGAAGATGCCTACTTCCATATCCCAATCCACCCAGCTCACAGACGTTTTCTTCG
This sequence comes from Lissotriton vulgaris, assembly GCF_964263255.1. Lineage (NCBI taxonomy): Eukaryota > Metazoa > Chordata > Amphibia > Caudata > Salamandridae > Lissotriton > Lissotriton vulgaris. Next base: position 731,111,430 of record NC_141689.1, read on the forward strand.
CTTCACAGTGGGCAAGAGTCACTTCCAATTTATGGTGCTCCCATTTGGGTTGAGATCAGCGCCAAGGATATTCACGAAGGTGCTGGCCCCAGTGGCAGCTTTTCTGAGAAGACAGTCGCGAGAGGTTTTCCCATACTTGGACGACTGGCTGCTAAAGGCACTGAGTTATCAAGCGGCTACAAGAGCAGCAGAGACATGTTTGCGTCTCTTCGATCAACTAGGATTCCAGCTCAACAGAGAAAAGTCGGTCCTTCGGCCGGCCAATTCGGTGAAGTTCCTGGGCACTCTTATAGATACGCAGGTTTGCAAAGCTTTCCCATCAGAGGAGAGACAAACAAAACTCATTTCTTCGGCCAGTCGGCTACAAAAGAGGCAGTCAGTGTCAGTCAGGATGTACAAGTCTCTTCTAGGGTCGATTTCTTCTTGTATTCAATTGATTCCGTACTGCAGACTGCGAATGCGTCCCTTCCAAGAACAACTAGACCTCCAGTGGAGGCAAGTGGACGGGTCTTTCAACGACAAGGTCAAGGTCACTATACAGATGAAACAGGCGGCTGCCTGGTGGATAAAAGGTTCTCACCTCTCTGTGGGTCTCAGTTTCAGATTGCCTCTGGCCCCTCAAGTCTTTACAACAGATGCCTCCCTTCAAGGATGGGGAGCGGTCATGCAAGACCTCCAAGTCAGTGGGCATTGGACGCCGGTGGAACGTCGTCTACATATCAATATTCTAGAGCTGAGAGCCAATCGGTTGGCTCTGCTAGCATTCCTACCAAGGATAAGGAACTCTTCCGTCCTAGTACGTACGGACAACACCACAGCCATGCACTATGTCAACAAACAGGGTGGCACAAGATCGTCATAGCTGTCCAAGGAAGCTCAGCTGCTGTGGAAATGGGCGATTTCGCAGAACATCATGCTGGTGGCAGAGCATCTGCCAGGTGTAGACAATACAAAGGCGGATACACTGAGTTGCCTAAGAGTGATTTCTCACGAATGGGAATTGGACGATTCAGTGATCAAGGAGATATTCGCCCACTGGGGCACACCAGCGATCGACCTGTTCGCCACGCCGGCAAACAAGAAATGCCGGTATTATGCAAGCAGGGAACACCATCGGGGATCGCTGGGGAATGCGCGTTTGATGTCTTGGTCCGGCACATTTTGTTACGCCTTTCCTCTGTTCCCACTAATTCCACGAGTCCTCAGGAAGCTCAAGATGGACCAATGGAGGATGATTCTGATTGCTCCCGCCTGGGCTCGCCAGTTTTGGTTCACGGAACTTCTCCTTCTATCTCAGGACCCTCCCATACATCTCCGACCGTGCCAGTCGCTTCTGTCAATGTCGAACGGACAGGTTCTCCACCCGAACCCGGACTCACTTCAATTGGCAGCATGGCTCCTGAGCACAGAGAGTTCTAAGATCTAGACATTCCTGAAGGATGCAGACTCATCTTGGCTCAGGCGCGAGCGCCTAGCACGAATAGGACATATAGAGCAAATTAGAAACGCTTCTGCATATGGTGCCAGTGAGAAGGGGTGCACCCTTTTTCATCTGATCCACACCAACTCTTGCCATATATCCTGTCTTTAGCTCAGGCAGGTCTTGCCCATTCTTCCATCAAGGTCCACTTGGCGGCAATCTCCAGGTATAGAAGGACGAGGTTGGGTCCTTCACTTTTGTCAACAAGAGTCATAAAACAATTCTTGAAAGGACTGTTCAGGGTGTTTCCACCAATCCGACCTCCACCTCCTGTTTGGCATCTAAATGTGGTCCTGGCCCAACTAATGAGGCCTCCTTTTGAACCGTTTCATAAATCTGACTTGAAATTCTTGTCATGGAAGGTGGCCCTTTTCCTTGCTCTCACATCTGCGAGGAGAGTGGGGGAACAGCAGGCTCTGACCATTAAAGAGCCCTTTCTACAGTTCAAGAATGATACCTTGATCCTTAGAATGAACCCCAAATTTATTCCAAAAGTTCCTACGGACTTTCATTTGAATGAACCAGTTGTTCTGAATTCATTTTTTCCTCGGCCTTCCACTCTGGCCAAGAGAGCACTACATTCTCTAGACGTCCAGAGATGTCTCAAATTCTATCTTCAACGCACGGCTGGGTTAGGGAAGTCACCTCATCTGTTTGTGGCTTTTGGAGCCCCTTGAAAGGGGTTTCCGTTATCAAAGCAGGGGATCTCCAGATGGATATCTAGTGCAATCCGTTTCTGCCACCAGGTGGCGGGGAAGCCCCTGGAAGGACAGGTTAAAGCACACTCCACGAGGTCTATCTCCTCTTCAACTGCGTTGTTTGCAGGAGTATCGATAAAGGACATCTGCAGAGCGGCCACCTGGAGCAGTACTCATACCTTTACAAGACACTACTGCTTGGACTCCTCTGCTAAAGGGGATGCAGCTGTTGGGAAAGCGGTCCTGAGAAATCTCTTCCAGTGAGCGGTGAGCTTACCTTTCTACCCTCCTTCCTTTTCGTTATTTATATTGTTGGGTTTTTTACATGTACTAGAATATAATGGTGACATCGTAATTGATTATGTGAGATTACTGGAATTTTATACACGAAATGTGATATGTATACTACTGCTATCTACTCTGATAAAAGCTATGGGAATCTATGAAAGTTCCAATACTGGAGTAAGAAACAAGTTACTTACCTGTAACTTTAGTTCTCCAGTATTGGTAACTTTCATAGATTCCCATGCGCCCACCCGCCTCCCCTGGGAAAGCTCACCTCTTTTTTAGCATATGTCATAAGAGCTATACAACGGCTACGAAAATCTGAGGCTCTGAGCTTTCTCAGGAAGGTTCTACAGGGTGAGGCTGATCTGATTGGTTGGTGCTCTACATTTGGGTCTTTTTTCAAAAGGACACCTATAGGCTACAAAATAGTATAAGGCCTAGGCCTAATTTTTTCCTTTTTTGTACCTTTTTTCGGTTTATCTACCTTTTTATAGTTACATATATATATATATATATATATATAATTTACCGAGGCTCCCATTCCGACGACGGGGAATGATACAAGCTATGGGAATCTATGAAAGTTACCAATACTGGAGAACTTAAGTTACAGGTAAGTAACTTGTTTCTTACTGGGAGTATCTTCTATCTTATATAAATTGTTATCCCTCATGTGATAGATAGGAGATCCGATCCTCTCACACACGAACTGCCAAATTGTTACACTTAAGAATTTTTCCCTGACATAAAACTCACATCAATCTCCTGCATCAGTTACCTGTAGGAAGGGAATCGCCCATCCTTCCATACGCTGGCACCTCGCTGTAAAGAAAGGTTAGCTTTATCATAGAAACAATACTTAAATATATATATGTTCGTTACAAACTGGGGTCCCTTTATTACACAATAACAGACAAAGAAAACATTATATTATAAAGTCACAACACTACCTAACAGTCTAAGCATAGCCTGAAAAGTAAAGGAAAGAGTTAGTATATTCATGCACTATAATAGCAGGACAGACTTCACCTTATAATTACGGAGTCCGGTTCTAGCTGTCATCTGGGTCCCTCTCTCATCTGTGCCTTGGCTCATCTCAGATTCTACTCTGCAACCACGGATACACGTCTGCACCGCTATGCTCCTTCAAAGCACTGGAACCCTTCTCTCGTCTTCTCCTCTGTTCCTCAGCTCTGCACCGATCACTTTGCACTGGCTTCCTCTCTCCAACGAACTGTCTTCACCTCCAGACTTCAATCTAATGATATAGTTTCAACCGCTCTGGAAACCATCTGTTCAACTAACTTCTTCACTCTGATTATTCTAACTCCGACGTTTAACTATCTCCAACTGCTCTAACAGACTGACTCACGATGTAACTTCAGTCTCTCCAAAAGATCATCAGCCTTCGATTGTTCCAAACTCCAACTGTTGACAGCAACTGCCAACTGTCATCTGCCAACTGCCAACTGTCAACTGCCTGCCTCTCCTCTCGACACCTCGATAATATAAAGAGCTCTTCGTTCATGGAAATTTCCAGACAGTAACCTGCCGCCCACCAGATTCCTGTACTAGGCTCCGGGCCACCGACACTCCCACAGTGGCCAGCTGCTGTTTCGTCTAAAACCCGAGCTCTGCTTACATTCCTCCGATAAGGGCCAGCTCTGAACGGTTCCTCTCCAGTGAACAACAGCTCATAACTAAAACATCACTCTTGACCTACAAGCGCCTCGAGCAGCCGAGGCAGAAAGGAAAATGGAGTCTCTCTCGTTTGGGCCTTATAGGCCTGAAAAAGGTGAAAGAGACGCATAGCTCTATCAAGATACATAAGCAAGCCCTACCAATAGGTAATATGATGTCAGGAATAAAGGATCTACCCTCTAATATAGGCCTCCAGGCCCGAAAGTGATGATAGGGCATGTTATTATGCCAAAGTCAGTAGGCTAACCCTAAGAATAGGCCGAAAATAGGGATCTATCCACTATACTAAGATGGTAGTAGACTAAAGTCACCATCACTCAGAAATAGGACAAAATATCCGGTCACTACAGATGGTTACTTTCCCTACCACCCTTCCAGTTTGAGATCTGACATAAAAATGGAAGGATCAACGCAATTCAGATTACCGTTCCCGTTTTCCTCTTTTCCCCGATCTGGAAAATCTGGGGAGGGGGATGTGTCAGTAAGATAAAGGAGACTATGGGGAGGACTTACCAATGATCCATTGCTGGGCTGTCCCAAACGAAGTGCCTGCAGTAAAAACTGTTGATACACCGTTATTTTTTCATGATGTGTTCTTTAACAACACAGAGACAGAAGAAGGACTGCTGTTTGAAGACTCAAAGAAAGAAGAAGTCAGTGACTGGGAAGAGGGTCTCATGCACCAGAGAAGGGAGAAGCTGGAAGATTCAATGTACAGCGATGAAGATGCCAGGATCCCCAAAAACACAGCTGGCAGCGACAAGCAAAGGAGAAGTTGTAACTGCAACAGGAAGTCCAAGAAGCAGCTGGGAGTTACCCAGAACAGTAAAGGAGCGAAGCAAGTCCTTGGCCGATGCAACAACCTCAAGGAGAGAGAGGGGGACGAAAGGCGAGGAAAGCAGAGCTCCCGACTAGCAAGGTGCATTACCCCACCCTGCTCCAGGAGGAACGTGGCTCTCACAGGTGCAGAGCCATATACTCCAGTGGAAGGGAAGCTGAACCTAGAAGAGAGAAGAGTCATGCATCCAGCTCAACATCAGAAAGACAAAATAAAACTTAAGTTTGAATCCCACTATACCTTGACCGAGGACTCAATACAGAACACAAGTGACATACAATATAAATGCCTTCGAGGAAAGATAACATCCCCGCTTTATGGATCAGGCTTTCAAAATTACAGTGCAGAGCGAGACCCTCACCGCATGGTTGTAGATCTGGAAGCCTCTTTAGACTTCTTTAGCCTGTAAAGATAAACTTCTTCATTTAAGATCCCTAGACATTTTAGGGATAACCATCTCTACTGTCAATGGTTAATTTTTCAGAAATGTTAATGTTTATAACACAATAACAAATCTTCTGTTATACGGACATTGGATGGCCGCTTGGCACATAAGAAAGGGAAATGCCTCATGTTGCTATTTGGAGAATTCAATTAGACTTTTGAACCGCTAAGTATAACAAAATACCTTGATGAGTGTAGAGGATGAAGAATGGGGCACCACTACATTGACATCTCCTTTTGTAAAAAAAATCCTTCTACTAAAGCATTGAAATGAAATGAAATGAAAATGAATTTCTAAAGCGCATGGCTGCCCTTGAGCGTCACATGAATTACGAACTTGTATGTCTGAACCACATTGGATAGGTGGCTGCAGGCAAATTTAAAAGAGGAAAGTCTACTAGAAAAATAGACTATATATTATTTGCTTTGCATTTGTGGCTCTATACACAAGATATGGAGGTCATCAACAGGGATTATATTTATCGCAATGTACTATCACTCTGACTAAGAGGGACTTCCCTAGGAAATTTATCAGTTTATGATAAGATTCTTGGATCACCAGTTTATTATACAAATAATGGGAAATGTGTGAAATGGTTGACTTTCAGCAAAACCAGACATACTTGCTAGAATTTATAGTGCAGTGGCCAACACCCGTGAACCATATGTATGCACAGAAGAAAAGTAAATTCTGGCAACAGAAATCCATCTTAGTTTATTTAGACAAACTGACGGAAATATTTTATGAGAAGGAGAAGCCACAACCCTTTAGACCTAAAGAAACACTTTAGTTTGACAGCAATTCCAGAAAAGCCAGGCACAAGTTCATCTCTGTGGTTAAAAATGGTGACCCGCCGGTTATTACATATACTCAAAATAGATATTAACTAGTGCAAACTCAAAGCAGAAGACCAGGGGAGAAAAAAGTCTGGGGTGACTTATTGGATGATTCTAGGAAATACAACAGAAGTCTTTTTTGGTACACCTTACCATTTGATAACTCAAAACAGATTAGAAGTGAGGAGTTCCATATACAACAGTAGGTGTGGTTTTAACATTTCTCTGTTCAATATTCGGTAAACTAAGTTGTGCAACAACATCAAGGTGAGGTTGACATGGGAAAGTGCTTGACTGAAGTAAAACCTAACATCCCTATCAGGTTTTCCCTCTGTGACACCTTAAAAGCTTTTGAGTCGCAGAAGGCCAGTAAAGCGCCTGCTCAAGATGCCAAGGGACTTATATCAATCAGAGGCTTTCATTTGTGGATTATGTACTAATTTACTCACTAACTCGATATCAGGTGTTGAATTGCCTGAAACATGGATAGGGGCCAAAATCGATCCAATTTTTAAAAAGGGGCATTGGGAACTGTAGGCTAACCAGTCTCATCAACAATTTACAGAAATTCTTTAGCAAACAAGTACTGGAAAAACTGCAGGATTGGACACAGGAGGCTTAGATTCAATCACACCTACAAGCATTGTTTAGATTGAAAACGAGTACAATTCCCTATATTTTCCATTTCCTGTTGTTGCTCTGTAAAACAGTCTTGTGGGAGGTATTTGGAGATATGGGCATGGCTGCCAAATTCCTTGACCTGATAATGAGGTTATACAGCAATGACTATGCCCATGTTAGATATGAGTGGAAAAGGGAAGTAACAGATCAAATCAAAATTGAGAGTGGAGTCCGCCAAGATTGTTTACTCAGGCCCACTTTATTCACTCTGCATATCAATGGGGTGATTGATTTCCTCCTTGATTGTGATAATGGCTTTGCTAAGCTAGTTGGCCAAACAATCCCAGTGTTGCTTTGTGCGAACAATACTTTCCTAATCTCGAAAAATCCTGATGGGTGCACAAACTATGCTAGATAGAACTTTTAGCTTCTGTAAAGCCTGTGGACTGGAAATTAACTAGAATCAAACCAAATGTATAGATTAGAATTCACATAGATCATTGCAGGGCAAATTACAAATTGGGATAGTCTTCTGAAAAGAGTAAAGATTTTGTTTATTTGGGGTTAGGTAAGGCTGGCTAGTTCTATTTCATGTATACCACAGATAACTAAAAGTACTATGACTTTACAACACAAGCATTTTCAGTCCTGAAATAACAAAATCATCCTCTTATCAACTAGCATCACCATTAGTTGAAATATATCAAGCCAAATTTTCTGGGAGCAGTATTCTATAGTGTACAGATGTAGTGTTTCTTTAAGTTGAGTCGTTTAACAAAATTTGAAGATAGATTTGTAAAGCCTCTGCTTAATTTGCCACACAGTGCTCTAATGTTTCCCCTGCAACACAATTTTCATGCAGATATAGCACATGCTGCACACCTAAGACCTCCCATGTATTGGCTAACAATATGGACAAGTGATTAGTGGGATCTTACAAAACCTCACTTAAGGAAGTGAAAGAATTGAACACAACAATTAGTCTACCCTGGTGTAGATATGTGATGTCTTCGTTGTATGTGCTTAGTTTTACAGAAATTTAGGACAGTCCAGAAATTATCTCAAAAGATCTTAGGTCACTGATAAAATCTGAATAGCAAATTGTAACTAAAAGATGGTCCGGGGAATAACATCTGGAGGCCTGGCTGAAAGATTTTGGACATTAGGATTACTATGGAGTTTGAAACATTTCTGGACAAAATTAAGCCCCTTGAGTGAGAACTTTGTATATTGCCTATTAACAGTTTTGTATTACATGGTGTGTGCCTCCTACATGTTCTGATATATGCCCTGTTTGTAAGACATGTGCAACAACAGTATCACGTTTGTTATTCTTTTGTAGTGCTTTTTACCATATTACCAGTAAATAATTTGTTCCTGTTTTCCGTAAATTGACTACAAGGTATCACCATACAGTGTTGCTGATACGTTTTTAAAAAAAGGTATCATTTTGCGCAACAAGTACATACAATGAAGTCAAGGATAACCTAAAGCATAGACACATGTGTGTCACAGCAAATGACTTGGAGAAACAAAAGAGGATAGACAAGTAGAAGGCCAAATAAACTATAGAGACAAGTTACACTTCAAGAAAAAGAAACAAAATAAACACAAAACATCAGGGCATCACAGAGCAAATCAGTGGAATGCCTTATGCAGCAATGGAACAGTTAACAAAGTTAACTAGCATTTAAAATGCTGTTTCATCATCTTCAGAATGATCCAAGGACGAAGAGTAATCTTGCAGTGGCTGCCAGATATCCTTGGGCCTCAAAGTAACTGGCTGAAGGGAAGCATACAATTAGTTAGTTCCATAGTACAACATATCTTTCAGCCAGGCTGACACTGTTAGAGGAGTACAACCACCTCAGTTAAGCAAAATCTGGCGTTTGGCTAGGAGTAAGCCAACAGCAGTAAATTGATGTAATCCCAATAGTAATGGTCGAACACACCTCAGCACAGCCATCAGGGGGTCAGGAGCAAGAGAGTGCTCAAGCATAAGAGACAAAGTAGAATTAAAGTTTCCCCAATAGGATGCTATAACCCCCAGGTCCACAATAAATGAGGAAATTTGCCTGGTCTGGCCAGCATTTGGGGCAACAGTGGCACCTAGAGGAATCAAACTTTGCTAGAGCCTGGGGGTAGTATAGGCCCTGTGGAGATATTTATAATGCAACAATTTATGATGTTAGTTACCAGAAATAAGTTTAGTCAGTGTGCAACAATAATGCCAAGTCTTATCTGGGATAGTGATAACTAGGTTGCTTTCCCATTCAGCCCTAGCCCTCTCCACACTAGTGGACTTCAGTTGTAAGGAAGTGTGATACAGTTTGGAAATGAGATGGCTGCTGTCTGGGGAAGAGATCATCAAAGTGAGGGATGGGAATTCTTTATGTTCAGCTGGATAATCGGGTAACAACTTGCGCAAATTGCTATGTAAATGGAGAAACATGATCCCTTCCATAAGCGTGGAATAACCTCCCCTAGCCATAGTGGAGCTAGGTATGAGCACACCATTTGTCAACAGGTCACAGAAACCCATAAGTCATTGAGTGAAGGTAACGCTACACCAGGGGGGATATTCTCAAGAACGTGTGATAATTACCGCAAAATTAGCTTAACACAACTCTTCATATCGCAATCCATCGTGAGAAAATAACCAGAGACGTTTTAAGGCAGGGGCAAAGTTGACTTTGACCCAGGGCCCCCACCTCACAAGGGGTCCCCTTGAAAAGTTCCAGCTACTAATCAATGTAAGCACAATGCATTTTGTGCTTTACCCATACTGTATTTTTTTTTAAACAACCCGTCCAGTTCAGCAGTCCTTGCCTGCTTCGGCCCAACTCCCTCCTGGTAAAAAAATAATCTCAGGCTGAAGTGTTGTTATTTTGTGGTTGAGTTGGGCATGGCATGCGCAGTAAACTTCTGAATGCACCTGTTATCTGCGCATGCCCAGCTCAATCACTCGTGCCTGTTTCATTCTGAAAAGTAACTGCAGGGAAAAAATTATTTATTTGCTGCGTGTTTCTTGTGAGGCACCGTGCAACAGAACTCATCAACTCACATCGTCACCGAAGAGGAGCTGGCTGCTGCTGCAGGCAGAGATAGTGCACTCTGAGAAGTAATTATTCTCTGCATAGGTAGGCCCAAGCCCCCCCCCCAAACAAAGGTGAGTGTAGGGGCAGTGTAGTGCTGTCCGTTTATTTTGCTGTTCAGCCAGTCAGGCCTTGTGCTTTTGAGAAGTGGTTAAACTCCGTGATGGGGGACATGCATGAATAATTACCTTGGCACCTCATCTAGTCAATAAAAGGGGCCCCCTTCGCTTCTTTAATTATCGTCCTGCAGATTCTCTCTGAACCTTTTTAGGCAGTGCTGTTGCCCTTGACACCATCGATCTAAATAGCCCAGGGCACAGTGACAGCATTCTAAATGTAGCGAAACTGCCAAGTTAAAGGTATAACCTTTAAATAAACCCACTATTTGTTAATTGAAACAAATCTTTTGTTGCTCAAAGTATTTTCAGTTGTGGATGTATGATGCATTTAAAACGAAGTTGTGGGTCAAACCCAGTTGACAAATATGATCTTGGTGGTCCGTAAAGTAGGAAACTAATCTGTTAATCTATCCTTCTGTGGGCCTCATTTGACTATTAACAATCTGAATAACTATCTGCCTCTGTATTATCTCATATAAAAATACAATAGTGATACATGCTTTGCTTGTTTGTAGAACTGGCCGTGTTTTTTCTTTACTAGAATATATTTTTCTCACTTTCTACCAAGCCATGCTGTGTCTGTATTCCCTTGTATGTTTCTGCCTATAAGGATTAGTCAATCTTCCTGTCGGTCTGCCTGATATATTTTTTTTCTATTTGGCTCTACATGTGTGTGTTGCAGACTCTCTGTAGTTCATCATAGGTTTGCATATGAAGTTCTGTCATCAATCTTTTTATTATTATTTGGCCATGCATTCACCAATAGTGTGTAGTTGTACAGGAAAAAACGTTTCCTGATAATCACAACCATAGCGTCCTTTCTAGGATAGCAACCAGGCAGTTTCTTTTATCAGCAGCACACATATTCTATTTTTAAAAAATAAGCAAAATCACCAAACCCAATATTATTAGCACTCATCTGTACATACTTCGAACAGTAAATATACGTAGAAAATACTTTTAAATGTGATCTAGAGCTTCTTTGATCCCTGGCTAATAATACAAGTAAAGAAAGGAAGAAAACTAATCTTAAAAATAAATACAGGCCCTTTTGTTTAAAGCCCTATTTAGAATCATGTCCGGGCATTTGCAGATTCTTAGAAAAACAACAAATGAGGATTATTTGTCTCTTGCTAAGGTGGCAACTCAAGTCCTGTCTCACTTAGGGCTGTAAATCAATTAGCCAAGAATACCAGGGAGGGACATCTCAATGTTCCTGATAAAGCAGCATATCAGATATTTGTTCCAGCATCATGACATGGTTTTCAATGATTTTTATGTCTGTGAGGGTAGATATATTTAAAGCATTCTATCACAGCTAACATTTGACTTTATCTTAAGAATCTAGGGCTAGATGTACAAACCCTTTTTGTGGTCGCAAACGGCCCGATTTGCAGAATCAGGCCGTTTGCAAACGCAAAAAGGCATTTTCACATGTACAAACCTCAATTGCAATTCAATAACCTGTTAGTGAATCACAATTTGGGTTTGCATTTTTATATATGAATGTTTTGGTACCGAAATGGGGGTGCAAAACATTTGCATTTTACCGCCAACTCAAAGTTGGTGGTAATCTATTTGCGAATAGGTCAGGGACCCCTTCCCCGTTGAGAATGGCTGAAAACATATTTTTTAAGAGCAGGCAGTGGTCCCAAGGTCTATTCTTAAAAATGAAACTGAACTGTTTTTTTTTTCTTTTTGAACGCATCCTGTTTTCCTTTAAGAAAAACGGGCTGTTTACAAAAAAATGCTTTATGTAAAAGCGATCACAGACATGGTGGCCTGCTGACGTCAGAAGGCCACCATTCCTCTGATGCTAGCAAGTCATAGTGGGTCGCAATTTGGGACTTACCTCATTAATATTCATAGGGTATTCCTATTTAAGACCCACTACTAATCACTATTTTGGAAATAGGGCTCGCTAGGCAAAGCTTCAAACACTAAATGCCTGTTGCCAACTGGTATGTTATCACGATTGGTTAAAGCGTCCATTCCTGAAATCGCAATATATCCTCTGAAGGGGCAATGCAACAAGCATAAGTACAATACACACAGAAAATGAAAAGTCATTGCATCTTATCCTTCCAGTCTGACTCAGCCAATCACCCTTTCAGAGTTGATAAAAAATGAATCCTGACAAGTTGTGTGCCAGTAATGCCAGATATTTCATATGCGTCTGTGAAGTTGCCTGGTATTTCTAAGATATTAAAAGATACGCAAAGCTACATCATCACTGTGCCCCAGCCTTCATCATTGGACTGTGAACTGATAGTTCTCTACACGAGCAGTCTCAAGTCCTCTGAATAAGCTTTAGGTTTTGTATGGTTCTTGTAACATTTACCTAATCCAATGAAAATGTCTAAATATTCCCATTTGTTAAAAAAGTTTAATTTTGATGTTCTGTTCTGCTAGAAATGGGATTTATAAAACAATTTACATTTTACACTGTCCGCCAGTGTATTACAAACGTCTTATGCCCGATGTGAGGCCAACTTTACCATATGCTTGTACACTCACTTAGAGCCCCATCACAAATAACTGATGCTGGGATGTTAATTCAGCACCTTAAGAGATATAGATACCAGGGTCCTGCTAACTGTGAAGGTGTGGAATTAATGGTGATTCCAGGTAGAAGCCTGATTAATAAGTAATTACTGGGGACAATTTGTAATTCTGGGTTTGATTCCCCAAGTAATTCCTCATCCTCCTTCCACCCCCATAGCCCCAGCTATTTTTGCTGCTTCGTGCAGCCAAAATCTTCAGGGGAAACATGACATAGTTTCCACATACTATGTAACACTTAATGAGAGTTCCAGATGTGGCCAGTAACAGTTACCATCCCCATTTGGAATTTTGAATCAAATTCAGTGCATCAAATGGAAATATGAAAATGTAGGTACTCATTTTCCCGGAGTATCTGTTTGCTCCTGAGATGTAAATGTGCTCTCCCATTAAGAGTATTGACAGTCTGCTGAGGAGCATAGGAACTCTCCCTTTTAAATTAAAGAATTGCAGGGACTCAGTACCTGACAGCATCTGCACTCATAATGAGGCCCGAAACACAGACATACTCAGAAGTGGAACTGCAATCTAAATCTGTACAGATATATCACATATGTGTCACTGGGACAAAACATGCCCACTACTTGGTTTTTCTATTAAGTCAATCCATGGTAAAGAAGCAGCAGTCTGCTGAGGAGCATAGGAACTCTCCCTTTTAAATTAAAGAATTGCAGGGACTCAGTACCTGACAGCATCTGCACTCATAATGAGGCCCGAAACACAGACATACTCAGAAGTGGAACTGCAATCTAAATCTGTACAGATATATCACATATGTGTCACTGGGACTAAACATGCCCACTCCTTGGTTTTTCTATTAAGTCGATCCGTGGTAAAGAAGCAGCAGAAAGTTAGATACGTTTGATGTGTAGGTGTGTGTGTGTGTGTCGAGAGACAGTGTAAAACATAATTATTCATTATTAGTGTAATAAAACTTTGACAGAGTGGAGCCCTAACTGAGGTCCAAAAGATCGAGTTGCGACTGTCTTCCTGGCACTGATTTTGTCACCTCTGAGGCCAGGGATCGCAAAGCCAGTACCAGGGATTACAAAAGGCAAGCCAGGGGCCAGGGCTGCCACACCTTCTGACTCCTAAATGATGTCCCTGGTGTACAAATCATGTACTATTGATCCCAAATGATGTACTCATTTATTTCTTTTAAGCACATAATTGAAATATTGATGGACACTGTATTTACCAAGTACATTAGAAATCCAAAGGACATGCTTTGCGTAGTTTAAGCTAGTTGAGTTGCCTGTATTTAAGTTTTATTTTGTTTTATGTCACAATACATAGCTAATATGGAAATTCCACTCTTATTAGAAATGGACTCACTGTGAATATTTGTATGATGTGTCCAAAATAAATGTAGCCATACTAATATGTAGGCAAATATAATTTTAAATGAATCATAAACCAGCCCTGTTTCATGTGAAAAATTACAGTTGCCCAAAAACAAATTAAGTCCCACAAAGGAAAATGATACCTTTCAATTGCTCCCTAAGTAAAAGAAATGTGAGTAATGTTCATGCAGTTACAGTTGTAACTGAATGCTAGTCACTTTGTGCCCCAACCTTCCACCGCCTTGCTGATCGAGATTGTAAATTTGAAATGTACATATTTATTACCTTGGTCTACTAGGTCCAGAATGTTTGATCATGCTTTTGGATTTCCTGAACATATTTGTATGCCCCACATCATAGTCTGCAATAGTGTGTTGAACAAATGGTTACCAATATAAATACCAAACATCAATGTACTGTTTTCTTACTTCCTCAGCTCGTGAGCACATATGTTATCGAATCTTTATATAATCTGATAAGTTGCTCACTGCACAAAATGAGGCTTTCATATGTAAATGGAGCTACGAAAAGGAAAAAAATCTGAAGTAAAACAGAAGCTTGCAAAGCTTCAAAAAGTAACTTAATTTTTTCCGGTACAATCGAAATGTTGTACTGATAATGCAGTGCAGTCACAGTATGAAGGAGATGATCTTGTTGCTAATGAGCCAGTAAGAGAATATACTGAGGATGTATCTGCTGCCACTTCCTCTAACATTATAGATTTCCAAACTATTCACGGAAATGCTTCTCAGAGTATGATAACAGATGACAGCCAATGTTCACAAATTCCACAACTAACAGCAGTGAGCTACGGAACAGATTCTGCCTTGTGAAATCCTATCACAAACGAAACACGAACGTATTGGGTTCAAAGAGGGCCTTCAACCTGTAAAAATCGAAATAGTAATTTTTCCAGTTTTGCTCTTTCAAATTGGAGAAAAGAAACACAAGCAGAGTTTATCAGATGCTGCTTTCAAGCAGCAACTGCAAAATGGGGAATTTGTAAGTAGTACATGGCTATTATATTCTCCTTCACAAGGAACAGTGTACTGTTTTGCTTGTCGTTTGTTTTCTAGCACAGATTCTGCCTTCAGTAGATCTAGTTTTAATGACTGTAAGCCTGCAGCCCGTCGTATATCTCAACATGAAGCTTGTCCTGAGCATGAAATATGCATGTTAGTATACACCAATGTCAAAAAGAAGCAGGTAAAATTGATTCTGAATTATAGGAACAAAAAAGAATTGTAGCAGTTGTTACATTTTTAGCAGCAAGAGGTATGGCATTCAGACGAGAAAACCAGATGATAGGATCACTGCACAATGGAAATTATTTGGGGATTTTAGACCTTCTAAGCCAATTTCACCCGTTTCTTGAAGAGCACATCAGGAAATATGGAAATGCTGGAAAGGGCAATCCCTCATACCGATCAGCAACAATTTGTGAAGAAGTTATCACATTAATGAGCAAGAACGTTTTCTCTGCAATAATATCAGAAAAAAAAAGAAGCAAAATAGTATTCTCTCCGTGTAGACTCCACTCCAGATGTGTGTCACATCGATCAGTTGACATTCACAGTGAGGTTTGTAAAGGGTCACGTACCAAAGGAGCGTTTTTTGGAATTTATCTCCATTCATGGTCATGGGGCAGAGTATCTTGCCGATGTTGTAGTGAAATTCCTAGAGCGGGCCGGTATTCCATTATCAGATTGCCGTGGTCAGTCACATGATAATGCAACCAATATGTCTGGTCAGTATTCGGGCTTACAGACAAGACTGAATGAGATCAATGAATTTGCTATTTAAGTGGCATGTGCTGGCCATTCTTTGAACCTTGTGGGTATAAAAGCTGCTGAGTGCAGCATGCAGGTTGTTTCTTTTTTTGACTTTATTCAAAATGTGTACACCTTTTTTTGCTGCTTCTACTCATCGTTGGGATGTGCTACTTCATTCTGTAGGCCCAGATCACAAGGTTGTAAAACGCTTGTCTGATACTCGATGGTCAGCTCATTCAGATGTCCTCAATGCATTGTGTGGTGGCTATGAAAGAATTAAAGGTGCTCTTGATTCACTGACAAATGATCACATTCAGTCTAAAGATACAACGCATGATGCACTTAGTCTCCTTAACCTATCTGTTGCAGTCAACATTATCCAATCTTTGAAGTCTTATGTCCAAGAGTTGAGAGACTAATTTGATGACTATGAATGCAAGGCAAAGGCAAAAGCTCCTGATACTCATTACAGAGCTTTTGGAAAGTGTACAAAACAGCGAAGCAGTAGACAAATTCGGTTTGAAGGACCCTCTAGTGACACCTTACTTTAAGGGTGGAACAAATTTAAGGTAGAAGCATACTTACCGATCATGGACGCTCTGATTGATGGTTTAACACTGCGAAGTGAAGCATATAGAGACCTAAATAATCGGTTTGGCTTCTTTATAGAATTAAAAAACATGAAAACCAAAGAAATCGAAGGGTGGCGTGAAAATCTTGCCTCTTTGTACAATAAAGACCTGAACAATCTCATCTCATCAAGGAATGTCAGCAGTTCAAACTTTATCCTGTACACAAAAATGAAACAATTTCAATGTCCTGTCTTTACAGGAAAATAAAAACTGATAAACTAGAGAACACTTTCCCTAACATTGAAATTGCACTGCGAATATTCTTGTGGATGATTGTCACAAACTGTAGCGGTTTCTAAAAATCTGCATTAAGATGTTGAACTTCTACTACCTAACCTGCAAATAAAATGCCCCTAGATGCTCTGGAATCATAGCAAATTGTGCACTTAGTATTTGACATTATATGACAAGATAAACTGACAAATGGAAAGAAGACACAAGAACAAAATCACTTTAACTAATGTTCGCAAGAAAATACCAAAACCGTATTCTATGTGACAAAAAGCATTGGCAAAATTCAAGCCAACCGCATAGAGTTCTTGTACTCAATCTTGCCTATTTCATCCTTGTACAACTATAAAACAACCAAAGAGGGCCTGGCCATTCAGGAAAGCGGCATGGATGCCTCGCAGGCATCTCCAACACTGAATAGACCTGAAAAATTGTAAATCATAAATAGGGTCCATCTGAGTATCATAAAATTATTGTCAGCAGTTCACAAAGGCATATAACTTTCTATAGTCTATAACTGTCTACTTATCATTGAAACTTCATTCAAGCCTTTGATACAGGCAGAAAACATTGCCTTCAACAAAACTTCCAAACCCAGCAGCATTTATGTTCCAATCCTCAAAATTAAAATAGAACTCCTTAATACAATTACTGCACAGGTCAGGTGTAGATGACAAGATTTTCAGAGAAACAAGATGAGGTCCAAGAAGGATAATTGTTCAATCATGTTCTGTTTAACCTATGCACCATGATGTATATGATATCATCAAAACAACCACCTATTGCACAGAACACATTGAAGAAGGTTGAACGCCAATGCTTTTCTGTATTTATTACTGTTTTCTGTCAGCCCATGCAATAAAGTTTGTCCCATAAACAACATTGGTAATGCCTTAAACAATTTGAAATTCACCAGTAAAATGTTAAAGGTGATGTTCTGAGTATGTCTGAGGAAAGAAAGAACCAATGTTAACAATGGAAAGAAGGTAAGAAGAACAGCACTGAAAATAGTAAATGCATAGAAAGTTATATACCTCAGGCTGAAATGAATGAAAAATAATATATTGAAACAAGACATGATTGAAATCAAGACAGGTGGATACAGAATTTTGCTAGAAAATGAGACAACATCACTCTGGCCTACTTCAATAATGTTATATGTGATACTTAGAGTGACTGAGATACTCAACAGGAGAAAGTGGCCTAGCACAACCAGGGGGCCACACTGATCTTTATTTACCTTCAGGTGTGGATTCAAGTAACATAATCATTATAAAATGTAATGTAAGTAATTACAGCTCATTTCTCTTCTTTCTTTTACTGTTTCATACATTTTGAGTGTATCATTAAATATTGCGTGACATAACAAGGGTGTGACTGAACATAAAATGAACAGTGAATTCAAAGTTACTGCGAACAGGGCCCCCCAAAATATGTTTGCCCAGGGCCCCCAGAATCCTTAAGATGTCCCTGAAAATAACGGCAACACAACTAATGTATTTGATAAAGTCAACGGGATGCCGCAAAAATGCGAAACACAAACGCAAAAAAAAGGTGCGATGAGGTGGGAAAAATCACCATAAAAGAAGAAAGAAAACGGACAAACAAATGCCAAACAACAGCGAAGCACAAGGGATGTTGTCAGAGCAAGTATGGAGGAGAACCGGAACCCCACAAGCCCCCGGAGGACCAGCCTAGGACCTCGGGGTCAGGGAAGGACAAGGAGAAGAGTATGTCTTCAGTCCGCAGGAAAACAGGATCCTGATAAAGGAGGTGGTAGAGCACCATCAACAACTGTTTGTCACCTTCGCTGTGTCATTGGCAACAGAAAATTAACTATGGCAGTCCATCATGGATAAGGTGAATGCAGTAGGAGTGCTGAAGAGGACATTGGAAGCGGTCAAGCGCAAAACCAAGCTGAAACTCACAAACAACCAGAAGACAGCAATGCAGACTGGAGGTGGGAATCCTGCGCCACAGGAAAAGGTGGACGAGATGGAGAAAATGGTGTCCACAGTCATCAGTGGGGAGACGGTGGCAGGAGTTGGGGGACTGGACACTGCTCAACATGACAGGACACAACAGCACCAGGGTGAGTAAAAACCAGGGACTGGGGGTACGGAGGAGATGGGCAAAATGGCACACATGCACAATTTAGTAGAGGATATCTGCAGACAAACCATGCCCCAGACTCTCAACTCCTACAAAGAGACCAATGTACCCAAGTATGCAACTTCTCAGCACCGTATAAGCACAGAAGTTAAAGGCACACCGCATGTTAGGGGGAAGGGGCAGCAAAATCAGAGCTGCTTGTGCGACTCCCCCAAAATGCAGCACACACACACATAACATGCAGAGCACATCAACATTGACAACAAAGTGGTACAAACCGCAACACGTCCACAACAGAACACAGGACGCAACAGGTGCCACGTGTGTGTAGAAACTGGCCGATCACATTTGGCATTGCAGGGAAATGTGAGTTGAGAATGTACAAGTACTAACACACATCCGTCATGTTGTCGAAATGTCCACTGTCCCCCATCAGATAGGCAGCTCCCCCAAACAGCCAAAATGTACACAGTCATGCAGTCCGAATGATAAAATGTACAATGCGACAACATACATGGTAACACATTGTTAAACTGCATCTCCCCTTCACATTGCAGAGGGACAATCACCACCTCGTGCAGAGCAGCTCAAATCTCTCTTCTCTGATGATGAAGAGGACCACCACAGCTTTGACTCTGAGGCCCTCCAACAACTCGTGGAGAGCCTCTGCACCCCACCTCCAGGAGCAGGGCAGCCCAGCTGCTATGAGGGGAAAACCCACCCCTGTACAGACCATGCAGCCGGCAGCACCCACCACCATCGCTGCCCCCCAGGACCTCCATGAAGAGCAAATGCCCTTCCAACGCCATGTGTTGGGGTGCCAGGAGAAACTGGCTGAACAGGTGCGGGTGGGCTTCGACCGCATGGAAGCCAAACTAGATGCCATACGTGGGTGTCTTAGTCCCATCAGGGACCATTTACGGTCCCTAACGGACACCCACAGTCCACTTCGTGCTCTCCAATGGACCATGGCTGACATTGCTGGAGCCCTGACTCAGAGACTAGAGCAACTGTCCAGTCAGAGTGGCACTAGCGATGTCACACAGGTTTTGGAACACATACAGAAGTCAATGGAGACCATGGAACGGACGCAGGTGGAAAGAGTGGCTGCCACAGCTGCACAAAAGCGAGAGGTAGCTGGGTTCCTCAATGACCTCAAGACCATCCTCATGGCATTGCTGCCACAAGGCCTGGCACTGATGCATGCTGCTGCTTCCACTACATCCACATCTCCGCTCCCTGAAGTGTCAGTGCCACAGTGCGGCAGACATTCCACCTCCGGTCACTGATGTGTCATTGCCACACAGTGCTGGAGACAGAACGCCACCACTCACATGTGAGGCACATGAAACAGCAGAGGACAAAGATGCGGATGAATCTGCCATCGTGGTATGAAGGACGCAGTAGCATGCATCTCCGCCATAGGGCCTGTTACTGCTTGGTTCTGCCCTCTGCATCATCACCTTCCACTGTCCCCCAATACAGTCTGCGACACTCACCTTGGACCTCAACATGGACTACCATATTCTATTTGGTCGTCAATGACACAGAAATCAGACTGCAGACTGAAGTCTTCCTCTTCCTTTGGACATGCCATTCCCTGAAGGACATTGTAAAGTGGGTTTGCATGGCCCTGTACTGCTCCGACTGCAACACTCTAATGAATGTGCATTAAACATACATAAACACACAGATGTGTCATGTCTCTGGTCTCCTACCTGTGGAAGTATGGATGAAGGTAGGCTCTGTGATTCCCCCTTACGTCCATGTAGCTCATGTTGCGGGACTTGGGCCACAGGTTGACACATTGTCGATTGTGGTACGGGTGGCGCCAATATTACAACTGAATCCTACAGCACCAGAGCAGAATTAAATGCAAAGTGCAAGGAGCACCGCTGATAGACCACTACACCGCACTTGGTCACACATCTGATCAGATTGAATGGACAGTGCTGGAAAAGGTGACCCTACACCAAAGAGGTGGCAGCATTGCAAACCAATTAAACTTAAACAAATGCCGTTGGATTCATACCACTGAAGCCACAACTCATGGACTCAATGAACAAGAGGAAACCTATGTCCAAATGAGTAAACTGTAACTGTGACAAGGTCCTGGCTTTACCAATCTACATCACACAGTGACCAGCCATCCATGGGGTTATCACTCACATGCAACTAAATGACAGTCCCAATGGACTATCTGGTGACGACACATAATTTATCATGCCATTTCAATTACCTAACTACTTATTAACAACTAGTAATAGTAACACCTACACCATCAGTGTCCGTATAAACGACCACACTCACAATTTTACTGCCACCCATGTGTCGGCCAATCTTTAACAATGGGAGGTGTAACACAACACCACATGTCACGTCTATGTATAGGAATTGGAATGTAAACCATTCAATGAGTGATCATACATGTCGGTATGAAGAATAGATCATAAAATTATGACTGCATTTAGGAATGGTAAACATATGTAACTTTAATGTATATATAATTCATGGATATGACCATACACACTGCTGCTATACTTCTACCCATGTGTGTGCCAATTATCATCCATGAAGATATTTAACAAACAACCACATGTATATGAGTTGTAATATAGAGTGTTAAACCGTCCGATAAGTAATTACATATGTCTATATGAATAATTAATGACAGAACATAGAACAATTGTGACTATGTTAATGAATATATACTTTGACAACCGGATTACAAACCATCACTTATTTATGTCAATATAGACATGCACCTACTGAGTAGATTAATGTGACTATATACATGATTCCTTACTCTTTTGGAACTATTTTATTGCACGTTGACCAGTGTTTAAACATGAATAGCAAATACTTAACACACGATCACAAAGAGCCCGGTAGTTCTAAATGACACACAGTGAAGCCCCATTTGCTTTGCCCACATCATTAACCCGTGCATTGGAACCTCAACATTAAGCATGCGCAGACCAGTGCGCTGCAGAATCATTGTCTTTACAGGTCATTAACCTGTCAGGCGTAACACGTTTTACACGTACGCTGCTCTCAGCGCAGGTCAAATATGACGCGCATGAGTGCTCTGGTTGTCATTCACTGCGAGGACCCGACGCAGACCGACGTCCGTCTTGAAACGCTTTAGTAAGTAACTATCCCCGCCTGCTCTTTACGATCAAGTGTCGGTCTAGAAAGATCACGCATTAAATGCATTCAGATACACAACCATCTTAGTCACTCTGTTACTGTATAACAAACACGAAAGGAAACGCGTTTCACAGATCAAGTTTAATTGCGTTCCTACCACGTTCCAGCAATGCATGGGGCAATACAAATAACCAGCAAACTCTTTCGCTTCATAAGCACCAAGTATACGCGCCGCACAGTCACTAATTAGATCTTAGCATGGCCCACGCGGCTTTTTAACACACGTTGCACCTCAGGTTATTTTAAAACACACAATCCGGCCAGAATACAATTGTATACATGCGGCATGGTCATGATTTATATCATAGCATGGCCCACGCGTTTTTTAACACACACTGCACCTCGGGGAGTTTAAAACGGAGGTTAAACTCCAGCCTGAACATGATTTTGAGGTGATAGAGGGTTCAACAATATTATTACCCAACGTAACTAAGAGAGTATCACACCAGTCAATCCCCAGACGCAACTTTAGCAATGATGAACTAATCGAGCACACCGGTGTTTCAAGGTTCACTGGTTTCACAACACTATTTTAATAAACACAATCATGGACTACTTACTATGCACAACCAGTCAACTTACAACTAGACCTGTCCTAAGAATGCACTATATTGAGATCTGACCGATTTTCCTCTAGGCAATCGCCAAGGCAACCCAGACCCGTAAAATCTTCCCACCGGTTGGTGTAGAAGAATCTACCATAAGGTATGAAGTAGACTCAGTGACTGTATCCTTACATTAATAGTAAGCCCTTTTAGTTATGTAACACTAGGGTTTCTTCCATACATTGATTGTAGAAGCAGTGCCCCAACAGCACTACATGTGTTTGTCGGCTGACAAGCACCAACATCTGTAAAGAAAAAGAAGAATCATACACCTAACAATAATGTGAGCGGAGTAAGGATGCCCCCTCTCTCAAATTTCAACACTGACCCTTAGAAGGCCCTGCCCTCATGTTATTTACATTTATAGGCTGTCCTACCCCTCTTTCCAGTCCTGATGAAGACCCGCTCTAGATGCTCATAAATCATTGCATCACCACTAGGGTCGAAACGTTGACATACTTTTGTTTTACATCCAACTGCACAAAGTCCCAAAGAACAAAAGAAACAGATTTAACCCCTTGAGACTATTGTGATCTTCTGTGGATTTTTTGAACAAATTTCATCTCTTTATATGTATATATGTTTTTCCCCAAAATCACTCTGTCACAAATCACTATCTATGATCTATGTGTATTCACAGTATCTGTTTTTATATATTGGACAGCATATTGAATGCTTTGCAGAATTAGTGTTTAACAGAAAGTTGAATACTAAAAATTTACTTTCTCTACTTTTAGGTCAGTGTTGATTTATTAGTGTAATTAGTATATATCCTTCATTGGATATATGAGTACATCAAGGTATTAAGTACTATGTCCAATTGAAATGCTTTTTCTGACAGAACCATTATTATTTGTTTAATCACCCGCCCAGGTTCTGAGGGTTAAAGGGTTACCCTATTACATTTATTGGACATTACAACAGAGACACACGCATAAGTTACTTCCTTGTCCAGCCCTGTACGGAACCACACCCAGATCTCCGGGGTCACGACAACGCTACATGTTCCAGGTCTTCCCGATAGTGATCTGCTGATCACAGGTCTAGTTGGCAGCATACCACAGCCACTCCCCCATGGCTGGTTTAAACCCACACCACACCCATCCAGCACACGTGTCACAAGTCATGTGACCCTGCCAATAAAAAGGGCCTGGTGCACATGGATGCCATTTCCACTCTCTATCTGGGTGCATCTGTGTGATGTACGTGTAGGCATGATGGACTAGGGCCCTGCAACATCACATATACCGTGACCAGAGGTGACATGCTGTCGTCCGCACCACAATACTCAATCATAGAGGGTCCATGACTTTTGGGGCACAGACTTGGTGGCACTGGATACACTGGGGCCGGCACAGGTACATCGCCATGGGACGGTGACTTTCGATGCACTGAGGTAGGTGCACCATAAGTGCTGAGCGGGTATACAGCCTGCGATGATGCCCCGTCCTGGCTGTCCGGACTGGTGACGATCGATGTGTGCCCTGCTAGACCGCAGTGTAGGCCTAAGCCAGCAGGCAGTGCGTGCTCACCACCAAGTGGCGGGCCCTCGCGGGTCACAGAGTTAGTGGCACCTCAAGGGCTGAGCGGGTGTGCAGCCTGTGATGATGCCCTGTGCAGTGGTATGTCCTTTGTCAGCGAAATCAAGACGCAGAATCAATAGTGAGACCTGGTGGCCCACGGACCAGAGCTGCATGATGTGGAGGGTGCCATGTTCACGGGCCTCGGCCTCGCACTGGCACGTGGTGGGCACTCTTTGCGACACACCGGTGGCAGAAGGTGAGTAGTGAAGTCTGGGTGCACAGGGGGGGACAGGCGATGATGGCATGTGCAATTGTATGTACTTTGCCATTCATGTAGCTGGACTTTGTTTCAGATGAGGGATCTGTTTCAGATGTGGGACCTGGTGAACTGCACTACATACTGGCACGTGGTTGGAGACACACCGGGGTCAGCAGGTGAGCAGTGAGGCCTGGGTGCGCAGGGTCGGCACTCTCTCTCTCTCCCAGTCCCTCTCTTCTTTTCTCTGTGTCTCTCTCTCTTGCTCACTTTCCTTCTTTCTCTCTCTCCCCCTCTCTTTCAGTCTTTCTCTCTCTCCCCTTCTCTTTCCATCTTTCTCTCTCTCCCCCTCTCTTTCTGTCTTTCTCTCTCCCCCCTCTCTCACTCTCTCTCTTTATCTCTCTCCTTCGCTCTCTCTGTCTTTTGATGAGCGCAAGACACACCTTCTCATCTGGATTTTTGTCTTGCAGGCTTTTAACTACAGATTGTCTTGAGGAGAGCTGCCATGTGTCTTCATTTATGTTCTGTGTTTATTTGAATACATTTTCATTTGGTAATTCGAAGGTGAATGTGTGATGCTCATTTTTGTGACGACACATGCATGCCACCAAATCTGATTGTGCGACATCAGGCGGATTATTTGGTACATGATTTCATATAGTTGATGTGGCATGTCTTTGCTTGGGGAAGGGGGTCCTGGGGTGGTGGCGGTGGGTGTTGTGGCCCTGTTGGGGCTCCTAGCTGCATGATAAGTGGCTTCATGGCATCTGTTGCACTTCAGGTGTGGCTGTGGGCTGGGCTCCCTTTTCTGGTGCAGGCTGTCATCCAACTTTACAGCAGGTCAGAGCAGGTGTTAGTTTCCTGCTGCTAACGCGCCTTATCACCTGTTTTGGGTTCTTAACGCCGATCTGGCTGGTCGATGAGAATGTTGTGGAGTGGTGTTGTGGCGGCTTTTGCCACGGGAACGCCTACTCTGCAACTCATTAGCGATAGTTGCCGGGGTCATCTGTGGCGATGTTTTTTGCATCTGCTATCGCAGGTAAAATGGTGATATGGGATGTTAGCACCAGCCTGTGAATGGGGAGATGAATTTATTGCGACTTTGGCTGCGATAAAGTGCTGATAACTTGGTGATAGTTCCTCGAGAATATGACTCCAGGTGTTCTAGAGTAAGTGGGAGCTCTGGGTTATTGATAAGTGGAATACTCGTGGAATAGAGAGCACCTCTTCCTAGGTAGCACAGGAGTTTAAACCATGCCCAGCTAGTTGTAGAAAGTGTCTGCATGGTAATGGGGTCATGCCCATCAGCAATATGGTTGAAATGGAGATGCAGTAGTTGCGCTCCCTCAGGTTTAAAGAATGGCAATCAGCCATCCGGGTGATAATAATAGTAAACATAATGAGCATGGGCTACGAAATAATAAAGTTGGAGGTCTAGATCACCAATGCTTCTGCACTCATAGGTAAGTGTAAGGACCTCCCAACGTATACGAGGTTGAAGCCTGGTCTATATGAGGTGGATGAGTAGCTCACACATAGATGCAAAAAAACTGCCAGTGAAGGCAATAGGAATATTTTTTTAAAAAGATATAGAAAACATGGCAACACAGTCATTTAAATGATGGCTATGTACCCAGCCATGCCCAGTGGAAATTTGATCCATCACTTCACTTGCCTCTCAAGTTCATCCATGGCATGATCATATTTGAGCAAATTACCTCTGAACAATCTCTATGAATATGAATGCCTAAGTAGTAGGTGGAGTCTGTGCACCACTTTAGGGGACATTTGAGGTCGCAAGGTATAGTGGCATCTGTAATAATTCAGATTTACCCCAGTTAATTTGTAGTCCAGAAAAGAGACCAACGGTGTACTTTCCGAACGAAAGTAGTTACATTTATAGGGGGGAAATGCATGAACAGCAATATATCATCTACATAAAGGGAGGCAAATAGCGTCCAATGTTGAAATTTGAGGCCCCTCTGGGGTTGTCATTTGTGCAAGTGACAGATCAAAGGGACCATGGCAATTATAAATAAAATGGGAGAGAACGGGCAGCCCTGTTGGGTTCCTTGCGATTAGTAGAAGGGCTCAGAGAGTGTTCCATTGAGCTGCAGATGGGCTATGGGACCCTGGTACAATAAACAAATCAGCTTACAGAAGCTGTTGGGGATTCCAATATTGCTGAAGTGGCATGAAGAAAAGACCATTCATGAGAATCCAATGCCTTTTCGGAATCTAGCACGGTGACCGACACTGGAATGGTAGGGGCGATCTGGTTGACCACTGCAAAAAGAGTTCAAAGGTTAATGGAAGTGGAATGATGTGGCACAAAACCGGATTGCATATGTGAGGTTATGCCATTCATTAATAAGGAAAGTTGGGTGGCTATGCTAATACTTTAGCCAAAATGTTTGCATTGGGATTTATAAGGGGCAACAGCTGATATGAATTGTAAAGATAAGAGAGTTTGTTTGTTTTAAGCAATAGCATGCTGAGGATAGGGTGCTCATCTCCCCCTGTAATCATTCCTGCAATGCAAAGTTCGGATACATCCAACACAATGTCATACACAGGGCCTACCTTACCCCCAAGCGAATAAACCGAATATATGGCAGTGAGTCTGTGTGCCCTAGATGTGGCTTTGGTAATGCAATATGGCACATATGGTCTGGAACTGTCCAGAGCCACAGTTACTATGGGAGGCGGTTTTAGATGCCTTAGCAGAGGTAACGGGTAGAGTGGATCTCAACTCCATGAAGGTGGATTACTGGGAATTTATCGGTGGAGGGGAAGGAGAGGCAAAAACAGTTCATTTCATATCCTTAGCCTTACTTAGAACTAGACGTGCAATCGCCATGAACCGGAAGAGTCACTGCCTCCTGAACATGTCCTACTGGTATGCTGCAATGTTGAAATAGAGCAGAGCCAAAACGACAGCGTTGATCAGATAGGAGTTGAGGGGTCTACGAAGGGTTTCCATCACAAAGGAGTGGGATGCTCTAGTGTGTGAGTTACAGGTCCCCTCTAAGGGGCCAGGGGAGTGGGTGTCCGGCAGCGAGTTTTGACTCTGTTCCCCTTCCTTCTTTGCCTCTGCTGCCGTGCCTGGAATTCTGCCACCCCCCTTGGCTCATTCCCCCTTCTGGGTATGACTAAAGTGGTAAAGGAATGCTGTGTGCATGCCTGCTGTGGTTCATAACGGTACTAAGGAGCTAGATGCCATGCCATGCCTATAACCCTCCGCACTGGAGACACAGATCTTGACTTTGGAACTACGTGTGCCCTACATGTTCCAACTGTCAACCATCAATTGTTCTTTTTGCATTTGTCACCCCGGGGCGGGTATGTCCAGGCGTGGGTCACATGCTCTCCATGCCACTAGAGTCAAGCTTGCCTGACTAATGAGGTGTTATACCCCGAAACCAGTCCCAGGATGCTTGTTTCCAGTCCAGGGAGGATCTGGCCTGGCAATTCTGACTGGACTGTTCCCATGGTGAACAGGTTCATGACTGATTTGTATATATCTGGGTCTGAACTAGAATGGGAAGGGGAGCATAAAACAATGGATTTAGTCCAAGATCTCTGTATTGACATTGTGCAGTATTCTGCTCATCAATTGTTCTCTTTGCATTTGTCACCACGAGTGGGACGGGTATCCCCAGACGTGGGTCCCGTGCTCACCATGACACTGGATTCAAGCTAGCCTGGCAATGAGGGGTGATGCCCTGAAACCAGTCCCAAGATGCTTGTTTCCAGTCCACGGAGGACCTGGCCTCGCCGTCCATTCTGGACTTTTCCCACGCGGAACTGGAATGGCATGGAGAGCAAAAAATTGGATTTAGGCCAAGATCTCTGAACTGGGGTGAATGTTTGAAATTGTGTAGCATTCTGTCCAGACGTGGGTCCCGTGCTCTACAAGCCACTGCTAGCCTGACTGATGATGGATGATGCCCTGAAACCAGTCCCAAGATGCTTGTTTCCAGTCCAGGGAGGATCAAGACTGATTTGCATATGTCTGGGACTGAACTGGAATGCCATGGGGAGCATAAAAACGATGGATTTATTCCAAGATCTCTGAACTGGGGTGAATATTTGACATTGTGCACTATTCTGCCCATCAATTGTTCTTTTTGCATTTGTCACTCTGAATGGGATGGGTATGCCCAGACGTGGGTCCCGTGGTCTCCATGCCACTGGAGTCAAGATAGCCTGGCTGATGAAGGCTCATGCCCAAAACCGGTCCCAGAATGCTTATTTCGAGTCCAGGGAGGACATCTTGGCAGTTCGTGCTGGAGTGTTCCCAAGGGGAACAGGGTCAAGACTGATTTGCATATGGCTGAGTCTGAACTGGAATGGCATTGGGAGCAAATAATCTATGGATTTAGGCCCGATCCCTGTACTGGGGTGAATGTTTGACATTGTGCAGCTGTGTCCATCAATTGTTCTTTTTGAATTTGTCACCCCGAGTGGGACGGGTATGCCCAGACTTGGGTCCCATGCTCTCCATACCAGAAGAGTCAAGTTAGCCTAGCTGATGATGGTGTGCTGCCCAAAACTGGTCCAAGGATGCTTGTTTCCAGTCCAGTGAGAACGTTTCTGGCAGTACGGGCTGGACGTGCCTATGGGGAACAGGATCAAGACTGATTTGCATATGACTGGGTCTGAATTATAATGGCATGGCATGGGGAGCAATACAATGATGGATTTTTGCCCAGATCTCTGTAATTGGGTGAATGTTAGAGCTATTTATGGACTCCCCAGACGAGCTAGTGCCTCTAACTTGTTGAAGGAACTGCACTGGCTCCCTATAGCCAAGAGGGTTCTCTTCAAAAGCCTGACGCTAACCTATAAGGCTCTTCATGACTCAGGCCCTAGGTATATTAGAAAGCGCCTTGCTTTTTACAAGCCGAGCAGAGCTCTGCGATCTGCCTCCTTGTCTAAAATAGTCGTTCCATCCATCAAGCGAACCAGACAAGGAGGGCGTTCCTTCCACTACCTGGCTCCGCGCGCTTGGAATGAACTTCCTATTGTTCTTAGACAGGCCCCCAGTCTGTTGTCTTTTAGAAAGGCATTAAAAACCTGGCTTTTTACTAGTTAATTTTGCTGTTCCTTTTTTTGCAGTTATGTTCCTTTCCATTAAAGGACTTCTTCGCCAAAGCGCCAGGACACTCCGACTGGAGTAGCCGCTGCGCTATAGAAGAGCCCAATTAACATAACATAACATAACATAACATAACATGTTTGAGATTGTGCAGCATTTTGTTCATCAATTGTTCTTTTTGCATTTGTCAGCCCAAGTGGGATGGGTATGCCCAGACGTAGGTCCCGTGCTCTCCATGCCACTGGAGTCAAGCTAACCTGGCTGATGAGGGGTGATTCCCCAAAACCTGTCCCAGTATGCTTGTTTCCAGTCTAGGGAGGACCTGGCCTATCAGTTTGGGCTGGACTGTTCCCATGAGGAACAGGGTCAAGACTGATTTGCAAATGGTTGGGTCTGACCTGGAATGACATGGGGAGCAAACAAACAATGGATTTAGACGAAGATCTCTGTACTGGGGTGCATGTTTGACATTGTGCAGCATTCTGGCTATCAACTGTCCTCTTTGCATTTTTCACCCCAACTGGTAACCAAATCATTTGTTACTGTTATGTTAAAGGATGCAATAAGTGTCCTACTGATGTTTCCACAACTATATGTGATGCACAGACTTATTGGGACATTGTACATTGATTATTTGAATTACTAAATAATACTGTGCTGGCAGTGTGTATTGTACTCAAATGAGAGACCAGCAGTGATTTGTATGCTTAATAAAAATCTCCTGCGAACCCATCTTCCAGAGCTCTAGAGCCATTTAAGTCATATATGGCCTGTGAGAGTTCTTCACACATAATGGGCGGGTGGCAAGAATTTGCTGTTGACCAGTTTCAAGCTACACCTTGGCAACTTCAGATAAGTAGCCGGCCAATGCTTCATCGCTGTTGCCAGAACGTGATGAGTAAAGTGATTTAAATTAGCCTGTAAAGTTGTCCAAGAAGGTAGCATCATCACTCAGTAATGTTGGTACCATTGGGCTGCCACATGTGAGATACATATGTGGCATGATATGGGAGGACGCAGCTATTGAGCCAGCTTTTGACCAGGGCACTCACCCTCACCATACCTGTGGAACACTAGCATATTTCCCCAACTAAGCAACCTCCAGCTTGGCAAGGTAGTGAAACTCATGTAACAGTTTAGACCTGTCATGGCAATAGTGTGATTATAGCTGGGTTCTGTCATTAGATTCCAAATCCCAACGTTTTTCTTCCACTGTAGCAAGATCATTGCAAATTCTGCGGATTACTCCTACATGCTTCAAGATACTAATACCTCTTATCTTATATATGCCTAAAAGGCCTCCTACAGCATAGGGTATTTTTGCACAGAGCCAGTCTTAGAAGCAAAAATTTCAACAATAGCAAAAACTGTATTGTAGCACTGGCAGGGAAATGTCACTGGTGGGCCACGGGGGCATATGTGGGTATATTTAAAGTGATTAGTTCAGAGGCATGATCAGACAGCGTGCAGGGAAAGTGTGTAATAGTGTTAACCTATAGAAGTGCGCCCTTCCACATATACCAGTGATTAATGCGGGTCCAAAGATTGTGGAATAGAAAGTATAATCTCACTTACTAGGGTTATTACGATGCCAAGCAACTGATAGGTGGAACGTGTCAAACAAATCCATCAGTGTTTGCAGTGTACGTGGTTTAAGACCAGTGTGGACCCGGTGGAATCAAATTCCGTTCAGCAGGTAACACTTAGATCACCTTCCAGCATGATGTTGTTGGCCTGATATTTGATAATCTATGAAGACAGGTCAGTAAAAAAGTCTGGGGAGTCAGTGTCCGATGCATACAGATTGACAACGAGCACAGTCCGACCTGACAACTTGCCCAACACCAACAAGTAGCAATCTGCTGGGTCAGAAGTGCTTCCCAACGCTGTGAACGGGACACCACTATATATCAAGATGCATAACCCCCTGTGAAGGGTTTTCAGTGAGCAAGATAGGTTGTTCAGTGCTATTTGCACAAAAGAATACGCTAAAGAGCTTCTTTTCAGGGACTGAGGAAGATTTATTAACAAAAAAAAGGACAACAATAAAGAAATGGCAGTTTCTGGCTTGGAAGTTCCCTCTTTATCCGGGAACAGAGTTAGAAGAAGAAAACAATGGACCAGGGTAAAACACAGTTCACGTCCTCTGGGGTGCTTCTTGTTCTCAGTGTCCTCTCGTCTCGCTGAAATCCCTCAGGGTATATTGGGAGATAGAGATAAGCAGCGGGCTTCACGGGGAAGGAAAATATGGCAAAAAGAAAGAAAAGAACCAAATTAGATCTCTGTTAATGCATCACGGGGAGATAAGGGTAGAGTGCACCCGTCACCGTTGTCCCTATCGTGCGGTGCCTAGTTTTAGGGGATGTTTAAGTGATGAAAGGGGTAGTTAGCCTTGACCCCTGCTCACCAACTCCTCAGTGCAATGAACCCAACTCTGGGTACTTGCCATAACCCACGACCCTCCTGAGCCATGGGGGTTGGAGTCACTACCTCTCCTCCAACCGTTGGAGCGCTGGACTCAAGTGCGTTGCTCCTAGAGCGGCTATCAGGATACTGCTTTCCTTCCTCTGGTTGCCGTGCATCCTTGGACACCGTCTTCTTCGTTGCTTCCTTCTTTTCCTCTTCTGTGTTCGCCTCCATTTCTTCGTTCGTTTCCTTTCCTTCTTCCACGCCGCCTGGTGTTATCGACTCCGCCTTCTTATCCCCCTCAGTTTCATCTTGGTCGTCTCTGATTGGTGCGCCATCAGGGACATCTGTTTGGTCTGTTAGACCGCTGACCTGGCTTCCTGTTTGGCAGATAGCAACCGCGTATTGTGTGGATCGGGTGGCACACTGCTTGGCAGAGGGGAATCTGTAGAGTTGCACTCTAGTGTCTGAGCCCTACGTCACCTCGTAGCGTGAGTGGCGGCCATCTTGGATCACGTTGGAAATGCGCGGTTCGAGCCGGATCCTCCGGAGAAGCAGCACGCCCGGCGCTCTCATGCTGATAAGTTAAATGTGAAATAAACATCTCACCTCCACAACATCTAGCGCCCAGTCATCCTTGCCAGGGACCAGACGACATTACAGTGGCGACGAGGCTGGGACCAAGAAAAAAAATAATTAAACAAAGGAAAGGAAAGACCAGCACCACGTGGCAGGAGACAGCCACAAGAAGCATGCAGAAACACGGAGGAGTGAAGCAAAGGCTCAGCAGGAGAGCTTGGCAGAGGCGCAGGAAGACGCACCGGAGCAGAGTGCATGCCAACATAACCAGGTACAAGGGCACCCAGACTAAGGAACGGAGAGGAAAGATAGGCCCCCTAGGACTCCCACAAAGAGCAAAAAGGGACGCAGGAGACACAGATAAGGAGAGGCGCCGCAGCAAACCCAGCAGAGAAGAAAAGGAGGAACATTGGGCGGAAAACTGAGGAAATAGCCTGAGAGGGAAGACAAGAACCAGACAGGGGCCCTGGCGGAGTCAGCGAGAAATGGAGCAAGAGGCGCAGAGAGTCCCCAATTCTGACCAGAGCAGGGTGAGGAGACAAGTGCGCCAGGCAGTCTGAAAAGCCAGGAAACAGCAACAAAAAAGCACGAAGAAATGTGTGCGCAAGCGTCATCGATGACAACACCGATCCCGTTTCTACCTAAACCGGGAGAGAGCCCCTGATGAAGTGGGAGGACTGGAGAGAGTACATCCTAAACTACATAGAACCCCTGGAAGACGAGATTGAAGAAGCGTTCACGAGCAAGAGGAAAAAAAGAATACTCTTACACAACTTAGGCCAAGAATCAAGCTACTAACTTTAAAAACAACACAAAGAACTCGCAATGTTTTAATAAAGCTGAAGACTCTTCACAATTGAATTGCGATAATGGCGATATCAATCAAGCAACCACTGCTAAGATGGAACTCAGTAATGCCCCTCCGAGACCAGAAGTTACCCCCACCTCGACCTGCAATCTTGAACTGCGGTCTACCTCAATTGAAGAGCATGATTACACACTTGACCCCTCTATGCCCCCTAATCATCGTTTAACCCCACTTCCTAACGAGGGTGAACACCCAGAACCTGAAGGGAAAACACTGGCAATACCTTATGTACTCATTTTGAGAACCTGAATACTGGGGACTATCCCACAAAGACGGAAGCTGCCATCCGAAACCTGGAAGTTCCACCTGGGTCTGCCGTCCCTTGGACCCCAGAAGTTGGTCAAGAGGCCTTTTACTCGGTATCAGACAGTACTCCGAGTTCATCAGGGGAAGAGGAGACTGAGGAAGATGAAGGCAATACTAACAGTTCCACTGAAGGGGAAAGCGAGGCTTCCCGCAATAATACTGGTACAATTGTTCGTCCTAAAAAAACAAGAAATAAGACCAAATGGAGGAGTCAACTTAAATGGGATTACTCGGACTCGCAAATGTCATACAATTTAGAAGAAGAGGAACCGACCACATCACAATCAATACCGCATGGACGCAGCCCAAGAAGACTGCAAGCAAAAGATAGCGAATCATCAGAACCCTTACTTGCTGCCATTCTCGCCTCGATCAAAGACTTTCAGGAGGAGGTGAGAGGTGAAAACAGAGCAGCTAAAAACGCAGCGAAAAAACTACAGGGCGGACTCAGACAACTGAATAAGACCTGTACAGACATTAGTGAGAGAGTGGGCATGGTCGAGGCCAGGACCGAACACCTGGAAACTGAAGCAGCAGCAACCAAACAGGCCACCGATTCTAATTCAGCCTGCCTCATGGATTTAATGGCGAAAATCGAAGAAAATGAAAACCGACAACACCGGAACAATCTGCGCCTGCTGGGATTCCAGAAGGGAAGGAGGGGGATGACCCTAGACAGTTTATTGTCAAACTACTGCAAGACTCTTTTCCAGAAAATACTGAATGGGACTGGGACCACGAAGTACAGCGAGCACACAGGTTTCCCTTCTTTAAAAAAAACAATACAAAAATGGTAACTTGACTGAAGGACAGCCCCGGGTCTTCCTTGTTTACTTTGGCAACTTTCTCTTGAGACAACTGGTTTATGACAAGGCACGCCCCAATAAAAAAAAAAGGGGCTCACGGAATTACCTTTTTTTCCAAACCGGATTTCTGTCATCAGACTGTTGAGCGCAGATGGCATCTGCGGCAATTGATCTCTCCCTTCCAACAACTAGGTGCAGAGGTGTATCTTATGAACCCGGCTAGGTTAAAGGTCATTCTACAAGGCACCACCAAGGTCTTTACATCCGAGATTAAAGCCAAAGAGCACCTGGAAGAGATCAGACTCAAGAAGGGACATAGAGGAGCAAATTGAAAAAGAAAAAAAAACGAGGGGGAAAATAAAATTATGCTATTTGCTATTTTAAAGAGAGACAAGGGTGGGGGGAAAAAATCACTTAAAGGTAAATGGTTACTCTCTCTTTGGTCTTTTCTTTCCCACTTACCCTCTAGCATCTCTTAAATTCTGACTTAGCTGGTGAAGGGAAGGAGGGGGGGAAGAGGGAAGAAGGAAGAAAGAAATTGGGGGATGATTATAATCTAGACACTTGATCACTTGGGCTTCTATCAAACACATTTATCTTAGGCGCCTGGCGTGGTTGACGGTTGCGGCTTATGACTGATCACCATCACTCAGGCTTTGCCTGATTGCTCACACAAAGGGGGGGGTGGGTGGGTGGAGGGGGGGCCCCGGGTGGAAGGGTGGATAAGGCCACAAAAGACACATACAGGTACTAACCATACACATTTACATCAAATTTTGTTGACTAGTTCTGTCTCTTTTTTTTCTAAGGTATGTAAATGGGTGCTGCCATATCCTTTAGATGGCTAGGATAGAACCCTTACGTATCGTCTCTGTCAATGTTTGTGGTTTGAACGACGCCTCAAAGAGACAAAAAGTGGCGATGGGGTTACGAACACTTGGAGGAAACAACATATGCCTAGAGGAAACTCATGTAGAACAGTCAGAAATACACTTACTAAATACATTAGGGTTTAAAGTAGTGGGTGCTACTAAGCAAGGAGCTATGACAAAGGGTGTAGGAATCTTAACTGACAGAGCATTTGCTATCAGCAACCCACAAACAAAATAAGATTCACTAGGAAGGTGGGTCATTGCCGAGATTCAACTTCCTAATAACATCTCTTTCACTCTCTGCTCACTTTATGGTAGTAACGCTGATGACCCCGGGGTCATTAACCAAGTTTCTAGTAAGTTAGTACATTGGCCCACCCCGATAGTCCTATGCGGAGACTTTAACATACATTTACCTAGCAACTGGGATGCCAACACAACTTGGAGATACAAAGGAAGGAAACCCCAAGTCTTTCAAGCTTTAACTAACCTCATTCAAACTCACGGCCTGATAGATGGCTGGGGGAGCAAAAACCCATCACTTTCTGGATACACTTTTTACTCAGCCCGCACCAAGTACTGGTTAGATTAGACTATTTTTTCATTTCTGCATCACTGGCCCGCAGCTTCACTATAGATATCGCACCCCGCTTTATGTCCGACCATAACCCTATTATTCTTACCATAAAGGAGCTTGGGCAACCCAGAGAGGCTTCCAGATGGAGTTTTGAAAAAGCACCCTAGCTATATAAATCATATGCAAGGATGGATCCAAGTGTTCCTAGAGATAAACATTGGCTCCGCTTCCCATATGACAGTCTGGGATACCCCAAAGGCAGGTATCAGAGGTGAGACCCTTAGGTTTTCTGTACAAAAAAACAGAGCGAAAAAAACCCAGATCAAAGATCTCCAAGAAAAATTAAGAAAAACTGAATTAAAGCTAATCCAAACAATACAACAGGAAGTGATCGCCATTGTAAAGAAGGCCGAGTTGACGAAAAGGTGCGCGGACGCAGCAAACAGAGAAACAGTCACGAGGCCCATGGTGAACAAGGTAGACGACGAAGAACCCACAGGAAGAAACAAGGGTGCGGTGATGAACAGTAGAGGACCCAACAGATGGCCGGGGAAACTGGTGCAGCAAGGAAAGCAAAACAGAGGAGGCAGGAACACGTGCTATTGATGTGGCAGTCAAGCCCACGAGGCCTACAACAAAAGATGCCCGGCGTTCCGGGCGAAGTGCATGTTCTGTGGCATAACTGGACACTATGAAAAAGTGTGTTGCCGGAAGGCAGGCCGCAACACGGTGAAATATGTTGAGCAAGATCCAGAAGAAGCAGAGGTGAGAGAACACGAAGAAGAGGACACAGTACTGTGCATAGAAGATCATGTGCTAGGTGTAGATATCCAAAGATCGTGTAAACCGCAGTGTGACATGCTGATTGGAGGAGTACAGATCAGTATCGTAGTAGATTCTGGATCACCGTATACCATCATCGAAAGAGCAGTGTGGAATGAGAAGTTTAAACACCTAGAACCTTGGTTGGAACCTCCGGATATAAGACCCGTATCATACACGGGAGAATGAATTACCATGGTAGGTTACAGAGCGCTAAATTTCGAATTCAACGGACGGGGCGCAGAGTGCAAATTGTACGTGGCGGAGAAGGGCCCGTCAGTCCTAGGCTGGATGGATCAAGGAGACCTGGGCATAAAACTAGACCCGGGAGGCGACATAAAAGTGCTGATGATGGCACCCGAACAATGGCCGGACTTAGGGAAAATGAAGAGGGACTTCCCCAAGGTGTTCGGAGGGAAAGTCGGAAAACTGGAGAAGTTCACACACTGGATAGAACTCAAGGAAAACTCAAAATCAGTATCTCACAAGGTGCTGAATGTCCCCATTGCAGTGAGAGAGGCGGTACAACAGGAACTACGAAGATTAGAGGAGAATGGAATATTAGAGCTCATAAACTGTGCAGAGTGGTTGGCGCCTCTAGTGGTAGCGATGAAACCTAACGGCAAGGTCCGGCTGTGTGTGGACCTGAGAGAACTAAACAAGTGCGTCATGGTGGAAAAGTTTCCTTTACCACGCATCGAGGAAATGTTGGCTAGGACCAAAGGAATAAAATGGTTTTCCACCATCGATCTCACGTCTGCATATCACCAAATAGCCCTACACCATGAAAGCAGGAAGCTAACGTCGTTCATAACACCTTTTGGGCGTTACCAATTCTGCAGGATGCCGTTTGGACTTGCCTCTGCAGCAGCCGTCTTCCAGAAACTCATGCACCGTCTCTTCAAGGACCTGGAAGGGGTGTAGTACTTCCAGGACGACATATTGGTGATGGGGTAAGACTGGAGGGATCATGACACGAAATTAGACTAGGTGCTAAGTGTCCTAGAAGAAAAAGGCCTCACAGCGGAGTGGGAGAAGTGCCGTCTTGGAATGGCCTCAGTCACCTACCTAGGACACGAAATAGGAGAGCAAGGCATTACACCAAAAAGGGAAAAGCCATTTGTGATGCCCCGCCTCCATCCAGCAAGGAAGAAGTAAGATCCTTCTTAGGGATGTCTGAATATTACAGCAAATTCGTACAACACTTTTCCACCAAGACACATCATCTGAGGCAACTCATAAGGGACAAAACTGTGTTCACATGGAAAGAAGAGACGCAGGGGGAATTCGAAGGCATCAAGAAGGACATCAGCCGAGCCATACCCCTGCAAGGATATGACCCTCAAGGACAAACAGTGCTGACGACAGATGCCAGTGACAAAGGACTGGGAGCAGTCCTTATGCAGGAAAGGAGAAATGGAAAAACAGAAACTCTCAGCTTCGCCTCCAGAGCCCTATCAGACACAGAAAAGAAATTTAGCGTCATAGAGAAAGAGATGCTAGCACCGGTATGGGCCATGGGCAAATTCCACCAGTTCCTATGGGCACGAGGTTGCAACTGAAGACTGCCCACAAACCACTTGTAAAAGTGCTTACGTCCAGTGGGCACGCAAGTGCCACTCCTAGGATAGCTAAGATGACTTTGAAATTACTCGAGTACCGATACGACATGAAGGAAATCCCCGGAAGCCAGAGCAAGGTAGCAGAGTACCTTAGTAGAGCGTATGGAGAAGACCAGGACATCCAAGAAGTGAAGGAATACATACTAAGCATGGGCGAATTTTGCGGATCTCGCGTTCGCGAATTTTGCGGATTTGTGGATTCGCAATCCGCAAAATCCGCGAATTCCCGCGAATTTGCGGATTTTTTTTTTTTTTGTGTTCGCCCGTGTTTCTGCCAGTTCGCGAGGGTTTTTACAATTTCGCAATTTGCGAACTTACCTGTCGGGTCGCAAGTTTTGCGAACTTGTTGTTTCTACGTGTCCAGCCTGTTTGGGACACTCTTCTTCATCACTGCCACTCTCTGTCACCACTGCCACTCTCTGACTACTCATGCCACCCTCTGGCCCACCCATGCCACCCTCTGTTTCATCACCACACCCTCTGGTTGTCCAGTGTACATTATTTTCGGCAAAGCAAAGCACACCTTCCCTGCCTCAAGTGACCTGAATTAATTTGGGGCTGATTAATGTGTCACAGAATATTTTTTTAGCTGGCACCTGCTTCCTTAGTGCGCCCTGATTAGTGATCTTTTGCACTTGCTAAGTGCTTTCATTGTTGCAAAATTAGTTACAACACCTGCCCTGCCCCAACTGACAATAATGAATTAGGGGCTGATTAATGGATTTTAACTTCCAGCCTGGCTCCTGCTTGTCTCCCTTAGCTGTAATTCAGGACCTTTGTGGCATATGTGTAACTATTCTGAGGTTCAGAGCAGGGTCACATAATAGTTTCAACTGGCAACTGAACTCTGGAGGGGCCCCTCAGGAAGCACTACAGGAAATGGCTACTAATGATGAGCCTGAACTTTTGAACCTGGTAAGTAGTTACTTTCAGTTTTGCTAAGATCGTATTTCTGCAATTTTGCACTTATTCGCGGGGCGCGAACTCACGCGAACAGTGCGAGCAGTGCGAGCAAAATCCGCTGCTCGCGGATTTGCGGATTTTGCGGGAAATTCGCAAATCTCGCGGATTGCGGATTTCCCGAAAATCCGCAAAATCCGCGAGCGGAACGGATTTTCCGCCCATGCCTAATACATACATAGTCAGAGGATGGCATGAAAAAAGGCACCTGCGGACAACCCTCAAGAAATTTTATGAAGTACGAGAAGAATTGTCCCTGGACGACAAGGGCACCTTCCTGTACAGGGAGACAAAGTCGTACCCCCGACGTTGTTGATACCACGATTGTTGGCGATTGTACATGAAGGTCATCTAGGGATCGTGTAAACTAAAATGAGGGCCAAGCAGGGATATTGGTGGCCAGGGATGGACATACAAACGGAGAGACACATGAGAGAGTTTGACCATTGCCAGCGAGCTGGCAAAATGATGACACCCTTGAGCCAGCCTTAGGGAAATTCATCAACCAGAAGAATCCTTGGGAGGAGCTATCCATAGACATACTGGGACCAATTCTAGATGACCAAGGTACCCCAAAATACCTATGCGTCATAGTGGACAGATACTCAAAATGGCCTGAAGTACACGTGCTGGAAGAAATGGACACAGAAAGGATACTTAAGTTCCTCACTGCAACCTTTCTCAGGGAAGGCATACCTAAATCAGTTTTGAGTGACAATGGTCCCCAGTTTACCTTGGAGAAGTGGCACAAATATATGGAGAGGAATGGCATCATATCCAAACACACATCCATATACCATCCTGCCGGAAATGGACAAGTAGAGCGCTTCAACAGAGTACTAATGGGGTCCAAAAAGGGCAGCCATCACGATGGGCAAGGACTGGGAAAAGGAAGTTCAAAATATGATATTGGCCTACCGCATCACCCCGATGAGCACGGTGTAAAGCCCCTTCCAAATTCTAAGGGGTAGGGATCCCTTCACAAAGGATGGTGCACAGACATAATATTGAGTCCAAAATATCGTTTGGACATAATATTGTGTATTTAATATCGAGTGGACAAAATATCGACAGGACAGAATATCGACTACAAAAATATTGTTTTTAAGGTAAGTGAAGTAATATCGACTGTAAAAAATATAGATAGTTAAAATATCAAAGTATATAATATAGATAGTACAATATATCGAATTTTTAATAATATATAATTTTTATAGTGTATTTTTATGTTATAATATGTGTGAACATTGTGTATTTATGTTATAAATAATTATATTTAACCAATTTTGTTTTAATAATGTTTGCGTAATTTTAATCTGTAGCTGGTTGTGGGTTTATAGGGGAATAGGGTGGGAAGTAATTTAATTATAATTAATTAAATATGTAAATTTATTTATTGATAGTAATTAGTAATTAATTGCTAATTATTATATTTCTTAATTAATTTAAATAAAATTGTTAATTAATTTAGAGTAATAGATTAATTGTTAATTATGTAAATTAAACTAATTTAATTCTGTTGCGGGTTGTGGGTTTATAGGGGAATAGGGTGGGAAGTAATTTATTTATAATTAATTAAATATGTACATTTATTTATTGATAGTAAATAGTAATTAATTGTTAATTAATTTATATTTGTTAATTAATTAATTTAAAATTGTTAATTAATTTATATTAATTGATTAATTGGTAATTATGTAGATGTAACTAATTTAATTTATGTAGTGGGTAGTGGGTTGATAGGGGCATAGGGTGGAAATTAAATTATTAATTATTAATTAAATAATAAAACTAATTATAATTTATTTATTTGGAAATAATTGTTATATTTGTTTAATTTATAAAATATGTATTTGTTAATTAGTATTAATAGGTGAATAATTTAATTATTATTGTTAATTTTTTGTTTAAAATTAATTATTATTAGATATTTTTTTGTAGATTTTTGAATAATATATGAATTATTTACTTTCCCTAATGTTGTATTCTCTGGAGTGGGAATAGTAATTTTAACCCCTACGCTTTCCAATGCTTTCCCTACTGTTGCACCTACTGGAGTGGGAATAGTAATTTTAACCCCTATGCTATCCAACGCTTTCCCTACTGTTGCACCCACTGGAGTGGGAATAGTAATTTTAACCCCTACACTATCCAATGCTTTCCCTACTGTTGCACCCACTGGAGTGGGAATAGTAATTTTTACCCTACGCTATCCAACGCTTTCCCTACTGTTGCACCCACTGGAGTGGGAATAGTAATTTTAACACCTACGCTATCCAACTCTTTCCCTACTGTTGCACCCACTGGAGTGGGAATAGTAATTTTTACCCCTACGCTATCCAACGCTTTCCCTACTGTTGCACCCACTGGAGTGGGAATAGTAATTTTAACCCCTACGCTATCCAACGCTTTCCTTACTGTTGCACCCACTGGAGTGGGAATAGTCATTTTTACCTTTACGCTATCCAACGCTTTCCCTACTGTTGCACCCACTGGAGTGGGAATAGTAATTTTAACCCCTACGCTATCCAACTCTTTCCCTACAGTTGCACCCACTGGAGTGGGAATAGTAATTTTAACCCTATGCTATCCAATGCTTTCCCTACTGTTGCACCCACTGGAGTGGGAATAGTAATTTAAACCCCTACGCTATCCAACGCTTTCCCTACTGTTGCACCCACTGGAGTGGGAATAGTAATTTTAACCCCTACGCTATCCCACACTTTCCCTACTGTTGCACCCACTGGTGTGAGAATAGTAATTTTAACCCCTACGCTAGCCAACGCTTTCCCTACTGTTGCACTCTTTGGAGTGGGAATAGTAATATTAACCCCTACGCTATCCAACGCTTTCCCTACTGTTGCACCCACTGGAGTGGGAATATTAATTTTTATTCTTTTGTTATTGTACGCTAATAATATTGGCTATTATTTAATTATATTTTGTTACTATATATATATGTTTTAAGAAATATGATTAAATATTTTTTTTTTACTTTCATTAATTATTTAATTATCATTAGTTAATTTACGTATTCTTAAGTATATTTTAGTACTTAGTTTTTAATATTAATTTAATTTTAAAGTGTTTTTAGTAAAGTCGATATTTTTTAAAACTATATTTTTGTAAACGATATTTTAAACTCGATATTTTTGTACTTACCTGTTTGTAGATAGAAACTCGATATTTTGTCAGTCGATATTTTTTACACGATATTCTTGCAGGTCGATATTTTGACATTTGATATTATTTCAGTGATCCACAAAGGATAACTTGGTGTGGAAGGAGAGGACCATAACCAGCAAATGGTCCCCTGCAGTGGTGCAGCACAATCTAGAAAAAGCCCAAACGATATATACCGAACATTACAACAGAAGGAAGAACGTGAAGAAAACATCTCTGGAGAAAGGAGAATGGGTCAGGGTTAAATTGGCGGTACTACAGAAAAAGGTTGACAGCAAATACCGTCTTCCCTTACAAGTAAAGGAGGTGTATGACCAGGCTGCATTGCTTAGCGATGGGAACGTGTGGTCCCAAGATCGCATGTCCCGGTGTAATAAGATCCTGCAATGGTACCCCGAAGACAGGGAGCAAACGACAATGGACCGGGGGTCACAGGAGAATTACGTTGTGAGTCCGGAAGGAAAAGGGAGCATGGTAACGGAGGGACAGGCAGGAGAGCAAAGAGACAGTGAAGTTCCCAGAGCA
This sequence comes from Lissotriton vulgaris, assembly GCF_964263255.1. NCBI lineage: Eukaryota > Metazoa > Chordata > Amphibia > Caudata > Salamandridae > Lissotriton > Lissotriton vulgaris. Next base: position 731,154,424 of record NC_141689.1, read on the forward strand.
GAGGTATGCCCCAGAGAAGAAAGAGAGACTCCCTGCAGAGAAAGACCGAGTACACAAGAAGGTAGAGTGATGAGCCCAACTACGAACATTCCCAGAGAAGCGGCTTCCACCCCGGTAAGACGAACAAGGGGGGGCAGAGTGATTGTGAGGCCCACAAGATATCGAGATTTTGAGCTGAGAGAAGAAAAGTAAACCGATATGAAGAGACTGCAGTTTTCATTGTTTGTATTAAAAGGGGGAGATATGTAGAGTTGCGCTCTAGTGTCTGAGCGCTATGTCACCTCGTAGCGTAAGCGGCGGCCATCTTGGATCGCGCTAGAAACGCACGATTCAAGCTGGAGCCTCCGGAGAAGCAGCACGCCCGGCGCTCTCATGCTGATAAGTTAAATGTGAAATAAATATCTCACCTCCACAACATCTAGCGTCCTGTCATCCTTGCCAGGGACCAGACGACATTACAGAATCTTCACATCCATGTGCGTAGGAGCTATAATGCGAGAAATAGCGATGAGAACCCAGTAGGAAGCATTAGAATATTCTGGTCTAGGTGATAGGTGTGTTTCCTGGAGGAAGGCCAATTGGACCCCTTGTCAGCTCAAATAGGTAAGGAGGACCTATTTCCTTTTTCTGAGATTCTTCAATCCTTTGATGTTCTATGTTCCATGTCATGTAGGAAAGCTGCATTTAGCAGAGTGTTTAGCATTAGATGGAAACATAAAAGCTGAAGGAATCAATATGAAAGCGAGTGTTTTAAATGTGAATTTGATATGTACCACAATAGAGTAATGGCTTAAACAATCAAGAAAGAACCCCCTGCCCCACTCCAGCAAGAAAATTATTTGGAGAACACAAAACACCTCAAAATAAATCAGGAATACAAACATAGTTATATACACCTCAGGGGTAAAAACGTCCATAGGAGCAAGGCCTGATAAGCAGTATAAATAGAAACAATAGAGATCATTAAGCAAATTATCAATGTGAAAAAAACCTGCGAAATAAAGGCTGTAAGGCATGCACATGATAGACAAGAGTGAATGCACTGAAAAAGTTTAATGGGAGCAAACACTTTCATGTGTCACAAAAACAATGGGATTACTAGGTTGCAAGTGCACCAAGGGACGTGGGTACTGAGTCCGCAGGTGTGGCAGCTCCAGGGTCATTACCAAGAGAGGATCCGGAATAAGTGTTTCATGGAGAACTGTGCAGCATCTGCAGGGGTGTTGAAAACATAGTGCCAACCATCTACTTCCACACAGAGTTGTGCAGGTTAAAGCATTCCATATCTGAGTCCACATTTTTGGATGAATCACTTAACATCTAAGAATTTACGACTGGTCTACTGAACTATTGGCGTATAATCAGGAAAGAGGGAGGCCATATAACACTGACACTGCAGCGCGCCCTTGTCTCAAGCCAGGTGCAGAGTGTTATCACAATCTCTGAAATTGAGAGTCCTGGTGAGGATTTGGGTGCATCTGTACATGTTGATGTGAGGTTCATGTGAGTTGCGTTATGTATGTGCTGTGTATGGTTTTATGAACGACAATTTGAGAATCTGTTGAAAACAATGAAAACTTGGATTTTTCTATAAAGATTTGGGAAAATGTGTGAAAATATATAGTGATCACATCAATTTGGTTGTGTGACCATGGACTAAAGTATCATCCGTGAATAGGAGTCAGTATTGGCAATTGTGTTGTTGTGAACACTTTCTAAAAGTGGCATTTCTAAAACAGTAATGTTAAATCCAACTTTACCAGTTAAGAGGATTTATCATTACCATTCCAAAGATATGAAACTTGATGCAGCTACTCCTTTCTAATCAGGAAATACAGCTTAAAAGTGTTTTAAGGAATTTATAATGTCCACCTATGGGAGGAATAGGCCTCATAGTAGTGAAAAACAAATGTAGCTGTTTGTCACTAACGGGGCACGCAAAACTTACCAGTTCATGTCCTTCATAAACTCACACAACACTTAGGTCTACCTTAGGGGTGACATGTGAAATAAAAGGGGAGTTGGAGGCTTAGCAAGTGGGTTTAAAGGCCATTTTGAAGTGTCAGTAAACTACACACACAGGCCTTGCAATGGCAGGCCTGAGACAGGTGCAAGGCTACTTGTGTGGATGGCACAACCAGAGCAGCAGTTCCACTGGCAACATTTATATTACATGCCCTAGGTATATGGTATACCACTTCACAAGCAACTTACAAAGTAAACTAAATATGTTGATTGTGTATACACCAATGTTACAATTTTTATGGGAGGGCACATGCTTTTAACATTGATCAGCAGTGGTAAAGTGCTCAGAGTCCTAAGGCCAAAAAATTGAGGAGGTAAGCAGGCAAAAGGTTTGGGAGAAGACCACCCTAATGATGACAGACACTGACTATGTAGATGGGACGTGAAGTATGTGTTTTTAATATGCTTCTTGTGTTTAAATGAACAGAGACTATGTCGAAGTCTAATGCTAAGGGCTTCATTTCCCCTCTTTAATTTCAATAGTGCTTTCCTGGTGAAATATGCTGAGTCAAATCAAATCTGGAGTGTTGTGTTCCGGCATATCTTCTAATCACGATCGATACAACTAATTACCCCTGTTATCAAGTAAATTGGGATTTACCAGACGTTCATAATAAAAATTGAAAAGTGGTATGTGGACCTGAGTGCTGAACTATCAGAGGGGTAATTGGGTAGAGTTTGCCAACAGTCTAGAACTGTGTCCAAAACTGCAAGGTTCAAACCGATTAATTTTACAGTACTTCATGCGAGCTACAGGACCTGAGGACTGTGTATAAAATAAAGGTTTCTTGTGTCATAAACATGGGTCATTCCAACCTGCACATGAGATCATTATTGTTTACTTCATATGATGTGACAGGGTGAGGGTTCATCAGTGTAGGAGTGCTGGTAGCGGATTGCAACGTATTTATCGGATCTCACAGTTTCTAGGAGTTAGAGTACCCCAACAATATGCTTGCTGGGAATTCTGCCACTCAAAGACAAAGCTATTATGCTCACTGATTTTACAACTTTTTGATTTTGTTTCATGGAACTGGGCCCAATTTTGACGTCGGAAATAAATATACACGATTTACCAAACAAAACCTATGTGCTCATCAATTGACAATATGAACATTTGTTTCTTACTAAAGCATTCTAATTGAGAATTTCACCTTTTGGGATTTTACTATTTTCTGTAAGTCACATTGGGAACAACGCAGAGACACTCACACTCCATGAGAGTGTCCATAAAACATTCGGTGACATCACCAATTGATGCATGATTCAAATGATGGTATGCCACCCCATCGCACTAATGGGACTTACTTGTCACAGCATGACACGAAAGGGCAGGAATGCGCAGTAGTCAAGTCAATACAACGCATTTCTACCTTTTCACCTGTGTTTGCACCTTTTACCAGCCTAGAGCCAATGCAGGCACCCTTGCACCATGGTGAAAGGGTGCTTGCGTTGCATGCACAATTGTTTTTGTGCAGGAAGGAGCACCTTCCTGCACAAAAACAATCCTGAGAGACATATTCCTTTATATGTGTGCTGTAGACTGCAGCACACAGAAAAAGGAAGTAACGAGGAGAGATAAAGCTATTTCTCCTCGTTAGACCTCCCCTGGGAATGCATATCTTTTTGGCGCATTCACAGGTCTACCAGGTCTGGTAAATCTAGGAATGCGTAAAAATCCATGGAAGTTGCATGTGAACAGCCATGCAACACCTTCCTAGGGCAGAGTAATGCAACACAGCGGTTTGAGCTGCATTGTCTTACTCCAGATTTATGGGTACACTCTATGCCAAGCAAAGTGGCCTTGCGTGGCTTCATAAATCACATGTAAAGTTTGCCTCACTTTTGCACCGCGTTCTGGCATGCAAGAGTGATGGCACCAGCTTGAAATAGGCCTCTTGGTTTAGACGGTTACAATTTCTTAAACTTTTATATCATAGAGGGTGGGAGCAATTACATTTTAGACAAGGATGTGACAAAATGCAAAAGTCTTATTATGTAATCGTAGTGAAGACATCACCAAGAGTAAAGTATTGATGTATGACCTCAAAATAATAAAATTGTAAATCAATGAAACCCAATAAAATGTGTTTGAAAAAAATACTTTGTTCCAGAGGTCTTTAATTCTAATCAATTGTGTTTTTCGGCTAAACGATCTATTCAGAACAAATGCAATACTTATAGTAGATCTAATATTCATAAAATTATGTTCAGTCCTGTGCAAACTGCTAGAAATTAGTTAGCATGTCACTTAGGGAAACAGCGCACACTAGGGCATCAAAGAAAAATAATTGCTGATGAGATATGCAGTAAGGCTCTAATTTAAAAGGGTTATCAATATTAGCTCTGTCATTAAGATTAGATAGGAAGGCAGTATTTCCTCTGTTTTATAAGTAGTTTTGATAATAGTAGGTAATGACCTATTTACTTGATTATCACGAAAATGTGTTACAACATTCTCTTTACTTGTGTACTTTATTGTATTTTATTAACTGTATTTATCTACACATATCTAGATACAAGGGCAATTGAACACTTCACGAATAAGTAGAGTAAGGAGATTAGATGAATAAATAAACACTGCAGAAAGGCACAGGAGGAATATTTACGTACAGCTAGACACGCGAATAGTAGAGGTACATCTTGAAAAATGTGTACGTCTTGAGGAATAGGTAGAGAGTATTTTTGTGAAAATAGAAAGGAGAGCAGATTGCGTTTCTTGCGTAATTTCAGTAAATACAATAGTTATAGCCTATGACAAAAGATTGCATACCTTTTCACTTGCCTATGCTTGTTCGCATTGACGTTCATGTGCACGTTCTTTTTTTGAGTGATATTGTACAGTAATCGGCTAAGTCGGTACAGTAAATTGAATAACAAGCTTAAATGGCTGATGAAGCATCCCAACATTTCAATGTTGATGTCTCATGACATAGACCCACATAGCAGCCATCTGGTAATGGTAAGGAAAACCTGCATGCTTTGTGAAATACTAGTACAGATATGGGCTTTTTTTAATTTATCCTTCCACCACGGCCATTGTTGATGTCACAACAATAAATAAAAAAAAATAAAAAACCTGTGGAAGAACATAAAAGTGAACGAGAAGCTTGGGAGCACTTTGCACCTGAGAGGTCTTTAAACATTTTTAAATAACAAGCATTTGCAATGCATTCGGTCTTGCCTTTGGGACCTTATGTGTATTTAGCTATGCAGCATATTAGCCTGGGACCTGAAACATCTACTGTTCTTTAACATGGAGGAAAAGTAAGCACCAAACTGTGTGACACACCAGCAATGGGAACACATGGAGAGAAATATTGCCTTCCAGTGGGAAATGTTATAGTCCAGTTTTTAATATACAAGCTTTTGGTGGTCATATCACTCACTGAAAATACAAGATTTGAAAAAAATATTATTGCCTTCGGGTGCTTTTGGAAGACAATTTCTATGGACTGGAATCTAGAGAATGCTAAAGTGATTCTGGTATTTTACTAACCTCGGTTGGCCGTTTTTCTATCAAGAAAGTTAAATAGAGGCAGTTGCCAGAAAATAAAAAATAAAAAAAACTCCCTCAGCAGAAAGCAATTCTTGTATTTTACTGACCTCTGCAGGCCATTTTCTATCAAGACAGTTAAACAGAGGCAGTTGAACAGAAAACAAGCCCCTAAGCGGAAGCAGACAAGTCTTAGGGCTGATCACCAGAACCCACAAAGTACATACACAAATAAGTATATGCTAAAGTATATACAAGAGGTCTCGAGTGCTCGACCTAAAAACACTGAGTCGGGTTTAGATGGGTGGGGAAGCACCAGAGCGGGGTAAGGGAGAGCTCTGGAGAGCAACAGAAAAGCAAGTGGGGGACATCCATTTTATCGGGCATATTCAGAAAGGTAAATTTGATTGTTAGCACATCTTACTAACGCTTGCCAGAAATTCATAAAGGTATTCATGGCATGTGTAAGTTCATTTACATGTGTGGAAATCTCTGCCATGAGTACGGAGTTCTCAAAACTTGTAAATCCCACTCAAGTGGTGAGCATTGGGTGTTCCAAGACATGCTTAGCCTTGGATGTTTACAAATGCCCACAAACATGTCTGTTTTCCCACATTCACAATGTTTTCTCCTTTACCTTTTCTCCCTGGAAAAGGCTGGCATACCTCCTCCAGGATTAAAGGGGAAACCAGCACAAGACGTTTTGCCTTGGAGAAAACCATTCAACTTGTGGGGAAGTTTGCACAGGAGTTCCCATGCCTTCTCGCTATGGAGAATGGTACATGACCTTCTCAGGAACTTATATAGAAGTCTGCATGTAGGGTGCAATTAACAACAAATACATATTTGATGATGATTGTTGGAAATGGCCCTTTGTGTGGGGTCACCCCCAAACTTTTTGCCTATCTCCTCCCCTTTTTCTGAACTCGTTTGTTTGTTGGCTTTAGGATTCTAGGCATTTTACCTTTGCTAACCAGTGCTTAAGTGCATAGGCTCTGTACTCTAAACATGGTAACATTGGTATATCCACAACTGGCATATTTAATTTACTTATGCACCACTAGCAAAGTGCACTATATGTGCCCATGGCCTGTAAATTAAATGCTACTGGACCTGCAGCACTGATTGTGCCACCCACTCCATTAGCCCTTTAAACATGGCTCAGGCCTACAATAGCAGAACATGTTTTTGCAGTTTTAAACTGCCATTTCTACTTGGCACGTTAACCCATTTGCCAGGCCCAAATCTGCCTTTTCATTAGATAAAAGTCACCCGTAAGGTAGGTCATTAGCAGCCCTGTGGGCACTGCACAGTATATTTAAAAAGTAGGACATTACTTTTGAGTTTTACATGCCCTGGTAGTGTAAAACAGCTTCATTTATTTTTTCACTAATGTAATGCCTATCTTTCCCGTAGGTTAACATTGGGATTCCCTTGAAACATTTTTTAAGTATAATTTGTAATTGGGGAAAGATAGAGATTTGGAGTTTGGTGTCTCTGGACTCGCAATTCAAAATCACAACTGATGATGTAGTCTGATTTTCAATTGAAACTCTGAAAATACCACTTTTAGAAAGTTGGTATTTTCTTACTTTAACTATTCAGTGCCTCTGCCTTTCTCTGAATACACATCAGGGATGGATGACAGTTGTGCTTTTTGCATTCCCTCTAGATAGTCACACAAAGGGAGCTGGAGTGTGCCATTTGCATCATGATGGCCCATCACTAGGCTGATGTGCTTTCCTGTGATAGATTGGGTGGGAGGAGCTGACACTTGCACCTGAATAGGCCTGTGCTTGTCCCCACACAAACAACTGCATACCCCCTGTAGTGACTGTGGAGCCAGGGTAGGAAAGGCAGGGACTTTATGACCTTTAAAGGCCTTTTTGAAGTCTCCCCCAATTCAAAGGCACATTTGGGTATAAGTACTTGACCCCTTACACCACCAAATCAAAACTTTGCTGGAACCAAGGACATTCTGATTCTGCCTGGAAGAAGAGCTGTAGCATGCAGGAGGAACTCCCACTTTGCTACCTGCATTGCTGTGTTTACCTGCTGCTTGTTGTGCTGTAGCAGGGACTGCCACTTTGCTACCAGCTCTACTGTGTTGGCCAGATGCTTCTTGCCTGGGAGTGATAAGGACTGGACCTGTTCCCTATATCCTTGAACCCAGGATTCTTCAAGAGCTTTCTGGCCTGCCTCCTGTTTTCTGAAGTCTCAGGGACACAAAAGACTTCTTGCAACTCTGCTGGTGCTGCTGAACTCCACCATCTGTGAGTTCTACCCTTGCTTAATGTGCCCCCTCCAGTACTTGGCCTCAGAAGTGTGATCTGCAGCTGTTTTCTGTAAAAACTGATGCATGGACCCCTATGCTCTATTTGGAACCAACGCAATTCCCTTTGACACAGACACAATGCAGATTCGACAATGACGTGGATCCCAACTGTGAGGTTCGACGATGACATAGTGCTGATCCAAAGACGCCGCTGCAAGACTTCACTTTGATGCAGCGCTGATCCTTCAACACCAACGGAGAGGCTTGAGTTCGATGCAGCGCTGATCCTTCGACACCAACTACAAGGTTCGACTTCGATGCATTGACCCGACTGTGAGAATCAGAACTGATGCAGGAAGTCCTTGATGCCAACACTTACTCTGTGAAAAGTACCTTTTAGCCAGCCCTGAATGGGTCCTGCCTGCCTGGAATTTAGGATTTACCCCGTCTAGTGTGACCTCAAGTAACTGTTTAGCGCTATTGACCTCTAAGCACTTTTTTGGATTTAATCTGAAAAAATTCATATCTCGAATTCTACTTATTTTTTTTTGGTCTTGTTTTACTCAATGGTATGACTTTTTTTGTGGTGTTTTTACCATGTTATACTATAAACATTGCCTCTTAAGTTAAGCCTGACTGCTCTGTGCCAAGCTACCAGAGGGTGAGCACAGGTTAATTTAGGTTGTGTATCTGACTTACCTTGTCTAGAATTGTGGTCCATACATAGGCAGAGTGCAGCCCTCTGCCTACTAGAGACCCAATATCTAACAATGATGTTGATGATGAGGATTGATTTATGGAGCGCACAGTTACTCCAAGGAGTGTCCCGGGGCTAACAGAATCTACAAAGTTAATTAAAGCTGGGAGAAATTTCTTTTTAAACTGATTTTCGGAATCGGTTAGACAGAGATCCAACAGGAGTTTGTTCCAGGCCAAAGGGCCCAGAAAAGAGAAGAAGCGGCCGCCGGCTCTAGAGTGTCGGATCCTGGGGACTACAGCCATTGCTTTATTGAAATAGTGCAGTATTCTGTTAGAGCGATATAAGGTATCCTATCTGAGAGATAGCCCAGCCAGATGAATACAAAGCTTTGAGTCAAAACCAGAGTTTTAAACACAATGCGATTGTTCATTGGATCTAGTGCTAGGAGCAAAGATGGACAGGAATGTCAGTTTTCAAAGGAAGTTTATGAATTATTTGGTGAATTTGACTCCATTTGTGTGCATGTGCGAGGTGGAGGGTGCGGCTGTCAGGCTCGTAGGACTGTCAGTAAGTGTGTGCAAGGTTGAAGAGAAACATTACGTTTGGGTTATTTCAATCTTGACTGATATCACTGGTGGACCGTCCTGTTAGCAAATGCTAAAAACCAGCTGCACCACACTACCCAACAGCTGTAAGGGCCTATTAAAAAGCCCATTTTGTACATGTACCTGTATTCTATCTACTCACTGTTGCTGATGTTTTAGCTTTTCCAGGATGCCCAGCACTTTTAGAATCATGAAGCCAACTTTGCACCTGCTGTTTTAGATGAATTGATAGCAAGTACAGTAATCAGTCTTTCTATTTTCTTCTTCCTTGTCTTTAATATAAGCTTCTTTATCTACTGACTGTGTTTCTGTGCATACTTTTGTCAAGAATTATTCAATTTTCATTAATGCTATGGAATGAAAGTTCACAATTTTGGATGACAAAATTGATCATTCCGATTTTTAGGTTGATTTTGACGAGACAAGTCATCAACTTTACTATTACTAAGACCTGGTGTGTAATTAATGAGCAAAAATCATAATCGGAAAAGAATAAGGGCCATCTAGGAGGCTGTGTTATTTCTGCTTTCAAAAACTGCTTGTAAGAAATGGGGGTTTCTAGTTGGCAGTGGTGTGCACCCTGTTCCTGCTAGTCAGGGTAAGGAAGTTACACACCCAAGAAAACCCTTACTCCCACCATGGTAGCTTGGCACAAGCAATCAGGCCTATCTTAGAGGCAATGTGTAAAGTATGTGTGCGCAACACATACAGAAACACAGTGAAAACACTACACATGAACACCACACCAGTATAGAAAAATAAGTAATCTTTATCTAAACCAAACAAGACCAGAACGACTAAAACCCAACATATGTAATTCAAAATAGCACTTTTGTAAAGTTTAAGCAATTCTGTCCATAGAACTCTATGGATGCAGTGATTTCAGCACAAAGTACCTTTGATGTAATAAGGAAAAACATCTGCACAGGAGGGAAGCATCGGAAAACACAGTGATGTGTCTGTTGTTGAGTCCCTGGGGAAGCAAAGCGTCAGTTCTGCTGCATGCAGGAGAAGTGTTGGATGGGTTCCGGAATGTTCGGAGAAGCACAACATCGAAATCTGAAGACTTTTCTGGTCTGCGGGCAATGAGTTGGAAAACTTGGAACACAGGTGCGATGCATGCAAATTCAGATGCGCTGGAGGTTGATGTGGCAAACAGGCACAGTATCGATTCTTTCAGCAGCGGATCGGTGATGCGTTGTTTCTTTCAGTCACACAGCAGGGCCTGTGTCGGAGTCAGTGCGGTGGTCTCGGATGTCGGAGAAATGATGCCCAAACTTTGGGTTGCAGCAATTCGCTGCACGGCTGCAGTGCTTGGAAACGTCTCCCGCATGGTTATGCTGCATCGGAAAAATAGGTGCTGGAAGGGCGATGGTCTAATTACGCAGTCTTTTGCAGCAAGAATAACCTCCAAGGGCATAGAACTGGATTTGGCACCTCTTGGAAGGTCAGAACTCCCAGTAGATGAAGTCTTTGATGGCCCTGAGATTTCCAACAGGAGGCAAGCACACACAAGCCCTTGGACAAACTTGGAAAAGTAGGATTCAATAGCAAAATCCAGTTCTTTCACCGGCCACAGTCAGAAGCAGCAACTGCAAACCAACCCAGCACAGCAACACACAGTAAAGGGGCAGTACTACTGCTGACAGCTCTTCCGCTCTTCTTCTTGGCAGAGTCGTCAATCCAGAAGTTTTCTAAAAATCTGGGGTTTTAGTTCCAATACTTATACCACTTTTGGCCTTTGAAATAGGCATATTTCAAAGGATAGTCTTTGTAGTGCACAAGTTCACAAGTTCTACCTTGCCCTGTCTTGGCTCAAGACACACTTAATAGGGGTAGAGACAGCACTGTGAGAGCAAAGGCACAGTCCTATTCAGGTGTCAGTGACAACTCCTCCCTCCACTCTAGCTCAGGTAGGCCCATCAGCCTGGTGGTGGGCAATCAGGATATGCAGGGCACACCTCAGCTTCCTTTGAATGACTGTCTAGAGTTCATGCACAAACGACCTAGCTGTCGGTCTAGAACAGACTTTGATTCCACAGGCAGGTAGAGGCACGGTATGATATAGCAAGAAAGTGCCCACTCCTAAACGTGGCACTTTCAAACACACAATTTAAAAACACACCTTCCCTAAAAGATGTATTTTTAAATGTAGGGCTCAGAGATCGCAAACTCCAAATTTCTAGTTTTCTCGAATTGCAAGTTACACTTGTAAAATGTTACAAGGCAGCTCCAATGATAACCTATGGTAATGTGCCCAGAGTACACAAACAAGCAAATAGGAAGTCCAACATACCAATCACAAATACAGGAGGTAGAGGCAAAAAGATAGGGGAAATCACATCAAGGATGTCAGGTCTAACACTGCTGATTTCTGTAATCCATATTTACCAACACAGTTTGTTTGGATTTAAAGAAATAAAGCCTTCACTACTCAAAGAACCTTTCAATAGACAAAAGCTCACTGCCAGTGATGTTATACTTTAATTCTGCTAGTGAAACACCAATGAGAAAAATATACTACTGAATGAAACAGCCTAGTATCAAGATTTCTCTTAGATAAAATACTTTCCATAGCATGATAAGAGGCATCCATTTCAACAATAAATGCTCTTCATTGGGATTCATTCATTCTTTCAGGAAACAAAAAGGCTTGATCACTTTCTTTAGGCAAAACAAAAACTATCCCTTACATAGTAACATGGTGATGGGCCTTGCTGTTTCACAAAACTGCTGAATAAAGCTTCTATATAAGAAGGCACAATTTGTACAGTAAACAATACATGTGTTTAAAAAAATACTGTGCTCCATAGGTCTTTCATTATAATTATTTGTACATTTCAGTCTATTCTAAACAAATGGAATTATTTTAGTTTACCTAATATTTACAAAATAATATTTAGCCCTGTGTATATTGCTAGAAATTAGTTTGTTAGTCCCTTAGGGACTCAAAGGACATTATGGATCGAGGAAAATAGCTCCTGATGAGATAGTCAGAATGCCTAATACGTAATGTCAGAATAATATTGATATCCCTTTTAAGATTAGATAGGATGGCAGTATTTTCTCTGTCTTGTAGCTAATTTTGATGATAGTTGGCAATGATATACATAAGTATCACAAACCTGTGTTACAGCATTCTTTTTACTTGTGTACTTTATTTTAATAACTATATTTATTTAGGCAGATCTAAATAAAGAGTAATTGAGCACCTCACAGGCAAGTAGAGTACGCAGAATAATAAACATGCAGAAAGGCACATGGGGAAGATTTGAGTTCAGGCATACATGTTATTCTTAGAGATAAATCTTGAGGAATTAGGAATATTTTGAGGAATTATGTACTATGTCCTTTACTGTAACTAGAAAAGGAGGACAGAGGTAAAAAGGGGAATTATGTTCTGAGATAGCTTGGGCAAATACAACAGTTCTTGCCTATGAAAAGTGAGTGCATACCTTTTGCATTCTATCCACTTTGATGTGAATGTAATGTACTTGCTTATTTCTTGGCAAATTAACATATCAGTGACATTTTCATTACAAGGTGGTAAAGACACCACACAACTAATAACATAAGGTATTGATATTCCGCCTGAAGCTTTAGAAGGACCACACTCATATTGCACACATGATATCAAACAACTGTTTTGACAAGAGACTTATGATGAGGGTAGATAGTGCTTGCTCCTCGAGTATATATATTACCCCATGTTGGAGACAATATATTTTATATGTTATAAGTTAAAGGACGCCCATCTTCTTTATCATTTTCATCTAAAATGTTAATATATGTTACAAACTTTATTAATTGGGACAAATGAGCTCTGACGACATATATGTTTTTAAGCCAGTTTTTCCTCTCATCTTGAGCATTCCATTGCAAAAGACGGGTCACCTGATGAAGGCTGCCAAGCCGAAACGCGCATAGTGTGTCATCTACCGCCTTGCCTCCATCATTTTTTTGTCTCATGCTCAATTGTGTTTATGTTTTATGTCTTTTATGAACTATTCTAAATATAATGTCTTTATAAAAAACATACTATTTGAGAGAAAAAATAAATATATATATCAGTATGTACCCAAAATATTTAGATCTTATATATATATATATATATATAAAAAACTATCATATATAAAAATAATGTCTTTAAACAATAAAACTGAAAAACCGATTCACGTAGTTGCTGAAAAGTCTTTTTTATAGTGGGCTATAAATTCTTACCTGTAAATGAATTCATGCCTGTATTTATCGATTTAGGTTTATTCAATAATCTACTAGCTATAGACCTTTTCAAACCAGTTAATTTTCCCTATGTATAGCTAGTGCATTCATATATAGGGGTCCCCTATTTCCCAAACAAAAAAAGTAACAAGTGGGCCTTCCAGCTCAAGATCTCTAAAAAAACAATCAGAAGGGCAGCCTTGAGGGAAGGAGCTTCCAGTTGATGTTGATGTTGGGGGTTTTTATATAGCGCGCTCTCACTCCAAGGAGCAACCTGGCGCTGCGACTTCATTGCTGGTAAATGAACAGGTTTTAACTGAATTATGGATGTTTTGTATAGTTTAGACAAGAGATTTGCATACTGATTCGGCTAATCCGTAGATCCATGTTTTTAAGGATTTTTTAAAGGTCTGTTCTGAAGTAATTAAGCAAAGGTGGACAGGGAGTGTGATCCAGGCTTTAGCTCCTAGAACTGCCAATGATTTTCCTCCCTTGGTGGCAAGTCTGAACTTGGGGACAGTCAACAAATTGGCAGTAGCTGACCTCAGTTCTCTAGTGGGGTGGTATCTGTGAAACTTGTTGAACAGATATTTTGGACCGCGCTTGTGAAAAGCTCTGAAAGTGATCACAAGGATTTTGAACAGTATGCGCATCTGAATAGGAAGCCAGTGCAACGTGTCTAAGGCGGCCGATGCTGATGATTTTCTGAGCCACCTTAGAACCAGCCGTGCCGCCGAGTTCTGTACCATCTGTAATTTGTGCAGAGTAGATTTTGCCACCCCTGCATACAGACTGTTACAGTAATCAATTCTTGATGTGACTAATGCAATTGCTACTGTGCGGCGGGCTGACAAAGGCAGGAAATCAAAAAAAATTCGGAGACCTTTTATGATATTAAAACAGAAGGTGGCTACTTCTTTAGATTGTTGCTTGAAAGAGAGCATCTCATCAAATTTTATTCCCAGGTTTCGGGTTGCACTAATGGTGTTTGGAGGGGCTTCCGCATCAGATGGCCAGCAGGTGTGTGGGGAGAAGAGGTTGTTTTTCCCAAATGGTAAAATCTCTGTTTTAGCAGAGTTGCATTTAAGATAGTTATCATGCATCCAGTTGAAAGTTGCAGTCAGACACTCTTTCAGAACCTGTTCAGCTTTATCTGTATTATCGTCCAGAACCAGGACCAATTGAGAGTCGTCTGCGTATGCTATAGTACTCACATCATGGGAAGCTATGAGATTGATCAGGGGCGTCATATAAAGATTGAACAAAGTAGGGCTCAAACTTGAGCCCTGTGGTACCCCTGAACCAATCTCCTTCTCCTCCGAGTGGAACTTTCCGAGCATGGTTATCTGTTTTCTATGCTGCAGAAAGTTTTTGAACCATTTTAACACGGTGCCCCCTATGCCAGCCTCAACAAGGCGATGTAATAGAATGGCATGGGACACCGTGTCAAATGCTGAAGATAGATCAAGGAGGATTAAAACTGCCCTCCTACCTTGATGTAGTGCAGCTCTTATGGTTTCTGTTGTTGACAACAGTGCTGATTCTGTAGAGTGGTTTGCTCTAAACCCTGCCTGATTTGGATGTAAGATATTATTTGTCTCCAGGAATGTTGAGAGCTGTTTATTAACCAGGGTTTCAGCACATTTACATAAAGCAGGGAGTTGAGAGATGGGTCGCAGATTTGTTAGAACAGAAGGATCATGTAAGGTCTTTTTTTGCAGTGGTTTTACTATTGCAGTCTTCCAGGTGATGGGAACGTCTCCGGATTGGAGTGATGTATTAATAACGGCATTGATCATGGGGTTCACCTCATCTTTAATTGCGTGGATCAATGAGGGGGGGCAGGGGTCGAGTGGCGAACCAGATTTAATTTTAGAGATGATTTGTGCGGAGTCTGCCAGATCAATCATAGCGAAGGTGTTCCAGCTGATTGACCCGGGATTATTGCCTTGTACAGTGTTTTCATCGTTTAAAGGGATTAGAGGAAAATCTTTAGTAAGGTTAACAATTTTTTGTTCAAAATAATTTGCAATCTCGTTGCAAAAGATCTGTGAGGGTGGTATTTCCTGGGGTAGGAATTTAGGATTTCGAAAACTTTTAACAATACGGAAAATTTCCTTTTGATTGTTCTGTGAGGCTTCTATCCTATTTGTAAAGTAATTTATTTTGGTACGTTTGATTAATGCATGGTAATTCCGTCTAGCTGTTTTAAAAATTTCCTGGTCATCATTGTTATAGTGTTTACGCCATTTTCGTTCTAGTCTTCAAACTGTTTGCAGTGTATCTTTTAGTTCACTGGTGAACCAAGGGGCTGAGATTTTCCCTTGTTTGGATTTTAATTTTCTGGCTCCCCCAGAAGTCAATTTCTCCCCTATAGATCTCATCCATCCTTCATAATTGAGGTTGTCAGTGACAGCTTCTCCAAGTATCGATGGTTTGTTCTCTTTTACCCAATTTGGTAGGTCTAGGTGCTCAATGATTTTCGTCCAGCATGGGATCGGTTTCTCATTTCTTATTATGTCTGGTTTTAAGACCTTAGTTTCTTCAGTTTTAATGTTAAATGCGATACATTTATGGTCAGTCCAGGTTAGGGGCAGGGGAGAGGAGACCTTAATAGTGTTGAGATTGGAACAAACACAATCTAGTACATGGCCCGCTGTGTGTGTAGGATCAGTCGTAAGAATTGTCAGTCCCAACACATGCATAATGTCTTTAAAACACAGTACGTTTGGATCGCTAGTGCTGTCAAGGTGCAGATTTAAGTCTCCCAGTAAGGTGAAATTGGCGGCTTTTAGCATCAGGCTAGTAAGAACTTCACCCCTACTTTCCAGGAAGTGGCTCGCTTGTCCTGGTGGGCGATATATTAATGCTCCGGAGAACATAAAGGAGTCATGGGCCTGTAGGTTAAGGGCTAAACATTCGGCTCCTTTGATGTCAGGTAGTTCCGAAATGTTACATTTGAGAGTCTCTCGATGTATAATGGCGATTCCCCCCCTCTTTCTATGGGTCTATCTAGTCTCTGTATCCTATAACCAGGTGGCAGTGCGCATACAATGTCTGGGCTGGACCAGTCTCTGAGCCACGTTTCCGTGACCAAGAGGCAGTCCAGATTGCTCTCTGAGATTAAATCATATATGTGTAGTGCATTCTTACACATGGAGCGAGCATTAATTAGTCTTCCATTAATGACCTTATATATAGTTTTCGGAGACTGCTTTGAATAGGATTGTAAAGTTTGTTTACAGGCAATACAACTAATGGGTCCTTGCCACTTATCTGCTTTTATGGCATGATGACATTGCTTACAACTGTGGTTAAATGACAATAAGTCTTCTCTGGAAATCTGACCTGAGTACGTTTTTTGAGCAGTAGGGGCAGCCCCCAGCCCGTCCGTAGCGCGGACGGGCGCAGACGGGCTGGACTTAGGCTCTACTTCGGTGCGACCCCGGCGCACCCGCGCACCGTATGCTTTTATAGTCTGGCCATCATATTAAAGGACCAGTACCGTTGCCGTACTACACCAGAAACTATCCCTGAGTGCGAGAGTGTAGAATTCTGCATAGAGTTCCATGCAAATAGTTAATTCTCTGGCACTTTGATCTATCGCCCCCCCGAGCCTGCAAAATTATTCCATAGGTCTCTCCCAGAGATTATAGCGAAAAGAATTCTATCCTCTGCCAATCATACGGTTCTAGGGTACCTCAATCTCCATTTTAACTCCCCTTCAGACCACATTGCTAAGGAGCTAATAGATGACCTTGGAGCTCTTCAACTGGCCCAACTGGTCACAGCCCCGACCCATGAAAAGGGCAATCTACTCGACCCTATTTTTAGCAACTGCATTGATCTGATTGTTGACCAACCCACCCCCTCCCATGGTCGGACCATTTTTTGGTCCCGTTTACCTGGGCTACCCACAAAGCCCCCCAGTTACCCCCTCAAGTCACAACTAGGAGAAACTGGTCAAAACACCCCGTGGAATCCTGGATGCACAATCTGGACTCCACCCGTCCGCCACCCTGCCCAGACCCCAACGTGGCAAACGGAAACTATCTAGGTTGGATCACGAACTCACTAGATACGATCCTCCCTCTTCGCAGATCCTCCTCAAAGAGAATGCAGAAATCAGCTCCCTGGTTCTCCGACTCGCTAAGAGAGCTAAAACGCCTTTGTAGGCAACGAGAGAGAGCCTGGCGATTAGACTTTCTCCCGGAAAAAAAGGCATCCTACAAAGAGGCGATCAAAGCCTACAGAGAAGGGATCAGGACGGCCCAGGCAACCTACTACTCTGACAAAATCCTGGAAGCTAAATCAAAGCCCAAGGAAATCTTCCACATAATAAAACAATGCGCCAGTGCCATCACTGCCCCCCCTCCGATCAAGACTCAGGACCAATGCAATGAGCTGGCGGAATTTTTCCATAATAAGGTGTTGAAAATCTACTCCACCTTCCCAGCAATAGCCTCAACCCCGGATGCAATTGATCCACTCCCCCCTAGAATCCCCCTTTCCCCAGACCTGCCAACTCTTGATCACTTCCCCCTTCTGGACCTTGACACCCTTGGCAAAGTGGCACGCCAAGTTAAATCGGGCCCTCCACGTGACTCAGCTCCTCCAGAAGTCCTGATGCAGGCAGGCGAAGCTACCTTGCCTGTAATCTTGGAACTTTTAAATTCGTCCATATCCGCATGCTCAGTCCCCACAGCTTGGAAGCAAGCCATGGTGCGGGCGCTGTTGAAAAAACCCAACCTGGACCCTGATGATCACTCCAGCTACCGCCCCATCTCACTCCTCCCTTGGGCTAGCAAGGTGTTGGAGAAATATATAAATGCCCAGTTGGTCCAGTTCCTAGAGAACCACTCCCTATTACATACGTCCCAGACAGGCTTCAGACCAAAGCATGGGACTGAAACCGCCTTATTAGCAGTCACCGAAGAATCTCGAAGGATACTGGATCAGGGAGGATCAGTGGCAGTGATCCTCCTTGATCTAAGTGCTGCCTTCGATACGGTCAGCTATGCCACCTTGCTGAACCGTCTCTATAACATCGGAGTTTCAGGTGATGCATTAAGGTGGTTCGACTCTTTCCTGTCTGATAGATCTTTTCGGATCTTCGACGGCGATACAATATCATCCAGCAAACCTCTCAGCTGCGGAATACCGCAGGGCTCTTCCTTGAGCCCTGTGCTATTTAATGTTTACATGAAACCGCTGACTGGGGTAGTCGAACCGTACGGCATTAAAATCGTGTCGTACGCCGACGACACTCAGCTAGTGGTTTCATTGGCCCAAGAGAACAACAGGCAATCCCCGGTAGGTCTGCTGAAATGTTTAGAGGACGTCAAGGAGTGGATGACCAACTCCTCCCTCAAGTTGAACGGAGAAAAAACAGAGCTCATGCTCCTAGGCCCAGCCTCGCCAGTACCTTTCACTTCCTTGTGGCCCTGCGGTCTGGGCGCTCCCCCCACCCCCAAGGAAAGTGTCAAGAGCCTGGGAATATGGTTAGACAAAAAGCTCTCCTTCTCCACCCAGGCCACCATGTTGTCCGCCACCTGTTTTGGCCTACTCAGAACCTTGAGGAAGGTCCTCCCACTTCTGCCTCTAGAGGCCAAAAAAGTGGCAGTACAAGGCCTCATCCAATCCCGCCTGGACTCAAACAGTGCTCTATACGTAGGGGCCCCTGAGATGACCCTCCGGAAGCTGCAGGTGGTACAAAACTGCGCTGCACGTACCTTACTCTAGATTCCGTGAACCCAGTCAGCCAGACCTGGACTGAAAAGCCTGCACTGGTTGCCAGTGAGGCAAAGAGTGGCATTTAAGGCGATGTGTATTGCGCATCGGGCCTTTTGGAAGACGGGATCAGCAATCAATAACAACCTTGTCATCCCTTACCACCCAAACAGGAACCTTCGGTCTACGGAGGCTTTCCTGGCAGTTGTTCCTAGAGTGAAGAGAGCCAGGACTGGGGGTAGGCTGTTCTCGTTGAACACCGCCAAGCTCTGGAATGCCCTCCCCCTCTCACTTCGGTCCAACTCTGACCTGCTCTCATTCTGGAAAAAGCTGAAAACACTATTGTTCGCCAAACCCTCCTAGTCCTAATCTCCCCTGTTCCGTCACATTTCTGCTTCAACTCAGCGCTTGGACGCCCGTGGGCAGCAACCGCGCTTAATAAATTTATTTTCAATTTCAATTTCAATTTCAATAGTGGAGCCTCGAGTGCTAGAGCGCTGGGGCTGTGTGTACGCCCAATATGGCCGCTGAAATGCCGCCTCCCACTCAGCACCTCAATTGGCTGAATATGGGGCGATTCTGGCAGTAAGGTTGATGCGATTGTTAATGAGCAGTAATCTTATTAAAATTCAAAAGCTTGGCGGCGCAAATTAGATTTTAAAACACAACTAATAAAATTAGTACAAAGCGCTGGTAATGCTCTGATCTATCTCCCGGCTTCCGCCTCAGGAGAGCTATGAAGTCTCCAGTGAACCTTCAGAACTATCAGAAACAGTGGTCGGTTGCCTCACAGCTGGTTTGCTGTATAGTTTGATCCTTGTCTACATCCCTAGTTGTTTTCCCCTTTCCTTCCCTTGTTTCCTCCCTCTTCTACAGTTGTCTATCTTGGCTGGCTTGCTCTGAACCAACCTGGGTGGTGTATTCTTCTGGTGCTTGCTTCCAAAAGGTGTGCTTGTGTGTGTGTTTGTGTGTGTTTGTGTGTGTGCGTGTGTGTGTGTGTGTGCGTGTGTGTGTGTATATATATATATATATATATATATATATATATATATATATATATATATATATCCAACACTTCAGGAAGCACAATGAGGAAAGCCACAGGAATCTTCAGTAAAAGTTCTGTAATAGACATCAAAAACATGCAAGCAGCCGCTGCACTGAACTACAGGCTTCTCATGCTTCGTACTATGCTAGACGCGTTTCAGGAATACCAGAGTCCTTTCTTCAGTGGCAGTGTAGCAGGAATGCAAACATTGCGCTGTCGTTTTTCAATTTAAAACACCTGCCCATGTGGGAGTGGCATTCCCAATGCCTCGTGGTGTTTGTAGTCTTTAACCCCCAAGTTGGTGCGATGTTCATCCCTTAGGTAAGTGCATAAAATCAGCCCCAAGTGGGTCGATGCGCTGGGCTCGATGGAGTGACTGCCCTGCTTTGTAGTGATCGACGATGAATTAAATGCAAGACGCAGCCCTGAAATTGCTGCTTACACTGCTTCCTCCGTGTATTTCAGGGCTTCATGTGAAAGCCCGAACAGACCCGTTGGAACGGTGAGCCTTCCTCGTAAGGCGTGCAAAGCCCCAAATATCCAACACTTCAAGAAGCACAACGAGGAAAGCCACAGGAAGCTTCAGTAAAAGTTCTTTAATAGACATCGATATATATTACCTACTGGCGGTCGCTAGTAGGTAGTTATAGTTAGGACCTATTTTCCATAGGAAGTTTAGAAGTTTATCCTTTATTGTTTGATTAATTAAAATCTTACAATAAAACAAATTCATGCAATAATTCATTATATACAGTTTAAATAGCCACAATTCTTTTAAAATGCAATACATCTTATATGAATGAGTATTTTTGATAAAATCCTTTACAAAAAGATAAGGATAAATCAATCAATAAAATTTTGAAAGGGCAGAATATAAAAGTAATTATTAATTTTATGTTTCCTGAAGTTCTTTTTTTTTCCACACTTTTGTTAAAAATTTTGCCAGAGCGGAATTCAAAGGTAAATTGTCTGGGGTAAGACATAGGATCAGTGCCTGTCTGCAAGTTCTCACCCCTCTTTCATTAAATAGACTCTTTAATACAGTTACTCTTTCATTTCTCAGTTCAGAACAGGAGATGAATAATGTTCTCCTCACCAGATTTGCACAGCCTACATACAGTATCATTTGCGTGCTTTTTCCAAGGGGGTAGATAGCATAGACCTGGCAGTACACCAAAACGTGGTTTGATAAAGATTTGTTTATTTTTCAATGACCATTGCGTGACAAGGTATTGCTGAGCCATCTTTTTTGTAAAACCATTTATTATGGGCCATGCATGCTTCCTTTTTGCAAAAGTGGCCTTGTCATTTAGCAATGATAAATGATATGTTGTTTTATTAACAATTTTCCTAAGTGATTCCTGGGTAGTAGAGGAGTCCCAAACCGGCCAAATCTTAACCCCTTGGCTGCTGGGGTAATTTTCCTGCTGTGCTGGGAGCGGGGGGGGGGGGCGCGCACAGCGCCCCGGTGCTCATGACGAGCTCAGCTCGTCATGAGCTACAGTGCTCCAGTGCTCATGACGATCTGAGCTCGTCACAGCCACACCCCTTTCAATAGAACGTTCAGCACAGCAGGGGAACTATCTCAGCGTGCAAGCATTCTAATGGCCATGACGAGCTCAGGTCGTCATGAGCACCGGAGCACTGTAGCTCATGACGAGCTGGGCTCGTCATGAGCATGCAAGGGGTTAAATTCTTCCAAGGCCTCTTCCAAGTATTTCCAAGCTGGTGATTTGCTGTTGCCGCTAATTTCCCTCCAGATTAACTGGGGCATTAAGTGGTCTTGGTCTTTTTTATTCTGTACCAGACTTTAATTATATGTCCCTTTCGAGCATACATCTGGTTATTTAGACCGAATTCCAGTCTGACTTGTGCTTGTGAGGCATTGATGGGCAAATGGAAAAGGATTTTAAACATTTTTGAGGTAGCATCATTGATAATAGCTGCATCTTTTCCATTTAAGGCTCCGCTGCCTTAGGTTAATGAGGCTAGCAGTTTAGCAGAGATCACATTTAAAAATGGGTGATAGGTAAGGTCGCTAATAGATTTTGGATAGTTCTAAATCCTGCTGTCAAGGCATTTGATTTCCTATGGATTTCAAGTTTCTGTGGAAGAAAGTTTCCGTTGTCATTGGATATAAGCCCCAAATATCCATAGGTTTCTACTTGATATAATTGTGACTTTCCTAGAAACCATTTAGACTTATATTTCCTTCTTGAATTTTTTGTAATCACCATGACTTTAGATTTTGATTCATTTATAACCATCCTATTATCTTTTGCATACTCAGATAATCGCGCTATAAGGTGTTGTAATCCCACTTTTGTATTGCTTAAAAGGACAACATCGTCCGCATATAAGCGGTTTGATATGTGTTTGTCAGCAAGCTTAGGTGGATGAGCATTTATATCATTAAGTACCACCGTTAAGTCCGCTTGGAACAGATTAAGTATGCAGCCTTGCTTTAGGCCCCCTGACGTCACGATTTCCTTAGTTAGTGATCGGCCATCGCCCATCTGCACTCTTACCCAGGTGTGTGTGTGGAGGAGAGAATTGTATTTTCTATTAACCAGTCCGATAGGCTTGACAACAAAATCCCTGCAAACAGTTTTGCGTCCTTGTCTTGTAGTGTTATTAAACGTTAGTTCTCAGGGCGGGTACAATTCCCCTTTTTAAAGATAGGGGATATTAGTGAGCCTCTCCATGATTCGGGGATCGCCCCTCTCCGTTCTACTTCATTAAAGACTTTAGTTAGGTGTCCAGCCCATATGCCTGGATCCTCCTTGTAGAGGTTAAAAGAGATACCATTTGGACCGGGTGCCCCATCTTTTTGTTTTTTTATTAAATTAGCCACTTGAACTTGTGTTATATCAATTTCATTTTCCATTTCTGGTTCTGATGTCTCCTTCCTGTTATGGTCGTATCTTTCCGTTGTTTTGCAACCCGGATTTAGATGGTTCCCCAAAAAGTTTACCCATTCGGTCTTAGTTAGTACAGATGACACCACAGTTTTATCCGGTCTTACTAAGCTATTTATCATTTTCCAAAACTCCCTTGAGTTTCCTTGATTGCTGGCATAGAAACTTTTGGTCTACAGATCGTGCTTGGCTTTAATTTTTTCATTCCAGATTAGCTGCCTCAAATTTGTATTTAATGATTTTATGATGTTTAGTATTTTGTTGTTGTTTGGGTGAGTTTATTTTGCGACTGTTTCATTTTCCGAACCGTATATGTCAAATTAATTTTTGTTTCAATTTGTTCTTTCTGCTTTTAATTATTATACCTTGATTTACTAAAAGGGTTGTGTGGCTCAACTATTTTGTGTGTAAAGCTTACCCAATGATAAATTGCAGACAAGGCGGTTTTTTCATGAAAACATTCAATTACCAGCTTTTGTGCTAGTTCACTGGTACGTTCTTTTGTATTTGGCTTGATGTGGAGCGGAGGCGACACCTACCTCGGCGCAACCAAGTCCGGGCGCAGGGGTCATGTCTCCCGCGCCCGGTCACTTAACGTCCCGGACACCCAGGACACCCTTTCTTTGTCGTCCCCTGCAGGTACCGACACTGGAGCACGAAGGACCGGAAACCCTCGCCAGGAACACCGGAAGTGACGGTGGGTCGACCCCTAGCGACCCGGAAGCGATCGACCCCGACCCCGGAAGTGGACGGCCAGACCAGAACCCGGAAGGTAGAAAAGGCCCCGAGGACGAAGGAGAGGCGTTCGGAGCAACCGACTCGTGGCAGGAGGCAACGGACAGCGACGGACCCCTGAGAGAGAGAGGAGCAACACTGCGAAACCGAAGCGAGGACGAGGAAGAGGACGTCGGGACGGAGGACTGGTGGCGTCCTCAGGAGGAAGCTGGAGAGCGGCCGCAACTCGGACGAGAGTTGCGGCGGGGCACGTGAGTACCAGTTACCCTTTCTCCGTGTTCCCTCTTGTAAATAGTATATGTAAATAGCCTTGTATATAGTCCTTAGACTGCACGAGCACAGGGATATTTAGTGATTACTCACGCGCACTGTACAAAGACCGAGCACTGTCCTGCACCATCCCGCTTTCCTCCCTCCTACCTCATTCTTGCCTGTTCCATTCCCCCCCCTTTTACCGTCCCGTCCTCACTAGTCTTTCTCAGTACCCTTTCACTCCCCGGTGTAGGTGGTGGGGTGTACTGTTGGAGTACTCAGACTAAAGCCCTACACTTCTCTCCTTTCTTTAAGCCTCCAAGGAGCCCCAGTACCACACCGACGAGACTACTGGCGGAACAAGGAGAAGCGAATCCTGATCCCCAACATCCTCACCGAGCCTGGTCCACCGCAGTTACTATCGGCCCACCACCCCTTGGACTCAACACTGCGTCCCTCCCTCACTGTGACTTTGTTCTTCAACTGCAATAAAACACTTGTCATAGCTCACTATATCCGGCCTCCCAGCCTGTTATTCCGGTCCGCCCACCACCCAGCTCCACAAGTGGTGTCAGAAGTGGGATTTCCCGGAGGCATGGAGGCCGCGGTCAAGCAACTGGCGAAAAGCCAGGAAGAACTGGGGAAAATGATGGAGAGGTTCCTCAAGACGGCAGAAGACGATCGGGGCCAACTACATGACGTGCTGAAGGGACAGGGAAGCGCCCAGGATCAAGCCCTTGAGAAGCTCACTACAGTCATGGGGCAGCAACGACCAGCCACCTCCCTGCCCTCAGTAGTTCTTCAGAAGTATGTCCCCGGAGAAGACCCCGACTACTTCTTCACGAACTTTGAGCGCCTAGCCCAGGCGGCGGCCTGGCCCGCTGACCGGTGGGGCCACTACCTGGGTCCCCTGTTGACGGGTGAGCTGCAAGCTGCCTACCAACAAGCCAACATTCAGGGCCAAACCCCCTATGCCGACATCAAGACCTGCATCCTGGAACGGCTAGGAATAGACGACGAGACCTATAGGGTGAGGCTGCGTCAGGCCAGGGAAGGGCCCCAAGAAACGCCTAGGGCCTTGTCCTTCCGCATACAGGATCTGGCCAACCGGTGGTTGAAACCGGCTACGGCCACCAAGGAGGACATTCTGGCCAAAATATATTTAGAACAGTATTTGGCTTCCCTACACCCGGCCACCCAAAAGTGGGTGCGTCAGCATGCTCGCCTAACGCTCGACACCGCTGTAGAGATTGCCAGCGCCTACAGCCGAGCGCAGGAAACTCAGCGACCAAAGGAGGAACACCCGTCCCGCATAACTCCTGGAACCCATCCTCGGGTCCCTCGACCCCCTCAGGTGGTCAGGAAACCCGACCCTGCTCCTCTGATGCCATACCCTATCCTGCCTCGACCCCACCCACCGGGCCCTCAATGTTACCACTGTGGTGGGTTCGGGCATATTGCTCGAGTCTGCCCCCAAAAGGAGGAACCCATGGACATAGGGTTGGCGAGAAACTATGCCTGTCTCACCGCGGACACCACCCCTCCTCCTTTTCGGTGCCCGGTGCGGATAGACGGACACGGAATGATGGCCCTGGCCGACACGGGGTGCCGACAAAGCGTTATAAGACCCCAGGAGTTGCCCCGTCCTGCCAGGCCAATGACAGGCAACGTGGCTATTACGTGTGTGCATGGCGACACTAAGAGCTATCCAACCACCCAGGTCCATGTACAACACCCCACCGACGCGGGCAGTCTGCTAACGGTGGGCCTGATCCCTAATCTCCCAGAGCAAGCGATATTGGGCAGCGACTATAGCGGTCTTCCTCGTCTGCTCCAAGACACCACTGATTCCCTGAGGAACTGGTGGGCCGAGGCCCCTTTCTCCCATGAACTTTCTCCTGTGAATCCGGTGAACAGACCTCCCAAGACCCGCGGACAGAAGAAAAAAGAAAAGAGAGAATACGCGATGGCCTTTCCTGCTCAAATAGATGTCCATCCCTGGGAAACCGACCGGGAGTTCCGCGCCACACAACAGGAAGATCCAGTGTTGCAGGAAGCCTGGGCCCATGCTCTGGACGCCGAGGACCCCCTACATGTAGGTCCTTATTTCTTTCGAAAAAACGGGCTCCTCTACAGGAAAGGGGGACCCCAACAACCAACCCAGCTGGTTATCCCCGGGTTATTCCGCGACAAAGTGCTGTTTCTGGCTCATAGCCACTTGCTGGGAGGTCATTTCAGCGATGAGAAAACCGGACGCACGATCCTTGATAAGTTTTATTGGCCAGGGGTTCACGGACAGATCAAACAGTATTGCCGGGAATGTCCAGTATGTCAACGAAACAGCCGCTACCGTCCCCCCAGGGTTCCTTTGCAACCTCTCCCCCTTATCGACGTCCCTTTCACCCGAGTAGGCATGGACATTATCGGACCATTGTTGCCCTCCCGAACCGGTTGTCGATATGCTCTTGTGGTGGTTGATTACGCCACCCGCTTCCCTGAAGCTATACCCCTACGCCATCCCACCACACAAACCATATCCAAGGCCCTCATATCCATCTTCTCGAGGGTAGGTTTTCCCCGCGAGATACTTACCGATCAGGGGACGCCCTTCGTGTCCTCCCTCATGCGCCAGGTCTGCTCCCACCTGGGCATCAAGCAGATAAGGACATCGGCCTACCACCCCCAGACCGATGGGTTGGTAGAGCGCTACAACGCCACCCTCAAAATGACATTGAAGAAGCTCCTAGGCCTTGAAAGCAAAAGGTGGGAGGAGATGCTTCCCCTGGCGCTGTTTGCCATCAGGTGCAAGCCACAAAGCAGCACTGGTTACTCTCCTTATGAGTTGTTGTATGGCCGAGCCCCACGGACACTTCTGGATATGGCTAGGGAAGCATGGGAAGCCGAACCCGACAGAACCCGACCCCTGCCGGAATACGTGGATAATTTAAAGACCCACCTTGAACAGATCAGGGTCATTGTGAGACAGAATCTAGTGGCCGCCCAAAACACCCAGAAACACCAATATGATAAAGGAACTAAGGCTCGGAAATTCAACCCTGGGGATCTAGTGTTGTTGTTGCTTCCTTCCTCCGACCATAAGCTACTCGGACAGTGGCAAGGCCCCTTCCCGGTGCTAAGAGCCGTGACCCCTGTAACATACGAAATACAAACCGAGCCCACCAGAGGAGTAACCCAAATCTATCACGTGAACCTCCTAAAGAAGTGGGAGGGACCCTGTCCCGTACTAACTAGCGTAACAGAACCCCCCTTCGAAACATGCATGGATCCTGACCTTCCCGAACAGCACAAACGAGATCTCAGGCGGGCCTTGTTCTCCTTACAACCCGTATTTTCCTCCCTACCCGGACACTCCACGGTAGTGGAACATGCCATCCACACAGAACCAGGAAAAATAGTAAGACAAAGACCTTACCGTATTCCCGAAGCACGTAGAGCCACCATACAAGAGGAAACGAAGCTAATGCTGAAAATGGGCATCATAGAACCCTCCAATAGCAGCTGGAACTCCCCGATAGTTCTAGTCCCCAAGCCAGACGGATCTACAAGATTCTGTATCGACTTTAGGGAAGTAAACAAAATATCGGCATTCGACACCTACCCCCTACCCCGCGTAGATGAAATGGTGGAACGAATAGGCAAGGCCAAGTATATAAGTACCCTGGATCTCTGCAAGGGGTACTGGCAGATCCCCCTCAAAGCCGCCGACAAACCCAAGACCGCCTTCTCCACGCCTGAGGGCTTATTTCAGTTTAAAGTGATGCCCTTCGGACTTCACGGAGCCCCGGCTACTTTTCAAAGGGCCATGAACCTGGTGTTACAACCACATACCAAGTACGCCGGGGCCTACCTTGACGATATCGTTATATATAGCGATGATTGGGGACAACATCTACGCCACCTGAGAGCCGTGGTCACCTCACTTGGGGACAATGGTTTTACCATCAACCCCTCCAAGACCACCTTAGCGGCCCAGAGTGTGAAATACCTGGGCTACCTGTTAGGGGAAGGTCTCATCCGGCCTCAGGACAATAAGATCAAGGCCATCCAGGCCATCCCTTTTCCCCGAACCCGGAAGGAACTCCGAGCCTTTCTAGGTTTATTGGGGTACTATAGGAGGTTTATCCCATGTTTCTCCCAAACAGCGGCCCCTTTAACCGACCTGTTAAAGAAAACCACGAACACAGAAGCACTTCTCCAACATCCCCCAACCCTGGTGGTCCACGCCTTTGAGCGTCTGAAACAATCCCTGGTAACCGAACCTGTGTTAGTCAGTCCAGACTATACCCGAACATTCATACTACAAACAGACGCCTCTGATCAGGGCTTAGGGGCGGTACTCTCCCAGAGGGATAAAACAGGGGTCGAACGGCCTATCCTCTACCTCAGCCGGAAACTATTTCCCCGGGAGATGAACTACGCTGTGGTAGAGAAAGAGGCCCTAGCCATCAAATGGGCAGTGGACAGCCTTCGGTACTATTTGGAGGGGCGAGAATTCGAACTCTACACAGACCATGCCCCTCTAGAGTGGATGGCCCGCAATAGGGGCCATAACGACCGAGTACTACGGTGGTTCCTCTCCCTACAGCCCTTTCGGTTCAAAACGTTACACAGGAAAGGGCTGCAACAGGGCAACGCTGATTATTTGTCCCGATACCCACCTCCCAGTTCCCCTACAAGAAAGACAGCTAGGGAAAGGGGATGTGGAGCGGAGGCGACACCTACCTCGGCGCAACCAAGTCCGGGCGCAGGGGTCATGTCTCCCGCGCCCGGTCACTTAACGTCCCGGACACCCAGGACACCCTTTCTTTGTCGTCCCCTGCAGGTACCGACACTGGAGCACGAAGGACCGGAAACCCTCGCCAGGAACACCGGAAGTGACGGTGGGTCGACCCCTAGCGACCCGGAAGCGATCGACCCCGACCCCGGAAGTGGACGGCCAGACCAGAACCCGGAAGGTAGAAAAGGCCCCGAGGACGAAGGAGAGGCGTTCGGAGCAACCGACTCGTGGCAGGAGGCAACGGACAGCGACGGACCCCTGAGAGAGAGAGGAGCAACACTGCGAAACCGAAGCGAGGACGAGGAAGAGGACGTCGGGACGGAGGACTGGTGGCGTCCTCAGGAGGAAGCTGGAGAGCGGCCGCAACTCGGACGAGAGTTGCGGCGGGGCACGTGAGTACCAGTTACCCTTTCTCCGTGTTCCCTCTTGTAAATAGTATATGTAAATAGCCTTGTATATAGTCCTTAGACTGCACGAGCACAGGGATATTTAGTGATTACTCACGCGCACTGTACAAAGACCGAGCACTGTCCTGCACCATCCCGCTTTCCTCCCTCCTACCTCATTCTTGCCTGTTCCATTCCCCCCCTTTTACCG
This sequence comes from Lissotriton vulgaris, assembly GCF_964263255.1. Classification (NCBI taxonomy): domain Eukaryota; kingdom Metazoa; phylum Chordata; class Amphibia; order Caudata; family Salamandridae; genus Lissotriton; species Lissotriton vulgaris. The sequence goes on from NC_141689.1 coordinate 731,183,824, forward strand.
TCCCGTCCTCACTAGTCTTTCTCAGTACCCTTTCACTCCCCGGTGTAGGTGGTGGGGTGTACTGTTGGAGTACTCAGACTAAAGCCCTACACTTCTCTCCTTTCTTTAAGCCTCCAAGGAGCCCCAGTACCACACCGACGAGACTACTGGCGGAACAAGGAGAAGCGAATCCTGATCCCCAACATCCTCACCGAGCCTGGTCCACCGCAGTTACTATCGGCCCACCACCCCTTGGACTCAACACTGCGTCCCTCCCTCACTGTGACTTTGTTCTTCAACTGCAATAAAACACTTGTCATAGCTCACTATATCCGGCCTCCCAGCCTGTTATTCCGGTCCGCCCACCACCCAGCTCCACACTTCCAAATTAATTTCCTGTAATTTATAGTTCCGACTTGCCCTTGCATTGACCAATATAATTCATGCTTCGTGTTTTTGAGTGATATAGTGAATATTTGCTGGCTGTGGTCACTCTTAGCCAGTTTCCTGAAATAGAACAAAGTGATATTATTAAAGATGCTCAGTGATACCATTGTGTAGTCAATTAGTGACTTCGCATTTTTTTGCGTAAAAAAGACCATGCTGGGAGCGAGTCCGTATGAAATCTCCCATTTAATATACGTAGCCCCAGTGCTTCGATATCGTTCACGAAGTTTAGACTTGATCTTGTATGCTTAGTTTTTGTTGATTTTTTGTCCATTGTTTGCTCTGGGATAAGCCATTTTTTATCTTGTGACTGGATGACATCGTCTCTTGTAAATGGAACTAGCAGGTTTACATTCAAGTCTCCCGTAACTATAAACTCTGCTAAAGGATCGTCAATCATTTGTTCCAGTAGAAATCTAGTGAATGTAGAACACATAGACTTCCTTGCGATTCCTGTCGCTGGAATATATATGTTAACCAACTTTATAATTTTTACTTGATTGTGTGATTTATATTCTAACTCTACCATTTGAACATTGCAGTTTTTCGACGCCACTTGCAGATGTTTTGCTTTCAAATCTATTGATATGAAAATCGCTAAGCCTCCGCAAGGACAGCCATGTTTATTGTGCTTGTTCGCTGGTTCAAAGTATCCTTTGTATCCCTGTAGAGGAAATGGGTGGATTGCCCAGGCCTCTTGTAATAATATAATCTGGTAGGAATTAAATATTGATGATTGAGTAAAGTTATCTAATTTTTTACTTATTCCATTTATATTCCACAAACAGAATGTTAATGTTTTGCTTTCGTTCGTTACATTTTTTATATGTCTTGTGTTGCATATTGTGTCATTGGTTATCTTTCCCATGCAAGGCCATTGTTATCCATTTCTCATTTATCCCTCTAGTATTCTCAGACTTTTTGTTGACCTGTTGCTTTTCGACATCTAAGTTTATTTTTCCTTGTGTATTTTTTAATACTGAGAAGACCGGGATGCCAAGTTTACCTTTTTCACCGGTTAGTCGGTTTTCTACTTTTAACAATGGTATCGGGTATTCCTTCGGTTTGACTTTTGTAATAATTATCCCCTAATTGCGAAAGGTTTCTTGCTCGTTTATAATTTGTTCCACTATAAAGTATGATATTACAGTTATTATTGTTAATGGCTGAGAACCATCAGGATTATGTAAGAAACCAACACATTCAATGTCACTAGACGACACGTTGGCTAGTGAAGGTATCGATTTAAAGAGACACAAGAGATTGCCTCTGTTCAACATATCTTGCTGACCGCGGGATTCGTATACAGATTTGAAAATCAGTTGTTCCGACCCGTTAGCAGGCAGTTCCCTCTCTGGATTGTCTACCGATTCCTGGTGGGCTTTATGTATAACTCTTTTATGCTCACCTTGTCTTACTATAACTAAATGGTCCATTTTTTATAACAGATTTCTGTCCTCAATTGGGTCTGTCCGTTCCAATTGTCGCACCGGTTCATGCTCTTCATTGTTATTTGGTTGTATTCGACTTGAATAAGCAAGAGTACAAGCTGTTTGATTTGAATTCCAGTTTAGATTTGATACTATATGATAATCACCATAAGGTGATTGTTGCCCCTGGTTACTGCTGTTTGTTTGCTCTACTTCTTTTAAAACTTCCAGGGTATTGGCTTTTCCCCCATTTAGCGGACTTGTTTTATGCTCACCCTTTTTCAGTGTGCTCCGTTGGGTGTCCTCCCTGGCGATTTTTTCCTCAATAGCAGCTACCCTGCTGCTGTTTGGTAGTCTTGTCTGGTTGGGCTTGCATCCTCACCTCGGTTTGTTCAATAGGGGAAAGCATTACGTTGTCACTTACAGAATCTTCGCCATTATGGGTGTTCGTTTTCATAGACATTTTGGCTGGTATCACAAAGATATCAAGGTACTGGATGTTTGTTGTTGTTCCTGATGTAAACTGGTCATTAAGTGTGTTGGGTTTTAGTTGTCCTGTGGTTTCCTCCGCATAATATTTTTCACTTTTAAATTCATTGTAAGGCATTTCCGCCTGAGAGTGTGACTTTGTTTGATTCTCCGTCTTAATTTTGTGTCTTGCTTTGTGGAGTTTTTTCCTCTGTCTTTTTGTAATTGAATACGATGTTGAATCTTCTGCCTTAATCCCTTGATCTTCAGTAAGATTTGGTGCAAGTTGGACAGAAGGTTCACCTCCTGTTGGAATATTTTTCTCCCCTTGTTTTGTCAGTGTTTTTGGAGGTAATAATCCTTCCTGAGATTCTAAATCATTTTTTGGTGTTAACTCCATTGTTGTTGTAAAATTCCTTTAAACTCTTAAGCCTGTGTTTACATTATTATTTGGTTTCTTAGCGTCTTTCAATTGAAGGTCAGCTTGTCTTCCAATATAGTATTAATGACTTCCGGAATTGATGGTAATTTACTTATTATTGGTGTTCAGGAACATTCCAAATAGGCAGTTGCTGAATCGGATTGTGCTCTAATTATCAGACTGTTTAGCTCAGCTAGTCTGTGGTCTATTCCGGCCACCGCCTGTACCATTGTACTGAGTATTTCTATTTGAATGTCCCTTTTATTCGACTGGAGAGTCAATGCTTCAAGAGTTAGCAATGAAGTTTGATAAAAGATGTCCCAAATGGACCTCAAGTCATTTTTTTCTATAGCTTTCGTGTTTTGCTCCCTCTGAGGACCCTGTTTGATGTCAAGAGACTCCTTTTCACCATCCTCTGCATTGTAATTTGACCTGTTACCAATATCAAGTTGAAAGATTTCTGTTTTATTTGTGAAGGCTACTGGAACTTGTAAGCTTTCTTCAATTATTACTTTTGCCCGATTGCCAGTTGGTGGTGTTTTTTCTTGCTTAGCTGGTTGAATAGGTAATTTGATTTGTGAATCATTTCTCTGTTTAATCTGATCAGAACTGTTTACTTCCAAATTTGTAGCTCCCTCATTTTTTATCTTCGTTGTTGATTCTGGCAAAGAAGATGTATGCTCTTGTGTTATCAAATGACTATCCTGATTGCTTTCATTGATATTTTTTACTAAGCTATCTCTTGTGATTCCTTCTACCGTCAGATTGACAAATGGATGGACTTGACTTTGAACATTGTTTTTTCTTATTGCAACCTTAACTTCGATTGGTAAATCTCTGGAAGCTGTTGTTTTTGCAAGCATCACAGATGGTACTTCAAGCGCCAACTCGATTTTTGAGTACTCCATAATTTCCGGGTGAGTATGACCCTTATGATCCTATTGGCTGTTGACATTTAACATTTGACAATGTGATGTCAATTCAAGGTCGGTAATTTCTCTAGGCGTATGGTCTATTGCTTGGTCTGATCTATTGGCCTCTAAGTCCACATTGTATGCTTTTATGCCGAAATCTTGCTTTTGCTCAAGAGGAAGTCAGATTACTTCTGCATTATTTATAGGCTTGATGAGGGCCTGGAGGTTAATTGCTTCTGAATCTATTTGACCTGACATCATAGCCCCAGTCGTATCTTTCAAGAAATCAAATTTGTGTGGGAGTTTGAAGGATTTTTCGAACATCCGTGCTATTGGTGAAATATGCGTCTGGTTCGTATCTTTAGGCTGTGCTTTGTTTTTTTTTAGTACTCGCCGTGCTTGAGCTTTCCGAGGCCGCCTTATTGGGGGGCCTATTGCCCTTTCTCTTTCTGAGCGCATGCTTTGGAGTCGCTCAGTATTGCTTAAGCTGTATTTTTGCTGTGCTTACTTGGAGTGAAATTAATCCCCTCTATGGGGCTTTCAGAAAAGTTCACACTCACTTCAGCACAGCACAACTAATTCCTCCGACCATCGGGCCGGCCCCATGCTTATTCTGCAAATATGATAGGACCTGTGGCTCCTCACGTGGATGTGTGCGTGGGGTTAATTCAGGCTACATGTTAAACCTGTTTTTGTCAGAGCTTTGAGGTGGCTGTGGCTCTCCTGGCCTTTGAACCGATCTCCACCCTCCAAGCCCCACTGTCCAGGAGCTGCGGAGCAAGGAGAAGATGTCTTTTGCCCCTCCTACTCTCGCCCTCCTTACAGACCGGCCAACAAATGTCCTTTGTCTCAGAATTATCACCAGCTCCAACAGGTTATGATCCCTCACACAGCCTCCCCACCTCGGCGATACACTGTACGGGATCTGTTGCCTCACAAGTTTGTCCCTGCAGGCTTAAGTGGTTTTCTGTGCTCTCCTAGAGAGTATTGCCAAAATGTTTACTCTAGGGCTCACTGAGGCTCGCTGGGCGTGGCTCATCTGGGCACCTGGGCTCCTTACTGCTATTGCTGCTTCCAGCTGCCTCCACTAAGCCTCCGGTCGTTCGTTCAAGGTAGCCATTTAGTGATTCCTATGTCAACATGTATCATAGGAAATCCACAACATTCTATTTGGATTAACTTTGGCGCCGGTTGACGAATCTTCGCAACATTTTCAAAACTAGTGGGGCGCTCTGGTCGGCTCCAATCATGAAAGTCTTGGGATGATTTGTGAAGCGCGGGCCGAGAAAAAAGGGGGGTCCCAAAACGTGTTTTCCCCATGCAATTTTCCATAGGAACCGTTCATCGGGGCTACAGCCCGAACGGCTGAACGGAATTATACCAAATTTGGCAAAGTGGTAGTTCTTGGTTCAGCATCGGGCCCTTTGCTTAAATGGTGTAAATCCGTTCATTAGTTCCTGAGAAAATTACAATTAAAAGTTCATGTATATCTATGGCCTCTGTGAATCCGCGCATCTTGTGCTACCTCTAAGCGCACCGTCCCGATCATGCGCTAATTGACTGTCAAGTGGTTGTCAACATTCGAAACCAGGAAGTGTTGGCAGCCATTTTGTGCCTCGGTAGAAGCGAGGATCTAGTAACTAGTAGGACAAGTGTTCAAAATGTATAAAGGGGGCAGGTAAGAAATATTTTGATCTTCTAGACCTGCTTAGGGGGTCCTACAAGGACCCCTAGGGCCCCAAAAACATTTTTATAAAGCTAAAATGGAGAAATGTGCGCTAGGTGCATGAATCCACCGTCATACAAATAAAAAACGAAGCGCGGGCTCCTGTGCTTGTTTAAAAATGAGCTACCTGGGAGGGCTAAATCCTGGGGTCTAAAACATTACATTTGATGGGGGTTCAGAGAGGCCCTGTAGCCTGGCGAACGCCATTCCTCAGTGCTACAAAATGAAAGGGTGAGGGAGTTCAAAGGTCCGTCTAAGCCCCTGAGATTACCACCCTCCGGGGCTTTTTATATTTAGGGAGGGGGGGGCGTGGTCTCCATTCTGCAGCAGTCGAAAGCCTTGGGGAACACCACCCCCCAGGAGCGGCTCCTGCTGCGTCTCGGGGTGTGTACCCTCGAGACACTGCTGTTTGCTATGGCAGGGCGGGAGTCGAGGTTCCCGCTGTGTCATAGCAAACTTTTTTTTTTTTCAAATCATTTTTATTAGGAAAACAAAAATAAAATAACAATCCAAAAGGAATAAACAAAGAAATGGCATTTGTGAAATCAAAGAATGACATGAATGAATACATACATCAATTACAAAGGGAGCATAGACGTCAATATGATACAAAATAGGTAGATTACAAAATACATATTACAAAATGCCGAATGCCAAACGCAGAATGCAAAAATACACAATGCAAAATACAAAATACAAAATACAAAAGACAAAATACAAAATACAGAATACCAAATACAAAAACAGGAGTATTGCATATTGTACGCCGAAGTGGCGCTCAAACCTTAGATGTTACAGTAGTGAGAAGTGGCACACACAAAGCAAGGTCGTCCTAGAGCAGAGCCGCACATTCAGCCAGTAGTCAGTGGCGTTAATGGTGTTAACAAGTACCAGTAGGCATAGGCATCTCCATATATCTCCATCGAGAGTCATACTAAGGGATGTAGTGTATATATAGCGGCCGGTAGTGCGTACCACCTTTACCAGAGAGCCAGTCACCCAAGACAGACCTATGGGGGGTCAAAGGAAAAGGAAGAGGCATCGAGGGATTTCCAAAGCTTCTTATTGGAGAAACACCAAGGGGAGGAGTGTAAAGCATGATTATCCGCTCCCCTGATACAAGAAACCCATTCTTGCCACATTTTAAAGGACACTCCAGCGGCGTTCTTCCATTTACATAATACGACCTTACAAGCCAGAGTAAGAAGTTGTCCAACAGTTGACGGTCATTGTCGTTGGCCAGATTTGGTTCAAGAGCGCCCAATAAAACATACACAAATTCTCTTGGAGGTTTAATCCTTAGAATATGTTCTATACAGTCAAACATTCTGTTCCAAAAGTTCCCTAGCGAGGGGCAATGAAAAAGCATGTGTGCTAGGTCTCCTACCTCTAGGTTACAGTTGCAGCAATTCGGGTAATCTTTTAAATGAAGCTTAAATAACCTGTGTGGCGTCCAATATGCCCTGTTAAGTAGCATGTACTTGGTTTGTGACAGTATTGGGGAAACTTTGTTCACAAGAGCTGTAGCATGGATTTTGTCCCAGTCAAAAGCAATCCCCGTTGAGTTGGGTTCCGCCTCCCACCGTGATTCATTACGCCTCTGGGCTGTCCCTGGTGAAGGGAGGAGAAGTTTGTATACTTTGGACACAAAATGGCCTGCCGCCCTAATGCGCACCAGTTGGGACTTGAGCCATGGGTCCGAAGGTTTGAGAGAGCGTGTGGACAATTTGAGGAAATCATAGAAGTCCATTGGAGTGAGACAGTATGTTGCCTGGATCGAGGAGAACGACAACGGGTGCTGCCCATCATAGAGGTCACTGACCAGATTAAGACCCTTTGTGGACCAGTGTTCCCAGTTGAGAAGGAATAATGAAGGGGAGAGGGGGAACCCTTGTCTGGTTCCTTGTTGTAATGTGAATGATGAGGAGAGCGACCCTCCCGCTCTAACTCTAGCAGAGGGACAGGAGTAAAGGGGCATGACCAATTTCGTGAAGAACAATCCTAGTTTAAACTTATGTAAGACGGCCTCTAAGTACGTCCAGTCTACCTTATCAAACGCTTTCTCTGCGTCAAGTGTGATCGCAGCAGAAGGAGTGGTAAGAAGTCTCGCTTTTTCAAGCACGTGGGCCAAGGTTCCGGTGTTGTCACTGGATAGTCTTTACTTCAGAAAGCCGGCCTGGGAGGGGTGTATCAGTTTCGGTAAAACCTTCTGGAGGCGGTTGGCTAGGATAGAGGCTAGAAGTTTACAATCTAAATTGATAAGGGAGATAGGCCTATAATTCTTGGAGAGCGTTGGGTCTTTCCCCTCTTTGGGGAGGACAGCTATGATAGCCTCCGCTAATGTACCTTTTACCTCTCCCGTCTCATTGATTTCGTGAAAGAGGTGGAGGAGTGGGGAAGACAGTGAGGAGGAGAAGCATTTATAGAACCTGGCGGTGAACCCGTCGGGTCCAGGTGCCTTCCCCTATTTAAGAGACTTTATAGCTTCTTCAACCTCGGCTTGCGAAATAGGGCTATTGAGGTCATCTTGGTCCTCAGGGGGAAGAGACGGCAGCGCGCAGTTCTCTAAGTATTCTTTAATGTGGTCTCCTTTCACAGTCATGTTTCTAGCATATAAATGTTCATATAAATCTTTAAATATTTCTGCACTTTTGAGAGGGTCGGACCAGGCCACTCCAGATTGATCTGAGATAGAACTAATTGTGTTTTTCTGAATTCTGAATTTAGGATAGGCTGCCAGGCTTTTCCCAGCTTTATTTGAATCGCATATTTTAAATCTTTTCCTCCTATTAAGCCACACTCCTGCTCTCTCACTTATTTAGTACTCTTCAGTGCTTCCCAGCGTGTCAAATCAGTGGTGCCATCCCGCTTGTTAGTTTCCAGATAGTCTTTTATGGCAGTTTCAATGGTGTTTCTATACTGCTCTTTTTCAAGGACTTCCTCGTTGAGGCGCCATAGAGATTGGCAGAGTGTTGGCTTTATATTGGAAACGGAGAGTGAGATGCAAGAATGGTCTGATATAACCCTTGGCTCTATACTCGTTTCTTCAATTCTGGCGATGGCATTCTTTGTGATAAATAAATAGTCAATTCGGGAGAACGAGTCATGCGGAGGGGAGTAAAATGTGTATTCTCTCCCATCCGGATTTTGTAGTCGCCAGGAGTCTATCAGATGAAACCTGCTGCAGAGTCTAGTGAAGGCTTTGTGTGACTTCTTACTGCAAAAAGTGCACTTGGAGACCCTGTCGAGGATAGGGTCAATGGACAGATTAAAGTCTCCCGCTAATATGTGAACTGCCATATCAGGGATAGTGTCTAGCTGTTTTGTGAGTTCCGACCAGAGTGCAAGGTCACATGTGTTTGGGGCATATACATTTGTAACATAAAATTTGGTGCCATCCTTAAGTAATTTGGCTGAGACCCACCTCCCCTTAGAATCAGCTACGGAGGAAATTAAGTCTACATTGGATCTCCTAGATATCAAGGTTAGAACACCATTCTTTTTCGCAATTGCTTCCGACCCCACCACCTCCGTGAAAAATTTGTTCCTAAGCGTGTAGAAATGTTTGGCATATAATTTGGACTCTTGTAATAAAACAATATCACCTTTCTGCCTGCGCAAGTAGTCTAGGATTTTCTGGCGCTTGAGGGGATGATTAAGGCCTTTCACATTGAGGGAAAGAATTTTCAGGTTGCCTACGGCCATTACCCCCACGGGTGTATCAATTGTGGACGATGGCTTGCTAGCTTAGAGCAAGATCAGTAATCAGAAAGGAAGCTGTGCGTCCAGACAAATGGCATAGTGTTGTACTGGAGAACCTATGTGTAAGCATCGTAGGAACGCGTTAATCATCAATCTGAGCAGCCTGAACTAGACAACAGTTGTCATGGGGATAGTAGTGACTGCAGGAAAATCAACAATATCATCAAGGTATTGCTAATGTGTGGATTCTGGCAACGATATGCAACATCTGAAGGATTCATATACACATGCATGAACAAAAGCAAACATAATCGTGAAAATAATGGCAAAAACCAAATAGAAGGAAAAGGACAAACCATTACAACACCCCTAGCTATCAATGGCAGCAAGTAGCATATATTAAGTCAGTGGGGAATACCACACAGCGTAAGAGAATCGGCAACACCAGTAAAGGATACTCTTTTATATCCAGAGGCAGATGCCCCGGCTGCTTCAATCAACGTTGTGTCCATGGATAGTTCCTCTGACCCGTGTAGGAGTCTTTTGAGTTTTTGAGGTTCTGAGAAAATGTGGGATACTCCTTGTATGGTCACCCTGAACTTAGTTGGAACAACAAAACCAAATTAGTGACCCAATGATCTTAGCTGTGGACGCATCGCGAGGAAGGCCTTCCTCACGTCAACAGTTTTGTAACTGAAGTCCTGGGATATGTACACCTTGTTTGCTTTTCATAGTACATGGTTATTCTTACGGACAAAGGACAGTATTTACTCCACATGCTGGAATCGCAGGGGCTTGCAGATGATAGGTCTCGGGCCTTTTTGGTATTTTGTTATTCTGCCTGGAACTCTGTGCGCCCTGTCAAATTCCAGAGGTTGGGTGAAGGTGAGATTGGTTGCTTGCGCGAACCATGTTTCCAAAAAGGCAACACATGAGCCGTGATCCTCCTCTGAACCTTCTGGAATGCCAAATATTCTAAGATTTCCTCTCCGATTCCTATCTTCCAATTCGGCGAGTCTTCTCATTGTCTGTTCTGAGGCTATAGTGAGGCGTTTGAGAGTATCACAGGTCTTGGTTTTTATGTCTTCGAGACGGCTAATTCTTGATTCGGTTTCAGTGAGTCTAGAGTTAGTGTCTCTGATATCTTGTCTAATGGCCACAACTTCTTCCTTTGTAGATTTCGCTAGGTCTTGTGCTTCTTCCAATCTACTTAGTATGATGTCCATGGCTTCGCTAACTTCCTTCTTGCCTTTGATGGGCGATACCGGGTTCGGTGGTTCAGCCTTTAAGCGTTTGAGGTTTTTCGTTGTCTCCTTGTCCCCCATGCTGGCCTTTGATCCTGACTGGGAAGAGAGGAAAGTCTCGTCATGAGGTGGTGTTACCCCGTTGGGTGCATGAGGGCTGTGTTAATGGGTACAGTTAGCCTGTGGTCCGTGGCACTGCTACAGCAATACTAATATGACAAGGGGCCGCTACAGGTGGTATAGTATATATCGTATACTGAATGTTGTATATTGAGAGCGGTATATTGCCAGCGATAGGTCCTGATATGGGGTGTAGCTAATACTCAGTAGCTAGTACCCAGGCACTCGGAGGCTGGTCGAGGATCGTAGGTAACAGATTATGTGTAAATTAAAGGCTTAGAGGGTGAAGCAAGGCCGAAGACCACCAGTAGCCGCTTACACTGTGCTCATCCCAAAAAATTATCAAAGGGAGCCAACCTCAGATCAAACAGCAGACACTACCTGCAGGGAATGTCCCAATCGTCGGCCATCTTAGGGTCAGGCAAGGCTGAACAATGGTGATGAGCCTACTCTTCATCGTTGTAAAGGCCGGGCAAACAGCTCATCACACGGGCACCAGGTAAGTAGGTTACATTATATTGATGGTAGAAAAGGGCTTGCGTCATGAGGAGTCAAATTTGTGAGTAGCTAGACACATACTGAGGCCAAGATATGGCGTTCATTGGTGAGGCACAAAAGGTGGAAAATGAGCGATGCAAGGCTGCAGCAGGGAGCATAAGTATATGAAGAGCCATCCGCTATCACGTGAAACGCTATACGAGCGTGTCAAGCAGGCTTAGCAGAAGCGGGCCGATGTAGTTTCGGGCGGCCGCCATTTCGCGTAACAAATGCGTGTGGTACCTGGGAACTGGAGCAAGTCAGCTCGTCCTCGTCGCTTGGTTCCGGTCTGCAGGCATCCAGCAGCCTGTGCAGGACCGGCACAGTATACAGGGAAGAAAAACCCTGGCAGCTGAGCAGGCCGCTCGGAGATGGCTGGATCGGGTGTCCGGTGAGCCAGGTAGGCAGGTAGGGTCCCGCGCAGGTTTCAGTGCGGCCACAGAATGCGGTCTTCGAAAAAGCGCTCAGTGTCATTCCCAGACACTCAGGTTGTCAGCGATATATCCCCCATGTATTCCGCTACTTCATCGCATTGCCAGAAGCGGTCGGCAGTAGCAGAAGATCGCCGAAATATTTCCAAAACTCGGCGCCACGAGAGGAGAGAAGGGCTCAAGCCGCCATTTCCTACGGCGTCCAAACCACGCCCCGTGTCATAGCAAACTTGAGGGCATATTAACAAGTGCCATTTCGCCACAATTTTTTCTAAAAAACCAAACATGCGGTGAAAATTATATCGCCCTATTTACTAGACGACACAAAGCTGCACTAATGCATGTTAGCAGCCGGTTTGCTAAGGGCTCGCCTCGTATTTCCAATGACTTGCAATATATATAGGCGTTCTCAGTGGCAAGGTAGGTATTCCTATGACAATATAAAAAGGAAGAGGGAGGTATGACAACAGCGTTGTATTTACAAGGCGGCCCTGGATTTGAGGACCGATAGCAAAACTCTCGCTAATTGCGGTTTATGTCGGATCCTAACATCTGTTCTGAAGTAGACTTAAGCATGTTTAATATGCAAGGTGGATTGATATGTTAAGTCCACAGTCTCATATTAACAAGCTTTTCACCTGCTAACATGAATTATCGCTGTATTTCTCATAATTATCGTCGCTTTAGCGTTAGGAAAGTGCTGTTCAAGCAGCCATAGTGGGCTTAATAATAGGCTTTTGAGACTTTGTGAGAATTCCAATAGAAGCCCAGGTTTACACCAGAACATTTTAACGCTGTCCTTGTAAATATGCCCATTACAGACTCCTAATTTTACCGTAAAAAAATATATCACCTACTATTAATTTCTATTCTTCCTCTGGATACCATCCCATGGGATACAACATAGAGGACAGTGGGTGGAGGCCTAATGTCCCTACGGTCCCAGTTAGCTCCCTGCGTCCTTTGGAAGCCGCAATTACTTTTCCACAGGGGGACCTGCGAATATGCAGCTCCCAGTTGGGAAAAGCATTCTGCTTTGCATTTTAAAAGAGAGAGTAGGTTTTCGTGTTCTCTCTTTCAAAATGAAAACCAAGTTTGCTATGGCAGGGCGAGAGCCTCGACTCTCAACCTGCCATAGCAAACAGCAGTGTTGAAAAAATCTTCCGGTAAGATAACAAAGGATTTTGAAGTCCATTATTGCTGTTTTAGTTGTAGTTTGCTGCCATTAAAGCGACGATAATTTTAACGCTGTCCTTGTAAATATGCCCCTAAGTTTTGTAATGTCGACAATCCTGTCTCCCATTTAAATAGGCACGAAGTATTTAGTGAAGTGCATTGTGAATCATGAAGCAACACTGTCTAATTGTGATCGATAAAGAATTCGAAGAGTTGTATACTTCTTTTGCTCGTAATGTACATAGGGGCAGATTTACAAGTCCCTTGCGCCACTATTGCGTCACTTTTAACATGGGAAAAGTGACGCGAAAGTGGCACAAGGGGCTTGTAAATCTGCTACACAGTGTTCTGTCATCTTAGTTTGCTTTACTCTCTGTCATGTAGAGGATCCTGGGAAAATATAACAGTTTCTGTACAGCCAGTACCTTTCAACCCTACCCCCAAGCTGATTACTCCGTTACCATAGTAACAGTTCATGGAACACTTGAGTGAGCACACAGGTCACAAGTTCACCACACAATGTTGCTAATTCAAACAGTTACTGTGCTGGAGTTTTTAAAATTTTCCATAGGAACTGTTAATCGCAGCCACAGACTCTGGTAAAGAGCTGGTAAAGAGTTAGCCTCAGTATTATACTTCTAGTTATAAACATAATTTCTACTTTAATTGTTAAATCTTCTCTAAGCATATGATTATCACACTAAATAATAGTGAAATGTTGTCAGAAAAAGAAGACATATACACTTATTTTATTATGAAATTTTATTACAACAAAAATAAATAACTAGAAACGTAACTTTTAGATAACAATATATTAAATAACTAGAAACGTAACTTTAACATAACAATATAATAAACAAAATGTGAGATGGACTCCTATGGAAGGAGGGTAGGTAACCTGCAAAACAAAAATGAAAATAAGTGTTTAAAAATAGATCGTTGTGACTGAATGAGGTCAACGATCACAAATTAAGGTAACACTAGGCAATATTTGGTTATTTGCACGTCTGCAGTGTGACTGATACATCCCACCCCTCTTAAAGGCCCGGGTTGAAGAGGTGTCTGTATGGAAGTGCCTACTGCGTCAGATTTACAGTATGGACCAGCAGGTCTTTAAAATGATTCAGAAATGAGACAGAATTAGGTGGAAGATCACGTCATTATGCAGGACAATATCATTTATTTCCAACGCATTTAATTGGAGGCATTGTGTATCTAGGCCACTCTGCTTACCTTGTGTAAACACAGTGGCGAACAGAGTTCACAACTTGAAGTCTACTTTGTTTCTACACTGCAGACTGTATTAAATTCAGCCTTGATTTATTTATCTGCAGAGTGAACAACAGCGTCCGTAACTTTAAAAGAGAAAGAGAAACAATGTGTGAGAGAACAAGAGAGAGAAAGAGAGAAAAAACTACATTGAAAGTGTGAGAGAGAGAAAGTAATAAATGGAGCAGGAGAGGTAGTGTTAATACTGGAAAAAATCTTCGTAGCTCACCTTTTTGCCTCCGTTGTGACTCTAAGCACATGCCGGTTCATTGTGCACCCTCAAGTTTAGTGATCTGAAAGATAGTGTAGAGTTAGAATTGCAGAGTACATACAATTGCACAAGTATATTTCTGCTTTATGCCTTTGGACACTCAGGATACTGTATTACATCAACTTCCACTGCAAGATGGTGTCTGTGCGTTCTTTTTCTCCGAGAGTACTATACCCCATGCTCTCCCACTGCATAGCGGTGAGGTCTCATTACTGCGTACCCAGACTGTTGCACCCCATTGACTCCCAGAGTCCGGAGGTGAGTGCCTTTTCTTGCGCACCCAGACTGTTCCAACCTATCCATTCTCACTGCCCAGAGGTAATTGTACATTCCTATGCAGTCAAGCTGCTGCACACTACCCACTCTCTCCGCCCATAGGTGACTTCTCGTTGCTTCGGAAACAAGCTTCTTTGCTCACCTTGTGCCATTGGCGTGATTTAAAGAGGGTCCACCACTTCGTGAAGCAGCCTTTTCAGGCGTTGTTACGATGTCCTTGCATCATCGCAGAATCCTCAAACGTTGAGCTTTGGAGGTGTTGGGGGGGGACACCAATTTTTGAAACACAACCTGTTAGATAAAAAGGAAGATAAAAATGTGTGTCATTTGTTTATCAAAGGAGAGAGGAAGTGAGAGAGTGACTGTAATGAATATTCACAGCTCACCTTTCTGTCACTGGTGTGTCTTCCACCATGTGCCGGGACATAGTGCACCCTGAGCTTTATATTTAACAGATAGTAAAAGAAAGATGTTATGATTGGTAATTGTCATTATTTTAATGTGGAGTAGAATAACATCGCTCTTTCACACACCTTCCCTCCCGCATTAAAAATACAACTATTTGCACAGTTCCAATTTGTTTAATGGGCTCCGATTTATGAAGAATTAGTAGAGCAGTAATGTTTTTCATCCGGTTGTGAAAGCAAGTGGTGCGCAGTTATCCACATGGTTTCAATCATCACGAGCAATGGACATTTGACCAACTATAAAAACTTTCCTGCTATTGGAAAAAAAATACAAATGCAATAAGATATGGTATATTGGACTGCATATGTCTAAATTGATGTGTCGCCTTTTTGTATCCAGTCTGCTGCACCCCATCTACTTCCTCCGCTGCGCACCCAGGCCTCACTGCTCACCTTTTCGCGGACAGGGTATGCTCTACATCATGCAGTCCCGCTCTGCCATCAAGAAGTCTCACATTTGGTGCTGCGTCTTGATATCGCTATGGCAAAGAACATACTCATGCACGCATCTTCATCGTAGGTTCCTCACCCGCTCAGTCCTTGCGGTACCTCTAACTCAGTGACCAAAGAGGCAATGCACGTGGTAGTGGGCCCCCCTATTCTGTAGTTCAGCCCTGCATGAGGCGTCCGAACCACTAGGACCGGCCATCACAGCACTTGCGATGGGAGCAACTCTAAAATGGCGTAGAGCATGTGTATGCTGTCTTTTCTATCGGTAGGGTCACGTGTGTAGTGACGCATGTGCTGAATGGGTGTGGTGTGGGTGTATACCAGCAATGGGGGAGTGTGTGCATGCCGTTATGACAACTAGAACCTGGAAGTAAGAAATCACTACAATGGAAATCTGGGCCATGTAGCGTTGTTGTGTTTTCCTGGTAGCGTAAGCGGAGTGGGCTGGCTTGATGTATGCCAGTGCTACTCGAGGCTATGAATGATGACTCCGGAGCTATGGGCGTGGTTCCGTCGTGAGCTGTATGAGAAATAAACTGATTCGGGTGTCCGTGTTGTAGTGCTGCCATCACCCGGGTCTTAAACGCAAATGTGTCATTATGTCTGTAAAGTCCCACAACATGGCAATATGGAAGGTACGGGGTATCACTGACCCTATATTAATCCATAGTTGCACACATAAAAGATGGTGGACATGACGCATTTCTGTGAATATGAATGTTTGTTGTACATTCAGTGGTGTGTTGTAGCTGTAATAATACAGGGCTGTGAAAGATTTCGGCTGCAGTTTCTGGCACATGAAGGGTAGTTAATATGTAGACTTATGTGGTCATTCAGGTATACTGTCGAACTTGGTGCTCGAAATCAGTGTTCGAGGCGTGTCCACTTCCTGTTATTGTAGAGAAATGACGTAATCTACGCGTGCCTGAAAATGTACTGTAAATACGGTGCTCATGTAAATTGCTGATGTAGTTTTGGGTCGACTTCGCGTTATATAAATATGCAAAAAAAAAAAGAGCAATAGCACACACTTATACATTTACTATACACGTTCTTTGCAGTATTGTAATAATCCAGTTTGTACGTTCGTATTTGTAGAATGAGGGAGAGAAAGTTGTATAATCAAAGATTTTGTTACTGGCAGAGGTAAGATGGTTGCATACGCTGTTTACAGTATAATATAATGTGGTAGGGCGCCGGAACAGCATTTTACATGCATAATAAATACTCAGCCAGACATAGGTAGTTGAAGTGGGTACGGGCACGTGTGCTCGACTCCATTTTATTACGTTGCTCTTGGTAGCAAGTAGAATAGTAATCATGATATCATACACAGATATTCAACCGTAAACGATTTATGACTTCTGCTGTACCAAGGTAGGAGCAGTATTGGTGAAATAATACACAGAAGAAAGGGTTCATGAGTTGTGGTGCACTGAGGTAAGGGCGGTTTGTGTGGAGCCTCGGATGATGCGTGGTTCAGGCAGACTGCACTGGTAAGAATGTCTTTTGACTACTGATTTTTGCCTTAATAAGGCCACGTGGCGATTATTTATGGTGTACTGAGTTAGTGGTACATCTGGTGTTTAGCGTGTGCTCACCCTGCAATAATGCGTGGTCTGAATGGGCTGCACTCAAAACATTGACTGTTGCATACTGAACTGCATAAACTTTGAGAAAAAAAAGAAACTACCATCGATGGTTATCAATTGCTCTGCAAACTAGGTCTACTGATTGCTCCCCATAACAAATTAAAAAATTGCACTTCACGCAGTGCATTCTAACTTTCTCAAAATGGGGAGCAAAGTGTGGTGGCGATGTTGAAGGTGATGCCCCAGAGGTACTTGGGGCAAGATTTACAAGTCCCTTGCACCACTACTGCGTCACTTTTAACATGGGAAAAGTGAGGCAAAAGTAAGCATGGGCGAATTTTGCGAATCTCGCGTTCGCGAATTTTGCGGATTTGCGAACTCGCAATCCGCAAAATCCGCAAATTCCCGCGAATTTGCGGATTTTTTTTTTGTGTTCGCGCGTGTTTCTGCCAGTTCGCGAGGGTTTTTACAATTTCGCAATTTGCGAACTTACCTGTCGGGTCGCAAGTTTTGCGAACTTGTTGTTTCTACGTGTCCAGCCTGTTTGGGACACTCTTCTTCATCACTGCCACTCTCTGTCACCACTGCCACTCTCTGACTACTCATGCCACCCTCTGGCCCACCCATGCCACCCTCTGTTTCATCACCACACCCTCTGGTTGTCCAGTGTACATTATTTTCGGCAAAGCAAAGCACACCTTCCCTGCCTCAAGTGACCTGAATTAATTTGGGGCTGATTAATGTGTCACAGAATATTTTTTTAGCTGGCACCTGCTTCCTTAGTGCTTCCTGATTAGTGATCTTTTGCACTTGCTAAGTGCTTTCATTGTTGCAAAATTAGTTACAACACCTGCCCTGCCCCAACTGACAATAATGAATTAGGGGCTGATTAATGGATTTTAACTTCCAGCCTGGCTCCTGCTTGTCTCCCTTAGCTGTAATTCAGGACCTTTGTGGCATATGTGTAACTATTCTGAGGTTCAGAGCAGGGTCACATAATAGTTGCAACTGGCAACTGAACTCTGGAGGGGCCCCTCAGGAAGCACTACAGGAATTGGCTACTAATGATGAGCCTGAACTTTTGAACCTGGTAAGTAGTTTCAGTTTAGCTAAGATCGTATTTCTGCAATTTTGCACTTACTCGCGGGGTGCGAAGTTGTACTGGCAAGCCGCGAACTCACGCGAACAGTGCGAGCAAGCCATAAAATCCGCTGCTCGCGGATTTGCGGATTTTGCGGGAGATTCGCGGATCTCGCGGATTGCGAATTTACCGAAAATTTGCAAAATCCGCGAGCGAAACGGATTTTCCGCCCATGCTTAGGCAAAAGTGGTGCAAGGGGCTTGTAAATCTGCCCCTTGGTATTGTCGGTGGTGCAGGTACATTTTGGCACAGTGTTCTACATTCTTTATGAGCATAGTTCACCGGATGCAGGGATTGAAGGTGCTTGCCCATAGTAGCAGTGCCACAGGAGTATTTTTTGTCTCTGCCTTAAATAAATTGAGGCTGAATTCAATGCTGTCTGTAGTATAGATCCAAAGCTGAATTCAAGTTGTGAACCCTACTGTCCACAGTGTACATGGAACGCAATAGTTAACACAGTTATAGAAGAATGCATTTTTTCATTTATTTTAACAAAATCTGAATACATACAGTATAATTGTCTCTGCATTAAGTAAATCAAGGCTAAATTCCCTACTGTCTGTACTGTAGATGCAAAGCTGAATTCAAGTTGTAAACCCTGCTGTCAGCAGTGTAGCTCTTAGGCTGGACTGCATCATGTGTAATCATGATTGAAATAACAGATGAAACATGTATGGAATACATTGTCAAAATATCTATGTTTCAGGGACATTATAGTTCAAATTGTGACCTGTGCTGTCCGCGGTGTAGACTGTCATTAAGTGTAACTTTGCACTTGCAGCGTGAATATTATTATTCAACTAAATCTATAAGTGATATAAAAAGAGTTTTTGAAGGAAGCATACTAAAGGGATATTGTATAGAGTTTGATAGGTGTTATACTTAGTTTGGTTTGCACTGAGTTAGTGGCACCTGAAACAACAAGGTTCTGTGGAACCTGCGATGATGCGTGGTCTGGGTAGGCCGTACTGATAGTAATGTTTTTTGTCTTGTGAATTCTGCCTTACTAAGGCCACGTGGCAATGATTTTTGGTGCAATGAGTTACTAGTACCCTGCGATAATGTGTGGTCGGGGGGGGCATAGTAATTGAAGTAATGTCTTTTGTCGATTGAATTCTGCATTAATTCCATTTAAAAGTGACAGTATGCCTCACTGTGACATAAAACTGTTCACTCTGCTTTGCGATGATTTTTGGTGCACTGAGTTAGTAGTATCTTTGGCGGTGACCTTGTATGTAGCCTGCGATAATGCGTGGTGCAGGGGGGCCGCATTCGGACCAATGTCTTTTGTCTGTTGAATTCTGTCTGAATACGGCCACGTGCTGATGAATTATGGTGCACTGAGTTAATAGTACCTTTGGTACTGAGCGTGTACGTAACCTGCGATGATGCGTGGTCCGTGCAGGCCACACTGCGAGCAATGCTTTTTGCCTAGTGAATTCTGCCCTAATAAGGCCACGTGGAGATGACTTGTGGTGCAGTGAGTCAGTGGTACCTGAAGAACTCAACGTGTGCACACCCTGTGATGATTCGTGGTCCGGGTGGGTCGCACTGGTACAATGTCTCTTGCCTACTGGAATGAGTCATATGCAATCGCCATTCCACCTGAATCGCGAGCCCTCACAATATAGATCGAAGGCAGTAGTCAGCACAGACATCAAGAAATTCTTTTTGTCGTTTCCTTTAACAAAATCTGAAGACATAAAGTACAATTATCTCTACCTTAAAATATTCAAGGCTAAATTTCATGCTGTCCGTAGTATAGATCCAAAGCTGAATTCAAGTTGTGAAACCTGGTGACCGCACTGTAGATCGAAGGCAGTAGTAAGCACAGATATCGACAAATGATTTTTGTCACTTATTTTAACAAAATCTGAACATTTTTGGTGCAATTATCTATGCATTAAAGGAATCAACGCTGAATTCCCTACTGTCCGTAGTGTAGATGCAAAGCTGAATTCAAGTTGTGAACCCTGCTGTCTGCTGTGTAGATCGACAGCAGTAGTTGACACAGACATCGAGGAATGCTATTTTGTCACATACTTTAACAAAAACTGAGGACACAGTACAATTGTCTCTGCATTGAATAAATCGAGACTGAATTCAATGTTGTCTGTAGTGCTGATGCACTTCTGGTATCAAGTGGTGAACTCTGTTGATCGTAGTATACATTTGAAGGCAGTACTCAATACAGACATTGAGGAATGTTTTTTGTCACATCCTTTAACAAAATTGTCTCTGCCTTACATAAATCAAGGCTAAAGTCAATGCTGTCCGTAGTGTAGATGCAAAGCTGAATTCAAGTTGTGAACTCTGCTGTCAGCAGTGTAGATATAAGGCAGTAGTCAACACAAACATCGAGGAATGCTTTTTGTCACATAGTTTAAGAAAATCTCAGGACTGAGTACAATTGTCTCTGCCTTAAATAAATCCAGACTGAATTCAATGTTGTCTGTAGTGCTGATGCAAAACTGGTATCAAGTTGTGAACTCTACTGACCGCACTGTACATCGAAGGCAGTTGTCAGCACAGATATCGACGAATAATTTTTGTCACTTATTTTAACAAAGTCTGAGGACATAGAGTGCAATCGTCTTTGCCTTACATAAATCAAGGCTAACTTCAATGCTGTGCGTAGTGTAGATCCAAAGCTGAATTCAAGTTGTGAACTCTGCTGTTCGCAGTGTAGATTGAAGGCAGTAGTCGATACAGATATAAGTCTGCAGTGCTGTGGCGCTGAGTTCGTAATGGGCCTGTATCGAGGAGGCACGTGGTCATGGCGGCAGCCACGTGGCAGGGTGAGGACCTTCGCTGTGGCAGAGTCTCTTCTCTTTGCATAGTGAACCACACCCGAGGCGTAGCCTAATTATTTATAGTCTTACTGGAGTTGCGTACGTTGGACCAGCCCACTCTTCTTTTGCTTCAAGTGGGGGGAGACAATACAGCTACATGACCAAAATATTCCCCAGTGTCTGAGATAATATGGTTGAGTCCACTGTGCAGTACACCACACGTATCAATAGTATATTCACACACGGAAAAGTTTTTGGTTTGTATAGTGAGTTGTGTATAGCATATCACCGGTAGTGTTAGCATTGTGTATATTATTGTTGATGTGCGAGTTCCTTCCCTCATACATAGTTGATTGCCACATCTCTGAACACTGATGCTAGTGTGCTGTTGAGGGGATATATTATTTTAGGACTGTCCGTTGTCCTGTTTTGCGCTGGCTCTGAGGTAGTAGAGGGGGACGGATCAGGAGGGGTGGTTGTAGTGGTGGTGGCGCTAGGTGTTGTGATTTTGTTGGCTGTTGGAAGTGCATAATTAGTACCTCTATTACATATTTGTCTTTAGATATGGGTTGAGTTAGATGTAATTCAAGCAATACATAGTCCACGTCCATACACTACTTAAATGTTGATATTAATTTGATAGTGGTAAGTGAAACTATCGCCTGTTTTTTAGGTAGCTTTACAGATTTGGTTGTTTTTTTACAAAGGGAACGCCTAGTTTGTATATCATTAATGTTGGTTGTGGTTCTGGTTTCAGGTGATTTTCTTGGAGGAAGGAATACATTGAAGAATGGTAATATTTTCAGTTTTTACGATGTTGAGAACGGGATGATAATTAAAAAAGATAGAAAAAATCAAATATGCTTAATGAACATTATATTTAGGAAATATCATTTAAAAAACCTTTGAAATTCACTGAAAAAAACATAGGTTTCAGGCAGGTTATAGTTAGGAATTATCATTTATAAAACCTTAGAAATTTACTGAAAAAAACATAGGTTTCAGGGGTGTTATAGTTAGCTGGACAAAAGCATTGAAATTCCTCTGTTATAGTTAGTTGTACTCACTAACACTCGCGCGCCCGCAATCCACTGCTGATGATGTCACATATTACATCATTCATGACATGGTCAGTGACATCACGGATGACATTTCAAATGACATCACTGATGACATCATCCACGTGACAATCTGATATAGCTCATCATACACCAGTATAACCTTTCAACACTCATTATAAAATATGGAGTACCATATTTGAAAACATTGTCACTAATACAAGTTTCCAAATACCCACTCAGTGATTACTACACCTACACACACATCTAAACACTTACCTATAGATTCACTCATACATGCTAACAAAGATCAATAGAACACTATTAAATATACTTATACACCTAGATCGACATTACACACCAGCACACATCCTATTCACTTATGCAGTCATCCTACTCACTTTTGAAAACAATTGATCATACTTACATTTACTAAGGTACACAATTATACAAACACCACTTTATTTATTCACATAGATAGTAACTGATACTTAGTGTGTTATAAGATCGCTATTACAAGTATACAGTTTTCCATACAGTCACTCAGACAATCACTGAGACGTATGTATACTTATTTATATACAACAACTGTCACGTACACTGCCTTTTATATTTCCAGATTGTTGGACATTTATCATTGAGAAATATATTTACTCATCACCACACCCATAAAGAGATTCGCGCACCCAAACAACTGTTACCATATACAGTCTTAACCTCATATACCTACTAAATCAACTATTTACACATCTTTGGACAGTCACACAACTCCCACCCTACCACACACACATTCACTATCCCATACAAATACTCACTTAACTAATTAATGACTAATATAGACGTTCACATAGCTAGTAATCAACATATGTAGTAGTTTACATAACAAGTGATACAGGTATTCACACAGTTTAATCACTATCACATATATTTAGTGAGACACTTTAAATTAGTCACTTAGACAGTCAATCATAGTGCTACTAAATCCTCCATCCAGACACTTATACATCCACCCAGTCTTCAATACAGATTGCTATACATATAATACTTATTTAAATATCCAACCAAACCACATTCACTGGATGATGTCACCAGTGATGTCATTTGAGATTTCATCAGTGATGTCACTGACCATGTCATTAATGATGTATTATGTGACATCATCAGCAGTGGATTGCGGGCGCACGAGTTATAGTGAGTACAACTAACTATAACGGAGGAATTTCAATGGTTTTGTATGAGTGAAATGTCTAGCTAACTGACCATATCATGAGTGATGTAATATGTGACATCATCAGCAGTGCATTGCAGGCGCGCAAGTTATAGTGAGTCCAACTAACTATAACGTGGGAATTTCAATGGTTTTATGTCAGTAAAATTTCCAGCTAACTATAACTGGTGAGAAACCTATGGTTTTTTCAGTGAATTTACTAGGTTTTTTAAATGCTGATTCCTAACTATAACTGGTGTGAAACCTATTGTTTTTTCAGTGAATTTCATAGGTTTTTTAAATGCTAATTCCTAACTATAACTGGTGTGAAACCTTTGGTTTTTTCAGTGAATTTCAAAGGTTTTTTAATAGCAAATTTCTATAGCTATGAAATGTATTTTTTTTATAATGAATCCTATATTGTATATTTATGTAATACTATTTTTTTTATGTATATTGTTCATGGTTTTTTTTTTGCACTGGAGCGCTCCCGGTGCGAGTCCCGGTGAGCGCACCGGTAAGCGCAGTCTTGCGGCGCGCCCCAGGGTGTGTACCGGTGATCGTCCCGTTAGCGCTTTTGCCACGAACGAAAACATCATCGTGACGTATCGCGCAGCCGCGTCCGCGTGATATGCATGGCGTAAACGCACCCGGAAGCACTCGAGCGCATACGATTGCGCAACGTAAGCATCCGACGCGTTTACGCGACGCGCACCGGTGGCGCGTAGCGTAAGCGCGTTGGGTCATGTGACCTAAAAATAACACTTTTTATTGGTTCAAGTCAGTTTTGGTTTCCAAATGATGAAAGCCCTGGTCATGTGACCTGAAAATAACACTTTTCATTGGTTCAGGACAGTTTTTTTTTCCTAATGATGAAAGCCCCCACCTTTTTTCCTCATTCTCACTTTGTACTTTGAGTGAAGAAGACCTGTTGAAAGACCTCTCTGTACTTTTTTGGACTGAAAAATGGCTTCAGTTGCAGCAGCAGCAGGAGCATCTCAGCCACCACCACCACCACCAAGAGGACCACCACAACACCACAGTGGTGGAGATGAAGAAGAGGAGGAGAAGGAGGAGGGGAGGAGGACATTCCTGCCAGAAGATAATACCCCATATAGGCCAAAGCAGCACATTATATGGGAGTTTTTTTCCATCCCAAAATACCAAAAAAAAGTGAATGCGCCAAAGGTTACTTGCCAAATCTGTGGCACTCAACTTTCAAGGGGGAAACCTAACAAGAAATACTCATTTGGCAATAACACCATGATTCGCCACATGCAGCGCCTGCATCCTAACAAATATGCTGTGGGACTTGTATTATTTCAATTAACCCACAGTGAGTTCTGCGATGTTGCTTCCATCGGACATAGCTTCCAGGACATAATACAAGTCCCACAATGCATGCTATCAAGCAAGCTGAACTGAAGAGCCATTAATACTGTGAGACCTGTGTACAGCTGCAAGCTTTCATCCCCCTGAGGAAAGAGCGCACAGCTCGGAAATGCGTCGGGGACGGAGACTGAATTACAGATGAGACTTCGCCTTTTAACTGAAAAATAAAGTAAGGTTTTGGAACCTACCTGCTGCGGAGTGACTCTTTATTTGCAGAGCCTTTGTTTGACATATATATATATATACATATATTACCTACTGGCGGTAGCCAGTAGGTATATATAGTTAGGACCTAGTTTCCATAGGAAATCCCCAACATTCTATTGGGAATAACTTTGGCGCTGGTTGATGAATCTTCCCAAATTTCTCAAAGAAGATGGCTCGCTCCGCTCCTCTCCTTCCCTGATAGTTTGGGGGGGATTAGTCAAGTGGGGGCTAAGAAAAAGGGGGGTCCCAAAACGTGTTTTCCCCATGTTAATTTTCATAGGACATTTAGACACGGCTACAGCTTGAATCAGTGAAGGGAATTACACCAAACTTGTCAAAATGGTAGTGTCTGGTACGCAGATCACGCTTTTGGTTAAATAATGTAAATCCCTCCAGTAGTTCCTGAGAAAATTAAAAGAGAAATAAATTATATATCTGTAAGCGTGCACCGTGCGCGCACCCCGCGATTTTTCGGAAAAAAATAATTGGCGGGGGGGGGGGGCTTGGGGGGCTTCTCTCTTTTATTTTAATCTTTTAATTTTAATATCGAGGGTGCCCACTCCTCGTTTTGCCCCCCGAGATCACCACCGCGGCCCGAGCCGCCTCAAGATGGCCGCCGCCTGGTTGTGGGCGGGGCCGGGAGGACGTGGTTTCCGCTTCCCCCTGCCTGGGGGAAGCCTTCATTGTGCCCGCCCGATCTCCCGTGCCAAGGGGGAGACCGGGTGATGTTGCTGGCTGGTGCGGGGCTCCCGTGTGCTGAGGGAGCCCCAGGAAAACTGTAAGTGAACGCGCACAGGGAATTGGAAAAAAACAACCTGCAGAAATAAACATGCACACTGCCTCAGCAGAGTAAAATGCAACCCATACACCAGCAATCAGGTGTCCCGGCGGGGCAGAGCCTCGTTAAAACAATATGCCCGCCCGAGGGCTCATGCTGATGCCGTAAATGGTTCAAGTGGTTTTTAATCCGCAGAGTCCCACAGGCATTGGGGATGCGCGAGGGCCCGGCGCGCACTCAGTAACTACTGAGGGATGAGCCGGCGTAATTATGGGACTGCAGGAGCTCTCCGTGCTCAGCTGTGTAGAAAAGGTCATGATATCCCCAGGCAGCGTTATGTTTGTCAGATAGCATTGTAATGCAGACTTGTTTTATGTAGCGTGTCTGACTGCCTCGCACTTTTATGGCACTTGCATGAAAGGCGTGCACGCTGCTTTTGATAGTGTGCGAGAGGCACTTAATTACAGGGTGGGTCTACTATAAAGTTCACTGCAGGGGTGGGGCTTGTGAATAGCGTAGCCTTTGCAGGGAGTTCTGAAGAACTGCTCGGCTTCCGCCCCTGGGACCCCTCCACTCGTGACTGCTCAGGTAGGTTACCAAGGGAGCGTTGCATGTTTTCTGCCTTCTCCTGCGCAGGGCAAGTCGGGTCACCGTTTGGCTGGACTGCAGACCCATTAGTCAGCCGGGTCGGAAACATCAGGTGGTGTCCCAGGAGCGTCCAATAACGTGCTGTGTGGGGGTGGCGGGCAGGGGTCACTTATCATGCTGGCCAGACACTGGTATCCCCGCCGGTGTGACTCATACCGACTCCATTTCTCGGTGCCCCAGTTAGTGCATGGAGAGAGTACCAGCCCCGCTCCTGAGGCGTCATGCTCCTGCAGCGTGGAGCGTATGGGACAATATAATGACCAGAGGTGAAACAAGAAACATTTATCTGTAGGCTCATGATACCAAATGGATCTCTTAGAAGTCTTCAATTGTTTACTTAAGAAGTCAGATGTCGTTCCTAAAGATTGACACGGCTGATAAATTGTAGTCCTAAGCTAGCCCTTTCAGGTATTCTGAAAAACATCCAGGCGTGTGCAGAAGTCCCTTTATACCAATGTGACCTCGCATAATTTTGGTGAGTTAGTGTTATGGTTGCTATGTGAAATACAAGAGTATATGAAATGTAAACAGTCATGTAATTACTTGCTGTTGGTACCAAAATCTTAGCGCATGTGTACAAGAACACAAACAGCCGGACGCAGACGGCTGCGGTTTGCAGCACTTGTGTTTTCTGCGCTTTTTTAAAGTGCAAAATGTGTCCTCACATCCATATAAAATATAGCACCAAATATGTTTTTGCATTTCATGTAAATATATGCAAGTTTCCTGAAACTGCATGTAATTACGCAAATGCAAACTACAATAATTTCCACATACCTATTAAAAACCTCTATTCTACACAGTCTGTCTCTACCTCTGCGGTTTATGTTACTGTTTGTCCTGGTCTGTTCTTATTTGCCAAAGGAGGCCAAATGGAACTCCTATTTTTTCATGAAGAGCATTTTCAGGAAAAGCCCCGTTAGCATCTGTCAACAAGTCAGTGTATCTCTGCTATAGGTCTGTCTGCTGGATGTGTGTGTGCGCTTTCGCAGCGCGCACACGTTTACGGTTCAGACGAAGCTGGCCTCACGGAGGTGTCACGGTGTCACCCATGTGATGTTGTCACCCGGTGCTGGCCGCACCCCCCGCACCCCCCTAGTGACGACCCTGGTGAGTGAGATGTAGAGGTTTTGAGGGCCCGGCGCGCACTCAGTAACTGCTGAGGGATGAGCCGGCGTAATTATGGGACTGCAGGAGCTCTCCGTGCTCAGCTGTGCAGGAAAGGTCATGATATCCCCAGGCAGCGTTTTAGGTTGTCTTTTAGGTCGTTTTTAGCTAGTCTTGGGTGTATATTATTCTGTCTTTTTTTCTGTGCATCTAGTGGTATTCTGTCTAACTCTCTTCTCAACAAATACAAACTTTTCCACTAATTACGGCAGTGTGGTTTGATATACACTAAATCTGTCTGGCATGAATATCGCACACACCAACAATTATAATAGTGTCATTTTTTATGCACTAAATATGAATGTCACGTACATAGCACACACACAATCCAGATTGCCTTCTGTGGATTTAATTATAGTAGTACGGTGAGTGAGATGTAGAGGTTTTGCAGTTGTGACTGCACACCTTTTGCAGAGGTGTCCTCGGTCATCATCCAGTCTGCTGATCTATTGTTCCACCAACAAAGTTTTAGAAATGTTTCAAAAATACGACAGAGAGGATCAGGCAGGAAGTGCCTTGAGGCCTGCACTGCAGGGCTGCTTGTGCCACTGGGGACTGTAGAGCCTTGCAGCACAGGGCAAATTGTAGCTGCTGTGCCCTGTATCACACGAGGAGCAGCCACATGTGAACTTATCTATAAGATCACATATCACTGCGCATCAATCGCTGTTAGAAAAGTCACACATCAAAGATTGTTGTGCATCTCATAATGTTGGGGACTGTGGCTGTTTATTATTGGCGAGTATGTGAAACAAACAGGTGTGGAGGGGAGAGCTTTCCTGCAAAGAGAATTGGTGAAAACCTCATGAGAAGTGGATATTTGATGTTTTCTAAACTTTGTGAACAGAGAATCCAAAACATGTACAAGCAAACAGGAGATAATCCACATCTTATTCACAGAAACAAAAATATACTTAGAACTACGCAACTGTATTTATTTAAAAATCATAATATGCTCAAGCCAGCCCAAAAACCCCATATATTACTTTGCAACTGAAGTTTTCATATATGTGTATGTATATTTATAATATACATAATATATATGTGTTTGTTTATATATTACCTACTGGCGGTAGCCAGTAGGTATATATAGTTAGGACCTAGTTTCCATAGGAAATCCGCAACATTCTATTGGGAATAACTTTGGGGCTGGTTGATGAATCTTCCCAAATTTCTCAAAGAAGATGGCCCGCTCCGCTCCGCTCCTTCCCTGAAAGTTTGGGGGGGGGGGGGATTTGTCAAGCGGGGGCCGAGATAAAAGGGGGGTCCCAAAACATGTTTTCCACATGTTAATTTCACTGAACATCGGTTTTAGGCCTTATATAGTTAGGAATTAGCATTTAAAAAACCTTTGAAATTCACTGAAAAAACGATAGGTTTTAGGCCTTATATAGTTAGGAATTAGCATTTAAAAAACCTTGAAAATTCACTGAAAAAACCATAGGTTTCAGGCCTTATATAGTTAGGAATTAACATATAAAAAACCATTGAAATTCCTCCTATATAGTTAGTTGGACTAACTATATATGGCGCACCCGCAATCCACTGCTGATGATGTCACATATTACATCATTCATGACATGGTCAGTGACATCACTGATGACATCTCAAATGACATCACTGATGGGGCGTGTTTTAAATGTTCCAATGGTTCCCATGATCTTTACTCGGGACCGTACCCCTTCCAATCTACTAGATAGAAAAGGTTTTCCCCGGACTCTCTTAGAATCCAAAACTGCTCTTACCTCGTATTCAGGGTGTCCTTCTACAATGATGGTTGAAGGAGGCCGAATTAAACGAGTTTGCGGGTGAAAAGGCTTAATCAACAAGACATGGAACACGGGGTGAATTTGGTATCTTGGAGGGAGAATCAATTTGACACAAACTGGGTTGATAATCTTTTCGATAGGAAAATGACCGATGAATCTTGGGTTGAATTTTTGATTACCTTTAATCCTTAAATTTTTAGTACTCAACCACACCTGGTCTCCAGGTGAATAGGTAGGTTGTTCAGTTCTATGTTTGTCTGCAGATTGCTTTTTTTTCTCTTTGACTTGTGCTAAGTTGTACGTGGCCTGTTCTTGAATGGAGGATCATTTAGAAACATGTTCAGAAACAGCTGGTACTGGATTGATCTCCTTAATGTTCTTTGGAAAGGTTTTGGGGTGAAAACCGTAAATACAAAAGAACGGGGACATTCCTAAGGAAGCATGATTAACATTGTTGTAAGCAAATTCTAACTGGCTCAAACGATTGGCCCAATCCTCGTTTACATTAGTTAACGTGCAACAAATGAATTGTTCAATTGTTTGATTGGTGCGTTCAGTTAAACCATCAGTTTGAGGATGATAGCTAGATGATAATCGGACTTCCATATTCAACAGCGAACTCAAATAACGCCAAACACGAGAAATAAATTGAGAACCTCTGTCAGAAATGACCACA
The DNA here is from genome assembly GCF_964263255.1 of Lissotriton vulgaris. Classification (NCBI taxonomy): domain Eukaryota; kingdom Metazoa; phylum Chordata; class Amphibia; order Caudata; family Salamandridae; genus Lissotriton; species Lissotriton vulgaris. Next base: position 731,213,579 of record NC_141689.1, read on the forward strand.
GACGGAATGCCATGTAAACGTATGATATTCACCATTACTGGTTGTGCTAACTCCATGGCAGTAGCCAATTTTTTTAGAGGAATGAAATGGGCCATTTGAGAGAACTGATCTACAACAGTTAAAATGGTAGTGTGGCCTTTCCTAGTGACAGGAAGTTCAACAATAAAATCTAAAGAAATTGAATGGCATGGATAAGGTGGAATGGGAAGTGGAGTTAATGGATCACTTGGAGCCTGGTGGGAAGACTTATTCTGTATACAAACACTACAGGTTTCTACAAAGTGTTGTACGTCTTTGTACATGGATGGCCTCCAAAAGGTTCTTTTGATTAAATCATAAGTCTTGACTATGCTTGGATGTGCTGACAAAGAGATGTCATGATGAAGATGAAGTATGATCTTTCTAAGAGAATCAGTAGGTACAAAAATAAGGTCGTGCACAAAGATCAGATTGTCTCTTTCTTGAAGATAGGGATGTTCTTGTTTCCATTTGTTAAAACCTTTTCTTTTCAATTCTTTTTTTATGTCAGTTATAATATCACACACAGAGAGACTGGCTTGAAAACGTGATGTTGGAAGTACTGGATTAACAACTAAAGGTATGTTCGTTATTGTTCTCACCTACTCTGGATAATGCATCAGCCTTTAGGTTTTCTTTTCCAGGACGATATGTGATTACAAAATTGTAGTCATTAAAGAACATAGACCATCCTAATTGTCTAGCCGATAAAGCCTTCACTGATTGCAAAGACTGAAGATTTCTCTGATCGGTATAAATAGTTACAGGGTGATGAGTGCCTAGCAAGTAGTGGCGCCATTCTTCAAAAACTGCTTTTATGGCCAAAAGTTCCTGGTCTGCTATAGCATAATTTAGCTCAGCTTCAGACAATTGTCTGGAATAAAAAGCTAGTGGATGCATCTGACCTGTGTCGATATTCCTTTGTGATAGGATGCCACCAAGAGCAAACTGAGAAGCATCCGCTTCCACTATAAAGGGCTGACTGGGATCTGGATGACTTAAAATTGGTGCAGATGTGAATAGTTTCTTCACATCTTGAAAAGCCTTTTCTGCCAGGTCTGACCAGACAAATTTTACTCCCTTTTGTAGTAACCTGGTAATGGGAGTGATAATCTGAGAAAGGTTTTGAATAAAACGGCAATAAAAATTTGCAAAGTCTAGAAAGCTTTGAACCTGTTTTACAGTGGAGGGAATGGGGCAAGAGTTTACTGCTTCTACCTTTTTTGGATCCATTTCAATGCCCTTAGGACTGTTGACATATCCCAAAAACTCAACTCTAGAGACATGAAACAAACTTTTCTCCCATTTCATAAATAGAGAATTTGTAAGTAGTTTTTTAAGAATGGCGCGAACTTGCTGTACATGATCCTCTTCAGAGTTAGAAAAGATTAGGATATTGTCAATGTAGACACCACAACATACGTCTAAAAATTCATGCAACACCTCATTTATAAAAAATTGGAAGGCAGCAGGAGTGTTACAGAGACCGAAAGGCATCACCTGATATTCAAATAGACCGAATTTCGTGCGAAATGCAGTCTTCCATTCATCGCCTTTCCTGACTCTTACCAGATGGTAAGCTCCGTGCAGATCCAGTTTAGTATAAATGGTAGCCTTCTTAACTTGATCCAATAATGTGGGAATTAGCGGCAAGGGATACCTGTTTTTAATGGTTACATTATTCAATGCCCTATAATCAATACACATGCGCAACTCCCCTCCCTTCTTCGGAATGAAAAAAAGAGAAGACACAGGAGATTTAGAATGTCGAATGAAACCATTGGAAAGATATTCATCAAGGTATTCTCTGAGATGTACATTTTCATTTTCGGTTGGGCCTAAATTCTACTACAAGGTAGAGTGGCTCTGGGTACAAGATCTATTCTGCAATCAAAATCCCTATGAGGTGGAAGAGTATTTGCTTTTTTTTATCAAACACATCTAAGAGATCTGAATATACAGAACACTGGTAGTATCAGTATTAAAATCAAAACCTTGGATTACGTCTTTGGTTCTTTTTAATTGAAATCATTGGTTTAGACAGTGAGATGAGCTAAAAGCTATAGTTTTAGTTACCCAATCTATGTTCGGATTGTGTTGAATCAACAAAGTAATTCCCAAAATCAATCTAAATTGAGGGGCATCAATTATGTCAAACTGAATCTTTTCTCTGTGAATTGGTGAACAGTCCATTTCCAGTAACTCTGATTGTCTGTCAATCGGTCCCGAAGTCAGTTCTTTACCATCTACTGCCCTTACGGTTTCAGGGTGGTCCTTTAAAATTGAATTGAATCCTAATTGAGAAAAAAAGTGAGTGTCTATAAAATTGCCAGTAGCTCCAGAATCTATTATTGCTTCAACCTTTCTTGATTGTGATGAAGGATGTAAACTCCTTAATTCCACAATGATACAAAAATGTTTACACACAATGGGTGGAACAGTAGAGGCCAAACTAGAATAAGCACTCGACAAACTGACCTCTTCTTTCATCGAGTTCTCTAGTTTTCCGATTGTTCTTGGATTAAGGCGATATCGGAGGACTTTGGTTTACTTTTATTGGGTTTAGTAGGACAATCTCTTACGAAATGACCTGTCTTACCGCAATAAAGACATTGATTCATTTTTCGCCTTTTGTTCTTTTCGTCCTTTGTTAAAGGACCCCGAATAGAACCTATTTGCATAGGTTCTACTGAATCAAGTTTGGGATCGGTATCTCGCGCAACAGTGGTTCTCTCTTTTACAAACAGTAGTTTGTGGTCTGGTTTTCCCTTCTCTCCTCTTCTTTCACTTAAGCGATGGTTTAATTTTACAACTAAATCAATGAATTCATTGATGTCATCGGGTGGTTCCAGGATTTGAGTCACCATGTCTTTCAAATCCTCTTTCAAACCTCTATAAAAAATAGAGATTCTCTTATCGTAGGGCCAATTTGCTTCAAGGACCAAACGAATGACTTGAGAAATGTAATGAAGCAAATCAGAAGAACCCTGTTTTAAATTTAGTAGTTTGTGGTCTGCAGACTGAACGAAAACATGCTTAGCAAAGATTTTCTTTAGAGATCGCTCAAAATTCCGAACATTATACAAAATAGGGTCATCCTTTTCTAACAAAGGAACTGACCAAAGAGCAGCGTCTCCTCCAAAGTAAGATAACATAAAGGCTACTTTGGAGGAGTCATCAGGGAAAGCTGTCTTTTTTGCTAGAAAGTGCAAATGACACTGTTGCAAAAATATGGAGAACTTGCTACAGTCTCTATAGAATCTCTCTTAAGGGGCAAGAGGAGTGGGTATGGGAGTTACTACTTGAATCTGAGTTTGAGGTTCTGACTCAGAGGATGAACCTAGAAAGGTTGCTGGTTTCAGAATAGGTTTCTGTTGAATTGCAGTCTGTAAAGCAGACATGTCTCTTCGTAATGACGCGTTTTCATCACGTAAGTCTCCAGGACTGAGGCTATATCCTGTAGGGTAACTTGGTCCATTACATCTGGGCGAAATATTACTCGTGGGCTTTGCCTTCTGTCAAGAACAGACTACGTCGTCCCTTACCTTGAATGGCCACAGATGTCTGTTGAACGATGTAGATGATTTCGCGGAGATGGAAGGGACCAACTTCCCGAAAGACTAACTATAATCTCGCTGATCATAAATTACAGTCAAAATTACAACTAGAAATTTGGGAGGAGGGCCGGTACTGGACGTGGAAGGGTTGGATGATACTTGCTGTCGACCTGCGAAGCAACAAGTAGCAAGATTTTACTCAAAAATCTAACAGTGTGTCCAAAATTCCTACACGTCCAGAACTATTCCCCTTTATTTAATCTCAGTGTTAAGAACTTCTTAGACCCCTACCTGCGATCAGTGTTGTCTTGTCCTTCGTCCAGTATTTCTTGGTCTTGTTTAGGTGAGAAGTCGTCAGGTGTTCTTGTAGATGAATGTTGAAGAGAGGTCTTTGTAAATAGCTATAACATATAACATAAAAGAATTCTGTCACCAAAACTATTCCCTATTTTACTTTCTATAGAATGTCTCCCTTTCAATTCCTTAACTTACTTGCAAAAGTGGATTCCATAATGCTCTTGTGCCCAAAAACCTGTAATTCACTGCGAGAAGTACAACAACCTACACATTCATTACTTCAAAACACCTTTGAATTCTTTTCCTTAATTCGCTTAACTAACTAACACATTACAATAACTTCTTGCAATGTTTCTTTGAAACAAACATTAGGTTTCCATACATACGCCAAGCACAGCTTCTACAATACAATGAGTCTTTAAACATACATCTCAAAGTCTAAATGAAGTTTGCAGATTGTTCTCTTGCTGTCTTCTTTCCAACAGAAAACGGAATTGTTCCAAAAATTGTATTCTGGCTTTCTTGCGATGGGCGCCTGTCTTTTTAAAAGGTAAATTGTACTTATCTTTGCTTTCTTTGTCTTTTAGGGATTCAGGATCGAGGTTCTGCCGAAAAGAAGTCTCCAGATGCAGGATTTCTCCTATCAGGTAGGTCTACAGCAAAAGCCGCCAGGCGCGATCCTTCTTCTTGCTGGGACGGAAGGCAAAGCGTCTTCCAGAAGGCTGGGTGCGGTTTAAATAGCCGACCGCACCCAAAAGGAAACGTGCGCATGTCACGTTCACTGAAAGCCTCTGCGAGCGGATTTGCTCAAAGCGGCTTTACGGTGAAGGGAGTCAGAGTTCCAAGAGCATTTTAAAGAGTGATTGGATTCAATAAAGAAATAATCTCAAATATGAAGTCAAATAGGAGATTCTAAAGACAGTTATCAGCACACTATGGAATCAAACGACAGTTATCAGTACATTATGGAATCAGCATACTATAACACACTGCACACAATGTTATCAGCATACTTTTACACACAGGAAGTGCAGGTGCACGGGAAAGGGGCGGGATTTTATACGAGAGAAACCCATAGTACTAATGAGAAACCTGTTAGTACTAATCAATCTGGAGCATTATGACAATAGGAAAGAGACCTTTAACCATTGGTTCCCTTTTTCGCCCAAAAACGTGCACGCGTTCCATTGCCTTCAATGGTAACGTGTGCACATTTGGCAATTTCCTTGCGGGAGCGAGCAGCTGGCGCCATATGTTATCAATTATTGCGCATTGCTGCTCACTCCGCAAGGGAATCTCGCAGGCCCCCTCCTCTCTCCCCTCCCCCTGCAGCAGCACAAGGCGCGCACGCCCTTGATTTTAATTTCTTTTTGCTGCTCGCACTACTCGCGGTTTTGGGCTTGTTTTATTTATTGCATCTCAAATGTAATCCTGCACTGATTGTTTGGGAACTGTACTCGTGTACAACTTTTCTCCCACTTACTCTCTATATCTGCTTTCAATTCTACCTATATTGTAGTTTATCTCTAATGTACTACGCCTGTGACTGGCAAGTCCACACTAAATAAAATCACAAACATAAATTAGATTACATGTGTTTGTTAAGCTGGCCATGCACATTCTGAGATGAGCTAATCAAAGCAAGACCTTTTATGTTATTTGGTTGCCACTTATATTCCTTCTTACCCTTTTCCATCCTGTTTTCTATAACACAGTTCGAAGCTGTCACTCACAAGTTAATCAACTAACTGTACGTCTAATTAGGCTCAGCATGGGAACTTGATTTATTTTGGCGTTTTAACAACTCTACGTAACTTGGTATATTTTGTGCATTGATGGACACAGCCACGGGGTGGCAGCATCATGCACGCATGTGGCTATTGCTCGAAACTGCAAACAAAGGGTCTCGTGAAAGAATGCAAATGGTGCCTGCCAGGATACGTAAATCAGTTTCTTTCAAAATCCAGTGCAACGGGACAAATGTTTTGCAGCCTCGTCGTAGGCTTTTTCTTTTTTTCCTTTACATAGGCACCTCTCTCACTCAGTAAAGGATACCTGAATCATAGGCAATCGCCTTGTTCTTGCTCACATGAAAGATGCATGCACAGATGCAGCTGCCATTGAGAAGGTAAGTGCAGTAGTGATCTTGCAATGTTACTACGATGAAAACCTCCACGGCGATACATAATAATCGAAGTAGATTCACCTTAACATAAAACATCACGTCACGATTCTGCAATGTCATTCACTAGTTTTGTGGTATGCATTATATGAGAAGAGCTGAACAGGATACTAAAAATTGGCAAAGGACACATTTAATAGTACCTGTAACGAAAGGCAATTTATACAAATGCGAGTGCGAAAACAGCTCTTCATAAAGAAAACTGAAAAAGCAAAGCGTCTGACAAAGGATCTGGTTTGGTTCCACAGAAAAAAGGCACAAATAAAATAGTACCGCAGTACAGGTATACAACTTCACCCAAAAAGGTTGAAAACTATTCATTGTAACATTATTACAAAGTTAGCGGTCTCAAAAACAAACAAACCAAACAGGATAGAGTGCCTATTCTAGAAGAGTGTGAATAGAGCCTGAGGTACTTTAAAGCGAATGACGCGAATATTGTTACTCTCTTATGATAAACTCCTGCTAAACTGTTAGCTTTTAATTTAATTGAGCACAAATTCAATTTGCTCACGGAATGTGTAAGAACATGAACAACAAGCATTGGCATAGCCAATCGGTCTCGCCTTTCGAACCTTGTAAGTGTTTAGCCATACAACATTTGATGTTGTTGCACCAAGGATATTATGCTGGATAACTAAACACTTATAATGTCCCAAAGGCGAGACCTATTGGCTATGCCAATGCTTGTTTACATTGCAGCGGATGATGCAGCCAGCAGCACCTGCTGCAATATAAAAGATAGGCACTGCGAACGCCGTAGTGGCGGTCGCACTGTAATGCCTATCGTGGGGCTGCCACCTTGAAGGCAAGCGATCCCGTTCCCCGATTCGATGGCGGACAGACTGAAGTCCGTCTGCCATCGTAATCAGCTCCCAAGTTTGCAAAATTCTTGGTCTCTGCTTCATGCACAAACACTTTTAACATGTGCAGCCTGGTTTCGGGCCACTGGAGTTATGCAGCAATGGAGGCCAAAATGATGTTGCAGTGTTGACTAAATTATGCAACAACAAAAAGGCTGCAGCGTAATGCGGTACATTTTATGATACTTTACTATTTTGACATATTTATACGTACTAACAGCCTCTGCAAAGATTTGCCTCATTAGTACCTGTATAACATACAAATGCAGAATTGGGAAAGGTGACAAGTTAAACTTGCAAAGGGCCCTACACTTCACAGCAACATAAGTCAAATGTCTTGTAGTAATTTTTGAACCGTTTGAGCTCCAAAATTATTTTGGGTGAAATTGTTAGATTATGCAGCAGATGATGTATAATGTGGCAAATATGACACAGCCATAGTTAAGTGGAAAACATTTTTCCACTTAACTTAGTTTGCCCCAACATTGTAGTTGATCAATTAGTAAGTTCCCCAAACCCAAAAGTCGAGTTTGGGCACAATTAGCATTTTAAAAGCAGTCCTACAACACAGGGCTACTTTTAAACTGACCTCAGGCTTCAGCAGTGCACACATGCAAGCACAGAAAGGTCTGCTGGCCTCTAAACTGCCATGCCCTATTAAATTATAGGGGCTTAAAGGTAATTCTAATCCCCCTGCCCTATTATGTACTTGGGCCTTATAGGTGAGGTCATGCCAATCATAGGGGTACCCTAAGCCATAGTGCACCCTAGTGTATGTAGGGGTTTTCACTGTATTTTTAAGTGTCTCTTTCAGAATAGTACTGGCCCTGGGGGCCTGTTTAGGCAGAGGTCAGGGTCAGTCAGCGTCAGGTACCACCAGTACCAGTCAGCAAAAAGTTGGGGAGTGCCCACGTCACAGGGTGGCTTTGCAACATTAGAGAAGCTCAAACTCAGAATTGAAAACATAACACCATGGTTGGGAGATTCTCTTTAATAATCAGAATTGATTTCTATCCCAATGAACCCATTTTCCAACATTAGGATATGGAAATACTGGGGAAAAATCATAAGGTTCTAATCTATACCTTGAAGTTTTCATGCAGTTCTTTGATGACGGTTATTAGCTCACTTTTCAATATTAGGATTTTAACTTACAAACTGCAAATACCAAAAGAATCTATCAGACAAAAGCAGTAACTTACTGACCTATTTACATGATATGCATTTTGTGATCTGCGTTGTACACGTTCTTTGCAGCAGGCATATTACCCCACGGTGGCTGCCTTACTGGGAGTCAAAACTTCCACTCCGATCTCTCCCAATAAAGAACATTAATCACCAAAGTTATCTTCACATATTTATTGTTGTCTGAAAATTGCTGGAGACCAGCAATACAGCAGCAGGTACTTTTCAAACCATAATGCACTTGCAAACACGACGCCCCACCCTAAGTCAGCGACCTTTGTTTTTTTGGTGCATGAAGATACAAGATTCATATACATGTGTGTTTTAACATTTGGTCTGATAACTATATGAATGTAAATAACAACAAAACATAATGCAAACTATGACTACATGCCTGCTTTTCTCAATAATTCACTTCGAAAGTATGTGATTGTATTTGTTTAACGGGCAGTGATTTGTATGGGGTCACTGGAAAGTCCACAAGGTTGTCCCTGTCCCCCCCAGAATTTTAGTGTCTCCTACGTCCCTGGTAACAATTATCTGTGTAGTTTATGGTGAAAACTATATGGGAGCTGCGTCAAGTCGTGCTACGTGCCCAGTACACTGCGTGCACAGTGAACCTGTGGTCACTAAATATCTGTTGCATAAGAACAGAAAGGACAGGACTCTTCCTGCATCAAAAGCGGAATCACTGGTAACTGCCGGACAAGTCGCTCAAAGTTCCAAAAATCAAACCCGAACTGCAAGAGTAAATCATCCATCAAAAACTCAAAATTTACATCCCTTTGCGGAAAAACTGTTTTGCATTCAGGGCACAAGTCCTAAAAAGAAGTGGGGGGACTCTCCGAGTTAGGTAGTATCACAGGAAGTGACATCATGGCGCGTGACATCATGGCGCACGACATCACATCACAGGAAGTGACATCACAGGCCTGCAGTCTCAGCGGAGAGGCAAATGATTGCAGGGGCAGAGCGCCTGTAAAACACCCTTTGAGTGACTGGCTCTCCCACTAACTAAATCTCTTGCTTGGTCCAGCCCGGTGATGCCTTCTGTCAGACACACACTGGAACTCCTTCAGCTTTTCATTCAAAAGGATAATCAGTCGCCCCCCCTTACACTCCAACTCACATAATATTTTCTGATTAGAGTTACTCACCCCCTCTACTACTGTTGCTCTCTCTTAGTCACTGTAAACTTATTTTCTTCCATCCTCTTCACTCCACTCACCAAGAATCAGCCTAAAACAAGTCCTGAGGCGCATTTGGAGAGCGGAAGTACAGTGGTGAGATGAAGTTGATGGGGGAATCGAGAGAGGCAAAGGTGAGGGAGGTGGGGCTGGTGATTGAAAAGCAGGGATATGAAGAGACATCAAGAAAGGAATGGAGATGGACGGTGACCGGCAGTCCGAGAAATTTCCGTATGCAGCTATAATCACCCGGAAATGCTTGTTTGGTGCGCTCTTATCACGATATTGATGAGCAGGGTGGACGTTTTGATTAGCAGGGCGGACAGCGTCCACCCTGCAAAAGTATTGGGGGGGACGCAGTCCACCTGCGTGTACCCCCGATTCGATAAATGTCAAGTGCAGTTATGAAATGCCCAACACAGCGGACTGTTTCACAAAGTTTTGTGCGCAGCGCGCTTTATCACGCTTTGGATGAGCAGAGCAGGGTGGATGGCGTCCACCCTGGAAAATAAGTGGGGGGACGCCATCCACCCACGTGGTACGCCGACTCGTGCCCTATTTGCATCCATGTACTTAAGTGAGTGGGAAGGAGATTTGCAGTCCCCACGCTTCCCCCAACAATGGAACCTGCTTTCTCACTCTCATTGTAACATGGAGATGCTGCAGACGCGGCCTGCTTATCTGGAATATATTACATGTTGCAGCTATCCCGCTAACTCAACCTGCAATCTTGGGTGTGGGTCTGGTGTACGGGTGACACCCGGGCTAAGCGCAATGCCATGACAAGGACAATATTAATGCATGTGTATGTCCTATTGATGCAGCGCTCCTCCGGAAATAATTTCTAAAGACATGTCACCTCTCCCTGAAGTATAATTTCTAACATACTCTCAAACAGTGGGGCCCATAACACTGCAAATCACTCTTAAACACTTACTCTTTACTTCATGGATCGGTGAAAATCAAAGGAAAAAAGCTGCTGTATCATAGTGGAGTGTCTAAAAACTAAATTGCATATTTATACTATTTACACCTGCAGTTTTAGATATTTTTACCATGGTTTCATAAAATACGACATTTTATTAGACACACCACCATTGAGATCAATGGATCTACTAGTAAAAATTAGGCGTAGGAAAACTCAAGACCAGCTGATTCTCTATTTATCTAATTTTTATTAATAGCAATTTCAGCATGTCCAAAATTATTCACTTTATTTATTTTATTTCAGAAGAACTCGACATTTAAAATATAAGGATTCAGTTTCAGGACAGTTAAATCAATATTTAAGAAAACTCAAGAATAGGCATTTACATTATTTGAATAGATCAGATATTAGCAAAAAGACTGATAGTTCCCAAACCATTCACCTATTCTCCTAACATCCCTAGCTAAACTCTCAGATAACGTGCATTTCCCTGTAAAAGAAAACAGAGTTAGGCAGGTTTCTTACATCTCAGGAAAATCGGCAATCCGGCAGCATCTCAGGAGGAAATGGAAGGAAGCGATCCCCTTCCGTAAAATCAGCACTTTTTATACCTTTTTCACTAGCTCTGTCTGACTAAAAGTGTATCTTTTAACTTAAATGTGAGTTCTGATTGGACAACTTTGGGGTGGATGAGCATCATCTCGTCATCGAAACTCACCTTTCCTACCGTCTGCAATTTTTCCAATGGGTCTATTGTTTTATTCAATGTCCAGCTTAGTCCGGTTCTCTACTCGCAACGTTCCACAATTTTCCCACGTTCTGTACCACTGTGCTCATCACTTGGCAGACATTTGCACTTCCAGTTCAAATCGACCTTGAACCTCAGTCAGTCCGGGCTTAAGCTGCTCACATTCAATTCTCGCACATGCGCAGTATTTTTGTGGCCACAATAATCGAGTGACTCCATTTTCTCTTAGGCCTCATGACTCAGAAATGGGAACTATCATAGAAACAAACACAAATGAACATTATTTTAAATTGTTTAACTCTTCTGTTTACCTCCCCCTTTACTAAGGTTTTCCCAATTAGTATTTACCCAGCAAATAGCTACATTTGAGCGCAATATACTTACTTTATCTTCGTGTTTTTACACAAAGACACATAAACAAAAGCACGTTTATGCCACATTCCATTATCTTGAAGCTGCCTATTAGTTTTAACATGACGAAATTATATTATTAGTTAATTATGATTGCAACACAAGCAAGATTAATTTCCCAAGTTTATTTGTGTAGGTGCATTTCTTATTCTACTTTGGTTATACATGCACGACACTTCATTAATTCGAATTATTGTTATTGGAGTATGATTTCACAAGGGTACACAACATTTTGTTTCATCACCTTGCTCCATCATTTCCCCCCTTTGGGGATTTATCACCACATACCACCCAAAAATGTGCTATTTTTTATTTTCCCAGAACATGTTCCAAATTCTTCTGGTTAGTATTTCTACACTTTAGTATCCTTTTCTCTTGTCTCTTTAAAGACTTTCTCTTGAAACTCTTCCATTTCTCTATCACCTCTTTCTCTTTCTCTTTCTCGTATTTTCTGAATCATTTTCTTTAATGACTTTCTAACATTCCTTCTTTTTCTATATATGCAACATAACCTTATTATCAAAATGACTAATACTATTGCTGTTACTGGAATTAGTATTTTACCTATAACTGAACTGCCTATTTCTTGAAACCAATGTTTAATAGCTGTTAATCTTTTACCAAGTAGTTCAAGGATACCATCAACCTCCAGTGGTTCAATTTCTCTATGCAATTCCGTAATATTTTTAATATACTTTTCGATGTTTTGACTTCTATCTGGAATGTATTATACAGCAGTGCTGTACCTTTAAAATTCCACAAACTCCTCCTTCTTTTGCTAATATATTATCAAGTGCAAGACGATTTTGCATTACCATAGTTCTCATAGCAATCATTTTAGTATTTACCATTAGAAATCCACCAGCTGTATCTGTTGACAAGCGATCTTCTATAGTTGACAATCTCCAAATTCGATTTGCATTGAAAGATATTCCCACTGCTGGTATCAGTGCTCCAAAAACATCACCTATTATTTCTATAACACTCTCTCTTTTTCTGCGACTTAAAGGTTTACCTATCTCATGAATTCCATTTGTTCCTCTATCTACATGGAAAATTTTAGGTAAGACCAAACCCACATAGCATGTCCCATACCAATGATCAGGCAACCTATAATAAGCCTTGTTTCAACATATAAAATATACTCCATGAAAAACAGGCTAATTCCCACCTTTAAATCCCCATCCCCCTAGGATGCGAAAAGTATCTTTACATTGACTTGCTCCCACAAAATAATTGTCATACATGGTATTGTCTCTCCTGATACAAAATTTCCCTAACAATGGAATGTCTATATTTATTGCTACATTCACATTTCTTTCATCAATATTTTCATCATTAAATGTCCAATATTTTGATTTTTCATGCCTCATTTTCTCTTTACATTTATAAGCAATACGTCTTTCTTCAACCATGTCTAAAAGCGCCTTTTCTTCTGTCCTCATCTTACAAGTCAAATTGTTCTTGAATGCATAGTCATGACTCAACTCATCTACTTCTAAAAAAAATATTCTCCCATAAATATAGCAGGTTTTTTCTTATTTAATGCACTATCTATTTTCAATTTTGCAAAAAATGATACCCCAACTTGCCTGTTCGATAAAATAAGCTTGCAATCACGCTACATGTAACTCCATATGTAAGTGGGAGATGATGGTAGATCACCCCCTCAGAAACAGATGCTGGCAATTTTACACACACATAGCAGTCACTAGCATCCATTGTTGTAACATATTCAGTTAACAATTTTGAAAAGGTGTTTTTCGTATAATCACTTATAGAGCTTTCTTGATGCAATTATGGCCTATATACATGCTGCTTATCTGGTTTAGATTTAACATTTTCTTCATTTGAGCTTTCATTATGTTTCAGTTTTACTAAGCTATCATGGAAAGGAATAACAATAGCTAAAAATATCCATATCAGCATTAATAATCCAGTACAAAACAAGCACATTCTACACCATTTTCTAAAAATAGAACATTTCGTTTTATGTTCATTAATAACCATTTTTTTTTACATAGCAAGTTATGCTAACAAGTTTTCTTCGACCTTATGTCACCTATAAGCTCGAATGCTTCTAACAAGTTTTCTTCGACCTAGTGTCTTTACAAACTTTTGTTTTCTAACAGGATTTCTTCGACCTTATGTCACTTACAAAATTTTCTTTTCTACTTACAATGCCCTTCTATCCTTTTCTTCTTTTGAAATTTCAAAATTTTACTTTTGATCAATTACCAATTTTCTTCCTGGTTCAGCCTTTTACTCAGTTTTCCCACTTGTCTTTGGGTAACTCAAATTCTCTTGACTGCTGATTACTTCCTCAATTGGAGGTAGTACTATATAGGAAGTGCCTCTCTGTCTGCCTAGCGCCGAGACACCATTCGTGGTATTTGTTCGCGCTCTAAAAGTTTAAGAAAGAAGAAGAAATAGGTCAACTCAGGTGATTTATACTTCTGATTTGGTCTTCTTACTCTCTTTGGCCTTTGTAGAACTTCTATTTTCTTTCCCAATGCTTCTATTTGACTGGTTATTTCATTATGTTCTTGTTGTCTTTCTTTGTTAACCAGTTTAAATCTCAGTCCATCATTCCCTCTAGGCTAATTATCTCCTTTACAAAATCTTTTTGTCTTAGGCTCTGTGGTGTTATGTTCCACTCTCCAAGCCCTTTTTCTTGGACTCTTCATTAATGGAATTTCATCTGCCCTGTCATCAGTCTCACTGTCAGTGTCTTCAACAGTTTCATTGATAATGATTTTCACAGTGTCTTTCTCCTTTTCAGAGTCAGTGTTATCTTTAGACAGTTCTTTCACTCTGTTAGGAACATCTCCATAGCTGGTACTTGGAATCTCATCTTCTTAATGAGCTGTTTCAGCCTTGCCAGTGTCAAAACTTTTGTTCCTGCCTTCAGAGCTCTCATTTTGTATCTTAGAATTTTCTTCTCCACCAGTTTTATTTTCACTTTGCTCAGTGTCCTTACTGGTGTCTGTCTTTACCAATTCTCCATCTTCAGATTGATCTTCAGAATTTGGTATTTCAGTACTTTCTCCTTCTCCTTCAGATGCAGAACTAGTATCTGATACTTCCAGATATCGACATTCTTGTCGATCTTCAGTCTCTGGTTCACCTTCTGAATCTGAATCAGTTTGCTTTCACCTTCCTCGTCAAGATTTTCAGGTTCAGGCACACGGATGGTATGACTCGCAAGTACCCATCTCTTTATTCCAGCACACTTGACTGCAGTAGTGCTAATCAAAACAACCTGTCTTGGTCTCTGCCAGCGTGGCACCAAACAGTTTCTTCTGCGGTGTACCTTTATCCTCACCCCGTCTCCAGGGACTAGATCATGTGCTGAATTTTTCTCTCTCTAGCTCTGGGGCTATCGTAAGATTAAAGACCTAGAGGTTACAGAAAATAACTTCCTAAAAAAGATTCTGAGACTGCCCAGGGGCATTGGGAACTACTCGGTACACGAGGAGCTGGGGATCCCCTACTTAGGCGACAGAATAGCAGTAAGCCCTGTCATATGTTGGTTGAACTGCTGGCTGAACAACGACATTCCATTAACACATGCCCTACTGAAAGAAGCCTTACAGCTAGATGGGAGGTTTAAAGTACCGTGGGTGAAGTACATAAAGGATAGCCTAACGGCAATTGATCGACAGGATCTGTTCCATGCCCCAAACTCAATTACAAAATCTGATGTGAGCTCGGTTAAGAATGCTATACTACTGTTAAGATGTACCAACAGAGAAGAGGTCGAGATACAGAAGGTCAGCGTTAGGAAACACCTATTATTAAAAACATGCTTGCAAATGGAACCTTACCTGACATGGCCTATGTCTAGCTATGAACGGTTTCTGTTAACAAGGTTCCGCTTTGACCTCTATCATCTTCTACTGGCAGTCCCAAGTGGGACTCAACGGGGTGAAGTGTTGCCAGCTTGTGGCTGCGACGGAAAGTCTCCTCAAGATCTGGCACACTTCCTTTTTATCTGCCCCTATTACTCCACCCCACGGAAATTATACCTTAAACCGTGCCTTAAAAAATTGAGTTTCACACAAATTAAACCTGAACTTTATTACTTACAACTACTGAATAGCGATTGCACTTTATTTGTATGTAACTTTTTAAAAAAAGCCATTTGCTTTAGGAAAAGCATGGAGGGCTAACCACGCTGCAAAAATTTTAGGTGCTTTTTAAGATTACAGTTATTTATATTTTTAACCATATATTGCCCATGCTCATACTGTCTGATATATTGTACTGTATACTGTGTCATTATCTGTCATCTGAAATGAATTGTTTGTAATGTTTTTAAATGTGTGCTTATAAATTGTACTTTTATGATTGTAAAACCTACAATCGAATAAAGATTTTGAAATGAATTGAATTTAATTTTTCTCTTTGGTGTTTGATTCGGTTCCCACCTGATGGAGCATAGAAGTTACTAAGTCAGACAGGTTTTTGCAGTAATCCAGTATGATGTCATCATTAATTGTTAACAATTTATCAACTGGTACATTCGCTTGTCTCATTACCCTGCCCATCAAGATCTCATGTGGACTTAATCCAGTTTTCCTGTGAGGAATGCTTCTTAAGTTCATCAAAACAAGTGGCAAGGCATCAGGCCACTTTCATGCTGTTGCTAGGCACATTTTTGCAATTCTGTTTTTAATTGTTCCATTGACTTGCTCCACCACCCCTGAAGCCTCAGGTCGGTAAGCACAATGCAGTCTCTGACGAATGTCCAGTGTTTCACACACCATTTGTATGAGCTCATTCTGAAAATGTGGACCACGATCAGTTACAATCGTCACTGGGAAGCCGAACCTAGGTATGATTTCCCTTAAAAGCAGTTTTGCAACAGTTAGCCCATCGTTCCTTCTTGTAGGAAAGGCTTCTACCCATCGGGAGAACAAACAGATGATCACCAAAACATATCTGAGTCTGTTACATGGTAGTTCTACGAAATCCAATTGCATTCCTGTAAATGGACCTCCCTCTCGTCCTAT
Organism: Lissotriton vulgaris; assembly: GCF_964263255.1. Classification (NCBI taxonomy): domain Eukaryota; kingdom Metazoa; phylum Chordata; class Amphibia; order Caudata; family Salamandridae; genus Lissotriton; species Lissotriton vulgaris. The sequence goes on from NC_141689.1 coordinate 731,229,970, forward strand.
GGTTCCCAAACTCACAATTGTTTTCCTGTTTGGATTGAATTGTTGACAGACTAAATATCTATGACACAGACTCTCAGCTATCATCCTAAACACCCTGCTTTTAACCAGACATTTTTCTCTTCCTCATCAGCTTCTTCCTGCATTTGCTTTACTTCCTGCCATGTTTCTACTACAGTGGTTAGCATTAAAGGACTTGGAACATGCTCTTTCTCCCATTCCTTATTAATTGATGCAAGATTTCTGGCACAGTATTTAGCAATTGAATCTACATACCTGTTAACGCGGGTGATATAGTCATCCCCCTTTACGTGTGCTGCACATTTTACCACAGCCAATTTGTCTGGTAATTGGATGGCATCCAACAACATTCGTACAAATTCAGCATTACGTATGGGTGTTCCTGCAGAAGTCATATAACCTCTTTGGGACCACAGTTGTCCATAATCATGAACAACTCCAAAGCCATACTGACTATCAGTCACTGTGGTCACTTTGATTTCTTTTCCCAACTCAAATGCTCGAATCAGGGCAATCAACTCTGCTATTTGGGCAGATCGAATTCCTTTCAAACAAGAAGCTTCCAGTACATCTGCCATGGTACAGACAGCGTATGCTGCACTTAAAGCACCCTCATCTGTTCTCAAACATGAACCATCGACAAACATCACATAGCCTGATTCAGGCAAAGGCTCATCTCTGATGTCTGCTCTTGGTTTGGTAAAGTATTCAAGAACATCCAAGCATTTGTGATCAACTTCATTTCTCACTTCTGTTTCCATTGTGTCAGGCAATAACATGGAAGGGTTCACATTTACACATATAGAGATGGTCACATTATCTGCTCCTAGAATTACCTTTTTGTACTTGGTCATCCTATTGTTGGTCAAATATTGTGTTTTCATTCTAGTGAGGAGAATCTCCACATAGTGAGGTACATACACTCTTACAGGAAATCCCATCACTATTCCTTCACTTTGTTCTAAACTAATACTGCAACTGCTTTCAGACAACCTGGCAATGCTTTTGCAACAGGGTCCAAAACAGCTGAGAAATACGCAATAGGTTTTCTCAGTTTTCCATGTCTCTGAATCAAAACTGACAGTGCACATCCTTCTCGCTCACTGCAGTATAGCTCGAATTCTTTTGCATAATTGGGCATCCCTAAAGCTGGTGCTTCACATAAACTCCTTTTTAGTTGCTCAAATGCTTCCATTTCAGTTTTGGTCAGAACTATCTCTGATATCTGCTTTTGTTAATCTCTGCAATTAATGAAAAATCCACTAATCCATTGTCTACAGTACCCACCTAGGAACATTCTCACTTGTCTCTTGGTTTTTGGTGGCTGCATTCCTTGTATCATTCTGATCCTTTCTGTAGTTACCTGTCTGATTCCTTTAGCAATTTTATGACCTAGATACTGCACTTCCTGCTGACAAAATTGCAATTTTGACAGTGACACCTTATGTCCCTCTTCAGCCAAATGATTCAATAGTGCAATAGTATCTGTCACACATGCATCTCTTGTCTTTGAAGCCACAATGAGATCATCAATATATTGTTCCAGTACTGACTCTCCAGGCATACTAAAACTTTCTAATGACTTATTTAGCAATTGATTAAGAACAGATGGACTCTCAGTATACCCTGAGGAATTCGGCACCATGCCAAAATACGGTCTCCGAATCTGAACGCAAAAATTGGTTGGCTCTCTGGGTGCAATGGAACCGTAAAAAACACATTACACAAGTCAATCACAGTGTAACATTCTGCATCATGAAGAATTTGGTATAAAATCACTGCTGGATTTGGTACAATCGGACAACATGGGACAACTATTTTATTAACCTTTCTCAAATCTTGTACTATTCTAAAAGTTCCATTTGGCTTTTTCAATCCCATTATTGGCGAATTACAAGGAGTACTTTCTATCTCTCTCAGTATACCCTGTTCAATCATTTTGTTTATCACAGGGGTTGTTCCTTCAATTATTTCTGCAGTCATCTTATACTGGGGAATATTGGGATAACTTACACCTTCTTTTATAGAGACTTTTACAGGATCTACATCTTTCATTAAGCCAATATCTTCACCTGTGAAATCACACACCTTTTCTTTTACTTCCTTTTTCAACTCATCCGGTATCTTTTCTCTGTCAAAGACGGGAAACAATTTATTCTGTTCTGCCTCAATCATAAGCATGGTCATTTTGTACAGACAATCTTCATCTGGGGTTTGCAATTCTATGCGATCTGGTGAACAGTATATGGCACAGTTCAACTTGCACAGTATATCTCTTCCTAACAAATGTACAGGACTACTGTCACACACCACAAATCGGTGCATATCTTTAAAATTTCCAATTTTAACTTCAACTGGTTGTGTTAAGGATGTTCTAATCTGTCTGTTGGCAACACCTACAACTTGGATCGACTAACCCGAGAGAGGAAGATTCTGAACTTCCACTAACCTAACAGTAGAACGAGTAGCACCAGTGTCCACTAGGAAAGTTATTTCTACATTATTTACTTTTCCGCTCACAAATGGACCAGACTGATCTACTTCAAGAGTGGCTCCAAGCACACACTCTTCTCCCTCTCTCAGGCACCGTCAGAAACTTTCATCCGACTCACTCCCACCTTCCTCTTGCAACCAATACTGCGGACTCACATTCACTCTAGACAATTTATTTACCTGCTCGACCTCGCTGAATCCTGTCTCTGCACTGTATCTCTGTTGATTTTCACTGTGTGGAAGTGGCGGTTGTGGCACCTGACTTTGCTGATTAACTATCTGCGGCTGTTGGGGTTGTTGCTGAATTACCTCATTCTGCACCTGCAGATTTAATGATGCATTTTCTGTGTTAACTCTCGGTGGACACTTACACTCTTTTCTCCAATGTCCTAACCTGCCACAATTATGACACGGTAACTTCTTTTTGAGTTCATCTATATTCCCTACTAATTTCGTTTTGGGGTAATTTCCTTTCGGTTTTCCTTGATTTGCATCACTATTTTTATTTTCCATTTGTGCCCCTTGGTGTTCTGCTACCTTCACTTGTGCCCACATAGCTTTTTCCTTCAGCTTCTTTTGTTTTGCATCAATCTCTTCACTACAATACTTTGCTTTTCCTAAAACTTCATCCACAGTTCCTGACTGCCAGCCTATCATGTTATGGCGGATCATGTTTCCAATTTCTGGTCTCAATCCATACACAAATCTGTAAATAAAATGGCTCATATCCTTCTCATTCAACTCTTCATAACCACTATATTGTTTAAATACTAACAACAGTTTTTTATAAAAATTAATGTACAGATTCTTTCGGTTCTTGGGTAGTTCTGTCTATTTTTACCCAATCTGTCTCTTTTGGTGAAATTTTGTTCTTCAAAAACACAATCACTTGTTCATATTTTCTCATTACTTCAGACGATGGAGCACCTGTTACTTTGTCTCGAGGATATTCCTCTTTCGGCCAATTTACAGTAATTTTGCACTCAGTCCACAAATCTGCTGGTACAACTATATCAAACAATCCATCCAAATCAACCCACAGCACCTTTGAGACTTTCACAAATCTATCTACTTGCCGATACCATTCGACTGGTTTCTCTCTTAATCGACGAAAATCATTTGTGAATGATAATATATCTTGTCTACACCACAGCACATGTACATATCCTCCTCCTGGTATTTCTCTCATCGGGAATTCATTTACAACTGCCTCTTTTTCCCTAACTGGAAACGCTAATGTGGATTTGTCACTAGTCTCCTCTTTCTTCTTTGCCCATTTGGCTCACCATTTATTCACATATCCCCATTTTCGTAACAGAACAATTAGTTCTTTTATTTTGGATAATCTTCCTCCTGTATTCATGTTTTCAATGTCTTTTTCTGAAAAATCTACTCTATAGGATTTCTATAATGATTTATTCTTTGCAAACTCTACTTCTAGTTCACTAGCTAAATTTTCCAACGGATCGTGTATTGATTTCGCTTTCCATGTTATACTTTTACACATCAAAAAAATAAGTTCATCATCTTGGTACGTTTTTAATCTCTTTGTTCCAATCGTTCCAATAATTAATTCTTGCATATCTACTCTTAATTTAGCTACATCCAATACTTTATTTCAAAGTTTTAATCCAGTTACTTAATTCTTTTTCTGATGGTCCTACAGGTGCGTTAAATCTATGTTCTCTACACTTCTTTCAGGAGTAGCGGAGTCAGATTCTGCTCCAGTCGGGTATCTGTATGGTATACTCTGATTAAGGGTCAATTCAGGTGGATTCACATTATTAGTTCGCCTAATTTCTGACAAATCAGGATAAATGTTCCCTTTTATTTTCTGCAAACTCTGTTGTAAAGGAATTGTCAAGCTTGGCTCTTTTATCCTTTGATTCTCAAACACTGGAATTACAGGTCCTATCGTTACTGGGACAGTTACTTCTTCCATATTTTTTGTTTCTGTTCTGTCAAAGCATTCGTAGATCTTATATATTCATCAGTACTAACCTGCTTTTCAACTCGCCTTTCTGCACTATTTCCTATTCCTTGTTCCTCACTCTGCTTAGGAGTACCAGTAAGTCTTGGTTCTGTCATGGAAGTACTCGGATTATATCTCACTTCCAATCTTTCAGGTACTTTACTAAAATTTGAAATTTGTTTTGGGGTTTCACTAGTTCTCTCATCTACCATTGGAGCATTCAGGGTAGTCCATAAAGAACCTGGTTGATATGGTGGTGGTCTTCTATTTAATATTTCCTCTAATACAGCATCCTCTGATTCACTTTCACCATAGCTCTGATTCCCTGTTTTTATATTCTTTCTCTTTTCTGTACATTTCCGCCCTTCATAATCATCCACTAATCTGACCAGATACATACAATCACACATGTTAACATCTCTCCATCTACGCATTCTACTCTCATGTGTTTCTCCCCAAAGATTTCTTCATCTTCCTCTGGGTCTGATATGTCTTGACAATCTCTCACTTTCCAATTCATGCATCTCATCCTTCCATTCAGCTAGTGCTTCAAATTGAGTTGGCCTAGGTCTCGGGTCAAGATTAATCATTTTATCTCTTAAATTTCTCAAAATTGCCACATCAAATGATCCTCCTTCTGGGAATGCCAATACACCATCATTTCTAGTATACCTTGCTCAGTTCTCTAACCAAACACACGTATGGTAACCATATTTTGATAACACGTAAGAAGCGGGGGTTTTTGGTGGAGGAAGTATTTTTCCCTCTCTTGTAACATTTTTCTTATCCTTTACAAATACACTTTTTAATTTCTTAAACAATGAAGGTTTATTCTTTTCTTCTTCGTAATAGTGAGACATTTTTCCGGTAAATTCCCTGTCTTTCAAAAGATCGCGCACTTCCCTGTTGCTGTTCCGTATCACCAACCTATCACAGCGCGGTTCACACTAACGCACCAATTAGAACAAGATACGTTTTCTTAGTGCTTAACCAATCACTTTGCTGCTTTTTTGTGATGAACCTATGAGCTCCTACTCTGTCTTGGTCACAAGGACCAATCCCAGCGCAACACTTTTGACGTCACCAGCGCTCCTGCTTCTGCAGCGCCAACTGACCCCTCCTTTACAACGATTTTTCAAGAAGCCTTATTTACAAGATATTTTACAAAATCCGTTAGTGACTTACACAGAACGATTTCCACTAATCTGCTTCGCTAAAACAAAGTGATAGATTTTCAATCGCTCAAGTATCCCACAATTGAAGTAGACGACGCTTATCTCCACAGGATTTTAGACTCGTTGATAAAGTAGCACAACCCTCTACCTTACCCTTCTATCAGGAAAATAACAAACCCGTTTCTCTAGGAAAGCACATACAGAGATCTTTTTTACCTCCTTAGAGTCAATCCCATAGTTTCATAAGAATGCATATTGCTACTTCATTTACACACGTTCATACGGAAATCCCTATTCATACACACAGTAATTCTGTATTTCCAGTAGGCAGCGCTTACCTCTAGCCCACCACAGAATTTCTCTATCGTTAGTAAAGTAGACGCAACTCCTTTACCCTTCTTTCGAGCTCGGGTTAAGTCCTACTACTCTCCCAGCAGTAAGTTTTAAGACAGAATACAAAATGATCCCTGTACTTGAAGGCTAAGATTTCATAGACTGCCCTCACTATGCATTTATCCTTTCGCACCTAAGGTCCCTAAACTTGTGATGTGCGACAACACCGCTAGTGATATGCACAAATACCACCGTAGTATAAGACGATACTACCCTTTGAAACAGACTAATGCACAGTGCGACTTCAATTGCCACACTTCCTCTGCCTGTAGACAGATTAACTAACTTCACGCCACACTCGGAAGCCTTTTCAGGATTACATATAACATATAACAGATGTTAGTCATAATTCTGTACATCAAAACTCTTATGAAATTCTTTATACATAATCCTAGCTGATTATATAGCAACCAATGCTCTGCTACCAAGTTTAATTACTGATGCAGCGCTCCTCCGGAAATAATTTCTAAAGACGTCACCTCTCCCTGAAGTATAATTTCTAACATACTCTCATTCCGGGTCGGCACATCCAAGAACAAACTTTGCAATTAATAGGATGCATAGACTGGGCAGTAGCACGGGCAGAGCCTATCGCAGTGGCCACGTACGACGTAGCAAACGCATTTGATCGCGTCAGCTGGGTCTTTCTTTGGGAAACCCTTAGAGTAATGGGTTTCGGACAAATGTTTATAAAATCTTTAATAAAATGTTACGAGGGGACTTCGGCCACTATTCTCCTTAATGGGATATTGACACCAAGATTTGAAATTCAGAGAGGCACTGTCAAGGTGCCTTATACATCCACAGGAGCCGACGATGTATCCAACGCCCCTCCGCCTCAGACACCACCCGAACGTCGTTGTTGGGACATCTTCTTGGCTGTACCTGAACGAAACAAAATATTATAGGACACACATTTCTAGAATAAACTTAGTCTGAAACTTTACACTTTAGATTAACAATTACCCCTAAAGTTTTAGGCCTTTCCTTCTCTCTTGTATAATTAATTGCTGATATCAGTTCCCTCTGGCTACTTCGTTGCTGCAAGGAAAAACAGATTTACATGAATTTACCCCTTTAAAACTATGCGTGTAACTCCTTAAAGTCTTTTAGATTTTTCTTCCTCTCATTACCTGATTGTAGCGTGAGGGAGCTTATGAGTTCAACTGCGCTTCTGCGGATTTCTTAGACTAGGTAACAAATAAGAACCAAAGACTGAGGAGAATGTCAAATTCTAAATGTCACAGTTTTTTCGTTTCGAAGAACTTATTCAAGAAAAATTAGCTGGAAGCTTTAACTAAGAGTTTCTCAGGTATTTCCACTTAATGGGAAAAAAATAAGCAAACAAGCCTGACTGGATTCTTCTTCTTCTCAAGTCAGCTGGAGAGGCGTCCCTTGTTGTGCATGCGATACTTGGCTGCTTCGGAAACACTGTGGCTATTTTCGGAAAGACTGTGGCAAGGTTTCTGCACTTTCGATTTCGATTCCGGCACGGAGCTCAGGGCTGACGTGCTCTGTCCGCCGGAACACAGTTGAAGTGCGCAGTTCGAATTACGAACGCGCACCTTGTTCGCATTGATGCTCACGCGCTGAACAGACACTAGATCGCTGACCTGTAATGGCAGCGTCCGTTCTGCTCCACCATGATGGGTTTTCTGCTGAGTTCTGTATATTCTTAAAGCATTGGTTGAACATCAGGGTGGATATCAGGTGCCTTTTCTTCCACCTCAAGGATGTGAAACCCTTGTGTCGGGGTCGGTGTTGCCTTTTCTGAATCCTAACTAGAGGGATCCTGACAGTACCTCCCTCCAAAGGGGGCCCTCCCAATGTGGGTTTAGCAGGATTTGCCATGTAGAATTGTTTTACCAATCTTGGCGCATGCACATTGGAAGAGGGCTCCCACGATCTTTCTTCTTGCCCATAACCCTTCCAGTCAACTAAATAATACAGTTGGTTTCTAGAGATCTTAGAATCTAAAATTCTACTCACTTCGAACTCTTCTTCTGACTCTATAGTGATCGGTAACGGTTTTTTCTTGAGTCTAACATTGGGTGAGTTTTTCTTTAGCAGTGATACATGAAAGGTGGGATGGATTTTAAGTGAATTAGGAAGTTGCAATTTTACCGCTACAGGGTTTATGATCTTTTGAACCTTAAAAGGACCAATAAATCTGGGTTGGAATTTCCTATTTCCCTTCAATTTCAAGTGTTTAGTGGAAAGCCATACCTGATCCCCCACTTCAAATTGGGTTCCCTCTCTTCTTTTCTTATCGGCTTGATTTTTGTAGGACACTTTTGCTTTTGACAGATTCTCTAGAGCAGGGGTACTCATAGTACGGCCCGCGGGCCAGTGGCGGCCCGGCAAGCCTTCCCTGGCGGCCCGCGGACCTTTCAGATATCGTACCCGAGTTTTATTTTTATTTTTAAAGGCTGCCTGCAACCAGAGCTCGACTCCGAGACTCTGCTGCTCTGTGGGGGCCGGGCGATTTTCGCCGTAGTCAGAGTGGGGCTTCAGGGGCGCTGAGAGGTGAAAATAGCCTCATTAACGTGCTAATGGTCTTTTAAAGACCTGTGAAATGCTTGTGTGCGGCTGTTTGCGCGCGCCTGGAAGCTGTCACAGCCTGGGAGGGGGAGGGGGGAAGAGGGCACACAGGCAGGGTGAGTGGCGCAGGAGTGGCAGCCCATTACATTCCAACCCAATTCCAAATATTTATCGCAGAGCTCAGTTCAGAATAGCGCTTTCAATGAATCGCTGTAGCGCTGCCTGCCACTGGCTCCAGGCCTGGAAGGGGATTTAAAGAGCCAATCTATTCTCTTGATCATTAAGAGTCCAAGCACACAGATTTCTTGCTGAATATGAGAAAATACAAATGTTTGAGGCATGATTTCACAGGTAATCTTGTCCACTCGGCAGATGAGTTTTGGAGCCGAGAAAAACAATCAGGGCACTCTCCTCGAGAAGGGCATCCTGACAGTAAAATGCTGCACGATATCTCCCAAAAGTACTGGGCAGCGTGCCATGATACCACGATGGCTTCAGGTGTTCCCACCGCATCTCCTGGTAACACCAGAGAGAGGTTCATAAATATTGGAAAATATGTCCCTGATTGCTGGTTCTTCATTCTGCTCTAGCTCTGAACCACTAAAGACATCATTTATGACCGGTGAGTAGCTGATGGTATAGTATTGGATTTTCAGAACGGGGAACTTTCAGGGGGTGCTCCTCCATTGGAGTGTAGGAGCGTCACCCCACTTAAATGCCCGCCAAGATCCCCCTGATAAAAAATAAAATGGAAATTCATTACCATTTTATTTTTCATTGTCCCATGCTGAACAAAGCGTTAGGACCGCACAGGACCTGCTGACTGACAGCAGGGAGGAGTGGTGGGCAGAAAGCTGCCTATGCACTGTTCAAAGTGCACATGTCTTTTAGACTGGCCATCATGCTACAGCCAGCCAGACATGCGCACTTTAAACCTCTCAACCCAGCTGCATTACGGTAGCTGGGCTAAGAGTAAGTACACGCCTCTAGGCAGCTGTGGAGCGCTGAGTGAGTCACTCCCTCCAATCAGGGCGCTGCTAACATGCTGCATGCATAAATTATTTTATTTGCCCACCTCCCCTGCCCGGTAGATGCCAGCAGCCACTGGGAACTATAGCTCAAATGTACAGAGGCGATTTTGTACCCGCTTCCGATTACATATAAGTAGTAGATCTCAAAACATGTGAGGAAGGGGAGTGAGGGAAGGGGAGAGAGTGAGGGAAGGGAGTGAGGGAAGGGGAGGGGAGGGAGTGAGGGAAGTGAGGGAGGGAAGTGAGGGAGGGAAGGGAAGGGATTGAGGGAAGGGAGTGAGGGAAGGGAGTGAGGGAAGGGAGTGAGGGAAGGGAGTGAGGGGAGGGGAGGGAGTGAGGGAAGGAGTGAGGGAAGGGGAGGGAGGGAGGGAAGTGAGGGAGGGAAGGGAGTGAGGGAAGGGAAGGGATTGAGGGAAGGGAGTGAGGGAAGGGGAGGGAGTGAGGGAAGGGAGTGAGGGAAGGGAGAGAGGGGAGTGAGGGAAGGGAGTGAGGGGAGTGAGGGAAGGGGAGATAGTGAGGGAAGGGGAGGGTGTGAGGGAAGGGGAGGGAGTGAGGGAAGGAGAGGGTGTGAGGGAAGGGGAGGGAGTGAGGGAAGGAGAGCGTGTGAGGGATGGGGAGGGAGTGAGGGAAGGGGAGGGAGGGAGGGAAGGGAATGAGGGAAGGGAGTGAGGGAAGGGGAGGGAGTGAGGGAGGGAGTGACGGAAGGGGAGGGAGGGAGGGAGGGAAGTGAGGGAGAGGAGAGAGTGAGGGAAGGAGTGAGGGAAGGAGTGAGGGAAGGAGTGGGAAGGAGTGAGGGAAGGAGTGAGGGAAGGGGAGGGAATGAGGGAAGGAGTGAGGGAAGGGGAGGGAGGGAGGGAAGTGAGGGAGGGAAGGGAATGAGGGAAGGGAGTGAGGGAAGGGAGTGAGGGAAGGGCGTGAGGGAAGGGGAGGGAGTGAGCGAAGGGAGTAAGGGAAGGGAGAGAGGGGATTGAGGGAAGGGAGTGAGGGGAGTGAGGGAAGGCAGTGAGGGGAGGGGAGTGAGGGAAGGGGAGAGAAGGGAGGGAAGGGGGTGAGGGAAGGGAAGTGAGGCGAGGGGGTGAGGAAGGGGAGTGAGGATGGGAAGGGAGGGAGGGAAGGGAGTGAGGGGAGGTAATGAGGGAAGGGGAGTGAGGGAAGGGAAGGGTAGTGAGGGAAGGGTAGTGAGGGAGGAAAGGGGAGGGAGGGAAGGGGAAGAAGGGAGGGAGGGAAGGGGAGTGAGGGAGGGAAGGGGAGTGAGGGGAGGGAGTGAGGGTGAGGAAAGGGGAGTGAGGGAGGGAGAGGGAATAGGGGGAAGGGGAGTGAGGGTGAGGGAGGGAAGGGAGAGGAAGGGAGAGAGTGGGAGGGAGAGGGAGGGAGGGAGAGGGAAGGAGATAGGGAGAGGGAGTGATACAGTCAGAGTGAGTGAGACAGAGGGAGACCGGGGAGGGAGAGAGGGAAATAGAGGGATGGAGGGAGGGAGGCAGAGAGAGAGAGAGAGAGAGAGGGATGGAGAGGGAGAGAGAGAGAGAGAGAGAGAGAGGTGTGTATGCCGGGTCTTGTAGCTCAGTGGAGGAAGGCGTCTGCTGCAGGGACCTGTGTTCAACCTCATGGTCACAGTTTTTTTTGTTGCTCTAGCCCCGCCCCACCGACCCCGCCCCCACCGGTGCGGCCCTCGGACACAAACCACACTGTAAATTTGGCCCCCGAGAGAAAGTTTGTGAGTACCCATGCTCTAGAGCCTTCCCGTAAGTGCTTTCTAACTTGTGCATTAAATGGGTAATTGCGGGAACTGAGTCATCTTTTGCCCCTAACACTAAACTAGGATGTCTCCCAGAGTTTAAGAAAAAGGGGGTGTAACCTGTGGAGCTGTGTACTGCATTATTGTAAGCAAACTCTGCAGTCCACAGCAAATCCGACCAGTTACCTTTCTGTTCCATCAAGTAAAGTCTCAAGTATTGTTCCAATTCTTGATTGACTCTCTCTGTCTGACCATCCGTTTCAGGATGGTAACTTTTAGAATAGCGAGAGTCAATACCCAAATTTTGCATGAATTTTTTCCAGAATTTTGATACAAATTGAGGCCTCTATCAGAGATAACTATTTGAGGAATTCCATGTGCACGTACCACATGTTGAATAAATACCTGAACCAACTGAGAAGCAGTGGGCACAGTTTTTAACGGAACAAAATGACTCATTTTGGAAAATGAATCCACCAACACCAATATAGCGGTGTAACCCTGACTGCTAGGGAGATCTACGATCAAATCTAAAGAACCGTATGCCATGGGTGGGGTGCATTAGGCAAAGTTTGTAACAACCCTTGTGGAGCTTGCCGGTTGGGTTTCCCTTTTATGCATGACTCACACGTTGCAACATATTGCCTCACCTGAGCCGACATTTTAGGCCACCAAAAGTATATCTTGACCAAATCTAAGGTTTTCGTGGGTCCTTTGTGGCCCACCAGAGGATCATCGTGACAGGTCTTCAAAGCTTTCTCTTGCATTTCTTTAGTTGGAAGAGACAACTTCCCTTCATGGTCTGGAAGGCCATCCACTGGTTTCCTTCTGTCATCATCTCCTACCCAATTGCTTAACTGTTCGTCAGACTGAGTTTTCAAGATTTCGGTGGTGAATTCACCAGAATGAATGGCTCCAATAATTTTATTTTGTGGAATTATGGGTTCCTCTGTAGCCATTTTCACAGTATCTGCTGACACAATTCGAGATAAGGCGTCTGCTTTCCCATTCTCCACACCTGGTTTGTACGTAATGACAAAGTCAAATTCCGAGAAATAAAATGACCATCTCAGTTGTCTGGGAGTTAATGTCTTTGCTGACTTTAAAAATTGTAAGTTGCGATGATCTGTGTAGACGGTCACACAATGTCTGGCTCCCAATAAGTAGTGTCTCCAATCCTGAAACGCTTCCTTAACTGCCAGCAGTTCTTTGTCTGCTACAGAGTAATTAACTTCGGATTCTGACAATTTCCGGGACCGGTATGCCACTGGGTGAAGTTGCCCTGTCAGTTTGCTTCTCTGTGATAAAATTCCTCCTGTAGCGAAATCGGATGCGTCAGTTTCTACATAGAAAGCCTACTCTGGATCTGGGTGTACCAAAATCGGAGCTGTCACAAAGGTTTTCCTCAAACACTGGAATGCCTCTTCTGCCTCGTGAGACCATTCAAATCTTTTGCCCTTCCTTAACAGCTGAGTGATGGGGAGGCCAAAGTGGAGAAGTTTGGTATGAACCTCCGGTAGAAATTGGCAAACCCTAGGAAGCTTTGTATCTCCTTTACATTTCGCGGTGACGGCCAATCCTGAATTACTTGCACCTTGGTAGGGTCCATTGCGACTCCTTCAGCGGATAAGACAAATCCTAAGAATTCCACCTGATCCGAATGGAACACACACTTTTCTAGTTTGACGAACAGGTTATTGTCCAATAGTTTTTTCAAGATGGCTCTGACATGTTTCACCTGATCTTCCATACAGTCAGAAAAAATTAGTATGTTGTCTATATAAACGACAGCAACACGATCAAGGAATTCACTAAGCACATCATTGACCAGATTTTGAAACGCTGCTGGTGCGTTGCATACACCATATGGCATCACTTGATATTCGAATAGGCCATATTTGGTTCTGAAGGCTGTTTTCCATTCGTCACCTTCGGCAACTCTCACCACATGGTATGCCCCTCTTAAGTCGAGCTTAGTATAGATCTTAGCTCCCTTGACCTGATCCAGAAGCTGTGATATAAGGGACAGAGGATATCTGTTCTTCACAGTTACTTGATTCAAGGCATTGTAGTCTATGCAGGTGCGCAAGGTGCCGTCCTTTTTTGATCGAAAAAACAAAGACAACGACACCGGAGATTGGGAAGGCCTGATAAAACCGATCTTCAGATATTCATCCAACTACTCCTTCAGATGAACATTCTCTGATTCTGTTAAGGCGTATATGCGACTGCATGGAAGTTTGGCTCCGGGCTCTAATTCGATTTTACAATCGTATTCTCGATGCTGAGGAAGTTTCTCCGCATTTTTCTTATCAAATACACTGGCTAAATCGCCATAATCCTTTGGAATTTCTCTGGTTTCCAACACACAAATGCTGTTTGTGATTTGGGCGAGTTCCTTGGCTGGTGACCCCTCTGATTTTCGACTAATTGCTTGGAGACAATTACTCTGGCAGTATTCCGAATTCATGGTGATAGTTCTTCTTTCCCAATCTGTAGTCGGATTGTGTTCGGACAACCACGGAAGGCCCAAGATCAATTGAAACTGTGGTGCGTCAATAAGGTTAAATCTTATGTACTCCCGATGGCCCTGTAACCCTATCAATTAGATTGTCTTGGTTTCTTCAGTTATTGGACCAGAGGTTAGGTTAGTACCGTCCACCGCCTTGACTGCTTCACACTGTTTCTTTCTTACTGCCTTTATGCCAATTTCTTGTGCATATTTTATGTCGCAATAATTTCCTGTGGCGCACGAATCTATCATGACCGATGCTCCACGGTTTTCTCGAGCTCCAAATCGTATGGTACATGAAACTATCAAATGTGGTGCGGCTGATTGTAGGGTGTTGACTAATTGCTGAGGCTCCTGCGTAGGTTCCTCAGTACCTCCCACCAGGGCAACCCCATTCACTGGTGGGACCTGTCTTTTAACCCAGCATTGGTTTTGGATCTTTTTGGGCATTCTTTCACAAAATGACCCGAACCGCCGCAATACATGCACAAATTTTGGGTCCTCCTCTTCTCTCTTTCTTCTTTTGTGAGAGGGCCTCTGATGGAGCCAATCTGCATTGGCTCTTCTCCTGTAGTTTGATCCGACTTAACACTTTCAGATTTGATGCGGTCTAATCTGGGAACAAAAACTCGGAAGTCTTTTTTCTTTTCAGAACGTTTTTCAGACAATCAATGTTCAATCTGAAGAACCAAATCAATTAACTCGGAAATTTCCTGAGGTCGTTTTGGTATCTGCCCTAAGGCATCTTTCAACTCATCTTTTAGACCTCGATAGAAAATAGCAGACCGTTTTGCCTCTAGATAGTCGGTTTCCACAATTAATTTATAAAAATTGTGCAATGTAAGCAACCAGGTCACGGCTCCCTTGCTTGAGGTCTAGTAACTCGTTGTCCGTTGCTTGATTTGCTGTCCTTCTGTCAAAAATTCATAAGAACTCCTTCTTAAAACGTTCAAAATCGTACAAAGCTGGGTCGTTTCGAGATACCAATGGCATTGACCATGCGGCTGCGTCAAGTCAAGTCAAGAGATTTATATAGCGCGCTACATACCCATAGGGTCTCAACGCGCTTGAGGAAGGGTGGAGAATTACTTGTCGAATATCACCGCTCAAGTAAGACAGCATGAATGCAACTTTGGCCTGATCGTCTTTAAAAACCACTGACCTACATAGGAAGTGTAAGGAGCACAGGGTCAGGAATATCTGGGCCTTGTGGGGATCCCCTGTGAACCTTTCGGGGTTAGGTAGAGGGACAATTGGGGCCACTGAATGTATCACCTGCGTAGCTGCCTCTGCGGCAGTTCTACAACTAGGATCCAGTCCTGGCAATGGAGTAGTACCAGCCAGGAGTTCATCCATTTTTAATTTAATCTGGTGAGTTTCCTGTTGAGACCTTTTAATTTCCTTCCTGAGGTTTCTGTTCTCCTCAGCGGACCGGGATAATTGACCCTGTAACCCTTCTAAAATTCCTGCAAGGGTTTTTAAATCTAACCCCTCTGCCATCTCGGCTCGGGTGGATATGCATTGGCACTTCAATCTGTCAAGGTGCCTGATACATTCACAGGAGCCGACGATGTACCCAACGCCCCTCCGCCTCAGACACCACCGAATGTTTATAATTCTAGGTAACGTCTAAAACGGGGGGGAAAGGGGAAGTGGAGAGACAAAAAAGAGAGATGGCCTCAGTGGAATAGGAGGACGATCCCTCTGTCGTTGTTGGGGCGTCTTCTTGGCTGTACCTGAACGAAACAAAATATTATAGGACACACATTTCTCGAATAAACTTAGTCTGAAACTTTACACTTTAGATTAACAATTACCCCTAAAGTTTTAGGCCTTTGCTTCTCTCTTGTATAATTAATTGCTGATATCAGTTCCCTCTGGCTACTTCGTTGCTGCAAGGAAAAACAGATTTACATGAATTTACCCCTTTTAAACTATGCGTGTAACTCCTTAAACTCTTTTAGATTTTTCTTCTATTCATTACCTGATTATAGCGTGAGGGAGCTTATAAGTTCAACTGCGCTTCTGCGGATTTCTTAGACTAGGTAACAAATAAGAACCAAAGACTGAGGAGAATGTCAAATTCTAAATGTCACAGTTTTTTCGTTTCGAAGAACTTATTCAAGAAAAATTAGCTGGAAGCTTTAACTAAGAGTTTCTCAGGTATTTCCACTTAATGGGAAAAAAATAAGCAAACAAGCCTGACTGGATTCTTCTTCTTCTCAAGTCAGCTGGAGAGGCGTCCCTCATTGCGCATGCAATACTTGGCTGCTTCGGAAACACTGTGGCTATTTTCGGAAAGACTGTGGCAAGGTTTCTGAACTTTCGATTTCGATTCCGGCACGGAGCTCAGGGCTGACGTGCTCTGTCCGCCGAACACAGTTAAAGTGCGCAGTTCGAATTACGAACGCGCACCTTGTTCGCATTGATGCTCACGCGCTGAACCGACACTAGACCGCTGACCTGTAATGGCTGCGTCCGTTCTGCTCCACCATGATGGGTTTTCTACTGAGCTCGGTATATTCTTAAAGCATTGGTTGAACATCAGGGTGGATATCAGGTGCCTTCTCTTCCACCTCCAGGATGTGACACCCTTGTGTCGGGGTCGATGTTGCCTTTTCTGAATCCTAACTAGAGGGATCCTGACAGGCACCCGTCAGGGGTGTCCTATCTCCCCTGTGTTGTTCAATATATATATTGAACCTCTAGATCAAGCACTTCCCTCAAATTACTCCGTTCTGTGTACAAGACCTTAATATTAAACTCGTCCTTTACGCAGATGACCTGCTAGTTTACACCAGTAACCCTATAGAAGTTTTTCCTAAAGTAGAGAATACCCTATGTGACTTCGGAAGGTACTCTGGATACGCAGTAAACCCCTCTAAAACAGAGATAATGTGTTGGGGGATTGAAGGCTGGAACAGGAGAGTCAGCACAGGATTTAAATACCTGGGGATAAATATAGAGCAGGACGTGGCGAATATTACTTTAACAAACTTGAGGAGAGTCTCGAAGGAAATTGACCATCTTTTCCTTAGGTGGAAAAACTTACCACTGACAATCTATGGTGCGTGAATATAGTTAAAATGGTAATTTTACCCGAGCTGACCTTTCTTTTCAGTGCCATCCCTCTAGATTTTCCTGGTAAACTTCTAAGTAAAATCCAGAGTAAGATTGGGAGTTTTATTTGGGCTAATAAGAGTTCCAGATTTTCCTGGAAGAAACTAAAGAGAAGGTTAATCAAGGGGGGTTTAGCTTTACCCGATGTCCTCTGCTACTGTATATCCTTTCAGTTTAAAAATATCCGATGTCTACTGTCTAGCCCAACTGACAATAACTGGGGGAGGATTCTGAGAGCCATGGCCAATCAAGAGGGGGGGGGAGTTGGATTCTTGTACAAATTTGGGGCCCCTAGGTTCTTCAAAAAATTCTGTCTAAAGGTGATTAGATCTACACTTAACATCTGGCAAAGTCTTAAGGTAAGGTGGGGGATAAAGTACTTTTCAGACTTTGCCCCAATTTGGGATTCCCCGGGGCTTCCTGATTGCCTAAAAGACAGCCTGGCCGCTCCAATTGAGTGAGCAGGTATCCTGGTATGGTCTGATCTAATATCCTCAGATGGGGTCCTACCATGGGAAGTCCTGAGAGCAAAGATCGGGGATACCTTTTCCCGCTTAAAATTTTTACAACTATGTTCATGGTATGCGGCAGAAAAGGAGAATATAGGTGGAAATTATGAGGTGGAGTTAAAGTTCCAAAATATAGCCCCCATGAAGAAAGAAATAGGGCTATGTTATGGTAGCCTACTAGATAGGGAAGACACTGAACTACCATCATCACATACAGTTTGGGGGTCATCTATATTGGAGAATAGTTCTTGGGAGCTCTACTTTTTGTCTCTCAAAAACATGTATACATTTGTTAAGTCTGCTTCCCTCAAATAAAACCACTTTTACACTATTAACAGGTTGTATTATACCCCCCATAAAATCGCAAGTTTGCTCCGAATCCACCTCCCCGATGTCCCAAATGTGGCTTGATAGAAGCAGACGACCTGCACATGTTTTATGAGTGCACTCAGCTAAAGGGCTACTGGTGTAATGTAGGGATGGCATTGACGGGTATTTTTGGCTTGGAAATCATCTTAGACCCACAGTTAGTTATATTTGGTCTAGGCCCAGGCACTATGAACTTTGTATCGAGGCAACATACAGGCCTTGTTCTATGCTTGATCCTGTAGGCCCGACGGGAAATCTGCATATTATGGAAAGATCTCGCCCTCCCCTATATGAGAAGTGGGTGCGGGAGGCTTTGAATATGGCAAGATTGGATCGTAGTGAGGAAAACATCTGGTTGCCCTTGGTTTGCTGGGGTAAGGAACTAAGGCTGATCTAAATTTGGTCTGATGATTACACCAAGCCTCGTACAAAGAAGCTGGCTTGGTGGGGCCAAAAGTGAATGCAGGAACATTGACCCAGGGCGCCCAGGATCAACAGGGTATGATATGTTACGACGGCAGATGCTTATGGTGGTATGAGGACTACAAAAAGGAGGAAAAAAACATGCTCTCAAACAGTGGGGCCCATAACACTGTGAATCACTCTTAAACACTTACTCTTTACTTCATGGATCGGTGAAAATCAAAGGAAAAAGGCTGCTGTATCATAGTGGAGTGTCTAAAAACTAAATTGCATATTTATACTATTTACACCTGCAGTTTTAGATATTTTTACCATGGTTTCATAAAATACGACATTTTATTAGACACACCACCATTGAGATCAATGGATCTACTGGTAAAAATTAGGCGTAGGAAAACTCAAGACCAGCTTGATTCTCTATTTATCTAATTGTTATTAATAGCAATTATAGCATGTCCAGAATTATTCACTTTATTTATTTTATTTCAGAAGAACTCGACATTTAAAATATAAGGATTCAGTTTCAGGACAGTTAAATCATTATTTAGGAAAACTCAAGAATAGACATTTACATTATTTGAATAGATCAGATATTAGCAAAAAGACTGATAGTTCCCAAACTATTCACCTATTCTCCTAACATCCCTAGCTTAACTCTCAGATAAAGTGAATTTCCCTGTAAAAGAAAACAGAGTTAGGCAGGTTTCTTACATCTCAGGGAAATCGGCAATCCGGCAGCATCTCAGGAGGAAATGGAAGGAAGCGATCCCCTTCCGTAAAATCAGCACCTTTTATACCTTTTTCACTAGCTCTATCTGACTAAAAGTGTATCTTTTAACTGAGTTCTGTTTGGACAAATTTGGGGTGGATGAGCATCATCTCGTCATTGAAACTCAAGTTTCCTTCAGTCCACAATTTTTCTAATGGGTCTATTGTTTTATTCAAAGTCCAGCCTAGTCTGGTTCTCTACTCGCAACGTTCCACAATTTTCCCACGTTCTGTACCACTGTGCTCATCACTTGGCAGACATCTGCACTTCCAGTTCAAATCGACCTTGAACCTCAGTCAGTCTGGGGTCAAGCTGCTCGCTTTCAATTCTCACACATGCGCAGTATTTTTATGGCCACATTAATCGAGTGACTCCATTTTCTCTTAGGCCTCACGATTCAGAAATGGGAACTATCATAGAAACAAACACAAATGAACATTAATTTAAATTGTTTAACCCTTCTGTTTACCTCCCCCTTACTAAGATTTTCCCAATTAGTATTTACCTAGCAAACAGCTACATTTAAGCGCAATATACTTACTTTATCTTCGTGTTTTTACACAAAGACACATAAACGAAAGCACGTTTATGCCACATTCCATTATCTTGAAGCTGCTTATTAGTTTTACCATGACGAAATTACATAATTAGTTAATTATGATTGCAACACAAGCAAGATTAATTTCCCAATCAAACGATTCCTCCCCGAGCAATCTAATACTAGTACCATTAAATAATATTACTAGTCAGTAATGTAATTATCACATAGAAAGGTAAAACCCAAAAAATTTTGCGATCATATATCAATTAATTCCTTATAGCAACAATTCCTCACTCGTTCTATTAGTTCATTAGTCCATCAACAGTACACTTGTCCAACCATTCCTGTAATTAGTCCAAAAGAATATTATATCCTGATTCTCCTGAATTCCTGGTGACATCCAATGCGTTTTTATTTCATTGTTGTCCGTAAATTCAAATCAAAGACATCATCAGTTGTAAAGCAACATCGTTCCAAATATGCATTCACAATGTTCATCAGTTGCAAACAGCAGCCAACAAGTGTTTCGTCAGACATAAATATATGCCAAATGACTTTCTCAGGGCTACAACCCAAAAGAAATGACATATAAGTCAATATTTAATTGTTTCAAATTGTAAATCCACAGCTTAAAATCTATTCCTTGTAGTTGAAACAAAGAAAAGAAAGAAATGTCATCCTTGTTGTACAAGAGGCGAAAAAGGAAAAAAAAAAAAAGTACACAAAAGCCACCAAGGGTTAAGCTCAACCGTAGTGCACAACACCACCAAGAAATAGAAAGTACAAAATTACACAAAGAAGTTTAAGTCACCTCAAATGTAATTTCAAATCAACCGGCTTCTCAAGAAAAATTAAATGATCTTTCCTAAGTCAGCTTTAACAAAAAATAAAAGTTACAAATATTTTCAAATAGTCAGTACACACGACCTCAAATAACACCTAGTCATTTTCTTATGATAAGACATTCATCCTCAAGGATAACACCCTTTTTGCTCGTAATAAGTAGTATGTAAATACTATATATTAGTACAAAATGCGCTATTATTGTGTCAGGTATATCTTTCTTGAGATTAGTCATCTCTTATCTGGCACTCATGCCATTCGCAATACTAACACACAGTTTAATGTAAACAATCCGCTCACCTAAACTCCTCGTTCTACTGTAATCACTACGAAAACCTCCTATATCAGAAATGACAGTAAAATGAAAAGATAATATTTCTCCAGATGTAACCTGTAACGTAAAAAGACGAACAATAAATTCACTATGTAACACAATGTAGTTGTATTCTCTTGCGACTTGAAATGCTCACTTATAAATGTATTGTCAACAACCTGCCGAATGATCTTGTGTATACAATTGACCAAGTGCTTTCTCAGGTTCTGTCAAGTAAAACAAAGATTATGTAATGATCCCATGTATATCTGTTATCATGCAACTACATTATCAGTGAATATTCTGATAATCGCTTACCTCACATATCTCAGAGACGGGGATTAAGGTATACCCAATCACCAGCACGAAAGTTCATTAACAATGAAAAGTACTCCAAAAATCTCCTTGTTTACAAAAGAAATTTTCATTACCAACTATCCAATAAGATATGTCACTTCCTATAAAGTAAATGTCAAGTGTTACTCACCAGGAGTGTCTTTGTAATCACTCCGAGTAATTCCCCTAGATAATCATCAACTACAAAAAGACTTTACCGTAACACTCCTCCCATCACGTCAGACTAAAAAATCACGAATATGTGGTCTGTAATATAAGAGATTAGTCTTTACTAACTCTCCCATACTTTAATATCATCATGTACAGGCTTGGTAGTAAACATCATTATGTCATTACTTGTGCAGTAAATATCAAACATAACTCACCAGGAGTGTCTTAATAATTTATTTAAGTTATTCCCATAGAAAAGCCTGTATCGCAAGAGTCTCTTCCGTAAACCCTTTTCGTCACAAACGACGCACAAATCAAGAGTATGTGACCTGCAAAATAAAGGATTCACCTCGATTAAAAATTCCATACATCAGAAATATCCTTATCTGGAGGCTAAGTAACAAACATCACTCAGAGAGTACAACATAGTAATCCCTCTGTGTCCAAGTTCGCGTACTACATGAGCACCATTTTGGATCAGTTTAAATACAAATACGTCCCGTGGGCGCCATCTTAGATGAGTCAAAAATAGTTTGAAATTATGCACATGAATCCGACTCGTTCTGAAACCCCTGCATCCAATTGCAATATAAATATACAGAAAAGGACAAAAACTTCAAACGGTGTAAAGATCATGCACATACTCCATCACTCACCTTTTGTAAGTATTCATCAAATAAAAACAAATGCACCCGTTCCGATCACTAAATGGTGAGCGGGCTCGAACCTATAACATAATATAGTCAAACTCAGAGGCATTATAATCATGTACGTACTCCATTACCCACTATTAGAAAATCTTCATCAAATTAAAGGAAGTTAACCCGTTCTGGACACTACATGGAGAGCGAGCTCAAACCTAAAATCTATAACCTAATGTATCCAAAGTTACCGGCGTAAAAATCATGCACGTACTCCATCGCCCACTCTTAGTAAGTATTCATCAAATCAAAAGAATTAAACCTGTCCGACCATTAAACGGAAAGCGGGCTCGAACCTATAACCTAATGTATCCAAAGTCAGAGGCTGCCCCACTAGGCTAATCGGATCGGTTACAATAACGACTCCTAAGTAAATAAAGTTCCTGCATCTTTGTGTTCCATGCTGTTAAGCCACAGTCTAAAGATCAGAAAAGAATGTTCGAGGAGTCAGAGAAATCACAAACGGAAAAATCTTAAAGTAATTCTTGCTAAATAGTACAGACGCTGGGTATCGAGCCACAAAAAATGTCCTCACTTTTTTTTTTTTTAAACTGTTTTTATTGCAGATTTAGAAAAACATACAGTTGTTTATAACGATGTTCCCGCCATTCCCAACTGCCGCCCACAAATCGTTAAGCAATCCCCACACAGCCGGTGAGCCCACATCCCGGAGGCCAGGCGGCGTCAGTTAGAGAGTGCACAAACCTGGTGATAGCATAAGAGAGCAACGATCTTCGCTCGGCCAGAAGATCTAGCATCTGCTTTTTTACTTTATTGCCCCATCCCCTAATTCCGTCGGACAAACTGTCCGTAAACTCAAACAGGAAATTCTAACCTGTGCCACTATTATTGCCTGAGTTCCCCTCACTAACCATCCTGTCCCCTGTAATAAACGCCCTTTGGGAGCACAAATCGCTTTCTCTCATCCCATTTGGGGAAGGATCAAGCACACTACTCAAACATCAACTCATGCAGCCCTCATAGGTTAGAGTCCCCTTACAACAAAATTGAGACTCCCCTCCCCACCCCCCCACTGAACCTCAACTGGTGTGGACCTAGCTCATAAGTCATAACTTGCAAAAGGAGGAGACCTGTAGGAACCTTATGTATCGTTCTGTATATTCCATGGAACTTCCTTCCACGGCCCTTCTTATTTAGTCCTCTTCCTCCTCCAAACTGTTTTTGAACGTTTGTGCTAAGTCTTCCCACGCTCTCGCCATCTCTAGACTTCTCTCATTAGCCGTGCGGGCTGCCTGCCTAAGTCTAATAGTACCCTCACTACAGGCCCATTTACACATTTCATTCGCCCATCTTCTACTCGACAGGCCCTCCTTCGATTTCCAGTGTCAGGTTATCTCCCTCTGGGCTAACATAAGGCCTAAACCAATAAATTTATAAGTGATCTTAGTCCTTTTCGTATGAGGAAACCAAAGCAACAGACAAGTTGCCATGTCGTATTCTATCTGCCTGTCCGTAACCTTGTTCAGTAGCTCCCTCCCCTCGGACCAATAGAGCCCCAGTTTAGGACAGTTCCACAACATGTGTTCCAGTTCTACATCATGCATCAAACACCTAAGGCATGCTGCATTCTGCACCTGGAAATATTTCTTGATTTTCCCTGGAGTAAGGTAAGCTCTGTGCAGCACAAAAAAGTGTTCTTGCTGGAAGCGAGCATTCCTGCACCCTTTCCATGTCATCTTCAAAATATGACCCCACATCACGTCTGGGATGGGCTTCCCCACACTCTCCTCCCACTTCTGTTTGAGAGCTGTAAGTTATTCCAATCCTTCATGTAACATTCGAGATTGTAAACAAGTGACTGCTTTAAAAGTGCCCGCCGCCATCACCACTTACTGGCAGGCCATCGTGGTCTTTGGTTCTGTTTGCCCGGATTTCCAATGTTTCTTTATCGCCGTCGTGACAGCCATATGCAATAGGAAGCTCCCATCAGGAAGGCCAAATTGGTCCTGCACTGCTCGGAAGGGCAGCAATTCACCCTCAGCATAGAGGTCCCCTATTACTTGGAGCCCCAGTTCTTCCCATTCCAGCAGCTATGACCAATCACCCCCGTGTGGCAAGGCCGTCAACATGACCAGAGGGATTTCAGGTGCATACGGGTGAGTTACACTTGCCTTCCGCTGGCTTTTATTCCAGCACAATCTCAGGGTTTTTTCCTCTAGTGCTAAATCCCGTAGCTCTAGTTTTTGTTGCATAACGATTTAAGATAGAACATGCCTTTGGATTCCCACCCACGGGTCTGATACGGGCCCCTGAATTCATTTGCAACATTCTGTGTGAGGACCTGTAGCTGCGCTGCTAAATAATAAAGTTTGAAGTTAGGAACAGCCAACCCTCCGTCCAATTTCGGTCTCAGCAACGTATCCGGCGCCACTCGTCCCCTCCCGTGTCCCCATATGAAATCAATAGTGAGCGTACGCAATTCATGAAAGAACCTTGGGGGTATCCACAATGGAAGTGTACGGAAGTAGTAGAGTAAGCGAGGCAGGGCCACCATTTTCAATAGTGCCACTCTCCCCAACACTGATAGGGGAAGGGTAGCCCAAAAAGCTATACAACCTCTCAGAGCCCTTACACAACGCCCCACATTCCCCTCCAGCATGTTTTCCGCACCATGATATATCCGAACTCCCAGGTATGTGAAGCATGATCGCTTCCATAGCAGACCAGATGGCAACAATGGTTGCTGCATGTCCGCCTTCAGAGGGAAAACACATGTTTTATTCCAGTTAACTCTGAGGCCTGAAAGTGCCCCAAAATCCGTGAGTAGGGTCACCGCCCCCTGTAATGCCACTGTTGCGTCTTCCAAGAACAGGAGCAGATCATCCGCATACAGGGAAATTTGGTGCAGGATCCCTCCACAGAGAAGGCCATTATATGCCTTTCCCATCCTAGCCTGGGTCGCCAGAGGCTCAATTGCCAGTGCAAACAGCAGGGTTGAGAGCGAACATCCGTGCCTTGTCCCTTTCTGTACCGGATACTGCTCAGATATGACAGTATCCAGTCTCACCCTGGCTGTTGCCAAGGAGTACAAGACCTTTGTCCATCTCCTAAATCGTTCCCCTAGGCCGAAGCTTTCCAGCACCCTATCCAGGTACTCCCATTCCAGGCTATCAAAAGCCTTCTCTATGTCCACCGACAATACAGCCGGCTGCATGTCTACATCTAGGTTACTTTCCAACACACGTATGAGCCAGCGGATATTAACTGAGGTATTCCTAGTTGGAATAAACCCCGCTTGGTCCGTATGAATTAGAGCAGTCAAGTGGGGAAGCAGCCTCGTGGCCAATATCTTGCTCAAAATTTTATAGTCTACCGTCAACATTGACAACGGCCTGTAAGAAGTCACATCGCTTCTCTCCCTTCCGGATTTCAACAGGGGGACTACCAGTGCTTCCCTCATAGACTGTGGAAAGTGGCCCAGTTCCGCCGCCTCATTATACACCTCCACTAAGCGGGGCGCTAGGATATCTACGTATTTTACATAAAATTCTATAGGGAGCCCATCCACTCCTGGAGTCTTGTTCTTAGCCATCTGCTTGATCGCTCTCCTGAACTCTGCTAACTAAATCTCCTGCCCCAGGCTCTTAGCATCTTCTTCGTCTAACTGCGGAAGCTGAGTCCCCACTAGGTATTCCTCTATGTCCAGCTCCTCAGCCTCTAGGTGACTAAGATACAGTATCGTGTAATAGCTCAGGAAGCACGAGAGGATCTCAGTCTGGGAGTGTACCATGTCTCCCGATTCCGTTTGCATGTTCAAAATCGGGCACCCCCCTGACACTGGTGTTGCTAGTTTTGCCAGAAGCATTCCCACCTTGTCCCCCTCCGCGTGGACCTTTACCAAATATTGTCTGTAGTCAAAGCTCCGCAATCTTTCCGTCTACCTCCTGCAGCGCCGCCTCTGCTTTCGCCACATCAGCCAACACTACCTTTCTCTTCCCCGAGTGATTGCTAATGCACAACCCTCTCACCACTATTTTGAAAGCATCCCATTCTATTCCCCTTGTAGATGCTGTTCCCTCATTCACATTGAAGTAGCCTTCAATACCCTCCTGAATTTTTGAGCTAAAGACCAGATCTTCTAGGGAGTCCGGGCGCAATCGCCATGTGGGTATTGCGGTTCTCGCTTGCTGCCATTGGAAGTGCCACCACTTGAGGATTGTGATCGGATACAGTCCTGGTCAAGTACTCAGAACCCGTCGCCAGGAGCGCCAACGCATGACTATAGAGGATCGTATCAATTCTGACATGTAGCTCATGGAGCGCGGAAAAG
Source organism: Lissotriton vulgaris (assembly GCF_964263255.1). NCBI lineage: Eukaryota > Metazoa > Chordata > Amphibia > Caudata > Salamandridae > Lissotriton > Lissotriton vulgaris. The sequence continues at coordinate 731,256,226 of NC_141689.1, forward strand.
AAAGAATAATCCCTATTTCAGGGATGGTGTCCCCTCCATACATCGGTAAGCCCCCACTTGTCCTGCCAATTCGTTCTCTGCTTCGCTATTCTACGGACCTGGGAGTCAACCAGTGGTGGGTGTGACCTGTCTAAATTTACATCAGTAATCGAGTTAAAATCTCCTCCCATTATCACCGTACCAGCTAGAGAATGTGCCAAAGACCCAGATAATTTATCCAAGAACCGGGGTTGATCTGTGTTCAGGGCATAGATACTGAAAAGCACCACTTCCCTTCCATACAATCTCCCATCCACCGCCACAAATCTACCCTCCGGGTCTATGACAGTAGTCGTAACCTGAAAAGGAGTCCCTGCCCTCACCCATATCATGACCCCTCTGGCAAACGCTGAGTAGGTTGTGTCAAACACCTGGCCCCGCCATCGCCTCTGCAATGCTGTACATTCCTGCTTAGTGAGATGGGTCTCTTGGAGTAACGATATTTGAATTCCCCGTCTCACCAGATACGCATGCACCTTGTGGCGCCTGGACATAGTATGCAATCCATGTACGTTCCATGTTATACATTTCAGTTCAGGTAATGTCCCCATTGTAAAAGCACCTCGGATTCTCCTTCCCCCAACAACGCCAGCCCACACCAGGACCCTCGAACCTTAAACCCACAACTCTTGAAACAATTCCCAGTTCCCTCCCCCCCAGAACAGGACCTAATAACACATTATCAGTCCCCATCCAAACTTCCACAACAAATCACACACTCTTATCCTGCAGTCACCACTACAGACCGCCTTAAGGGCTATGGGAAGGTGGTGTAGGCCCGACGGGTGACGGCCCTCGCCCCAGCTCCCGGCCCTTCATTCCCCACAGTAATAAGATGCAGCCATAGTGTTCGCAATTGTCACCAACTGTTCCAGCGGTCCCCGATCCATACCTTAAGCATCCACCCTCACGGGATTCGGTGAGAATCACAGATCATCGGCTGTCCTGGGCGTTACCTCCGGGCCCCTGGTGCTAACTGTGTCTGAAAATTCGGGGCCTGAGTGCCGTTTGTCTTCTTCATAGTCTGTACCCCTGGTTGAGTTCTCTGTTTGTGATCCAGTGATTGCTGCCGTAGCCATCAGAGCACCTTGTTTGTCCTCTGCCAATTGTGTGAGCTGTGAAGCTTTCCTGGCTTTGTCCTTCTTGCGGAGACGTTGCGATTGACGCATTTGCAGCGGCCTGAGTTGTTCGCCATTTCCTTTGCCCCTTCGATCCGTGCCTGCTCTATAGGATTCGAGCCATGTCCAAGCATCATCAGGCGTTAGGAAAAACTGTGTGGCAACATCCACGATCACCCTCAACTTTGCAGGAAATAGTAACGAGTACTGGATCCCCTTGACTCTAAGTTCTTTTTTGCCTGCCAAGTAGGAGGCCCTTCGTCTTTGTGTGTCTTGGGTATAGTTCGGGAAGATTGTGACAGTGCTGCTCTCCACCTTAAAAGGCCCATTGGAGCGTGCATTCTGGATCAGCAGATCGCTATCCTTATAATGAAGGACCCTGGCCACCACAGATCGAGGAGGGCGTCCCAGCAGGGGTGGGTTGGCCGAGACTCTGTGTGCCCTTTCCAGGGTGAAGAAAGAGGATAAGCCCTCCGGAGCAACCCGCGTCTTGAACCAGTCCTCCAGATACGTTATCATGTCCGTTCCCTCCATTTTCTCAGGCAGGCCCACTACCCGTACGTTGTTACGCCGATTGCGACTTTCGGAATCCTCCGCCCTCTTTTCCAGAGTCGCCAGGCGCTGCAGTGCGTCCTCCAGTTTACGTTCCACCGTTACCACCGACGGTTTCAAATCTTGTATGACCAATTCGGTTTCCTTGACCCTGTCCACCAGTTTCGAGTGGTCCGCCCTCAGGAGCCCCAATCCCGTGGCCACTTGTGTTATGTCCTGGTGTAAGGAATCCTTTGTTGCCGCAATAGCCTACAGGATTTTATCAAGGCGCTCAGTTAGCCTCTTTTCTGATGGCGTGCCCTCTGTGTCTTCACCGCCGCCTCTGGCGCCATCTTGTTCCGCGGCCCCCTCTGTTTTGCCTTTGGGCTTCATCTTGACTGCGTAGGTGTATCACTACACTGCAAACAGGGAACCACTCGTTCAGCTACACTGCTGTCAGCGATAACGTGGGACACCGTGGGAACAAGGGGTATTTCCCGGGCCTGCACCTCACCTCTTCGTCATCTTGGAGCTCTCCGATCATTCCGTCTTCAGGGCGCCATGTTGGATGCCCCGGGGGGGCAGTCTATCTCCGTCTCCAGGCTCCGATTATCGCCCCAGTAGATATTGGCGGTATCCTCAAGCGTCGTTCACCTTCCTCAGCTGTGTCGCGGATGTGTAAGCACCCGAAGCTTCCAGGGCACCGCGTCTTGTCTTCAGCTGCAGGTCACCGCCGCCATTTTGCCCTACCTCCCCTGGGACTATCGGCCGCTTTATTCGCCGTCGAGGCACTTCGGGGTCCTTAAAGGGCACCGCAGCTGGTCAGTATGTTCCCTGGATGTTCCGACACCCGTGTCCGTGGAATCGGCTGCACCACAGGGCGATTTACAGGATAATTGGCGGGATCAGGCCCGGAGCTAGCCGCTCACGCCACCTCCACCATCGGCGCCCCAGCCACGCCCCCCCCCCCACAAAAAAATTTGTCAAGTGTAAATTTGAACAGTTAATGCATTACATTCATTCTGGTCAGTCATCTAATGGATACTTCATCTATAAATAATCAAGTAAATATTCCTTAATTAGATATCGTAACATTCTCTTCAGTATTCTAAAAACAGAGGGTCAAACATAAGGTTCAGTTATACAGAAATTTGATAATTGTAATGATATTCACATTAGTCACCCAAGAAATATTGTAATTCTGAATCCAAATTGAGTCCCCGTTCTACTGCCATCAATTTCATTATCCACATTGCTTCGCTGCGTCTTAATCGCAGTGTTCTGTTACCACCTCTCCTGTCCATTTTTACCTGCTCTATTCCATGGTAACTGAATTTATGCTGATGTTTACATTCAGAATTTTGTACCATGTGTGCTGCTATCGGATATCTTGTGTCTCCATTTTTAAGCGCCATAATGTGCTCCACCATCATGTCTCTCATTCTACGGATGGTACTACCCACATATATTTTCATACAGGAACATGCAATCACATAAACAACAAAAGTCGTTTCACAATTAATAAAAGTGTTGATCTTATAAACATCAGAATCATTGTAACTGAACTCATTAATTCTCTTCACGGCCCATCTACAGGAATTACACTTTCCACAACAGTAAAAGCCTTTCAGTTGACTACCTAACCAATTAGGTCTAATAACCTCCCTAGGGTAGCTAGGGCTTAGAATATTGGAAAGTGTGATTCCTTTCCTGAAGGTAATGTTTGGTGTATCTTTAAGAAACTGGGAAATATCTGAGTCACTCTTCAATAGGTGCCAATATTTAGAAAGTACTCTATACAGATTATGGCTACCTTCACCATAATTCGTATTCATCCTCACTACATCCTGTTTACCCGCTAAACTAACCTTCGGACGTAAAGTTGCCTGTCTGTCAAGTTTAGAGGCTCTCAACTTAGCCTTATTGATAACCCTTTAATTGTAGCCTCTGGCTTTAAATCTAGTTGCAATATCTTCTAGATTATTCTCAAAATCTTGTTATTGTGAGCAATTCCTCCTCGCTCTTAACACCTCGCCATATGGAATGGCATTAACTTGACTTCTCGGATGGCAACTCCCTGCGTGTAACAATGAATTGCAATTAGTTTCCCTACGAAACATTCTACTGTTCAATTTGCCCTCCTCAACCAACAATTCGACATCAAGAAAAAATACATGTTCAAAATCATACACAGTCGTAAAGCACGTATTAACATCATCTGTATTCAAATATACAAAGAATTCATTAAGTTGTTCTTCAGATCCTCTCCAGATCAGGAGGCAATCATCTATGAATCTCCCCCAATAATAAATATGATCAATCCAATTTGATCCTCTAGGGCCCCAGATCCACTCCGCCTCGAACCACCCCATAAAGAGATTGGCAAAAGACGGAGCGAATCTGGAACCCATCGCAGTACCGAGTTTTTGTTTGTACCATTTGTCATTAAATAGAAAAATATTATTTTCTAATACCAACTTAGTCATTTCCAGTAACATATTCGTATGTCTGTAGGACTCTACCGGTCTTTTGTTCAAAAAACTTTCCAATGCCTTGAGTCCTTGATCGCGCTCTATATTAGAATACAAGGAAACTACATCTAGTGTAGCAATTATCATTCCTTGTTCCCAAACTATGTCATTAATCAAATTTAATATGTGTTTGGTATCCTCTATATGGGAGGGCAGATTGTGTACAAAGGGTCTCAGGTAAATATCGATAAATTGTGACATTCTCTCAGTTGGTCCTCCTATCCCTGAAATAATTGGTCTTCCAGGAGGCTTGTCTCTATTTTTGTGTACCTTTGGTAAACAGTATATAAACGGGGATCTAGGAGATTCAACACGTAGATATGTATATTCATCCAAGTCTAATAAGGATGAATCATACCATTCTTTAAGCTTAACATTTATCAAAGTTGTTACAGAAAATAAAGGGTTCACTGTTAATCTCTCATAGTATTTTTCATCCTGAATCTGAGATAAAACTTCCTGATCGTAGTCAAGTTTATTCATAACCACGATATTTCCTCCATTGTCTGCCATTTTAATAACCACTTCATGGTTATCTGTCAATATCTTCAATGCTTCCTTCTCTTTCCTCGAGATGTTATTTTTAAGGATAAATGTACTTTTCTTTCCTTCATCATCCACTAGTTTATCAATATCCAAATTAGCTGCCTTGTAAAAGGCATCTATCACATTACCAGAGGACAATTGAGGGGTACGACTTGACGTATTTCTCAATCCACTGCTATCCTGATAACTCTGGTCAATTTCCAAGTTCTCTAACAATTGAGACATTGTAACCGGTTCAACTTGAAAGATAGGCAACTTTACGTCCGAAGGTTAGTTTAGAGGCTAAACAGGATGTAGTGAGTATGATTACGGATTATGGTGAAGGTAGCCATAATCTGTATAGAGTGCTTTCTAAATATTGGCACCTATTGAAGAGTGACACAGATATTTCCCCGTTTCTTAAAGATACGTCAAAAATTACCTTCAGGAAAGGAATCACACTTTCCAATATTCTAAGCCCTAGCTACCCTAGGGAGGTTATTAGACCTAATTGGTTAGGTAGCCAACTGAAAGGCTTTTAATGTTGTGGAAATTGTAATTCCTGTAGATGGGCTGGGAAGATAATAAATTAGTTCAGTTACAATGATTTTGATGTTTGTAAGATCAACACTTTTATTAACTGTGAAACGACTTTTGTTGTTTATGTGATTGTATGTTCCTGCATGAATATATATTCGGGTAGTACCATCCGTAGAATGAGAGACAGGATGGTGGAGCACTTTAGGGCGCTTAAAAATGGAGACACATGATATCCGATAGCAGCACACACAGTACAAAATTCTGAATGTAAAAATCTGCATAAATTCAGTTACCATGGAATAGATCAGGTAAAAATGGACAGGAGAGGTGGTAACAGAACACTGCGATTAAGACGCAGCGAAGCAATGTGGATAATGAAATTAAAGGCAGTAGAACTGGGACTCAATTTGGAATCAGAATTACAATATTTCTTGGGTGACTAATGTGAATATCATTACAATATTCAAATTTCTGTATAACTGAACGTTACTGTTTGACCCTCTGTTTTTAGAATACTGAAGAGAATGTTACGATGTCTAATTAAGGAATATTTACTTGATTATTCATAGATGAAGTATCCATTAGATGACTGACCAGAATTAATGTAATGCATTTACTGTTCAAATTTACACGTGAGGAAATTGTTTGTGGCTCGATACCCAGCATCTTTACTATTTTGCAAGAATTACTTTAAGATTTTTCCTTTTGTGTTTTCTCTGATTCCTCAAACTTTCTTTTCTGATCTTTAGACTGTGGCTTAACAGCATGGAACACAAAGATGCAGGAACTTTATTTACTTAGGAGTCGTTATTGTAATTGATCCGATTAGCCTGGTGGGGCAGCCTCTGACTTTGGATACATTAGGTTATAGGTTCGAGCCCGCTTTCCATTTAATGGTCAGACTGGTTTAATTCTTTTTATTTGATGAATACTTACTAAGAGTGGGCGATAGAGTACATGCATGATTTTTACGCCTGTAACTTTGGATACATTAGGTTATAGATTGTAGGTTCGAGCCTGCTCTTCGTGTAGTGTCCAGAATTGGTTAACTTCCTTTAATTTGACGAAGATTTTCTAATAGTGGGTAATGGAGTACGTACATGATTATAATGCCTCTGAGTTTGACTATATTATGTTATAGGTTTGAGCCCGCTCTCCATTTAGTGATCGGAATGGGTGCATTATTTTTTTATTTGATGAATACTTACAAAAAGTGAGTGAAGGAGTATGTGCATGATCTTTTCACTGTTTGACGTTTTTGACCTTTTCTGTGTATTTTTAAATGCAATTGGATACAGTGGTTTCGGAACGAGTCAGATTCATGTGCATAGTTTCAAACTATTTTTGACTTGTCTAAGATGGCGCCCACGGTACGTATTTGTATTTAAACTGATCCAAAATGGCGCTCATGTAGTACGCGAACTTGGACACAGAGGGATTACTGTGTTGTACTCGGTGAGTGATGTTTGTTACTTAGCCTCCAGATAAGGATATTTCTGATGTATGGAATTGTTAATCGAGGCGAATCCTTTGTTTTGCAAGTCTGGTACTCGTGATTTGTGCGTTGTTTGTGACAAAAGGGGTTTACGGAAGAGACTCTTGCGACACAGGCTTTTCTTTGGGAATAACTTGGAGTGGTTATTAAGACACTCCTGGTTAATTATGTTTGATATTTACTGCACAAGTAATGACATAATGATGTTTACTACCAAGCCTGTATATGATGATAATAACGTATGGGAGAGTTAGTAAAGGCTAATCTCTTATATTACAGACCACATATTCGTGATTTTTGTAGTCTGACGTGACGGGAGGAGTGTTACAGATAAGTCTTTTTGTGGTTGATGATTATCTAGGGGAATTGAATGTATGACGTTACAACGCATGCTTTTACCACGCATGCCTTTACAATGCAGTTTTTACAACGCATGCCTTTATAACGCATAGTGCTTTGGGGCGCTGGATAGTGAATAGTTTAATTTACTATTCCAACTCCAGTCCCTGTGGATAGTAGGGAAGGTGTTGGATAGTACATTAAACCTATTCCCTATCCCAGAGCGCCCCCCAGCGCAATGAGTTGTAATGGTTTGCGTTGAAAAAGTTGCATCGTAATGGTAGTGCGTTGTAAAAGTTTCGTTGTAAAGGTTGTTTACCAGGGGGGAATTACTCGGAGTGATTACAAAGACACTCCTGGTGAGTAACACTTGACATTTACTTTATACGAAGTGACATATCTTATTTGATAGTTGGTAATGAAAATTTCTTTTGTAAATTACATATGAACAGGAGATTTTGGGAGTAGTTTTCACGGTTAATGAACTTTCGTGCTGGTGATTGGGTATACCTTAATCCCTGTCTCTAATATATGTGAGGTAAGCGATTATCAGAATATTCACTGATTATGTAGTTGCATGATAACAGATATACATGGGATCATTACATAATCTTTGTTTTACTTGACAGAACTGGGGAAAGCCCTTGGTCAATTGTATACACAAGATCATTCGGCAGGTTGTTGACAATACATTTATAGGTGAGCATGACGTTTCAAGTCGCAAGAGAATACAACTATATCGTGTTACATAGTGAATATATTGTTCGTCTTTTTACGTTACAGGTTACATCTGGAGGAATATTATCTTTTCACTTTACTGTCATTTCTGATATAGGAGGTTTTCGTAGTGATTACAGTAGCACGAGGAGTTTAGGTGAGCGGATTGCTTACATTAAACTGTGTGTTAGTATTGCGAATGGCTTGAGTGCCGGATAAGAGATGACTAATCTCGAGAAAGATATACCTGACACAATGTTAGCATATTCAGTACTATTATATAGTACTTACAGACTACTTATTATGAACAAAAAAGGTGTTATCCTTGAGGATGAATGTCTTATCATAAGAAAATTACTAGGTGTTATTTGAGGTCGTGTGTACTGACTATTTGAAAATATTTGTAACTTTTATTTTTTGTTACAGCTGACTTAGGAAGGATCATTTAATTTTTCTTGAGGACCGGTTGATGTGAAATTACATTTGAGGTGACCTAAACTTCTTTGTGTAATTTTGTACTTTCTATTTCTTGGTGGTATTGTGCACTACGGTTGAGCTTAACCCTTGGTGGCTTTTTTGTACTTGTTTTCTTTTCCTTTTTCGCCTCTTGTACAACAAGGGTGACATTTCTTTCTTTTCTTTGTTTCAACTACATGGAATAGATTTTAAGCTGTTGTTACAATTTGAAACAATTAATTTTTGACTTATATATCATTTCTTTTGGGTTGCAGCCCTGAGGAAGTCATTTGGCATATATTTATGTCTGACGAAACACGTGTTGGCTGCTGTTTGCAACTGATGAACATTGTGATTTGATATTTGGAACGATGTTGCTTTACAACTTATGATGTCTTTGATTTGAATTTATGGACAACAATGAAATAAAAACGCATAGGATGACACCAGGAATTCAGGAAAATCAGGATATAATATTCTTTTGGACTAATTACAGGAATGGTTGGACAAGTGAACTGTTGATGGACTAATGAACTGATGGAACGAGTGACGAATTGTTGCTATAAGGAATGAATTGATATATGATCGCAAAATGTTCTTGGATGTACCTTTCTATGTCATAATTACATTACTGACTAGTAATATTATTTAATGGTACTAGTATTAGAGTGCTCGGGGAGGAATCGTTTGATTTTGAATATCCACTCCTTGGATACTGTGGGGTTGTGGCAACCTACCTCTTTCCTTTCTCTTCTTTGGAGCACCACTGAATATTGCTTTTTCTGTACTTTACCTGGATTACAGTAGTGCACCCTACCAAAGCCTGGTTGCCAGGATTCTTTGATCTATTTTAGGAAAGATTAATTTCCCACGTGTATTTGTGTAGGTGCATTTCTAATTCTACGTTGGTTATACATGCATGACACTTCATTAATTCGAATTATTGTTATTGGAGTATGATTTCACAAGGGTAACCAAAATTTTGTTTCATCACCTTGCTCCATCACTATAACCCCCAAAAACTGTGTGATTTGTACTGAAATAAGGACATGCAGGCAGCTCGGTATTCCAGATCAGGTGGGATGAGGAAAAAGTCAGGGTTGGTTTGTGATTAAAAATCGGCCCGGGCACGCTAAAAAAAATGGCCCACATTTGCATATTGTCTTTTTGCAAAACACTGTTTTAGTAAAATTTTATAAAAAAGGGGACGGAGTTAAAAAAATGCATGGATTAGTTTACACTGGTGAAACACACCTGAAAACAAGTGAGGCCACTTTTGCTCAGGCCCCCTGCCCGGCTCAATATGCATATATTAATGGGCCAGACCAACAAGAGAAAGGGAGTGACACCTCTGCTTTTGATGAAAGGAAGGTGGTAATGGACGCCCATCTGCTTCCAGAAAGGCCACTCAGGCACCCACTGGGCCGCTGGCAGCATCCGAACACCGAAGAAACCGCCCAAATCACCTGTCTCTCCCCCCAGGCTGCTCAAAAAAGCAGCCCACAGCTGGAATTCGGATACCAGCCCCTCAGGCATTGCCTGAGTGCCCTAATTACCAATCTGACGCTGGAAAGTTCCTTCGTTTGTGATGTAAACGAAACCCCATCTAATGCATAAAAACTAGCCAATCTATACAACACAGTAAGTAAAGATCGAAAAAACACTGCATCACATAGACATACAACTTATCCGGTATTTGGATGACATAACAGATACAGTCTAACATTGAGCAGACGGGGTAAATTTGTTATTGTACACAGCTCATAGCTGTGTAGCACCTCCTTTTCATGGTATTAGACATCCTTGCTAGAGGTCAACATATCATGAACAGATAATACAGACACTTAAGTTAGCAAAACAAGATGTCTCACGTCATTGATGACGTTCAAGCCAATGTACATAATCTTGAGTAAGTCCATCCATAGACTTTCTTTTCTGTCAAAGATGTCCTTGATGTTTCCACCCGACTGTCAAATGTGATCACTTCGGGAACTTGTTAGTAGATGTAATTGTCCGTGTGTTTCATTGCCTCAAAGCGACGGACCAATGGTGCTCTATCAACTTTAAATCTAAACCTACTTCGATATTGGTTGATCCATTGTTTGTCAAGTTGTGTGGTTTGCCCCACATACATATTTCTAAAAGGTTTCTGATAATATATAGAGATTCTCAGTGATTGTGACACCTTTCCTATGTATTAAACCTGTTTTGCAATCCGGTAAAAGCTTTTCCAATTGCAAAATAGATTTAACAACTCATTCCGAATTGCAAATATGCGGGTTGTATTAAAAGGGGAGTCTCCTCCTCTTTGCGTTTTGTAATGAGATGTGTCAATGGTTTGCAACCTAATGGCAGTCCCAAACTACTAAAATGTTACTGGCTCCTCAAGTGAGGTGGTAACAGCTTCACAATTGGAAGCTTTCCCTGTGGTATTTAGATTGGGTGCCCTGAGGGAAGCTGGAAGTATTAAAATGCAGAGGATATCATTTTTAAAGCAGCACCATTTCCTTAGGGAAACAAGAAAAAAAACAATTTCAAATGCAAACACAGGGATAGTGTTCTGTTGCTTCTTGCAGATCACTGTCAATAATTTGGTAGCCAATCACAGGGTGACAATAATAGCGACCTGCCTCAGTCCGGTTTCAGAGCCAACCACAGCGCCAAAACCGTCCTCATCGCAGCCACTGACGACATCAGATCCCTGCTGGACAACGAGGAAACGGCGGCCCTCATCCTCCTGGACCTCTCCGCAAAGTTTGACACTGTCTGCCACCACACCCTAGTGCAGCGCCTCAGCAATGTCGGCATCCAAGAGAAGGCACTGGAATGGATCACCTCGTTCCTCACCGGAAGAACCCAGAGAGTCTGTCTTCCCCTGTTCAGATCAGAGGCCACCGAAGTCATCTGCGGCGTACCACAAGGATCATCACTCAGCCCCACCCTCTTCAACGTCTACACGAGCCCCCTCGCAGCCATCACACGCCAACACAACCTCAACATCATCTCCTACGCAGACAACACCCAGCTGATCCTCTCCCTCACCAACGACCCCGCCACCGCCAGAACCAACCTACAGGAAGGGATGAGAGACGTCGCCGTGTGGATGAAGAACAGCCGCCTGAAACTGAACTCAGACAAGACGGAAGTCCTCATCCTGGGATCTTCGCCCTCCACCTGGGACGACTCCTGGTGGCCCCCTGCCCTGGGTACCACTCCCAAGCCATCGGACCACGCACGCAACCTGGGCTTCATCCTGGACTCCTCCCTCTCGATGTCCAGACAAGTCAACGCCGTCTCATCATCATGCTTAGGCACCCTGCGCATGCTCCGGAAGATCTTCCGATGGATACCGACCGAAACCAGGAAGACGGTCACCCAGGCACTCGTCACCAGCCGACTGGACTACGGAAACACCCTCTACGCCGGTACCACAGCCAAACTTCAGAAAAGACTCCAACGCATCCAGAACGCCTCCGCACGACTCATCCTGGACATCCCCCAACACAGCCACATCTCCGGCCACCTGAGAGACCTGCACTGGCTCCCTGTCAGCAAGAGGATCTCTTTCCGACTCCTCACCCACGCACACAAGGCTCTCCAAGACCTGGTCCCCAAATACCTCAATGACCGACTGACCTTCTACACGCCCACCCGCCAGCTACGATCGACCAGCCTCGCCCTCGCCGCCGTTCCACGCATCCGCAGAACCACAGCCGGAGGAAGATCCTTCTCCTACCTGCTAGCCAAGACAAGGAACTCCCTCCCCACCCACCTCTGGCGAACCCAGGACCATCTCTCCTTCAGGAAGCAACTCAAGACCTGGCTTTTCGAGCAGTAACGGACCCCTCTGCCCCAGCGCCTTGAGACCCTCCCAGGTGAGTAGCGGGCTATATAAATGTAATGATTGATTGATTGATTGAGTATGTAATAGGTGGTTTAACCTGGTGCTCCCTGTGAGTAGATTCTGTGATGTGACCTATTAGCACATAGACTGCATTGCAAAATTGAAGAATCATCACAGAAAATCAATGTGTATTTTGTAACCAATTTTTGAGCTAGATGTACGAAAGTTAAGAATATTGTTTTTTAATTGTGATTACCTGCGAATCGCCATTAGTAAATCACTATTCCTTATGTATGAAACGGAGTTCCATTTTGCGATTCGGAGTGGGTCGCAAATAGACATATTAATGAGGATGAGGGAGAGGATGTGGTCTGACGGCTAGATTGCCGGCTTTGGAGCTGGGAAACCAAGGTTCTAGCCTCGGGGTCGTGTCCACATCCTGTGATTCTGGGAACATCCCTTTATCTCTCCGTGCCTACCAAAAAACATGAATGTGTCCTTGTGTAATGTAACTGGTGCTCATGTAAAGCGCTCCAATACCTTCGGGTCGAGTTTGCTTTATATAAATCTGGAAAAAAAATGCTTTGTACATCTACCCCTAAGTTAACTAACTGTTTGACTATCTGCCCTCAGATTCCCTCAGAACTCTCACTTCGGTGTGTAAAAGCTTTTGTTAATTGGGACAAACTGTGCTTTTCAGTAGCACCATAATGTTTATTTGCTGCAGTTCCAGAGTGAGAAAGAGCCTGCTATCACTTCAATGTGTATTCATCGTTGCCAGCTAGCAGATAGTCAGAAACACATAAACAATATAATGGTGCATCATAAAACTCGATAAGGGGAGTTGGCTTCAGAAGTAAAACAAAATCAGATCTCTACGATCACAATTTTTTTATCTGAGGGGTTTGTAAATGATTATATTCCAAAGCCTTGAAGGGAAATGAGCTGAGGTAACCCCGGGCTGTGTATTTACCGTCCAAATTACGTGGCTGTCAAAAGCAATTAAAGCAATATTGATCATTGCAGTTTGAACATAACATTGCTATAAAAGCTTCCATTTTAACATTACTCACAGCTTCATTGCGAAAGTTTACTACTTTGAAACCTCTGTGCTGTGGAGAAATACAGCCTGTATTTCCTAGCTGGCAAAGTTCCATGTCCTAGTAACAACGCGCAAAAACTGGGGGAAGTGTTTCCAACGTTCTCGGACTTCAGTCTATAAAACACACTGAGCAGCAGAAGGCAATGAATGTATGTATAAGCCCAGACCTTGATGAGTTGCACCGCCTGGCAATATCCAAAGGGAGTAACGTGGATCAGGGGCTGTGGTTAGGCAAGAGTTATTAAGGATTTGCCGCATTTGCCACATAATCCATCTTCTGCTGCGTAATCTGCTGCATTTTAGCAACAAAACATTTTTCAAGCTCAAATGGATAAAAAAATTTACTAAAAACGTGGCGCCATGATTGTATGCAGTGGAAGGCTCTTCACAAAGGTTAGCTGGTCATCTTTCAGGTGCTTATTTCTGTATTTGGTTGTTAAACTGGATGCTAATGAGGTGATATCTTTATAAAGACAGTATTACCATGTAAAAATGACAAAATAATGAAGTAATACAATAAAAAAAGGTATTGCATTATGCAGCATTATTTCCCATATAATGTAATCAGCTCTGTGGTATCTTTTGGTGCTCCTCTGCCGAAAACACGATTCCGCCCAGGAAGAGGCACAGAATCTGTCCTCCTCACCACTTGGGATGGCCTTAAAAACACAGTTTTCCGGAACGTGTTCCGGCACTACTTCTCTTGGACCTCTCAGCTGCCCTCAATATAGTGGAACATTACACTCTAATACTAAGACTCTATGAAGCCAGTTTAGAGGGTCTGATCTCGACTGGATCACATCTTACTTTAAAAACTGAAAAAATATCATCCATACTCCCCTTTCTCATCCAAACCGTACTTCACAAAAGCAGGGTCCCTCAAGTCTATATTATCTCACCCCTGCATTTCAACATCTACATGAAGGCATTACCAGCAATTATCAATGAATTTCAGCTCAAATGCTATAACTGCAACTGACACACAAATATTACGTAAACTGGAAAACCCTAAGGACATTGGAAACTTAAAATTCTGCAGTTGTCTCAGAGTCATTGATCGGTGGATGATATGGAGCCATCTCAAATCAAATGCTTCTAAAACTGAAATACTCACATGTGGTGATTATAAAAATTATGAACCACTCTGCACCTGATCTGACAATTTAGGACCACCTCCTAGAGTAGCTACGGAAGTAAGAAACCTTGGAATTACCATAGACTCCAAGTTATCAATGAATGCCCGAGTGGCCAAATTAGCAAGATCAAGCTTCATTACTATGAAAACTCTGTAATGCATCTTCCCCACCTGGGATTTCCAGACAAGGTCCCTGCTACTGTCTCTCTTGTACTATCTAAACTTGATTGCACCAATGTCCTCTACCACAGATCATCTTTATCAACTATGAAAGGACTACAGTGGATTCAGAACTCTGCTTCCAGACTACTCCTACATGTACCCTGCTTGAGGGGCCTACGTTGGTTCCTGGTTGCCAGAAGATCCAACTTCAAGCTGCTTTGTATCACCCACAAAGCACAACATGGAACAGGACCATTTTTCATCAAGAATAAAATCACCAAATACATTCAACAAAGAAACCTCTGCTTCAGATTTGCACCTCGACTCAAAAACCCACCATACAAGAAAAAAAACATAGATGGTACATCTTTCTCTGTTCAAGCTGTCAAACTATGAAATTCATTGCCCCCAAACATAAGATCAACGGATAGGTATCTCATCTTCAGAAGACTAATCAAGAGTTGGCTCATTCCTACATAACCACCATACTCAAACTCTAATGTACAGAAATATCCCAGTGTATCTAAACATTTATAATTTGATTAAAAGTATGCATCTAGATATGTGTATTTCTTTGTGCAAGTCTGTATGATAACTATGGTTTTTAAAATATATACATATTCTTAAGGCTTGCTGAACAAATGTGTATATTACTTATGGTTGAATATATATATATATATATATATATATATATATATATATATATATATATATATATATATATATATATATGTGTGTGTATATATATATATATATATATATATATATATATATATATATATATATATATATATATATATGTGTGTGTATATATATATATATATATATATATATATATATATATATATATATATATATATATATATCATTATCCACAATTTGCCCTGATGCAAAGATGCCACACGACAGATGAGTGCTTCATCAAAAGCTCTTTATTTCAGAACCGGCAGTTTACTTCATCGGTGAAAATCCCTAACGCGTTTCAAAGCCGGGAGGCTTCTTCTTCAGAGGGTGGCGCTGTGATGACTGACTGCTCGTCCAGACACCTGCAACGCATGCGTACATTAAACCCCAGTGGGCCTCACAGGTGAATTCAGTGAGTAATGGCTTTCAAGCATGCTGGTACTGGTAGTTTTATAAAAACGGCAAGATGTATTTCCAAGTGGATTCAGTCTTGGTTCAGTGTCAAATTAAAAACAAAGTGTTACCCAAGTGGGCTGCAGGAAAAAAACAGCTCCCTTTCACTTCGCTCATCTGCGCCGCCAGGTCACAATCTTCGAGATCTTTTGGCCCCAATTACTGTCCTTGGTGGGGCATCCTTTTCGGCCTGGCTGCCTCAGGGCACTTTTGTTTGGATATATATATATATATATATATATATATATATATATATATATATATATATATATATATATATATATATATATATATATATATATATATATATATATACATATATATATGTATGTATATATATATATATACACATATATCTATATATGTATGTATATATATATATATACATACATATATATATATATGTGTATATATATATATATATATATATATATATATATATATATATATATATATATATATTATTCTATGCTTAACATGTGTAGACGTCACTGCATAGTTTTCATACAAATGATTTGATTAGATGATTATGGGTCTCTGTTTAATTTATCTATCACAAAATGTAAATATTATAACTTTCTTATCTAGAGTCCTTCAGTATTGAAATATTCAGAAAATATTACATAAAAAAAGTAATAAAAATACACAAATACATTAGCCTCAAGTACAGCAACACTTGAAAGTCTGAGTTGATACTATACAACTTTTAAATCTCAATACATTATCTTCCTTATACATGTATTCCCTTTCTGTTTAGATATGTATCTATATATTTATTTCTTTACTCCTACTGTAGAAGAAAAAAGAAAAAAACATTGACTCTCTCCAATGCACTACTCTATGACACCCTATACCTCTCTCAATATATCCGCTACCTCCAATCTCTGACTCATCCCAAACCTCATTCTACTACTATAATCGCCAAAATAACCCTTTCCAGCCTCTTCCCTCATCTATCCCTCCTTGGCTCATACCAAACCTTATTTTACTACTATGATCTCCCAAACAACCCTTTCTAAATTCTTCCCTCGTGTATCTTTCCTTTGACTCATCCAGAAACCTCATTTTACTACTATGATTTCCCTAATTCCTTTCTAGAGACTCTTCTCTCCTCCAACTCTCTTTTAATTCATCCCAAACCTCATCCCAATCTTATTTCTTAGATCGCCCAAACAACACTTTATATACTTTTCCCTATTCTATCTGTCCATTATCCTATTCATTCCAACTAAAAGACATGCATGTCCACTGCTTAAATTAACTCATATTTCCCTATACAAATCCATCATTAATTCTTGTTGGGATCCGGGGAAGCATGCTACTCGCCAAAAAGCACTTTAATGCCTTGTAAGGGATGGTCAGTGCTAGATAAACACAATTACAATTACAATACTTTAGGTGGCCCTGAGTTTAATGCTAAAGGACCACATCAAATCTTTGTCTAGGTCATAAAACTCACAAACAAACTCATTTGTAAACCGAGCAAGTGATGCAGACTCTGGACCACCTTATCATTAGGTATATATGGTGTTCAATATGTAAAAACATTTAGCAATAGAATAAATAAAAAAGTGTTCCTGGACTTAAAGATTTATTTTCATAGGAGGTAGTCCAGTCCCACTTAATGCTCAAGCTTTCTACTGCTGCCTCGACTGTGTGATTCTTTCCCTTTAGTTGATCAACTTCTTATCTCAGTCCTATCGCTAAGTACTTCTCTATACTGGTACTCAGGCAGGATTACGAAAAGTTAACCTTCCACATTTATACAAGATAGCTTGATCTCGAGTTGTTCTAAGTCCTGAATGAGTAACTTTTTTAGTGCTGCTTTACTTTACATCCAGGTACTTTTATTATTGCATTTATAAGGGGAAACTGATCACAACTACAGAATTCAAAGAACAACCAGGACAAGGCAAGCTGCTTGTTTCCACACTACTTTTTATTTCAATGGAGGTTCCATAACACCTTAAGCACTGAATGCATTCCACTATGAGACCTTTCACTGGTTTCTAGAAGATTTGACATTCAATACTTACCAGCACTGCTATTTATTCAGCAACCTGCAAAATAGTACATAATCTCTGCTGTTTAGCAGGCTGCAGGCTAAATAGCAGAGATGGTCTACTATTTGACTGGCAGAATGATAAAGAGTGTGAAGGGATCTTTATTTAGCTGTACATAAATTAAAAAGGTACTCGAGGCAATGGTAGGGTGCTGGTCATCTTTTAATGAAGCAGAATTATGTGTGTAAAATTTGAAAGGAAGTTCATACACAAATGAATCGTAGTATGTTATAATGGAATGTACAATAGTATGAGATAAGATGCTTAGCAATAAAAAAAACTGTAAAATCAATTTTGAATAAATACATTTATGTTATTTTAATCTTAAAATACGAAATTTAGGAATGAAGCTTCTTTTTCAGGAGTTTGAGGATCAGGCACACAAACAATTTGTGCTGCAGCCTAGAAGTATTTGAATGAATATAGCTTTACAGCATGTTTAATCACTCATGAGAATATGTTGCTTTTTCACTGTTCATAATCCTTTTGACGATCAGTGGGGGTTGGGCGCTTTTTGGGCTTCTTATGGAAGACTTAGTGCTAGCTTTAGGCATCTTTTAAAAAAAGATTATGATTTCTTAGGATTTCAGACCTAGCAACACAGCAGAAGAAGATATGCAGGAGCAAACAGGGAATTCAGAGAGATAGGTGGACGGAGGGAGGACCTCCTACAGTAGGCAATCAGTGATTGAGGCATGGTTCTGTGGGTCGCTTGCGGAAGATAAATTGAGTGAGACACAATAATGGGGCTTTCCTGGAATGTGAAAGTGAAAGTAATTTACAGGAGTTCCATCAGCTGCCTGCTGAATAAACATACTATTCATCCAGCAGAGTGGGTTTCTGTCATAAATGTTATTGGTCACATGTCATGAGTAGCCCCATTCAACCACACTGATAGTTTAGTCATCTGCACAATGCATCTTGCAAGTGGTAGTTTTGATTTTTAATTAAACCTTTGGCGTTGCTGCTGTTGCTGCCTTCATCTGACACGGATTTTTGGCCCCTGTAATTTATTCCACGACTGGCGGAACCCGCTTCGCGGGTCCCGCTGCGCCCCAGAGGACAAGGGCAACTTGTGAGCCATCTGCGTGGGAGGACCAGGGCTGCGAGCAAGCGGGGCAGGACTTCCATTCCCAGAAGTCCCTGCGCACCGCGCCTCTGACCAGCTGGCCGCTCTCCCTGGCCATCACCGCGCCCCGCCTTTAATCCCTTAAAGGGCGGAATTAGACTACTCGACGTGGGAAACCTTTGGCGTTGCTGCTGTTGCTGCCTTCATCTGACACGGATTTTTGGCCCCTGTAATTTATTCCACGACTGGCGGAACCCGCTTCGCGGGTCCCGCTGCGCCCCAGAGGACAAGGGCAACTTGTGAGCCATCTGCGTGGGAGGACCAGGGCTGCGAGCAAGCGGGGCAGGACTTCCATTCCCAGAAGTCCCTGCGCACCGCGCCTCTGACCAGCTGGCCGCTCTCCCTGGCCATCACCGCGCCCCGCCTTTAATCCCTTAAAGGGCGGAATTAGACTACTCGACGTGGGAAACCTTTGGCGTTGCTGCTGTTGCTGCCTTCATCTGACACGGATTTTTGGCCCCTGTAATTTATTCCACGACTGGCGGAACCCGCTTCGCGGGTCCCGCTGCGCCCCAGAGGACAAGGGCAACTTGTGAGCCATCTGCGTGGGAGGACCAGGGCTGCGAGCAAGCGGGGCAGGACTTCCATTCCCAGAAGTCCCTGCGCACCGCGCCTCTGACCAGCTGGCCGCTCTCCCTGGCCATCACCGCGCCCCGCCTTTAATCCCTTAAAGGGCGGAATTAGACTACTCGACGTGGGAAACCTTTGGCGTTGCTGCTGTTGCTGCCTTCATCTGACACGGATTTTTGGCCCCTGTAATTTATTCCACGACTGGCGGAACCCGCTTCGCGGGTCCCGCTGCGCCCCAGAGGACAAGGGCAACTTGTGAGCCATCTGCGTGGGAGGACCAGGGCTGCGAGCAAGCGGGGCAGGACTTCCATTCCCAGAAGTCCCTGCGCACCGCGCCTCTGACCAGCTGGCCGCTCTCCCTGGCCATCACCGCGCCCCGCCTTTAATCCCTTAAAGGGCGGAATTAGACTACTCAACGTGGGAAACCTTTGGCGTTGCTGCTGTTGCTGCCTTCATCTGACACGGATTTTTGGCCCCTGTAATTTATTCCACGACTGGCGGAACCCGCTTCGCGGGTCCCGCTGCGCCCCAGAGGACAAGGGCAACTTGTGAGCCATCTGCGTGGGAGGACCAGGGCTGCGAGCAAGCGGGGCAGGACTTCCATTCCCAGAAGTCCCTGCGCACCGCGCCTCTGACCAGCTGGCCGCTCTCCCTGGCCATCACCGCGCCCCGCCTTTAATCCTATGGACCTCCTACATAAACGAAGGTAACTACCCGCTACGCGGGAGCGTGCGGGAGCGTCCCGGGAGAAGCCCGGGACAAGGGCGGGACCGTCTGTGGCCGTCCGGGGCCGGAGGAGGCCGGGCCGGGCCTCATTATTAATATTTCCCTCCTGACATTATTTTTATTGTTAACGTTTATAGTGTCGTTAAAGTCCCTTTAATTGGACAGTTAAACTTTGCGTTTTGTGTGGCTTTATCGCCAACTAAGGTTGGTCATATTCTTACCTGTTATACCCTGGAAAGACTAACAAAAATGACTTTAAGATCTGGTAAGGAGAGGCAGGTTCAGGTCTCCACCTCTAATGGTACCTTCACTGGTACAATTGACCAATTTTTTAAACGTTCAACAGCCATTTTAGAGAAGGAGATCGCTTTAGTTGAAAAACGCCTCTCGCTTGATATTATCACCGGCAAGCGTTCTTCACTAGGTAAAATAAGCGAGGCTGTCTCCCCTGTCCCACTCTCTACGCTGAATATGGATAGCAATGTAGATGTAATGTTAGCACCTGTTATTGAGACTCATAACGAGGAGATTACGAATACCAACCAGGAAAATGTTTTTAATACTGCACATGAGAACCTACCCAATAGTGGGACCATCTGTTTAGATCAGTCCGGGGATAATTCTGGTCTCTCAGATTCTCCAAAACTTAACATTAGCAATGATCCTATGGATTCTCCTTCTCTATTAGAACTGACACCGACCCAGAATCCTGGGAAACGTAAGAGGGTTGCCTCACCAGATTTGGAGGAACAAACAGAGGGGGTGGTTAATGCTCCAGTTTCGCCCCCACAGCTACCCAATATTAACGTTTCTAGCCAGCAAGGGGGGGGTGAGACTATGACTATGATTAGCATAACAGAAGAAATATTTTTGGCTAAAATTGAGTTGCTATTCAAATCTCTTCTTTTACCCCTCTTTGAAAGGACAAGGTTGTTAAATACAAAATTGGACACCTTAGACCTGTTAGTAAAGGAAAATATAGCGACTTCCGATAGAACTCTCTCCAGCTTAGCAAGAGCTGGTTTGTCCCCACCCGTCCTGTCCAATCCGAAGCCCACGGTTGTGACAAATAGTAATAAAGCGGGGGGTAATAACTCACAAGTGGGAGCCTCTAAACCAAAGGCCCCGCAAAAAACAGGACCCGCTCCTAAGAAAATAGCCTCTACAGAGAATCCTGCAAGGCCTAAGTCCATCAAAAACCAGCAGGCACAGAACAATCCAATACCAGCCAGGGACAAAAACACCACTCATCAGCCCATTGTTAAACCTATCCCAAAGAAACAGTGTGTGAACCTTCCACCGGAGTCAGTGCCATATACAATTGTTTTAACTGGCGTGGCTCCACTCGTAGATGGCAAGAGGGAAACACACAAGGATCTTTATAATAAGGTCACATTTTGGCTTAATAAAAATCGGCCACTCCCTCCTAATTTAAACCCTGAAATACTTAACGTTAGGAGGGTGGATTGGATAGGTTATGGTAAGAAAGATCTAGAGGGGGATTGTGTGGTGGTTAGCTTCAGAGAGCCCTGGGTTGCCGAATATATCGGCAGGGAACCAAGATTTGGCAGAGTTGGGGACGTACAAACTTTACTACTGCATTATTTCTATCCAGCTTTACATGCCAATAGATCTCACACTCCGTTCCAACATTCGAGAAGGGACAGGCACAGAGGGAGATTTCACTTTGACACCCCGCTCTACCCAATGTTCTATACTCACCTTGCAAACCGGTTTGCTCCCCTCTCCGGTCTGGAAGGTGTGGATTGACTTGATGTAGAACAACTGAATACAGGGAGTGCTAGCGCTGTGCTAACTTGCTCTCCAAATAATGTGTGTAATTTGGGGGCAGAGATAGTTTCCATACCTAGTACAAAACCTAAGAGGGTGGAAAAAAGGGAAACTTTCATGTCAGGTAACCCCAGGCAGAAAAACACTAAGGCGTTTGTCAACCCATCTGCCTTTATGGCAGAGAAAACATCATACACACTTGTAGTCTTGTCTTGGAACATAGCGGGATTGAAGGGGAAAATGTCAGAGGCCGCTTGGGGTTCCTATGTGGATTCACATGATGTAATCATCCTGCAGGAAAGTTGGTCAACAGAAGCTATCTATCGGGTTGGCTATCTTAACTACTATAAACCAGCCACCAAAGGACCGAAGGGCCGCCCGTCAGGGGGTTTAGTCATTTGGATCAGACAATCATTAGCCATTACCATCACTGAACTCCCTACTCTGAGTAATGATATCCTAGCATTGAAATTAACAGATAACAATAATCAGACCTCTTTTCTGTTTAATATATATGCCAGAGGTATGCCAGGTGGGAAGCCTGCGGGAGTGGTAGCTGAACTTGACTCCCTACTGAACGATATTAGCAGAGATAGCTGTGTCATGGTGGCAGGTGATTTCAACTGTTGCTTTGAACCATTTCCCAACCTTGATGATGGGGGATATGGGGAAATTGATCAGATCTGGAATATTCCCCCTTTGTCTGTCGCCCCTATCAAAAAAGTTACGGAGGCAGTTATGCAATGGTTGGGTCTCTGTCTTGAATGGGACCTACGTGCAGTAAATGGCAGGACTAAATCAGACCCAATGGGAAAAGTTACATTTGATAACTCCATAAACTCAAGTCGCATTGATTATTTTCTACTTAAGATAGATTTCTGGAAAATGTTGGTGGACATGGAAGTTGTTAATAGATCTGAAAGTGATCATAATCCCCTGGTGATAACATTATCAGTATCTGAGGGTCTCTGTATGAACCCTGTTACAAACATTGAAACTGCAGATGCTGGCCTCACAAATGACTGCAGAAGGGTAAAATGGGCTGGCCTCCAAGAGAACACTGCCACCATTAGCAAAATTGCCATGGAGGTCTCAGCGGCCACAAAACAGATGGCACACATTCTTGAGGCTGGTACTCCACTGGACCAAATTGGGACTATTCATGAGACTCTTTTTAATAAAATTAAGTCTTTTTTTATTAAAACTGTTAAGGGAGGAAGTAAAAAAGCCCAAGCACATCCTAGGCTGAAATGGTACGACAGGACCTGTGGTATTGCCCACAGCTCTCTGTTAAGTGCCATCAAATCCAAATCATGCGAGGATATAAGGATAGCTAGGGTGAACTACAAGAAGGCATTAAAAGAGGCAAAAAGCAAATGGGATGACCAGCGTTGGTTAGATTTATACCAGGCAAGTACCTCATCTAACCAACAAAGATTTTGGGAGGTTGTGAAATGGGGAATCTCGGGGGAATTACATACTCCGGTAAACCATGTTCCAGCAGAACAATGGGTCAAACATTATGAGGCGCAGTTCAGCCACACGGAACGGATCTCCCTTACCACTGTTAGGGAAGATGCCAGTGTGCAGTCTGAACTGTCCTCATCTGATCACGTTGTTTTTACCGAAACTGAAGCTATTTCTGCTCTCAAACTAGTGCAGAATGGCAAAGCCCCCGGAATGGATTGCATCCCCGCGGACCTCTTTAAATACGATCAAAAACACTGGGTCCCGTATATATTAATTTTAGCAAATGCCATAGCTAGGGGCACAAGGATACCAAATTCCTGGAAAGGGGCCGAAATTTTGCCAGTGCATAAGAAAGGGGACAAATCTGATGCGGGAAATTACCGCCCCATCAGCCTCATCGATGCCCTCCAAAAAGTAATAGCCAGAATGTTGTTGGGGAAAATTCATTCGTGGATGATAGAAGTAGATATTCTGTCTCCAATGCAGGCTGGGTTTAGGGCACATATTAGTACAGTTGATCAGATCTTAAGATTTGTCATGATCTACTGGAAAACTGTGTCACTGAGAGACGGGAAGATCTTCGCTGCATTTGTGGATCTCAAATCAGCATTTGATCTGGTCCCTAGAGGGAAGATGTGGGCTGCATTGAAAAGGATGGGGGTTCCTTCTGCACTTTTAGATTTCACCATTAAGATGCATGAGGGTAACTTTGCAAGAGTCAGATGGGGTTGTCAGGGCCAGGTTACTGAATCCTTCCCCGTGACCCGTGGTGTGAGGCAGGGTTGTGTCCTGGCCCCCACCCTATTTGTGCTCTTTATTAATCAGGTGGTAAAGTTCCTTTCAGATACCCCCACTGATGCTCCTTCACTGGGTGGGTCAAAATTCCCTCTTTTAATCTTTGCAGACGATACTCTCATATTGGCCAAAACACAGAAGGGTTTACAGGCTGCAATAAACAAATTTATGGATTTTTGTAACATGAATGATCTTGAGATTAACATTAATAAAACCAAATTTATGGTCTTGACCAAGAAAAAGCCTTTGAGGGGCAATATTTTAATGAATGGCTCCAGACTGGAACAGGTCAATGTAATGACTTATCTCGGTGTTACTTTGGATTTCAGGTTAAAATGGAAAGAGCAAATAGACGCACTTTGTTTGAAATTTGCCCGCTTGACTGGTTGCCTAGTAAAAGAGCAACGGCGCTCGCTGACTAAAAGAGTGCTGCCTGCGCTTAAAATCTACAGTGCTAAAATCAGTTCAGCGATATTGTATGGGGCAGATATTTGGGGTTGTGTGGACCTGGCTGTCCTGGATAGGATACAGAATAAATTTCTCCGCAACCTAGTTAGTCTCCCCCCATCAACACCAGTCCTTCCACTTTTGATGGACATGGGCATGCATACCATTAAACATCAGGCACAGTACAGGATGGTGGCTCTATGGAGACGCATATGGTCAACCCCGGAACTGGCCATGTTTGCCCGTGAACTTCAAGATGTGAGATTGCAACAGGGGGCTGGTAGTATACCATGGCTAAAGCAAATTAAGAACACTCTCATTGAAATGGGCCTACCTTTGCTATGGTCAGAACCGGGTTCCCATACCTTTCCTACTAAGGATGAATTTAAAACTCTTTTCTGGTCCATGGTAAAAACGGAACATGTTGCACTTTCTGAGAAAGTGAACCTGACAGGCCAGTTTCTGCTCCACAAAGTAATTCCTAATAAAGAAGTATACTGGGATGTTATCCTTAAAACATTAGATAGGAAACTATATCACCAGTTCCGTGTGGGCACGCTGCCAGTGAGGGCCTTTACCAGCGGCTGGCAGAGGCTTGAGTCAAGCCTCTGTCCTTGTTGTGCCGTTTGCGAAGAAACAGTAGGCCATTTCTTATTTGTCTGTACTGCCTATTGTAAACCTCGTAATAAGTGGTTGAAACCTGTATGTATTAGACTAAATACCCGAGTGAGCAGTGAAGCATTGCACATCTTGAAAATGAACACTTCCGAATGGCTAACCATAGGATTGGCGAAATTCCTCGGGTGGGCTTGGCTGATAAGATCTAGGTCAATTAGCTCATAAATCAAGATCTAAACAACCTGTATTCCACGTTTTCTGATTGTTTTATGGTCCATGAATTTGATAGTATTGATGACCTGCTAATTTTAAACATGTCTAAATGATTTTTACTAGTTCTTTGGACGTCTTTATACGTATGTTTAATTGAGATCTTAACTTCACTTGTTCTTTTTTTAATGATTTTGTCTTGTTCTTCATTTTCTCTGTTTTGGTTCTTATATGCATTTAAATATCTTTATTATTATTGATATGACTTTGTTGTATTAATTGTAGATAATGTATTTCTTTTTTTTGTATATATGTGTCTTTTATGATGAATAATCGAAATAAAGACGTTAAAAAAACTAAAAAAAAAAACTAATATGCTAACCTGCCAATCTTTTGCCCCCAGACAGATTTTGTGTCATTGGTGTCTTTCCCAATGTCAAAACCCTGTACAGACAGTTTAGAAATAAAGGAAGCAGAATATATCAGCTTGCTGTTTGTTAGCATTTTTCTTTGTAGGTATAGCTACAAGCCTATAATAATTAAAGTCTTGGTCTGATGTGTCAAAACCAGAAAAATAAGAAAGCTTTTGTGCAAATGTTCTTGAACTGCTTTTTAGTGGTGTTGGGCAGTGTTCTCATTGAGTATAATTATAAACCAGCACATGTAAGAAATGGTGACCATAATGTTGATAACGGAACAGGTCGCCAGAGTTGGATGTACCATCATACAACTCATCATTGGAAAATACAGCTGATTGCTCTAGATCTGCAAGCAAATTGTGCACAGTTTGATTGTCCCAATCATCAGAGAAAGCACTAGAGGTGGTGATATAATTTAAAGAAATTTTAAACAAATATGGAATTTGTAAAAGTTCAGTAGGACCATACACATCATACAATACCCTATGCCATACTATTCCTTCCAGAACTGGAACAGCTGTAATATTCGGGAAACATCCTAAACAACTAAGTATTAATAACGACTCGCCTTAACAACAAAGTCCGAACAACGATAAATCCTGATCAATGAAGTCCTGAACAACGAAGTCCTGAACCACAACTTTTACAGAACTGCAATGCAAAACTGTGCTCGGTATCTCTCCGCCCACATTCTCTGCATTGCACGTCACTTCCCCCCAACCCCCACTGCTGCTAACGCCTGACATTAAGCTCACCCCCCCGGACTGGTCATGTCACTCTTCTCCGCCCACACCCCTTTATTACACTTGAAAGCGGCAGTGAGGCAAACTGGCTGTCGGGCAACGAGATCTGAAAAGGGATGACATTTTGAACTCTCTGCCCCCTGGCACAATGTGTGGCATATTTCTCCTCTCCGCCTCACTCAAGGAATTGGACTTGTTGCCTCCTGTCTTGCAGACTACGAGCAGCGCAGGGATGCTCCCAGCCCACATGCAGTTTTGTAGCACGACCCCCACCCCCAACTTGACAGTTGACTGGAGATTTCAGTTGTAAGCAAACACCACTGGAGTGCGTCCTGTCTCCTCGAAGTACGAGACAGGACGCACTCCAGTGGTGTTTGCTTACAACTGAAATAAAGCTACTTCACCTTAAAAGCTGCACGTCTTTCCTCCGTTATTTCTTTAAAAAGACCTGCACTTTTCACAGGGTCTGAGGAACATGGGGAAGCAGCCAGCCATCATCCTGTCAGCATGGTAATTGATATCATTAAATCGATATTGTTGATGTTTCGTTTTTAAATACATTTTACTTTTTTAGCACAATATCATTTAAAAAAATATAGAATTTGGAGTTCGTCAGGTTAAAAAAATATGACTATTAATTAAAAGATACACAGAATAAATAATCAAAGAAATGGGTAATAAACAATTGAAAAATATTTGGTGGAAGTATTGTTATTACAATACTGCCATCTATTTGGCCAGTCATGAGGTGATTATTTTCGTGGTTTAGGAAGTCGTAAAAACAAGTAGTGGTTTGTTATAGCTCGTTGTAAAGCTTTTGTGGTTCAGGAAGTCGTGGTTTAGGCAATCGTTTTTTAGACAATCGTTTTTTAGACATATAACCGTAATAGTCACTGGATACAGGGCCCTTATTTAACGGTGCAATGATGCATGTGGTTTCAGAACCAAGTTCACAAGTTGTAATGCAGAGTGTCTTGGGAGATAGTGTCCATTCAGAAGTAGGACAAAGGCAGTTACCAAGCCAATCCAAATTACCAGGAAAAGTAATCCAATTGTAATCCAGAGATGTAACCAATGAGTAACAAAGTATGTATTTTTCAGCCAAAGATAGAGGGCATACACTCGTAGCTTAAAAGGGAGAGGTGTTGGTGGCAGCTCAGATTCACTTGAATCCAATGTGAAGTCGTCTTAATGCACGAAGTAGCCAGATACCGCCCAGTCTATTTTTAGCAACTCAGCAGGTTTTGTAGTACTGGGAGATGACTCGATCTTGGCGCCATCATGCATGACATTTGAGCACTTCACACATAAAAAAAGACTCAATCTGTGGCATATTCACGTAGACATCATCAATTTTTTTATTGAGATTTCTGTACTCGCTGACTTTACAGTTGTAGTTGTTTAACAGGAAGAAGTATTACTTCATTGTTCTTCATTGTTTCTCTTTGGTGAGGGAAATCTTCTGTAGTTGTTAAACCTTCCTGAACAGTAGTGAGAGGAGTGCTACCCAGGAGGCCATGTGGCCTATTGTTGCGAACCGGCCCCCATAGTGTGGTTTGATGACATCAATGGAGACAAACCTTTTGTCTCTGTGCCCGGCAAGGGGCGGAAGAAGTACAGTTCTGGTACCTTCCACAGCCAGGACTGGTACAGGCACTCTGTAAGATGGTATAACAATAGGGAGCTGTAGAGGGAATAAAATGAGCATGTCGCCCTCCTCTCAGTTTATGTCAAACACACACAAACACACTCCTAAGGGGATAGAAAGAGGGAGTAAATGGTCAAAAGACAAGAGTATATAAGAAGGTGGGGTATAAGCCCGTAGTGTCTCCAAAAGGGGATAGAAAGAGGGAGCATATGGTGAAAAGATAAGTGCATTCATCTACTTCCTTTATATCTAGAAAAATAATTTAGGATACGCCTATGAGAAGAGGAACTTACGGCTGAAGTTATTTTCTGACTATGAGTGGAGAGCTGGTACCACTGACTTGGGTTCCCACATGGTAAAAACCATTAATGAAATGCCCTATTATGATGTATGTGTGTTTTTAAAGTTGAGAGAGAAGATGTGTTATAGTAACCTGGCCATTGTGTTGCTTTGTCATTTGACAGTCATTTTTAGAACTTGCACCAGTGTCCAACATTAGCAACAAATGACCCTGTCCTGATGAAATTGCCTGAAAGATTGATTGGCAATGAAACATGTCAGCTGAGAAAGGAAGTGGTCTGCATTAATGCAGCCGGTTTTAAATTTCTGAATGAGCGCACAAGAAAATAATAAAATTGGTAAATTGTGCGTCTTATTTCAGTTTTATATTTCACTGGGTCTTGCCTGCGTGGTAGTTGCAAAGCACATAAGGTGTGTTTGGATTTTTTTTAGCATTGTTTTTTCGGACACTATGGGGTCGATTAGGATCGCGGACGGACTTGAGTCCGTCCGCGATCCCCGAGGAGGAGGGAACTCCCACAGAGGCTGCGGAGTTCCCTCCATTGCAATTAGGATGTGACCGCCAGGGTGGCGGTCACATCCTGTATATTTAACATTGTGGCGGGTGCAGCTTCAAGCTGCACCCGCCGCAATGTTAAAAAAGCATGCACCGCATTTGCGTGCACAAAGCGGCAGGCACCGCGCGGTGCCTGCTGCTTTGTGCACGCAAATGCAGGGGGGTACCAAAGGTACCCCCCCATGTGCACCCCTCACCCCCCCTTCACCCAGGGGGCCCACAACGGGCCCCCGAAGTGATTGTCCGTATGCTTTTCCACGGCGGAAAAGCCGCCGCGGAAAAGCATTACTTTTACACCATCCTAATATGGCTGGTGGTGTCTGATAGACACCACCAGCCATGTTAGTGCTTTTCCGCCGCGGTCGGAAGCCGACCGCGGCGGAAAAGCTGCGGACGGAATCCAAGACCCACCAGCCATCCTAATTTGGCGGTGGGTCTTTTGAGGCTCCGCAGAGGATTCTCCGCATCCTCCGGGCCGGCGGTGGCTTCCGCCGGCCCGGAGGATGCGGAGAATCCTCCATCCTAATCGGCCCCTATATACTTATCCAAGTAAAATGCTTACCGATGATGATAAAAGTGAGCATAGCTGGTGAGTACCAATCAGCAAGCTCGACTGGTGGTGAGCACAGGAGGTGCCATTTTGCTTTTTCACTATTTTTGTAATATAAACACATCTATAGGTGTGGTTTTTGGTAGATACACAATTTTTCCCATTTATAATATTAGATGGGTTATATGACTGTTTCTTGATAAAAACATTGTTTTACAAAATAAGGCAATTAAAGTGGAAGGACACTACATCGTAAGAAAGTGAGTGAGTGATAGGTGAAGAAAAATTGTAAAAAGTTCCACCTCCACATTTATTAATCTAAGAGCCCTGGTTGACAGCTCTGTAAGATGGCCCAAATTCTTTTTTGTCCACTATTTTTCTCTGACCAGATTCCCAATCTGTGGGACCCAGGCAGTTCTTGCCCGTATGACCTTCACTTCTCCAGGGGCAGTGGGTTTTACTTGGACGTTGTTTTTAGAGCTCCGGAATTCATTGAGTTCCTGTAAAACAGCCAAACATTCATAAGCAGTACAACTCCCCAGGGATTTTCTTGCCATGTTTTTGAGTGCCCTCTGGACCCCATATAGGTGACTGACCCAACTGCCACCCAAGCCTAATAACCTTGCTGTTAAAGACTGCTTTAAGTCACTCTCAATTACAGAATTTCCCTCAGGATAGTTGGGGAGGAGTACCGCAAGGCCACACCCAAACTTCCCATGGCTTCTTTGTAAGCCAGTGAGCTAAACACCGGGCTGCAGTTGGAATGTAGTATGCCAATTGCATATGTCCCGATGAAGACTCACAAATCCTTTATAATAGTTGAAATGTCAGCTGAGCGCTTCGGCCAAACCCACAGGAATCTGGAGCATTAATCAACTGCCCCCAGGATGTACTTGCAGGTCCAATCTGAGTGTAAGGGGCCATAGTGATCCAAATAGATAACTGCTAGAGGCTTGTCTGAGATCAATAGAGGTACGTTTGAGCTTTTCATTTGCTGGGAGATGCCCCATTTTAAGACAAAGCCCTTGGTCTGTTTGGTTAGACCAGGCCACCAATAGCACTGCTTCGGTAACAAGACTGTAGCAGTTACCCCTGCGTCTGCTAAATCCAGACCTTCATGTGCAGCTAGTATTAGTCCCAATCTGCGATCAGTGTTTAGTATTACTCTATACCCCACTCCTGTAATCTGAGCATATGAAATATTTTGTGCATCTAACTTGTAGGAGTGCCTGAGTGGAAAACCTTTCGTCAGGTGGGTGTTATTGTGGTCTGTATTGACAGCCACCAAGATGTCTTTGTCTAATCTTGTACTTGAACAAGTGATTCCAGCAGCGGCAGCAGTGCGGACTGTTGCCTTAGCGGCTTCATCAACCATGGAATTCCCTTCAATGTGAACGCCAACAGGCTGACGACTCAATGTGTGGGTAATATGAGCCTGTGGCACTGGCAAGCACTCTTTCAGCTTTGCCACCTATTCCCAAAGGAACTTGTGCTTGATTGTGCAATCCTTGGAATCTCAAAATCCATTTTGGCCCCAATAGTGACAATATGCATTATAGGACTGGACACAGTAGTATGATTCACACACTATAAGTGTGGGGAATTAGGGATCCGTACTGTGTAGAGTCAGTATCAGGGCTTTTAGTTCTGCCATCTGCACTGTACAGTCTCCTAGGGACTGAGTGTGTTTTTCATGACAGACCTTTCCGTCATGCATGCGCCTTTTTACTATTGCACATGCCGCAGAATATTGTTGTCATGTCCCTAAGTCAGGCTGAGCAGATCTATCGGTATAAATGACGTATTCATATTGATCTAGTGGCATTATTTCATTTGGCAGAGGATATTCTTGTTCGTACTGCAGGAATGCTTGTGTTTGTAATTTAGAATCAAATCTGTAGTCTACATCTGTTTCAGTGAGAGAGTTAGCCCATTGAAGCCATCATAGATGCAATGCTTTGGCAATTGGAACGTTTGCTTTAGTAACGGCCTCTAAGGTCAGTACAGGGCTAGCAACAATTATTCGCTTACCCCGAGCCAGTGCTCTCTCTCTCACTGCAGCAGTCTGTCCTGCTGTGAGAATTTTCTCAGTTAGTGCACAATGCATTTCAGTGTTTGTGTACAAATGTGATTTGTATGCAATAGGCACTGTATCACCTTTGTTGAAAGAGATATATGTGTACCCAGTCAGTCCAGTGACTATGTGGATCACTAGGTTAGCTGTGTTCACACATGTGCATAAATGTTTGGAAGCTATCATGTCAGCTTGTACAGAACGTAAAATGTTTGTATATTCATGTGTCTAATGGTTGATTGAAAAATCAGGTCTGATTAAGTTTAAGAACGGGTTTACTCGTTTTGCATAATCCAAAAGGTATGTTCTGCCAATATTCAGGAAACCTAAAATGGATTGTAGTCTTTTCAGAGTCATTGGAGGTTGGAGCAGTGCACATTTTCCCTAAAAGGGCTGCCAGGCTTTTGCCTTCACTTGACAACTCATATCCCAGAAACAAGACATTGAGGTGGGGAGTTTTTGATTTTTTTAAATTGGGTTTGTAACCAATATGAGCAAACCCAAGAATGATGTGGTTCACTCTAGCCAAGTGTTCCATGAACTCATTATCCATCGGATAGATATCATCTTTATAGGACAAAGCCTCCTCATCAACATTTTGAAGTAACTCTGTTACCCTGGCTGAGAACAGCCCAGGACAAAGTCATTGTGTAGGGGACAGGGGAAGAAATGAGAAGGACCAGTAGTTGGAGGGCAATAAAGATCAATAGGAAGACAAGGGCCAGGAGGTGGACTAATAGGATGACTAGGATCATCAAAGAGGACCATTACAAGAATAACCAGAACCAGGGTGTCAGGAACACTTAGTTATTTCCATTAATACCACACTTAGTGTATTTTTGAAGCCTTGAAACGTTTGGTGACATTAAAATTGTATTTGCTTGTTTCTTTGCAGTAATGCTTACAGCTTGTATGTAGCAATGCTTGTTAGTCAGATTCATGGTTCTCAATCATGAATATTCATAATGCATAGCACGTGGAGCATGTGCGCTAACAGAAAAAAGATTACACATGAATAATTGCCAGCGCATGCAAATGAGAACCTATAAAAGCCGCTTCGGCAATCAGAGAGACGCTTCGCTTCAACGTAGCAGCGTTCCAACTATAAGAGTTCCAGGACCTCGTCATCCGCGACCCTCCAGCTCTTCATATCCTCCCGCTCCCGCTTCTGGACCTCCTTACCTCTTCATGAAGCTGAAGTTGCGGAAAATTCTTCGTGTTCCGCGATCTGGTGAGCCTTCCGTCCTCCGGCTTCAGTCGGAACCTAAACTTCCAGTTTCTCTTGACGGAGCATTTTCTTGATCGGACCTGTCCGTCTTCCAACTGGTTCCCGCAATTCCTGTTTCCGGTTCGCCTGCAAAAGAAAGTAAGGCAATTTTAGCATTACAATAACAAGCCTTGGCTAAATCAACGAAAATTGGACATAACGAGTTATATTTAAGAACTTTGGTTTAAAAGTTAAGCGGACCTCGTGTGTGATATAAAAAAGAGGCATTTGTAAAAAAAACTGTTGAATACAGATAAGAAGGTTATTAACCATTATGGCAAAAAAAACGCCCCCCAAAGTCGCGGCCAACTCCAGCCACAAACGACCATGGCACAAACTCATCTCCGGAGACCTCATCAACCATCTTGGAGAATTCCACCTCCCCGATGAGAATAGGGATATCAATACAGTATATGCCGCCTTCCACGAATGGATAGTCACAGGGCTTGATGCCTTAATTCCGCCCAAATGGACTAAAACCCGCAGTTCCCCCTCTAACCCATGGTACAATGACTCACTCAAATCATTACGGAAAGAGTGCAAAAAAGCCGAACCCGAGTGGAGGAAAAACTACTTAGACATCAACAAAACCCTCTACCTATCTAAACTTCGCACCTACCACAAGGCGATTCGCACCACTCGAGCCTCCTTCTACGCAAAGGAAATCGAGCGCAGCTCCAATCCCACTAAAACCATCTTCAACTTAGTCCAAAATCTCCAGAAAACCCCCAATCCAGGCTCTTGCATCACCTCCTTGAAACAATGCGAGGACCTTGCCACCTTTTTTATTGAAAAGGTTAGGAAGATCTACGCGTCCTTTCCACAAGACGATGCTACGCCCACTAATACCCCCCATTCGGCGGCAGAGACATCAAAACTGCTAAGAATACCTGACATATCCATCGACGACCTTTCTAAACTATGCAGACAGGTCAAGTCTGGTTCTCCAGCAGACCCCATGCGACCGTCCAAATTCTTGGAATCACTTGACTTCTTCCTCCCCCCGCTTGCCAAAATACTCAATCTCTCCTTTTCCTCAGCGGTGGTCCCCACCTGCTGGAAATCTGCTTGGGTGTCACCCATCATCAAAAAACCCACATTGGACCCCAATAAACCCGAAAATTTCCGGCCTATTTCACTGCTCCCCTGGACGTCAAAACTGGCCGAGGCTCATGTCAACAAAATACTATCCCACCACATGCAACAAAACCATGTCCTGGACCCTTCCCAAAACGGCTTCAGACCAGGTCACAGCACTGAGTCGGCTCTGCTAACCACTACGGAGCACCTTCGAGGTATCCTAGACGCCGGTCAAAGTGCCGCGCTGATCCTGTTGGATCTCAGCGCGGCCTTTGACACGGTCTCACACAACATCTTGCTGAAACGACTTGAGGCCATTGGGATTGGCGAATTAGCACTTGATGGTTCCAGTCTTTCTTAAAAGACAGGTCCTTTCAAGTTTCAGCCCCACCCTACATCTCTCAACCCCATTCCATCGGACAAGGGGTCCCCCAGGGGTCGGCGCTTAGCCCATCCCTTTTTAATCTATACGTCCAGCCTCTCGCAGTGGTGGCAAAAGAGTGGGACCTTACGCTGGTGTCGTACGCTGACGACACACAGCTGGTCATCACACTCTCAGAAGGTCCATCACCTTCGGCAACCAAATTCAGAGATGGCCTCGCAGCAGTCGCACAGTGGATGACACTCAACTGCTTGCAGCTAAATGCCGGGAAAACGGAGGTCCTCCTCCTGGGAAAAAATCCCACCCTCTGGAACAATCATTGGTGGCCCTCTGTGCTTGGCCCCACCCCCGTGCCAAAAGATGTCGTCAAAAACCTAGGTGTCTGGCTCGACCCCTCACTTAACTTTCAGTCCCACACGAAAAAAGTGGCAGCCACATGTGTGGGTCTCATGAGGAGCCTCAACCCCATACTTGGATTCTTTGACTCCAAAACCCGCCAACTCATTATACAATCTATGATTCTTGCCCGGCTGGACTATGCCAATGTCTTACTCTTGGGGGCTAACAAAGCTGAACTTGCAAGACTGCAGCGTATCCAGAACTCGGCCGCCAGAGCAGTGGTTGGTCTCCCACGTAGGTGCTCTGCCAGAGCCACCATCCGCAATTTGCACTGGCTGCCAATTGAATCTCGGATCCATTTTAAAACCCTGACCATGGCATTTAAAATTCTCAACGCTGATTGTCCTGAACTCCTGCGCCAACTTTTGGTACCATACACTCCCCAGCGCAATTTGCGCTCACTGGGACAACACCTCGTGATGGTCCCCCGAACTAAGCTCTGTAGAAAGGGTGGACGTTCCTTCAAAGTCCTGGGGGCTAAGCTGTGGAACTCCCTTCCTCCACACATCCGTACCCAAACCAATCTGATCGCTTTCCGAAAACAACCCAAAACCCATCTCTTCTCTGTCATCTAATTCCTTTGTTGGTTCCCCCCTCCCCTCAGGTACTGGTTAGGTTAGCGCCGGGACGCTCCGTTGCTGGGGCAGCTGTTTGCGCTTTAACAAATAAATAACATAACATAACATAACATAATCACTGGACAATATTGATATTTGACAAGTACATCTCTAGAATATTTAGTAGCAGTGAATTTCTTTTTTTTTTTTAAATCTTTTTATTAAAGTTTTTTCACACTTTTACCATATTTTCCAGTACATATTACAGCACAAAGGTTCAAAAGTAAAGAAATCATACAAACACAAATACTTTTCAAACCATGAAAGCAGATTTTGATGGTGAGCATATCATTTTATAATCTCTTTCTCTCCAATCCGCTCTACTCTGACCTATTTTTCCAATGATCTATTGGTTGCCAGATCCTTCCCCCCAGTGCTCTTGCTCTTGGTCTTATAGATGATAACACACAACAAGTCAGAAAGGTCGACAGTTTCACTCATTTTCATATACAAAGAAACTCCACGGAAATGTTCATTTTTTTAATCAATGATGTTCTCCTTATTTGAAAATTTTTGAAATGGGCAATTTCCAGAGTGTTGATGAGAAATCAGCTGTTGTATAGGCAATCTAGCTCAATCACTTTTGTATTCATGTGACTTGAATTTTGTACCCTTATTTATTGATGGATTTTTTCTATATAAATTTGCATGGAAAGAAAGTATACAAGTTGTATGTTTTTGTTTTTTGATGGATACATATGTTTTGAATGAATATCATTGACTTAGTCAATTAGTTCCTTCGGAGTCACTATTTAGGGCTACATAAATATAAATTTACAAAAATCCTTTTGTAAAAGAATCCCATTTTGGCACATTAACTTTATTCGGATTTAGATTTACCCAATCCTCCAAGGGTTTATTGGGTTGCTCAATTTTGCTGTCAGTACCTTTCTTAAAGTGGCATTTTCAGACCTACAATTTAAAATCCGACTTCACCATAAGTTGGGATTTTTAATTGTGAGTCCAGAGACACCAAACTCCAAATCTCTCTCTACAGTGGTCTGAGGACCCGGTACGCTTCCTAGGGATCCAAGTACACACAGACGCAGACCTTGTTTTCCGCCAAAACTATGGCTGCGCTGTTACTAAACTTGATGACATTGCACGTTGGATACGCCTCCCCCTCTCCCTGCTACGTAGAATATCACTAATGAAAATGGTTTTCGTACCCCGCCTCCTTTGCCTTTTTATTAATATACCTATGGTCCTGCCAGCCCAGTTCTTCAAACATCTTCGCACATTGTTAATTAAACTGGCCTGGGCAAACAAACAGCCCTGCACAAGCTGGAAACTCGTGGTTTTGCCTTACTCGATGGACGGGTTGGGTTCACCAGACCTCGATCCATATTATCAGGCAGCCCAAGCTTCACATGCTTACTTTTGGCTACATCAGCAAAATCCCCCACCGCATTTGCACATAAAACGCATCACACAAGCTCCAGCCCATTTGGCGATTGCTCTACATCTCCTGCCAAGCAGAAATACCATCATTCTGGTCTCAATTAACACTACTGTGCATGCATGGCATAACTTTTTAAATAGACAAGCGGCAACTATACTATATTCACCTAAAACACCTATAGCCTGGTGCGAATGGTTACCGACACTAACCTCCCCAGAAATGATAGCGGCACTGCACGCTTTAGGGCTGGACAGGATAGGAGACCTTTTCAGCTACGGTAGGAGCAGGGAATGGACAGACCTGCAGGTGAGAGAACAGCGGCCCTCGCCTTCAATTACGTAAAATTACTACAGAGCCTCAAGTGGTCTAAGACAGATGCTAGGAGACGAGATGCTGGAACCCCCGGAAGTGCAGTCATTCTCTGCACTGATACAGGCAACATCCCCTAAACACCTAGTTGCAAGGCTGTACTCTCAGACACAGGAGCTGTATAGAGACTAACACAATAAAGCCAGACTGGAATGGCAGGCGGACCTGGAATTGACCATAGATTATGCCATGTGGCAGTACTGCTGCGTAGCAATTAAACGTATCCCACTCAATGGCCGTCATAGGCTCATACAGTTTAAAATGTTAGACCGCATTGATTAAACACCAACACGCCTTTATAAATACGGGCTATGTGAAATGCCAAACTGTGACCACTGCGGACCTCCTGAATCTGATTTTCTACACCTAGCATGGCTCTCCCCACCTGTAGCAAACTACTGGATGCAGATATTTGCAGAACTTCAAACAATAACACAGGTAGACATGAGCCCAAACCCGCTACTGGCTCTTCTAGGATATTCAAAACAAATACAGAAACCCCTACGGCACTTAGTGGACATTGCTCTACTGGTCGCCATACGAACATTGGCGATACATTGTTCGAGAGGCCCCCTCCCACATTGAAACAATGGGCTAGGAATATGCTGTATTGCAACACGCAAACAGAAGCATTTAGTGAACTTTTTCTCTCCCAGAAATCGCCCAAAGAATTTTTGGAGCCTATACACCACCTACATTGAGACTCGAACTTCAGAGCAATCAGTAACACCACCACCAGTGGAGGAGAATCCATTGCCACAACAGACATAAATACCTCGCCTGATTCCTGTATACATAAGCTGGGAAAAGTGATGTAACTGCTAAAGGAAGTAGAGATATTTGTAAGACGACCTTCTTGTACTACGGAAAATTGCATGTATTGTGAAGTCACGCATTGACTGAACTAATGTTTTTCTTTTTGTCACCAGTCGTCATGGTAGAGTATTAGTTACAGTTTGATCGGGAGGAACGTTTCTGATGATTATACCTTTTTTTGGTTATTGTTATTTCATTGTATGATGACTGTTCTTATTTGCTATGGTTTTTTTAAGACAACCCCAATGTTAACATATGGGAGAGATAGGCCTTGCAGTAGTAAAAAACACATTTAGCTGTTTTTCACTACCATGCCATGTAAAACTCAAGGGTACATGTCCTGCCTTTTTAAATCCCTGCATCCTACTCATAGGGCTGCTTAGGGCCTACCTTAGAGGTGATGTATATGTAATAAAATGGAAGATTTGGGCCTGGCAAGTAGGTTAACTTGCCAGGTAAAAATAGCAGTTTAAAACTGCACACACAGGCTCTTCAGTGGCAGGGCTCAGCCATGTTTGAAGGGCTACTTAGGTG
This sequence comes from Lissotriton vulgaris, assembly GCF_964263255.1. Lineage (NCBI taxonomy): Eukaryota > Metazoa > Chordata > Amphibia > Caudata > Salamandridae > Lissotriton > Lissotriton vulgaris. Next base: position 731,294,872 of record NC_141689.1, read on the forward strand.
GGTGGCACAATCAGTGCTCCTGACGTGAGTTTCTTGCTTGATGTACACTGGATTAAAACTAGCCTGGCAGGTGAGGCGTGATACCCCGAAATGGTCCCAGGAGGCTTGTTTCTGGTCCAGGATGGACCTGGCTTGGCAGTTCGGGCTGGACTGTTCCCATGAGGAGCAGGGTCAAGACTGATTTGCAGATGGTTGGGCCTAAACTGGGGTGGCATGCTGAGCAAAAGAACAATAGATTTAACCCATATCTCTTGACTGGGGATGAATGTTTGATTTTTTCTGCATTCCATCCTTCACATGTTTGTGCACTATTTTAGGCCCAATATTAGCATTTAATTTACAGGCCCTGGGCACATATAGTGCAATTTACAACGACCGTGTAAGTAAATTAAATATGTAAATCATGAATAAGCTAATGTTACCATGTTTAGAGTACAGAGCATATGCACTTTCGCACTGGTTAGCAGTGGTAAAGTGCCCAGCATCCTAAAACCAACAAAAATGAATTCAGCAAAAAGGGGATGAGAAAGGCAAAACCTTTGGGGCTAAGCCTGTAGAAAGGGCCATTTCCAACAGGGCCCCTTTACTGTCATGGGCACCAGTCCTACCCACACAAGTGAGATACCGTTTTTACCAGTAGACTTGGGTAATGCTGGGTGGTAAGAAAATTATGGCTTCCCACTGGTTTCAGAAGTTTTCCTCAGAGAAATGTGTGTTTTTAGTCAAAGTTTGAAGTTTACAAAGGCTTCTGGGTAAAATTACCTTGTGATAGCCACACAGGTCACACACATCCCTGGACTTCCTTGGTTGTCTAGTTTTCAGAAATGTGTGGGTTTGGTAATTTTCTCTGGATGGCAGCACAGAGAAGCCCCCAAATCCACAGCTACCCACATTAGAAAAACAAGGCTGCTTTCAGTGGAAACATTTGAAGTGTCTATGTTGCATTTTTTACATTTTCAAATCGTAAGTGCTAGTGCCACCCACAAAAATGAGTTCACTTTTTATGGCAAGACATGTGGGAACGCTGGGTGGTTGTGCAATTTGTAGATCGAAACAGATTTCCGAATTATTCATCATAAAATGTAAATAAAGGAGTGATCTTAGCCATTTAGGCAAGCATTCAAGTTATAGAGGGCATTGTGGGAAGGTGAGTGAGATCAATGTAAGTTATACCGCCCTGGACACCCGCAAGTGTTTGTTTGTCCCAAAAAGTTAGTGGTTGTTACACAATTAAAACCGCCACTTATACTGGTTGATTTTGGCAACTCATGAAATGCTATCTTCAAAGAACAAATACTAAACATAGTATCAGAGTATTAAAACTAAGGCTACTGAAGTTTAATGGGCAAGTCCCACAACATTCACGCACCACACACAATACTTTCATACCTCCAGCCACAGGACCAATCCAACACATCAATGCACTCACATCAACATACCACTGCCATTCAGGGGCCCATTGCATTCATATGCCACAGGATGCAATCCCCAATCAAACCACATCTCATGCAGTCATCAAACAACTTGCATACAAACACCACAGGAACACCTCTATAAACACATGCAGCCAGATATGTTAATGCTTGGTGCTTCAACAAACTTCACAAATTTAAAAAAGTTGACTACATTTTTATCATATCTGTCAAGTATACATCCTTGTCGACATTCTTAGCATTTTCAAACGTGTGCCTAGTAAACCTTTACTAGCAGCTCCCTTGAGAGCCACATGAGGCTCAGGAAGATGTGTCTTTCATGCACCTTTAGTGCACACTCGATGCCTAAGTTCTCTAGAAAGCACGTCCTAAACTACAACGAACATTCATTTTTGACACAGAAGGTAGGCAGTGAGAACATGGCATATCTCCTACCCACATTTATGTGAAGTGCTGGGACTGTAAAGCTCTTGTCCTAAAGCAACCTGGACAGTTGTACGGTTCCTACTAATTAAGTAAAACTGTGCATTTGGACAATATATCCATCACAATATAGGGACTGGCCCAATTTTCTGGCTAGCTCACAGTGCACCATCTGGAGCCCTAAACCTCCCAGAGTACTGTATGGTGTCTGCAGCCCCCAAACATGATCGCACTAACTACCTCCAGGAAATTGTGGAAAAAGATCTACCCTTCCAATGTTACCCCAGGCATGCCCAATGGGGGACACAAGAAATACACAAATTGTCATTTCAATAATTTATTGAAGCAATTGGAATCTTGTGTAAAATACATGAGCCACAATTATTAGAAATAAAGCATTGTTACCAACAATGCAAGAATGGTGAAGAAGATGAACAATTCAAACATTTGAATTATTGCATTGATTATATGAATATAAGACTATATATCATAGTGATACTCCTACCTAACATTAACTATAATATAGAGAGCATAGTATGAATGCGTTCTGCCAGAGTGCTTGGAGCAGCCTAACTCCCCATTTACCTGTGTGTGATGTATCAGGAAGCCAATCTGGTGTAGAACAGGCTGCCATCCTTTGAAGGACAATGATGGAAGTCAGCAGGGCTGACATTCAGTCTCGGGTGAGCATCCAGGCTAATCCATGGAAGTGCTCCTCTGGCGAGCTAAGCTCAGAAGCAGGTTATAAAATAAAAATTGGTTCCATTCCCACTATGTCTGAGGTCCATTGTTAGTGTCTGTTTTTCTTTCCGATTCAGAGCTGTCTCATAATGGACAATAAAATGCAAGGGCAGCATGCTCAATGTACTTTATCCTTGAATGGAATGTACAGTTTTGTTATCAAATAATTGCAAAGAAATATGCTTGCAAGCAGAACACTTTCTGAGTACATTATCACATGCATGCAAAGAATGGAAAAAGTCCCTCTAAAAATATGTCACGTTGAAACATGTAAAAATTGAAGTTTTTGTGCGCGGGCCCTGTTGAACTTTACTATACCCACTGCTTGGCCGGACAGAGACTAATACTTAAAGGCATATTTTAAATTAAATTTTAAATATATATGAGCCTAAAATCATAAAAATATATAATAATGCAGTTTAATAATGAAGAAAAATGAAAGCAAATTGCATTAAAAAGCCAATTATAAAACACACAATTTATAAATGCGTATAAAAGCAATTAAAAAAAAGAGAAATGCCAAATTAAAATTCAGAAGACTCCGGGTATGTTTTACATATTGAGAGAGTCGCTAGCAACCATGATGGATCTAGCTTTGGCAGACATTGTTTCCGTTGGGGCCCGGACCACAAATTTTAAAGAACAAACATGGTTGTATCCAACTCAATCAGCCTGTACTATAGCAGTAGAGGAGGAGCCAGGATCAATGAATCCAGGAGCTGAAACGTCGAAGGAAAGTCCATAGAATGCATTCTTTAGCAATGGCATTCGCATAGGACAACACTGAACATAAATCCTAAGGGGACACATAACTAGATTATATCCATAGATTGAACCGATTAAATTCCAAGGCTAATATCCAGAGCACACTCACGGCGGAACACAGGTTATACGCAAAGTACACATTCAAGTTGAAAGAGCAAAGACCAGTTGTTAATTAGTTCTTGAACCAAAGACTCGCCAAAAAACTGCATCATCGTTCATGACACAGCAGCATAGGTGGTAGTTCCATCACCATTTGCCGCGAGGTGGAACATCCATAGTGGATCAATAAAAATAAGACCAAATTTCCAACTAGCAGGAATAGTACCAGAGGTATGCCTCTAAACACACTAGAAACCAGGAAGTGTATAAAAGATTTAATCACACCAAAGACATATCTGCTAGCAAAGCCAGACTGAATTGTTTTGCAAAAGTGCACTACCCCGCAGTATTAGATGAATTAAATATATAGTGCCCAAGTTCTCCAAAATATTGAGGGGGGTTAGTGCATAGTAGCGATTATATTTCAGAGGAAGACCTTGCAACTTAAGGATCAAGCATCTCTCTAGCAGATGTGAAGGAAACCTCCTTCTAAAACAATAAGTCTTTCAATCTGCTCAACTCATCAAAGTTCAAGTAAAAAATTACTATTGAAGGTCAAACTGGCATATCTCTGACCATATGTGCAGGTGGAAACAACAAATAATTACAGCAGGTCACAACCCTGGAAACTGTCACCACACAGGGTACTCCTGGTTTCATCCCACAGCAACGTTGGTCATTCAGCATCAAATAACTTCCATTTGAAAGGAATCTGAATGCTGGGCGAATCAAGCAGCTGGTCCAGCTTTCAGATAACATGCTAAGTTGGCCATAGATGCATTACAAATGTCATGAAGCATGACCTCCTTGCAAATTAGAGAATGGCCAAACAAGGTTACACATTCATTTATGCTGGGAAATAATTCAGTTTTTCCATTCCTACATATGGAACTAAAAAGCAGGATACATTGCTCAGGTACAAATTTCTCCCCTAATGCCTCATATCTCCCTACTTGAAAATGTTTCAAATAAGATGTTAAATGAAATGTAGAAATTGGCAGTGAAATAAATCTGTGTATCAACCATTTGCAGATTGTGTTTTAGCTACTGTAAATAGGAATTTCTCTACACGCTCTATGTTTAACATTGTGTAAGTCGGGTCATTCTTCGCCATTATTTTTTGTGAATGTGCTAAATTATAAGCCGAAAATAAATCAGTCACATTTCGATATTTCTAAGGCATGTGACCAGATTCTAAAGTCTGCAACCTCCAGCTTAACTTCATAATTGATTTAAGCTGACTTTGCTCATGTTTTAAGAGGGACATGTCAATTTGTATGATTTCTATTGCTGAGGACACAATGTTATTCATAGAATACATTTTTGTTGATAATGTACTTGTGCCCTCATCAACAACAGTCAATGCATTTTCTGAATTAGCCCTGTCAACTTCTAGTATGAGATAAGCAGCTGGGAAACTTTTTAATATTCATTATATATGGAATGTGTTTATGATGTGGTGCTCTAGGACCTAACGAAAAATCCTGTAAATCCATGCAATCAGAAAGGAGAGACAACTGTTTTTCACCTCCTCTAAAGTGGAATGCTGTAACCACTGCTGGCATAACTTTCCCACACTGTATGAAGTGACAATTCCTGAGTGTCGTGTCTGCACGTGGGTCTGTTTAAAAAAAGTGTGTTACAATCATTAGTGTCTAATGACCACACTAGCTTATCATCTGGATCGGAATGTGAAGAACTATGTTCCATCCTGTATCATGTAGTTGAGCTGCTTTTCTGTGTAATGTGTAAACCTTTGCCAATTATCAAAACGTACAATTGAGGGACTGTTTTGTGTATTCATGTACTTTATTTTAGCCAAGCCTAGGCATGATGGTCGTTGTTCTGTTTAGTTAAAAAAATCATTTGCCTTTGTATTAGACACACTCTAAACAAAGCCTCATTGCCCTGATCTTGTCAAATTTGTGTTCACCAAATTGATTTTAAATCAATATTGTTTTTCCAAATGTCATACCCCTGTATGGACAACTGGGAAATAAAGGAAGCCATATAAATAAACATAGTTTTGGTTTGTCTATTTTTCTGTGCCGGAGAAGGGGAATGTTTAAAATAATAAACCACTGGATCTACAGGGTTGTTGGCAGAAAAATATGCAAACTTTTGAAGGTATGTTTTCAGTTACCCACTGGTGGTGTTGGGCAATGCTCCCACTGTGTATAGTTGAAAATTGAACATGGAGTACTAGCTCTATTGATGATAATAGAACTATTCATCATAATTATTTGTTTGACTATACATAACTTCACTTTCAAATATAGTATAATATTCACACCCTAAAAGCATGGACATTACAAAATTTACATCACAATCATCAGATAAGTTGCCAAGAGTTATTACATCACTTAATGAAATTTTAAAACCATAAGGGATCTATAAAGTCTCTATGGGACCAAAAATATCAACTGGAACCTTATCCCATACAAAGCCATCCAGGACTGGAAATGCAGAAATGTTTAGAAGGGACAGGTCTCTTTGCAGTTTATGCAATCAAGAATTTGGCTCCAATACCTAGGTTACAAGTTCAGCAGCAGAGCATTCTGGGAAAGAATGTTCATTTAGGAGCAAAAATAAAACTGTCACAAATCCAATCCAAACAAAAAGGAAAAGTAATGAAATGGCAATCCCAATATAAATCCAAGGTGGAAAAAAGTAAGTCTGTTTTAGCAAAAAAATAGATACTCTAATTCCATGTGTCTGACGAATCTAAGGAAAAGTCATCAACATTGGCAAAATAGCCAGCAGCAGTGTTTGCAATAATAGGGACCTCACTGTACAGTGTAGAAATGGTAGATACCTCCAAAGGTGGATCATAATAAACTTCTTTGCTATAAGTCATGATAGTCGAAGACTATGAATTCACACATGGTTTGTGTATGGTGTTGGTAGTTGTAACTGGAAGTAACAAGACGTGATGTCAGATATCCCGTTATGCAAATCATAACGTTTTTCAGCGGACTCCGGTTGTGGAGATCCACCCTGTGACTTTGTTTTTTCCTTTACTTTTTTATTTATCACAGTGTTTTTTCGAAGACTCTTCTGCCTGTTTCAAGTTATCTATATCAGAATTACCCTTAAGTTGTGATTTATTAGGCCTGGCTCCCAAATTATCTCGACCTATAGTATAGGTTTCAGCAAAAAAAATCTGCTACCGGAACCTGTACGTGGCATTGGCATACTGCCAAGACTGCTAGTTCCACTTTTATGTTACTTAAAATATTTCAGGCTACTATCGCATAGTTGCCAATGAGTTTCATCCCCAGACCCAGGGAACGGGCAGCCCCATATCCATTTTGAATTTGCTTTAGCACTTCAGGCAAAACAGCTATGGATGGTGTACTATGTGTGATGGTATATATTGTAGCCACAACTGTGCTCCAAGTGGCACATCAACCTACCCGGGTAACCATCCCTAAAGGTATGTGCATAGTGAGAATTCTATATATATCTTGTGGTTCCATATGAGGAAATTCTGCTTAAAGCTGGGTTTTTTGTGCAATCCAGAATGGAATCTCCTCCCATATGGTGGGATCTTTACCCATTATCACATTAATAGTAACTGGACTAATTGCAGGGATTGCTAAATGCGGCTGTGCAACTTGAACGGTCTCACTGGGTGTATTGCTATTGTTCCAGACCTGTGTAAAGAGGACAATGCTCTACTACTGTGAGTGCTCCTAATTGTGGATATGGTGTGCAGCCAGCTAAGACTGGCCATGTTGCCCCATCATTGCTCACGGGACCCAGTCTCACATTTACTAGTGGATTTAGTAGAGCGCCTTAGAAGCAACTTGTGTGATCCTGAAATTTTAATGATATTTCTAAATCTTCATAGGCTCTGTATTGGCCTGGTCTGACTGCTTCTGTATGTACATGTGTTGGTATGTGCTGCAGGAAAAGTGACCCATAAATAGGATACTTCTATTTTATACGATTTCTGTGCCTCTGCCACAAAGGTAAAATCTCTTTCACCAAGAGGGAGCCTTTGGTGTTGTACCATCTGTGTTACAACATGTCTACAATATAGTGGAATAACCACTGGTACTGCATTTGCCAGTTTAAGGAACAGAATTCAGGGAAGGGGAAAACTATAGTGGTATGATCCCTTTAAAGGTTAAAGCTTGAACAACCTAAAGGCAAAAAGCTTGAACAACCCTAAGCAAAAATAGGAGTTCCCTATTTCACTGAAGAAGAGTATTCCCTAATACCAGGGACATCACTGTATGTGGTGACCAGGGGCTTTGGGCACATGTAAGAATGACACAGGAGAAGCATTAAATAAGTACCTGACCTATGAGACTGGTGGTACCATGTCGTACGATTCCTACTAATTAACTAGGACTGTGCGTTTGGAAAACATATGCCTCAAAATATGGGGAATGAGTCCCCTCATATGATCAGAATATATGGGCCAAATTCTTGGCTAGCAGCTAATGCACCATCTGGAACCCTAAACCTGACAGGGTACTATATGGTGCCTGCAACCTCAGAACATAACTACTATAATTACCCCAAGGAAACAGATCTACTCTTTCCTTGTTACCCCAGGCACGCCGAAAGGAGATACATGAAATACTCAAATTGGCATTTCGATCATTTATTGAAGCATTCTTGTGTAAAATACATGAGGTGCAATTATTAGTAGGAGTAAACATAGCATTGTTGCCAGCATTACAGGAATGGTGATAAAGATTAATAATTTAACCATTATAATTATGTCAGTGATTATATGAATATATGAATATATATCATAATGATACTTCTACCTAACACTAACTATAATATAGAGAGCATAGTGTGAATGGGTTCTGCCAGAATGCTTGGAGAAGCCTAACTCCCCATTTACCTGTGTGTGATGTATCAGGATGCCAGTCTGATGTAGAACAGGCTGACGTCCTTTGCAGGACAATGATGGAAGTCAGCAAAGCTGGCAATCAGTCATGGGCGGACGTCCAGGATAATCCATAGAAGTGCCCCTCTGGCGGGCTAAGTTAAGAAGCAGCATATATAATAAAAACTGGGTCCATTCACACTGTGTCTGAGCTACGTTGTTTGTGTCATTGTTTGTCTTTCCAATTTAGAGCTGTCGCCTAATGGAAAACAAAATTCAAGGGCAGCGTGCTCAGTGTACTTTATCCTTGAACAGAATGTACAGTGCTGTTATAAAATGCTTATGAAGAAATGTGTACACAAGCTGAACCCTTTCTGAGTATGTTATCATATACGTGCAAAGCCTGTGAAAAGTCACTGTCTAAAATGATGTCAAGTTTAAATGTGAACTTTTAAAAATGGAAGCTTTTGTGCATGGGCCCTGGTGATCCTCCCTACAGAACATCTACTATGTTCTGACGGAGGATGAACATGGCAAGCTGAACACACATTTCACCCATATATGTAGTGCTGGGTGCAGAGTTCTCTGTAATTTTATGATTTGTTTTGTAAAGAACACTATCCCCCAAGAAGGTATCCTGCCTTTGACACAGGAGCAGTCAGGGGTTAGCCATGGACTCACTTTGTTGAAGAGCCAAGTCTTCAACTTTGTGTGGAATTCAATAATGTTACAGGTGGTGCAGATGTGTGGGCCAGGTCATTCCAGCCTTTCGGAGCATGGTAGGAGAAGTCACTACAGCCTGTTTTGGTGCTATGTATGAATGGTGTGATGTATATGAATTGCATCTGATTTGAAACAATAGGACACACCTAAACCCAGCACTCCTGAGAGGAGGCAAATGCACTGCTGTACCTTTAAATAACACATGTAAATCAGCACTCCCAAAAGACAAGGCAAGAAAACAAGATCCAGCACTCTCTTAAGACGAGGCAAGAAAACAAATTCAGGCGCATTTAAAGTGACACACACATATTTATTAATCCAATACTTTTAGAAGGAAGGCAAAATATTTTGGTTAATGCAGACTCCTAAATAGCAAGTAACTTAGGCACAAAACCAGAATGACATATGGCATATATACATGGAGCAGAGAAACATAGAGATTATATGCACAAATTAAGTCAAAGAAATACATCACCAATTGTTCCCTTGACATTCTTGACAAACTCGTTTGGAGGAGCCCTTTTCATCCCAGGCAGAATTCTCGATTGGGTACTCTCAAATGTTCCCTGCTGCAACATGTCTGCTCGGCAAGCGAGCTCCTGTGTGGGTGCCAAGATTTCCAGCCTTTAATACCTTTAGCCAACCTGAAGAGAAGGTTCTAGAAACCTTGCCCCTGTTTCCTCTGTCACGAAAAACTGAGCTGACAGTCCTGGTGTGTGTCAAGGTCAAGACAGAAGCTGGTCAAGCCCCTGTATTTTGAGTCCAAGACAGAGCTGCACATTCCACACATTTCTCTCCTAAGTGATATTCCTGTGAAAGCACACTTAGCCAAGCTTTTCCTACCTGTGTATGTCTCTTTCAAAGTCCAGACTGATCCTGTATATTCACTACCATCTTTTGTTGCTAACTACCTAAAGCTCAAGAAATCATGTCTTTTGTGCATTTTTAGCCCACTCACTGTGCTAAAATCCAACTTCATTCAGTTTGTAATGCAGGTTGAGGGTGTCTAAGACTGCCTTTCGAGGCCCATATTCCTTAAAGCGAGTGAGTTTGATCTAAGGCAAACATTCTGGGGAAGACTGTCTAGCCTCCTTAAAGAGTACTTCAAAAACTACTAACACATTTATTTTTGCCACTCCATGATAAAGTGGCTTATGTTCCGTCCACCATTATGTACGGTGTGGTGACTGTAATGCACTCTTCATATGGTAAACAGAACACCTACAATGTTCTGATGGCAGATAAAGGTATCAAGCAGGCCATTAGCAAGTCCATGAATTCCTAGAATAGAGTAAAATAATTTCTATGGCTACTTCCTTAGTGAAAAAGTGGCCCAAGGAAGGTATGTATCCATGAGCAGCCATTGAAAGTTTTATGCAACAGCAGCTCTACCTCAGTCAATTTTCCAGTACTTTATTTTTGTATGGTACAGCATAAAGCAAGAAGGAAACGTATGGATGTCTGAGATAGTCACTGGGGGCAGGAACAATGAGTGCCCTGCCTCTTTCCTTGCTAATATGAGACTCTGCAACAACAACATGGTCGAGTCTTTCATACTGCTGCAGGAATGAGATAGGCGAAGAGTCAATCCTGCAGCCTTGCCACATCCTCCAAAGCATATGAGCTGGAAGCTGCTGCTTCTGTAGCAGTAAGACTTTCAATGACAGTCAATGGAAAGTCAAGGAAAGACATGAGTCTCTTCGTGGCAGTCTGACGACAAGCAACATGTGTATGTTGCCATCTGGATCAGGTGCGTAAACAGCTTCCTATACCAAGTGTGAGCTTTCCTACTCTCATTTTATGGCTGAGTATCTGGTCATTATTATTCACTCTGCCCATGCACTTGTAATCAACGCTATAGGTGGGCTTGTGAACTATGGATAGATAGTAGTGAGGATGTACAGATCCTGCCTATAAGAGAACTTGACTGGGAGCAGTTCATTGGAATGCAGCACAGTGCTCTGGGGCTTTTGGAGCTTGTTACAAACAAGCTCTTGCAAGAATCATTTTTGATTACATTGATCTATGCTGCATATCACAGTGCCAGCTTCGTATAGCTCACTAAACAGCTCTACTCCTGTATAGAAGTTGTCCCTATAAAGGTAATACCCTTTATGACGGAGTGGCCAGACAAACACCCATAAAACTTTGCTGTGACTCCGAGCGTGGGATGGAAACCTACAGGGTTTAAAGCAGAGTCCTTCACTATAAACATTTTCAAGACGTTTACATAGCCAATAGAGCTCTCACACAGTATGTACAGTTTGAAGTCATAACAAGCTCTTTTGTTCAGTATGTACTGCCTGAACAGGAGACGCCCTTTGTACAGGATCCAGGGCTCATCAATGGCTATATTATTTCCAAGAGCATAAATCTCTGGATACCTGGCAGACAAATGTTCCACGAGAGGCCAAATTATGAAATAGCAAAAACCGATTACTACTCATGCGAGGAACAAAGATAGGTGTTACGCAAACCTTGCTATTAGAACAGAAAGACTGCAAGCTTGGCTTAAGCACTAAACTATTTTTGAGCATAAGGACTAGAAATGAAGTGGGAGTTCATTGGTGTGCCCTAGAATGTACCCCAAGAGTGCCTCTATGAATCCTCAGAAAATGTTCTGTATGAAAATTTTTTGATGTGCAATTTCCTCAGAACGGGGTAACTTGGGGCTGTACTAAATTTGGGGGCTGTTATGAGAGCAGTCTGTTGTGCTTGCCACAGCACATGCCTGCTCTCTGGGTTGGTCTACCCAGCTATTGTCACTTCTCTGCATAGGCTGTGCTTGTGAAGGGACATCTCGACTGCCATGACCATGTTCCTCAGGATCGCTGGAAGATGATTCATCAAATGGAACTTCACTGACTGAAAAATTACTTCCAGATTCTATTCCATTTTCGTCTCCCTTAAATGCTGTCTCAGTATCTGTTTAACAACAAGGGGTGGTGATGGACAGAGTCTCTGAATTAAGCAGAATACTCTCACCCAGTCAAAAGATCAGGGCTAGATCCAACACCGTTTTTTAGCTCACTGCACCATCCCAGCTCTGAACCTGGCTATATGCAAATTAGTCTGTTCCTGACCCAGTGCATGATGGGAACAGGACAAACCAAACTACCAAGCCAATTCTTACACTGGGAAGGAAACAAGCTTCCGGGGACCGGTTTCTGGCATTTCAGCCGTCGTCGGCCCGGCTTGCTTGAATCCTGATGGTGCAATGAGCAAGGGACTCACATCTGAGTATACCCTTCCATGCTTAGGGTGGACAAAATATTTAACAACAAGGGGTGGTGATGGACAGAGTCTCTGAATTAAGCAGAATACTCTCACCCAGTCAAAAGATCCGGGCTGGATCCAACACCGTTTTTTAGCTCACTGCACCATCCCAGCTCTGAACCTGGCTATATGCAAATTAGTCTGTTCCTGTCCCAGTGCATGATGGGAACAGGGCAAACCAAACTACCAAGCCAATTCTTACACTGGGAAGGAAACAAGCTTCCGAGGACCGGTTTCTGGCATTTCAGCCGTCGTCGGCCCGGCTTGCTTGAATCCTGATGGTGCAATGAGCAAGGGACTCACATCTGAGTATACCCTTCCACGCTTAGGGTGGACAAAATATTTAACAACAAGGGGTGGTGATGGACAGAGTCTCTGAATTAAGCAGAATACTCTCACCCAGTCAAAAGATCAGGGCTAGATCCAACACCGTTTTTTAGCTCACTGCACCATCCCAGCTCTGAACCTGGCTATATGCAAATTAGTCTGTTCCTGTCCCAGTGCATGATGGGAACAGGGCAAACCAAACTACCAAGCCAATTCTTACACTGGGAAGGAAACAAGCTTCCGGGGACCGGTTTCTGGCATTTCAGCCGTCGTCGGCCCGGCTTGCTTGAATCCTGATGGTGCAATGAGCAAGGGACTCACATCTGAGTATACCCTTCCACGCTTAGGGTGGACAAAATATTTAACAACAAGGGGTGGTGATGGACAGAGTCTCTGAATTAAGCAGAATACTCTCACCCAGTCAAAAGATCAGGGCTAGATCCAACACCGTTTTTAGCTCACTGCACCATCCCAGCTCTGAACCTGGCTATATGCAAATTAGTCTGTTCCTGTCCCAGTGCATGATGGGAACAGGGCAAACCAAACTACCAAGCCAATTCTTACACTGGGAAGGAAACAAGCTTCCGGGGACCGGTTTCTGGCATTTCAGCCGTCGTCGGCCCGACTTGCTTGAATCCTGATGGTGCAATGAGCAAGGGACTCACATCTGAGTATACCCTTCCACGCTTAGGGTGGACAAAATATTTAACAACAAGGGGTGGTGATGGACAGAGTCTCTGAATTAAGCAGAATACTCTCACCCAGTCAAAAATTTCAGGGCTAGATCCAACACCGTTTTTTAGCTCACTGCACCATCCCAGCTCGGAACCTGGCTATATGCAAATTAGTCTGTTCCTGTCCCAGTGCATGATGAGAACAGGGCAAACCAAACTACCAAGCCAATTCTTACACTGGGAAGGAAACAAGCTTCCGGGGACCGGTTTCTGGCATTTCAGCCGTCGTCGGCCCGGCTTGCTTGAATCCTGATGGTGCAATGAGCAAGGGACTCACATCTGAGTATACCCTTCCACAATCAGTTGGTGAGGAGGGGGTCTGTGTTTATGTGTAATAGTAAATAAATAAATAAACTCTGATCTTTTTTGCTCCAGAAGAGGGTTCTCCAAAGACACTAAAAAAAGGCAAATAAAAGACACCTTATTACTTCATGTTGCCACATACTCAACACAACCCTGCATCGAGAGAGCGTGTGGTGCTCCTGAACTCTGTGCGGGCTGCTGCTGGACTGTGTAAACTGCTCCCGGGACTGTGAGCCAACTTCTCGTGGCGCCCGCTCCGCGGGTGCCGCTCATGGAAGAACTTTGTGGCAGTGACCAAGATCCTTTACTGACCCTGCGGGACTGCGAGGACCAGCGGGCTGTGCGGATTCCAACTCGCCACAGCTGGTCCTCTTCCCGCCCCCACCTCACAGCGCGTTGAAAGGAGTGAGCCGATTTCCTACCTGTGGATTCCCTGCATCAAGAGAGTGTGTGGTGCTCCTGAACTCTGTGCGGGCTGCTGCTGGACTGTGTAAACTGCTCCCGGGACTGTGAGCCAACTTCTCGTGGCATCCGCTCCGCGGGTGCTGCTCGTGGAAGAACTTTGTGGCAGTGACCAAGATCCTTAACTGACCCTGCAGGACTGCGAGGACCAGCGGGTTGTGCGGATTCCAACTCGCCACAGCTGGTCCTCTTCCCGCCCCCACTTCTCTGACCTTTTTGAGACAACAGGGACGCGCGCATGCGGGACGTGCGCGGGTCGCAGCCCGGGGCGAAGGCCGGGCAAAGGGCGGGTCCTCTGAGGTCTTCAGAGGCCGGAAAAGCCCGGTCCGGGCCCCCCCTTTTTTCTGTGTGTGTTGGCAAATCCGACCGGTGTGTGAAAGCCGATTTAAGTTCCCCCGGCGATACATGTATAGCAAGCATTATCTTGCAGCTCATTGTTATTTATAAACCTCAGGTAAATCGGCTATTGTGACTATTTCATAAATATTTTGTGTTAGGTGGGCGAAATGACCTCTCCGGTCCAATCCAATCCTAATATGGTGGGCGGTAGTGAAAAACAGGCAACCTTGGATAAATATTTCAAAAAGACCTCAACGTGAAGGGAGAGAAATATTACATTAGCTGAACGACGGGCTGAAAGACGTTGTTCAATCAAACTAATAAAGAATAAGCGGTCCTCATTGGGCCCTTTACAACAGGCCCTGTCTCCACTACCCTCTACTGATTGTGAAAGTGTTGGTAATGAAGTTTCTCCCACTAATAGTAACGGTATCCCACTACTCTTACAAAACTCTCCCTCACCGATAGTTACAGCCAACGACCTCCTTATAGATCTTTTGTTTTCCCCAGAACTCATGACACAAGCGGCTGGGGGTTTGTTAGTATCACCACCTCCGGAGGTCAACACTGCCAACAGTGATATACAAGTCCCGTCAAATCCCAGGCACAAAGGACCTCCCTCTAAAAAAAGAAGGACAGGAGGAAGTAGACCCCGAATCTATAAATCAAATCATATAGATTGTACCAAATCAAAGAGTCCCGCTTCCCCTATACCAGTGCCACCTGTCCTGCCCTCCGAACTACCCCTCCCAATACTCGACCAATTAGGCACCATCTTAATGGGAAACATCGAAAAACTAATCAGATCGTTCATATTACCCCTGGTAGAGAGATTACAAAAAATAGGTCAACAACTGGGGAACCTGGAACAAGCATTAACCGACATTAACTAACGAAGGACTCCTGAGGCGGAAGCCGGGAGCGCCGAACTTTGCTTTTTAAACGAATAACACTCCTTTAGCTCTCCTAGCCTTTTAGCCCCGGATCCTGTTAGCTATAGCGCCAAGAAACCGCTGGTATACGTGCGCTCTAAAAGTAATTTTAAACTCAAACTCAAACTCAAACTCATTAAGGGAGGAATGAGAACTCCCGATCCTCCTCCCGTAGCACTGACTGCGAAGGAGGCTCCGTCAAATATTATAGACCTATCAGCTACTACATCTGTAAAGACCCCTACTTTGGAAGCTCAAAACCTAACACTAAGCAAAGTACCACTCACAACAGATAAAAACAGCGCTAGCGCAGGAGAACAAAAGGGTAAGCAAAACTCTCAAATTAGTGCTGATAAAGTCACCGTCCATGAAGCTCCTGTAAGGTCTACCATCCCTAAGAGGCCAAATGTAGAGCTGCCTCCAGAAGCACTACCATTAGTGGTGGTGCTTACTGGAGTCCCGCCCTTGGAGGAAGGTCTAGATGGCAAAAAGAACATTAATGAAAACTATAACCAATTAAAGAATAAGGTAATTATTTGGCTAAGGAAAAATCGATCACTTCCCCCACATGTTAACGGCAAAATCTTACATGTGAGGCGTCTCCCTTGGCTAGGTCCTAGCACAAAAAATATTACGGGGGACATTGTTATAATAAACTTTAGAGATCCTAGGGCAGTTACTCATATTCTTGATTGGTCTTCCCCAAATGGTACAAACGAAATCACAGCCCGAGACCTTATGTTTTTTTACCCCAAGAACCTGGTCTTTCCGACTAATACTAAGCATTTGACTAAATTTCAGGCAGATGAAATAAGACCTATATTTGACGAGGTAATTCCCCACAATAGACCATATTCTGATATATCTACAGAGCATTCCAGATTTCTACCGTATCAGCAGGCAGTTCCATCTAGGCCTTTTTACCTTATCAGGCAAATTGTCATCGATCCATCCCTCAGCATTTTGCTGACCCGGTCAGGACTCGTTGGGATCATTATTCCCTGCCATGGACTGGCTCTCACACATGGGAAGGGCGATATAACCACCCTCCGTCTGTGAGACCCTTTATGATTCCCACCCAGAACCGCTATGACACCCTGTCAGGCCTAGATGATAATGATTGACTACATATCACCCCAACTCTATTAAACAGTTACAACTCACATTTTCAGGGTGAGCCGATCACGGCGGTAAAATGCAATTTGAAGGAGGCCCATCGTAACGTGCCTACTGTTAAAATGGACCCCTTAAACAAAGTTCTGGATAACTGTGCCTTGACGGCTGAGCCCAACGGTAAAGTCCAGGTCCCCCCCATGCCATCTCAAGGGCAGACCGCGGTGACGGTCCCTCCCTCTGAAGATCTTAATGTTAACACTCTATGTAAAACTGATCCCCCATATAACATCAATGATGCCGGTTTTCATTCCGAAGGGCTCCATATCTTACAACATAACGCCCCTTCGTCGCCTCAAAAGCCAGCTGAACTCCAGATCACAAAGCGGCAAAACTCTACTAAGGTCTCAAAGCCGAGCACCCTGACCCTTTCAATTATATTCTGGAATGTCGCAGGTCTGCGGACTAAAATTGAGCAACCTAATTGGCTAGAAATAGTCAGAAATCATACTGTAGTATGCTGTCAGGAAACATGGTCTGAAACCGAAATCCAACTACAGGGTTACAGACTGTATTTCTCGAGTGCCTGTCCTTCTTCTTCAGGCAGACCAAAGGGTGGTTTATCAGTTTATGTAGCTAACACCCTTCTACTCAAGAAAATCACAGTAATAGCATCTGAAGAGAACTATCAAATAGTTAAATTGTCAGCGGATCGGGGACCCACGTACTTACTGATAAACTTTTATAACAATATGTCACCCCCAGAATTGGTGAAAACTGTTAATAAGATAACTGCCACCGTAGAGCAGCAGCGGGAACATAGTCTTTCTCACCCAATTAAGTTAATCTGGGGTGGTGATTTTAATACTCCCTTATGTAGTGAACACTCCAACTCTAAATGTGGTATTGAGGATGAGGAGGGGAGCCCTTTAACTCACTTTGCTCATTCAAATGTTGGGAATGCTTAAAATGAGAAACTTTTTACGTTAGGATTGGGTTTTGCCGATGAGTTGGTTGTACCACCTATCAATTTCTCACCTACTTTCCATGGCAGGGGATGCAGCACCATAATTGATTTCATTTTGACTTCAAACCACATGAGGGATGATCTGCAATCATTCTGTACAGGAGATGACGCGAGCAGCGATCACTTCCCAAACAGCGTGATTATCAGAGCACCGTTTGGATCCTCCCCAATTGATCATTTGGGCCTGCTGAATCAAAAAGCCCTAAACCAGAATAAAAGTAATGGGTACTCGGTAAAATGGGCAAATGTTGATCCAGACATTATCACACAAAAAGTTATTGTTAAATCTCTCCCTATGCTAGAAGTATGTTTAAATCCTTTTTCCACCGCTGAGGAAACTTTGAATAATTTCATTGACATAACTAAAGTGATCAGTAAGGAGCTCCTCCGTAAACAAAAACAGAATGCCCAACAAAAAAAAGGATGGTTTAACTCAGACTGTCGCAAAACCCTATCTGCCCTAAAATTAGCCCTTCATAAAACAAAGAGGGATCAAATAGAAATTAGCAGGTTGAGAAAACTCTATAACAAGGCGAAAAAAGATTGTAAAAAAGAGAGGAAAAAAGAGCTCTGGGAGAAGCTCCATGAGAGCTGTAATAGGAAAGACAGCTTACAGTTTTGGAAAGTGGTTAATTCCCGCTTCCTGAACATAGATAAAAATGGCCCCAGCGTGGAAGTAGCGATTCCCGCAGAGGAATGGGTTTCCCACTTTTCTCAGATCTTTGAGGGTGACAATCCACAATACTTTTTAAAACTCTTATCTATCGCCCTACCCCATCGAACTTTCCTTTAGTCACGAGGAAGTAATTAAGGCTTTGTCTTCCTCAAAATCTGGCAAAGCACCTGGGCCGGACGGTGTGCCACTGGACATCTATACGCACACCCAGGAGCTCTGGTCACCGGTACTAACCAGAGTAATCGAAGCCGCGTTAAAAGGAGGCCTTATAAAAACTTGGTCTACTTCCATCCTGCTCCCTATCTTTAAGAAGGGAGACCGAAATAATCCAACATGTTACAGGCCCATTTCCCTTCTGGATTCCCTTGGTAAAATGGCAGGTCGCTTGATCCTGGAGAGATTGCAGGTCTTGTCCAAAGACAATAACATCATGACAGACCTGCAATATGGTTTCCAGGAGGGTTTGGGTACGGTAGAGCAGGCTTTGAATCTCTCCCTTCTAATTGGAAAATATGTCCAGACGAAGAAAGGCAACCTCCACCTGGTATACATGGATTTGACCGCAGCCTTTGACTGTGTATCACACTCTAGGCTGTGGTCAATCCTGGCGGAAATGGGTGTGGACCCCCGTATAATATCTTTTTTACGTGAGCTGTACTCAGGTGCCTCGGCAAGGGTAAGATTTGGGGTAAATGGAGAGCTCACACATCCGTTTGGAGTAACTTAGGGAGTCAGACAAGGGTGTGTCCTGGCTCCTTTTCTATTTAACCTATATACAAATGGCCTTGAGAAGGCCATGTTAGAAGGGAGTCAGGACCTCCCAACAATCGCCCGTCGCCCGATTCCTGCGTTACTCTATGCGGATGACGCAGTAGTTATGGCCCGAACCCCAGTCCAACTCCAGATCCAATTAAATTCATACTGCAAATTCATGGCCTCGTTGGACCTAAAGGTCAACATAAAGAAAACATTAGTCATGCATTTTGGGAAAAAGAGATCTAAGCATAAATCGATTTGTATTGATAATGCAAATTTGGATTGTACCAAGACTTATCCCTATTTAGGTATACTTTTTTATAATACCTCCTCCTGGAAATCGGCCACTGATAGTAGATATCTCCTATTCTTAAGAGCCTCCTCCGCATTGATTGCCTTCTCCCGTAAAATAGGTAAGCCGCCCCCCAAAGAACTTCTGCAAATATACTACGCCAAATGCCATAGCGCAGCTATATATGGCGCTGGGGTGTGGGGCTATGTACCTGTGGCTAATTTACAAAGGGTTGAGAACATCTTCATCCGCTATTTTCTGGCCGTTCCCCAGTCCTCTCCAACCTATGCCTGTAACATGGAATTAGGCATGGACTACATTGATGACCACATAAAAATCCAGCCAATACTATTGTGGCATCGCATTTGGACGACGGAGCAGTGCCACCTAACCCGTACATTAATTGAAGACTGTCTGGTTTTAGATAATTGGTCGAATGTTCCATGGCTGTTATATGTACATAACTTCCTAAATTACCTGGGCCTCCCTAAATATTTCAAAGACCCGGCAGTCTTAAATACTATTACTAGAAAGGCCCTACGATTGCTGTGCATATCTCATCTGGGGGAAATCCGCTTGGCTCAAGAATCCCAAAAAGCAACAAACTGCCACATTTTAACTATCCAACGCTCCTTGGGCATCCAGCCGTATCTTACTTTCTGTCTGACTACTTATGAGAAGTATCTGTTGACTCGGTTTAGACTTAATTTGTTTTTCCGTTTGGTTATATTTCCAGGGAGACAGGACTGGTCAACCCCCATCATCCAGTGTCCCTGTGATGGTACCTCTGAACAGTCAAATATACATGTACTACTGTTCTGCAAATATTATGTTGTACCACGCAAACGATGGATTATTCCTATCCTATCGTCCCTTGGTTTGAGAAGATGTCATCCTGCCTTTATGGCATTACAATTCTTAGATACAGCATCAAATGTCAAATGTATAGCCATGTATTTAAAAACCTGTCTGAAAATCCGAGCCACTTTGGAGACTAACGGTAATTTTATAGAACAACTAGATCATTGTTGATCGACATGCTTGACTTTGTATTTTTAGCTGTTAGAATTATAGTATGAATGTAAGGCTTTATTGTACGTGTGTTCACACACTTTGTTTAATACTATTTTTATTGTGTAATTATGATGTATATGAAATTGTATATACTGATTGTCGCTTTTATTATTTTATATTTGCTCTAAAATCGAATAAAGCTTTCTACTACTACTACTACTCAACACAACAGCATACTTTTGTCATTGCTTGTGCAAAACTTTATGGTTGGGAGAGCTGCTGGATCATTGCCAGTATAAAAGTAATTTCCTGGAGCCAGAAATGTACTTTTGATCTCAAGAAGCACACATTCACATAGTAGCCCCTACAACGTTGTGCATTGGCGTGCTCCTTGGGAAAACTCACAGGGTCACTCGAATTGTGTGGTAGTATGCGGCAGGAGAGCACCAAGTTATGTGACAGGGTTGACTAAATTATGTGGCAAGAAAAGGCAAATTAAGCAGCATAATGCAGCACATTTGTTTTATAGTATTACCTCAATGTTTTGTGATTTGTAAACATGATAATATTGTCTGGCCAAAGATTTCGGCACAGTAGGTTTTTTTTACTTCTTTTTATTGTTTTCTTAAGTCAGGTGATCAAGAAACAAAACACTACATTTACATGTAGTATCCTGCAAAGGGGCCAAACTTGAAAAAGAGTAATTAGGATTCAAAGAACAAAGTAAAAGTAAAAAGAAACACACAGGGATACTACACCTACAACCAAAATAGCAATGGCACATTAAATTGCAGCTAACATAACATAACATAAAATAAGCCAAAACAACTCATGATTAAATTATACAGAATTGGTTATCAGATCCATGCAATGTCAGGAACAGCAGCTCACCACTCAACTGCCCTAGGGGGTGGGAGTGTAACCCATGCTCTAGCAATACAGCAATACAGAGCCTAGCTGAAAACATTATTATGGACAACATCCGTCTAAGGCCAATATCAAATTCCATTTTGTTACCCTACATAATATTTTTAGAGGAAAGTTGTACATCATATGCAAGACAAAGGGTTAAACGTTGGGTCACACGTGCCCAAACGTCTTGCAAATTAGGACAGGTGGCAAACACTTGCAAAATATCTGCTGCTTAACACCCACATTTGGGACACTTAGGGCCTGATTTAGGCCTCAGCAGACGGGTTACTGTGGCACAACAGTGACAGATATCCTGTCAGATGAAATATAAATCTCATTATATACTATGAGATTTATATATCGGCGAATAGAATATCGGTCACCATTGTGACGGAATAGGCCATCCACCGAGATCTAAACCAGGCCCTTGGTCTTCCCACCCCACACATAATGTCTTAAATTGTTGCAAATTTAGATTGATAGAGTGAACTGAGCCATTAATCGTCTCTACAGCATTGCTGAGGCAAGAATTTAATCCGAAAGCACCTTGCTCCATTTAGCCACGAGGGCCAGACTATCATCAACCCTGTGTTGACAGAGCCCTTCTTAAATCATACTGATGAATGATTTCCTAGGTGCATTATGCAAACAGGAAAGTAGGTCCCAAATCAGCTGTAAGCCTGCTTTCAGACATGAAAAAATCCCTTATCTGTAGGTATTTAAAAAAGAAATGGTGAGAGAGTTTGAAAGAGACCTGGAGCCGAGCAAATGTACAAAATCTATTAAGATCATAGGGTTGCCTCATAGTCTCTACCCCATAGGCTAGGGGCATTCCTTCATCCAACCAGAAAGAACCGGTTCCAACAACACACAATTTCTGGAAAAAATTCTGACAGTGAGCTGAACATAAGCTTACAATAATCTACATTTGATAGAAGATAGCGAGGGAACAAAAACTGGAGCTGTACTAGCCGAACTGCATGAAGATTAGGAAACAATAATTTAGGGTTAGGATCAGAAGTGATCCTACGGCAAACTTCCATCTTGGCCTCCTGAATCAAACTTCCACTAGCGAAAACCATATATATCCTCGAATAGTGTCTATAAGGGGAAGAGTAATAAGTGTAGCCCGGCTTAGTTGAAAAAATTGCCCTCCAAACATCGCTCAGCCCATAGAGTTGTGCTTATTCAGCTATAGATGGCCTTCTTTTCATCATGCGTGGAGAGGCAGAGTGATTTGTGGAATCAATACTATAATCCACTATGCTGTTAAAATCACCCACTATGAGTAACTTCCCAGACCAATACAACAATTCAAGGCAAAGCATATCCAGAGTCTCGGGCTCGTCTAGATTTGGCCGATAGACTGGGCAAAGCATATATTTCATGCCATATATTAACAACTGATTCAGAAAAGGGGGTGGTGATGAACAGAGTGTCTGAATTAAGCAGACCACTCTTACCCAGTCCAAAGATCAGGGCTTGATCCATCACCGTTATTTATCTCACTGCACCATCCCAGCTCAGAACCTGGCTATATGCAAATCAGTCTGTCCCTGGCCCAGTGCATCATGGGAACAGGGCAGACTAAACTACCAAGCCAATTCTTCACCAGAAAGGAGACAAGCTACCGGGGACCGGTTTCTGGCATTTCAGCCGTCTTCGGCCCGGCTTGCTTGAATCCTGATGGTGCAGTGAGAAAGGGACTCATGTCTGAGTATACCCTGCCACACCTATAGTGGCCAAAAACGATTCAGAAAAGGGGGTGGTGATGAACAGAGTGTCTGAATTAAGCAGACCACTCTTACCCAGTCCAAAGATCAGGGCTTGATCCATCACCGTTATTTATCTCACTGCACCATCCCAGCTCAGAACCTGGCTATATGCAAATCAGTCTGTCCCTGGCCCAGTGCATCATGGGAACAGGGCAGACTAAACTACCAAGCCAATTCTTCACCAGAAAGGAGACAAGCTACCGGGGACCGGTTTCTGGCATTTCAGCCGTCTTCGGCCCGGCTTGCTTGAATCCTGATGGTGCAGTGAGAAAGGGACTCATGTCTGAGTATACCCTGCCACACCTATAGTGGCAAAAAACGATTCAGAAAAGGGGTTGGTGATGAACAGAGTGTCTGAATTAAGCAGACCACTCTTACCCAGTCCAAAGATCAGGGCTTGATCCATCACCGTTATTTATCTCACTGCACCATCCCAGCTCAGAACCTGGCTATATGCAAATCAGTCTGTCGCTGGCCCAGTGCATCATGGGAACAGGGCAGACTAAACTACCAAGCCAATTCTTCACCAGAAAGGAGACAAGCTACCGGGGGCCGGTTTCTGGCATTTCAGCCGTCTTCGGCCCGGCTTGCTTGAATCCTGATGGTGCAGTGAGAAAGGGACTCATGTCTGAGTATACCCTGTCCACCCTAAGCGTGGAAGGGTATTCTCAGATGTGAGACCCTTGCTCATTGCACCATCAGGATTCAAGCAAACCGGGCCGAAGACGGCTGTAATGCCAGAAACCGGTCCCCGGGAGCTTGTTTCCTTCCCAGTGTAAGAATTGGCTTTTGTAGTTTGGTTTGCCCTGTTCCCATCATGCACTGGGACAGGAACAGACTAATTTGCATACAGCCAGGTTCTGAAACTGGGATGGTGCAGTGAGCTAAAAAACGGTGTTGGATCTAGCCCTGATCTCTTGACTGGGTGAGAGCTTTCTGCTTAATTCAGAGACTCTGTCCCTCACCACCCCTTGTAAATATTTTTGTCCACCCTAAGCGTGGAAGGGTATTCTCAGATGTGAGACCTTTGCTCATTGCACCATCAGGATTCAAGCAAACCGGGCCGAAGACGGCTGTAATGCCAGAAACCGGTCCCCGGGAGCTTGTTTCCTTCCCAGTGTAAGAATTGGCTTTTGTAGTTTGGTTTGCCCTGTTCCCATCATGCACTGGGACAGGAACAGACTAATTTGCATACAGCCAGGTTCTGAAACTGGGATGGTGCAGTGAGCTAAAAAACGGTGTTGGATCTAGCCCTGATCTCTTGACTGGGTGAGAGCTTACTGCTTAATTCAGAGACTCTGTCCCTCACCACCCCTTGTTGTAAATATTTTTGTCCACCCTAAGCGTGGAAGGGTATTCTCAGATGTGAGACCCTTGCTCATTGCACCATCAGGATTCAAGCAAACCGGGCCGAAGACGGCTGTAATGCCAGAAACCGGTCCCCGGGAGCTTGTTTCCTTCCCAGTGTAAGAATTGGCTTTTGTAGTTTGGTTTGCCCTGTTCCTATCATGCACTGGGACAGGAACAGACTAATTTGCATACAGCCAGGTTCTGAAACTGGGATGGTGCAGTGAGCTAAAAAACGGTGTTGGATCTAGCCCTGATCTCTTGACTGGGTGAGAGCTTTCTGCTTAATTCAGAGACTCTGTCCCTCACCACCCCTTGTTGTAAATATTTTTGTCCACCCTAAGCGTGGAAGGGTATTCTCAGATGTGAGACCCTTGCTCATTGCACCATCAGGATTCAAGCAAACCGGGCCGAATACGGCTGTAATGCCAGAAACCGGTCCCCGGGAGCTTGTTTCCTTCCCAGTGTAAGAATTGGCTTTTGTAGTTTGGTTTGCCCTGTTCCCATCATGCACTGGGACAGGAACAGACTAATTTGCATACAGCCAGGTTCTGAAACTGGGATGGTGCAGTGAGCTAAAAAACGGTGTTGGATCTAGCCCTGATCTCTTGACTGGGTGAGAGCTTTCTGCTTAATTCAGAGACTCTGTCCCTCACCACCCCTTGTTGTAAATATATATTAACAACTGAGCAGTTTCCCACCTCCTAATCGGGTCTGATGCAGTTTTCTATATTTTAAGCGCCTACTTCTTATCCACCAATATGGCTACTCCATGTATAGAAACTGCTTGTGATGTACGTACAACAATATTGTACCCAAGGTGTCTTAAGAGTAAGCAATATTTACGAGTAAGGTGATTCTCAGTTAGGGACAGTACATGTGGCTTATATATTTTAGCCTCTTACCTGACCAATTGACATTAACTAGACAAATTTAGGCCATAGACATTCCAGCACATCCATGCATTTTAAATGAGTCATTAGAAAAGCCCCCCTACAACAACTTAAAGTGAACCATCCCATGCTGAAAGCCCAAATTACAGTATCTGACAAAAAACGTCAAATCATAAGGTAGCCACTGATCATTCTGACTTATTTCCCCCTTCGCCACTCCAAATTCAACCTAAATCATCAGTAGAGCCCCACTGATTGGCCCCGCCCTTTTACCCCCCACACACTTCCTGTTTCTTGTGAAAGGAACCATACCCTACCCCTTGGCTGTCAAAGACCGAGAAAGCCCTGTGAGACTCCCCCCTCATTGCCCACCCGTTTCCCCCAACCACTACATACAACGCTACTATGTAAGAAAAAAGAAAAGAGATATGGGAATAGACAGAGAATACATTTCGATAATAGTATTACCTTCATGGCCTAAGTAGGCCCAACAAGCTCATAATACCGGCTAGACTCAGACAAATATTGCTTATATCCAACTTATATCCCAACTAGGACATAAGCAAACCTATCTACATATCTACAATGCAGTTCCTTGAAATTTCTGTAGAATAGAGATGGCCTCTTGCTCTTTATAGAAACAAACAAAACAAATTGCCAGTACTGTGCAATGATTTATGGAGTTTTTTGTTGAAGAGCTACTGATTGCTCTTTCAAAAAATGACCACTCTTTCAGTCAAACCAAGTTTATGAAAAAAAGTATTTTTGTTAATCTTTATTTAATCAAAGTTGCTCTTTTATTTTTGTATTTTAGCAGTATTTTGTTTTAACAGTATTTTTGTTTTCAACTATCTACAACAATGTACATAATACGGAGGAGGAACAGGGTTGTGAACACAGGAAGTAATAAATCAAGTGTATTAAACAACAATTAGACAATGAGCGTACAACATAGACACTAGACAACAATAAACACTAATTCATATCTAAGGGGGGTGGGGCGGTGGAAGTTGGTGGCGTTTTTTCTAACTGTTTGTCAAAGAAAAGCAAATTTATCTTTGTTCTATGTACAATTCAGCCTATTTACAGTCAAGTAGCAGTTGGGTCCAACCAAATGAGTGTTTACATTCACCAAAAAACGAACAATCAATTTTAAATCCAACTTAACACTTTCCAGATTGTAACAAACGTTTGGCCGCAATGCTGGCCAACCGGCCACAACAGTGGCGCCACCTAACAACAAACACCTCAATAGGTCGACGCGTTTCGAATCCTAATGCATTTAATAGGATTCTCTTCAGGACCACACAAAATCAATCTGTGGAATAAATAAATAAAACACTGTCAGTGGAAACAGAAGAGTGACTCTCAACTTTCACTCAGCATCCAAACGCACTCAGTATGTTACCTGTCAGTGTTATCACTGCGGCTTGAACGTGGCGATGAACTGAAAAAATCAAAACAATTCTTTTTCAGACATAATCTTTCAGATGATCTCGTGCTAAAAGCGAGATTAGAATCTGTGGTACTCACTGAAAGGTATTAACATCCAAGACCTCATGCGGGCATCCAAAGGGACTGGCAGTCCATTATTTGTATAGTTTTCTTCGGGGGGCTGGCCTCGAGACTCAATCTAGAGATAAAAGACACAAACAGCGGCTCTCAGTGTGCTGTTCAGGACTCCTCACTAAGTGCATCAAAGGAGAATAACACAACGGAAGGCGGCGTTGCCCAGGCGGGTTAAGGGAACCACTAGCTTCAACTAATGGCGGTATCTAGTTGTTCGTAATAGACACCGCTCTACATGCGTCAAAAGGTAATTACTTCACGGAATGCGACAATATCGAGCGAGTTGCAGGACCCGCTAACCTAAACTCTCGGCGGTGTCTGGTTACCTGAGGCTGTTCGTCTTCCTCCTCCAGGCTGGGTCGCGGTTGACTGGTAACGCGATGCTGGTTTAACCGGATCGTGTTGTTTTAAGTCAGGGATGTTTCCAGGTTCATGCTCAATGACTCATGGGAATTGTAGTTTGTACAGTATGAGTCATGGGAGTTGAAGTTTGGGAGTGATCCGCTGGTGCCGAGATTAGCGCTTCCGGGTTTCAATCAATGTATTAAGGAATAACAAGTAACCGGATTGGATGATCGGATGCCAGAGGATGCATATTTGATAAAAGGAGGTTTGACTACACGAGGCTGAAAGATGACAAATAATTGATTGTACACTCACAGACTATATAGTTCAGACATTTCATTCAAGCCTTGTGTGGTCGTATTAAATTTCAGAATCAGCATGGCTTCTCTTTGACGTAGTTTAGCCTCTACATCTCCGCCTCTTGGGTCATGGTCAATTTTGGATATTATAGTCCATTTCAGATCTTGTTCTCCATGTAGCTCAACGAGCCAATGTTGGACCAATGGGGCGGTCACCACTTTTTTCTTTATTCGAGACTTATGTTGGGACATCCTTTGTCAAGCTTCTTGTGTTGTTTTTCCTATATACAACTTGTCACAGGGGCATAAAATGCCATACACCACATTTTTTGATTTACAATTCGTAAATTGATCGTGCTTGCAGGATATCCCTGCATGTTGGAACAGGTTTCCTTCTATAGTGGACGCACAGCAAAGGCATGTGCCACATTTCCGGTGGCCAGTGATGGGTGGAAGATTCACATAGTCCCGTACTGTCAGTGTCTTTTGTTTCGGTATCGCTGCTCGGACGATGTAATTGGCGATACTCTTGTCTTTTTTGTATGCGAACAAGGGGCATTCTGTGAATTGGGTGTTCAGGTCTTTGAGTAGATGCCAGTTCTGGTGGATCAACTTTTTAAGGATATTGGATGATGGACAATATGTTGACACGCAGACCACGCGTTGTTGTTAATGTTTTTTTCTTCTCACAAGTAGTTCTTCTCGTGGCGTCCACCATGCTCGTTTGATTGCTTGTTTTAATAGTTTGGCTGGATAGCCACGGGCTAGGAGTTTCTCTTTTAGGATGTTGGCATGATCCATAAATTCGTCTTTGAAGGTACAGTTTCTGCGGATGCCAGAAACTGTCCTACTGGGAGATTTTGCTTAAGGCTCCTCGGATGGTTGCTTGAGAAATCTAATGCCTTGTTGCGATCCGTGTCTTTCTTGAATAAAGTAGTAACTAATTGTCCATTCGCACAATAGACCTCAACATCCAAAAAAGACATTCTGGTCCTAGAGGTTTGTAGTGTGAATTTAATATCAGTTGTCCTGTCATTGATCCAGACATGGAATTCGTTCAGCTGTTCAGATGTCCCTGACCATGTAAAAAAGATATCGTCTATGTATCTTACCCATCCCCCTATCCATTGGAGGAATGGGTGATTGTGGTAAACAAACATTTCCTCATATTGACTCATATAGAGGATCGCCAATTCCGGGGCAAAAGGACAGCCCATGGCGACCCCCTTGATCTCAAAATAGAAGTCTTCGCCGAATTTGAAATAGTTCTTTGTTAGGGCTAATTTGGCAAGTTGTAGTATAAATTCAGTTGGAATTTTTGAAGGATTATCCCGTTTGTTCAAGAAAATCTCTAGGACCTCTGATGCCTGATCTTGGGGGATTTGTGTGTAGAGTGAGACTATGTCCATGCTTACTAGCAGGTCTTGGTTCTCACTAAATGGTATTTGCTCCAATTTTTTTAAAAAATCCGTGGTATCCAAAAGAAAAGATCTGACCGTCAGTGTAAAAGGCTTCAAAAAGAAATCTATAAATTTTGAGACTGGTTCAAATAATGAATCGCATCCAGAGATTATGGGTCGTCCTGGGTTTTTTTTTTCGTTCTTATGTACCTTTGGGAGTACATAAAATAATGGAATCCGTGGATGTTTGTTGGATAGAAAGTTGAATTCGTTTTTGCCAAGAAAACCTTGTTCTAATCCATTATTTAGAATTTGACTTAATTCTTTCTGTAGTTCCAAAGTGGGGTCCTTATTGATTTTACGGTAACAGTTTGGATCCGACAATTGTTTAGTCGCTTCCAAGATGTATTCATCTGTTCCCCAAACTACTATCGACCCGCCTTTATCGGCTTGCTTCACTATGATGTTTTCGTTTTGTTTAATAGATTGCAAGGCCGATTTCTGTTCCTGAGACAAATTCGATTTAGTATATCCGTTTCTTTTCTTTTCTTGCGCAGCCAGGGCTGAGAGTATGGTTTTTTCAAAGTATGTTACCTCCTTGGGTACTTTATATGCTGGAGGGCAGAAGCTTGATTTCTTCTTAAAGCCAGTTGTTTCAATTTGGGGAGGATTCTCCTAGTCCGCAAAGAAGGTTATCAATCGGATTTTTCGGCAAAACTCTATAAATTCAAGCTTCAATCTGACAAAATCCGTGAACCTAGATGGTACAAAGGTGAGTCCCTTTTCCAGGACACTAATTTCAGATGGAGTTAACACAGTTTGTGAAAGATTGAATACTGAAGATTTTTGATATGGTACTAATTCTTGTAATTTTGCCTCCTTGTTGACATCTCCCATGGTTGGTTGAATCTTGTTTTTCCACGGGGCTTTTGTTGGTCCTGTCCTAAAAAAGGTTGCTGTTGTTGATTCTGATAGTTGGGCTGATAATTCGACTGATATTGTTGCTGATAATTCCTTTGGTATCCACCTCTTTGGTTATACTGCGGACGGGACGGTCCTTGTTCAGAGTCACTCCCTCCTGAAGATGAGGTGTCAGAAAACGTGAGGTATTTTGTACGAGATCTACCCTGGTTATCGTTGAGGAAGCGCCTTGCTTCAGGTCTCGAGTAAAATTCCTGTTTCAGATACGGATAAGCTTTTTCAAAAGTGAAATTACGTTTGTCTCTTTCGAAATTGTTGTCTTTCTGTTGAACAGTAAAATCTTTAAATTCAAGTATCTCCTTTTCGACTCTATCAAGTAGTGTCTTTGAGTCTTGAATTAGGGGGTTCGCTTTTATTTCAGACTCAAGTTTTTCGATTTCCTCAAGTTGAGATTTTGATAAGCGTTGAGTGGTTTCAATAGTCAAGACCATCAGGTCTCGGCTACATTTAGTCTCAATAAAACTAAAGCCTTTTTTGTACACGCTATCCTCAGTGAATATCACTGGTATGTTCTTAACTATCAGTCCAGATGGTATAGTACCTGACCTAAGATGTTGGAGTAGGTAGTGGCCATGCAGGTCTGTCCTTATTTGTTTTTTCTTCAGAAGGACCAATTTATCTGATTCATTATTGACTTGAGCTGCGTTACTGAGTGTGGCGGAGCCGAATGAAGGAGGGTCCCTCAGAAGTTTTTTAATGTGATCCTCACTATACGCAAATGTCTGTTCCTCTGACATAGTCCAAAAAGTGAAAAAGGTCTAGTAATTCTGCCTAGATAGATCTTTTTATAAAATTCATCCACTACCATTCATACCATCAACAGTGAAGTGAAAAATTATATAAATAAAGAAAAAAGTGAAATTAACAAAAAAATGAAAGGCAACCAATCTATGGTGATCTAGTAAACAACAGTGGCCACTCACCACAAACCACAGACTGTGGGGAAACTTAATTCAGGAGAAAGAGACTGTTTCAGGTCTCTCGTATCAACCTCGCGGGCCGGCGCCCGCTAAATCAGAGAAGTAGCAAAACGGGTCTGGCGTGTGGCACAGTAAGGCTGCGCCCAATCTAGAAACAAACAAAACAAATTGCCAGTACTGTGCAATGATTTATGGAGTTTTTTTGTTGAAGAGCTACTGATTGCTCTTTCAAAAAATGACCACTCTTTCAGTCAAACCAAGTTTATGAAAAAAGTATTTTTGTTAATCTTTATTTAATCAAAGTTGCTCTTTTACTTTTGTATTTTAGCAGTATTTTCTTTTAACAGTATTTTTGTTTTCAGCTATCTACAACAATGTACATAATACGGAGGAGGAACAGGGTTGTGAACACAGGAAGTAATAAATCAAGTGTATTAAACAACAATTAGACAATGAACGTACAACATAGACACTAGACAACAATAAACACTAATTCATATCTAAGGGGGGTGGGGCGGTGGAAGCTGAAAACAAAAATACTGTTAAAACAAAATACTGCTAAAATACAAAAATAAAAGAGCAACTTTGATTAAATAAAGTTTAACAAAAATATTTTTTTCATAAACTTGGTTTGACTGAAAGAGTGGTCATTTTTTGAAAGAGCAATCAGTAGCTCTTCAACAAAAAACTCCATAAATCATTGCACAGTACTGGCAATTTGTTTTGTTTGTTTCTAGATTGGGCGCAGCCTTACTGTGCCACACGCCAGACCCGTTTTGCTACTTCTCTTGCTCTTTATAACACATGACCATTTTTAGTGATCTTTAGCCTCACAGGTTCCTGTAAGCACATGGCTACCCAAAATCGGGCTTTCCAGCACTGTCAGTAAGTTGGAGTGAGGAAATTAAAAGATTTTAAAAACCTAAAATAGGCTAGCGGAATAGATAGGTATTCAACTTCTTTCTGAAACTCATTCAGGTGTCATCCATTCTTAGGCCAATAGGCAAGGAGTTATAGACCTTTGGGTGCAAGATATCTAAAAGACTAACCTCCACTCTTCGCTCTCTTAATTTTGCGTGCAACAAGAAGCTTTAAATGATTTGATCTAGGGTCCCTATTGGTACGATAAGGGGTAGCCAGTTGATGAAGAACCTGTGGACCTATGCTGTGCTTTGGTCGATGTATGATGCTAATGCATTAAATTGTACTGTTCCTCTTATGGGCAGCTAATGAAGAGTTTTTAGTACCGCACCTGCTGACTGTGTTTTCAGAATACCTAACAGTATTCTGGCGGCGGCAGCATTCTGAATGATTTTGAGGATTTTATCATTGACGTTGGGCAGCCTAGATAGAGTGAGCTGTCATAATCGAGGCGAGAAAGAATCAATCCTTGAATCACGGCTCTTCATTACTCAATCGGGAGCCATTTCAGAATCTTTCTCAGCGCTCTCAAGAGGCTGCAGCAACTGCCAGCCACCTTCTTTACGTGAGAGGCCATGGTTAGCTGTTTGTCTAGGATAATCCCTAGGCTCTTAACCTCCAATTTAGGGGAACAATGTTCTCCTAGAGTAGGGGGCCAGATAATCAGATTTCAAAGCATAGGTTTGAGACATAGGACCAAGACCACTGTTTTTTTCACTATTTAACTTCAGGCAACTAGCTGCGATCCAATCAGATACCTTCTATAGGCAGCTATTGAGTCTCATAGAAAGAAACTCAAGAGAACAGACCCTCACTAACCTGAAACCTGCATTTCTCCATGAATAAAGCAAGCCACCTTAAGGCATTCCCTGTAATGCCTACCTCTTCCAGCTGATTAATTAGCCTGGGGTAAGAGACCATATTAAATGAAGCACTCAAATCTAGGAGAATCAGTGCCACTGACCAAACCAGGTCTGTGATCATTTTAAGATCCACTGTGGCCCTTAAAACAGCAGTTTATGTGCTGCAACCCACGCAGAAATCTGTCTGAGTAGGGTGAAGAATGCTATTGGTTTCCAGGTACTCTGTAGTTTATCTATTTATAATTTTCTCTAAAATTTTACTAACTCCAGGAAGTAGAGAAATAGATCTGTAATTTCCTATCATTTTATGGTTTAAGTTATTTTCTTAAGTAGCGGACAGATGATGGTGTGTTTCCATTCTTCTGGAACATTTAAGTTAATCAAGGTCAAATTGTGCAACTCAGCCAGAGCTGAAAGCATCACATTACCCCCCTTCAATAGAATCTCTATTCAAGGGACTAGAATGAATGGAGATCAACATTTCATCAACTGCTACAGGCGAGGCAGGATGGGCCGTTAGAGAGATCGCTTGACTCAAAAACCAATTACCGATGTATATTAGAATTGGGTGAGGATGTGATAATTACTACTCTGGAATCGAGGAAGGTGATGGGCTGGATTTGTGAGGCCATTTCACAGTCACTGAGATCAGGGAATGCCTTCCCAAACAATTGTACAATAAACTGCAAGGGGTTATCACTCTCCTTTGCTTTCTGGTATTCAGAACACATGGAGATTGTTTCTCCTTTGTAGATTCTTCAAATCTTCGTATTTTTGTCTGGACAAAAGCCAACTGCAGGTCATGGATCCCAATAGATTTAGGTAGCCCCACGACATAAGCAAAAGGCAGCAAACTATGATGCCAAAGGTGGGGCTAAAAGAATACTGGGTAATCTCAAAGAGATACATAACAGCTTTAATATCTCATTTGTCGACTGCCTGCTCCATGGGTCAAACGGCGACAAGAGTGGACACCCAGTGTTGGTCTGATCCTTGACCTTACGCATCTAAAAGTATGCCCATTCTGGCCAAATCCTGCCAACCCACGATGTTGCTACCTTTGACAGCCACATATACTTTGGAGACCATCTCCCTACCAAGGCACAAAACCTTTGCCTTGAAGTAACCCAGCATG
Organism: Lissotriton vulgaris; assembly: GCF_964263255.1. Lineage (NCBI taxonomy): Eukaryota > Metazoa > Chordata > Amphibia > Caudata > Salamandridae > Lissotriton > Lissotriton vulgaris. The sequence goes on from NC_141689.1 coordinate 731,328,516, forward strand.
TTGATATCCGGAGTTTACAAGTAATATGCCTACAGTTTTGAAAGACACAGCTCTGAATAGCACATGCATGAAACAGCTGGGTTCTCGCATCAGGAGAGGTCCTAAAAGATATGACGATTACTTTTGTCACTAAAAGCTTCTCATTCTGTATAAAGTTTACATGGTTTCAATTTTATTTGGGTGTTTCAGATAAAACCAGGGAAATGCTGTTCAGATAAAAAGGGGAGAAATGTTGGAATGTATGTATTACATGATTAGTGCAATATGCTTGTGCCGAGCGGGCTCGCTCTGCACACCTTTCAACTTATATACATTTTTGTTGTTATTGTATACCACATTCAGTGCATGGGTGTTCTCATGGATTCCCATTAGAGCAGTTGCTCTGCTATGATCCAATTGAACAGGACCTGCTGCATTGTGGGCCAACTGATGTTACAATAACTTTCTTATGGAATCACTATAAGGCTTTGGAAAACTTTATTTCAGTGGGCCTGTTCACCATAATGGTAAACCCCAGCTCCCTCCTTAAAACACAGGTCCCTGGTGTGCGGAGCAGCCGTGATTTACAACCAGGAAACAGTTTCAGGAAGGCATCTGGAAAGGGGAGACTCATCCCTTTCCAACGAGGCCTCCTTGAGACCTGGGAGTCATCATGGCCATCAGAAACACCACCTGACTGTGGAGAGAGCACTCACCTTCTGGCTCCTCCACTTGTGATGGGTATCTGTGATAGCTTGTGGCACAGCGGAAAATGGGGTTTGGCTAATTAATTCAGAGTGTGTCATTTTTACACCACGTGCAGAATCCGTTTATAAGTCTCTTTTACATAAGACTGAATTTTGGCCCATATCAACATCAGTTCCTCTGACAGATCGGAGAGTTGACAGGGATTTGGCAAAAGATCTTGATGAATATTCCCCTTATGAGGACGTAGAATGAAGGGCATATTTTTCTAACCACACTATATACAATTATAATCTCATTATTTACAATAATTGATATTGACAGACTCAGTTTCTCTCTGTTATTTTGCTTTTATCTATTATTCTTTGTAAAACATATAAAATGGTCAAATACAGGCACAGCATCGAATTAGAATTGTCACACAAGAGAACACAAATCAGTAACTCACAACAACATCTCATTTAAGGAGCATGAGTTGAGTGGATAAGGTAAGGGACAAATAGCATTTTCTTAATATCAATACAATTATAGAATCTCCTGCGAACCTATTGAATCTACAGCATAACGTGCTGGTAGTTGGAAAGCTAACCCTCCAGCCGGAAGGGAAAGCTGGGGCAATCCTCATAAGGTATGAGGAGCAAAGATAAGGAGTCAGCTTACAGACAGCATCCGCTAAAGGATCTCATAGAAACAGCTCACACGAATGCCTCTCAGTCTCCCTCACCGTGTTCTTTTAACAAAGAATCTATCACTAATAGTTTTACCCTAAGATTAAAGTCTGTCCCTGCCTTTTGGTAACATAATGCAGAAAAGTCTCTCTCTCATTGGTCTAGGAGCATAGGGTTCAAGTCACACTACTTCCGTCACTCTTTTCTCTCAAAAGTTCCTTGTTTTAGATTTATGCTGTCATCATGGTCCTTCAGCAGAGGAAATAACATTTTTCTTCTTCCTCGACAGGCACACATTCGAACAAAGTTTGTAACTTTCTTAGCACAGTTATCCACAAAACTAATATTTTGTTTCAGGCATTAGGAAGTTCCGTTGATATTTAAAACAGGTGGCAGCATTTGAAAGAGTACAATAGTCATTTATAAAGAATAAAGCACACTTTTCCGCATTTCTACGTTTAAAGCAAATTAACCCTAAAGTCAGCAGTAGGCCTTCTTTGTAAAACATGCAGTTTTCTATAGGAGAAACAAACTAATTTTGGTTATCTGCTCACAATGAAAGCTCCATTTCATTTTTCATTTCAAACTTACGATCATATTAACCTAATACTTTAGTAATTATTAGTGCTCAAATAAATGATAAAAAGAACGCATTTCTCCTTTCCCATTTTGTCATGAAAAATATCATTTCTAACCTTTCTTTTGCTGCCTTATTTATGAAGAAATCATTTGTGGTCTACTTAAACCCATTGTCATTTTTCGGCACCTTCCTATTTTTCTTTTTCCAAAATAAAGTTAGCAATTAATTTCAAAATATTGTTAACACACAATGGGAGATTTAACCTGAGCAGGTTTATATACAGAAAACCCTGCTCCATGAGCTGTGACACCAGTGTGCCTCACGGTGTGTTGACCTCATAGATGGGGGGGGGGGGGGGGGAGTAGAGGCTGAAGCGGAAGCTATTCCGCTTTGCCCCCACCCTTAAAAAACAAAAAACTATAAACACACTGGGGTGGTTGTACAGTTGTTGGCCATTGGTTGCACAAAAATAGTTAAAAAGTGATTGCTGTATGTGGATGAACTAGACAGTAGTTATATAGAACATTTTACGGGCATTGCTTCGAGGCATTTAGGGCATTTCATTTAATAGCTGGGGATATTATACATATTGAACTCAGAAGAACTTATTTTAACCTTGGAACGATCAGAACTTCAGAAGACCCCACTGTTATGCAGTGCTTAATTTGAGCAGGTGCTTTCCGGTGCTCAGCACCGGCACCTAATCCTCTGCACCAGTGCTTGCAGCACCTGTTAAAGACACACTCATTTGGAAGGCATGTAATTTTCCACCACTGCTGCTATTTGAAATTCTGAACCTGGCGTTTGAGCAAATGTCGGCAGCAGACATGTTAACTTCATAAACAATCCTCAAAGATAAAAGAGCTTGCTTCAACACTCTACCAGAATGCTTTGTGCAGATGCACTTTTAAAAGCACTGTGAGTGTTTCTGTACTTCCCACAAAGACTTAACGTCAGAATAGAGGTGCTGTGATAAATCTGCAGTTTATGTATGTAGCTGGACCTCATGGAAATCTGGATAGGAGACTTTTTACAGGCTTGCAGATGGAGTGCCCGTCTGCACTGTGAATGTGGGTGTGAATCATTAAAACAGAGCTCTGCAGATGACTCAGAGTTGTTTTAGTAAAGCCTATTGTGGGCTAGGTTACAGATGCTGTGGTGTACTACATGGTTTGGCTCATAGTGATGTCACAGAATACTAAGGTGATTAGGGGTTCCTGGACAGGCAGCCAGTGTTACCAAGGTGAAGGCGGCTTTTACACCTTTTCCGGCTAGGGTAATTTATATTTATATTTTACTTGGAATAAACCCTCTCCTAACATAGCTACATGTCTGCGCATTACTGTAACCTAACATTATAAACATGGAGACAAGTTTCAGAGAACCTAGAAGTGTGCATGACCCAGATATACTTAGACTGAAATGGAAAGCAATATACGCTATCAGACTTAAAATATCATTATTCACCTAACCATTGGCATCCCACCTGGCAGCGCCGTGTAAAAGACAGCCGAACCTTTAGCTCTGCTCCTGAGGATAATGTGCTAGCTTCACTTTGTGATCACATCATTTAATAAGCCACATCTGTTAAAGAACAACATATTTCAGGTGTCAAGAGGTGTCAAGAGGTATGAATAATGTAAAGAAGTGACCGAAGACAATGGATCCAAGGTGTAGTGGAAGAAACATGTATTTAGCAAGATGTATGTCATCTCATACAAGCCCGGTCTTCTTCTGCCGGTAACTGCCTGCCCCTGCCCACCATATAAGAGCAAACCCCATGGTTGAAAAGATGCCGCTACACATGAGCAAAACCATTGCCCACAGCTCCCACGTGCCTAGATTATATGAAATAGACACGAATGCAACACAGCATGTCCCGCTCGTGTTTTCATAAAACAGTACCGCATGAGCGCAACAAGCATGATGCGCTCGCGTATAGAACACACCTTTCCCCGTTTCATTTCTTTTTGTTATGATAAAATCCTTTAATTTCGATAGAGTTTGACGTGACTTAACACTTCTAGAGGCAGTCTTGACTACCTTAGTCATACTCAAACCAGATGAAACATTCTTTACTGTGTTCTTGGCACATTCCTTTTCAGACACACCCAAAAACACATTGCTCCCTGGGTTGTCATGGTACAATCCATCACCCTTGACAAGTGACACCCTATTGAGATTCCAGACACCACCACCATCCGCACGTACGGCACTCCTGAACACTTCAATGAGGATCTGGCCAACTGGCAAACCCCTTCTCTACAAATGGCTCCTGTTATGATGAGATGCAGAGAAACCACAGGAGAACTGGAGATGTTAAAGTAAGTATTTACTTTACAGCACAACCTGGCATCTGACCACCTCCACGAGCCAGCAGCAACAGACCAACATTGAGTGCCGTCGACCTTCCATTCTTAAAAAGAACACAGAGGTAGGATAGCGTAAGATTACATCACAACACATCTTCCCCCTTTGCAAATAAACAAAACAAAAACAAGGAAAACAAACCCTTCCCAAAGAAAAGAAAAGAAAAGAAAAAGAACACCAACCTCCTATTGGAGGTAATTTATAACCTCCATTTGGTGGTAACTCACATTGTGACATAATCCTGCAGATGAGTGAGTCTAGTCTAGTTTAACACTAGACCCACCTTCATACTCCGGACTTTCTTTCAAACTGATTGAAAGAGGATCGGGTGAGATGCTTAGATCTCTAGAGCCATCACTTGAAGACCCACAATAATCAGCCATGAACATGGCTCCTGCACACCCTTCATCATCACCTTGCCTAGCATATGTCCCAACCCTTTTGATACAAGGCCACCCGACGCAAATTCCACCTTTCACCACCTTCAACAAAAACAAAATATCTGCCGATCTTGACAATATGGCAAGGTGCTTTAAATATGCTCAAACTGGATTTCACTACTCCTAATCTTAGTTTGACCCAATCACCAACTTTAAACTTGCTCACCTCCAGAGTGTACCCAATCCTTTAACCAGACAGGAACCAACCTAGAAGATGTCCCCTCATGACTTGAAAAGGACATATATGGGTGACACTATGAACGTTCGTGCGCTAAGTCCAAAACATCTCCTCAACCAGCCGCTTTGGAACTTGCCCAGTGGATAAAACAAGTTAAATAGTAGCTTTGACCAGTCTATTGGCCCTTTCCACCATTACATTACCCATGGGATTGTACAGAGAGGTACAAGAATGCTTAATGCCACACTTCTCCAAAAAACACCGCATTTCACCTGAGGTTAAGTGCGTACTATTATCAGTTAACAGATTGTGAGGCACACCTTCTTCTAAAAATATCTTCTCCAAAACTTCAATGGTGGATTTAGTTGTGACATCCCTCATTAACCTAACCAGCAGCCATCTAGAATGAACATCAATAATGACAGCAGCAAAGCGCATATCAGAAGACACTTGGATAGTGGGCCTATGAAAACTAAACATGTAGTACACCAGGGATTTTCCCGGATCAGCAATTTGACCCATGACAGTCTGGCTAGTCACCTTCAACCTTTTCTCGCTCTCTCCACCCAAACTCTTGTTTGACTCTCCTGATGGTCGTGCCTTGACCTAAATGCCCTTCATGAGCTAACTTAAAGATGTGAAATCTCAAACCACACGGAGGTACAAAGCGATCACCTCTCATAACAACATTAGAACCACTTACTGACAATTCATCAATAAGCTTCCAATAGGGTCTGGCTGCTATAGACTCCATATTTTCTCTGCGAGCTCCTTTTTTGATCATGGCAATAACTTCCTTTAATACCAAGTTGGCATGCATTTCGTTCCCCCACTGCAACCTCGAAAATGCACCAAAATTGCATTCAAGAAAATCACACACAAGAGCCACAGCTCACTAAGATTCAAGCTTCGTCACCACATCCTTGTCAACATCCTCCCAATCCAATGACATGCCTGACAAACAGTCTGCTTGCGAATGTTTCTAACCATGAATAAATTCAATATCATACAGGTATTCTTGTAATCCGGCTCCAAATCTGGCCAAACGTGCAGACCCTTTTCCAGCACCTCCAGCAGATAAAATCTTCATCAATGGTTTGTGGTCCATCCTCAAAACCAGTCTTGTACTCCACAAAGATACTCTACCATATTCTACACCCCAAGCCGCAGCAAAAGCTTCCTGTTCAATCACTGAATAGTTCCTTTCAGCTTGTGTGGGAGTCCTAGAATCAAAAGCTATTGTCCTTTCCACCCCATGTTGGTTTTGTGACAAAATGACACCAATGCCAGTGAGACTGGCATTAACCGTGAGAAAGGACTTACATGTGGTATGGAAAGGAGCTAAAATTCCTGCATTACATATTTCATCTTTAAAGCTAAGAAAAGATTTTTGTTGTATTTCCTCCCACATGTACTTATTTCCTTTGCGTAACAATCTCCTTAAGGGTTCAAAAGCATCAGCAAACCCTTTTACAAATTTGGAATAGTATTCTACGAGTCCTAAGAAAGATCTGAGTTGGTTTTTATCTTTGGGACATGGAGCATCTTTTATAGCCTCCAACAAATTCCGTGTGGGTGCTATTCCACCACCAGAAATGGTGTACCCCAAGTACTCAACTTGTTCAAACAAAAATGTACAATGGTCATTGTTAACTGTTAAACCCTTCTCTTCAAGTTTCCACAATACCTGCCTCAGGAATTATGTTGTTCAACAGTTTTGACAGAGACCAGAATTCCATTCTGAAAATGCACTACACCACCTATCGCCTCAAAAATACTACCCATCATTTTTTGAAATACACTCGCTGCCGACGCTAACCCGAACGGCAGGTGACTGAATTGGAATGTGCCCTCTTTGGTAATAAAGGCAGTGAGTGACTTAGACTCCTGGTGATAAGCACTTTGCCCCCAACAGATTGAAAAAGCTCATTGATGTTGGGCAGAGGAAACGTGTTAAGTGACAATGTCATGATTAAGAGACCTAAAGCCCATGCAAAACCTTAAATGCCCTTCTGGTTTCTGAGTTAAAACGACCGGAGAAATCCATGACGATGCCTCAACTGGTTCAATAACTCCTTCCTTGAATAAGTCCTGCAATAAATCCTTGAGGCCCTGTCTCACTGACAGCGACACTCTCCTAAGTTTATGCTGCACAGGACATGCATCAGGCTTACGAATTATCTTGTGAATGTAACCCTTCACACACCCCAATCTATCTTCAAATATCTTATGTGCATCTTGTAAAATGTGTTAAATTTGAATATGGTCATCAACAACCATAACTTGATTGGGGGACCTTGGATTTATAACAATATGAAGGTCGTATTGGTGCATCCAACCAAGAATGGGTGTACCTTCTTTAGCATTGTATATCTTTCCTTTAGTGCTCCTCATTCCAAAACATTTGACACCACACATATATCCTAAGATGTTGATGGATTGCTCTCGATACCCAATGAGATTGATATCTTTATCGAATAGTGAAACATCACTTCACAACATTTTGAAGAGAGCCTCAGGAATAATAGTGGACATGGATCCAGAATCAACCAGGAGACTAACTTCTTTTCCACACACATTGACTACAGCTGTAGGTCTTGTCAATCGTCTTGTTTCTTTACCAACTTCCACAATATTGCTATCATGAGTTTCTTCAAATACTAGCACCTTATATAAAAAAAATGTTAACATCATTTTTTATAACCTCAGTGCCGTGGTGCACTACATTGACTTTAAGCTCATACTTCTCAGTATTATCAATCTGTCTACACATACATGCATAATGCCCCTTACTTTCTACACACTTGGTCTTTAACAAAGCATTTTTTCGAGTCAGCACTGTGATACTGACTACCACAACGCAAGCATTCTAATCATTTGGATTTGGGATTATAGCCAAGTACATTCGCTCCCTTAGTAATTGTTTTGAGACTGTGTTAACTTCTATGTCTTCAGCTTGAATACATTCCAAACTTGCTACTTCAACTGTTTCTATCCCTCCCTCCCAGCTCTTAATACATTTTTTAGACTCTTCAATGACGTTAGCCATTTCCACATCTTATTTTAGCGAGGGGTCTTTAGCAGCCCAAAGTCTCTCCTGAATTTTCCTATCATGACATTGCACAATAAATTGATTTCTAATTAATTCCCCAGTCATTGTACCAAAACAACATTTCACAGATTGCTCAAGCAACCTGGCCACACATTTTTCTATGCATTCATCATCCACTTGAGGTTGAGTGTAGAATTTATATCTTGCCATAACTTGGTTAACTTCATTTGCAAACCTGGTCTCTAGTCTTTTTAATGCTGCTTTATAAATTTCACCCATTGGCTGGCCATTAGGACCCGTGGCTACTGGGAGATATTTGAATACATGTTGACCTTTGCTGCCTAAAGCACTAAGGAACAATGCCTTTTTCTTCTCAGGTGAGAAATTGTGCCCTTCTAATGAGTGATGTAGTTTTCTAACATATCCACCTAATCTTCCCAGACTATTGGGGGGGTGTCTGGAAGAGCTAAAATCATAAGGGGCATAATTACATTGGATTGTACAGACATAATACCTCAAAAACTAATAAAGTCTCAGAACAAATGTTCCTTTAAGGTGTACAGATCACCGTAGATGTGCCTGCACAAATCGCAAACAGAACGTGCTCTGAGCAGCAACACAAACACCACGTATCCAAGGGTATGCAGATCACTGAAATTGATTGCCCAAGTATTTGGCAATAAAATTGACATTCAAGGTGAGCAGATGACCGTGAGTGTGACTGCATCAAGAAACCACTGGTTTGCCGATCACGCGTCATGTAGCAGCGATAAAAGATCAGCTGTGCAAGTAACAGCTTCTTGCCACTTGAGACAAATCAAAATGGCGGCACGTAGATGACGTAAAGCGCCCTGCGTTCCAGTGATGAAATTGATAAAACGTCACACAGAGGTAGCCCACAGTCGATCTGAATCTTGATGCCTGAAGTAGAGCGTGCAATTCCAACGGCAGCACAGAGATCAACAAAATGAAATAAACACAGTACCTTGAAGAAAATAATGACTCTTGATCCAGGTGAGGCCAATACCATTGCTGGAGCAGATACAGGAAGTCATGAGTCCATGGGAAATGGAGAGAGACGATTAAGCATGCAAACAGGATCTCCAGGTTGTGCTTCCTCTCCGATGCGGAAACCAGCTGAAGTTTGTTGCCAAAAATGTTATGATGAGATGCAGAGAACTCACAGGAGAATTGGAGAAGTTAAAGTAAGTATTTATTTTACAGCACAACCTGGCATCCAACCAGCTCGAAGAGCCAGCAGCAACTGACTAACATTGAGTACTGTCAACCTTCCATTCTTAAAAAGAATACAGAGGTAAGATAGCATAAGATTACATCACAACACCCCCTATCCTAAGACAAACCATGTCGCCAACCATAACAACTTGTCTGCTGACTGCACCTTTCCTTCTCTTTAAATCCTCTTTCAGTCTAGCTTTGCAGTCCTCCACCCTACTCCTGGTCCCTTTAAAATCCACTTCTGCTGTCTCATGTTCTGCTTTTACTTTGTTCCTTAACCACCAGGATGCCTGGTGCTAGGCTTACGCTGCCTCAACAATTTATTGGGCTAACAGAAGTCCCCGAATTGGATGAAGTCCAATATGCTAATAGCATGGATTGCAACAAAATTTTCTAACTCAACTCACCCTTCCCAGAGAGTGGATAGCCTCCTTAAAGAAATGGTTAAATCTCTCAACCTGACCATTTGCTTCTGGGTGGAACACCGCATTGCTCCTGTGTTCCACACCACACTTCTCTAAATAACTTTCCATATACCTGCTGACAAATTGGGGCCCATTGTCAGTTACAATATCTTGGGGAATGCCCTCCCTGAAAAAAACTTTATTCAGAAATTCTACAACAACCTCTTAAGTAACATCTCACACCATTTTGATCTCGGACCACTCAGAATAGTAATCAACCAAAACAATACCAAAAGGCTCCTACCTTGGCAACACTGAGAAAGTACCTATGATATTAAGAAAAACCTGACGCCAAGGTACAAAAGGAAAGTTCATGTAGTGCGGTCAGTAGGCACTGTCTTAGCCAATTTGTCATTAAATGCACACTTCTTTCACATTCTGACCTGGTGTTCCACTGTGCTATCACTTCCAGGCCACCAAAAATGTTAACACACGCAGAGCAAGACCTTTAAAGACAATGCTGCCAACACCTTCTTAAGGTTTCAGTCGTGCTCATCAACATTTTTGGCAAATACCAATATATTATCCTGAAACACAACAGAGCCATTTAAACCATACAAAGTCATTTTCATTAGCCTTTGGAAAACAGCAGCCCCACTAGCTAAAACAAACGGCATGCAACAAAGTCTAAACAATCCCTCAGGAGTTATAAATGGCATGAGATTTTTGGATACCTCATTTAAAGACAGCTGATGGTAGGCACTAGCTAGAACTAAGCAAGATAACACCCGCGCTCCTGTCAAGGTGGTAACCATTTCATGGAGATTAGGAGGAGGATGAGCATCCACCCAGATGGCATTATTAAGACTGTGAAAATCAATACAGACCTTCAATTCGCCAGAAGATTTAACTGATTTCACCACCGGAGAAACCCATGGTCAAGATTCTGCAGGTTCCATAATTGTTTTTCTACATAAATTCTGCAACTTCTCCTGTGTATGGCAATAGTGTGTTCCTTGCTCTGTGGCGTGAAGGTGTAGCATTGTCATGCAATTTAATACAGTGCTTAAAGCCTTGATACTCCCCCAACTTGCCACTGAAAACATTAGGAAATTGTTGCTTCAAACCTTGCACAAAATTTGGAACATCACTCATACATGCTGAGTTATCAGATATACTCAAAAGGTGGGATAGGCAATGCACAGCGTAATTGATAGAGAAGGTATAGTTAAATGTTCACAGTTTATGTGGATTTTAAAGGTGCTCCAACTGGTGGCGTAACCGTCCGTTTACGCCAAAGCTATGACTTTGAATGTGTGTGAGCATTGGAAATGCGCACATCCCAGAATTTGGGCACTCCCTCTGGTTCAAAAATAAATTGACTCCATATAGTTTTATGAATTTCTTCAATAAGGATTATTTATTTTCAAAAGTTCATCAGTGGATTATTTGCATCCAATTGATTATGTATTTTTTTTCCACAAAATCATCATTGCTCCGATGCATTTCGGGTCCATTACCCTTTCTCAAGGAGCACTGTAAAAATAAGAACGATCTATATTGACATCAAGGTTATGCAACCTAAAGATAACGTATTCAGAAAGCGCATTTCCCAAAAAAGTGAAAACACACGTGTACATTCAAAAAACGAACGAAAGACTGTGCAGATAGATGTGCAAATAACCAGGGAATATTAGGAAGTTTAACCAAACAAGGAAACAAAGAAATGTGTCAGAACGGAATTGGTGCACCCAGAACAAGGAGTGGATGCGTTACGAAAATGCTGGGATAAAACAGTGAATGCTCACGTGTAAGCGGAGCTTTGATGCGGAGCTGTAAAGGGAAAGTAAAAGCGGGCGGTTAGGTTGTTACTCGAGAAGCGAGTGTGAGTTAAAGCAAAAGGTTTACTGCCGGGTCTCGGCTAATGTGCTTACCGATATGAGATTAAAGGTGGGGACAAATGGAGTCTCCAGGTCGTTTGCTGCAACACGGGCTCGCCGGGCTGAAGTGACGGCTCGCGGGTGCAATTGACACAACTTAAACGCTAAGCGGGATCGGCTAGCGTGGAAATTAACAAAGGACCAAGTAGTATTGGCTATGGGGGCCATATTGGAATGTGCAAATGGCATAAACGAAAAGTTCGTGCAATGGACATAAATAAACAAGTGATCAAGGAGTGAAGATAGCAAACATGTATACTGACAGATAACAAAAAAGTCATGAAAGAATTTGACATGAACATGGGAGATGCTGCAACAAATAATAATAATAAAAGTACATGATCATCTCAGTGAACTCGCACAATATAAATGTGTCCATACTGTACCCGGCGGGGTACTTTACAGAAAGCAACTCAGCTCTATACGATCATTAAGTCCAAAAGATTTATATGATTGCAGATGGTAAATCCATGAAGTTTCCCTTTGTAATAGGAACTTATTGTTATCTCTTCCTTCTTTTTTTTCAACCATCTCGAGAACCAAGAATTTCAATTGTGCCACAGTATGTTGATTTTCCATGAAGTGTGCTGCCACGCTAGATTTGGTTTGCTTTGTCCTGATATTAGATTTGTGTTCGTTTAATCTAACTTTGATTTTTCGCTCAGTTTTGCCTATGTAGATCTTGCCACATGGGCATTTGAGGAGGTAAATTAAATTGGCTGAATCACACGTCGCGTTAACTTTCAGGTTGATTGCTGTTCCTCTCATTGGGTGGTTGATTCTGTTACCCATGATGATGTTATTACAACTGTTGCAGTTAAGGCACGGTTTGGTGCCTTTGTAGATAGGTGAAATGGGTGTTTTTTTGGACAGGATCTCCTTTAGGTTGCTAGCTCTAGTATATGCAAAAATCGGAGGATTTTTAAACATGTCTTTGAAATCAGGTTCTGCTGCCAAAATTCTCCAGTGTTGTAAAATGATTTTTTTGTATCTTCCACTCAGTGTTGAGTATTTTGAGACGACTACCATCCGGTTTGTCTCCTTTCTAGTTGTCTTTTTCAACGCTGTTTGGCGTTCAATTCTGGATACTTTAATCTTGGCTTCCTCTGTAGGTTCCTGTGGATATCCTCTAGATGTGAATCTTAAACTCATTTCATCGATCCGTTGGACCAAAGTGTCTGGATTGGATACGATGCGTTTAACGCGCAACATTTGACTGTATGGAAGGTGTCGTTTTAACGCATGTTGATGAAAGCTAGCAAAGTGTAAAGTATTATTACGGTCTGTTGGCTTTCTATAGAGGTCTGTGGTTAAGCCGGTGTCAGATCTAGTGATTAGAACGTCCAGGAAATTGATTTGGGTGTCATCAATGTTCCATGTCATTTGTATCCTGTGGTCTTTGGTGTTGAGGTTGTTGAGTTCATGCTCCAGCATGGTTTTGGTGCCTTTCCACATGAAGAATAGGTCGTCGATGTACCTGACGTACATCAACAAATTTTCGGTCCAAGATGGATTATCATATATGTACTTCTGTTCAAAGTCAGACATGTAAATATTAGCGTACGCTGGAGCAGCGCAATTGCCCATGGACATCCCAGAAGATTGTTGAAACCAGCGGTTGTTGTGACAAAAATAACTATGGTAAAGTGTGTAAATCATAAGCTCCATCAAAAAAACTTTCATGGCTTCCGGGATATTGCTGTGTGCTAGGGTTTTCTCAATGGCTTCTATTCCACCTCTATGTGGAATTGAGGTGTACAGACTGTTCACATCAGCAGTGCAGAAGATCAGGTTGTCGTTGTGGTTTATTTTGATTTCTGATAGTTTGAGTATGAACTCGGTGGTGTCTTTCACGTAGCTTTTAGATTCTTTGACGAATGGTTGAAGATAACGATCAAGAAATTTGCCTACGGGCTCATGGAGGGATCCCTTGGTGGATACAATAGGCCGCATTGGCGGATCCTTTAAGTTTTTGTGTATCTTGGGTAATAAAGTTATGGTGGGACTTCTTGGGTAATCAACCAATAAGTATTTCTTGGTGCGTTCATCGATAATGCCTGTATCATGGGCTTTGTCAATAATTGATATCAATGCGGCTTTGTATGAACTAGTAGGATTGGATTCCAATGGAATGTAAGTGTCGGATGCATTGATGTGTTCATCCATTTTGGTATCGTACATACTAGAGTTCATGACGACGAGAGCCCCGCCTTTATCAGCTTTGGTGCATTTGATCAATTTGTTATTGGCGATCTTTTTGAGTGTGTCATTATCTTTCTGTGTCAGATTTCTTGTCCCAGTTCTTTTCCTGAAGTTTATTTTGCCCAAGTCTTGCTTGACTAAGGTCTCAAACGTGTCTATGCTTTTGTGACTGGTAGGTGGTATATATGAGCTCGTTGGGCGTAATCCACAAAGTTGATCCGGTCTTTGATCTATGGTTGGTGGAATCACATTCTCAAAAAAGTGTCGTAGCCTTAATTTCCTTGTCAATTTAAATGTGCTGGTTTCTAATTCCAATTGATTAGTGTATGAGGTCGGAATGAAGGATGTACCTTTTTGCAGAAGTTCGATCTCATGCTGTGATAGTTGAGTGTCAGAGATATTAACCACTAGCGATTCTGCTTCTTTTTGTCCTTCTTGGAGCCTCTTGTGTTTGGAGCTTCTGGTTCCTTTTCTCTTACTTCGCCTGGGTCGTCGGTTTCTGGGGGGCCTCTCTCTAAAAAAGGACCTGTGTTAGATGTAGAAGCACTCTCTTCCGTTTGTGTTCTATTTTGATCTTGACCCCTGTTAGTGTCGAGGGTTGTCTTCCTGGTTTGTCTGCTCGAAGTGTCACTCCCAGAGGAGGAGGTACAGTATGCTGGCTTGTCGGTTTATTGCGACGACGTTGGGCATAAATATCAGCCCAAGTGTATACCTCATCCAATTGGTAATCTAAGGTATCACGTTTGAATTTCCTAAGTTTCCTATCATTGATGTCCTTAGTATGTTTATCCAGTTGGATTTTCATATCCTCAAGCATTTGTGAAATGTCTTCTGTTGTTTTGAATACTTCAATTTCTTTCTCAACCTCTTTAATCTCATTGGTGAGGTCAATCAGGATGTTAGACAATTCTTCGATGATAAGCAGTATGAGGTCTAAACTGCATTTATTTAAAATTGCATTCCATTTGGCTTGGAAATTTTTAGAGTTCTTGCACAAAGACGGTTTGAGTGCGATTCTGAGTCCACGGGGAATGCGGAGGGCTTGGTGGTATTTTACTAATGTCTTTGCATGCAGTTGCTGGTTGATGCGTCGTTTAGATAAGTATAGGAGATGTTTGACACATTGTTCTCTTGTGCGAGTACTGGACTCTTGTGAGACGTCGTCTTGGATTAATGCATAGATGCGTTCTTTTTCGTCATCTCCATATGCTAGGAGGTCTGCTCTTGCTTCTGTGGATTTTGATATAGTTTCGTATTGCATACTGACTGCGTGCTATCGCCTTGATGGGCGGATCAACAGTTAAACTCAAAAGGTGGGATAGGCAATGCACAGCGTAATTGATAGAGTGGCAGCACACTTCATGGAAAATCAACATACTGTGGCACAATTGAAATTCTTGGTTCTCGAGATGGTTGAAAAAAAAGAAGGAAGAGATAACAATAAGTTCCTATTACAAAGGGAAACTTCATGGATTTACCATCTGCAATCATATAAACCTTTTGGACTTAATGATCGTATAGAGCTGAGTTGCTTTCTGTAAAGTACCCCGCCGGGTACAGTATGGACACATTTATATTGTGCAAGTTCACTGAGATGATCATGTACTTTTATTATTATTATTTGTTGCAGCATCTCCCATGTTCATGTCAAATTCTTTCATGACTTTTTGTTATCTGTCAGTATACATGTTTGCTATCTTCACTCCTTGATCACTTGTTTATTTATGTCCATTGCACGAACTTTTCGTTTATGCCATTTGCACATTCCAATATGGCCCCCATAGCCAATACTACTTGGTCCTTTGTTAATTTCCACGCTAGCCGATCCCGCTTAGCGTTTAAGTTGTGTCAATTGCACCCGCGAGCCGTCACTTCAGCCCGGCGAGCCCGTGTTGCAGCAAACGACCTGGAGACTCCATTTGTCCCCACCTTTAATCTCATATCGGTAAGCACATTAGCCGAGACCCGGCAGTAAACCTTTTGCTTTAACTCACACTCGCTTCTCGAGTAACAACCTAACCGCCCGCTTTTACTTTCCCTTTACAGCTCCGCATCAAAGCTCCGCTTACACGTGAGCATTCACTGTTTTATCCCAGCATTTTCGTAACGCATCCACTCCTTGTTCTGGGTGCACCAATTCCGTTCTGACACATTTCTTTGTTTCCTTGTTTGGTTAAACTTCCTAATATTCCCTGGTTATTTGCACATCTATCTGCACAGTCTTTCGTTCGTTTTTTGAATGTACACGTGTGTTTTCACTTTTTTGGGAAATGCGCTTTCTGAATACGTTATCTTTAGGTTGCATAACCTTGATGTCAATATAGATCGTTCTTATTTTTACAGTGCTCCTTGAGAAAGGGTAATGGACCCGAAATGCATCGGAGCAATGATGA
Organism: Lissotriton vulgaris; assembly: GCF_964263255.1. Taxonomy (NCBI): domain Eukaryota; kingdom Metazoa; phylum Chordata; class Amphibia; order Caudata; family Salamandridae; genus Lissotriton; species Lissotriton vulgaris. Next base: position 731,344,666 of record NC_141689.1, read on the forward strand.
TTTTGTGGAAAAAAAATACATAATCAATTGGATGCAAATAATCCACTGATGAACTTTTGAAAATAAATAATCCTTATTGAAGAAATTCATAAAACTATATGGAGTCAATTTATTTTTGAACCAGAGGGAGTGCCCAAATTCTGGGATGTGCGCATTTCCAATGCTCACACACATTCAAAGTCATAGCTTTGGCGTAAACGGACGGTTACGCCACCAGTTGGAGCACCTTTAAAATCCACATAAACTGTGAACATTTAACTATACCTTCTCTATCAATTACGCTGTGCATTGCCTATCCCACCTTTTGAGTTTAACTGTTGATCTGCCCATCAAGGCGATAGCACGCAGTCAGTATGCAATACGAAACTATATCAAAATCCACAGAAGCAAGAGCAGACCTCCTAGCATATGGAGATGACGAAAAAGAACGCATCTATGCATTAATCCAAGACGACGTCTCACAAGAGTCCAGTACTCGCACAAGAGAACAATGTGTCAAACATCTCCTATACTTATCTAAACGACGCATCAACCAGCAACTGCATGCAAAGACATTAGTAAAATACCACCAAGCCCTCCGCATTCCCCGTGGACTCAGAATCGCACTCAAACCGTCTTTGTGCAAGAACTCTAAAAATTTCCAAGCCAAATGGAATACAATTTTAAATAAATGCAGTTTAGACCTCATACTGCTTATCATCGAAGAATTGTCTAACATCCTGATTGACCTCACCAATGAGATTAAAGAGGTTGAGAAAGAAATTGAAGTATTCAAAACAACAGAAGACATTTCACAAATGCTTGAGGATATGAAAATCCAACTGGATAAACATACTAAGGACATCAATGATAGGAAACTTAGGAAATTCAAACGTGATACCTTAGATTACCAATTGGATGAGGTATACACTTGGGCTGATATTTATGCCCAACGTCGTCGCAATAAACCGACAAGCCAGCATACTGATACCTCCTCCTCTGGGAGTGACACTTCGAGCAGACAAACCAGGAAGACAACCCTCGACACTAACAGGGGTCAAGATCAAAATAGAACACAAACGGAAGAGAGTGCTTCTACATCTAACACAGGTCCTTTTTTAGAGAGAGGCCCCCCAGAAACCGACGACCCAGGCGAAGTAAGAGAAAAGGAACCAGAAGCTCCAAACACAAGAGGCTCCAAGAAGGACAAAAAGAAGCAGAATCGCTAGTGGTTAATATCTCTGACACTCAACTATCACAGCATGAGATCGAACTTCTGCAAAAAGGTACATCCTTCATTCCGACCTCATACACTAATCAATTGGAATTAGAAACCAGCACATTTAAATTGACAAGGAAATTAAGGCTACGACACTTTTTTGAGAATGTGATTCCACCAACCATAGATCAAAGACCGGATCAACTTTGTGGATTACGCCCAACGAGCTCATATATACCACCTACCAGTCACAAAAGCATAGACACGTTTGAGACCTTAGTCAAGCAAGACTTGGGCAAAATAAACTTCAGGAAAAGAACTGGGACAAGAAATCTGACACAGAAAGATAATGACACACTCAAAAAGATCGCCAATAACAAATTGATCAAATGCACCAAAGCTGATAAAGGCGGGGCTCTCGTCGTCATGAACTCTAGTATGTACGATACCAAAATGGATGAACACATCAATGCATCCGACACTTACATTCCATTGGAATCCAATCCTACTAGTTCATACAAAGCCGCATTGATATCAATTATTGACAAAGCCCATGATACAGGCATTATCGATGAACGCACCAAGAAATACTTATTGGTTGATTACCCAAGAAGTCCCACCATAACTTTATTACCCAAGATACACAAAAACTTAAAGGATCCGCCAATGCGGCCTATTGTATCCACCAAGGGATCCCTCCATGAGCCCGTAGGCAAATTTCTTGATCGTTATCTTCAACCATTCGTCAAAGAATCTAAAAGCTACGTGAAAGACACCACCGAGTTCATACTCAAACTATCAGAAATCAAAATAAACCACAACGACAACCTGATCTTCTGCACTGCTGATGTGAACAGTCTGTACACCTCAATTCCACATAGAGGTGGAATAGAAGCCATTGAGAAAACCCTAGCACACAGCAATATCCCGGAAGCCATGAAAGTTTTTTTGATGGAGCTTATGATTTACACACTTTACCATAGTTATTTTTGTCACAACAACCGCTGGTTTCAACAATCTTCTGGGATGTCCATGGGCAATTGCGCTGCTCCAGCGTACGCTAATATTTACATGTCTGACTTTGAACAGAAGTACATATATGATAATCCATCTTGGACCGAAAATTTGTTGATGTACGTCAGGTACATCGACGACCTATTCTTCATGTGGAAAGGCACCAAAACCATGCTGGAGCATGAACTCAACAACCTCAACACCAAAGACCACAGGATACAAATGACATGGAACATTGATGACACCCAAATCAATTTCCTGGACGTTCTAATCACTAGATCTGACACCGGCTTAACCACAGACCTCTATAGAAAGCCAACAGACCGTAATAATACTTTACACTTTGCTAGCTTTCATCAACATGCGTTAAAACGACACCTTCCATACAGTCAAATGTTGCGCGTTAAACGCATCGTATCCAATCCAGACACTTTGGTCCAACGGATCGATGAAATGAGTTTAAGATTCACATCTAGAGGATATCCACAGGAAACTACAGAGGAAGCCAAGATTAAAGTATCCAGAATTGAACGCCAAACAGCGTTGAAAAAGACAACTAGAAAGGAGACAAACCGGATGGTAGTCGTCTCAAAATACTCAACACTGAGTGGAAGATACAAAAAAATCATTTTACAACACTGGAGAATTTTGGCAGCAGAACCTGATTTCAAAGACATGTTTAAAAATCCTCTGATTTTTGCATATACTAGAGCTAGCAACCTAAAGGAGATCCTGTCCAAAAAAACACCCATTTCACCTATCTACAAAGGCACCAAACCGTGCCTTAACTGCAACAGTTGTAATAACATCATCATGGGTAACAGAATCAACCACCCAATGAGAGGAACAGCAATCAACCTGAAAGTTAACGCGACGTGTGATTCAGCCAATTTAATTTACCTCCTCAAATGCCCATGTGGCAAGATCTACATAGGCAAAACTGAGCGAAAAATCAAAGTTAGATTAAACGAACACAAATCTAATATCAGGACAAAGCAAACCAAATCTAGCGTGGCAGCACACTTCATGGAAAATCAACATACTGTGGCACAATTGAAATTCTTGGTTCTCGAGATGGTTGAAAAAAAAGAAGGAAGAGATAACAATAAGTTCCTATTACAAAGGGAAACTTCATGGATTTACCATCTGCAATCATATAAACCTTTTGGACTTAATGATCGTATAGAGCTGAGTTGCTTTCTGTAAAGTACCCCGCCGGGTACAGTATGGACACATTTATATTGTGCGAGTTCACTGAGATGATCATGTACTTTTATTATTATTATTTGTTGCAGCATCTCCCATGTTCATGTCAAATTCTTTCATGACTTTTTTTGTTATCTGTCAGTATACATGTTTGCTATCTTCACTCCTTGATCACTTGTTTATTTATGTCCATTGCACGAACTTTTCGTTTATGCCATTTGCACATTCCAATATGGCCCCCATAGCCAATACTACTTGGTCCTTTGTTAATTTCCACGCTAGCCGATCCCGCTTAGCGTTTAAGTTGTGTCAATTGCACCCGCGAGCCGTCACTTCAGCCCGGCGAGCCCGTGTTGCAGCAAACGACCTGGAGACTCCATTTGTCCCCACCTTTAATCTCATATCGGTAAGCACATTAGCCGAGACCCGGCAGTAAACCTTTTGCTTTAACTCACACTCGCTTCTCGAGTAACAACCTAACCGCCCGCTTTTACTTTCCCTTTACAGCTCCGCATCAAAGCTCCGCTTACACGTGAGCATTCACTGTTTTATCCCAGCATTTTCGTAACGCATCCACTCCTTGTTCTGGGTGCACCAATTCTGTTCTGACACATTTCTTTGTTTCCTTGTTTGGTTAAACTTCCTAATATTCCCTGGTTATTTGCACATCTATCTGCACAGTCTTTCGTTCGTTTTTTGAATGTACACGTGTGTTTTCACTTTTTTGGGAAATGCGCTTTCTGAATACGTTATCTTTAGGTTGCATAACCTTGATGTCAATATAGATCGTTCTTATTTTTACAGTGCTCCTTGAGAAAGGGTAATGGACCCGAAATGCATCGGAGCAATGATGATTTTGTGGAAAAAAAATACATAATCAATTGGATGCAAATAATCCACTGATGAACTTTTGAAAATAAATAATCCTTATTGAAGAAATTCATAAAACTATATGGAGTCAATTTATTTTTGAACCAGAGGGAGTGCCCAAATTCTGGGATGTGCGCATTTCCAATGCTCACACACATTCAGAGTTATCAGATATGACATTGGTAGTAGGCCCAACAGTGTACATGGGAGGATCAACTCTTGAGTCTAATCTGATGCCCATTTTTTCTCGATGTGGACTTTGCACCACATACAATTTCCCAAAGGTGCAGTGTCTACCAATTTCAATGTTGGCCCAAAAATAACCAACTAAATCAAATTTATGGCCTGTGTAACCAGCTGGACAGAAATCGGGATGCAAAAATATTTTGTTAGGCCATTTCTTCATGACAAAATTGTGGTAAATTACAGTATACCGAGCACACAAGTCAACTAAAACCTGAATACTCATGCTATCTACTGTACCTTCGCATGACAGAAATTTAGGAGTACAAGTGCCTCCATTAATATTCAAAACAGTGTTGATATCCTGATCCCTATAGATATAGAGGTAATCATAATCATCATAACTTTGGACAATATACAATTTCTTGGGCACAGATCTGCATGCTTGTAGGAAAGTGGGTTTCTGTTGCAGTAACACCCCTCCCACTTTTTGCCAGACTACTGATGCACTTTGACTTGATGTGCCCTGGGTCCCCGTCAATCAGGTTCCCAGGGCTTGTGTTCTTTCCCCAAAATTGACCAAATTAGCATCTCTAGCCACGGGTCAGCCCCTGGTAAATGGTACCAGAGGTACTCAGGGCACTGTGACCAGGGAAGACCTCTAAGGGCTGCAGCACTTATTGTGCTACCTTTAGAGGCGCAGTACCTTACACAGACGCACTGCCTTTGCAGGCTGTGTGTTTTTGTGAAAAAAAAAGTGAAGAGTCGACATGGTACACATCCCTGTATGCCATGCCTACAACCCACTGCCCTGCATAGGTCAGCACCCCTCTAGCTGGGTTCACTATACTAGTGGTGAAGGTACAGATGCATGAGCCCTGTACCCCTACAGTGTCTAAGTCCATTCTTAAACATTGTAAGTGCAGTGCTGCCATTAAGAGTATATGGTGCTTGGAGCTGGTCATTACGAACTCCACAGCACCATAATGGCTACACTGAAAACTGAGAAGTTTGGTATCAAACTTCTCAGCACATTAAACCCACACTGATGCCAGTGTGAAATTTAATGAAAAATGCACACAGAGGGCATCTTATAGATGCCTCCTAAGAAACGACCAGCCGCTGGTGGATTCCCTGACTGGTACACACCAGCCTGCCACCACAAGACATGTTTCTGGACCCCCTGAGCCCAGAAACACAGCCTTTCCAGGGCGGGGTGTTCACAGGTAGAAAAAACTAGCCAGCCCAGAAGGTGTGCCCCCTTCTACCAACTCCACCCCTCAGGTGGAGGAGACTCGGTGAAGCCCACTCTTCAATGGCAGCCACTTTGCAGATGGCAGGCACTCCCCAATCAGAATTTGGGATTGTGCTCACTCCCCCACTTGGGGTGAGCACACCAAGGGTGTAGTCACTCTAAGGTCAGTAGCCCATTGGTTACTGACTTCGAGACCCCTAAAAGTAGTTAGGGGACAGCCTGAACCTAAGAAGAAAACGGACAAAAGAAGTCGCCCAGCAGAGACTGCAGAGAACAACTGACTTGGCCCCAGCCCTACCGGCCCGTCTGCAGTTTTCAGAGATACTGTGCCAAACATCGTCTTCTCCTGCAGTCCGTGACCTCCAAAAGACCTGGGAGGACTGACTTCCTTCAACAAAGACTGATGGGTTGAAATGCTACTCCAAATGATTGTCAGTGGTTAGATAAATTGCAGGTTTTCCTCCCATTATCTTTAGTGTGTTGGCTGGTAATATTTGATAGGATTGGGCATAAAATATTTGGGCATAAAAAAAATCTCCTGTGAACAGCATCTCTGTTCAGAAGAAACACCAAAGAAAGACGCAGAGCCTGCTGAAGAAAAGGAAACAATACGCCTGGAAACACCACTGCACCCATCGCCTACGGCCAAGTTTGAGTAGCCCACCGGTCCCAGAAGATCCCCCAGCGCTCCAGAGACCGAGTCCACCGTGAGATGACCCCTCCAGGACTCCCGGACGTTGCCTGCAGCCTCTGTATTGAGACCCCCGCCAACCGCGAGTGGCCCAGTAAGGTGAAATTCGACCTCAAAAGACAATCCCGGAATCCAGCCGCCCTGCGCCCTGGAGAAGAGAACCAGAGGTGCACCTACATCCACGAGCCCTCCAACTTACCTGCCCAGCTGTTGGTTCCTTCTGGAAGTCTTCCTGGACCAAGTGTGCAGCTGAAAACCAAAACCAAAAATCCCCATTGAAAACAACAGGGCACCCAAGCCAAACCAGCACCCAGCCGCCCCTGTGCCACTGCGGCTGCAGTCTTTGTGCTAAACAGGATCCCCTGTTGCCTTAAAGCTAACACCAGGAGCTTGGCTCCCACAACCTTGTGGCCTGCGCACCAGCAGCCACCAAACCGGAGGCCCCCTATCCCTCATTGGATAACATAGGGCTTCAGCACTCTGCAACCGGCCACCCTAGTGCCGCTGAGGGTGTAACAAGAGTGCATCCCTGACCCTGGTGGACCCCCAAGTCCACCCCCAGAACCTCAACTCCCACTACCAAATACTTAAGTCAAAACCGATAACACTATTTTCCTCCATAGGATAACATTGACTATTTTTCTGTGAAAAGTTTCCAAGTGTGGAGTTTGAAAACCTAAAGAAATTCTTCAAAATGGTACTGTTTTACAAAAACGATTTTAATTACTCTTTACATGAAATGTCCCATATTAGTATACTACTGAGTAGGAAAAGTAATCCAAAAGTATCTTACCTGTAATCTTACTGAAAATCCCATTCAAAGTATATGTACTGTATTCTAAAAAGAATTGCATTATAAGTAACACTACTGTAATCAAATCAAAGTACATTTACAATTGTAATCCAAACTGTGTTACAATCTGTTTATTTTCTGCAAAGTACATATCACTTACCTGTGCCAGGCTTGCTTGGTTCTACGAAATAAAATGCCTAAAAGAATATTTTGATACAAAAAAAATTGGTCTGAAGTCCGTCTTTGAGTGTGTGAATTAATTTGCTGACTGTGTACATCAAATGCTTAACACTGTCCTCTGATTCTGCGTCACTGCTCGACCCCACTACCACAAATAGAGAGTGAGGTGCTATCTAAATTTACCTATGCCTACCTTGGGGGTTCCGGTGGACTCTGTGCACACTATACCTCGCTTTGGTATAGTATATGCAGAGCTAACTTCCTACAATGCTGTACCAAAATATCAATTCTTGTTGCTCCTGGAATACACCTTATCCATTGTAGGACACATCTTAGAACTCCCCAAATTCACATTACTGCCACACCTGTAACTTAGCAGTATCCCTCTTCACTCTTCCGGCCTTTGCCATTTATTTTTCACCTCCGATTTATGCAAAAGCTCATTTTTAGGCACAGGAATGGTCTTAGATTTAGCCCATCTTAAGATACTACATGAACTTCACTCTTGTCATTTCCACTTTTTCTTGTAATATTTTTCAGAATGCTCCATCACTTTAGCAATTTCTATGGCTGCATTAAGTGACATTTCCAAAGTGATCGATAACCTTTCTTGAATCTTCTTGTTAGTTCTCATTGAAATTTGAGCCCATAATACCTGTTAATTTGTAATATGTTCAAAATGACATGTCACAGCAAGAGACCTAAGTATGGAAATGCAATCCTCAACAGATTCATCAGCTTGTTGCTTCCTAGAGTAAAAAAATAATCTTTCTATTACCACACTGCCCTTTTTTCCATACCGTAAGGATAATTGCTTTGACGCACATTGATACACATTAACATTACCAGGAGTGATCACAGTTGGCAAATTCTTAAACTCCGTTAACCCAATCCCTCCCAAACAATGTTTAGGAAGGGCTGACCTCCCTTCAAGGTCACACCTTTCCCCCTCTAATACCTCCACATAGGCTAGAAACACAGCCCCCCATGTTTCCCAATCCATATGCCAATAAGTAGTATGTAAACACTACCCTTTCTCCTCTGCAGGTTCGTTTTCGTAAAGGGGTTAGGGTTAGCACAATCAATCATTTTTTTAAGATTTTGATTGATTTACTGGAAGACTGTCTTTCTCCAAAAACCACATCTTTATTTAGTCATTGTAGACTTAAATTCTGCATTTGACCTTGTCCCACGTGGGAATCTTTGGGGGGTGCTTAAAAATAATGGGGTTCTCCATGATCTTCTGAAGGTTCTGGTTTGCCTACATGAAAATACATGCGCCTAAGTTAGATGAGCAAGTAGTAGGGAACTTACAGATCAGATACCCATTCATGAGGGAGTCCGTCAGAGATGTCTCCTCCCTGACCCTATTTTTCTTGTATTTAAATGACGTGGCAGTTCACCTTGAAGATGATATGAACGATGCTCCTTGATTTGCAGACTTCAAGATTCCTCTCCTGTTCTTTGCAGATGGCACCCTATTAATATATATCAAAAACCCTGAGTTGTCTGCAATGCTTAGTGGCAAATCTGCTGCTTTTTGAAGCGATCGTGGACTGGTGATAAATCATAGGAAGAATACATTTATGTACACAGCCCACAAGACTTTTTGGAAGTTCTGTATATTTCTGGGGGCTAGACCACTAGATAGGGTCAGTGAGTTTACATATCTGGAGATTACTCTTACTAAATCAATGTCTTGAGCTTGCAGGTCGAGAGAAGCAGTTTGAACCTTTTAAAAAATGCATCGGGCATCTTAAGATAGACAGGTATCTCCTGCTCAGAAAGTGTATAGAGCTAAGGCAGAGGTCACTGCATAGTTTGGGTCAAAAGTAAAGCTGATTTGACCATGTTGCAGGTGGCTGAGAATACCTTTAGAAGAGCTATCAAATATTTACCAAAAAATAACCCATTGATATCCCTCTGATGTGACCTGAGCCTTAAGCGGATTTGCCATAAGCCCCAACTCAGACCATTGCTATTTTGGCAGTGGCTTCCATAAACTGCAGTGCTGGAGGGCTACTACCATTCTTTTAAGGATGTTGCTTCTCATAATAAGGCTAATAATAACAAATGGCTCTCTTTTGCCAAAAATATGCTGCATAAAATAGACTTTGCCGAATGTGGTCTTCCTGCCCTCTTTCAATGCACTTACCAAAGTTATCCCTTAAAAAAACGCTTTGTGAGAAAAAATGTGGCCTGAAGAGCTTAGGCACGACTCTGATGGAACCCTTGCTGATAAATTCTTAGATTTTGAGATTGATATGAACTTTGAGCCTTTTCTAGATTACATAACCCCAAAAGCACCTGAGAGCATATACCTTAAATTTCGATTTGGCACTCTCCCACTACAGCCGCTCCAAGCAAAATGGAACTCAGGTGGTGCTGTGACTACTGCAAGTCCATCATGTCAGCTGGCAGAGGAATATCTGGCACATTTTATATTCTTCTGCCCATCATATGGTCGCCCTAGAAGATCTTGGATTACTCCACTATGTAAACAACTTGGATGTCCACAACACCAGGAGGCTCGACTACTGCTGTGAACTGATTCCAGTCAGGCTATTGCCTGTGCAGTCTCTAAATACCTACACTGGAGCTGGTGCATTAGAATGAAAGAATTGATTTGGATTTCTAGATAATACAGATGCCAGTCATTTACTTTTATCAATACGAACAATCTTGCTCGTCTCTTTTAAATCTTTTTCTCTCCACTGGTCTTGGTTATAATGATTTTACTTTAAGGGGTCTTTTTTATAGATGATAATTTGATCAGATTTTTGAAGGCTATGGTTTCTTTTAAATGCGTTTCCCTTTTTAACTAGTTTCAAGTGATTGACTTTTTATTCTTTTTATAAGCCATTGTTTACTTTGAAATTGTGGTATGTTTTATAAGGTTCCATGATGCTGTCTGTTCTTAAACTTTGTTGTATGTATATTCGTCGTATCTGTTGTTCTGTTTACCTTTATGGTTGTAAAATACTGAATAAAGTGTTTTGATGATGATAGTATGTAAACACTAAATTTGCATACAAACAATGAGTATTATAAAAATAATGAAAGTAGTCACCGCTGTCAGCCAAGGAAGTTGTGCGTATCAGCGTTAACAATATGCAAAGAATCTCACCCATATGGTGTGCGCATCACCGTTGGTACGCACGTGTGGCTAAAACAAGTCTCTACAAAGAATTCCTGCACAATTGCTGGTCTGCATGTCACCGTTGGGACACGCTGGGCATATTGAAGACTTTCTGAACAAACAGCTGGTCTTTGCCCAGGGGCGTAACACAGGCCCATGCAGTGCAGAGGGGGGGGGGGGGGGGGGGTCCCTAGCTCCAAGGGGCCCCCTCGGCACTGAACTCTGGCCGGAAGAGCTCCTGATTGAGCCCGGAGGGGGCCCCACTGAGTACCGTGCAGGGAGGCCCCCTCACTTTTCGTTACGCCAGTGTCTTTGCCTCACTGTACGAGGTACACTGCAGAAATTGGCAGCAGCTCACTGTCAGTACAAGCTGAAGGAAATTTTCAAACTCCCTTTGAGAAGCGCAGCTGTGCACCACACTGTAAGCATGGGCGAATTTTGCGAATCTCGCGTTCGCGAATTTTGCGGATTTGCGAACTCGCAATCCGCAAAATCCGCGAATTTCCGCGAATTTGCGGATTTTTTTTTTTTGTGTTCGCCCGTGTTTCTGCCAGTTCGCGAGGGTTTTTACAATTTCGCAATTTGCGAACTTACCTGTCGGGTCGCAAGTTTTGCGAACTTGTTGTTTCTACGTGTCCAGCCTGTTTGGGACACTCTTCTTCATCACTGCCACTCTCTGTCACCACTGCCACTCTCTGACTACTCATGCCACCCTCTGGCCCACCCATGCCACCCTCTGTTTCATCACCACACCCTCTGGTTGTCCAGTGTACATTATTTTCGGCAAAGCAAAGCACACCTTCCCTGCCTCAAGTGACCTGAATTAATTTGGGGCTGATTAATGTGTCACAGAATATTTTTTTAGCTGGCACCTGCTTCCTTAGTGCGCCCTGATTAGTGATCTTTTGCACTTGCTAAGTGCTTTCATTGTTGCAAAATTAGTTACAACACCTGCCCTGCCCCAACTGACAATAATGAATTAGGGGCTGATTAATGGATTTTAACTTCCAGCCTGGCTCCTGCTTGTCTCCCTTAGCTGTAATTCAGGACTTTTGTGGCATATGTGTAACTATTCTGAGGTTCAGAGCAGGGTCACATAATAGTTGCAACTGGCAACTGAACTCTGGAGGGGCCCCTCAGGAAGCACTACAGGAAATGGCTACTAATGATGAGCCTGAACTTTTGAACCTGGTAAGTAGTTTCAGTTTTGCTAAGATCGTATTTCTGCAATTTAGCACTTATTCGCGGGGCGCGAAGTTGTACTGGGAAGCCGCGAACTCACGCGAACAGTGCGAGCAGTGCGAGCAAAATCCGCTGCTCGCGGATTTGCGGATTTTGCGGGAGATTCGCGAATCTCGCGGATTGCGAATTTCCCGAAAATCCGCAAAATCCGCGAGCGAAACGGATTTTCCGCCCACGCCTACCACACTGTACAAAGCATGCTGCAATAGGACTGTGTGAAAGGCTGGCCAGGTATATAATGTACAGTACACTGATGTAAGTGGACACCCTGCACCAGTCCAGACAACCCTTATGATGATTTAGGAGTTCTTAGACAACCTTAGAAAGCTCTTTAAGTAGTTACTGTGGAGAGCAGCCTTCAGCCAAAGGCCAAGTCCAGAAGGAGTGTAAAGCAGCTTGTTTTTACCAGAAAGCAATCTTATAGGAATTGATTAAGTGAAAAAGAAACTCACTGCATTTCTAAAAATATGAATTTATTATATAATACTCACGACCACAAACGGATATCTCCTACCCGGATATATGCACAATGCACACAATAATTTACATAGAATTTATGTAAATAGCACAGAATACTCAGTGGACCCCAGGGGGGACCAAACCATATACAAAGAAAGTGGTATAAGAACCACGACTCAAATCAAGACAATGTCCAGAGGTCGTAGAAGTGTCAGGGACCCAAGGAACGACCCAAGGTGAGAGACTAGGACGGCGGAGATCAAAGTGCAATGTGGAAACCCGACTGCGCTATCTGTAAAAATCAACGTGTGAGTTGCGGTTGCAATTTTAAAGATTAACAACCATTCCCAATGGACCCCAAAGAAACTGTGTGGAAGACAGAAGGTTGGACAGCCACCCCACCCCTGGTTACCCTAGTCCCCACGGTACCTACACCAGGGACGCCGGTTGCATAGGTGTGAAGTGGTGTCGGAAACCGCCGTCCAGCCCAATGGAGGACTTCAGGAAAGTGCTGCTGCTGGAGAAGGAGAAAGTGTCGGTGGATTCAAGTTTGAAGTGTACCTTCAAGCAGAGGGGACAAAGTCTATGTCACTAAGGAGTGACCTGGAAGATGAATGCCCACTGATGTCAGGAGTTGCAGGAGAGTTGACGGTGACCTTGACTCTGCAGCTTTGAGGACCAGGCAACTGTGAGGAATACCAGGAGCCATACACGCCGGATGTCAAGAGTTAAGGGGTCGGTGTCTGTCAGGAGCACCAATAAGCCTTGGCAACTAGTCGAAGAAGGTGCAATGTCGGGACCAGCAAGGTCCAGGGGACTCACCACAAGCAAGGGAGGTAGGGCAGGTCCTGAGCAATCAGGGGAGCCCAAAAGAAACAAAGGTGACTCTCAACAGGACCCACAAGCTGGAGGTGCAAGAGGATGGAAGAGGATCTCGAGCAGCTTACGAAAGATGCAGGCCACGGTGCAAACGATGCGGTGTGGATGAATATTCTGGTCACTGGAGATGCTGGAGGTTGGGGCTACTTGGAGCCCGAAGATCTTGCTGCAAGCCTTTGTAACGGCAAGTTGATGCAGTGCTCAGGGGTTCCGTTCCTGCGGCTTCCACAAGGGATACTGGCCTCAAACTTGGTTAGAGGGCAGGGCAGGCCTCAAGAGCTGTGGGGAACCACCACCTGTGTTGCTGAGCATTTCAGAGTCCGTAGGAGCTCAGGATCAGCAGATCGTTCAACTTAGTTGAGGTGCCTGCAGATGCAGGGAAGTGACTCCTTCACTTCAAGGGAGATTTCTTTAGGTGTCTTTGATGCCCACAGGCCTTGGAAGGTTCTTATATGGTGCAGAGGCACAGACGATGCAGCAGACTGAAAGGGGGCTGAAGTGGAGCCTAAACGAAGTCCAGAGTGCCCGGACGTTAGACTTTGAAGTGGTGTCTGAATTGAATCATGTCCCACGCCAAATCTAGGGACCTACACCCAGGTAAGCCCTTAAGTATCCAAAGGAAATGGTTGGGACAATTGAGGGGACCCTGCCAGGGGAGGGTTTGGACAGTAGACAGGATACTCCCATGTCCTTTGTCCAGTTTCGCACCACTGCGGGAGCCAATGGCTCAAAGAGCAGGTTTGAACTGGACTATACAAGGAGGCACCAAATATGCCTCTCATGCAGATTGAGTAGTGCTGACAAGTACACCCACCCGGCCCCAATACACTGTCTGGGAAGTGGTCACACCTCCCTGTGACAGGATACCTATTGGTCTGCCTTCCCCTGCTTGAGCAGGAGGGCAGCATTGTGTCTGGTTGGCAGCAACCATGTTGTGCTGTCCGGGTCTAGAAGACTGGTACCGGGGGCACTGAGAGTCTAACGGAGGCCTATTCCAGTGCTTGGAGTCATACCTCCTACACCGTTTGTGGTGTGGGTGTATGATTCCAACATGTTTGATCCCAAACATGATAGGGTTCATTGCAGCCAATTTCGGGATGGTTATTGCGTAGTTACATGGTGCCCCTCTATGTGGTGTATGGCTGCCTAACCTACAACGCAGGATAATGGACTCCGTAGGCTGTAGGGGTGTCCTGCTCAAGCAGGGGCACCCTCAAACTTAGAACCAAGCACCCTGCCTTCAGGATTGATAAGGCTTGCTATTTGGGATGACTTATAGGTTTAAGTGCAGTGACCCCAGATATAGTGGTGTTAGCACCAGCTTACACAGGCTGCAATGGCAGGCCTCTAGTTGCATTTTGATTGGAGAACCTCTAGGGTACCTATGCCCTGGGTACCTTAGTACCATATACCAGGGAATAATAAGGATACCCCCAGTATCCAATCTTAGATGTACCTAAGTACTGAGCAAAATAATTTAAGGGAGAAAGCAGAGAGACTTGGATCCTGATTAGCAGGATCGCCGCCTGACTAGTCAAAAACAGCTTAGCACCAGGTAAAAAGTGGGGGTAACCATAAAAGCAGATCACACTTTCCACAGAATGGAAACTTGACAGAGGGTGGCACCAATTAGTACAAAACCCTTCCGATAAGAAAGCACTGCAAAGGGGCGTAACAGGAAACGACACGCTGGCAGCAAAACGTGTGAACCAATCACAAGCCAGAACAATGACAAGTAAGGAGGGCAACTTGCACTATAAGGATAAATACAGCTGAAGAAATAGAACCAATCCAAAAACAGCTGATGACCAACGCTCACTGTATTGGTGGATTATCAACAAATAACGCTGCGGCAAAAAAGTGCTTATCCAATCACAAAATCCTCTAGAAATGCTGAAACAGTAGAAAACAACACACAATAGAGTCTTTGCCGATCATCGTCAGTGAGTGTAAAGAAGTGAAAGAAGACGCTGGATCCAAAGTGTAGTCGAAGAAACATTTATTTAGCAAGATACGCCATCTCATACAAGTCCGGTCTTCTTCTGCCGGTATCTGCCCCAAACCCACCATATAAGGGGAAACCCCGTGGTTCAGAAGATGCCGCAAGCAAAACCATTGCCCAAAGCCCACACGTGCCTACATATGAAATAAACTCAAGCGCAACACAGCATGTCCCGCTCGTGTCTACTTCATAAAATAATGCACGATGCATGACAAGCATGACCTGCAGGTGTATACAACAAATACCCTATGCCCAGTATCCAGGGGATGCTGCAATTGACAAAACCCGGAAAAGGTGTGAGCAGGGTCACTAGAATCATTTTTGTGAGCTATTAGGAAGTTAAACTGCTACCCAGCTGAGAAGTTATACAGATTTCAACTGTGCCCAAGATTTCAAGGACGCCAGTAAGAGCTGTGGGAAAATTGGGTAGACTGGCAGTTTCATCTGCTCCTGGTGGGGTAATTAATGTACCTATATTACCCAAAATAAATCCTTTCCTAACAAAAACTGCATGTCTGTACATTACTACCACTCATCTTGCGTTTCAAAAGGTGCTTTGTAAAAATATTGGATGTCTTAGTGAAGTAGTGTGGCTCACTGGTTAGAGGCGGCAGACCCGAGAGCAGAGGACGGCCCGGGACCAGGGTTCGATTCCCGGCGCGGCAGGTTTCTGGACCAGGGTCAGCTGACTCGATAATTTTCTCGCCTCTGTGCCCACTCTGATCAGCTATCACACTTGGCAACTCTGGGCATTAGCTTGTCTCATCTTCACTAACGGCCCCAACAGACCGCCGGGGATGCCTGGTCTCACCCTGGAGATACCCATTAAGGGACCATCTCTCAGGGAAGCCAGGAAGGGTTTCGCAGCGGTCGAAGCGCCTTGGGACCCTACGGGTAAGTAGTGCGCTATATAAATGCCTATACATTTACATTCTTTGTACTTGAAGACTAGGGCATGAGAACAAGTTGGATGAATGTGTTTGGTGGTTGTGTAGATGTCCTAGTAGTTAGGAATGTTGAGAGGATGGGGACCTCATTGATGCCTAGATTCCTTTTTGCATTTGGATACTTGTTGTTTTGACATATCTAAAATTAATACCAGAGTATAGGTACTAGAATGCAAAAAAACAGAAAGACAAGTTCAAGATGTGTTGCTCATCATGACTGGCATTGGTTATTGCAGGCTGCCACGGGGCTCTGTTCTTCAGGAGATGAAGGGGCACAGCAGAATGTGGGCTACAATAAGAATTTCATATTGTAGAGGTCAGGCACTGTTAGATGCGAGTGCTGCACCCAATTTTAGTTTCTCTTCGCATTTTAGTAATGTTAGCTTTATTCTTTGAACAACTGAAAGTAGAACATTGCAAAGAAAGATGAGGTGTGAAGGCACTATTAATGCCTCGTATGGGGCAATATAATAGATTTGGTGAATTCTGCTTTGGTGGTAGTGAAAATGCAGAGGAATATGGGAGTGGCAAGAAAGTCTCTGAACTGAGAAGAGCAAGAGAGGACATGACAGGCTTAGACATGAGGGATTCCCGGGACAGGAGCCGTTGTACTGTGAAACCAAGGAGAGGCACAGGAGTCAGATGTGGAGAATTTGGCACGGGAACAGCTGTGTTGGGAAGTAAAAAAAAATATGAAAGGCCTCTTGTGTACACTTAGGACTAAAAAGATTACCTTACAGGCATATTTGGAAAAGCTTAGCATGCACATTTTGAATAGCTCGCAAGTCTATTCAATAGAACATACATTTTGCTCTCAATCTGTGGGAGCGACCACCAGGGGGCGTGGTGTCATGGGAAGGGGGTCGCACTCTATCATTTGCAAAAAGAAAACGTCTCAGACAGTTAATTCCGGTAGGTAAAATTATTTCCCTGGATTGTTATTCGGGGACTGTCCTGTGCTGGGCAATCGAAGCCAGGCAGACAGCTAAACACGCCTGTCTACCAGTTTGCTGCTGGCCTGAAAGAATTGCAAATGTGCACTGAGTTAATCTACAAATCGTTTACGTTTGCAGATTAACTCGTTGTGCATATTTGCATTTTTTCAGACCAGCAGCACACTGGCAGAAAGGGGTGTTTAGCTGCCTGCCTTGCTTCGATTGCTCAGGACAGGAGAGTGCTGTTTCAGTTAATTGATCAAATCACGAAGTTTTTTGAGTGGTAGTGTACACAGTTAACAGAGCTGTGAAGTACATTCTTAGAATTGTCAATGTATTTACATAGAACTTACTATCCCTGACAAAGTGTTGGACGGACAGTTATGTAAAAAAATATTACATTACATAGGGTCTGGATAATACTAAAATCTAGTGGCCTCATTTACAATGAAATGGCATGGGGGCACCATCGCAAGTATTTTTGCTGCGCTGCCCTATGCAAAAAGAGCAGGAATGGACTGTATTCATAAGATACGGTGCATTCCTGTCCTTTCTGCCAGTGCGCAGTTTGGTACCTAGCACCAACGCAAGCATGTTTGCATTGTTGGCAGAATTGTTTTTGTGCTCGAAGGCACTTCTTCCTGCGCAAAAACAGTCCATGGAGGCTTTTTCCTCTTTCTATGTGTGTTACACATAGAAAGAGGAAACAATTGAGGAGAAATAAAGATATTCTCCTCATTACCCATCCCCTGGGGAAGCATACAGTTTTGAGGCATCCTCAGGTTTACAGATCCTTGTAAATATGGGAATGTGTCAAAACCCACTGCAACACCCATGGAACGCCCTCCCCCTGAGGCAGTGTAAAGTAATGCATCCACTTGCACTGCTTTGCCTTACACCATATCTAGGAGGCCATCAAAAGCCACACAAAGTGACTGTGTGGCCTCGTAGAAATGGGTCTGTACTCTGCGCAACCAGAGCATCATAAAAAGTGGTGCACCGCTGCGCAAGGGGCTTGTAAATAAGCCCCTATATTTTAGAAGCAGCCCGTATATTTTGAAAGCACTATTTTATCGTAAAACATTTTGTGCATTTTGTAGCGGTCTTTCTTATACTGTGTGTAATATAAGTATAAAATAAAGGCTTACATATTCACAGTGCTTTCTGTCACAGGATGTGATCTCAGTCACAGGATGTGATCTCAGACCTAAAAATACACAAGTCACTATTCCACTGCACCAACCACAATTTAATTCTGTGGTTCTCTCGTTTCACACAGACCTTTGTGGTGCATTAACAAATAGAGGTTTAATAATGTATTATAGTGCATTTCCCACTGAGTAACTTTAAATATTTACCACAAAATCCATCATCTTCCGCATAATCTGCTGATTTTAACAAAAGAAAATGTATTTATTCAAAAGTGTATTTACTCAAAAGGTTCAAAAGTTACTTAAAAAGCAGCAACAGGTGTTGCTACTCAGTATAAGGCCCTTTACAAAGCTGTACTGGCAGGGGTGTGGAATTTAATAAAATATTTACTTGTCCATTTGGCAGGTTGCTTCATAAATCTAGTTGTCCTGTAACAAAATCCACTTGTCCCCTGGTGCCATGTAGTTGTAGTGCGGCCACAAATTATGGCAGCAATCTCATTATACAAGAGCTCTGACATAGCCTCTGATTATGCCAGTGCTTATACCATAGTAGTGTTTGCAATCCCCTTATGTTGCAACGTTTCCGCAGATCTACATACTGGGGCTGAAGGTAGTGATAAGCAGTAGTTTCAGAGTTAAATACCCTTTTGAGTCTGTGCAAACCTACTAACTTGCATGTTTTAAGGGTTTTCAACATTTCTTCTCTAATCTTTTCCCATACTAAGAAATGTTGAAACTTTACTCCTGACAATGGCAGAGGTAAACCTTCTTCCAGAGTTGGGAAAAAAGTTTTTGGAGGTAAACTTGCAAATCTACACATGCACATTTGCTCATGCTAAAATGCAGTTCACACATATTTTCTAGGAGTTCTATTTCTTGTTCTATTTCTGCAAATTCTTGGGAATTCACAAAAGCTGTATAGCTGCACTTAATATATGGACATATAACATCGGGTGCCCTTTTGAGACTTTCTTTAACGATTGGACCCCTAATTTGGTCTGGCGTGGACCATGACCTTTTGTGTTTATTAAAAGTATACCTCTCTCTCTGTATCAGCTGGCTTCACTGTAAGTGACTGCATTCTGCTCTTTCATAAGGAGCATATCGGCACACGAAGTAGTTTTGTTCAGTGCCAGTTACTGTGGCAGTATGTGCTTTTTGAGACCAAAAACAATTTTTGCTTTTGCCAATGTTGGTTATAATGGTGAGGTCCCACACCAATAAGGTTTTACAAAAACCATGCCAAAACAAGTCACACATTGACAAAACTAAAGCAGACCACCAATTTCAGACTGTTAGACCTGGCACCATTGGTGTGGGCCTCCCTTCCATATTTTGCTGTTGCCTTTTATGTTTTTGCTAGTTTTAGATGCTTTGGGCACTGTGCCACTGCTATTCAGTACCACAGTGCAAGTGCTCCCTATGGTAAACTGATGTATGGATTAGTGACTCCATGATTTGCTTGTTATGTTTACTTGTCAGACCCTAGTACAGTGACATATTGAAGCCGGTCCCCGGTCCACCGCTGAGGTTCTGTGACGATCGTGAGTGATGTTTTTGACTCGCACGAATATGGTCGAGTCTGGTATCTATGAACCGCAAATGACGAGTTTAGTGGGTGTACGCATTTTCGCTGTGCTAGCCTAAACCGTTCGTTTGTTTCGTGGGTTTCTTCATCCGAGCCCACGGGTTCCATCTTAGATACGGCATCCATTTTGTCTCTTGCCCTCAGGTAGCCAGCGAGCGGACGCTGTCCGCTTCGCGACCCTGGGATTCCCAAACTCTTGCGGAAGACACGTTTCCTTTGAAAGTGTCTTTATGATGAGGGGGATGGCACTGTAAGGCAGATGGCCCCGCTCGAGGCTCACCTTGCCGTGCCGGTCTATTGTCTTAGTTGTGCATTCATTAGGCACGTCCCCTTTGATGCCTGCAGCTCGTGTTTCCCGATACCACCCCTTTTACACCCTTTTTGCTCTTCTCACTGTTTCCGTCTTCCTCTGCACCTGTTTCTGTCCCTTCCTCGATTTGTTTACTGCTGATTGGAATGTACTAATGGTGGGAAGATAGGTTTTTACAGTTGGGAACTACCAAATGTTTCTGTACTTATGTTCCGGGCCCTGAATACATGAAAGCAACCCCTTATGGTCTTTACGATGGGAACCGAGTTGTAAACCTTTGTGTACTATGATATCTTATGCATGAAAACTGTATAAAAGGAGCGATCCACAGAGGCAAGTTGAAGCAGACTCCTCGAACCTACACGCGTTGTACTTCCTGTGACTTCTGTGTTCCCTGCAGTAATAAACCTCGAATCTTTGACGCCGAAGGAAGTGTCCCGTGTCTCTGTCATTTGTACGCCGGAACAGGTTACCCACGAAGGTTTTAGGTGTTATCCCTGGCACCGCTGGGTCTTAAGAAAACCCAGTCCTTCAGTTGGCGCCCAACGTGGGTCTGCATCAGTGGTACCGGTCCAAGCCCGACGATCGTGAGGAACTTCGTGTGAAATCTCCGAGGGAAGGTGCACCCCGCTTCATCGATCCGGTTGTCGACACAAGTGGCCCGACGACTTTTCCCGCGAAGATCCCCGCCTCCTGACGGCTGCGACGGACTGCTGCCCTGACTGTAGACCTGTCTTGGCGCCTGGAGTAGACCTTGGTACAGCGAGACGATTGACGGGCCTTCCTGGTGACGCCATCGATCTTTGAGTTAAGTATTTGTGGGTCGCTCCCAGAGTCCTTAGTTGTGGGTGCTTAGTTGTTGCATGGTTCCATTGCATTTGTGGTTCTCAGTACTTGGTTCTTTGTTGTGATATTTGACGTCTGCAGTCGCCAAAAACCGAGGGTTTTTGCTCTTTGCACGGACATTGTTAATCCTATAACCCTTGACGTTTGTGAAACTCTGTTAGTGTGCAAGATGCCTGGCCGTAGTACTTTGTTCAGTTGTTTTAGAAGTTGTGGTGCGGATTCCCGACTGGAGGACTCGTGTCCGATACCTCCGGTTGGAACTCCAACTTATGAGCTGTACAGTAAACATGGTTTGGGTCCAATTACATTCAATGAGTGTTGGGTTTGTTATACTAAAAAAGACGGTGTCCTTAGTTGGCCACCTCATGGTAGTTTTGAGACCCCGATTTTAGACAATCTTGAAGCCAAATTGTTTCAGAGAAAGGTAAGGCCGGCCATGTTTGATTCCTTTCGGTTGTGGCGTAAAGAAGCCAAACAGAGAGAAATCAAACAGATTAAACGTAATAAGAGAGAAGGAGTTGTTACCACGGTAAGAAACGCAGAGCAGTTCCAGCGAGATAAGGAGGAAAAGGAAGTTTTCGATAGATTGCAGTGTATGACTGTAGATAAGTGTTACCCCGCTTTACCGACGGGTACGGATAAGAAGGAGGAATCAGTAGAGGACCCCTTGTTGTCCTATCTCTTGAAGTCACCACCTCCGTACGCACAGGGTACCGTAGCTCCTGTGGTTCCCCCTGCCCCTGTTCCTCCACCTGCTCCTGTTCCACAACCTGCCCCCGTTCTTCAACCCGTTCCTGCTCCTCTACCTGCTCCTGTCCCTACTGCTCCTCCGCTTGTACTTCCTCATACTCCTGCTCCCGCTGCTCCTGCTGTTCTGGTTACTCCTGCTGCCTCTTCTGTTGCTGATACTTCTCTTGTTACCCCGTTGTGTTACTCTTCTTCTCCATCTGTTCGACGTCGTACCCCTTCTGTTGCTGCTAACTTCTTTAATTCTCTTGGACCTATTCTTGAGTCCGCTGGTTCGGACGGTCCTCAAAGACGTAGTCAGCTTCCCGGTAGTAGGGAACGTGACACACTATAATATGGCGATGGGTTGGATGAAATACCCCCTTAGAAATCCTCCACGTGTGGTGCTTGATACGTTTTGTCAATTCAATGTACCGACACAAAGGTTCGTGTTCGAAGAAATGTGTAAGGTTTTACGCGACCAAATATCGGCTGATGCATCTGACGATGTAATGACTGCTCTGACTAATCTTCAGCTTCAGTTTGCGAGCGGAATGTTGGTGGGCACCAATGTTCGACGTGCTGTCGAGCAGTTGTTGTCTTTTCGTCCTTCTATAATGCCTCGGGCATTGTTTTTAGAAGACATTGAGGGACCGCTTGCAGCGCCTGGTCAGTATCCCATGCGCGAAGTTCCACCAGTGTGGATGCCAGGTGATGCTAATGCCGTTCCTATCATCCTGTCGCACTTTCAGAGAGTGTGGATACACCTTCCGTGGAAGCGGTCAGAAGTTTTGCAGGTAAAACAATCTTTGCCTGCCCCTCGCAAAAATCCTGCAGGGTATTATAAAGAATTTTCGCAGCTTGTGGATGCTACGATAATGAATCTTGCTGATATTGATATGTTGTTTGGCAATGTCGTGCCGCAACCGGTATGGGCAAAGATTTGTCAGGAAGACCATGCGGCGGAATTAGGCGGTGATTGGAATGCATTGGGGGCTGCTGATGCATTGCAAGTCGGTGGGGCCAAGCCCGAACAGCTAATTACGGCTTTGCCCCAGAGAATTATTGCTCTACTGAAAACGCTTATGCCAGCTATGAAGGTGAATTGGGACAAACTGTCCGCTTGCAAACAAAAGAAGGATGAGAGTGTCTCTGATTTCTTTACGAGATTTGAGGAGGCATTCATTGATCATAGTAGTCAGGATATGGGTACTGAGGGAGGTCAGCGATTGTTTGTGGATAAGTTTGTCTCAAATTTGTTGCCGGACTTAAGCAACAAATTGCGAAATTCAGAAAGTGCGTGGGCTGTTTCCACTTCTGCTCAAATATTGGCCACGGCCAAATACTATGAGAATAGAGAGAAAGAGGAGAATGATCGTGCCGATAAAAAGACGAAAGAACTCAAAACTAAAGTGTTGTTGCAGCAAGCGTATCCTCCACGTTCGAATCAGAATGATTCGTAACAACGGAATCGATCGCAGTCTCAGTCGAATAGGTCACAATCACGAAATGACTCCTCTTCGCAGAGATCTTCGTTAGGGTACAATCAGTGTGCCTATTGTAGGGGAGAGGGTCATTTGAAATTCGATTGTCCAGTTTTGCGTGATCGCAATAGTGGTAATTCATCTAGAGGAGGTCGTGGTGGTCCTCAACAGACATCACGTGGTAGAGGTTGCGGTGCTCAAAACGATCGTTCTAACAATTCTTCTGACTCTAATAATTGTTTCGATCAGTGCGGATCGTCGCAAGGGCGATCTGCTCAGTACAATGTGGACGATTATTACGTCGATCAGGATGCTGACGACGGTAATTACTAGGACAGCCATAGACAAGGAGAGGGAGTAGTATCAGTTCTGGTTGATCAGAGAGGGCCTTACGTCGCAGTTGCCACCTCGGGCGTCGTTGAGCCTTTTCTGTTGGACACTGGTGCAGCGAAAAGTTCCATCATGCATTCGAAACTCCCTGGCGCACCTTTGTCTGGCTTAACAAATGTTTCCATTGGATTCTCTGGCGCCCCTGTTAGCAATCCGGTTTCGTGCCCTTTGCCTCTTACAATTGGGCCTCGTGAGCTGAAAGCTCCTTTGATTTTGACTACTGGTTGTGGTGAAAATCTTTTGGGCCTGGATTTGCTAAAACGTCTATATGCGACTTGGTACTGTTCTCCTGCGGGAGTAAAGCTTACGTTGGGAGAGAGAGTTGTCTCTCCTATGTACTTATCCATCGATAGGCTTCCACTGGAATTGAGTTCTCTTCCTGCATCTTTGTGGGCGACAGGTCCCAATGACGTGGGCCTGCTTGACATCTCCCCTTATGTTGTTCACTTGAAATGTAATGTGCGATTGCCACGTATTCCCCAGTATCGTATCTCCCTTGATGGTGAACGAGCACTGTTTGCAATCATCTACGATTTGATTGAGAAAGATGTTATCGAGGAGACTCGGGGAAACGTGTGCAATAGCCCTGTACTGCCCATTTTGAAGCGTACTGATCCATCAAAACCCCCTGTTTATCGTTTTGTTATCGATTTACGGGAGGTGAATAAAATTGTGATTCCTCAGTTCCCTGTGGTGCCTGACATTACGGCTCTACTGACTCTGATTCCAGCCTCTGCATCCTGGTTCTCAGTGATCGATCTGAAGAATGCTTTCTTCAGCATTCCGATTGCTGAGGAAAGTAGGGATCTTTTCGGTTTCTCTCTTGGTGGCCGCAGCTTCAGGTTTAAACACGCTCCTCAGGGCTACTGTGAGAGTCCATCGATAAACAGCCAAGCCTTGAAGGGCCAACTTGATGCGTTTGTGTTGCCGGCCGGTGCGGCCTTGATCCAATATGTCGACGACTTATTAGTGGCTGCAGATACTCAGGACATTTGCAAACTTGCTACGGTGTCGTTGTTGCAGCATCTCTGTGACTTGCATCACAAGGTGTCACCTTCTAAACTGCAATATTGTTGTCAAGAAGTAACCTATCTAGGTCACTTATTGTCAAAGGAGGGAAGAAGGTTGACCCCAGAGAGAATTGCAGCGATTGCTCGAATGACTGTGCCAACAACTCAGAGATGTGCGTGCCTTTTTAGGTATTACGTCATACTGCAGGCAATAGATCCCAAATTTTTCATTGCTAGCGAAACCATTGGTGGCTCTTACATGCAAGGATGTTCCAACTCCTTTACCATGGACGGAAGAATGTCAGACAAGTTTTTCTGAACTGCGTGATGCGTTGTGTTTGGTTCCTGTGTTAGGTACTCCTGACTACAGTAAGCCGTTTACACTATACGTTCACGAGAGGGAAGGTTGTGCGTTGAGTGTTTTGACGCAACAATTCGGTGGTAAGCAACGTCCATGTGCATATTTTTGCTCGACCTTGGACCCAGTAGCTAGAGCATTGCCGAGTTGTTTGAGAGCAACAGCGGCAGCTGCGGTGTCCATCCGACAATCTGCAGGATTGGTCATGGATAATATGCTTACGGTGATGGTTCCGCATGCAGTTGACACTCTCTTGAATCGTACGAAAACTCAACACCTGACGAGTGCAAGGTTGTCTGGTTATGAGTTGACGCTTTTGGCAAGTCATATTCAAATAAAACGTTGCAACGTCCTGAACCCGGAGACTTTGTTGCCAATCAGTATGGAATCAGACGAGGTAGCACCTCATGACTGCTACCTACGAACGGAGGAAGAAACAAAAGGTCGTGTTGACCTGAAAAATACTCCATTGGAAGATCCCGATGGGACCTTGTATGTGGATGGGTCGTGTTTTAAGTTGCCGAATGGCGATGTAACGACTGCATATGCTGTGGTGACGTTAAATACTGTTGTGGAAAGTGCGAGATTGAATCAGAATTCTGCTCAGGCGGCAGAGCTGATTGCTTTGACTAGAGCGTGCGTGTTGTCGAAAGGGAAACAGGTGAATGTGTTCACTGACAGCCAATACGCATTTGGCGTGGCCCATAGCTTTGGACGTTTGTGGAGAGAGAGAGGTTTTATGACATCGCATGGTACGAAAATTCAGCACGGACAGCTCGTGAATGATCTTTTGGATGCACTTACATTGCCCAAGCAGGTGGCGATTATTAAATGTAGTGCACACCGTAAGGTGACGGATGATGTTGGTCGTGGTAATGCGTTTGCGGATGAGATTGCTAAGGAGACTGCCCGGAATCGGAGTACTAAAATGTATATGACGAGTTCGGTTAGGTGGCCTACAGAGACTGGTATGTGTGAGTACACTATCGAGAGTGTGAAAGCGATTCAGAACGAGGCCACTGAGTCTGAAAAGACGAAGTGGAAAGAGAGTACGGGAAAGTTGGATGCGAATGGCTATTGGATTGATTTGTCGGAGAATAAGAGGTGGATGTTGCCGGATGCGTATGTACTAGCTGTTGTGACGATGGCACACGGCTTGGCACATATTAGTGTGAAAGGTATCCGCAAGTGGTTGTCTCCTGTATGGAAGAATGATGGTATTGCTAAGTGTGCTGAGAGATTGGTTAAGAATTGTATGATATGTATGATGTACAATCCTGGTAAGAGAACCCCTACACCTCCTGGCCATTTTGCTCCCCCTTCATGTCCCTTTGAGGTGATTCAGCTAGACATCATCCATATGGAGCGATGCAACAACCTGAAGTACGTTTTAGTTGTGGTTTGCGCATTCTCCCGATGGATTGAAGCCTACCCTCTCAAAGATAACACTGCTCTGTCCACTGCGAAAGTCCTACTGAAGGAATACTTTCCTCGGTATGGAATGCCACGGATTGTATGGTCTGATAACGGAAGTGAGTTTGTGGGGAGTGTGATGAAGAGTGTGTGTAAGGGCTTTGGAATCACACAGAAATTCCACAGCGCCAATCATCCCCAGCCAGCAGGTTTGGTTGAAGGGTATAATGGCACCCTTAAGTTGAAGTTAGCGAAGATTCAGGCTACGACTGGTCTCTCGTGGCCTGACGCTTTGCCTTTAGCTCTTTTGTCCACTAGGGCGACTGTACACTCCCGAGTAGGGCTTAGCCCCTACGAGATTGTGTTCGGCCGCCCTGCAAATGTTTGGGGGGTCCCTAGACCGAGTGTGTATTCTGATCTTGAGTATCCAATGTTGATCGACTATCTGCATGATCTGACTGCTAAACTGAGGTTAATTCACCAACAGGTCTTTGAAGCACTGCCGACGCAGACGGAGGGTCCAGGCCACCAGCTCCAGCCTGGAGACTGGGTGGTAACGCGAAACTTCGGACGGAAGCGCAACCTTGAGTCCCGCTTCACTGGACCCTACCAAGTGCTTCTTGCCACGAGGACTGCTGTTCGTTTGGAAGGACGCAAAAACTGGGTGCACGCCACCCATACTAAAAAGGTACCTATACCTTTGCCAGCAGACTCGTGGGTGCGGAAGGGCATTGCCTCGTCCGAAACAGAAACTGTGCAGACCTTCGTCCCTTTTAGCGACGCTCAGCCTGTTGGAGTCCTCAGTGCAGCAGGACGACATTGTTGAACATTTGTCATCGAAAAACTCAAGATCTGAACAATCGACTGATCAGCAGAACTCTGTCCCACCGTCGGATCAGTTGTTTGACGACCAGACACATCCTGGGAGAAGGCGATATTTTCTGCGATCCAATATCAAAGACTAATAAAAGCTTTGCTTACTACCTTGACATCCACGTTACCCCATTGACACTATTCAGTCTGAACACACTCGTATACTTGTGATTTTTGTAATAGTGAGTTTTTTCCATATATGTGTTTTTGCTTCCACAGCTAGGAAATTTTGTATATATTTGTAAATAAAGATACCTTACATCCGGGTGGACCGTAGGGCCGCGCGGGTACTTCCTTCTGGTTAGTAGGTCTTGACACTAGGTCGGAGACCGTCGGTTCCTGGGAACTCCTGGGGATTGACTATTGCTACACGGAACGAAGTGCGTCAAAAACGTTGCGGGCGGTTTTAGAGGATGGCATTCTTTAAGCTGTTGGATTTGGAAAAAGCTCAGGCCCAAAGATTCAAGCTGCAGCAAATTGCTCGTACAAAATGCTTCATGTTTCAGGTGTTCCTTTTGTTCTTAACTGTTTCTTCGCTATTGGTGGGTGGGGTGTATTACATGATACAGTCGTTCTTGCCTTCTGCCTCACCTACCACTTCTTCTAAACCTACATCCACTGTTTCTCCTCATCCGTTCCACATCTTACCCCAACACGAGCAGGTTAGACGTGCGGAATTTATGAACAATTCCTTCTTTCAGCTCCTTCATCAGCATCAGTTGGTGGTGAACACTACCAATTGTTGGGTGTGTGGGTTAATGCCACATACCACTGATAAGGGAATTCCGTACTTGGTCCTTCCTTATAGTTCCCAGGGTTCAGCTCGAGCATTCCAAACAATGTTTCGAAGAGCACTAGATTCCTACCCCAATCGAGAGCCACGTCGTCCACACTTTGGTCCCGGTCCGTACCACAAGCCTTTGGCAATAGCGATTGCTGATTTAGATAGGGATATCTATGAGCCGTCGCTCATCCCAGAGGAAGAGGTGCGAGCCTATAGGGATCTGAGTGAGGCTGAGTATAGTGCGCTCGTGGGTGAAAGACAGCTTAAAAGCTCGTCTCCAATATGGATCGTACCCCACCTTGGTAATTTCTGTCTAAAAGGTCGTGGCCGAAGCCTGAGAGCTCACCTTGGAGAGAGTGCTTGCTCCGAGACGTATGTCTTACCAATGCTCTCTTCCCCTGTTTTCCTGACTGCCAAGGGTACGTACTTTGTCTGCTATGACCGTGCATATACATGGTTGCCCCTTGACTTTGCGGGCACATGTTATATTGCAAACATGTTGCCACCGACTTTTACAGTCGCCTCCGATTACCACAAGACCCGAGTTGTGAGGGGCGTGATTAGCGAAGAGGACACTGCCGGTCAAGAGGCAGGAGACTTTTTCAAGGGTTTCTTTCCGTTTTGGGGACCTATGGTCAATAGTAGGAACCTGAGACAGTTGACCCGAGTGGTGGAATCGACAGCTAATATCGCTGCCAGTGCCCTTGGTAATATCACAGCAGAGCTTCAGGCGGATAGGATTATGACGTTACAAAACCGTATGGTTTTAGACGTTGTCTTAGCAGATCGAGGTAGAGTATGTAAGGTGATCCATTCGAGCTGTTGTATTTTCATTCCAGACAACGCTCCGACTGTCTACCAAGCCATCTCGAAGTTGCATAAAATCTCTGAGTCCATACACGTGGACGTAGGGGATTGGACGCTACTTGGGTGGTTTTGGGGCCTAATGTCGACTTGGGGTTAGAAAATTCTGATGATCATCGGGGCTGTTGTAGCATTCCTGTTCACGTGTTGTCTTTGTGTACAGTGTGGTCCTGCCTTATGTGGCCTCTGTGCTACGACGTGTATAAGACAGCCGCCTGTTACCAAAGGAACTCTGATGGACAGAATTATGTTGCAGCAACATCTAGATGGTCTAATGAATATCGATTATGATTCCGACTAGTGCTTGCCTACATGAGGGCAAAAGGAGCGTCTGAGGTTCCGTGACGATCGTGAGTGATGTTTTTGACTCGCACGAATATGGTCGAGTCTGGTATCTATGAGCCGCAAATGACGAGTTTAGTGGGTGTACGCATTTTCGCTGTGCTAGCCTAAACCGTTCGTTTGTTTCGTGGGTTTCTTCATCCGAGCCCACGGTTTCCATCTTAGATACGGCATCCATTTTGTCTCTTGCCCTCAGGTAGCCAGCGAACGGACGCTGTCCGCTTCGCGACCCTGGGATTCCCAAACTCTTGCGGAAGACACGTTTCCTTTGAAAGTGTCTTTATGATGAGGGGGATGGCACTGTAAGGCAGATGGCCCCGCTCGAGGCTCATCTTGCCGTGCCGGTCTATTGTCTTAGTTGTGCATTCATTAGGCACGTCCCCTTTGATGCCTGCAGCTCGTGTTTCCCGATACCACCCCTTTTACACCTTTTTCGCTCTTCTCACTGTTTGTCTTCCTCTGCACCTGTTTCTGTCCCTTCCTCGATTTGTTTACTGCTGATTGGAATGTACTAATGGTGGGAAGATAGGTTTTTACAGTTGGGAACTACCAAATGTTTCTGTACTTATGTTCCAAGCCCTGAATACATGAAAGCAACCCCTTATGGTCTTTACGATGGGAACCGAGTTGTAAACCTTTGTGTACTATGATATCTTATGCATGAAAACTGTATAAAAGGAGCGATCCACAGAGGCAAGTTGAAGCAGACTCCTCGAACCTACACGCGTTGTACTTCCTGTGACTTCTGTGTTCCCTGCAGTAATAAACCTCGAATCTTTGACGCCGGAGGAAGTGTCCCGTGTCTCTGTCATTTGTACGCCGGAACAGGTTACCCACGAAGGTTTTAGGTGTTATCCCTGGCACTGCTGGGTCTTAAGAAAACCCAGTCCTTCACCGCAGTCACTTAGCGACTGATTGTGGTGGAGGGACGCGGCTCCTCCCCCTGCCTCCGTCATTTCCACAGACGGCACAGCATTTACTTCGATGGTTGTCCGACCGCGCAGCGGTCACGCCGATGGCGCGCCAAAGGCAAGCCGTCTGCGCCCGTCCAAGTCCCGGAGGTGGCCGGAACCGGGCACTCTGCCGGTCGGAGGCCATCTTCGAATAAAGTACTTACATATGACAGGGAAACTCTTCTAGAGCTATGTCACCTCTCTCAATGTAAGAAAGTTGTTAACAGAGACTAATTGTCCTAGACCAGGGTGCCGATACTGCATTTGGGATAGCGTCAATAATATCTCCAGTATACAGCAAGAGGATAATATTCAAGGGCAGGAAGAGCCAGTTGCTATACTTGAGAACCAACAATATATTGAGGTTCTACTCTTAAACTGTCACTCACTTAATTAATATGCCTTGCATAACTATGATATATTAGCTGAAACCAATCCTGTGGTGTTTCTGACTGAAACATGGCTGTTCGCCTCATCTAATCCGACAATAGCTTCAGCAATCCCCCCGGGCTACTTGATTACTAGGAAAGATCAGACTGGAAGCAGAGGAGGTGGGCTTGCCATTATCAGTAAAGAGGACATAGCTATTACCTGTATTCCCATGGAGAGTATAGGAGGGACGGAATGTTTATGGTTTCAGGCCTCTTTGTGCCCCCATCAGTGCCTGGCGGGAGTCCTTGTGTATAGACCCCCAGGGCATGCAGGAGCTTTCGTAAAGTCTATTGGTGATGCTATTGCTCCTTTGGCTCTTAGGTTTAAATATTTTATGGTTTTGGAAGATTTTAATATACACTTGGGGCATCAGGATAGCGCAGAATCTTCTCCCTTGTTGGAGTCCATGAGGGGGTTTGGTATTGTACCATATATATATATCTGCCCCCACGCATGAGAAGGGCCTTACCCTTGATCAAGTATTTTCAAACTGTTTAATTCAGACAGAGCCTCCCCAACCCTACCCTTGTACGGTTATCTGATCAGTTTTAAGCTACCTAAAGTGATAAAGTATGCACAAGCCCAAGTTAAGGAGCCATCCTCCATCTCCAGATCATTTTATAAGATCACTCCAGAGGCTTTTAAATGCGAATTAGATCTTCATCCACCCACTCTTATTGGTGATAAGATCTGGATGCTGAAGCTTTGATGAAATGGATTGCACAAAGCACTCTGTCCCTGGCCCCTCCTATCTCTTGCCCTATAAGAATAATTAGATTCTCAGCTCCTTGGTTCACTGACACGTTACGTCAGTGTAGAAAAGACTAAACGCCAGGAAAGAGTTTGGAGGAAGGATTTTAAAGCGGACAATAAAGAGAACTATAAAGATGCTTTACGAGGCTACCATAAAAAGATACAGGTAGCTAAGAAGAGTTTCTTTGCTTTAAAAATTGATTCTGCAGGAAACAAAACCAGAGAGATCTTAGACATGGTTAAAAGCTTCTCCACACCTAAGGCTGCAATTAGGCTTGCCTCTCCCTCGGATGAGTGGATTGGGAACCTAGCCAATTTCTAGTGGATTGGGAACCTAGCCAATTTCTTTTACACTAAGATAGTGTCTATACAAGCTTTGTTCAATGATCTAGACTTGAAAGATGTGTGGACTTCGCTACGGGCTGTCCCCCAGTGCCAGGAAGATGGGCGCTCCCTCTCCATCTTTCTGCCTATGCCTTTAGGGACATCTCTAGCAATAATGAAGGGTTTGAAATCAGGTTTGCCTGTAGATTCTTGTCTGGCCAAATTTTTGGCTTCTATGGCAGAGATTTTGAACCCTACTGTTAATCGTGTGTTGAACACTTCTCTCCTTAGTGGACGGATCCCAGTTGGATGGAAGTGCGCGAAAATAATTCCATTATTTAAAAAACCTATGGCGGATCCTATGGTCTTTACTAACTATAGACGTATTTCTCTTGTCTTTTTTGCGAAAACAGTTGAAAAAATACGTCCACACAGTGATCAGCAATTTTGCAGAGGTTAATAATCGGTTTCATCCTAGCCAGTCCGGTTTCAGGCAGAATCTCAGTACTGAGACAGCATTATTGGAGGTATCTGAATCCATCAAGGAGACCCTGGATGTAGGTGGCAAAGCGGTTTTGGTCCTTTTGGACCTATCCGCAGCATTTGACATCGTGCCCCATGGCCACCTCCTGCAGAGACTGAGGGAGTGCGGGCTTGAGAGCACGATGCTGAAGTGGTTTACTTCCTTTTTAGAGGGTAGAAACCAGGAGGCTTGGGCACCCCCCTTTTCGGGCAGGGTGCTGAGTGTGGGTGTGCCACAGGGCTCTATTTTGAGCCCTGTACTCTTTAACCTATACATGGCCCCACTAGCATCATTGGCGGAAGATAATGAGGTCACAATAATATCATTCGCCGATGACACTCAATTGCTGTTCAACTGCAGGAAGGGCGAGGAATTCAATGGGGAGAAGATCATTAAGTGCCTAAAAGAAACTTTTGCCTGGTTTAAACAATCATCTGAAATGTAATACAGACAAATCTGAAATCATTTTCTTTGGCTCCCCCGCTGGATGTCTGGAAACAATGGTGGCCCCAAGACAGGTCCCCTCCCCAGTTCGCGGTTAGGACTGTAAAGAACTTGGGTGTAAAAATGGATGATGCCCTCTCCATGGCACCTCGGGTTCAGTCGTCAATCAGAACCGGTTTCGGTCTTCTGAAGATGCTCCGGAGGTTTTTATTTTTACTACAGACGGAACACAGAATAATGGTTATTCTGGCCCTTATTATCTCAAGACTGGACTATGTCAACGTCCTCTATCTGGGTCTCCCGGAGTTCTTACTTAATAAACTGCAGGTGGTGCAGAACGCAGCAGCCAGGGCTGTCTTGAGCCTAGGGCTCAGAGACTGGATCTCTCGCCATCTCAAAAACCTGCATTGGCTACCGGCACGCAGCAGAATCCGCTTTAAAGCTCTGGTCCTCGCTTTTAAGGCCCTGCATGGTAGAGGAGCACAATATAGCTCTAGAAGAATCTCTTTTTATGTACCTGGCAGATCTTCCAGATCTGCCCATCAACATCATATGGGCATCCCTAAACATCTTCGAGCCCACAAAGGCGGTTGCTCCTTTCAAGTGCAATTGGCTGGACTGTGGAACAAGCTGCTTCTCTCACTTAGACAAGTCACTAACCTGCTTGCTTTCCGGAAACAACTGAAAACCTGGCTGTTCTAAAAAACAAACTAATATTTACGTGGTCTATCTGGTCTTTTCTCTCTTCCTTGTCTCCTCCTGCCCTTGGCCTTTCTCGGTCTTAA
This sequence comes from Lissotriton vulgaris, assembly GCF_964263255.1. NCBI lineage: Eukaryota > Metazoa > Chordata > Amphibia > Caudata > Salamandridae > Lissotriton > Lissotriton vulgaris. The sequence continues at coordinate 731,378,015 of NC_141689.1, forward strand.
GCAACAGGACACTCTTGAGTAGCTGCGCGCTTTAGAAATCCATTTTAACCTAACTGTGCGTGCCCAGGGCTTGTAAATCAAATCCTGCTGGTGGGCTTGCAGCACTGATTGTGCGACCCACCGGAGCAGCTTGTAAAGTGTGTCTCAGGCCTGCCTTTGCCGAGCCTGTGTGCAGTCTGGTACTGCCATGTTGACTTGGCAAGTGCACCCACTTGCCAGTCCACAAAACCTTCCCTTTTCTACATATCAGACACCCCTGAGGTAGGCCCAAGGGCAGGGTGCATTGTACGTAAAAGGTAGGACATGCCCTGATGTGTGTGGCATGTCTTGATAGTGAATTACAGCCATTTTTGTTTTTTCACTTTTGCAAGGCTACCTGCTCCCATAGGCCAGAATGGGCAGTTTGATTACAACACCTTTTAATCCTAACTGACCTAGGGACACGTGGCAGAAAAACACATTTTAGTATGCCTTAACTCAGAATGATAAAATACATCTTAGTGAAGTTGGTTTTAACATTCTGTGTTTGAAAATACCACTTTTAGAAAGTAGGTTATTTTCTTGCCTAACCATGCAAGCCAGCCTCTGCTAGGTTGTATATTCCTTGTCTGGTTTGTGAGAGACAGTGGCTGGGGGGGCACCAGGAGACAGGGTGAGTCAGCACAGGGCTGAATAGACCTAGCTGCATGTAGAGTGGCGGGAGGAGTTGCACCTGGACCTGAATAGGGCTGTGTCTGCCTTCCACAATGCTGGCTCCACCTCCTGTGGTGTGTCTGATGACCCTGGCCCACACCAGCAAAGGAAAGAAGGGGTCCTGTAAACAAAGTGCTTTAGGACTGCACAGAACTGGTTTGGACTAGGTACAGACACTTTCTGCCTTTGAAGACATAGGATTTTGGTGTATAAAGGGGGGGGCCAGACCCCAGAGCTTTAGATCACTTCTGGGAATCAAGACAAACCTTTTCTGAAGAGAAGAACCAGGAAGCTGAAGTGGGAGACTACCCCTGTGCTGTGTGAGGGGTGGCCTGCAGTGGTTAATTCATTGCCAAAGAAAGGAGAAGAGGACTGAGCGTGCTTTTCGTCAACATGAAGAAGAATCTCCAAGGGCTTGAACTTAAGCTTGCCTTCTGCCTGAAGTCTCAGGGATACAAGACTACACCAACCAGAGGCATAGGGTGGTAAGAAAATCTTTAGGGTTTAGGGGTATAGAGTAGAAAGGGTATTTCAGGGTTTTAAGGTCAGTAGGGACATAGGGTGGTAAGGGTAATAATAAAGGCATGGTGGGGGGGTCTCCCGTCCAATAAAAATAATGTATTGAAAAAATAGGGGGTTGGGGAGTTTCCTCCCAAAAAAGATTTTAAAAAACATAATTTAAATCATATATATTCTTTTTTATTATTATTTAACTTAACGTTGTAACGTCATATAACCTGTTACATGTCTTTCTCCTCAGCTCAGGACTGCGGACCTTCCTTACTAGGTCAGATACATGGCTAACACAGGGTTAATTCACACAGATATTAAGAGCAGTGTAGAATACCATAAACAAGGAAACCCAATAGTTTACATTGAAAGAGTCTGTCCCTCCTTACTCTGGCAGAAATATCCAACAAAATCATTGCGAGTTTGAACATGCATTGTCAAAGTCAATAGGTCTTGCCTTGTGACTTTAGGCTTTGCCAGTGACTTATAGTGATGAGGTACAGCATCGGTAAAAAGTAAAATGCCTTTTGGCAAAGCCGTCCAGAATCAGAAAACAAAAATGCATCATGACTAGTTGCGAACAGCCCCAATGCATCATAACACTACTAACACCTGTGTATTTCAGTAGAATACACATGCTGGATGATGTGTCATGCAAGAACGTGCCTACCGAATGAGGCGGTTGGCATTTTCTTTTTTTATTACGGATATAAAATAAAAATATAGCTGGGTGGGGGATGAGAGTGGGGAAAAAGCAACACACGAGGAGAGAGCAACAGCGAGTGTGGGGGTTTGGTGGCAAGAGAGACAGCGGCACAAGAGAGACAGCAGCAGAAACAGCAGCACACGCAAGAGAGACAGCAGCACGCACGAGAGACCGCAGCACGCACGCAGGAGAGACAGCAGCACGCAGGAGAGAAACACAGAAAGCAGTGGTGGGTATTAGGCGGGAGTACCACTAAGGGAGACACATGGACACTACTTGCACTGTCATGGAGTGCTTAACAAGAGAAAAAGCAGTTCCCTAAAAGTGAGAAGTGGAAGGATACAAGTCAGCAAATCAAATAGAAGGTAAAGAATCTATGCTCCAGGAAAGGGAAAAAACAGGAAGAGGAAGGAAAGCCATTGATATAAGAAGCAAGCAAATGAGTCACAATATTACCAACCAATGGAAGCAGTGGTAGTCTCTGAGCTTGCTGTAAACTCTTAGTACAATCCACAAAAGATCTTTTGCAATCAGAAAAACTATGGAGCCTTCTGGTAGGAGAGACCAAGAAGAAAAAGCCAGCAGCTCCACTGCTTAGTGATCCATTTTGTTTGAATGGCTGGGTATTTCCCATGCGCTAACAACTTTTATTGCAGCTAAGAGTTGCATGGGAACAACCAGACAATGCCCATGGAACGCCTACCCAGGGCAGAGTAACGAAACACAGCGATTTGATCTGCGTTGCGTTTCTCCAGATTTTTGGAGCCGCTCAAAGTGGCTTTGTATGGCCTAAAAAAATCTGACTTACGGTTTGGTTTGTACATTATGTGGTGCAAGAGCCATGCAAACAGGGTCATAAATATGGGCCTTCGTTGGCAGCATGCTTTCCAATTACTGAATGGGATTTCTTTAGACACAGCCGAACCATCTGTCTTATTCATAGCAACATCATTGCCCAGTTACTTCCACTGAAGCCTCATCCAGGCAGCAACAAGAAATACATTCAACACACCCTCAAACCACCTACATTAAACTAAAACCCTTGCTGATGTCATGCCATCCGCAATTTCCCTTGGACACCCACCAAAATTCATGAAGTACTCAAGGTGTTCCCATTGTAGTGCAAGTCTCAGAAGGAGAAGACCTAAAGGTACTGGGGCACATGCTTGGCTCGAAAGTATAAAGATCAAAAAGAGGGAAAGACCAAAATCAAGATCTGCCCCAGCGAAAGTGCATGGGAACAGGACAGTCCAGATTCCAAGAAGTCACCTGGGGATAGCAGAGAGAAGAGTTGCGGGGAGAAATTTAGCGAAAGGAGAAAGAACAGGTATTCCCTTTGGAAACAATTTAAGTGGTGGAAGGTACAAGAGGGGAGAATGAAGGCAGAGGGAAAAAAGGCATGGCAAACTATGGAACCAGGAAACCTGCAGGAGGCTGAAAAGTGGCAAGTGTCATCAACAGCTGGGTTTCAGTGGTGTCATTAGCCAGCCCCTGGGCATAAATTGGCAAGAACTGCCCAGGTGACTTTGTGGTGGTGGACAAAATGGAAGAATGGGAAAAGGCTTATAGCCAGGAAGTATCTTTGCTGAAATACACCTTCAACAAGTCAAGCGGGCACTCGTGAGAGCAGACGAGATTCACTTTTAGATCCAATCTCTCCCTAACCCCCACAGGAGCCACAGATCTAGGGATTAAAGGTTGTAGGGGTCTGTCGACCACACAGCCCTATCAAAATAGGATGGGCTCAGGACCATACTGATGGAGGGAGGTGGCACATTGGGGTACAAAATGGATCAAAGCCCCCAGATGCAGACTCCCCATATCCCCGAGGGCTCAACATTGAAGCCGTGGACCCGGACGTGAGACTCCAGAGACGAGCACTGCCAGACTGCCCTATAGGCCAATTCAACCCTGTGTACTGAGAATACAGTAACCCTTCGGTTGGTAGTGGCATCTCCCCAAAGCCACAATTAGGGAATGATGCACTCCTGGTTTTTTGTCAATGTTCAGAGTCCACAAGTTATCAGTAATGCTTATAGCAAAGATCTGGCGTGCAGCTCATTGCGTGCTCTGCACCCCCCTCCCTCCCCCCGCACCATTGTAAAATACTGAAGAACTGGTGGCGCGTGGTTTGGGCCACCAAATTATCGCACAGCCATGTAAGCAATTTACACAAGAAACCAGTTTTTTTTATCAGAATCCAATGATTTTTTTATCCATATTACTTTCCAAATCTTTTCAACAATTTCTCCATTCGCATCAAAGGTGACATAATTCAATTTTTTTCAAATACTAAGGAATACCCCATCCAGGCCTTATTCAAAAGCACGCCAGACCGCCCAGTTCATTCAGGATAGCCACACGCCTTTATTCACCCAATGCATTTCGGCTATTGGAGCCCTTCCTCAGGTGTATCTGTCTTGATTACAAGCAGCATGTCCCCCTCTCCCATATTCCGAGAGCTCGGTTTTAAAATAGCATCTCGGCCCGTCACTGGTGTCAAAGCCACACATCCTGTAGGAGTCAGTGAAAAATAAATGTGGATGCCCAAAGAGCGGTCCACTGACGCCGCACTGCAAGGGTGGGTATAGTGCCAGTGGCTAGGAGGAAAATGGCTATGTAGAGCTGTGTGAACTGGCAGTGGAGGGGAGGGACGTGGGAGGAGCTACTGTGATTTTCTGTGCCCATGGAGAACAGGGTTTGAATGAAGCGGTAGTGCTGCTGGGGCACAAAACGATTTCAAACTGCTGGCACTGTAAGGAAGTCAAACAAGGTCTAAATGTGGGAAGATTCAGGATTTTGCTGCAGGAGCATGGAGGAAAGATTTAACAAGCAAACTGAACAGTTGCATCGGTTTGTCACAGCCACCACAACCAGCAGCGCCTCAAGCAACAGCATAAAGCAAGAGAGGTATCAGTGGCAGCTGGGAGAGTAGGTAGGGGTAGTGGAGTAGGAGAAGAGGTAAAGGAAGATGGGGATTCCAGAAGAGGCCGCGGAATGTGGGGAAGTAAGGAGTACCAGGCTTATGGAGCAAGTAGGAAAGCAGCCAGAAGCAAAGGACCTACAAGGGATTCCACCTCTTTATGGCATGAGAGTGAAGGGGAAGGAAATGCAGCTTATGAGGGTCTGAAGGCATTGGCCCTGGAGCTAGAGCATGCCGGTCTCTGCGCAGTGAAGGATTGTTGGGTGAGGGGCACTGTATGACCCAGACAGCGCTGAGCCGGGGGGGAACAAAGTAGATTTCAAGTTCCATCAAGGTGGATGTTATATTTGCAGATTTGTTGGGCGCACTTGTCATCCGTGAGGGTATCCAGGCGCTGAACAGGTGAGTAGCATGAGCTTGTACCCAGCTGTGTCTTTGATGTACTGTGGGGTTAGTTGAAAAGCCAGGTGTTTAGATTCTTGCAGAATTTGAGAAGGTAAGACGGGGTCCTGATGTTTTAGGGGGAGGTTATTCCAGGACTTGGCAGTGATGTATGAAAATTAACGACCTCCAGCTCTGCTTCTGTGGATGCAAGGGGAGCATGAGAGTGACGCGGAGTGCAGTGGTCTGGTGGGTTGGTCAAAGTGTAGGTAGTAGTAGGCGGGCAGGGCCGGACTGGGGACCAAAACTGGCCCTGGCAAAGTGCTCGGCCGGCTCCCCTCTCCCTACTCAGTGTGGGGGTGGGGGGGCATGGGCGGTGCTGCCGAGCGCTTTGCTAGGGCCGGTTTTTGGCCGATTTTGTTGCAGGGTCGATTTAGCAAAAACGTCCCCGTCACAAAATCGGCCTCCAGGGGCTCAAAACCGGCCCCCACCCTTGCGGCGCATCGGGGGATTGCCCGGTGCCCGCTGTGGCCAGTCCAGGCAAGTAGGCGGGTACTATGTTGTGAAGAGCCTTGAATGCTAGGATGAGAAGCATGAGCGGACTACATTTCTGGATGGGGAGCCAATGGAGCTCTCGGAGGTGAAGAGAAATGTGGGACCTGCGAGGAAGGTTGAGGATCACTTTGGCAGCGGGGGCCAGCATGATTCGGAGGGTGGGGGCAATTCTGGATGAGGAGAAGCAGGCATTAAAAAAATTAAATGTAAAAATAAATACCTACTCGCCGTGTCTCTCCTCAGTAGTCCTCCCTTGCTGGCCTGAACTGGAAGCACACCCAGGCTTCCAGTCAGCCAATCACAACTCCGCCATAGCAGCGTTGTTATTGGTCTGAACACTGTTTCAGCATTCAGACGCTGACTGGGAGACAGGACAATTTCTCCACGCTGGCTGTAATGCAGCCTGCGTGGAGAACATGTGAAGTGTGCAAGAAGAGGGCTGGCCAAGCAGTCATTGCGCACTTACGAGGTTGCTACCACTCCTCCCCAACCCCAATTCCCTCACGTAAAGCTGCAGCAGTAAGAGAAAATAAAAATGATATTTTGCTGCTAAAAAAGTGGGCGATGTTCCTCCGGGTTAGCGGAGGAGCCGCCACTGGTTCTGAATGGGCTGGAGTCTGGTTACGAGGTGGGTTGAGATTCCGGTAGAGAGTGTTGCCATAGTCTAGTCTGCTTGTAATGAGGGCTCATGTGACGGTATGTTTGGTGGTCTTGGGGATCTACTTGAAGACCTTACACAGCATTCATGGATGGTAGCATGCATATAAAAATAGGCGTGGCCAGGAAGGGAAAGGGTCAGACCACATCTGTGGGCACCTACTGGGGATGGGAAACGCGTCTAGCTTCAGTTCACCAATGCTCAAACAAGGCGTGCCTGATGTGGTATGTATTTGGCGAGATGGCTGGACAGAGGAAGCCAAGGCTTAAATCTGAGGTACGAGCATGGATGCAGGGATGACAGAAGGGAAGAAGAAAACAAATTAGTCTAAAGGAAGGATGGGGCAGGCTTGGGAAGGCAGTGAATAGACAAGGGCATGGCAACAATGGAGGCAATAACGTACACATCAAGCGAAGGGAAGCACAAGTCCACAAAAATAGGAGGAATACACGCCGCTCAGTTAATAGAAAACCACTCACCAACATGCTACCAGATCCACCACCAACCTTGCCACCACCCAATCTCCTCTCAGCATCATACTTCATCCTCTCATGTTCCTTGCTCCCACATACATATTCACATATGTAGGTTTGTCACTGCACTCTCTACAACGGACTCATCCAACTGTGCCAAGCGAGGTGGCCTAGCCTAGCTCCAGATCCGCCCATTATTCTCATGTCCCTGGCTAGCTAACTTTGAATTGCAAGAGGTCGTTGCATTAATGCCATGAAGCACGCAGCTTTTTCTGAAAAATAGAACAACGTTCAAAGACCATTGTACACAAAAGGGAATTTATTGCATTTAAATACATTGCTAATTTAAAAATTCTATTCCTTGGGAAAAATAAAATGCAGGTTACAATCAATCTTTTTAAGGAAATTGCTGAAGTCTGCAAAGTACATTTAATACATGGCTGCAACGTTGTATCAAGACAGTTTTCCAAGGATGGTAAGGTTAGTGAACTACATTTTAAAAATACTCTGTCCATGATTGCTAATTACGGCATAGACAGGACATAATGATCATGCAAACATTAAAAATGGCAAATAAAAGCAGAAACTTAAGACGAATTCCCCTTTACAGTGCCAATACAATGAAAGTATTTCATTAATAGTGTCTCTAAAGTAGATCAAAGACAGGATCTAATGCCTTGCACCTGCTGGTGGACCCAGTGGCTTATGTTGATACTCCAAACAGGATTAAGAGTACACCAATTGGAGCCATTATCAAACTGTCCTACTGTCGCGATACCCGACATAAGTGTGGTGCTGTTCAGCAGCTTGGTAACAACTGTAACATAGTCTCCACGGCATGGCCAGCTCCAGTAGTGCAGGGAGCTGCAGCTTTCTAATCTTCAGAAGTTAGTTATTCTCCTGAGTTGCAACTGTTGAGGCCTATGACAAAAAACAAATCACAATTAACACAGAGAACACCATTATTAGGGTGTCTAAACTATTGCTTGTTCTCGAAACAAGCATACCAACAATCTCCACATGGCATATCTCACCCTGGCTACTGCTTTATTATTTTTTCCAGTAGTGCAGTTTGTGAACATCATTTTGTAGTAAGTTTTGTAGGACTTTAAAACGTACAACAAAATGCTGTTTGTCAATCAGGCCCAGCGTGCTCAAGCTCTTCTTGAATATTATGAAATCATTGAAAACTTGAAGCCATGCTCTTTGAAAATACAGGCAAACATCCAACACGAAACCTAAAGAAATGCAGCATAAGTCAAGGCAAGGCAATTCATCACAGCGATAGCAATGGCTGCGGTTTCATTTTGAGCTCATCTAAATCATCATCATCAAAGCTCTGTTTTTTACCTTGCTGTTGAAACATTTTTAACAGATTGTGATTTTAATAAGAACCCAGATTCTAGAGTTAAAAAAGTACCTAAAATAAGTATTGGCAATCTCTTGTTTCATACTTTGTAGGAACGAACTGGTTTCAGTGGTACAAATAGACCAACACGTCAGTAGTAGGGTCAGTACAGTCTTCTCTTACAGGGCTACCATTCCTAATTCCAGCCAGAATACCAAGGCTACAATAGGTGATCAGACCCCACCAGAAGCCGCAAACTGCCATTTTCCATTTAGTATGGTCTCGGAGATCTCGATCCCCCTGGCCGCTGCCCCACATATCTAATTTGGAAGTATTACATTTGCTTTGATTGCAATAAGCTACTGGTGATGTTGAATTTTTAGCTCAAATCCTCAAGAATTTCTGCAAGCAATTACAAGTATGGTAGGTTAGCCAATGGCAAAGCTTACTCTAAACTATTCCAAAACTAAGGCGACTCACGGATCAAAGAAACTAAACACATTGTATATTATTGGGTCTAAATTAGAAATAGTTGATAGTTGTGTGTTTAGTGGGTGATCTTTCATCGTCACCATAACTGAAACAAGCATTGTTAAACTGTTACTACTCAGTCCATACACTTTACTGCCTTGCTTATCACTGTGTGCTTTAGTATTCCCTTTTAGATAAAATCAAGAAATCTATTTGAGATTATACAATCCTGTTTTTAACTAAAGTGTGTACATCTGCTGATACTATCCTATCTAACCTTAAGCCTTCCAATGCGGTCACATTCGTCCACTTAGATGTCTCTTCCGCGTGCCACAGCACTTTCGCAATCTTTCTGTGAAGCGATGGGGACACGGCCTAGGGCCCATGCCATATTTCTTGGTCATGTGTGGATCAAGGACACAGCTTGGCCGGTCATGCCCGGGTTCACTCCCTCCTCAGCGGAAAGGACATTGACCAGCATGGTGTGTTTGTAACTGTGCAAACAAATGACGCAAGTTACAGGTTCGACCCTGATGCTGCTAATCTGAATTCAACTAATTTGGCACCATCTTAGATTGCAAAAGGCACTGCGTACACATTGAAAGAGCACTGATCCAGAAGTTTGAGAACAGAAAGAAAAATCTGCGCCAAAACCTCAACAATTCAGAGAATGTAGGAGATAAAACACCCAGTAATTTACACAAAACATGTACCTTTACAGAAACATGGACAAAATGAGTTAGCGGGCATCAATATTTGTCATATAAACTCCAAAGAGTTTGGTGAGTGGGATGCTGTTGGTGTTGTGCATTACGTGGCATATTCGTTGGGGAATATTTCGGATGTCACAGACGCAGCATGAGTAGACGGGGGCACAAAGAGAAGGGTATTTACCTTCTGAAAGCAGTGACACAGATTCTGTCCTCGGGTCCCTACGTGTGTAATATAGAGGCAGACTGAGTTTCTTTGGTAGTAGGAAGTTATGTTTAAGTAGAGATTGATGTACGAGTACTTCACTCCCAATATCAGTCTGATTATACTCAGATTTACCAAAGTATTTGGTTTTCCAATCAAACCTGATCAAAATTCTCAGGCAGACTGCACTTAACAGCTGCTTTAATTCTAAACTTGCTTTATTAGAACAGTACAGCCATACAGAGTTAGGGCAGGTGAACCTGGAACAAGCAGGAAATGGTGTCACTCCTGAAACCCAACGCTTATACGAATTCACCACTAATCCTGTTTGGTGTTCCAGAGTAGCGTGCTACCAACCAAAAAGCACTTCAACACCTCATCAGGCGTAGCAAGCACTATATAAATGCAAACCATTGCCTCTTCCATCCCTCCACTATTCTTTTCAATCCAAATAACAGACTAACATGTCCAACGCTCAAATTAATTTCAAATTTCCCCAGACTACTTCACCACTAATCTTTTTGTTCCGGAGTAGCGTGCTACTCGCCTAAAAGTGCCTCAACATCTCATCAGGGGTAACAAGCGCTAAATGAATGCAAACCTTTTCCCTCTATCCCTCCACTATCCTTCTCAATTCAAACAACAGACTAACATATCCACCACTCAAATTTCATATTTCACTATGCTAATTCACCACTTATCCTTTATGGGTTCCGGGGTAGCATGCTATTTGCAGAAAAAGCAATTTGATTCCTCGTCAGGGGTAGTAAGCACTATATATAATTGCAAATACAATGTAAACTTGAGTTCTCAATGGCTTCCGGGAGTACCCCACTGTGCCATTATTCTTAAGACTGGTCAGTACCGGCCTAGACCCTGATGATTCCTTCTAAACATGCCAAGTATTTGTTAAAAACCCCATTCCCGTCAACTTACAAAAGGCGTCCTGATTCCATAAGTGCTCCAAAACGTCATCTTGACTTTACTTTTGTGGCCCGTTCTTTGATCAAAGGTTTGGCAGCTGTCAAAGGGTGGGCTGTACAAATGGAGGCTGACGGCAGGCTCTGTGTGACTGGAATTCTCCACGCGATGAAGACCAATGGAGTCTGGAGAAAGAACGAGAGCAGAGGTTAGTGGGAATGTGACGGCTGGCTGAATGAGAAGTGCCAGAAACCAAGCGGTGGCTAATGGCCATGCAATCCACAGCAAGCTACAGTATAGATGTGAATTACAAACCCCCTGAAAAATCAATGAAACGAGGCTTTCAATGACCCAACAGTTTCAGCCCTCTGCCTTCAGTCTGAAGGCTATGTAGGAGGGGCTTTTGGGGCAAAGGCACACTGCATGCGCCGAATTCCTCCAACCTACCACCACCCCCGTCTGGCATCCAACTGCTGAGGTTCTAATGAAGCCCACAGACGTTTCAAAGCCAAGGCACGGTTTGTGATTAGTCAGAAAAGGGAAAAAAAAAAAAACATGTATTGAAGCAGATTTTGAGTTCCTTTTGTATGCAGGCTATACAGCCCCACATAATTTGGATAGTGTTGAACTGGGACAGAAAGTAGGCCCTGGCATAAAAATAAAAGTGCCCACCCCCATTAGTGAATTTGTTACCTAAACAAGTGGTCCATGTTGCAAATTGGGGCAGTTTTGAACTTGTAAAAACACGCTGTATGTATGCCTGTTTTGTAAAGTATCAAAGACTGCGTGAATTTGAACTGCTTCGGGGAATAATGTTTTAATAACCGGGAAATCAACATTAAAAAACCGTGCAACAAACGGTCAAAACCCGTCCCACACACTGACTTATCAGAGCAGCCCATCAGGCAATGCTTAATTGGCCTTTAGGGAAGTCCGACCCTAAAGGAATGGCTTCCTCATAAGGTCTGCAATTTACCATATTTACTGTCCAGTTATTCAAATCTCGTGCTTTTTCTGCCATCTCGTCTGTCTCAGAGTTTATCATCATCTTTGTCTTCTTAGTTTTGCCAATTAGACCCCTTGTTCAGCGCACAAAACACTGGACCGGCCAATTCTCAGCGTGGTGCTGCAGCAGCAAGGTTTAGGACTCTGGTGGGCACCATGAGAGGCATAGAGTGTGGAACCGCTTCCCTCCTTTCTAGCAAAAAAAAAAGCCAGCCACCGTGTATAAAGAAACCTCTACCATTTAGGAGTAGCATGAAAATACTCTAAAACCTATCCGTATAACCCATGTTAAAATCACCCACTTGGCACCTGCTACTCCCATTTAATAGACCTAATGCTGAAGCCAAGCATCCACCTATGATGGCAAAAATGCTGGATGGTATCGGGGCTGCCTGACCCTGCCTTTGTCTACTTCTTCCTTACTGCATCCCCTTCAAGTGACATTTAGAATACTGGCATGGTCATTGTGCAGAAGCATATGAAGTGGGGACCCTCCGTTTTATCGTCTATGCCTAAAATGCATACTATAAATACTCGTCTCAGGATTACTTTTCTGTGGCCTTACGTCTGCGCTGTGTATACTTATCCTCCCCTTCAATTTCTAAGTATCCTGGTACAGACTGCGACGGGAGATGTGGTTTGGTCCTATTTGCAGGTAGGAAGAGGCAATAGGGACTCCGGTCGAGATGCTAACAGCACAGATAACAAGACCCCACTTTAATGAACATACACATTAATGCTTACAGTGTACCCCAAATTGGGTAACGGCCTTTACAACGTGGGCTTAAGCACGCAGACCGTTTCCCCGCAAGCGGAACACTGCTGGCCTTACCCACGCATGCGCCTAAGTCAGGCAGTCGGTGTTCTAGCTGTCTGAGCGGTTGTGCGGGAAGAGGATCCAGAAGGATTGCGGATGGAAGGACCAGGAGGAGGGGTGGTAAGTTGGGCTGGGGCAGGAGGAGGTTTTAGGGATGGGGATTGGTTTTAGGCCTTATTGACCGGGGTAGTTTAGGGTAAAGGGACAGATTTTAGGGTCAAGGGCAGGGGAGAGGCCGGTGTTCCGGGTGGGCAGTTTAGGGTCAAGGTGGGGTGCTGGGAAGAGGTAGTTTTTCTGGGTAGGGTGGGTTTTAGGGCTCAGGGTAGTTAATAGGGCTGGGGCAGGTAGACGACAATGAAGGAGGGAAGCTTTTTAGGGCTCGGGCAGGGGGCTCTGGTGTGGGATCTTTACCACACATATACCTTTAACATCTTGCCTTTACAACAACATTAATTATAAGGGCATGTGTGGTAAAGACGTGGTCGTTGTAAAGACCACGTCGTTTTAGGCATCTCTTGAAAGTGGGATGTATGTAGCAGCAGGGCTCGAGTCGGAGCACCACGCGGGTGGACGGCGTCCCCCCACTTATTTTACTGGGAGCTCGATAACTGGAGCAAATGGAGCCACACATTCACTCTTTGGCCTCTCTGGGGCGAGATCTGAGCTTTGCAATCGCATCTAAGGGGTGAGGATGAGAGGTAATGAGTTTGATGGTGTAAGCCACCTTTCGTGACATCACTTCCTGTTGTGAAGTCAGCGTTCCCCCCCCCCCCCTGCTTTTTTTTTAGGACTTGTGCCCTGTGTAGCAGATTTATTAAAACACAGGAATCACCCCCGAAGCGGTGTCTCCGCGCTGCCGAAGAGCGAGAGTCAAACAGTCACAAACTACTACAGCTTAAACTTGGAATAATTCCGTCTTCAGGAGTTTTCTGAAGCGATGTGGCTGGGGCATTTACGTAGGTCCTCCGATCTACGTAATACAGCCTGTGCATAGAATGAATACACAAAATGTGTAGTTGACAAATTAAGAGATAAAAACCTTTGTGAAGCGTTAACATAATTATGCTTCCATCCAGGATTTGTCAAGTTCTTTATTTTGAACAAAACGTCCAAACTCACCACTGATGTAAGCGCACTGATTGTTCTTCAAAATGCGTTCAGATTTCTTAGACATTTCGCCCTTCATTTTCTCATCTGGCCACTCAAAAAGAGTTTCCTTCAGGTTTCCCTCCAGCATCTTCATGAAGCAGTGCGAGTCTGTGTGATCATGAATACTGCTGCAGGGGTGCAAAGAGACAGGGCATCAGTACTGCTGAACGCAGCACAACGATGGCTTAGAAAGAAAAAGGAAAATCAACACAAATCGATATCGATTCAGTAAATGCATGATTAACAACTTTACAATGTCATGCATAGACAGGTAGGCACTGCCATGATTCGCTCGTCACTAGATGTGTCTGGTGGACATTCCAGTGTTAGACTAGGCTTCCTGACCTTTTGCTACATCGGTTCACGGACTTCTAGCCTCTTGGAACATATACTGAACTTGGTTTTAAGAAAGACCTATCTCAGGTTTTGTGATAGCCAGTATGCTATTAATTCGAAAGACAACTTTTTCCAGAACTCTTGATTTACGTCATATATCTATACTAATTTACAACATCCTGGAAAACTTTCTGGATTTGAATCACGTTGCAGATACAGGCTTGCTGTTGCGGTTGTGTGCTCCTGTGCGATTGCCAGGATGCCTAGGCACATATGAAAACCTAGGGAATATTTTGTGTACACAGTGAGGATTTGTTTATGTTACTTTTTAAACCAACAAAAAGGCACCATACCCACAGACCCTGCCTTTGTGAGTGTATTCTTCGTGAGGATATTAGCAGTCAGTACCTGTGCAGCGATTATACATGAGGACTGCACGAAGCTTCTGTCTTACTACGTGGAGCTCCTCGGTGCTTTACCCCACATCCCTTTATTATTAATGTTGTTATAAGTATAAATTGTACATCCTGTGTCTTAGTTATTTTGAATTCCCTCTGGATGCATGTTTTTCCTTAGCATAGATTGGCTTGGTTACCCTCTGCGGAGCTTCTCCATGGAATCAGTTCTGGGATTTGGGTCAGCTCAGTGCTCAATATTTACTACCCTGCCACCAGTCCTTGCCAGATCCGACGGTCTTTGCCAGACCCTTGACACACAAACGTGGTCTCTGAGGTGACTAAATCACTGAGAAGCAGGTTTTACAAAAAGGTGGCATTTCTAATACATGTGTCTATCAGAATAAAAAGGTTTCTAGTCCTATGAACAATTAATGGTTCTCCTGCTCAATCACTGGCTAGGCAAAGTGGAGACTCTCTGGGTAAGCAGTGAAGGTTTCATTGTTTGTATATGCATATTGTACAATGGGAAATGTTATTGTGACAGTACAGTGTGTTTGTTCTGACTGGCAGCTTCCAGATTCAAGAGAAATATGCAAGTTAAAAAACTCATTATTATGTACAAAGCCTGACCTCGATAGGGCTGGCTCAGACCGCACTTATTCCAAGGTTAGTAAATTGATAACCACTGAATTGAGTAATAGTTGGAAAATGGCCCTCTCTAAAGAGTCACCCAAACCCTTTGCCTTCCTCCTCTTTTTCTGACTTAGTTGGCGTTAGGACTCTGCACACTTTACCACTGCAAACCAGTGCTAAAGTGCACGTGCTCTCTTCTCTAAACCTGGTATAATTAGTTTACGCCCGTTTGGCATATCTGATTTACTTGTAAAGTGGTATACCATATACCCAGGGCCTGTAAATTAAATGGTACTAGTGGGCATGCAGCACTGATTGTGCCACACACAAAAGTAGCCTTTCAAACATATCCCAGGCCTGCCACTGCAGGGCCCATGTGTGCAGTTTACTACCACTTCGTCTTGGCATTTAAAACTACTTTCCAAGTTTAAAACTCCCGTTTATTACACATAAGTCACCCCTACAGTAGGCCCTAGTTAGCCCTAAGGTCAGTTTGTTGTGTAGATGAGAAAGGTAGGACATGTTCTGGTATGTTCTGCATGTCCCGGTAGTGACAAACATCCTATTTCGTTTTTCACTACGATGGCCTACTTCTCTCATTGGTTAGCATTGGGAATTTGTTAATACGCTTTTAAGCTGTGATTCCTAATCAGAGAAGAGTGGCTTTTTCAGGTTTCGTATATTTGGAATGGTAATGACAAGCCCTCCTTACTGTTGAAGTTGGACTTAACATTACTGTTTTAGGAATGCCATTTTTAGAAAGTGGACACCGCCTGTCTCCAATATAAGCCTGGGCTGGGTGATAGCCAAACTCTGTGCATTCCCTCTAGATAAACACAACACAGTAAAGATAGGCTTATGACTTGTTGCTGGAATGCATTGTTCATTTCAGAGAATGACACATTGCTGGTTAAACTACAGGTCGTTCACAATACTGCAGCCCGATTGATCTGTAACTTACCTGCTAGGTCACCATACTAAAATAATTACATTGACTGCCCATTAAAAAAAAAGGGAATCTTCAAACTCTTTGGCTTGACTCACAGGGCCCTGTATCAGTCTCAGCCTGTGTTCCTTCGTTCAAAACTGAATTACTATCTGCCTTCGACAGTTAAGATCTTGTAATAAAGCCTGTCTGCAGATCACACATTCGTACTGCCAGATTTGGCGGTAGAGCTGTCTCATATCTAGCTCCATGCCATTGGAACAATTTTCCGTTCCATATCTGCACTTGCCCCAATCTCATTGGAAAGACGGTCTAGAACAACCACGTTTTAGCATCTTTTTAAAAGTCATGCCTGTTCAGCGCCGCACCAAGATATTCCTTCGGTATACGTTGTGAGTAATACGGAGTTCCTATAACATATAGGTCTGTCTGAGTACCCATCTACATACATCTGCATCCTGATGGCCTTGCCTGGGCAGGATGGAAAGGAGGGTCTGACACTTGAATAGGCAGTGTCCTGTCCCCACACAAAGGACTGATTTCTCCCCACAGATAGCCGGGCAGGCAGGTCTGGGTTGAAATGGATTCTTGAGTACTTCAGAGAGCTGCTTTGAAGTCACCCCTCACATCAAAGGCACTTTTGGTTATAAGAACGGAGTCTCTAACCCCATCAGAACAGACACTAGTGGACTTATAACTCACGCTGTGCCAGAAGAACTGCTGTGGTGCTTCAAGTACTCAACTACAGTGCTGATCTGGAAGGCCTGGTTTTCGGTTTGTAGCCTTGCTGCCTGCTCTCGGACTCTGCTGAAAGAGAGCTGGACTCTGCTTTCACTCCAAGTGATCTCCAAGGGCTTGTTGGCTTGCTTCCTGTTGCTTAAGACTCCGGGATATCAATTTCTCTACCCCTGCTCTTGTGCCAGTCTCACTGGAAGTGGCCCAGATACTTGCAACATGAATATCAACACATCTTCTGTGTACGTGCAGCAGAACTGGTGCATCAACACGGTTGCGGGAGTAAAAATTGGTGTATTGCAACGGAACCCGCGATTTGCCTCCAGAGATCAATGCATCGGACAGTGTATCGCTGCAGCTGCACTACAAGAGATCGACTCAGCTCATTGACTGCGTGGCAGATTCCAGCGCATCACTCAATGCCTCAACTCTGACACCTGTCTCCGGAACTAGCTTTACTGCTTGGAGCATATTGGTGCATCTCGTTTGCAACCAGGACAGGTACTTTGTTCACCGGGGCCAGCGTGCGTCCTGTACACAGCCGGTGCTCCATCATGGTTGGCCCGAACTTTGACTTCGCCCTGGTTCAGTGCTACCATAACTAACCTTTAGAGCTACTTGCTTCTAAGCTCTTTATTCAATAGAATACATTGGATTTTTTTGTTTTGGTCTGGTTTGCTTCAGAGTATAATAATCTATGAGTGGGGTCTTTGTGGTGTAATCATTGTATTACTTTGTGTGTTGTACAAATACTTTACACATTGCCTCTTTAGATAAGCCGGATTGTTGTTGTGCCAAGCTACCAGAGGGTGAACATAGGTTTTCTTTAGTGTGCATCTAGCTTACCCTAAATAAAGCGGTGGTTCCTGCCTGGCCTAGACGCATACCCCAGCCAACCAGGAATCCCATTTCTTACAACGGGTTACCTGCAGATCTATAATATGATCAAGTCTGGTAGCAAGCACCAAGCAAATATACACCCTGGAGTGGAGCTTTTATCGAAGCAGGCATCTCTTGCTTCTGTATCATGGGGCCTGCTTTTTCATCAATGCGGAGTCCTTTGCTTGGGAATGGCTGGCAGCCAGAGTCGCTGCCACCTCAAGTATGGCAGAGTTCTGAAAGCAACAGTACTAGACTGGGTAGGTGTTCCTGTCCAAAAGATTCTGCATTAGAAATGGCAAAGAGCATCATATGGCAGCAGGTGCAGAAGGGATAAGGGACAAGAAGCAGTATAATATTCTTAGCTCAGTGGACTGGGGTAAATGTAGAACCTATTCAGGATGTCTCTTAACGGGGAAAAAAGTGTACCGTGCAATGTCCAAAGATCAACTTCAACTCCGGTCAAAGCAAATTCATGAAGGGTAAATGAAACCAAAAGCAGATGGGACTTTAGCATACTATAAATGTGCCAATTCGGCGATGCAGCGGGCGCAAGGTGAATAGTTTTATTTAATTACTTACTTTACTCCTGTCCGTCTTATGTCAGAGTCCACCCCCCACCCTGCCCCTTCCCTGCCTACCGCCCCACAGCACTTAGTCTGCGAGCCGCCACTGCTTGCAAATGCAGTATTCTCATTACAGACCAGGTATCTGTTGGTGGTACTCTCTCGATATCCCCAGGTGGAACAGTAGGAAGCATGTGAAAGGTCAAAAGGAAATCGATCTCCTATAGTAGGCTGTGATCAGTAATTTACTTTGGGAGTCCATGGCTCGGATGGACAGAGCTTGTCTATATGAACATTTACCATTTGCTTGATAGGTGTGGATCTTAGGCCCATGGTCTTAAAAAAATAAATAGAAAAAAAAAAAAAAAATTCAAAAAAAGAATTCCTAGGGAACTTTATATTTTTATAGAAAATGCATAACAATAGCATAAATTGACTTAGATACGTGCATTCAATATAATTAAAAGATAAAATGTTTCATCATTTTAATTTCATCAGTGTTCAAAAGAGAATAAGTTAAAACAGAGCCACAAACCCCAAATCACACATTCATACGAATTCATTCAAAACCCATGCTCCAGACACTACTCCCTGCCCCATAGGAAATCCTCATGATGACACAAAGAGTCTTCCATCAATGTGTTTTTGCCAGGTGGGTACAACATATGGTTAACATGTTTCAGTAGCCATAGTAATTTACAACCACCTTCTTCAGGACCCCTGTTTCAGTGTCTTTTTCTATATGAGAATATAAGGTTTGTATAGATTTTACGCTCTATCATTCTTGCACTGGGCCGGTCTTATTAACTATAGAATGTCTCCAGACCTTATATGAGTGGTTCATAGCTCTTTGATGTGAGGATATTGCAATATACCAATAAAGACTGTGTGGCACATGCCACTGTCCACTACTGTTTATCCAACCTGCCTCTACATTAATAGGCAAAACATGAAAATATATACGAGGCGGCTAAAAACTTTCCACCGCTTCCAACGCCGTCCTCCTTTGTAACAGTCCTTCCTTACTAACGCTTCTATAGGTTTTGTTGTGATTAGACATGAAGATATTCGTACTGTGACATTTTCTACTTTAAAAAGGATTTCATTGTTTCATTAGATGCAAACAAATCACATCAACAAGGGTACATTTGGAAAAATTACCTGCCATGCCCTTCACCCCAGCACAAGATCATCAAATTGAATTTTCCATTGCCTTCATCCACAAGATTGCGTGTGTATCTGGAAAAAATAGGGTTGGAATGTTTTTTTGATGACGCAAACTATCACCTGAAAACAGAAACATCTGACGTACAGATCATATGTGAACTATTGTCAAGCATTTTTTCGGTGCGCACAGCAGTCGGGGCACAAAGCACACATAAGAGTTCAAATGTTGGAATTCCCTCTTATCAGGTCATTATGTACTTGGTCAGGGATGGAAAGCTGGCATTACTCAGTGTTCTTGGCTCTCTGGGTAGATGTGGATGAGCAGTCAAGGGCTAGATCCAGGGAGGTGGTGTAGGGCAAGTTTAAATATAGACCAATTCATGATAACAGTTGCAAAAAGTATGCGACTGTCCAACCACATCTGTGAGTAGCCAACACTTCTAACAGAAGAATATATGTATCTACAGAAAAAAAATGAAGTTCAAATGAAAGCTAGTGTACACAATAAACAATGCACAACAAGTAAAACAATATGGTATACAAACCAGGGCCTTGGTGCACACACCGTGTATAAAGACTGCAAACATTGGCACAAACCTACAACACAAAGCTCAATACCATGGCACTGCAATTTGAGAACTGTTGGTATTATTGAGAAATGTTTGCACTATTACTGATCACGGTCATTAGATAACGCAATCAATGGTACAGGTGTACACGCCTAGTCCCCAGACTTTCTTGCAAACAGTCCCCGGCCTTTCGGACCACCTCCAGCACCAAGGCTCCCTCTTTGCTCCTCTCTCCTTCTCTATCACTCTCTCCCTCTCCCTCTCTAGATTGCGTGTCTTGCCACAGTGGTCTCTGTTGTGTCCTCCTGGACAAGTTCTAGTGTTCAGGAGTGTGATGCTGTACACTGTACGCCCACCCATCACAGGAGCCACAGGTCAAGTGACGCTGCTAATAAAAGGGGCCAGGTATCCAAACCATACCACTGTTTCCATGTCCTTTATTCGCAGCCATGTGGGCCTGGAGCACACCTGGACAATGGCGACGAGGAGGTCGGACCCGGTGTTTATTCTGGTTACCACTGGGAGGGGGGGGGGGGGGGGGAGAAGAGAGGGGGCGAGTCTAGCCCGAGGCGACCCCGCACCAACTGCTGGCAGCGTCAAAACAGGGCAAGACTAGGTCCGATGGCATCTATAGGCGATTTCCCTCCAGCTGCCCACCATACTCCGAGACCCAGAGGTGAGGGGCTGTTCACCTCCAGCAGTTGGATGCCCCGCTGCCATTTGCCTGTTGAGTGGCTGAATGGATCAGCGTAAAAAATGAAGGAGGGGTCAGCACGGACAAGTAAATATGCCCTAGACCTCCTCTCGATTTGGAAGGGCTCATGACTGTACGTGCCACCCCCACCTGCTGAGACAACCATGAGTTACCTCCACCTGCCGCAGTTTAGGTTAGGAGAGACTACCTTCGCATGCAAGACACCTGTGGCGCCGGCATGGAATGAGAGGTGCCCCAGTAGCAGGGGCGCAACTAGACCCGAACTTCAGGGGGGGTTGGGACTAACACTCCCAGCCAGGGCTGGCCTTAGCACGGATCGTACACGTTGCAACAGTCTGTTTTGGCACCCACTCCCCCATTTCGTCCTTCCCCATGAATTCCCTCACCACCATTTACCAACAATGCACCTCATCTCTCTATAGCACCTTTCTGGCAAACATTTCGTTTTTTATAGTTTACTCACACTCAGTTCTGTGGTCTGCATGGATGTGAGTGCATGGTGATCAGTGTGAATGCATGAATGCATAGTGATTGCTGTGAGTGCAGGGTGAGCGTGAAAGTGAAAGGGGAAAATGAGTGAGTTGTCTGAATGTAGGGTGCATTCCCAGACACTTGAAGTAACTCAGCATGTTATTGGTAGTGGTGTAGGGTTTCAGCATGTTATTGGTAGTGGTGTAGGGTTTCAGATACAAGTTAAACTATTGCTATTATAGCATTAATCAGGGACCGAGAGTAGAGGAAATAAATAATGTGTTGATCTTGCAACACACTTCCAGTCTTATGATTAGGGTTGCCAGCTCATTATTTTGATGTCCCAGACAGTAGAAAACATAAGCAGTCACCTAAAGCCGTATTTTCAGCATTTCTCGGTGTATACTTTGAACAGCAAATCTAAATAGAAAGCAATTTTATTTGTGTTGTAGGGCTGCCTGAATAATCCATGACAGATAATTAAACGGAACAAAGACAGAAAAGTCACATTACAAATAAATACACAGTTTATTTATAACCCTATTTAACTTCAAGACGAGGTCTTTGCAGTAAATGTAAAATACAAATGTAAGTAATAGGCAGCGTGAGGTCCAAGGGGGTACTGGATACAGGAAAAAAATACTTAGCCGCAGTAACCAGTTTACAAAAGGTAATTAAATATGAAAATGATCTTTAAAGAGCTGTGAAAAACTCGGGCGCGTCGGAGATAAGAATCCAGATACTGCCAAGCTGACCCACATCACCTCGAGCTGCCGTTGCCTGGGCTGAGACACATGAAGGGGTGGGGGGATGGTTGGGGAGAGGGGCTAAAGCACTTTAGCACGATGGGTGTTGCGGCCTGCCCAGTAGTCAATCGTATGAAAAAACTGGGGTTGACCCTGTGTCCCTCAGAACGTGGGTAGTTTATGGTTAAAAGAAAATTGGTTCTGTCGGGTAACGAAACAACTAATTTGCAAATTCTATCTGCATTCAATATTTACTCCTCCCTCTGACAAGATTTAACAGGTTCTTACAATGAATGAAAAGAGAAGCCTGTATAGAACTATTTCTTGATATTTTTCAAAATGCATTCAAAACAATTCATAAATGACTGTCAATATCATAGTAAAAAGTGCACCAAGTGACAATAGTAAATAATGATCATGTGACACATACAATATGTACAGTGATTATTTGCAGTATGGACAATTTATAAAAATATATACAAGTTTTTTTATTTTCAAAATAGGCCGTCCATTAATACAAATTTACAGAATCCTATTTGTTGCTCGTTCATTCCGTTGGGATTCTGGAATATTAGGGCCAGTTGAAAAATGTCGACGTTTCGACCCTTCGCTGATACACTACAGCGTTTCCCAAAGCAGCCGCGATCTAGAGGGACATCTCCCTTCACGCTTTTCTGATTTAAAGAATTCATTTCAACCCGGTCCAGGTGACTCATCTGCACTTGAACTCTCGGACTGTCGTGCCCTATATACCAGTCTTGAGAAAGACCCGCTGCGACCTTATTCACCCTGGCACGCAAAGGGTCGAATGCAGATAGAATTTGCAAATTAGTTGTTTTGTTACCCGACAGAACCAATTTTCTTTTAAGCAGTAGTCAATCGTGACATGCCCGCATCATCTGTAAAGGCTTACGGCGCCCATAAACGTGGCTGCCGTGCCACCGACCCTGAATCTGGCACACCGTGACTGATGCAGCTGCGTGTTTGCCAAGTTGAGGCTGCTTCAAGGCTGCACCACCCTCTGCAGGCCCTGCCTGCAGTGGCCTCTTACTCCTAGTGTCTGGCGGCCCTGTCTGGTATTTACAGCGAGTGAAAACTGGGGCCGTGCCAGCACTGCACACAGCCCTGTCGCGCCAGCACTGCAGATCCCGCACTGGCATTACCAGGCCCATAGCCACAAGCATACGCTTGGAGGTGCATGGCCCCACATAATAACAAGAGGTGGTTCTGGCAGGAAATAATGGTTTCTATCTACAGAATCTATTTTTTTTAATCTTTAATTGGTGATATTTGAAAACAGACAGTTTATTTTCATTCTGTATTTTTCACTACAGTATGATCAATGAGGGCGTTTGCAATTAGTTACTCACATCCTCCAAACAGTGGGCTGTGGACATTCCAAAAGATCACTGAAAATATTTGCACCCAGTCTTACAACCTAAGCACATTAGCTAACAACCTTACACAAAACAGAATACGATTTAAAGCCAGTTTTACAGACGAATTGAGGATCGCACACAAATTGCATAAAACATTAAAGTGATCACATTAATCCAGAGGGGATCTAATTTAAATATGGCTTTAATGTTGATTTGGGGTAATTTCCATTACTTTTTTTGTGAAATAATGGCAAATGGTTCAATTATATATGATTTGAGGGTCTTATCTAAGATAACTTAGTAGGTAGGGTTGCTGTTGGTCCACTAAACAATGGTAGGAGTTATGCCAGATAGTCTCTCTAAAGAGTGGGAGTAGTAAATTGTAAAGCTTTTCTGACCAAAAGCATCAGTGTGCTAGGACTGCCCTTTAATGTGAACACAATAAAAACAATTGAACATAACATAAATGGTTTCAACTGATACATATTGGTGCTATTACTGCAGAGCCTGGTGGATATGCTTATACTCAATAGGTGTTCACCAATAATCCTCCGAAAATCCGACCATTACCAATTATTACTCAATCAGCTCCACAAATTGCCAATTTGTTCCAATTACCAAAATTAGAAGCCTGAAACAATAACAACCCTGAGTTTACAACACATACACACAAGTGCACACTCACAGTACTGAAATGGCACACTGTACAGATTATGTATATGCTTTCAGACCACTGTGTCCTTTATGTTAGCTCATTGATGCTCTTGCAGATTTGAAAGATCACAAAAATGTACTCTTTCAAACACATCCCCTTTGAGCTCTAGATATAAATAACAGACATCCATGCAGAATGGCATGAGATAGAACAGAGGAAGTTAGTCTCTATGAGAGCAGTGAAAACAGCAAATGTTTAAACTCAGAACAGTGGTGTCTGGAAGTGCAGAGCATTGCACAAGTAGGCAGGCAAACAAAGGTTGCAAACCTCACTCTCTCCATAGTATTTGGAGAGGTGAGGGGTTATTGCAGATAATGGGAAATCACAAATGTCAGGCATCTCACGATTTCATGCTACAACATACACTACAGAGCCACATGTTGTTACTGGGTCATACACAGTGCTTCTACTTTACAGAGCTCTGACAGGTTTGCAGAGCACATTGTATAAACAAAAAACAAAAAAAAAAACACGACCAGCTGGTACCAGCTCTCGCTTCTGAAGAAGTGAAACGGTTTCTTCCAAAAAGCGACCTCATACTCTTGCATCTAAACAGCGGTACCTTGTTCCATTGCTTCCGAGATCCCACACTGGCACCCCTCACACATCCCACATTCTGCAGCACATCTCATCCACAGCCTGAAGAAATGATCACATCATCTACAACATGATGAAACTGCATTGTCTCCATTCGCGAACGTGCATAATCTTCATAATTAGCTGCCTCATTTACAAAGTTATCATGACCAACACCCCCACTAATATTGCAGACCAGCTCATCATCTCCGGTGGTTCTCGCCCACTGGCAGTCCAGACATGACCAGACAGCAGACTAAGAAGTGTAAAAAAAACAAAAAATAAAACAAAAAACCACACACGACATTGACATACTCTCCTAAAACATGCAAATGATTTGCTCCTCTCAAACAAAACACTCTGTACCAGGAACAACTTCGAGATGAACATGGATAAGATCGAATGGCGACTTTCAGAAAAGATGCCTCGCTGTACAACTATATCAGGTGGCCTACAGACCTCTGACCCTTTCCCAAACCCCAGCATACAGGCAAGAAACCTCAGCATCATTATTGAAAACAAGCTGGACAGGTGTCCAGGACAACACCAATGCCACACCCTACTTCCACACCATGAGGATGCTGAAAAAGGTATACAAGCCTGGTCCAGGTTGTCGGTTGAGAATTGGATCCTCAAACTTGAACGTTTGCATCCCCCCCCAGTCTTGGACCCGGTAATGGCAGATGCGAACCTCGGTAACTGGTTGACCAGCTAACTCGATTTGATCCTCCCTAAAAGAACAGTCTCAAAAAGGAAGAGAATGGGCTCTGCCCCCTGGTATACGCCCGAGCTGAGAATTCTTAGTAAGGGCTGTAAGAAGCTTGACACGTATGCAGGAAGGAGTGGGGCGAGTCTAATAGAAATGAATACCGCTCTGCGATAAGGGCGTATAAATCTGCTCTTCGCCGTACTAAGGCACAATTCTTTGATGAAAGAATTAAAACTCCTCGAATTCCTCCAGAGAAACCTTCCTAGTGGTTAAGGAACTATTGAGAGTTCCCGAGCCCTCTTTAGCTCATGACAACCCAGGAGACAAATGTAAGGATCTGGCGAACTATTTTCACACCAAAATAGAGAACATTCTAAGTACCCTGCCCCAGATTGACCAGAGGGCAGAAGCCAGTAGGCAGCCTGTTGGAGGCCCGATCCACCTGGAAGCCTTTGGACCAGCGTCAGCGGACGAGGTCCTTAAAGTGCTGGTCACTATTAAGAGCGGCTCCCCCAGCGATCCGGTCCCTATGAGGATCCTGAAACAGGTAGGAACTACTATTGCCACCCCTGTTACCGATTTAATCAACACCTCCTTTGCACGGGGTCTGGTGCTACCGAGCTGGAAGGGAGAAGTTGTGAAAGCCCTTCTAAAAAAGCCGCACCTAGATCCATCGGATCTGGCGAATTTCAGTCCTATTTCTCTTCTTCCTGGACTCAGTAAAATCGAGGAAAGGTTGGTGAACCAACATCTATCACACTTTGAGTCCAATGGCCTGTTGCGTAATTCGCAAACATGCTTTCGGCCTGGTCATGGCACCGACACCCCTCTTCTGGCAGTCGTTGAGGAAGCCAGAAGCATCTTGGATTCGGGAGGATCAGTGGCAGTGATCCTCCTGGATCTCAGTGAGGCTTTCGATACTGTTAATCACCAAGTGCTAATTCAACGGCTGTCAGATGTAGGAGTGACAAGGACGGCTTTGAAATGGCTCACGTCATTCCTTAGAGACCGGACTTACCAGGTATGGGAAAGCAGCACACGATCAGCGTCAATCCCCCTCCATTGTGGTGTGCCACAGGGCTCATCCCTAAGCCCCACATTGTTTAATGTGTATATGGCCCCCCTGGAGGATGTGGTCGCCCCATTTGGTATCAAAATCGTGAGCTACGCTGATGATACTCAGCTGGTGGTCGCCTTATCCCAGCTTGCTAAAAGTCCAGACACGCTGCACTCCTGCATGTCCAAAGTCTATACATGGATGTGTGAATCGGCATTGAAGCTGAATGGCTCAAAGACCGAAATAATGCTTTTAGGACACAAAGGACCCTCACTCCCTCCGACTATCTGGCCCATTTGCGAGTCCAAAGGAGGAGATTAAGAGTTTTGGGGTCTGGCTGGAACAAGACCTCTCTTTCAGGACCCAAGCGAAAAAAATGGCGGGAGTCTGCTTTGGTCTTCTCCGCTCAGCTCGGAAAGTTCTGCCCCTCCTTCCACCGCCATCCAGGAAGCTGCTTATTCAGGGGCTGATCGTATCAAGATTGGATTATAGTAATGCTATCTTTCTCGGTGCCCCTGAAGCAACGTTCAACAAACTCCAACAGATTCAAAACTCTGCAGCACGGCTTCTTAGAGTACCTCAATGACGCGGTCAGCTAAACCCGCATTGAAGGCGCTGCATTGGCTCCCGGTGCGCGAAAGGGTCAAATTTAAGTCCCTTTGCATTGCGCATAAAATTCTTCAGGACAAGGGACCTCCTATCCGGAAGAACTTAGTTGTGCCCTACAAGGCCAATAGAGCCTTGCGCTCAGATCAGAAACATTTGCTCATAATTCCTAAAGTTAAAAAGGCACGTATAGGGGGAGGGGGGGGGGGGGGGGAGAAGATTCTCAGCGAACACAGCGATTCTTTGGAACGCACTCCCCCTGAGTCTGCGCTCGGAGACTTGTCTTCTCCGGTTTCGCAAACTCCTCAAAACGCACCTCTTTCCTAACGGATGCCTCTGAATACGCTTGACTGCTACCTTTCTGTTGCTCTGGAACAAGCGCTGGGATGCTCTAGGGTAACTACGCGCTATACAAAACTCGAAATAAATATTGAACAACACCAGGATGACTGGCACCCAAGCCCTCATCGCCAGCAGACTGAGACTATGGGAATACCCTATATGCAGAAATCTCCAAACAACTCATAAAACGAAGGTGATATACTTTGAACTTTCCGGTTCTTTGTGCTACTCGCACTACAAATTCCAGGATGCAGAGGGGCGATCCGGTGGAGAGGCCAGCAGTGTCGCGCCCATTTTGGTTTCTACTTAAGGGCTTTTGCGAGCCCCCTAAGCTGACGAGCTTTTGGAGACGCACCTGCGTGCCGAGCAGGCAACGAAGCCCTTGACGGTTCTACGGCGGCTTTCTTCACCACCCCTGAACTTTCTCTACTGATGAGGGATATAAATCCCGAAACCCGGGCCATGTCTCGGGTCTAGAGATGATTGAACTTTCTAGAACAGACTTGCACCAACCAAGGTGATATACTTTGAACTTTCCGGTTCTTTGTGCTACTCGCACTACAAATTCCAGGATGCAGAGGGGCGATCCGGTGGAGAGGCCAGCAGTGTCGCGCCCATTTTGGTTTCTACTTAAGGGCTTTTGCGAGCCCCCTAAGCTGACGAGCTTTTGGAGACGCACCTGCGTGCCGAGCAGGCAACGAAGCCCTTGACGGTTCTACGGCGGCTTTCTTCACCATCCCTGAACTTTCTCTACTGATGAGGGATATAAATCCCGAAACCCGGGCCATGTCTCGGGTCTAGAGATGATTGAACTTTCTAGAACAGACTTGCACCAACCAAGGTGATATACTTTGAACTTTCCGGTTCTTTGTGCTACTCGCACTACAAATTCCAGGATGCAGAGGGGCGATCCGGTGGAGAGGCCAGCAGTGTCGCGCCCATTTTGGTTTCTACTTAAGGGCTTTTGCGAGCCCCCTAAGCTGACGAGCTTTTGGAGACGCACCTGCGTGCCGAGCAGGCAACGAAGCCCTTGACGGTTCTACGGCGGCTTTCTTCACCACCCCTGAACTTTCTCTACTGATGAGGGATATAAATCCCGAAACCCGGGCCATGTCTCGGGTCTAGAGATGATTGAACTTTCTAGAACAGACTTGCACCAACCAAGGTGATATACTTTGAACTTTCCGGTTCTTTGTGCTACTCGCACTACAAATTCCAGGATGCAGAGGGGCGATCCGGTGGAGAGGCCAGCAGTGTCGCGCCCATTTTGGTTTTTAACTCATAAAACGACTTCCGACTGTCCAGAAGGCAGCAGCTAAACTGACCCTTAACCTCCCACACTGAGCTCATGTCACACCACACGAGGGTCCTTCACTGGCTCTTGATACACAAGCATGCACAATTCAAGCTGTTCACATACACAAAGCATTTACCAACAAAGGTCTACTTGAGAAGCTGTGTGCAGTTCCACAAACCCTCCAGGCACCTTTGCTCAGCTTATCTAGCCAATGTCCCATGCATATACAAAAACAGATCAGGAGGTCGAGCCTTCTCAACCATCACTCCTAAAGGATAAAATGACCTTCCACACCAAACTAGATCCGCCTCTTCTCTGGTTTTCTGCAAAAAGCTGAAGATCTGACTTTTCAGGTAAGACCTCATGTGGCTAGCCTCACACATCTGCAAAGTGCCATGATACCGTCCTGGGTGATAGTGAGCTATAAAAAGTACACGGGCAAAATAGAGCATCACATTGCTCTGGCCGAAATTAAGTTGCTATCTTACGCGTCAGTAACGTATTAAGTTCAAACGCCCAAATCAATACAGAAAAGAAGAAAAGCAATGGCAAATGATTGACGGTTTCTCAAAGTTCAGACAATGCGTTTCCTGAAACCCAGAAAACAAACCTACATTCTGGGTTTAAGGTATTGCTATTGATCGCAAAAGCAGAGATAGCTCAGTGCAGGCAAATCATACAGGCTCTTGGTCTGGGTCAGCAGCCCCTAACTCAGGAGCGGCCTGTGCAGGTTAGAGTGGTGGGGTGGGGCTGGGTTGGGGGGGGAGGGGATTAGACAGATCACGAGGAAAACATTTAAAAATAATTTTACTATGTCGTCATCTGTCGAAATCCCCCCCTAACCGGCCCCACTGCCGTTACCTGCATGGTCCGCTGCTGCCCTAACTCCAGGATTAAAAGAGGCTGGGAGACCACTTTGTGACCCACTGGAACTGTGGTAAATCCACAAGAACAAAAGAAATTCTCTCAGGCCACAGAGGCATTTCTCAAGTCAACCAAACACTGAAACAGCACAGGACGTGAGCGAACAAGATAAAGATATGCAAAAGTTAATTTTATGCAGTGCTATTGGCACGTAGAGAAATATGCAAAAATGGTCTAACTCGAACCCTCCCACATATATAGAGTGGAGAGCATCTTCAGAATAATTTTTTAGGATATATGCAGTCTCTTTAGAAAAGAAAAAGATATGCCTTTTGGCTCCTGGAGGTGGAATTGATGGAAAAGAATTGATCGGGTTTAGGACATCAATAGGAAGCGATGGTCCAATCATTAATCCCAAACCAAACCTCAGTAAATCACATATCATTCCCATTACTTTATTGTCCTCCCATTTTGGTTTCACTTTCTCCTTGGGTGTTCAGTAGGGAGAGTTGAATATAAGGGGATATGCGGTGAAGTGCAACTGGCTCGGTTTTGAACAAGTGTGGATCAGACGTTCCTGTCCCGGCACAAGGGAATGGTTTTCGGATAGAAGTGCTGTTGATAGTGAATCTGAGGCTAAAGAGGACAAAAAACAAACAAAAAAAAAAAAAAAACACATGGGAAAACCACAAGGGACCGTTATCACGAAGCCATAATCAGGCATATGCTTTTAGCACGCATGCATTTAGCGCGAATATGCCTTTACCATGCATGCCTTTACTTTAAAGCAAATTTCGTTCTAAAGGCATGAATGATAAAGGCATATCGTGGTAAAGGTTTAGGCATGCTGAGCCACCGCAATATGAGCAAGGTCAAAGGAAGAACAAAATAACGAGAGGGTGCAGGGAGGGGAGGGGGTGTGCTATAATGATATGAAAAGCTGTTAAATGTTTCAGTACTACAATTAATAACCCTTAGTTCTTGAAGGTTACTGTGTGTGGGCTTTAACATTAAAATCCATTAGTTTGTAGCGCTTTAATTTTCTGAAATGACCCATTCAGTTTTCCAGTCACAAAGAAACAGTTTAAAAGTTCTCATGAGAAAAAGCTGTATCCTGGTTTTTAGCAAAATTTCTATTCCCTTGGAAATACAAGGGTTTACTAGGAGGAAGCCAGCTAATCGGTCTAAGGGAATCTTTTGCTTGTGTAATAAAAAAACTTTGCACATCCCTAGTATGCGGACCAGACAGACAGTCCCACACGCTCATCTGTACTTGTTACAGTAGACTTCTTGGATAGTCAGTCTCCAGCTTCTGGTAAGGGGCAGTGAGCTTCAGGTGCTGTCTCTGCTTCTCTGGACTCCTTAGGCTGGCAAGCACAGCAGCAACAGAGCTCGTCAACAGAACTTCAGCAGGGGAACCGACTGCTCAGATCCAGAAGGAACAAGCATTTGCAATGCAATAGGTCTCGCAGCATTAAAGTTTGAGTTATTGGCATTGTGTATGACAATGCGTTGCATACATTGAATTGGTGAGCAGTTTGAGTGTGTGCAAGAGTGCTGTTGCTCACAGCTGTTATTATTCACGCAGCTCTAATGATGCACCTCACCACGGGGCTGACGAAGTTATTATGCACCTCACCACAGGGCTGACGCAGTTATTATTCACAAAGCTCTGATGATGCACCTCATGCACGGGCTCACGGCTGTTATTCACTCAGCTCTAATGATGCACCTTAGGCATGGGCTCACAGCTGTTATTATTCACACAGCTCTAATGATGCACCTCACGCACGGGGCTGACGCAGTTATTATTCACAAAGCTCTGATGATGCATCTCAGGCACGGGCTCACAGCTGTTATTATTCACACAGGTCTGATGATGCACCTCACGCACGGGGCTGACGCAGTTATTCACACAGCTCTGATGATGCACCTCACGCACAGGCTCACAGCTCGCTTGGCTCGACCTAAAAATGGAGCGCGTGCCTTCCAACATCAGACATTTATCAGCAGAGCAACTGCAACACTTTACCAGAGTCCTATAGCACAGCTGCCAGCCAATCATACACTGTCCAACTATGCAGCAACAATAGTGCGCAACTTTCCCTAAGGCCCACAGCTCAAGCGTAAACTGCATGAAGCAGACGTATAACGCATCCTAAATTTTGCAATACAATTAGTTAAGGATGCATATGATTGCCTTCAATCAGCCTTTGGAAAGGATGAATACGATGCCTGATCACGGAGCTATCTTGATGAAGGTTTATTCCAAAGGACGGTAAAGTACAGGAACAACAATCACACAGGCACCTCCTCACCCTGAACCCACACCTCTACAGGCCTCACTCTTCACAAAGAGTGCACGCAGGTCTCTCTGCAGCATACAGGAAAGGCATGAAACTCGGACAATTTGCTCACAATGCACTCACACAGGCACGACCCCCATACAGCACTTAAGCAGACACCTTGCATACTGATCACACAGCACTCATACACATGTGCACACCACTCGTATTGCATAGTCCCACTGAGCAACGCTGGCAGTGGCTCCTTGCAATCCTGCCCCCTCAGCCTCTCCCCGACAGCGCTAACATTTGTACATGTATTTTCCATTTATGGGGAGCAGCCGGGAGGGGGTGGGGGGGGGGGGGGGGGGGACACAAGACAGCCTGCTCATCCCTGTGTGTTGCCGACAGTTCCCTTCTGGGAGCCTAAACCTGCTGAGTGGAGGGCAGATACACACTGGCTAGGTAAACAAAAGTAGTAGTTTCAAAAAGGAGGCTCCATGAAAAAGTATTTGCTTAAAATCACACAATTTGATAAAGCATGAAGCCAAGATGGTCGACTTTTTTTCATGCTGGCATCCCGGACATCAAAGGTTAATGCTTTGTACTTTGTTCTTAAGTCTTGGAGGATGAGAGCAGAGTGGAGGTGTAGTGATGGGCTCATAACTTCAGTCGTCCCTTTATTACATCTTCTCTTTATTGTTGCATGCTTTCTGGAATTGTTATGTTTTACCTTGCCTGTTATGCGTGCTTTAAAGTTGTTCTGTTTTGGCTTGTAGCCCATGATTGCCAACACACTCCGAGTTCTGAATACTACTGCTGGGCAGTTGCAGACGGAAACCACAGGACGAGGATATACCCAGTGGGCTCCTGTATCCAATAAACTACAAGAATAGGAGCCCGGGACATCACATGACACAATGAACACTGTAACTAGGTTCACACAAAATGTTGCTTTACCCGTGAATTATAAAGATTTTATTCTTCATTAAAGCTTGCTGTATAACGCATTTTTGTTCTTGTTAGTGTGCAGATGTAATGATGGGCTCATAACCTTAGTCCTCCCTTTATTACAAATTCTCTTCATTGTTGCATGCTTTCTGTAATTGTTAAGTTTTAACTTGTGCATGCTTTAGAATTGTAATGCTTTGACTTGTGGCACGTGGTTGCCAACCTGCTCTGTGAGTTCTGAATGCCACTAGCTGGGCAGTTGCAGACTGAAACCGTAGGACAAGGCTGCACCCCGTGGGCTCCTGTATTTATTCCAACCAACTAGAAGAATAGAAACGCTTCTGCTTCAGTACCTAGTCATTTCAATCTTCGCAGTGGGTGACAGAGGAGACCATACACCATGGCGTTTTCCTGCCGATTCCTTTTAGTATGACATAACTATTAACAGTCACTAAAATAAGGGGCACCAAAAATGCCGTAAAAACACAATCTTGTGCCGTAAAAGGTTCATTTTTGTGCCACAAAATTTCACAATCCATGCCTCAATATCCTAGGGGTTTGAAATGCGTTGCAATGGAAAGAGGTCCTTTAACAACTGCAATTCCACCTGCAGGTCATTGCTAACATTCCAAAACAACTCTTATTTTAATCTAACAATTTAGAGCGCTGAGCAAGCACTTGCTTCTTTCATTTCTCTTTTCATATTAGGTGCAGAAGCAGGTAGAAAACTTCTAGCCGCCCACATTTCTTCTCTTCCCCACCTTCTTGCAGCTCAGAGAGACATTTGCCCAACTGCTTCAAAATATGTGCAGCACTCAATCACAAAAATCAAACAGATTCAGCTCATTTAAAATGCATTAGTGCTTAAAAAAGTAACTGAGATGCTTCCACCCTATGCCGCTTGTGTTCAGCCAGCTATTTCTGCCTCCCGCCAACACATAACACGTGTTAGCCGAACTGGTTTTAGTGAAGTGAAAGAAGAGTTTAACTAGTAGCATGCGCCTCTATTTTCAATGAAAACCCAAGGCTGGGAAGGTGGATTTATCTTTTCACGCTGTCACTACTGCGTCCGTTCTAAATCACTCCGCCTTGTGTAAACCGGGCTGCTAAATCAGCGCCTCCTTTCATTCTTGGAAAATGTGGTCCTACTCCCTGCTTAAACGCTGCTGCATCAGCAGCTACAAGCAGGTGTATTTGCACTTGTTGCAAAGTGCCCCCTGTTTGAGCGCTCAGAGTTTATTTTTTTGGACTCATCTGCTGGTAGTTTTGCACTCCCCACTGGGACATTGCAATCCAGTGCACAGTCGAAATTGGCCTAAAACCCCATTTAGAATATTTAACTTGACTATAGTGCCATTGTATATTGAGTGAAAATTATACCCATGACATTTAAAATTAAATGTAACAGACTGAAGCACTATCGTGTGGTGCGCGTGAGGAAAACTACCGTGGGGCGGGACTTCCGTTTCCTGCTGGAAGCTCGCGCCCACGGAGTTCCTGGCCAGGAGAGGAGCAGTGGTGACGCGGGGCTCCCATGCCCGAGAGAGAGCCCCGTGGTGGCAGCTGAAGTCCGGAGTGGCGGTAAGTGGAGTGGCGGTAAGTGGGCCGGGGGGTACGGGGGGGGGGGGGAGCTCGGTGCACTTGTGTGTGTGCGCGTGTGTGTGTGTATGCGACGGCGGGGGTGGGTTCTCTGTATGTGTGGGTGTGTGCGTGTGTGTCTGCGTGTATGCGCATGCGTGTTTGGAGCTTCCCAGGAGACAGCAGCTGAGCGCGTTCGCGAGCGCGTGGCCCGCTCCAATCGCCTCCTTGAAGAGGCAATGCGCGCGGCCAGGTGCTGTCTTCTGGGAAGCACACTCCGTGACAAAAGATCTCGGCGAGACAGCGCTACGCACTGTATCGCTACGAGACCTAAAAAGGGCAGCAGCTCCATGCTCCAGAATCGCTAACAGCAGCAGGGCCAAAACTCGTCCAGGTTCAAAGCACTTCATTAAGCTTCATTAAATCCACAACTTATTTTCCCAGGCTCAGGGACCTGGGTCATACTCATAATCCACAAGGAAGCCTATACGTCGAACACATAAAATATGTCTGCAGAAATATGGCACAAATCAAGCATGTGTACTGGTTTCTACACCCAGCGCATTTTGGTGCTACTTTAGGGTTTGTAAAAGCGGTTTAGTTTTCCCAAATATGCTGCTTCAAGTAGTGCCTGACCCTTCCAAGCACGGTGTTGCTGACGGCCACTCCTTGATCAAATCTGTGCATTGAAGACTACTCAACATCCTATAGGACTGCACATCAGTGTGGCCTTATGTTGTGGGGGCGGCAAGGCAAAATAATACAGCGCACATTTAGAATTCCCATCTCTTACCCCAATCATGGGTGTGTTGGACAATACTGTACATCCTTTGCAGGGCCCTTCGTAAACTCACAAGAGACCTTTAGGTTAGGGGGAGGAAACGTCCCTGGACAAAACACTTAGATCAGGTGCTACTTCAGGGCCCCAGCACTTATCCTTTGTAAGAGAGCAAGTGGGCTCAATGATTTGGCGACTATTGGTGGTAGCCTTCCCTAAAAGGAAAGGGCCAGGATGCCTCCCAGAACACTGTCTGCTTCTACACCAGTCTGAACACTGTATGCTTCTACACCGGTCTGAACACTGCCAAGCATGGTTGAAGCAAAATGCCCCTTTGCAACCAGTCTTTATCAAGGGAATGACCATTCCCCAGAACCCACTTCCTGATCACAAATGCTGCTCTGGTTTTATACAGTGAATAGACCGGGACAAGACACAGTAGAGGACAGCCGGCCTCTTTAGCATTACTAAAATGAGGATACCATGACCTGGTAGGCCAACTCTCATGAACAGACTAGTACACATAAATGGTTTTATTGTTAAAAAGTGCCAGCCTTTATCGGCCAGAAAACAGCAGGATGCGGAAATACGGAAACATTGTTAAGTGGAAAAGGAACTGCGTGAACTGTGCAAGCTTGGGAAATGCCCAGATCACATGCAGTTTCGAGCTGGTTCATTAAAGTACATTACTTTTGTCTTTACAACATCACATAGTATTCACGCAAGCCCATCCCATAAGGGGCATTGGATATGTCACTGCATTCAAATATCTGAAAAGGAAAATGCATTTTGTAAATGCAAATCGAATTGTGCTTTAGTTCAGATAATTCTTGCTCCAGCTAGCGCTAAATGCCTGTGCTTGGTTGGGATCTCACCTCTAAGCAATATCATTTCAGAGAAAGAAGGGGTAAGGAGCAAATATTCATGGAAAAATACCACCGATACGGAAATAAAAATTGCGGATAATGATTAATATATATATATATATATATATATATATATATATATATATATATATATATACAGATGCAGTGTTTACTGTGCTCTTTGTTACCGAGTTGAGTATGGGAAGAAGACTGCCAACCCAACAATAATAATTAAAAGTATATTACTTTCTTGTGCTTGTATGGTTTATCCATTGCTATTTCTCACTTTTACTAGTTACAAACAATGATTTAAGCACAACCAGACCACAATTTCATTAAACTATAGAAATAACAAGCATTAGCAAAGCCAACAGTTCACAGCTTCAAAGTCCAAGCAATAAGGTTTGCAAGGCCTTCTCCCCAATTGCATGCATGTGTGTTGAGACCCATAGCTGGCTATCTTGGAATGAGTTTTCTATTAAATAAAACTCGTTCCAAAATTGACTCAATGAGCATGCATGTGGCTGGGGTGTGCTTGTGCATGTCTGTTATGGTGTAGGCAACCATTTTAAATGTACCATTCTAACATGGCGAATGGCCATGCCAGAATGGTAAATCAGAAATGTCTTTTAGAAAATCTGAGAATTGAACGGCGGGGCTTGCCAGCACTTTGCAGCTGTGAAAACGTTATTTAAAAAAAAAAAAAACCACTTAAAACAAGGGGGGGCTAGACTGGGAACAGGACAGTGGGATGGGGTGAAAAGAGAGGGAGTCAACAATATGAGCTCTCAAGCAGTGCTCAACAGTAAATAAAACAAACTCACAAAATAGTCCCTTCCAGTCTGCAGTGGAAGGAAACGTGTCCTCCACTCAGAATATTGAAAGACAAAAATGCTTCATGGTGGGACAAACACATGTATTGGAAACAATAGGCTTGCCTACAGGCAGCTGTCTGCATCGGAGACCTAAATCTGAAGGTACTCCATTACCTAATATAGCTTCAATTATTCATTACATTAGCGTTAAATGGGCTACTTACATGCACTAAGAGACGGAAAATGGTCTCAGTGAAAATTGAATTTGATGCAGCCAAGTCTCCAAATATGCAGGTTACATGCTGTCAGCACAATGTAGTCAGAGTAGGAGAAAACATTTATTTCGGATGTTGCTAGTTCATTTTTCTGAAAAGCATACTTATTGCCTCGAGAGTGTAGCCATCAATGGAGCAGCAAGTGCACCGGCAACAAGGTTTGGGACTTTTGATGGAGCCTCTATATCCCAATCATGGATTTATTTTTACTTCATGGCATTGAAATAGGAGGTCCATTTTCCATGCTTGTGCTATGGCTGATAGCACCCTTGCTACGTTGCTGCATCTGCTACCCTTATGAGTGCATGAGACCTTTAGCTTGCACTATAGAGCAGTGTTTCCCAAACTGTGGGTCACAAACCCGCTGGTAGGCTTACAAAGGTCTAAGCAATCAATAAACAGATGCCTTTAAGTACTGCATTTATATGGTCACATTCATTGCACTTCAAATACAGAGGTCAAATGTCAGGCTGTGTCTTCTGATAAATTGCTTTTATTTTTAGGTCTCGCCTATGCAGCGCGCATAGGAAAAAGACCTTTAGTCATCAGCACAACTTTGCAGGCAAAAACGTGCATGCATTGCATTGCTTTGAATGGCAACGTGTGCACGTTAGGCAATTCCCTTGCGGGAGTGAGCTATCAAACCATATGTTTGTAATTAACTTGTTCGCTCCCGCAAGATAAACAGCCCCAGGCTCCCTCCTCTATCCCCTCCCCCTGCTGCTTTTTACTTTCAGCGTGAGGCGCGCGTGGATGTTTTGTTACTGCTGAGGCTTACAGTCGTTCATTACTGGTTTTAATTTACTGGGATAGGTGATTAATTTGCGCCTTGAAAAAGTCCACTGTGTTGCCTGGGCATGATACTGCAATATGGAAGACAATACAGCTGTGCTATATTTGCAATTGTATATTGAGTCAGGCTGTTCTCCTCATTTCGATGTGCAATTAGTGCTCTCCGAACTGGTTTTGATGAACTGAAGCTCACATGTTTTACTCGTGTTATCTTAGAGCTGGGGAGACAGAGTGTGGCACAGAATGCATGCAACTTTGACGTTTGTATTCTTAGAAAACTCGCTCATTTATGTAAACTGTGGACCATAAGCGCGTGGTGTGCAGTCGCTGCATGCAGTTAGTTTGTCTTTCACTGAACTATGAGGTCTTTGGGGACGCAGCAGCTATGATTGCTTCGTACAGCCAATTAGCTGCTCTTTGTCACAGCACTGTAGACGCGGCCGGAGCTAATAGGCTGGGAAACAATAGGAACACATAGCCCTAATTTGCAGTGTTAAAGCTTAAATGCAGGATAATTTTCAAAAGACTGATCCTGGCAATTAATAAATGAGCAAGTGGCTGTACAAAGCGTGTTGACTATCTCTAGCCGTTCCACATGGAGCCCAACAACACATTTTATTGATAGCCTTCAGCCATCTGCTCTCACCTGGATTCTGTTTGCCATGAATAAATCAGCAGAAGAGAGGGAGAATGCAAATCTCTTCGACTCACAATCTGGCTGCAGTGCAGGAAACGGATCAATGTTTCTGCTGCTCTTGAAAGCAATTAGGATCTTTCCGCCGTCCTCCCTGTCTGGGCACTCGGATGCATTTTCCGTGCATCTTCGCCGAAGTGAAGGCTTCATTCCTGCAATGCACGTGACGAGGGGCGCAAGGTGTTTCACAGGGGGCTTAAAAATCATTAGGCATCATTGATTGTATTCATGCGACTGCGCCCGCCTGCCGCAGACTCCCCTCTCGGTGTGTCTCTTGCTGGGAAGATGACAATTTCTGTACTTGTGTTTTATTATCGAGAGCGGCCTACATGAGTTTCAGGCGGGATGACTGCGGTCCTCTATTAATTGCGACAAGATCCGTGTCTAAAACCTGTAAGATCCGTGTCTAAAACCTGTAACCCTCTTTAGTGACTGGGAGTGGCAAGCGGAGAGTGGAAGGGAGAGATCTGGACAGAGCGACAAACAAAGGCATATGTAGGTACAGGGACAAACAAACAGACTGAGATATAGAGGAAGAGGTAGTGACCAATAGTACAAGCATTGGCATAGCCAATAGGTCTCACCTTTGGACCTTATAAGTGTTTAGCAATGCAACACTTGGATGTTACACCAAGGATATTGTGCTCTATAACTAAACACATAAGGCCCCAAAGGTGAGACCTATTCACTATGCCAATGCTTGTTTTACATAGGGATAGATGTTTACAAACTCCTTAAACTTTTCAGTCATAGAAAGAACAAGCCTTTGTAATGCAAAAGGTCAGCTATTGACATTGTAAATGACAATGGCTTTTTTATGTGTTTTTTTAAAAACACATAAATTAAAGGCCGTGTTATTTACAATGCCAATAACTTAAACTCTCGCAAATGTGAGACCTATTGCATTGCAAATAATGGATCTGCGCCCCATGCAGCCTGCGATGTTGTCACGACCAAGAAACCAGTGAAAGTTAGGAGAAAATAGAACTATAGTTATGCACTGCTACAATTAAAACATTAGTAGTGAACGTCTTAATTATAGCAGTACATAATTATAGTTTTCTTTTTTCCTAACTTTCACAATGCCTTCAAATACCAAGAAGGGTGGGGGAGCTGCCGTACTGGAATGCATAACCAAAGAAAAGCAGACGGCTGCCACATTCATGAAAGGACGGGGTGAGGAGATAATGAACCCAGCATTGCTGCATGTCTGGAGCCCTCTTGGGTCCCACGAACTGCTGTTGAAAACACAATTCAATAAAGCACTTGAAATGTAAGCAGGAACAACATGGGAGGGACAGAGATGGGGGCTGCGGTCAGTGTTAATTCCTGAAGCCGGCAATAACAAAAGTAATGAGAGGCTGCCGTTCTCGAACCTGAAGGTAAGCACGGGAAAGCATGACTTGCCTGCAGTAAGACAAAATAATTAAAGAAAACAGAGATCACAGACTAAATAAACGTACTGTGTAACACCACAAGTAAAAAGTCCAGTTCTCATGGGAGGGTACAAATGCAGACGAGGCGTTACTATGGAGGGACTAAGAAGCCTATTATCGAATCAGAAGCCACCATTCAGAAACAGTGACAAGAGGTAATTGAAAAGATGGGCAGAGCTTCAAGTCCCTGTCTGGTTACTGGATGCCTCGCAGAGCAGAGCATGAGATCCCCAGGCTGGACCTAAACATTATATGACAATTTTGCTGGGGTATAGGGAGTGTGAAAGGAAAGGCAGTTGGATGTCCTTTTTTGTACACAATTAGATTTCAATATCTGTAAATTAACTGTATATATTAGGCAGATATGAAAACAAAAATGAAGCACATATTTTTTTAATTCTGAAGTGTGATGGAGACAAAGATTTTAATAGGACCAAAACAAAATTAAGACGTTTTAATTGGTGGTGTACAAATCAAAATATTCACTGAAACACGATTTCCACACATTATCATTTGTATGCAGTATAGGTTTATCAGTAAAACTATATGCCTGCACATATAGTGGCCATTTCAATGGAAAATGTCAAAGACAGTGCGCTACCAAATGATAGTTTTAGTTACATTAAAAACACTGCCCGTCTCATGTCCATTAAAAAGGTACGTGGGTCGCGAAAGTTTGTCCTTCTAAAAATTGGGCCATGGTTCTAAATAGTTTGAGAAGCACCGCTATATCATGTTGTGGAAGTAAGGAAATCCCCTTCACCACATGGCAGTGAAAGTGGCCAGGCTTGGAGAAAATACAAGGTCTTGGAATTGGCATGCCTTGATGTTTTCTTAGTGGAAAGGACAAGGCCTCGGCCTCATTCAAAGTTAATGAGCACACCAACAAGGGTGGGCAGAGAATGGGCTGGCAAAGCGCGTATGAAGGCGGCAGGGCGCGGATTGTGTGAACTGAAGAGAAAGACGTCAACCAGGATAGCTGGCATCCGTCACGTGATCTGTCAGAGGAATTTCTCACTTCACAATGAGGCCTTTCTATGCAGTCCTGTTTCCCCCCTCCCCTCCCTTACTCTTCGGGGGGTGGGCGAATACGAAATGGTTTCCCGACTGCACAAGGTTTCGAAGTCGAACCACGTGATTTACAGAAAGAGAAGACAAGGGACATAGTCTGGAGATGCCACAATTCTCGGACAGAGGCAGATAGTCAGAAGGCCGACTTTAAAACAGCACAGAAGTAGAAGTGCCCTTTATGGATTCCTTTCAGAGAAGGATACAAAAATAATTATTTCTGGCGGACGACGTTGATAATGGATTTCACATTCTGTCCCGTTCTTTCACTTTTCTAAACTGAGTAAGCAAGGCCTTGATGTCCGGGAGAGGAGCGGGGCCTGTTTATCGGAAGCAAAAAGAAGCACGCGCTCCTTTGTGCCTTCTATCCGTGCCTAGCACAAGCTACACAATAGGTCAGAAAGCCATTTCTGTGGCCAGGTAGTGCGCGGCGTTTGATCACCAATGGGATAGCACTTAAATACCCCTGTATGGGACGTGGGAAGGGTCGGATTGATGCGGGCACTTGGGCGTTGGGACGGTCTCTGAGTAGCAGCTGTGGGCAGCTTTTTGGGCGGGAGTAGTGGCAGACTTGGGCTGTGTCTGAGGTGTTTAGATGCAACCAGCGGTGGACGAAGCGGACTTTTCGGAAGCAGATTAGCCTCTATGTCATTCCCGGTCTCTCGCTGGGCCCACCACTAATGTATGCAGATTGAGCAGGGGCTCTGAGCAGAAGCGGGCCCCACTTACATTCGGTGTGGTTCACCATTGTGAATTAATCCTTGCACCATTTTTTTTATCTCAGTGAAGTAAAACCCACCCTTTATTATACTGAAGCAGTGTTTTGCGAAAATGCACATTCCGCAAATGTGGGCATTTTTTTTGGTGCCCAGGAGTACTTTTGATCCCAGTCCAACCCTGGAGTGGGCCGCATCGCTGCTAGGGCTTGATGTGGGCAAAGCGCAATTATATCGACAGTGGCAAGAATTGATGCACTGGTTCTACAGTGTTTCACAGCAGCATTAGAGAGGCACCCATACGAAAAACAGAATAGAAAAGTACATACATGCAATTTACAAGATGTAAATGTAAATGTGGCGTATTTGTATAGCGCGAACAGTGACCCGGAGGCATCCCGGCGCTTGTACTCCTACCACAAGGGAACCCCTCCTGGCTTTTCCTTGTGGGGTGTCCACTCCTGGGCATCCCATGGTGAAACCAGGCATCCCTTTTGTATCAGGGGGCCTTTGTGGAGACTAAGCAAGCTATTGCCCAGAGTTGCAGCGTGGGACCCATGCTTAGAATCGGCACTGAGGCGAGAATATCCGGTCAGAGGAATTTAAGCCCGAAACCCGCCGAGGCGGGAATCGAACCCTGGTCAGCGTTCTGCATCAAGGTCTGCCGCTCTAAGCATTGAGCCACACTTCTCCACAAGACTGCCTAAAAACGAAAATACAAAAATACCCAGAGCTCAAGGTATCTAGCCCGATCCATGAGTAGCTTTTCGGCTTTAAAGTGGTCCGAACCAGGACAATGAAACGGTCCCCATGCTATGCGTATACTCATGTCCTTAACATGACTGGCAAATAATACTTGCCAATTTAAGTACAGGGCTTGTTTGTTGCATGATGTCATTTGAAGTCCTGTCCAGAAGACGGACTACAAGTAGTACAATTCAAGGAAAAGGTCCGGACTGGATGAGCTATTCATGCCTGGAAACGGGAAACCTAGAGAACCCCATTAAACTGAAAGCCAGGGTTCCCGCCCATTCACTCGATACACAACAGCCACCCCAGAAGATATTTAATTAGGCAAGTCAGAGAATTTTTTTTTTTTGCGTACTTCAGCTAAGTGAGGCATCAAGTAATACTGGCAGTGACGTGCACCACGAGGCATCACTAGGTGCAACTGGTTAAATGGGATTAGATCAGCACAATGGTGTTTTGTGAAACGAATGCACTGACCTGTTCGAAAGCTGCAGGGTCACGTGCTACAAGATTTTAATCTGAAAAGAATCCCAGCTAATCACCTCAACACCGAATGTACGTGCATTTGGCCATGGAAGCCGAACATCAACTAAACCAGAAAACGCGGGTATTCATGGGCCTAAAGAAACTTTCCCTCGTGTTTTTTACAGCCCCCCTGATGTTTCTGAATAGTCCATACCCAATGCGCATATGCCCTCATACATTGCATTGCCATCAGATGCAGCATTCAGTCTCATCGGGGACCCAATCAGCTGCCTCCCACTTATGCCAGCTGGTTTGCTACAGCACCCCCCACGGTTCGGCAGGAGTCAAACCCATGAGCACAATGAATGAAAACGGAGTTTTACCACTAAACTACAGGGGCAAACAGATGAAGACATCACACCAACTACCCCTGGTACGGCCACCTTTTTTCATTATATTGGACAAAGTCTGCTTCCTGCAATAGGAGAAGGATCTCAGAATCGTTATGCAGACCCGGGGTCAGGTATGGAGTACTACGCGGTATCAGCATTGATACAGTATTTTTTCACGAAATGAT
The DNA here is from genome assembly GCF_964263255.1 of Lissotriton vulgaris. Taxonomy (NCBI): domain Eukaryota; kingdom Metazoa; phylum Chordata; class Amphibia; order Caudata; family Salamandridae; genus Lissotriton; species Lissotriton vulgaris. The sequence goes on from NC_141689.1 coordinate 731,421,292, forward strand.
TCAGGCTACTGGATACTGTTGCTTACAAAAGGTGGTTTCCTTGACTCGAAAGTAGTAGCTGCAGTCGAGACTTACTTAAGGAGGTGGTGGTGTGAAGAATAGAGCTCTGATACAATACAAACAGTCCAAAGACACCATTATGCAATATAGAACTTCAACAACTGGATCACCAGCGCCACAGACAAAGTCGCTCCCCCCATACCAGCCATAAAGCAAAGACCCTCCAAACAAGCCAGCTAGTACACCCCAGAACTCAGCACATCAAAACACAGATGCAAAGAACTTGAAAGAAGATGGTGCACCAGCAGGAACCCCACTGACAGAGTCACCTTCAAAGTAGCCCTAAATGATTAACATCAACAGATCAAAAAGGCAAAGAGGGAGGCCCTGATCTACCAGATCGACACCGGCACCAACCAAACCAAGGAAGTCTTCACCATCGTCAGAGTTCAGCTGCCCGCCAGTCACCAAACCTCAAACCCTCATCACAGGAACTCTGCGATGTCCTTGCGGACCACTTCCACAACAAAATATCAACAGTCTATAAGCACTTCGATCCTGAACCCTCCCAACCCCTTCATCCTTCAATCAACCACCATCACTCACCACATGGAAACAACTCAGCGCACCAAACACAACCGCCATTATGAACTCTATCCAGTCGGGAGCACCCACCGACCCCTGCACCCACCAACTCTTCATCCTCAGAAGAGCAGAGATCAACCACCAACTCACCACCATCATCAATGCCTCTCTAAACACGGCCACCTTTCCCGACTCCTGGCAACATGCCACCATCAGACCCCTCCTAAGACAAAAAAAACAAAACACTTGGTAGACTCAAACGATCTCCAGAACTAACATTCCATCTCCCTGCTCCTGTTCCCCACCAAAGTCCTGGAGAAGGCCATCAACCTCCAACTCACTGAATACCTGGAGAGAAACAATCTACTAGGCCTCCCCAATCAGGATTCAGAACCAACCACAGCACCGAGACAGCTCTGATCGCTGCAACAGATGACATCCACACCCTACTTTACAGAGGAGAATCAGCCGGCCTGTTCCTGCAGGACCTCTCTGCCGCCTTCGACATGGTATCCCACCACACACTTATCGATCTTCTACGCCAGTTTGGTATAACAGACGATGCACTCAGATGGACGACAGCCTCTCTCACGGGACGCACCCAAAAAGTCTGCCTCCCTCCCTGAATGGGGGTCGCAAGCCAAGCACAACATCTGTGGCATTCACCAAAGCTCATGCCTCAGCCCAACACACTTCAACGTCTACATGACCCCACTAGCAGACATCGTCAGATCGCACATCATTAACATCATATGCTACACCGACACAACTCGCCCAATCGCTTTCTGCCGACTGAACGTCAAAGTCCAACTTTCACAATACATGAAAAATGTGTCAGCCTGGATGAAGGACAATGGCCTAAAGCTCAACACGGACAAGACAAAAGTTTCATCTTTGGCAAACACACTGCCTTCAGAAAAAGCTCCTGGTGGCCATCGGAACTCGAACCCACCCCCATGGCGAAAGACCACACCCGCAACCTCGGCATCATCCTAGACAGCAAACTATCCATGAAACGTCAGGTCAACGCCAATTCCTTAGTATGCCTACACACGCTCTGCAAAAATTTCAAGTGGCTAACCATCACCACCAGCAACACGTTAACGCATGCCCTCATCACCAGCCGACTGGACTACGGCAACTCACTCTATGCATGGCACCACCACCAAACTTATGCAAAGACTCCAGACAATCCAGAATGCAGCCGTCAGACAATCTCAGCCTCCCCGAGAGTTTCCACATCACCTGAAAGACCCCCTCTGGCTCCCGGTCCAGAAGAGATGCAAGTTCAAGCTCCTGACTCACACCTACAAAGCCCTCCACAACCAACGACCTGCTTACTTGAACCACCGTCTGTACTTCCACCGCCCCCCAGGAACCTCTACTCTGCACACCTCGCCTTCACAAGGAACCCTCGTAGTAAATGCTGCTGCGCTACAGGGTGCTCCTTCCTCGCCACCAAAGCCTGGAACACCCTCCACACCCGCACCTTGACCTCACTGACCAACTTCAGGAAGGGAGTCCAGACCTGGCTCTTCGAATGAGACTTACAGCAAGCGCCCGGATCCCCTCTCAGGTGTCAAGCCACGCTTTACAAATAATGATTGACAATTATGGCAGTTTAGGGAATCTGAATTTTACAGTATGGCCGAAAGTGGTCAGTGACTTAATGTTGGCTTTGATGATGCTTCCACAGTGTACAATTAGAAATACCCCCAGAGCTAAACCCGTTTAAAGAAAAGTAACACGGGCTAAATTCTGGTAGTCTAGCCAGAGCACCAAGGCAGTACCCAGACAAAATAAGTGATCTTTTATGGTTAACAAAATCAAAGGAACAATAATAGAAAGAAAAGATTTCCAACTAGAAAAAACAGAATACACAGGTGGTGACATCATTACTACGTTGCATAAGTAGCTGCGAGCAGCACAGACTATACTTAGACAGGCACCCCCTGTCCCAGCAGTAATACACTTGGTACAAGTTCAACAAGCCTAAACTCGGTCAGGTTACCCTTGTTCATCCCCATCATTACCCCATGATGACGCTAGATGGGAATGTGATCAAACTTTCAATATATATTTTTCATGATAGTCGAGCTGTTACCATTCCAAATAACACCCATGGCTTCACTGGTAGTTACCTTTACCCTTCGAAGCATACCTGAAGAAACCGCGTCAAAACAGCCATCCACATAACAATTTCTAATTGCCAAGGTGTGGTCCCCCCAGCATGCATCCATCTTACGAAAGCGTGAATAAATTTCTGTATTTGACAACAGTGGACCCATTCTTATTCCATACTCTCTGATGCCTTGCAAAGCTACCAAACTGCTTGTACCCTCATGGCGGTCTGGTCCCTGGTGGGCCGGAAATAGCTTGTATCATCTCAGCCCATGCAGTCAAGCTGTCTGGCAGCTTATCTGGTCTAGCCCTTCCCATTTGGCCTTCTTCTGCTGCAGCTCGTTCCAGCACATCTCGAACCCGGCCCTCTACAGGAGGTGCTCTATGATTCAGCCAATGGATAGCTATGCATCTTTTCACAAGAATTGTGTTAGTATGCGCTTACCCTTTTGTGGGATAATGTTCAGGATATACTGTTTTAATGTATGCACCGAAACCGCCTCATGTAGATACTTATCTTTTGAGCAATCTCCTTCTGAGCAATCTCCTCCCAGTAGGTATGCATTGTCGGGCAATTCCAGATTACAGGGAGGAAATCTGCATCCTCAGTTTGGCCTCTCCCACATCGTGCTGTTGTAGCCGGGTTTATCTTGCGTAATTTTACTGGGGTGAGGTATGTCATATGAACATAGTTATATTGTATCATAGCATGCATTACTGACACGTTGTACCTCGTGACACGTACATCCGCTGTTCGTCAGTAAGAGCGCAGTCAAAGTAATTTCACCACTTATCATAAACTTTCAGGTTTGTCCGAACTCAGTGCTCTGTAGAGACTGGATACCAGGCATCTGCATCAGGGGTGAGCCAATAACAGTCATTGTGTGCTTGTGGAAGCGTCCAGGAATGAAGCCAAAATACCCTTTGCAATGCAGGCCAAGAGCATAACGCCACATTGGCCACTGCCAATTCCAAAAGTACTCTGGGCTTTACCAAAGGTAAGATGCCAGTTGTGAAATGGGCCAGCTAGAGTTTAGCAGCCTCCCAGTTTCCAACTTTTCAGAAACACTGCGGCAGATATCTGTGCAAAGGAGTGAATGAACCACATTGGCATTTTCATTGCAAACTGGTTTCTTCACAGTATCAACGTAATCACTCTAGCCCACAAAACACCGATGCACACAAGACAAATTTTGTGATTCCGGTCCTCCCCATCAGTAGATTTGGCAATTATTCTACCTTATGTTTACCCTCGAGAAGTCTGTTCTCCCCTTCGTCAAGCCAATGAACTGTGTGCCGCAGTTGGGCTGCCATGTAGTACAGGTCCTTATCAGGGAATTGCAGCCGGTCCCACTCCCATTAATGTGTCCAGTTTGAGTCTGCTACGTTTACCGGCCCTTTTCAGGTATACCAGTAGCTGGTTCAGCAAGAATACTTGTCTTGTAATCAGATACGTGCAACTCTATAGTATCAGGGAAGAAACACCATCTTGGCCACTGCCACCTGCCAATTACCGACAGTGAGAACGTATTTCAGAATTTAAATAAGGATTGCAGACCAGCCATCACCCCCCCTATGTTCAAACTGTGGCTGTGCGCTACATCCAAGGCAGAACTACCTTCCATAAGTGCATCCAACCGCTGTGGTGGATCCTTTTCACATTGTATAAATGAACAACCACCTCAGGAGTGCCATCCTTTAGGTAGGTAGCCCACATTATCGACTTGTTACACCATTCAATAAGTGCAATTCCCTGGAAGCCAACTGATATGTTGCTACTCATTCCCAGGTGCTTCCTCCTGGTGATACTCTCAATAAATGTATAGGGCCGAATCATTGACACAATACAAGTTTATTGTTTTTACTTTGGAGCTCACTCAATTTCAGAGTATGAATGAAAACCATTGATCCTGATCAGTCGCTATTCATGCCCATACATTGTACAGCACTCGGGCACTTTATTCTCACTGTTAGAAATGGGGGGGGGGGGGGTCTCTAGTTAGTAATGGTTTGCACCTTTTGTCCAAATAGGGACCTTTGCTTCTAGTCAGGGAAAGGGGGATACACTCCTAAAATACCCCCTGCTCACCCCCTTGGTAGCTTGGCACGAGCAGACAGGTTTATCTCAGAGGCAGTGTGTAAAGCATTTGTGAACACAAAGTAATACACTGAAAACACTACAAATGGACACCACATCAGTTTAGAAAAATAAGTAAACTTTACTAGACTTCACACAAGACCAAACAACAAAAATCTACAATACACTTCGCGGGTCCCGCAGCGCGTCATCTGCCTGGGGTCTGCATCGAGGAGCTGAGGAGGAGCGCGGGGTCAGGCAAGTGAGCTAGCGGGGCTGCGAGCAAGGCAGGGGACTCCAGCGACCAGGAGCCCCTGCGCGCCCAACCAGCAACACCTGGGCTGCTCTCCCCGCTGGCCACGCCCCCCGCCTATCACCAAATCAACACAAAGCAGCAGTATCTTAAGGAGGGTAGGACCTCCGCTTCGCGGGAGCGACCGGGAGAAGCCCGGGACAAGGGCGGGACCGTTTTAGGCCGTTCTAGGCCTGAGAGGCCTGGGCTGGGCCACGCTATTTGGCCCTACGAACAGCCATTGCACGTGAGTCTGTTACCATTATTCTACTACAAGCCACCCACTAACCATCATGTGCACACGAACCACACGAAGTAAAACCGCAAGGGGACTTGGTGGCTCTAGTGGGACATTGGATGACTTTTTATTTAAGACTAATATGGCGATTGACCACGAAATTAACAAAATGCAACATAGGGTCTCTCTTGAACTTGATGCTGCCCGCAAATTGTCTCTTAATATTGCTTCCTCAAAAAAATCGTCACTTGGGAACCTTGCCCTAGCACTTACCCCTGAGAGGACAACTGGCCCTCGCCCCCTGTTAGCCACAGCTGATATACATCACTGCCCCTCTCAGCCCTTAAGTGACCTGGTTAGGGAACCTCCATCTAACCTGGTGGAGGACGTAGTCCCAGTTAAACCTGTAGCCACCACAAGCTCAAAGGCGAAGAGCAAATCACCTAGGGCTGCAACAAGGGCTAATACCATTGCGAACAAAAAGGCGCTGCAGCAAAAAAAGAGCTTGGCCAGATCTGCCTTTGCTCGCAAGAAGGCAAAAATTGCGAGAGCCCAGTTCTTTAATTGCCGACGCCCTTTGTCTGCCTCAGCTCATGGTGAATCAAACGATGGCACCCACACTGACAGCATTGCTTGTGCCACCACCCAAGCTCCAGATGGAGCTTCGACCGTCATTATGGCGGCGGCTTCCCCTGGCTTATACGTTGAGGGGTCAATGGGGGGAAGTTCGGGTGGGGCGGAGGGGGACAATGGGGATGATGAGGCATTCATACACACCGTCTGGGTCACTCTTAAGAAATTACTCACCCCCTTGGAGCTTAAACTTACTAAAATAGAAAACCATCTGCTTGAGATGGATAAGACGATAGTAACACTTGCCAGTCTTAGCCTCAAGCAAATGGAGTCTAGACTCTCACAGGGGGGGGGCTCATCATCACAATGCCTAGAAGTAAATGCATCTGCTTCGCTTAACGAACGACCCAAACCTGTACCCAAACCACGCACAATAATAGGGAATAGCACCCCCAACATCCCAAGTGCAAAAGCGGGCCCCACCAAGGTGCCCCCTGCACCGCCCAAACCCAAGCCTATTGCTAACCCCAAGCCTAGTGCGCCTCGAGCAGTGGCCGAATTACACACTGTAGGACCAAAACCCAAACCTCCAACAGATCGCCAAACTATTCAGCCAGCCCCCAATGCTCAACAACCCCTTGAACCTAGCAGACCAAACTTCCGTGGGGGCTATATAGATCTACCCCCGGAAGCTAGTCCATATGTTGCTGTCTTAGCCGGTGTACCGACCCTTGATCCACTAACAAAAGAGGACCATTGGTCCCTCAAAAACAAGGTCATACACTGGCTAAACACAAACAGACAGCTCCCTAGCCATCAAAGAAGCCGGGTTCTAATGGTCCGAAGAGTACCTTGGATTGGACCGAGCCACAAATCCATTTCGGGTGATTGTATAGTGGTGACATTTGCTGATCCCAACACGGCACACCATCTCTGCTCATGGTCCCCTTGTATTAATGACCAGTCGGTTGTCGTCAGACCCCTCACTTTTTTCTATCCCCCTAGGAACTCGGATAGGACAGGAGGGAGTTGGTCTACAACCCAAAAGTCTAGAAATAGGGGTTATAGGTATGCAGGACCTAGCCAGAGTAGTTGGTGGCAGGAAGTTCCCACGTCTAATATGTTTGGCTGTCTGGAGGAGGTTGACTGACTCGGGGGGGACATCATTATTAAAGGGGATCTGACAGTTGCTAGCATGAATGCCACAAGCGATGATAGTACAGGCTGCCAAATGTTGACTCCACCTGACCCAATTTGTGTTTTCACTGACCACTATTCTCAACAAGCAGATATAGAAACCCTGGCCCACCCTGTTACCCCTTGTACCGATAGCCCAGATAGCCAACTTAAAATAATATCCTGGAACATCGCGGGTCTTAGGGGTCGCTTGGACAATGATGACTGGGTCGAATACATCTCCGCCCACGATGTCATCCTGTTCCAAGAAACTTGGTCAGCAGCCCCACTCCACAGACAAGGCTATCTTAACTTTTATAAACCGGCTATTCAGGGCACGAAGGGTAGGGCGTCGGGTGGCCTTTGTATTTGGATTAAAACTAGCCTGGGTTTTAATATTAGAGAAATAGCAGGGATAAATCCCGATATACTTTGCATCTCATTAAGGAAGGCAAATTGTAAAGAAATACTCCTCATTAATATTTATGCCAGAGGTTGCCAAGGAGGCAAGAAGCAACCAATCCTTAACGATCTGGAAGCCCTCTTGCATGAGCATAAATGCGACCAACTCACCATAGTGTCAGGGGACTTAAACTGCTCATTTGAGCCTATCATGAACCTTGCCGAAGATGTTGGTTTAGACGAGGATTCCGCATGGGACATTCCCCCGTTAGCAATTACTAAGGCAGTCAGGGGAACGGAGGCTGCTCTCCATTGGCTTGGGCTGTGCCTGGAATGGGGATTCCGAGCCGTAAATGGCCGCAGCTCATCTGATAAGGAGGGGATGCCAACTTTCGATAATGGGTCTTGCGCTAGCCGCATTGACTATATACTCATTAATATCGAATCTTGGGTATCTATGGCTGACATGATTGTAGACAGTAGGCCGGAGAGTGATCATAACCCCCTCTCTCTAGTACTTAAGGTCCCTGGGATAGCACCACCTCAAGAGGAAACAGATTGTATCACATCTGACCTCGTCTTATGTGACAACAGAAGACGGGTCAAATGGCCCAAGGTGATATCTGACCCTGAGCTTGTCAACCAGATTGAAGAATTGGTTTTTATCACCAAAGAAAAGATGTTGGTACCCCCTTCCAGCGACCTGCCCATGACAAATAATGTCGATCTACACGAGGCATGTTTTGAGGCAATTAAAGATCTTCTCACTAGACCATGCCGGAAATTAAAAGTTAAGCAAAGCAAGGGCTGGTACAATAAAAACTGCAGGGAAGCCCATGCTACACTTATTGCTGCAGTCAAGTCTAGGAACTCCCCGGCCATTAGAACAGCGAGACAGATCTATAAGCGTACCATTTGGGAAGCTAAAAGGGACTGGGATGACTCATACTGGCATGATCTTCTTCATGCATGTGAGTCTTCCAACCAAATCAGATTCTGGGAGATAGTCAGGCGAGGAAGGGGCTCGGACACATCATCCCCTGAAAATCATGTTCCAGCCGTAGAATGGGTGAAATTCTTTTCTGCTCAATTTGCCAACCAGAATGCTCCCCAGCTGGCCGAAGCGCACTCACCAGGAAACCAATCTGTATCACATGAGAATAGACTTGTCTTTAGCTGCACTGACACCAAACACGCTTTAGGATCCATCCAGTCCGGGAAAGCCCCAGGCATTGACGCTGTACCAGCTGACCTTTTCAAGCTAAACTTAGATCTGTGGGTCCCCTACATTACTATCTTAGCTAATTCAATAGCAGCCGGGGAAAAAATACCGCAGTCTTGGAAAGGGGCTGAAATAATACCGGTTTTTAAAAAGGGGGATCGATCCTTTACAAAAAATTACCGTCCAATTAGCCTGATCGACACAATCCAAAAAGTGGTAGCACGAATGGCCCTAGCTAGAATACAGGGGTGGATTGAGCAAAACAACATACTCTCCCCCCTGCAGGCAGGGTTTAGGGCAGGCACTAGCACTCTGGATCAGGTCTTTCGGCTAACCATGCTATATTGGAAGGTGGTTTTTTTGGGTGGGGGGGGGTCATATATGCGGCCTTTGTCGACCTTCGGTCGGCATTTGATATGGTTCCCAGGGCCAAACTTTGGGACGCCCTTAAAAGTATGGATTTCCCCCCAGACCTTTTAGACCTGGTGAAACGCCTCCATGAGGAAAACTTCGCGCGTGTAAGATGGGGCAACCAGGGTCAGGTGACTCCTAGCTTCCCTGTAGAACGAGGAGTCCGGCAGGGCTGCGTGTTAGCCCCTACATTGTTCCTCTTGTTCATCAACCGGGTGGTTGCTTTTTTTAACGAAATCTACACTGATGCACCCACCCTGGGAAACACAAAATATCCTCTGCTAATATTTGCGGACGACACCCTGCTCCTCTCAAGGACCCGTAGTGGCTTGCAGGCGGCCTTAAACAGATTTTCTGAGTTTTGCACACAAAATGACCTCCAAATTAATACAGACAAAACGAAATTTATGATATTTAACAAAAACAAGCCCATCACTAGCTCATTCTCTCTAGAGGGCGTTCCGATTGAACAAGTTACAGTGATGTCCTATCTGGGTGTAACCTTGGACCATCAACTCACATGGAAACCCCAGCTGGAAGTGACAGCCCTTAAGTTTAATCGCCTTTCCGGATGCCTGTTAAAGGAACAGAAAAAATCACTAACAAAGCGTATTACACCTGCCCTAAAAATACACGATGCCAAAGTGAATGCAGCTACACTGTATGGTGCGGACATTTGGGGGTATATAGGTTTGTCTGCCCTTACCAATGCTCAGAACAAGTTCCTCAGGATGTTAGTGGGTGTCCCCCAATCTTCCCCCATTACTCCCTTGCTTTTAGACTTAGGATGTAAACCGCTGGGTGAGATGGCCCAGTACCGTCTTGTTGCTCTTTGGCGTCGCCTTTGGACGACTGAAGAACTAAGCTCATTTTCTCGAGAGCTTGGTGAAGTTAGAGCACTGTGGGGTGCCCAAAAAATCCCTTGGCTCAGGGAGGTAAAGCGCATATTATATCTGATGGGCCTCCCAGAACTATGGCTACACCCAGAATGCTCAAACTTCCCATCAAAAGTTGAATTCAAAGAGCTCTACTGGGCTGCTAAAAAATCTGCTCTGGTCTCCCTCTCAGCTGCTAACAACCTAACAGGCCAGTTTCTGATGCACAAACTAACCCCTTTCTTGGAACCATACTGGGACTTGATCGGTAAGACGCTTGATCGCAAGCTGTACCATCAGTTCCGAGTGGGAACCTTACCGATCAAGTCCTTTACTGCCAAGTGGGCACTGAATTCCAGTGATAAATGTCCCTTTTGTCCCGCTCATGCAGAAAGTCTGGGCCATGTATTTTTTGCATGCCCTGTATATCGACAGCCCAGACTAAAATGGTTGAGACCAATTTGCAAAACTTTAAATTGTGGGGACAGCCACACAGCCCTTCTCAAACTAAGAGATCTGCGCTCTACCAAATCTGTGATTTGTGTAGCCAAATTTTTGGGATGGATGTGGCTTATCCGTGCAAAGAATCTGTAAACTGTTTTATCTATTTTAATGTTCTACATTAATTTTAATGTAATGGGGGTCTCTTTGTATAATATTGTTATTTGGAATTGTTGGTTTTATTTGTGTCTTTTATGAATTTTTATTCGAAATAAAGACTAATTGACTTGACTTGACTTGACTACAATACACTATCAAGAATAGGACTTTAGGAGGAGCCAAGACGGCGGCCAAAATGGCCGCATAGACGCCCGGCTCCGCCGCTCACCCTCTCCTCCCACACCATCCTGGCGTCGATCCTGTGTCCCGATTGCGGCCAAGTATGTATGAATGCCTGTGGAGCCCGGCTGTGTTACTCCGGCACGAAATCTGCCCCTGATGGCCGAGATCCATCGTCCCAAACTTTCCGGCCCTTGCACTGAGTGAGCCGGGACCTCGAGTGGTGCTGCAGCCGGCGCGCGACTGAACAACATCCGCTCCGACCGACCATCATCGCCCGGTGATCCAGACCGGGACTTGTGATTGGACGCGGCCAGAGACGGCCGATCGGAGATTGGCGCTGGCACCCCGGAGCAGTCCAACAAAGGATTACGCCGATGCCTGCTAACTATCGTACACTCGGCTACACCTACCGACGTACGGCCAGGCTTTACCCTACCCCGTCCACTGCCGGCGACCGATGGATCTCCTTGCAATGCTGTTTTGAGGGAGAATTCGGATGCGCCCGGTAAGCGATTTGCAACGCGGTGGGTGATTATGGTCTCGAGTGTGCTTGATAAGAACCACTAGTGTGTTGTGGGCAGCGATTGCCTTCCTGGCTACCGGTGGGGCTTGCTTCCTCTCCTGCTCCGGGGTTCCTTGGAAGAGAGGTGCGATACATTGATCTGTGAAGTGGCGATGGAACCCACAATGCGAGACATCCTACTGGCCCTCACAGATTTGCACTCCGCATTGAGGTGTCGCTGGATGCTCATTGATGATCCGCAGATGGCGGCGAGTTGTACGATGGCGGACGGCCAAAATGTTGATCCGAGCCCGACCTTTCTTGGTCTGCCGACGCAGAGGACTCCCTGAAGTGCGTGGAACTAGACTGTGGACTTGGTGGGCCCTGTGGCCGAGCTTGTGTCTGCTGACTTTCTCACCCTCCAGCTGGCTATTATCGCTCCTGACTTTCATTACCCTGTTTTCTCGACGGCTAGTGTGCCATGGAGTTGCACTATCGCATTGACCTTTTTGCTTTTACTTGCTGCTACATTAGCTCCGAAAGGTACTGTGGACTCATGGCACCTGCCTTTCCACGATGTGCGACGCCTTACTACCTCAGCTCGGACTGGACAAGGCTGAACCTGGATTGTTCAAGTATTTGCATGATGTTTTTGGGGCCGGATTGTGACATGGCTTTTGGTTGTGTCTTGGAGTGATTGGGATGACTGTACATTGCTGTTTGCCCTCCATTATGGTGGGCTTACTTGTTTTTTCAGGATGGGTGGGGGGGGGGGGGGCGTGTCTGGGGCCAGAGCTATTGCCCTCCTCCTGTTTTCCCTTTTTCGGGGTGCTCTGGGGCGACAGGCATGCCTATGGGGGGGGGGGGGGGGGGAGGGGGAGCCGTGGCCTTCCGCTGCATGCAGGGTGGGGGTGGGACGTGCTTTTGTTTCTTCTTTGTCTCTATGGCCCGCTTTTTCTTTCTTCTTTTCTTGTTCCTTCTTGATAAATCTTCCTTTTTATATCTATCCTTGTAGTTGGAGTCGGGGGTTTGGGTTCCTTGGGAGGATCATTGCTTGTGTCCTTTTATGTTACAAAATTCTGTTAACATTGCTCGCTTCGTGTGCGGGATATTGTGGTTCAGTGGATTGTTCTTGGACTTATACCTTCCTATTTTTCTCCCACTGATGCGCCCAATTGAAGGCTAATATCCGGTCATGTGAATAGTATGGTAAAAGATGTCATAATATTGCCTTTAGTCGGATCCTTCTATTTTAGTACAAGCTGGAATCCTCCCACATCCTGTAACACTGTGGACAATTTTGTTCGTTGATCCTAATTTAATGTGACCGGTCTCGCCGGAGAACACAGTGTAGTTATCCTCTGTTGCACGATATTTTGACATCTGGGTGTTATTGTTTAAGGGCCTTTTGGCCTCTATTTGCTTTGCATACGATGTAATCCTGCGGCTTCTGCCTACCTCGACAAAACTATAAAATTAAACCTTCGCTATCCTGTCGTTTATTGTTTTGTGCACCACGTCATAGCGGACGCTCAGCGGCCGCCTCTATTGCGTATTGTCTCTTTATTCTTTTACTGTTGGTCATAGCGGCCGGCCCGACGGGGTTGTAGGCAGACGCTGTGTATTGTGCATTTGACAAATAAAGGTTTAAATAAAAAAAAAAAAGACTTTAAAATGGTAGAAATAGCTTAGCTCAATGTATAAGGTAAATGCGACACTTTAACTCTGTAAACTCTTGAGCCGCAATAGGCCCTGCAACCAGTTTAGTCGGTGATGCAACGGCAAACTGTGGCGGCGACCCGCTTCTTCGGCGATGCGTCAGCAAACAGCTGTGGCATGCTTCTTCGGCGATTTAACGCAACAGCTGTTGCGGCGACACGCTTCTTCCTCGTAGCGTCGCACTTCCAGCTGCCAGTGACACGCAGTCTCTAGAGGTCCTGTTAGAATTGGGGCCTCTGGTTGGCACAGGTAGGTACTTGTGACAAGCAGGGACCCTCTCCTCTAGTCAGGGCAAGGAATTACTCTCTCAAAATATCCCATGCTCACCCTCTAGGCGGTGTGGCGCGAGCAGTCAAGGCTCATTTCAGAGGCGAAGTAAGTTAAGCAGTTGTGACAACACTAAAAATTGACACAAGACTGGTTTTATATAAAAAAAAAGCACACTTTATAAAGAGTTATCACAAGACCAATAAACGACAAAAAGAATCCACAGCAAAATTCAGTTTCAAGAGTTCAGGTTAAAAAGGCTTAATTTAAGGTTCTGTGCCAGTCGGTAGCCTTGTCCAGCTACAGCGTTGCTGAAAAGAACACAGAGTCTAACAAATCCAGAGGCGGTCCGGGCCCACTCAAATGTCGACAGACTCAGTCATAGTATCTTTTCCTTGGGGCGGCCGGCACGGATGTTCGAGCCGGTTCCGGGGTTCGTCGCGGTGTAGAAAAAGAAAGCGTTGCAGGTCACGGTGTCCTTCCAGTCGCGGTGCATGCTACGGCTCGTTGACTAAGTCATGAGCTCAGAGCTTGCGTTGTTAGAGGCGGACGTTGCTCGTTGCGGTGCTTCCAGTTTTACGGTGCGACGACAAGAGCCGGAGTTCGGGAGCTGGCGTCGATCAGTCTGGACAGCGGTGCGAGTCGGGCTGTGCGTCGCAAAGCGTGCAAGATGATGCCCAACTCCGGTGCGGTCACAGGACTCGAAATCAGCAGCAGTGACCGCGTCGGTCAGACTAGTTCGATTCGGTGTAGCGAGGCGTTGCGGTGTCCTAGTCGCGGTGCAGGCTACGGCTCGTTGACGGCGGCGAGACAGTCGGTGAGCGCAGAGCTTGCGTTGTTCGAGGCGGACGTTGCTCAATGCGATGCCTACAGGACACCAGGCCGGTCGGGAGAGTCGATCACAGCTCCCTGCCTCTGTAGCCACTGGAACAGCAGCAATTCACAAAGGCTGGTGAAGTCCACTGGTCCTGGGACTTCGGTCAGGGGGAAAGCTCTCTTCCAAGTCCTTGGAGATCTTTGCACAAGTGGAAAATTAAAGGTAAAGTCCACAAAGTCCTTTCTCCTCTCTTTGGCAGTCAGGCAACCACTGCAGGCCAATCCTCCAAGCAGCACTTCAGTTTGGGAATAGTCTCTCCTCAGTTTCTTCAGGTTCCTTCTCAGCAGAGGTTTCGTCTTGTCGGTTCCAGGAGTGATCTACTTTCATGGGATCAGGGTCCCAATACGTATACCCCAAAATCCTTTGTTCTGAGGGGAGAGGGGCCTGTGCCCAGTTCAAGCCAGTTCTGAAGCACTCTGTTGACAGTCTTCCTCCTCTTTTTTCAGTGTGCAGGGCAGAGACATCAGACACCACAGGAGGTGGAGCCAGCATTGTAGAGGGAATGCCTAGCCCTATTCAGGTCCCAGGTGCAACTCCTCCCTCCCATCTGGATGCAGATCTCCGTATTCACCACCGGACTGCCCCAGCCTGTCTCCTGGAACTCCCCAGTCCTGTCACACACACACACACCAGGAATATACAACCTAGCAGAGGCAGGCTCAAATGGTTAGGCAAGCAAATACCTACTTTCTAAAAGTGGTATTTGCAAACACAAAATATTCTTTACTAAAAAATGTATTTTATTATTCTGAGTCCAGGCATACTAAATTCGGATTTCTACCATGTTCACAGAGTCTGCTAGGACTATAAACATGTAACAATCCAGCTGCCCATTCTAGCCTATGGAGAACAGGTAGCCTTGAAATAGTTAAAAACGAAAATGGCTGTAATTCACTGTTAGGACATGCCACACACATCAGGGCTTGTCCTACCTTATACTTACAATGCACCCTGCCCTTGGGCCTACCACAGGGGTGACTAATAAGAAAAGGGAAGGTTTAGGGACTGGCAAGTGGGTGCATTTGCCCAGTCAGCATGACAGTACCAGACTGCACGCAGGCTCTACAATGGCAGACCTTAGACACATTTTACAAGGCCGCTTCTGTGGGTGATACAACCATTGCTGCACGCCCTGGGCACACTCAGTGCACTGTACTAGGGTCTGACAAGTAAACCAAACATCCGATCACAAAACCACTAATCAATACATCATTAATTTACAGTAGGGAGAACATATGCACTTTAGCACTGATCAGCAGTGGTAAAGTGGCCAGAGTCATAAAATAGCCAACAGGCCTGAAAAAAATATAGGAGGGAGGCAAAAAGTTCAGGGATGACCCTGCAAAAAGGGCCAAGTCCAACAGGTCCCAAAAACAGCAGCAGCCACTTCTCTGCAGGTACAATTCCCATCAAGGCAATTCAGGGGAGCTGGTGGTGAAGTGTTTGTGTTCCTGAGACTTCAGATCAGGAGGCAAGTGCAGCTACACGCCCTTGGATATCTTCAAGATGACAAGTACACACAAAGTTCCTTTTCTCCTTTCCTTGGCAATAAGTAACCACTGCAGGCCCACCCCAAACAGCACACAAGCTGAGGCAATCTCCTTCAGCTTCCTTGGTTTCTCTTCTTGGCAAAGGTTTGTCTTGATTTCCAGATGTGATATAAAGTTCTGGTGTCTGGCCCAAATATTTATACTACTAAATCCTTTGTTCTCTGAAGGCAGAGAGTGTCTGTACCTAGTCAAAACCAGTTCCGTCCTCCTTGGTGCAGCTTCTTGGCAGGAGGTGGAGACAGCATTGTTGAAAGCAGACCTGGCCCATATAGTCAAACTGCCCATTCTGGCCTATGGGAACAGGTAGCCTTGTAATAGTGAAAAACGAAATTGGTTGTATTTCACTATCAGGGCATGGCACACACACTAGGGCATGTCCTACCTTTCACATACAATGCACTCGGCCCATAGGGGTGACTAACATGCAGAAAAGGGAAGGTTTAGGGACTGGCAAGTGGGTGCACTTGCCAAGTTGATAAGGCAGTCCCAAAACATAGGAGGCAACAGTAAAAAAAAAAAATGGAAGGGAAACCCACGTCAATGGTGCTGGGTCTAACACTCACCTACTTCACTTTTACTGCTCTGTTGAGTTTGTGGGAGCACCCCTTTATCTTTACAAGCCTTTAAATGAAAAAGCTTTAATAAGTTTTCTTTGGAGTTTAATAATAATTAAATGAATAAAATAGTTCTTTTCATTAAGACAAATCTTTGGATGGTTATGTATCATTACAGAGGAAGTTGAGGTTTACACTTCCCATAGGGATCAATTTTTCCTGGAATTATTGTATTGCCCAGGTCCCAGGGTTACTGGGTTGGCACGAGTTTTCTAAATCTGTGCCTAAATAGTGTCCTTTAATACCTTCCTGTGTAAGATTCACTTGGCTATTTTTATTACAGAGCCTCAGTAGGGGAGCATGTGAAGTCACTTTTGAGCAACCACACAAGTAATCTGCCAGATGTATCCCCTTCCCTTTAAAAACACGGTTGATACTTATCAGCAGTGAATCGGTCTAATCTGGCCCACATGTCGAGTAGTGACTTTTTAGAATATCCCATAGGGGCAGATTCTGCAGAATATTTGGAAAGGACAGTTCTATTTCTTTCAATCTTTTTTCCTATGCTCTCAGTGATGGTTACAATTCTTTTTTCACCCCATATATTAGAGAAACACATTCACTTTGTACCACCTTTATCGTCATCCACTCTGTTGACTCATAACCCGTCGTATTTGGATTAATAATGAAATAGTGCAAAAGCATGTCTGCGAGCCAATGTAAGAATATTTAGTTCAACAAAGCCTCCATATGTAGGTGTCACAGTCAGCAGTGGCCAGCACCGGTCAGGGGTGGAGGGGCGGTGTTAGGGTGAGGCGGAGGATGAGGGGCCGAGGTTAGATAAAAAAGTTTCAATTAAAAACGTACCCGCTTGCTGTACAATCCTTTCCGCTCCTCCTGGTCACGGCTCTCATCCTCCCACCGGCAGGAACAGGAAGCAGCCTGGAGGTACCCAGCTCCCCATAGCCAAATCAACACGCTGCAATGCAGTGTTGTGATTGACTTGAGGGGCCTGGGCATGTTTTCCACCTAGGCTGTTCTGAAGCCCGGGTGGAGAAGAGGGAAAGTGTACATGACTTGGCCAGAAAGTGACGGTCAAACAGTCATGTGCAGTTAGGAGTGGGGTAAACCAGTACTTGCCTGCTCAGTGATCACCTCCCCGCCGCCTTGCACAAAAAAGGAAAAAATAAAAAAATAACCCATCATTTTATATTTTCTTATACTGCAGGAAAAAAAAAAACAGTGGGGCGACGCTCTTCTGCCACTTGAAAATCATACATTATCAAATAAGTAGAACAGAGGCCAGCAGTGCAAGATATGTATATTCACTGGCGGGTGTTAAAAGGATGGCGTTAATGCTGCCTGATAGACCTTAGGGAGAGTTATGTGCCTGTCCCTGGGGGAATTTTCTGTCACACTTCCCTTTCTTTGAGGCAGACTTCATCAGGGGCAGCTCCTTCTTTAGGGCAGAGGGGCGCTGACCTACTAGTTCAAATGCCCCCGGAGATGAAAAAATAAAATGGTAAAAGTTCATTTACTTCCAATTTATTTTACAAAACTCCATCCAGGCCGGGCGTCAGGATAGGGCTTTCTGCTGTTGATATTCAGGCAGCAGCAGAAAGCAGTGCGCATGTCTCTTTGGCTACCTGTCTTGTGATGCTCAGCCAGACATACATTTGACAGGTATACAACGTTTAGCAAGCATTTTTTACCACGCACTACCATTACAACGCAGGCATTACCACGCATACCATTACAACGCATTGCGCTGGGGGGGCGCTCTACGATAGGGAATAAGTTTAATTTTATATCCAACACCTTCCCTAGTGTCCACGGGGACTGGAGTTGGAATATAAAATTATACTTACCACTATCCAGCACCTCAAAGCGCTATGCGTTGCAACGGTATTCGTTGTAAATACCGCGTTGTAAAGGTATGAGTGGTAATAGTATGCGTGCTAACGTCATACATCCATTTGACAGCATAGAGCTCAAGTGTCTTCAGGAACGCCGAAGAAGGCCGCTCACTCCAATCCTGGAACTTCTTTCATGCTAGATGAGAGCGGCATCAGGATTGGTTTCGGCTGTTTCCTGGGTCCTGCATTGGAGTCTGTCTGCCAGAAGAGGAGAACGTTGTCAAAGGAAGGTAAGTAGAATAATTATTTATTTACTTTTTTCCCCCCCCACCCGCCCAGCCACCCTACGTACATGCTAGAAGCCACTGGACTTAAGTGTCAAACTTTTATTTATTTTAACACTTAGAATATTTCCATATTATTTCCTTCCTTGAACGGAGCAGACAGAAGTTGTTCATTGTTTACAACTGTATTGAGTTCTGGCTGTTGGCTAGATTAGGGCTCTAAAACTGATGCCCCTAATATTTTGCCTTAATTAATCAACCATTTCCTTTTACTTTTTTATGGATTCTTAATTTTTAAATAAGCCTTCATGGTTGGTACTTCGCCTTTTGTCTCGACTGGATTTTCATATATGAATGTTTATTTGTGTGTACATTTGTGTTTAGGACTCATCTCTTAGAGACGGACTCACACATAGCCCACATTCATCTATTGTCACTTTTGATGTAAACACTGCCGACAAGACCCTTCCAAATACCTATCCTGCCCACAGGAGACCTCTTAGTCCCTGTGGATCTAATCAACAGGTTGACTGGTTACAGCCCCAGAGAACAAGTCTTTACTAGCAAGAGATGTCATTATAAATGGGTGAGATACTAAAATGTTTTGTAAACTACAGAAAAGAGAAAATAATGTACAATCTGTTTGCCATTCCTGCAGCATTTTTTTTAATTTCACATTAGAATTGGAACGGATTCCCCTTTGTGCAAATCAGAGGTGATGCTCGCCTGAGTGGGAACTGTTAAGGGACTACTAGAGGTCCAGGTTATTAGTTTGTTCAGAGAAGGATTCCTGCCAGTTGCATAATGCAGTGGTAGACTCTCAGATAGTTGCTTAAATATACATTGGGCTGAATGATGTTAACTGTATTTGAAGCACATTTCTACCATTCATAAGGAACTGTAGCACTTCTAGAAAACGGTTGTGATGTTTTTCATCGACTGGGGCCATGGAGTCCCTGTTTAAAGTATGCAAACAAATGGATGGAATGCTTGAATTAACTGAGTCACTGGTAATCACTCAGGGCCACATCCCAATCCATCATTATTTTGTACACCATGCCACCCAGCAATATGCAAATCAGGCTTGAAACTGCTCTAATGGGAACAGCCCTTGCCCAAACTGCCAGGTCAGTTTCTCCCTGCAGAGGAACACAGGCAACTTAGGACCGGTTTCACCATAGATAAAGTACATAAGCCAGGTATAGCTTGGTTCCAGTGACAATGTGCGCGGGACCCACGTTTGGGTATACCCGTCCCTCTTGGTCACACACACCGAAGTATACAAAACAAGCATTTGCAATGCAATAGGTCTCGTTTTTAGGGCCTTATAAGTATTTAGCCATGCAATATGGGGACTACCTGCCTTTCTTTTCTATTTATTTAATTTTGTAGCATTTGCAGCATGCCAAGCTTTAACTTCACATGTTTAATTCTAACGTGCATACTACAAAAATGAATACATAAAATGAAATGCGGGAGGTCACCAGGTTTAAAGCTAGGCGGGAGCGAATGTTTGAGGGCTGCTGGAATCATCATTTGCATTGCCATATTTTATATTTGAACATGAAATAGATGGAGGGAAACTGAGATCGATAATGGCACAATTATAAATAATCTAATTCCCTTAATAATATAAGAACGTGGAATAAATCTGTAGGTTCCAGCCACACTTGTCCCATGGAGAAGTGCAGACAAAGATACTCATACTTAATAGCAGTCTCTCAAAAAAGAATAAAATTACTCTGATTGCTTGTACAATAAATAGCTGGAAGACCTACATTATTTACCCCAGTGGATTGGAAAGGTTTGCTTCCTGGTGTGTTTTACCGTGAAAACAGAGTTCAAGTTTCTGCATCGCCTCTCCTCGTGCCCACAAATCGCAGGTTTTTTTTGCATGGCATATTTTACACCAAATGAACTTAATAATAATGTAAGGATAAAGTGGAGCCGTGCCAAGAAAGAAACATGCGTGAAGACCATTGAACAGCTGCTCAAAACAACAAGCAAACTTGGACGGCGTGAATGATTATAATAATACTCCTATTGTGTGACAAACAAAGGATGTAGGGATGTAAAAAAATAACCTGAAAGTGTGAGTCCAAGGGGCAGAGAGTGCTTGTTGATGAAAGAAAGAGGCACCATGTGCAACTATAACTACGCACCCTTGGAAATTCTGACCCCCACCCACCGGCCGCAGGCTTTTTAGCCAATCTCTGGGTTCCGGCATTAGCTATTTACAAATGAAGCACTGCTTGTATCCCTAAGGAAGCAGTCAAACAGTTAGAAATTAAAGGTTTATTAAAGTAAATTAAAACACTTGGCGTTGCGGTTTAGAAGGTGAAGGAGGAGCCTAACTGCCATTATTAAAGTGCAGTGGGGATCATGCACTCTGAATAGGTTTTACCTTTGTTAAATTGCATACGCTTTTCTTTGTCCGGATGGGATCATTAAGTAGTCCTCTTTTCATTTGATGCTTTCAGTGCAGAGACCGCGGAGACAAAAAACAAAAAAAAAGCCCAATGTATTAAAGAGAGGATGTGGCATTACAAATAGAGCTGCAGACTTTGTCCCCGAAGAACGGATTTTCAATCTGTGCATCACCTTTCCTCGTGACTACAAAACTCAAGTTTTTAATTTTTGCACTGCATATTTTAAATTAACCCAAAAATAATGTGTGGATGAAGACGTCACAGTAATTAAGAGGAACGTGTGTGAAGACCTCCAAACAGCTATTCAAAATGCGGCGTGAATGACTGAAATACTACTCCCTTTGTGTGCGATAGCCCACCAGGAGGATCAGGGAGGAGGGGCCCTCACGCGCTACGTTGGGTCAGAAGCGTGAACACGTTGGGATGGACAACCAAATGAAACAATGAGTGAAATCGCAAGGGAGGGAACCAAGTGCCCAAAGGAGGGACAATGCACCAATAAACAAGCCCTGCAAACCTTTTATTAAGCCAGCAAAACCAAGAGCAGAGGAGCGATGCGTGCGAGGTGAGCTCGTGAGTGGTGCGTGCGGGCTGGGGAGAGTAGTCTGCTTTTTTTGAAGCACATACTTGTGCTTGTGGCCCGCCCCCTGCACGCTCCCGCAAGGTGTATGCCGCCACAAGCATGAGTATGTGCTTCGAAAAAGAGCTGAATGGCGGCTACAGGCCTCCTATGCAGCGCATGCGCGCTGCGTCGGCAAGACCTAAAAATGATGGATGGAATTTTTGAATTCATCACAGCCACTGGTAATCTTTCCCGGGTCGCATCCAGTCTGGTTATTTTGCACACCAGACCACACTGGTTCGGAGTCAGTGTTAGTCATTGAAGAGAGGATCGGGCGGGTTTACAACTTGTGTGCAAGTATTTGTGGCTGCAGGATGTTTCATAAAATGAAATTGATGGTTGTTTATTGCCAGGCCTGAAGTTTAAATGCAGTTGAATTACATAATTTGGCAGTTATTTCGCTCCAGACTATTGTGTGGGGATGTGGTATGTTTAGCTAATGTTTGATGGTTCCATTAGGATGTGGTTTGTAAGGAGAATGTTCTGTTAGGATGGAAATGCTGTATCACAGTGTTTCCCAAACGGAGGCTTGTGACCCAAAGGTGGGTCGCAGCCAATTGTTGTTGGGTTAGGAAAGTCAGAGCAATAAGTAAAGATGCCTTTAATATCGGTGTTTATCTTGTTACTTTTGCTGTGCTTCAGAGACCAAGGTAAAATGTCAGGGTATGTCTGACAAATTGCTTTTTATTTTAACACAGGGATTGGGGTTTACTTTTCTTTCTCGGACTGCAAGGTGAGAGGAGTTTTTAAAGTGAATTGTGGGACAATCTTGCTGGGGTACAGGAGTGTGAAAGGAAAGGCTGTAGAGTGTTGTTTTTATTAGCATCACACAACAAATTGGAAATACCTGTAAATTAACTGTATGCATTCAGCAGTTAGAAAAGCAAAAGTGAAGCACTTTTGTAATTCTGAAGTGCGCTGGAAACAGAATTCAATAGGATCAAACAAATCAATACACTTTTCTTGATGATGCGCAAATGATAAATGTGCACAGAAACTCGATTCCCATGCATCATCATTTGTGTGCTATGTAGTTTTATCAGTAAAACAGTATGCTGTGCAAAGTTAGTGGCCATTTCAATGGAAAATATTCTGTCTGTAAATGACAGTGTACAAACACACGATGCTTTGGTGACAAAAAAGGGCCACCTCATGGCCATTAAAGGTAGATGGGTCACGAAAGTCTTTCTAAAAAGTGGATCATGGTTCGAAAAAGTTTGAAAAACACTGCTTTATCGCCTATGAGTCATTTGACTGTTATGCGAGTATATGCTGTGATGTGTCTAATGTTCTCCTGGTTCTGGAAGGAAAGTGGTCTAAGTAACGGATGAGCTGTTAGGGTGGAAAAAGCTTTGCCAATATTATGTATTGATGTGCTTATTTGGATTACTAAAGGGCACAATCATTCGCTATGAGTGTACGGTTGCATTAAGTACCTCATTTCCCAGTCTTGTGTGCAGCCTTCCCAAAAGCAGTGTGTGTGCTTTTGGGAAGAGAGGAGTAACCTCTGGAGTGACCTTTGGTGCTGTGGTAATCAGTGCTTTAATTGGAAATGTAGAAGTGATGGCACTTACTAACAACATTTTCTATTTGCTCACACTCAAGAATTGCTGGTACTCTCCCATTAAAAGTATTGTGCCTATGCTGAGAAGTGCAGGTACTCTCCCTTTCAAATTAAATTAGTGCTGGTACTCCGTACCAGGCGGTAAAGTGCTGGTAGTCAGTACTGGCCCATTTAAAGCACTGGTGGTAAATATATGCAACAGTAGTGTAGGTGCACTTAATATGTACTGTTGTGTTTACTGGTTTATAAGCGGCTAGTGCCATTCCCTATGCCTTGGCATTCATTACCGTTGTGTGAAGTATTAATTTCCCATAGGACAACGGAATATACATATTTACCAGGGCTCGAGTCTGGGTACCACGTGGGTAGATGGCGTCCCCCCACTTATTTTACCAGGAGCTCGAATACTGGAGCAAATGGAGCCCCACATTCACTCTTTGGCCTCTCTGGTTTGAGAACGGAGCTCATTCAGAATGCTGCTCACGCGCTGGCTTTTCTGATGCAATCACATCTAAGGAGTGAGCGAGGGGAGGCAATGAGCCTGGTGGTGCAAATCACCTTCCATGGTGTCACTTCCTGTAGTGACATCAGCTTCCCCCACTTCTTTTTTTAGGACTTGTGCCCTGATATTTACAATACTCATATACATGTACTTGTATACAAATGAGTCATGAGTGAAATAGCAACTGTACAGCAATGTAACTTATTGACACATGCACAATCTATACAATGTTTCACTTGCCATTACACCAGATCGTCAGTAATTAGGAAACCGATCTGATCCAAAGACTTGATTGGGCACTTGGTGGAGGAGGTCTGGCGATTTTTAAAGATAAAATTAAATGCCGTATCGCAGGTAGTCCAATCCTTGACTGCGAAATTCTTTCGCCCTTAGTCTCTCCCCGACTTGCACTTTCTCTGGGGTCCGAATATATTGGCCCCCAGGAGCCATTAGGCATTTCTGCAGAGACTTATTAGAAGTCATAGCAACGTCAGGAAGTTCGATGCCTAATTTTTCCATACCAGGCGACCTTAGTATTCATTTTAATGACTTATCCTCCGATTTTGCTGAGGAAGTGGTTGACAGTTTGGCTGCTATGTCTCTCGTTCAAAAAGTGTCTCACCCAACCCACCAGAAAGGCCATTTACTTGATCCGGTGTTTACGAACATTGATAATCTGGTGGTGGGTAAACCTATCCCTCTACCCTGGTCAGACCACCACCTGATTCCAATTATATGGGCCCCCCAGTGGCTGGCTGCTCACTGGGTTCAGCAAAAAAAAAAAAAAAAATGGAGTCGGAACTGGTCTAAATTGTCCATTGTGCAAATTCTTGAACACCAGACCAGTGTTAGACTGTGAATCAAATTTAGCCAACAAAGTTAATACATGGCTTAAGTCTTCTTTAGATCTACTGGCTCCAAATAAATGGCTGACAAAAAAACAAGGCCCTAAGACTATTGCATGGTATTCCCCCCAGCTCAGGGAATTGAAACAAAGCTGAAAACGCTTGGAGAAGTTGGAAGAGAGATCTCTCCTTCAAGAAAACCGAGTATAGAGAAGCTATTGCAGCTTATAAATTAGAAAGGCTCAATCCCAGTATTATGACAATAGGATCTGCTCAGCGTCTAATTCCCCCTGTGAAATTTTCAGGATTGCTAAATCCCTTCTGACCTCCCCTGCACCCCCCTTGCCTACCTCCGATTCATTGGGACAGTGCAATAATCTGGCTAAATACTTTCTAAATAAAATTGGAGATTTATTCAACTTTCCCTCCATTCCAGCATGGCAGTGCCCACCTCCCATGGAGGATCAGGCCATTATCCCCAGGCCTTTGTAGGTAATTCTGCCTCTGGATTTGAAATCTCTTATAGGCTACCTCTTGCAACTTAAAATCGGGGTCCCCTAGGGATCATGCTCCCCCTACCATCCTAGGAAAAGGCATCGATACGTTGGCCCTAACTATACGAGATCTTATTAACATCTCACTCGCCACCGGTTCTGTTCCTCTCCTTTGGAAGCAGGCTATGGTCAAAGCCCTTCTTAATAAACCCAGTCTGGACCCAAAAGTATATGCTAATTTCCGGCCAATCTCGCTTTTACCAGGGTTTTCCAAAATTTGTGGAATATATGTTAATGAGGTCCTCTCTACATTTCTAGAAAAAAAAACTGCCTTCACTTATCACAAACAGGGTTCCGACCCTAAGAGGGTACGGAGACTGCCCTGCTGGTTGTGGTGAAGGAAAACAAACATTTTGGATGCCGGTGGTTCTGTGGCAGTCATCTTGCTCGGCCTTAGTGCGGCATTCGACACCGTAAACCACCATCAATTGATTGTGAGACTCAAAGAGGCCGGAGTGTCTGGTACCGCACTTAGGTGGCTACAATCTTTTTTGGACAATAGATCATTTCAAGTATTTGAGGAGAATGTTATATCTGAGAGTATGCCTTTGAGATGCGGGGTGCCTCAGGGCTCCTCCTGGAGCCCCACACTCTTCAATGTATACAGGTCTTCTTTTGCCGAAGTGGTTAGGCCCTTCGGCATTCAGATTGTCACCTATGTGGACGACACTCAGCTGATAGTTTCCCCTCAATCAATCTGACAAAGCAGGCTCCAATTTGGCTGACTGTCTGGTCAGGGTGTCCAAATGGATGGAAGGATCTTCTCTGAAACTCAACGGTGCAAAAACTGAACTGATGTTTCGAGGTAAACCTACTATCCTGGATGCCAATGTCTTCTGGCCCAACTGCTTTGGGGAGATGCCACCCCTAAAGAACAGATAAAAAGTATTGGCGGCTGGCTAGACCAGAACCTTAACTTTAAAGAGCAATCACGAAAGGTTGCAGGCATCTGTTATGGTATCTTGAAGATGCTCAGAAAAATAATTCCTTTGCTACCATTCAGAGCTAGGAGATTAATGATTCAAGCCCTGATTCTCTCTAGGATTGATTACGCCAATGTACTTTACTTAGGTACGCCAGGCTCAACTATCAAAAGATTACAAACGGTTCAAAACTGTGTGGCATGCCTCTTTATGCAGGCCCATAGTCGGGAATCTGCAGGGCCGCTCTAGGCCTCTCCACTGGCTTCCAGTGGCTGAACATATTCACTTTAAGGCAATGTGTCTGGTTCACAGATCCCTTTCAGCCACAGGCCCACTGATCCTACGATCTATCATTGCCCCCTATCTACCAAACAGAGCACTGCGTTTAGAAAATAAGGGTCTTGCAGCTGTCCCTAGGATAAACAAAGCTCGGACTGGAGGTCGCCAGTTCACATATTGCCGCCAAACGCTGGAACCAGCTTCCCACTAACGTTCGCTTGGAAACCAATTATATGTTGTTCCGGAAACTTTTAAAAACCTTTGTTTCACTGACTCCCACTTACAGCTTAGTGAGGATCTTTTTGGCTAGCGCTGGGAGGCCTCCTGGTAGCCGCTGCCATGCGCTTTACAAAAGATGTTTCATTTCAGTGCACCAGAAGGGAACATGGGTATTGTAATGCATAGAAAGCAATGGTTTCAGTTAGTGGGCCATTTACGGTTCTGGGACGATCATTTAATAGTCCACCTTGGATGTCTCACAAAGTACTACTCATCCCGTGATGTAGGCTTAAAACGTTCATGGCGATGCCATGAATTTTTCATGCCGCCATAAAGGAGATATTGATGCTTCTACGCATGGCGTAATACAGGGCTGGCTTTAGGGCAGTGAGACTGGTGCGGCCACACTGGGTGCTGCCCTATGGAGGGGGTCGCTGACATAAAGAGGAGGGGTTCTGTATTTAGCAACACCCCCGGAGAGATGAGGGGCACTTTTGCCCGGAATCCGACGAGGCAGTGATGGGGCGTCGGGGGCGCCAAAAAGGATTGTCGCACTGGGTGCTGCCAGCGCCTAAGCCGGCCTTGGTGTAATATTCTTAAGCAGCGTTTGATAGAAAAGTGAAGGGCGTGGAGTTGATTGTGACCTTAAGGCACAGCTTTCCAAACTGTGTGGCGTGACACGTTACTGTGTCGTGCACCACATGTAGGTGTGTCGCGAGATGACGCCGTGGCCCTCCTCCTCCTCCTCCTCCTCCTCCTCCTCCTCCCTCCCTCCTCCCCCCTCCCTCCCTCCCACCTCCCTTCCTTCCTTCCTTCCCACCTCCCTCCCGAGTGCTACGGCGCTGCTCATGGCCACTGAGAGACTCCGAGTCAGGCGAGTCCAAATCCATACGTTCGTTTTTAGTGGCAGCCCGATCACCTGCATGAAGGTCGGTGTCTGGAATGCGACTCCCGCCCAGAAAGGATCTTGTGACCTTCCATAAATATAGTTTTTTTAGTTTTTCCCGTTAATGCTTTGCACGGACAGCACAGATGGAACTAACCGAGATAACAAGGGCAGGAAGAGTTCACCCCTGTATCTCAAATGAAGCGCTGTGAAAAGGTAGAGGAAATATGTGTTTCTTTGTTGTTGCCTGGGCCATCTAGTTCATATATAATTGACACGGTCCATGTAATACACAGTTCGATCTAAGTCACTCTCAAAAGAATTTCTAAAATCAAAGCAAGAGTAAGCTAAATCAGCCTCATAACTTTCAGGAGCAGGTCACGAGGCGCCTTCCTCACCAATGCCTCACAGGGGCCTCAGAGCAAACACTTGCGCGTTTATCTGCCCCCAAGGGCCAAGTAAGGTCACAACCCGTGATGGGGACTATGTTCTGCTGACGTCACTCTCCAGGTTGCAGACAGCTCTCCAGCGTTGCTGCCATCATTTTGCTGTTCCAGTACATTTCAGAGAGACACCATTTCCACTTTCATACTGTGAACCTTTTGTTTTTGGTGAAGTGAAGTACATATTTACAATTGTGCCCATATTAAATATCTTGCAATGGGGTGGTATTTGTGATAATAGTAAAATTGAAGCAAGGTAGAGGAAGCTTAACGCTTTCTTCATGGGAGGCATTTTAGGTAGTTAAAGCAGAAAAAGAGGGCCAAAGGGATCAGAGCGCTTTACATGAGCACCAGTTGTGTTACAGAAGGACACTTGCATTTTTGTGTGTGTGTGGTTGTGTGTGGGGGTGTGGGGTGTGTGTGTGTGGGGGGTTGTGCGTGTGTGGGGTGGGGTGTGTGTGTATGGTGTGGGTGTGTGTGTGGGGTTGTGTGTGTGTGTGTGTGTATGGGGTGTGGGGCCCGACGCCCCTTAGGTGGTTGGGCTCGCTTGCTCGCGTTACCGTGTCCCTGAACATTTTTTCACAAAAAAGGTGTGTCACCAACATGAGAAGTTTGGAAAGCTGTGCCTTAAGGCAAGATTCATGCTTTGTCCAATTAAGGCATAGTAGTAAGCTTGATTACGATTTACAGTTACGTGACGACTGAGAAGGGTCATTAAAACCGTATAAACATGGTCTTAAACGCACCAAAAACATAACCCGCCTCCAAAAAATATTGATAGTTAGATAAGTAGGTTGTCCGACTTTAAATAGGGGTAAACTACCCGATATACCAACAGGGTCCCACTTGAACTAGCTCATCTGATTAGACCCAGAGCCAGCGCTATCCTTGGAACGCATTCATTCTTCTGAAAAATCCACATCCCTAAATGAGCGAGTGTGATTTTCCATCCTGAACACAAAAGAGTGATTCTGGTGCAGCATCGCGTTTTTTTAACGCTGTTCTCGAGCAAGGCAAGGTTCCTACTCGAATTGGTTGATCGGTCCCTGTAAACAATAATCGAGAACTTTCGCTCGTCTACTTTGAGAACCGGCCAGCTGCCGCCCGTGCATGAATCATGCAAAGTGAGAGCCAGTCTGCAACTTTAAGTTGGATTCCAACCCGCAAGCCGTAAATCAAAGCGATACTTCACCTCATTCCCACCCTAAAAAACCACAAATGTCTATTTCTGTTGTGCTCTGTGATTGATCTCGGGAACAGGCCCTATCCCGGGGCAACAGGCTAAGAGGATTTCTCCTGGAGTGGCTGGGGCTCCTTCCGATTTCTGATTGGTTCTTAGAGCCCCTCCCTCTCCGCGCCTTCTGGGACGTGCAGCATCTGCCATGATGAGATTTGATTGGCTTCAGTAGAGCTTCCCAGTTCACACCCACAGGCAGTTTGCCCCCAAGGCGGGGCGCTCATAAACGCAGCGTGGCGCTTCCCTATGAGAGCCGCCGATTCTGTGCGGGTTGCAGAGAGCAGCAGGCAGGCCTAAACTATCGGTGAACACCGACATGTATCCATCATTGAACTGCTCCTAGTCTGCAGCACATCCCAGGCGAGATTCAACCTCCTTCAGCGTTGTAATGCGCAGATCTTTGCCGGGGTGGGTGGATTGGTGGACTCATGTGACCAGTGTAGGGGCCTGTGTTCGACCTCATGGTTCACAGGTTCAAATTCTGGAGGGCCCAGTAAGGTTGTTATCCTTCTGAGGTCGATAACGGGAGTACCATTGTATTGGTTAACAATAAAGATTTGTTTTTCAGCGCCTAGATACCCTCGCGTGATAAGTGCGCTTACACATTATGTTATGTGCAGTAGATTGCTGCTAAGGGCCGCATGCGCATTGTGAGACCAGGCCCCTGTTTCCCTATAGTAGAGAGAAAACGTATGTTTTAGTAAAAGGCCGACCGCAATAAAAAAAACTCCAGCACGAGAGATCTCTCAAACGTGCTCAACTATCAAAGTTGCACTACATCTTTTAAGATGCTACAAACGTCCCACCAAAAACGTGAACAGTCCGACATTTATAAAATGGGCCGTACTCTTGAAGAACATTCATTTACTAACAAAACAGAGTGACAATTTATTAACGTTCTGGAATGCGCCTTACTGCAGAAAGGTATTAATCGGCTTTCCAAATTACTCGGCGACAAGACCGGCTCAGGCAGCTTCCTGGTGTAAGAGTGACCGGATACAATTTACAGCGCAGGGTGTTAATTTTTAGCAGGTTCTATTTCAGGTGCAAGGACGTGCAGCGGTACGAAGAAAAAAAAAAAAAAAGGAGAAAGTGACACGTCCATCGATGTAATACGGCACCCACTAGACAGCTCAATGCGTTCAAGTGGAGATAGGAAACTCAAACTAAGCGATCGGACGTCTACATTTGCTTGCATTGGCCAATATTTATTGACTTTATCAGTTGGTGCCAGACGATCTGTTGCTTTTCTCTTCCAGTACCCGGTGCATACGCCTAAACGCTCCCAATTTATGTCGTGGGTCGAAGCAAAGCCACAAAACGTGCCTTGCTCAAAGTCGCATAATGCTGTGCAATCAGGGACACTGAATGAAATTATGCGGCAGAAGGGGGCCATATTATACGGCAGGGTAGAGTAAATTATGGAACAAGAAAAGGCAAATTATGCACCATAATGCAGCACCTTGCTCAAAGTCACATAATGTTATGTAGTCAGGCAGGCCACTGAAATTATGTGGCAAAAGAGGGTTAAAGTATGCAGCATGGTTAAGTAAATTATGTGCCATAATGCAGCACATTTTGTGATAGTGTTACTTCATTATTTGTCATTTTTACCCATAGTAATAGTCTGGAAATTGTCTGCACATCATTAGTACCAGTTGAATATTAAAAAACTGCAATAATGGGCCCAACTTCCATGGGTCCTCCTGAGGAAGAGATCTTTCTCTATCTTATCTGTCTAGTTATCTCAACCACTCGCCCTCTCTCTACCTACATTTTTACCTCATTCTTTCTCTCTGTACACTGTGTCAATCTAAGTATTTTAGATGTTTTAGTAAGACCCAGTTTCTGGAAGTTTAAGTACAATTAAATATTGTTTGACATCAATAGCTGACAATGTGTAACTAATTCAAAGTTATTACGAACAAGGGCCCCCAAAACGTATCATGCCCGGGGAATCAAAAATCCATTAAATTACACGGTCAAGTGAACAGTGTGTGGGCGTAGGAACTATGCTGCAGTTATGTCGCAAATTTCTGGTGTCCCAGGCTCAAGTATTGGCTCTCCTTGGCCCAGTGTGTGATCTTGGACAACTGTGCGCTTTACACGAACCATGGGCTACATGTACGAACGCTGGAATATCAATTTCCTATTTGTGATTTTTTGGTGAATCGCAGTTAGGAAATCGATATTCCTAATGTATGAAACTCTTTAGAGTTTCATTAGCGATTCCTAGTGGGTCGCAAATCGGCCTACCTCATGAATACTACTGAGGTACGACACAATTACCGATCCATTAGGAATCGGTCACCACAGGGAAGGTGTCCTGTTGGGGTCAGTAGACCACGTCTGTGATTGCTTTTAAATAAAGCAATGGGATACATAAAAAAATGACTCTTACATTTCATTTTTAAGAGTAGGTAATAGTCTGTGGGACCACTGCCTGCTCATTAGTCCCTTATTAAGTCCCTTGAAGACCCCCTTCCCATTTGCGGGTTACCATCAACTGGCTAAAAATTGTGAATGCTTTGCAACCACGTTTAGGTTGCAAAACATTCGTACATACCATTCCAAATAAGTATTAGGAAGAGTTCCCCCCCCCCCCCCAATTTCCCAATACAGAATTGCAAAACCCAAATTGCTGTTCAGTTACTTTCAAGTTACCAGATTGCCATTTGGACTTTCTGCATTTTTGCAGTTGCACCCTCAAAAATGCTTTGGGTGTATATATATCCCCCAATGTGTTCATTAAGCGCACTACTAGATACTCACTTAAATTACTACTTTTTCTTGCTTGCAATTCGTTGAGCTGTAAATTTGAAACATGCAATTTTTTCTAGGTAGTTTGCATTTCATTAGATTCTTGTGCATACAAACCGACGTTTTTCTTGAGGCTATGAAAACCATGTTATAGATCACGTGAATAAGAACATGCAAAGTAGGACTCCCCTTTTGTAACGCTCTGCTTTGCGCCCTTCTCTGTAATAGGCAAGCTCAGTTACTACCGAAGCTTCCCTCCCCCACCAGGCACTTTGGTTCCCGCCACCACACACAGTTTCTTAATCTGTCAGAAAAACATGAAAGCAGCGAGCAAGCACCCAGCTGCCTTAGATACAGGTATCACCTCAGTTAACAAGTTTTAAAACAAAGTGTACGAGTCCACTTGAACACCCTTCATTTCTAGTTCAAAAGTGCAGACTAGCTAAACCACTCCCCTATTTAAATTAAATGAGCGACATGCAGAGCTATAGTTGTGAAGCACACGCAGGTATTTTCCTTTTTAGGTATTTTTTTGGCTGCAGTCATTTTTCTCTGGATATATTTTTCCCGGGGAGTTTAGTGGCTTGCTAATCCCTCGCAGACTGTGCTTCCTGTGCAGTTAAATATACGGTTGCCTC
This sequence comes from Lissotriton vulgaris, assembly GCF_964263255.1. Taxonomy (NCBI): domain Eukaryota; kingdom Metazoa; phylum Chordata; class Amphibia; order Caudata; family Salamandridae; genus Lissotriton; species Lissotriton vulgaris. The sequence goes on from NC_141689.1 coordinate 731,453,557, forward strand.
CGAATCAGACCTTGGTGAACGCACGTGAGGACGTGCGAATAACGCGCTGCGCTACGACGTCTTCTGCAAGAGAAATCGAGCCAGTTACCTGTATTGGTCAAACTTTGCAAACTGCATCCAGTCCAGTGGGTTGCTCTCGTAAGATTCCATTATTGCCTGCACCTCTTCAACGCAGATTTTGTCGCTGGAAAATATCTTGTGCAGAATCTCGATCAGATCTTGTAGAGTTTGCGGCTTTAACACTTCTGTCTGGTCCATCGTGCACGCCTTTTGAGCAGTGGCAGATTCCTGAGCGCAATGACCGTGACTCACACCCTTCGAGCAACAATTCAGCACACCCCCTGCCGGCCTCACTATTTATCGTCCCAAAGTTACAGTGGGATGTACCAACTTCCCAGGGAGGGAGGTTCCCGGCAGCTGACTGGGTTAATTATGCATCCTAGGCGCTCGACTGCAGATGCACACAGCATTTGTACCAATGTTCCGCCCTTTCTTCTAGCTCCTGCCCGATTGTCAAGCTGCATGTGTTCCTGTTTGGCATCGGTTGCAACCCCCTTTTTCTTAAGACGTGCCCCGCTTAGATCCCCATTCCGTCAGTAACCATGGCAGACCCACCATAGCCTGTAGCTGTGTGATGTGCTGGGTCTTGCACTTGGGTTTTGTTTATGTGCTTGGAGAGACAGCCGAGTTTGCTACAGAAAGAGATCACTGCGAAATCATAGGCGTAGTAAAAGAGAGGGCGTTTTTAATTATTGTATTACATGCGAATATTTTCAATAGGGTAGCTGTATCTCACGTAAAAATCCTTTTTTGGGGTAGTTGTGCTCTGTCTTCCTTTGTAAACCTGTGTCACTCCGCTCTCTTCATTTTTCTTTACCTGCATTATTTTTTTCTGCTGACTCAGCAGTTTGCGAGCCAAGTTCGGGAACCATTAGAGTGGAACGGACGAGACTGCATATAAAAAAAAGCACCCGTCACAAGTGTTAGCGCAGAGGCTACTTCATTAAAAAACAAGCATTGGCATAGCCAAAAGGTCTGGCTTTTGGAACTTATAGGTGTTTAGTTATCCAGCACACTATCCTTGGTGCAACAATAGCAAGTCTTGCATGGCTAAACACTTATAAGGTCCCAAAGGCGAGACCTGTTGGCTATGCCAATGCTTGTCTGTTGGCGTGTTGGTGTGACCTGCTGCCAACACTGGAACGCACAAGAGACTAGTTGACATTTAAAATTAGCAGCAAGAAGCCCGGAAGCGCTGGGTAGCAAGCAAACTGTGACAAAAGCATCGGAAACGCGGATGCTATAGAAAAAAATTGCAAGTCTTTACTTTTGTAGCATGCATTTTTCAGATACCTTTCTCTCCCCGTCACTACAGGACACACTTGTTTTTGATTAAAGCCAAAAGGTTTGATATTTGTTATTTTTGGCAAGGATTATTCAAAACTGATGTGGTCGTTTGCATGCAGACAGTGGCTAAAATGTCAGGTCCCTAGATAAAAGTCAGAGCTAAAGTTGCCTCTTCGCACCCGACTTGCATGATGGGTGTCATCTGATCCCTAGAGAGTGAAAACTACAGCATCAGATGCATTTGCACGTGGGCTGCTTTTATAGCACTGGGTCCATTATGCAATTTTATACAATTCGTAGGAATTTCTATAGGCTATGATCCATGCAAATCAAATACCAGAGCATTTTCCTATATGAACGTAATACTATTAGATTAAACAATAGTATTTTTTAGAGGGCAGGTTCCAGCTCACCATTATTCCTCCGTAGCACAATAGATGCAGCGGGGTACATGTGGAGGAAGGAATGTGCTTTCATTCAGAACACGAAGCACAGAGACGTCCTCCATCCCGCTGTATATAGGATGCCCCCTTCCAAATATATTTTTCAACACGGGTGCCCTGATTAACAGTAACAGAAAGAATTGAAAATGTACTCTTGCGGGGGCCCCTATTTCTGGAGTATTTGTCTGTTTTTTTAATTCACAAACTAGTCCAAGAGTACACTCGAGATGTGTGGCAGTTGTAGGTACCTAGGCATACTCTGAATTTCCACTTATGCCCATGATAACGCATTTTTGCATGTGTGTCTGTGTACATGCATCTATGACTACATATAACGATGCAGTGTACGTGAGCTACACTTGCAAACAAGGTTTTACCTTCTTTTCCACAGGTATAAACTGTCACAACGGAAAAACACTTTCCCTACACCACCAACAAATTTGGGGAGATGTTTCCTTTCGATCCCCACCCTAAACACAGATTTACTCCTACCCTTGATAGGCGAACTTATCATACTGCGTCAGATATGGGACTCGGGTGTAAAAAGTCTGTGAAAACAAATTAACACCCCAACTGTGTGAAAGTACACAAACTTCACTGATTATTTTCATCTGGAGTGGCTCACTATATAGGGGAGAAGATGTACTCAAACAAGGATTCACATCAGGACAGACAGACTGACACATAGGAAACAATATACCACAACTCTGGACATTCAAATAATTTTAGATAGATAGAAGTCACAGAATGAACCGTGAAGGTGCAATAAACTGGGTAAATATAGAATGAAAAAAAGTGCTTAGGTTTTACGTCTTCTATTAACCAAGATGGGGGGTTTGAGGGGCAGCCCAGCACCGCAAGGTCTGCCCCCGGGCAGATTTGGGAGGGGGAGGGGGGCGAGCAGAGAGCAGCCATTTTGCTGCTTTGGGCTGCCTGGGATATAGCCCAAAGGCAGCCCAAGTTCAAAAACACTAGCCCAACTGATAGTTAAGGGGGCTTGCGCTTGTCCAGCCACCATTTTAGGTTCTGGTGACCTGGTGGCTGGGAGCGCAGTAGTCAGGTGTCTGGTTTTTCCCCCGCCCACCACCCTCCCTGGGCTTAGGGTTTTTTGGGAGAGGTTTTTGTTTTTGGGAGGTTTGGTTGGGGCCTTGTTGGAACAGGTGCATAAGGGTGGAGTTATGTATTGTTGTCGCTTGGAACAGGTGCTGGCGGAGTTGTTGTTGAAGTTGGTCAAGTTTGGCTGGAGTTTGGCAGTTTATCGTTAAGTTGGGGAGTTGGTGAACAGGAGCGGGCAAACGTTAAGCAGTTTGGAAGTTTACATTAGAGGGTCGTTAGTTACAGTTGCAGGAAGGCAAATAGGAGGGTAGGTCTTGGGAGGGTAGGAGTTTTAATGTTAGGTGAGAAGATTGTGTATTATTTAATGTATTGTATGTTGCAGGGTGGGGCTTTTTTATCATGTGGGGAGGAAATGTCAAGGGGTTTAGGTAATTCGATGTTTAGAGAGGTTTTAGTTTTGTAAGGCGAATCGCCAGGTTTAATAAAGTGTGATGTGCACCTGTTTCAATAAAGCAGCCGTTTACACACACAAATGGTTGTAGGTGTGCTTGCCCCCCTTTCCTCCCTCCCAATTTTTCATTTCACTAAAATTATACGTGTAATATGCATATAGGAAGTTTCAACCAGCCAATTCATCCACTGGGTTGCTATTGGGCATTTCACATTTTTCTTCTACTATCTACAGCGTAGGGTTATCCTACTTCAGCCATTGGCTAACTTCACTGAGTGATGGCATTCTTCTCTATCACAAATAGCATATTCACACAAAGTTGTTCTCTTCTCTACCAAACACTGGTATGGCAAAGTGTGCTTTGTTAGGCCAGAAACATTTTTGGTTGTTAGCAAAGGTTTCACATATCGAGGGCCCAGCAGCTCCTCAAAAATAAAGTTTTACAAAAGCCATGACCCAACAAAATAAGCATCAACAAAGCCAAAAGGCTGGCAGCCAACGCCAGACCCACTGGCTTTATGAATGCTTGATGAACTTGGGTTAGTGATGGAGTTTTCACCAGCATGGTTTATTTCTCGACAACGTGCAGACATCGTATGTTTCTGAGATTACTAATCCGGTTAGAGGAACTGAGTCGTGTGATTAATGTTTATCCAGCAGTTATTTGGACAGAATTTGTTTACATGTAAATTAGAGTAACCATACGCACCGTGAACTGAACCTACTGTGTTCACCACCCCAACCTGGGTGGCTTAGCTTTTTGTCTCGATAGTTTGTGCATCTGGATAGCCACATTCACTCTTCTCCATTTTCCATTTGTAATATACACCTTAAAGTCTAAAAAAGTGAGTACACTCTGCAATCATTTAACTGCATGGAGTAAGACCCACAGTTTGTAACCTCCGAGTTCTAATCAATTGTTTAATACTTTTGCTGCAGTAAAAATGCAATGCTCCAATTCTGCAAACTTGACCAATTGATTTATGCCACCCCCCTCCAAAATGTCAAGTTTAGACAATCAAGAAAAGCATAGCAATTTGCACAGCAGTTCTGAGCCAACAAGTTGTCTTGTATTATTTGTATGAAAACAAAGGCCACGTATTTCATATTAGATGATGTGTAGCGCATCAGCGCCTGCTTGCGAGCAATTCTGTGGCTTGCTATGGCTTTGTATCAGTCGGACAATACTGTCTACCACGGGCGGCATCACTAACTTAGGAGACGCCCAGACTCCCCAATAGAACAGCACATGTGCAAGACATTCGGTGCCGGGGGGGGGGGGGATTGGGGGGGAACGGGGTTGTTGGAGGATCAGCAAAAAGCTTGCTATCAATTAATGCTCGTGCCAGCTGAACACAAGCCAACCACTGCCTACTCTGTACATGACAGATAGCTAAGCTCCCGGTTCGATGCTACACCATGATAGCCACGTGATTTTCGCTAGCCCTGGGCGAAGAACTACGCTACGTTCGCGGAGTTTGCGGAGTTTCGGCAACTCCGCGCTCTGCGGAGAACGCGAAGTTGTCGAATACTCCTCAGACTGCTGCGTAGCGTAGTTCTCGAGCGCTCCATAGCATTTTCGCGTGCGCGAGGTTGCTTGTCGGTAAGATCGAGTTGCCGAACACGCAGAAACTGCAATCTGGCACAGAATAACTCGCGAACACGTTAGTAGTGACCGGAAATAAGGGGACGCGAGCGGGCGGGACAAACCTCATGGGTAACTTGGCGCGCTACACATCCCGAGCATGCAGGCAATCAATCAATCAATCAATCAATCAATCAATCAATCAATCAGGATATTTGTATAGCGCGCTACTCACCCAGAGGGTCTCAAGGCGCTTGGGGAGGGGGGTCCGCTACTGCTCGAACAGCCATGTCTTGAGTTGCTTCCTGAAGCAGGTGTGGTCTTGGGTCAGGCGGAGGTGGATGGGGAGGGAGTTCCAAGTCTTGACTGCCAGGTAGGAGAAGGATCTTCGGATGCGTGGCACGGCGGCGAGGACGTGGCTGGTCGATCGTAGCTGGCGGGTGGGAGTGTAGAAGGTCAGGCGGTTGTTGAGGTACCTGGGGCCCAGGTCATGGAGGGCCTTGTGTGCGTGGGTGAGGAGTTGGAACGTGATTCTCTTGCTGACGGGGAGCCAGTGAAGGTCTCTCAGGTGTCCGGAGATGTGGCTGTGTCGGGGGATGTCCAAGATGAGTCGTGCGGAGGCGTTCTGGATGTGTTAGAGTCTTTTCTGGAGTTTGGCTGTGGTTCCGGTATAGACGGTGTTTCCGTAGTCCAGTCGGCTGGTGACGAGTGCCTATGTGACCGTCTTCCTGGTTTCGGTGGCGAGCCATCGGAAGATCTTTCGGAGCATGCGTAGGATGTTGAAGCATGATGATGAGACGGCGTTGGCTTGTCTGGTCATCGAGAGGGAGGAGTCCAGGATGAAGCCCAGGTTGCGTGCGTGGTCCGTTGGTTTGGGTGCGCTGCCCAGGGCAGGGGGCCACCAGGAGTCGTCCCAGGCGGAGGGTGATGATCCAAGGATAGGACTTCCGTCTTGTCTGAGTTCAGTTTCAGGCGGCTGTTCCTCATCCACTCGACTATGTCTTTCATCCCTTCGTGTAGGTTGGTTCTGGCGGTTCCTGGGTCGTTGGTGAGGGAGAGGATCAGCTGGGTGTCGTCGGCGTAGGAGATGATGTTGAGGTTGTGTTGGCGTACGATGGCTGCGAGGGGGCTCATGTAGACGTTGATGAGGGTGGGGCTGAGTGATGATCCTTGTGGTACGCCGCATATGACTTCGGTGGCCTTGGATCTGTACGGGGGGAGGCGGACTCTCTGGGTTCTTCCGGTGAGGAACGAGATGATCCACTCCAGTGCCTTCTCTTGAATTCCGATGTTGCTGAGGCGCTGCACTAGGGTGCGGTGGCAGACCGTATCGAATTCTGTGGAGAGGTCCAGGAGGATGAGGGCCGCTGTTTCCCAGTTGTCGAGCAGGGCTCGGATGTCGTCAGTGGCTGCGATGAGGGCGGTCTCGGTGCTGTGCTTGGCGCGGAAGCCGGACTGCGAGTGGTCGAGGCTGGTTGGGCGAGCGCAATTGGTGATCCGCTGTGTGAGGTTGTTGGCTGCTTGGTTGGGGTCCATTGAGCTGGCGGGAGGGTTCTGCCTCAGTGAAGTGGTGAGCTGGTCGGTGGTGATCTTGTTCCAGTTCCTGCGGGGAACCTGTTGCGGGGGGTGGTGAGTCGTGGTCTTTCTGAAGCTGAAGTGGACGCAGCTGTGGTCTGTCCAGTGGAGTCCGGTGGAGTGGCTGAAGGAGATGTACTTGCTGGAGGAGAAGACTGGGTCAAGCGTGTGTCCGGCGTAGTGGGTGGGGGTGTTCACCAGTTGCATGAGTCCGAGGTTGGCGAGGATGTCCAGCAGGGTGGTGTTGTCGTTGTTGTTCTCCAGGTGGAAGTTGAGGTCCCCTAGGAGGATGTAGTCAGCGGAGGCGAGGGCGTGCAGGCTGATGAAGTCTGCGATGTCTTCGCTGAATTGTGTGCGAGGTCCTGGGGGTCTGTAGATGAAGGTGCCTCTGAGTGTGGTCTTGGGGTCGGTGTGTATCTGGAAGTGAAGATGTTAAGCGGCTGTGAGGGTGTCGTCTGAGTTGGTCGTGATGCGGATGGTGTTCTTGTGGACGATGGCGATGCCTCCTCCTGTCTCGTTGATGCGGTCTCTCCAGGTGATCTTGTATCCGTCCGGGATGGCGACGGCGATGTCGGGCGCTGAGGAGGCGTTCATCCATGTTTCCGTGAGGAAGGCGACGTCTGGAGATGTGGTGTCGAGCAGGTTCCAGAGTTCCACGGCGCTCCCGAAGACGAAAAATGGCTCGCGAACAGGTCAAGCAAGCTACTACGCATGCTCGCGGAGCTATGCGTAGTTCGCGGAGTGCAAGTGCATCTTCGCATAGCTCCGCGGAGTGCGGCTACGCGAACTACGCCCAGGCTTAATTTTCGCCAACCTGGTTGCGGGTTGAAACTGAACCCCAAAACTAAAATCGTAAGTGTGATGAGTGTTGTTTGCTCCATTAGAGGCATCTTAATTCTATGGTTTGAGAACCATTCTGAGCAGAAAACACGTCTTCATACATCTGGAACTTCCTTTGAATTTTGGACGTCGACTTTAGTTTCAGAATTATTACACTGACACACAAAGCACCTCAGTGTTTTTGCAAGCTTGCTTTACTCAGAGCAGGAATGACACAGCAAGAGACCCAAGCTACTTCACGTACCTACTGGCACCGACCTCTTGAATGCGAACAGTTTTGATTAGATTGGGCCTGTCCTGCACTATGTTTATATTCGATTATTTTTAATGGCTGGTCACCACCTACAATGAAAGAGGTTGCTGCACTGGTGCTAACATCCCGGGAGTTATTCAGTTTACTCTGGTAATAAAGTTCAGTAAGTTACGTTTTCCTTCGGTACTTCGCTTTATCGGGCATTCACGTGTATTTAATGTAGACGTTACCCATCTACTAATTGCAGCTTACAGGAAATCCTCTGGGGAATTGCGAACAAACCTAAATACCATTGAAGGAAACTAAGTCTAAGAAGGCCATGCAATTCAGTCTGGACTGTTTCCATGAGGCACAGGGTCCAGACTGATTTGCATATGGTTGGGTCCAAACTGGGGTGGTCTAGTGGCCAAAAGAACAATGGATTTAACCCAGATCTTTTGACTGGCGGAGAATGTTTGCATTGCCAGCATTCCGTCCATCATTTGTTTGCTGTAACACTTTTCGCCCTAAGTGGGATAGGTATGCCCAGACGTGGGTCCCTTGCTTACTGTGCCACTGAATTTAAGCTAGCCTGGCTGAAGAAGGGTGAAATACCCTGAAACCGTTCCCAGGATACTTGTTCCCAGTCCAGGGAGGACCTGGCCTGGCATTTCGGTCTGGACTGATTCCATGAGGCACAGGGTCAAGACTAATTTGCATATGGCTGGGTCCCAACAGGGGTGGCGTAGTGGGATTTAACCCAGATGTTTTGATTGGGGGAGAATGTTTGCATTGTCAGCTGAAACACAAGTCCCACACTAGAGCAGTGACAAAATGGTGTCATGTCTCTTTAACTTCTTCCGAGCCCTATCATTCGCCATAGATTTCCATGCCCCTTTTCATACCTTCATAAGAACTCATTCTGCCCAGACAAGGACTGTATGTATTGCTAAGCCATCAATGGGAGCATCCATTTTGGCGGGTACAGTGGCATGGGAAACCTGCCAATTAAGCAGCTTAAGCAGGGTCTGCCACTGAGCACCATGGGCTAATGAACTGGATCCACACTAAAGGTAATTAGTTGTTTATTGATCTCTTCTGACTACAGGTGTTAGGGTAAACAGAAGTCCCTTGCATAGTGACTGATGTGCACCCCCTGCCCTGAGTATACCAGTTGCATGGATGCCTGGATCCCTGGTACTGATTGGGTGAACATGGATTATCCATGTGTGTTGTGCCCTAGACCTGTCTAGTGGTAACAGTCTTGTTAGACTGCAAGGGGCACACCAAATGCTAACCCCGTAGTGGTTGTGGGCTACTGCCCTTACTTACAGTTAAGTGGCACGACTATAGTGGTGGGAGCATACTTGTTTTGTGTTTGGTGATCAGTATTGTGAAATGGGCCTTTTACCTATATCACAGGAGTGGTGCCTACCGGCCCACTTCTGTAAAGATCCGCTCCTGTGTACTTCACTCTCCTAGGGCCTACATGGTGATTGTGTGTAGCGACTGACAGGGCATGATACTTGTGTGTGCGAGCTGGGATATATGTGCGCCTGTGTATGGTACGAGCATGGAGGCCTTTGTATTCCATTTTGGAATCTGAGGGCCTGGAAAGGCTAATGGAGGTTAGGTCTGTAATGCCCAGACTGGAGATGTGGATTTCCGACATTTCTGAGTGCTGGTGTAGGAAAACATACACTTGAAGAAGGGAAGCAGAGCATCCTATGTGCACCTTAAAGTTGTCTTTAATTCCAGGAAGAGTTACTGGTTATTGGTCCCGGGCCCATTGTCAGGTATTCATGAAAGAGAGGTAGGCATAGGCTTTTGAACCTTTATCAGCCATATTTAAGTGAAGACTTACAGCCAGGTGTGATCTCCAGTTACTCCTTCGGCCTGTGTTGGTCAATCAGAATTGGACCAGCAGGAGTAAAAGGCCACAACCCCACGGTTGGGGCCAGTAAACCTGCTTGACTTGCGACCCTCTGAAAGGGGTTCTGACAGGAGGTACATAGGGACATAGCTCCTGATACATAATACTGTTAGGCATTACCATGACAGAGTGGTGTAGGAGGCGAGTTGGCAGGTACAGCAACGTGAAAAAGAAAGAGAAATTATGAAAACAGAGAGAGACATAGAAAATATGAGCATGAGAGAGAATGGCAAGAAGGAAAAAGTAAGAATGAGAGACAAAAAACGGGAAATTAGAAAGAGAAGAAAACAGAGAAAGCGGGGCAAATAGAAAATATGAGCTTGAGAGAGAAAGGCAAGAATTAAACATTAAGAATGATAGACAAAAGATGGGTAGATGAACAGAGAAAAGAGCAGTAGGAGAAAGGAAGGATGGGTTGAAGGAACCATGATAAATGAAGAACAGGTGAAAGGGAAGAAGGATGAATAGAAGCATGGGTGAAAGGATGGATGGAGGATTGAAAAGAGCAATAGGAGAGAAAGTATGAATTCATGGAAATTCGAAGATTGGACAGATGAGGAAGAGTGGGGAAGAATGAAAGGATTAATTGGTCAGAGGAATGATACATGGATATATTAGGTGAATGCGTGGAAGGATGAATGTATATTTAAAAGGGTGGATGGATATGTGGATAAAGGTCGAAAGGATGAATGGATAGATGGATGGATGGAGAGAGGATAAGAGTGAAGAACTGTCAGCGGGATGAACGAATCACCTTTGCAGAGGTTGATGTAGCCATTTCAGATATGAACCCTGGCAAGACACCGGGCCCTGATGGCTTCCCTGTAGAGTAATAGAGGAAATTCCGGAAGTTGCTGTTGCCTAACTTATTGGCACTCTAAAATGATGCCATAACATTCACTTCTGAGCTGAGTGAAATGAGGCGACCATAGTGGTCCTGAACAAGGCAGGTCTCCGATAAATTGTGCGTCTTATCACCTGATCTCACTTATGAACTCCAAGCTTAAACTATACGCCAAAGTGCTAGCTAACCATCTCCTCATGGTTGTTCCCACGCTGGTCCATTCCGACCATTATGGGTTTATGCCGCAATGTGATGCACACCACTGTATTTGCAGTGTACTGTCTGCGGTGGCTTACCGTCATCTGCTGCTGGGGTCTAACGCCCTTTTCCTCGTAGACTTTGGGAAGGTCTTCTACTCCCTCGACTGGGACTTTCTCTCGTATTTTCATGACCATGCAAGGCTAAATATGTACTCTCCAGGACATCCACTAGACTCCCTCAAGCTCAAACAATTGGCAGCGAAGAGGGCTTCTGCGGGCTATGCAGAATAAAATAGTCTACAACACATTCAGTTATAAAAATTGAAGAGCTGAAGGAAGTCCTAAGTTTAGGGGCAAGGGAGCAATCATCTCCACTCTTACATTGTGCCCAGTTTTTGGAACAGCTACTCAACAGGTTTGCCACTAAAAACAGTGTTGTGTGAAGCAGGCAAGCAAATAACCACACTCTGGAGCTGAGAGTCCTAAAACAAAATTTGAATCAAATCTTGCTGACCGCTCGTAACAGCCTCTCCCTCCCCACAGTGGAAGTGATTTGGAATGCAAGGAAGTCCTACAGAACAAAAATATGGGTAATTGGATTACAAAAAGAAGATTCACTATGGGTAGAACTTTATGAAGCCATAAAAATAAAAACATTCTGCAACATTTTGGAGATTGGTTCAGAAAAGACCAAATGAAAACTATATGAAGGTCACTCCTCCATCTCAGATTCAAAGTAGACTGAATACTTTCCTGACCTGTATAACACAGCGATAGTGGGATCTAGCATTGAATCATCGCTAGTAGACATTTGGCCATCTACATGGAAATCTAAAGCATTGGGGCAAAGACATGGCCAGTAAAGACAAGATCAAATGAAAATGAATACTAGCGTCTTTTCTAACAGCAGGAGCCTCTGGACCAAGTGGACTCCCTACGCAAATATTTAAATCTGCAAATGAGGAATGGGCCTCACTGCTAAGCCCTCTTTTTAAGAACTGTATTATGTCGAATGATGTGCCAGACAGTTGGAGATGCTCTATATTGCCTCCAATTCATAACAAGCACTGGCATAGCCAATAGGTCTCGCTTTTGGGACCTTACAGGTATTTCGTTTTGCAGCACAATATCCTTGGTGCAACAACATCAGCTGTTGCATGGCTAAACCTTGTACCTTAAAAGTGTTTAGCCATGCAACAGTTGGTGCTGTTGCACCAAGGATATTGTGCTGCATAACTAAAAACTTATTAGGTCCCAAAAGCGCGACCTATTGGCAATGCCAATGCTTGTTTTTTTTTTTACTTTGTCGAGGGTGTGAGTCTGGGGGTCTAGGGTGGCTGCTCCTTGCTCACAGCACTATTTTGGCGGGCTTCTAAGTGCCGTCCCTTTTAATCATTGTTGGAAATAGGATCTATTTATAGTGCTAGGTAGTCCGCTCTCGAGCAGCAGTGACAGCAGAGTGTTTGTGTGTGCCTATCACTTTGAGCATCCAAGAGCAAGAGAGCGCCCAAATAGACCCATTAGAGGTCTCTCTTACGTCAGTATGGACGGAAAATATGGTGCTGTTCTATTTTTAACTGACCACCTAACCACCTAAGCGAAGCACATTTCTCCGGAGCTGAAGCCTTCGCTTTCAATAAACACGCCCCTTTTTTGCGTTAAAGCAGAATATGTTTTCGTAAGCTGTACAAGCAAAATCAAGGCGCCATGATGAGTGAGTCAGTGTTGTAAAAGTAAAACTAATTTTGCCTTCACTCACATGAGCTATAGTGGGGAGAAGCTTTATTGTCCCTGGGAAGGTGATAAGGCAGAGTAATTGTATATTATCCTATCCCTGGAACATCTGCCTGAAGACTGTTGGAGCAATTCATCTATCATGGTGGACGAGAGCGCATTTTTTTTTGTCTCCCTGTTTTAACCCAACCCAGTGCTGGCCTGCACTGAAGGTTTTGATAGTGCCTGCACGCGCATTAATCAGTCTAATTCACTCCAGCTGACATAATTACAACCTGCGCGTGGCAGTTATTCAAGTCGAGTCCTTGTCACTCGTGGTGCGAAACTACACAGCTCAGATTCCCAAGGAGATAGTCTTATCACACCGAACAAGGGCTCAGAGGAGCAGAAGAGAATAGAAATTGGAAAATGTCTTTCGGGACTTCTATATATTCCTTTAAAATAAGACATTCGTGAGATTTACAAGGGACAAAGGGAAGCACTGCACTCAGCCTGAAACGAACAGGTTATTATTTCCTAGAAAGATTACCCGAGTCTTTTATTCCGGTGATGTGGGCATGTTTTATCAAGTACATTCAGTGGGCCCCTCATCACTCGGCGACAACTGCCTATTAGCTGCCTTCAAAGGAGTTGGAGCCTTGTGGAAGTGTTTTAAACGCCTCTCGGTAGTGTCCGGCACAACGCGGCCAGGAAAATTGCACATTGTAAATGTGTATGTCTGTGGCTCGTGTGTGGTGCTTATGCGTCTCGGTGCAGGTTTATTCAGAGTATGAATGCTTTCGTTCCTTTCAATGTGAAAAGATCTGCAAACAAGCACAAGTGCGCGTGCCTTGCGCGGCAGCAGGGAGCGGGTAGAGAGGAGGGGGCCTGCGCGATTCCCTTACGGGAGCGAGCAGCAAGGTGAGATAATTGCTACCATATGGCACCGCTTCTGGCTTCCACAAGGGAATCGCCAGACGTGCACGCGTTGCCATTGGAAGCAATGCAACGCGTGCACGTTTTTGCCCGCAAAGCTGTGCCAATGGCTAAAGGTCTTTTTCCTATACAGCGCCTGCGCGCTGCATGGGCGAAACCTAAAAATGAGTGTACGATCAACCAGACAACTTTCCGTCCTCGGCATTGAAGGGAAATGTTTCACAAAAATCTTGAATAATGAACTATGGAATGGGCCAACTCAATGGCCTTAGTTCTGACCCCAATCTAGTTTCAGGTGGGTGCAAGGAACTGAAGATTACTTGGTCATTCCCTCAGCACTGAGTAAGTGTCAGACCAGTCAAGCCCCAAACTAAACAGCGGCCCAAAAGGGAGTTGGTGATGGACGGAGCATCTGAATCAATCAAACACTCACACCCAGTCAAAGGATCTGGGCCCAATCCATCACCGTTCTTTAGCCCACTCCGTCACCCCAGTTCAGACATGGCTATATGCAAATCAGACCCTGTGCCTCATGGGAACAGTACAGCCCGAACTGCCAAGCCATGTCTTCCCTGGACCGGAAACAAGCTTCCGAGGACCGGTTTTTGGCATTCCAGCCGTCTTCAGCCCGGCTTGCTTGAATCCAGTGGCAAAGTGAGCAAGGAACTCACGTCTGAGCATACCCTGCCACACTTATGGCGGCCAAAAGCGGCACTTTGTATGCTCAGACGTGATTCCCAGGCTCTCCACGCCACTGGAGTCAAGCTATCCAGGCTGATGAAGGCTGATAGCCAGAAACCGGTCCTTGGATGCTTGATTCCGGTCTGGGAAAGACATGGCTTGGTAGTTCGGACTGGACTGTTCCCATGAGGCACAGGTTCAGAGCTGATTTGCATATAGCCAGTGTCTAACCCAGGGTGGTGTGGAGTGCAAAAAAACGATGGATTTAGGCCCAGATCCTTGTACTGGGGTGAATGTATGACATTGTTCTACATTCTGTCCATCAACTGTGTTTTTTCCAAACTAAACAGCATCACTCGATTTGTGCCCTGGGGAGTAGAGATAGCTGGTACTACAGAGAAAAACCCACTCTGAACCGTTGTTGGAGTTCAGCGGTTCACGAGCGGAATTTAAAGATGGCCGCCGACTTTGAAGACCAGGCGGCGGCCTAGTTGTTGTTATTGCCCCAGCTGCAGAATGTTAGGTGAAGCGCGCGTGCCAGCGCTAATGCGCAGTTCACTTGAGGATTTAGAGAAAAATGGTCTACATTTTGGAGTTCCTGTATTCGATAATATTTGGCCAAAGAGTTGTATATTTCCTATGTAATTAAGACCATTAGTTACACGGGCTTCAGGGATCCTTTCCTAGCTTGTAGAAAACTAAATTTCCAGTTCGAGAAAACGTCAAGAGAAAACTCCCTGTGTCAACTCACCATGTCGGAGTAGAGCGCTCGTCTCTTCAACCACGAGTTTTCCCTGGCGAATACAAGAAGAAAAGACACAGATAAGTGAACGCGTGAAAACTATGAAAAAAGAACTTGTTTGTGAACTTGAGGATAAGACAATGTTAAATGACTTAGACGCTGGTATATCAACCGAGAAGGTTATTAATAAGATAGTACTTACCAGAGAATTAATAATCTGATATTTGGATAACCTGTGGAAAATAAAAGAAAGGCACAATTAATTAAAGACAGGAAAGAAACAGAACTACTAGAATAGAAGAACAATTAACAAGACACAAAATACAAGGAGAAAGGGCTTACATAAGGAGGTAAGAGTAGAATAAAAAGATTAAAAGAAAGAGTTACCTTAGATAGTTAATAGAGAATTAAAAGTTGACTATGTATTTACAGGTTTAAAATTCCAGAAGTCCAAGAGTAGAGTCACACAGAAGACACTGAGAGAAGAGTAACACTAGTATCTGGACTGTTAGGTAAGAAAAAGTCAGAATAAAAAGAGATTAGAAGAAATAGGAAAGGAGTTTAATTTTCTTGTCTTTAATGCATTAGGACTTCCAAGACTCGTCAAAAGAAATCTATTGACGAGTCAGAAGAAGCAGAAAAGAACCGATCCAGAGCAGTCTGTTCCTAGTTTATTATTTTATCCATTCCCCCTTTCCCCACTGGGGTTCTTGAGAGTCAAGTTTTCAATAATAACTGGCTCTGAGTTTCCCGGAGGTGGAGTTGGGAAATAAGCAGCCGTCTGTTCCTGTGCAGTTCGTGGATCAAAGGTACTATAAGTCTTAGTTTGACAGAAAGGCTGCCTCCCCCAAAGATGCCCCTCCTCTGTACATAGTATCCATCGATTTCACTACAGCATTTGACAAAGTGGATAGAACAAGACCATGGCAGAAATTGCACAACTAGGTCATCCTGGAAAGTGTTCTTAAAGCCGTCAGGAGCCTTTATACAAAGAACTGGGTGAGAGTGAAAACAGCGGCAAACAGGGTCGCAGTGCATACGATCTGGACCAACACTGATGTAAAACAGGGATGCATATTAGCCCTGCGTCTGTTTAATCTTTACTTTGCTGATATATACAACGCTCTAGCTGTAGCCCGTGCCTTACCCCCTTAGTTTGTGGACACCCATATACATGGCCATCAGTATGCAAATTCTACCCTTCCATTTGATCACACAATGATAGGGCTTCAACGATCGTTGTAGCCACTTGCTCAATAGTGCAAGAAAAACAAATTCCTAGTCCATCACTCCAAAACCAAAATTGTGGTTTAAGGAGCCAGATGCACCAAGATTTCCAATATATTCATATTTGTCCTGGACGACGTACAGTTGGAACAAGTATCAAACTTGGCATTCATTTTAACCAGCAGGGCTCGCATCCTGTACAACTTTCCAGCCTAAAAGAAAGCTCCCTTTCCAAGATCATGAGCATCAGGAAATTGGTAGGAAAGAAGCATGGCCCAGATCTCACAGGCTTTTGCAAAGTAATTCATACCAAATTCATACCAACTGTTGGACCTGGCCCTTTTTGCAGGGTTATCTTCAAACATTTAGGCTTCTTCCTCTTATTTTTTCTGACCTGTTTTGGTTGGCTTTAGTACTCTAGGCACCTTACCCCGCTAACCAGTGCTAAATTTCATATGCTGTCTGGCTAAATTGTATTAGTGATTGGTTTATCCACAAGTGGCATATTTGATTTGCTAGTAAGTCTGTAGTAAAATACACTAGGTGTGCTCAGGGCCTGTAAATCAAATTCCCATCGTGCAGAGTGACCTGATAACATATGGGTCTCCTGTACATATTTTTTCTCGGTACGTTATATAAATGGATACTTTGTATTCCTAGTATCACGGTGGTATTTAACAAGGGGAGCAGTTAAACATGGCCCATTATATATGGCTAATTGAATGAAAGTCCGTCATCATTTTACTATAGCTTAGTAAACACAGGGTAGCTGCCGTTGTATTGGCAGATCTTCCCCCGTTTCTTTACACGTAACAGAAACGGTTTTTCATCTTACTTTGTATTTTTAGTATCGTTTGGGTATAAAATAACAGGAGCGGTTAAATACAGCTTACTACTCAATGAATCGGCAATATCGTTTGTCGTGCCCTAAAAACAAACATAAAAATAAAAACAAAAACGAGCCAATGCTAAAATTAAGGGTCATTGTTTTCTGGGTACTCGTAGTCATACTTGCCGCAAACAAGAAAACTAATGGTAATATAAATATATAACGTTCTTTATGAAAATATTCTCTTATGTGAGGAATATATACCGGGTCTCTAATTACTGTAACATACACTTTTGTAGGCAACTGCCGAAAGGAGATACGTGCATGGTTTTTTCCAAATGAATAGGAGGTGGAATATACTGACTGTGTAGAACAAACTTCACTTGCCCAAGGTAGGCGTTTCCGAAAGGAAGTGTTTTCTGAAAATACAATGACGCCTTTGATTTGAGACATAATCTCGGTGTATATAGATAATTAGTGTTCTCCATAAGTATTTACATGCATACATTGGGATGCCTCCCCCCCCCTTTTTTTATACTGAACCTTTTCGTGATTATAGGTTGAGCCTTGTCTGAACATATATATATAAAAAATATAGAACTAAATCTGGGAAATATTGAGAACCCCGTTCGCTGGGCTCACTGCAGAAGAAAATTCGAATAAGGAGAAAACTTACCAACAGAACAATACTAAATATTATAACTGGAACCCAATACGCCTTGATATACCACTTGCGGTAGGAAACATTTCTATATATCTTCTTCTTTCTTTTTTTTTTCTCGTGATATATATAAAATACTCTCACCATATACATCGTTGAGGAAATGTGGTTTGATTCAATAATAATAGTAAGGACAAACAGGTGTCAAGGACTTGGGTACTTGATGGAAATTTCTTTCGCGAGTGCATCTCGATGTATTTAACGTTCATACCAACAATCATAGGCATATGCATATTGGGGATAATCAAAGGCACACATACACTGGGGTCATCGGTTTCTTTGACACTATCGGTAGTCCGGGTATGCTGAAATAGGAATATGTGATAACAAGGGCACATTTGGTTGATGATTATATTTTTGATGAATAGTCGATGTCTGAACGGGCAAAGGATTGGGCATAATGTCGCGTTGAAAACGCTTTTACCCATGCTGAAATATATATACAAAACATATGATAATAAGTGATGACGCACTTTTGCAACTAGTTGGAGGTGTTTTTGAGGCTAAAACTTGTATTGATTATAACCAGTCAATTGAAGTGGTGACACTAATGCTATGTGACAAATTGTCTCGCTTTACACAATGTTGATAGATGATGTATAGGATGTTTCCCACAGCTCGCACTGACCCTGATCTATAGAAAAAGGCGCTGACGAGTGTGATTAGAGTACATATACAAAAATGGTCCAAAACTAATTCAATTGCTGAATCAATTCCATTGAGACATATGTTATATTAGAATGTTTTTGATAAAAGGATAATGTGAATGCAGGCACTTCGTGCATATGAAATACTGAATGTTTTATGAGATGTTTTGAACTTTTCAATGTTGCATCAATTGTGTTTTAATGTGGGCACTGTAATGTTATAACTTTTAGATATGTATGTGTTGTCTTTCGTGGCACTTATTGTGTTATTTTTGTATGTCTTTTTTCTAAACTCACAGCCCTGAAGAAGTTCTGGTCACAGAACGAAACGCGTTGGCTGGTGTCTTGTTTATAAGTGGATCATTAAAAGAACATTGAAATTTGTACACCACGACTCAGCGTCTATATAAGAGGATAATTGAAAGATTGAATAGTCTCTTATAATTGGAGGAGACCAACTCTGTAAGCGGTGCTTTTTCATTCAGGACAAATATAGACTTTTTACCCAGGTTTTGGGTAATGCTCTTGGGACAGGGAGCATTTGGAAAGTACACGCTGGCTTATTGAAAACTGAATAATTTGGTGATATTTGGATTGGTGCTTTGTTTTTTGCTGGAGTGGTCCACTGTCCGAACTGTGGTGCTATAACCATGTCTCAGACCTGTCACTGCAGTGTCTGTGAGTGTGGTTGTAAACTGCCATTTTGACCAGGCAAGTGCACCCACTTGCCAGGCCTAACTCTTCTCTTTTACTACATATATCACCCCTAAGGTAGGCCCATTGTGGCCCCATGGGCAGGGTGCAATATATTTAAAGGGTAGGACGTGCTGTTGTCTTTTACATGTCCTAATAGTGAAATACTGCTAATTTCATTTTTCACTATCGCAAGAACTATCTCAACCATAGAGTTAAATGGGGATTGCCTTAAAATATCTTTTGAGTGTAATTTCCATTGGGAACAGATAGAGATTTCGAATGTGGGGCCTTTGAACTTACAATTTAAAAAAATACATATTTTGGTGAAGTTGGTTTTTAAATTGCATGTTTGAAAATGCCACTTTTAGAAAGTGGGCATTTGCTTGCATAACCATTCTGTGTGTCTGGCTGTTTGTAGAATACATGTCTGGGTTGGCTGACAGTTGGACTCTCGTGCATTCACTAGACAGTCATACAACAGGTGCTGAGATGTGCCTTGCATCTCCTGATGGGCCATCACAAGGCTGATGGACCTTCCCAAACTATAGTGGTGGGAGGAATTGTCCCAAGCACCTGAATAGGGCTGCGCCTGTCCTTGCACAAAGCTGTCTCCAACCCCCTGTATAGTGTCGGGAGCCAGGTAAGGGAAAGGCAGGGTCTTGTGCACTACAAAGACTTTACTTGAAAGGCAGAAATGGTTATATAAGTATTAGACCTCTGATACTTCAAATTCAGAACACTTCTGAAATGAGGTCATTCTACCAGGAAGAAGTGCTGGGGATGATGTAGCTGGGAATGCCACTCTGGCTGTTGCTTTGTTGTGCTGGCCTGCTGCTTCTGTCCTGGAAGTGAAAGGACTGGACGTTGCTTTCTACATCCTGCTTCCAAGGTTCTCCAAGTGCTTGTGTGTGCTTGCCTCCTGTTAAGAAGTCTGAGGGCCATCAAATACTTCACCTACCAGTGCCTGGTCTCTAATGATGAGAGCCCTGACTTGCTAAATTGTGCCACATCCAGATCCTGGGCCCTAGGAAGTATACTAGTGATCTTAAAGAGAAAATCTACTCATCGATTCCCGGCACCTGTATTCTTGACACAACACTGCAAAAGATTGACGCATCACCACTGCCTGCACTGCAGCATGGTTATTGCTGGAAGCATCGACCAAGGCTTTCACCGCAGGCCCAAGATCGCCGTCGCAGTGCTTCAGAAGAATTGCCACAGCATGAGTCCCAAGCACCATGTCACATACATTGATGGCACCTGGAACCGACGCCTCGCGGCTGTTTAATCGACGCAGCACCTGCATCATTGCTGTCGCACTGATGCAGCACATCTGGATTTTCAATTCATCATCCCTCGATGCCGACTTTTCATCAACACCGTACTGCAGTAAGGAACTGAGGCAGTGTGACAGAAAAAATATGCATCACCTCCCCTGCCAGTAGGGAACCAACGCATCACCTCCCATGCCAGTAGGGAATCGACGCATCACCTCACATGCCTAGCAGTGAGGAACTGAAACATTCCCTCCCATGCCAGTAAGGAACTGACTCATCACCTCCCCTGTGTAGTAAGCAACCAACACATTGCTTTGCTCTTCCTACGCCTCAACTCCCATGCGCCTTGCTCCGTCTTAGATTTTTGACGCATCTAAGGTCCTTTGTGCTAAAACGAACGCATTTATTGATTTCTATGGACTAAGCTTACTTAATCTTTTAAACATGATATTTTGACTTGTGTATGTTGAATTTTTGTTGTTTCGGCCTTGTTTTATTCAGATAAAGATTGGCCATGTTTTTAAACTGGTGTGGACTCCTTTTGTAGTGTTTACATTGTTTTACTGTGTGTGTGTGTGTATACAAATGATTAACATATTGCCTCAGAGATAAGCCTGGCTGCTTGTACCAAGCTACCAAGGGGATGAGCAGTGGTTATCTTAGCTGTGCGACTCCCTTAAGCTGATTAGAGTGAGGGTCCCTACTTGGACAGGGTGCAAACCACTGCCAACTAGAGACCACATTTTTACACCAACCCTAACCTATGGCTCACTGATATTCAAAGACCGTACTGCAACATGGCTGGACAGAGCTAAAACCCAATGCAATAGGCGCTTGTTCCATCTTCCAGATGCCGCTCCTCATCCCAAATACAATTGGAATTTGCCTTATACAAACAATGAATCCTGTTGAAGGCTCAGTTTCTGGTTAACTACGTCAAACTGAAGTCTGCCCCCCAAGGATACCTTAAAGAATTGATTTTACTAGGTTTTCAAGATCACAAGCTCCAATAGGAATCCCCGGTGAGGAGATATATAGAACCTTTGGGCGCGCAGAACATTATAGGACAAACTCTTCCACCAAAGGTAACCTAAAAAAGTTTTGCTAAAAATGCAAAAACAATATCAGGAGATGAGGACAGGCAAGAAAGCACACACATTGCTCATGCTGATCAATGTGTGCTTCTTTACCAAGATATGGGAAAAGCCTCATACCTGTCCAGCCATATGAAACTGGACTGCTGCTTCCTCACACCAAGCAATGATGTGACTGTTGGCAGAAGACATTTAGTCCAGCAGGACACACCTTTTTAGCTAGTACTCATCTTGGGGATATTGTCATCTCCCCCACCTAATGACCCATGTAATCTGCTGAAGATGCGATCATTTAGTTATCCTTCTGTTGGATATATGAAGGTTGTCTGCATGTGTGGGGTTGTGTGTGCACATTCTGTCTTCTGACATGGATGATGGGGTGTCAATTGAGATTGCTGTTTGTTCTTTTGCAGACTGGTTAACATGAATGCCTGTTTTTTCCCCTGACTCCTTGCTCACTCGCCAAAAGTAGTGACCAGATGGATGGGGGATGCTTCTTCATCCCTTCCATTAACAGGTATATATTTCTCATGCACTCAGTAAAATCCATCCCTCCTCCCTTGTCCTGTGTTGCTGACTGTGACCCTAGCAGTATGAGCAAGGCCGGATCCTGAGTTGAACCATTTCATGCCACTTTATGAGAGCCTACTAAAACAGGACAAAGACCAAAAATACACACCCAAAGGAATCTTGATTCTAGCTATATTCTGTTTACACATTGAGGAGATCCTTTGACCAGTTGGGGGAGAAGTTTCGTGGGGGTGCAGGGGGCTGTTCCCCTTAAGGCAGGGACCGAGCCCTGGGTTCTGGTATAATATTTCATGATGTGAATGACTAAACTTGTCTGACAGGAGTGGAGATGATCAGACTACTGGCCGGAAGAATGATCATTATAAGGAATTGGCTGCTGAAATTCTGTACTGATAACACTTTGAATCACCACGAGCCACAAGATCAAACAATCCAGCTGTCCGGTATCACAAACGCACCAAGAAACTTTCCTCTTAGACTTACCTGCCTGCTGTGCTCTATGATGAGCCTGCATCATCTTTAATACACCAGTTGACTGCCTCAACCAAATGTGAAATGGGTTCTTTTTTGAAAGAAGCCAAACTAGTTTTTGAATCATTGGAATATCCTCCAAACTTGTACCTTTGAAGAGTTATAAAAGGTTTAACCCTCTAGTTTTACCCTAAAGTCTTTTTTGTCCGCTGGGAATGGTGAGGCTAGTTAGTCAGCAAAATCCACCAGTTCTTTGGTTCACGCAACCAGTGGAAAACCCGTCCAGAGTTATGGCCCGCACATTTTGAAGCCCTCTGGGAATGATTGTCATGTTCTGGAGGTTAAAAAATGAGGTATAACCATAGGAATTGAACTAATGAGTGTCCTCCCTGGTCCCTAGGGATGTCATAATGGACAGAGAATGATCTTCCTCTGGAAACAGCCTTTAACACAAAACCAGAACCCGCATGCCTTTACCACCCAGGCTTACAACGCATGCCACACCTCCACTCATGCCATTGCCACATATGTCTTTACATCAAATATTCCTTTTCTTCACATGCCAGTACAACAAATTTTGTTGTAAAGGCATGAATGGTAAAGGCATGTGCGTAGTAAAAGTTTTAAAGGTAAGTACTAAGTGTTTAATCTCCAGTCGCCCACCCCCCGAGACATAGCTGTTTGCTTTGACCTGGCAGGAGCTTTGACATCTTCCTCCAAGTCCCAGCAAACACTCTGCTTTCAGCAAGTGAGAGCTGTGAATATGCTCTTGCTTGCTGGAAGCAAATCTTTCATCTCCTTCCCTGCCTGCTGTCAAGCGAACAGGAAAATAGACTAATTGCTTTCACACACAGGGCTACATGTTTAGCAACTCCCTGTGTGTGTAAGCAATGCTAGCTTCCGCAACAGTAGGAAGCCGGCCTGGACCGTGGGTGCCGTGAAGCTCCCTCCGCAGTCCCGGCCGAAGAGGAGAAATAGACAAAAAAAAGGACAGGAATGAATAGAAAGGGGCAGAATAAGGGTCAGAAATGAGTAGAAAGAGGCAGAACTAAGGTCAGCATCGCTCAAAAAGAGGCAAGATAAAGATCAGAAACAAGCGGAAAAAGGCAAGCTAAATGTCAGAAACTAGCAGAAAGAAGCAGAATAAAGGTCAGAAATGAGATGAAAGAGGGAAAATAAAAGTAAACAAGCAGACAGAGAAAATTAAGGCCAGCAACGAACAAAAAGAGGCAAAATAGAGGTCAGCAACAAGCAGAAAGAGGCAAAATGAAGGTCACAAATTAGCAGAAAGAGGCAAAATAGTTGAGCAACGAACAGAAAGCAGCAAAATAAAGGTCGGAAACCAGCAGAAAAAGGAAAAATACAGGCCTGCAACATGTAGAAAGAGGCCAGCAAATAGACGCAAAATTAAGGCCAGCAACAAGCAGAAAGAAGCGAATAGAGGTCAGAAACGAGGAGGAAGACAAACCAAAGGCCAGGAACGAGCAGAAAGAGGCAAAATACGGGTCAGAACCGAGCAGAAGAGGCAAATAAAGGCCAACAAAGAGCAGGACGAGGCAAAATAAAGGTCAGAAGTGAGCTGAAAACAAGCAGAGAATGAGCAAAACCCAGACACTCATGCATCCACTCACAGAACATCTCAGACACTCTCACACCCACTCACAGACCCAGTCTGGCACCCAAACACCTACTTTCAGAATAACTCATACTCTCACCCTCACACAGATTTACTCCGTCTCATGCCCGACTCACAGACCCACTCAGAGACACACACCCACTCACAGACCCATTCAGAGACTTATGCTCCCACTCACAGACTCACTCACACACTCACAGACTTAAGCACTCACTTACGCACACACTCACACCCAGTGAGACAATCAGGCACCACTCACAGATCTATTCAGAAACTCATGCAGTAACTCACAGACTGACTTACACTCATGGAGGCACTCCCAAACCTGCTTGGATACACTCACACCCACACACAGGCACACGCACACCCACTCAGACTCACTCAGAGACTCATGCACCCACTTACAGACCCATTCACACACACAGTGAGACACTCACGCACCCACTCACAGACCTATTTAGATACTAATGATGTCACTCACAGACTGACTCACACACACATGGAGGCACTCGCAAACCCACTCAGACCTTTTCACACCCACACGCAGACACTCATGCACCCCCTCACAGACCCACTCAGACCCTTATGCACCCACTCACGTACACAGTGAGACTGGTGACATCTCTAATGACATCACTCATTTGTGGTACAGAAAGTATACTAATTTAACTTTTAACTTTTATGGTACCTAAAGTATATACATTTAACACACAAAAACGTTTAGAAAACACTCACAATCACTGGATGATGCCATCATGTCATTTGCGATGTCATGAGTGATGTAATATGTGATGTGGATTGTGGGGGTGTAAGTTAGAGTTAGCTCAGGTAACTATAACTACTGAATTTCACTGGTTGTGTACGAGTCAAATCTGGGCCTTACTACAACATCCCTGTAACCTTTGTTTTTTTGAGTGAATTTCTAAGGTTTTTTTAAATTATATTTCCTAACTATAACATCCCTGTATATATATTGGGGTTATACTTATCTGTTACATTTTTACCACGCATATGCCTTTACCATACATGCCTTTAAAATGAAAATCCGTTTAGTAGGCAGGCATAGTAAAGGCATATGCATTGTAATTGAATGTATGGTAGTGTTGTAGTTGTTGTAATGACCGCGGGGTGACTGCATGCATGGTAATTGCATGCGTGGTTCCATCATACAACTTCTTCTTCAGGTGTAAGGAAACTGATAGCAGGGACACCAAAAGTGTTCAAATGAGCCAATGCTAATTATTAGTAAAAAGTTCTTGTAGTGCAACATGAATCTTATTTTGGTCCTACCTTATTTTGGTTCTACCTCACCTCGCCCTAGTGCCATACTTCCGAGAACTTACTGACGGAGAACGATCTGCTGTTTATAATCTGTGTGCACAGTTGTGACTTCTGATAATTGATCACCTATTGCCGTAGTTAATGAGAGAACACTGACATGCAACAGGAGCGTGGTTTTAGTCAGGTACAGGAGATTTGCTTCTGGATGGAGTGACTGGATTTGGAGCAGATAGGAGAGGGCTTCAAACTAAGAAGGAGCAAGACCCGCAGGAACCCTCCTAAGGTAGGAAGACGAAGTTAGGAACTAGAAAAAGGTCCGTGAAAAGTAAAATTCCCTAAGCAATAAAGGGCACGAACACAGGAAAAAGACTGGTCAACAGGAGTGCTCTTGTAAGTCATGTATCCTAATTCCCTTATGCATCTGTTCCTTTTTTGGGCCCTTCCAAATTTCTAATCCATTTTTGATCAGATGAATCTGGTTATGCTTGAGAGAGAGCAGAATAACACCAGAGTGACTTGCACAGCAGGAGCTGACCGTTCGGTCCATGACTTTTAGTTCTCTACATGGTCTTAACATATTCTGCCCACTTTGGTGTGCACTGCCACACCCCACGTTAGAATCAGTATCCATTGCACTCTTTCCTACAGCTCTAGTATCCTGATACCACCTCTTTACCTATTAGCGGGCCTTGTGGGTGAGTGTGTACTTGCTGCCTGTGAAGGGTCCAATGGTAATAAGATTGTGATGGTACTCGAGCCTAACGATTTGCTTCATTCCACTAAGGCAGGTGCATCCAGTCTTTTTTGTAATAATAGCTACTTATGTCCAATGGAAATTATCTCAAGCTACTAATATTATTAGTGCTGTTAATAGTGACCACAGCAGGCAAGATTACATTAGTGGCTAACCTATGCAAATTCAGCAGCACTGATCACCTCAGTGGAGGGTAGCCAGCAGTAATGCAAACAATGGCTTTGTCAATTTCAAATGACTGTACCTTGCGTTGCGTTGGTGGCCTTATTTTTACTGGTACGTGCGCACTTACCTTACCAATAATCCTTACCAACAATCCACCTCCCAACAAATGCCAAGCTGAAGTGCCAGTAAACTGCACACAAATGCCGTGGAATGGCAGGCCTGAGACAGGTTTAAAAGGCTACTGGCACAAGCAGTGATGCAGTCCTACTAGTAGCATTTAGATTACAGGCTCTGGGTATATGCTATACCACTTTACAAGGGACTTATAAATAAACAAAATATACCAATCCGGTATACACTAATGTCATCATGTTTAGGGGAGAAGCACATGCACTTTAGCACTGGTTAGTAGTGGTAAAGTGCTCAGAGCCCTAAGGCCAACAAAAGATACAGCAACAAGTTGGGGGAAGGCTATGTAGTAAAGTGCCCCTATTTGCATGGTTGCCTCCCACGTTTTGCCTAATGTTGCTGTACTTTGATTGAGTGTGCCCTGGGTTCCTGCCAACCTGGTACCCAGGGTCTATGTTCTTTTCCTACACCGTACTGATGCAATACCCAATTGTCAACTCTCTTGCCACATGTAAGTCCATTGTAAAGGGTACCATGGGTACCAAGGGCACTGTGACTATAGAAGGCCCATAAGGGCACCCTTAGAGGCCCTCCACCTTTACACACACACACGCACACACACTGCCATTGCAGGCTGCGTGTTTCGGGGCAGAACAAAATGAAGAGTCAACATGGCACTTATCCCTGTGTGCCATGCCTACAACCCACTGCCCTGGCATAGGTGAGCCACCACTCTAGCTGGGTGCGCTATACCAGTGGTGAGGGTACTAGTCCATGAGCCCTGTACCCCCACAGTGTCTAAGTCTATTCTTAGACGTTGTAGGTACAGTACTGCCATAAAGAGTATATGGTGCTGGGAGTTTGTCATTGCGAACTCCACAGCACCATAATGGCTTTACTATAAACTGGGAAGTTTAGTATCAAACGTCTCAGCACATTAAACCCCCACTGATGCCAGTGTGGGATTTAATGAAAAATGCACGCAGAGGTCATCCTGGAGATGCCCCCTGAAAAACAACCAGCCCCTGGTTGATTCCCTGACTGGTACACACCAGCCTGCTACCACAAGACATGTTTCTGGACCCCCTGAGCCCAGAAACAAAGTCTTTCCTGGGCGGGGGTGTTCACACCTCCCCAGGCTAGTAAGAGCCTGGGGAACAAGTGCCCTGGCTGAGTGGCTGCTCACCAGCGGCCACCACCAGACATGTTTCTGGACCCCTGGGTCAAGAGCCTGCTGCTCTCGGGGTCCTGAAACATAGCACTTCCTTGGATAAGGTGCCAAGCCTCCTCCCCAGGATGGACAGGGTCCACGAAGGAGGCGCTATAAAGGCTTACCGCCTTTGTCTGCTACCCCAGCCATTTGCTGCATCTAGCAACTAGCCCCCACCGGTTCTGACCCCCACTTTGGGCGGGAGAATCGGCAGGAATACCAAGTTAGGAAGAGAAGTGTGCCCACCTTTGCGGACCCTACCCCTCAGGTGTGGAGGCGAGGTGACGCACAACTCTGTGCCTGCCATCTTGAAGAAGGGGGGACCCTGCCAACCGGAGTGTGACTTATGCCCCTTCCCAGGAGGGTGGCATGATGGGGATGCACCCACCTCAACCTACCGGTAATGCCCCTAAATTTAGTATTTAGGAGCAACCATGGACTTTGCCTCCTCAGACAAAAGAAGAAGAAGGACCAAATGCACTATGCTGAAAAAAGAGTACGAGGACACCAACTGCCTTGGTTCCACCCTGACCGGCCTGTCCCGACCTCGACCTGCTCCAGTGAAATCCTGGTGTGTCCTGCAGCCAGCAACACCCAAGAACCCAAAGGACCTGCCCTGCCTCCCAAACCAGGCTTTGTCTCCTGTGAGCACTGGATTTGCTCACCAACAGACTGTGGCCAAATCCGCGAATCTACACCACTCTGCACCTGACGCCCACAACCCGAATTTGAGTGGCCCAACACCACGAGGAGGTATGCCCAGTGATCCTGACCTGGGATCTGGTGATCTCTAATCTGCCTCAAGTGTCCAGCCTACGCGTACAGCCCCTTTCTGGAGGATCCCCCCGAGCGTAACCGGAGCTGGTAAGAAAAACCTGACGCCAAAAGCCACCCCTGCACCCGACGTTCCACGCCCTTAAGTGGCCTAACCAATGGTGTCTCGCCATCCCAACTTACCCTCCAACCGGTGGTCGACTCCAGAATATCTTCGTCCCTGAGCCTGCGGTGTTTATTGCAACTGGAGAATCCCCATTGAAAATAACAGGACACCCAAAGCCAAAACAGCACTCTGCACCCGGTCGCCCCTGTGCCGCTGTGGGTGCACCTACTGTGCTAAATTGGGTTCCCCCTTTGCCATGATCCTAACACCAGGAGCTTTGCTTCCATAACCTTTTAGCCTACTTTTGAGCAGCCACCAACCGGACATTGGGCTTCAGCACTCTGTACCCAGCCACCCTAGTGCCGCTGAGGGGGGTTTGAGAGTGCATCCTTGACCCTGGGGGAACCCTGGTTCTAACCCCAGAATACCAACTCCTAAACCAAAGTACCCACCGTTAAACCAATAACACTGTTTTCTCCCAGTGGACTGCATTGACTGCTTTCTGTGTAAAATCTTTTAAGTGTGGAGTTGGTTTGTATAAAACCCAAGAAACTGCAAATGTACAAAAACTGAAATGCTTACCTTTTCTCTAGGAAGTGTCCCAGTGTGATATCTAGGAATTTCGCACTGAGTAGAAAAAGGTACTTAAAAAATAATCTGAAATATAACTTACAAAGTCATCGCCATAGTAACTGAAAAGTAAATTTGACTGTTGACTTACCTGTGAACAAACCAATTGCATTCTACTGCATTCCTACTACATTCAAACTGCCATCAAATTGGTTTTCCCTACATAATTCCTACAAAGTATGATATACTGACCTGTACCAAGCCTTGCTTGGTCCCAGAAAACAAAATATAAATAAATAATATATTTATACAAACAAATTGGTCTAAGTTCAGTCTTTGAGTCTGTCACATCATTTCTTGCCTGAGTGTGTACAATAAATGTTTAACACTAGGCTCTAATAAAGCCTTACTGTTCGCCCACACTACTGCAAATAGAAAGTTAGGTATTATCTACTTTTACCTCTGTCTACCTTTGCGGTTACACTGCATTCTCAGCACATTATACCTTAACTTGGTATAGTATATACAGAGCCAGCTTCCTACAGACTGCCCTAAGGATGACAGGTCTAACAATATCATTTGTCGTAATTTGACAATGGCCGAGTTAGCGCTTAGCTGTGCTACACGTTTTCCCGCTTAACTTGGCTATACTTGGAAACGCCATCTTGTTTGTTACGGCGGCCATCTTAGATCATGAGCGGCCTCGTGGCCAGAGTGCCCTCTAGTCCGTTGTCCGTACCACTGACCACTCGAGTTTGCCTAGCAACAGGCTATTTTTAGTAACGGTCAAGCCTGTACATGCGCAGTCCCAACTGACCAGTCACCCCTCAGGAATGTGCCGCCAAACTGACCAGCGGGGTTGTAACCCCTCCAATGAGCTGGCTGTGTTCCAAAAAATGACCATATATGTACATACTGCTCTGTAACTTTGTACCGCCTATCTTTTATTACCTGCATATTGTATAAAAGAACGGGTCACACCGATGTTCGGTGTGATACTTCTTGCATTACCGAAGGGTGCTGTAGGAATGTACCACCACCCCATGGGGTCCTAATAAACTTGTTCTTTGTACTTTTCAGTTTCCGTGCCAACAGTTCTTTCAATGTAAGTGGATTATCTTCGGAACATGTAGGCCTTGGGAACCCGATACTACAAATTGGCGACCACGAAGGGACTCATCGGCGACTCGGATGCCCGAAGGAGAGGTCGTGACGAAGGTTTGGAAACTCGCCATGGACGCGTACGCTGCCACCGAGTGACCCGAGTCTTGGCACCCGCGGTGTTTCTTCCTTTCCTTCTGATCTGACCTTCCAGGTGGCGCCGGTCTCCGACTGAGTTCTCGATCGTCTGCGTTGCTGGATAAAGTGCCGTTTGGCTGATTCGATTAAAAGACCTTGGCAGTTGGAATCTGGACCTTTGAGACTTTGGGTAAGATTTGTGATCGGTAAGGTAGTCTGCGGACGCTTACTGAAGTTCTATGATTTGTGATCGGTAAGGTAGTCCTCGGACGCTTGCCGAAGTTCTATGACCTATGACTTTGATTTGAGTTAGCTAACATTTGTGAATTTGTGAACTTTGAATCTATATGTGTAGTGCACTTCACATAGGCAGGCATGCAGAGATGTTTCTCTAATTTTGTTTTTTTTTCCTTTGAGCGGCACGTTTGTGTGAAGTACTGTAAGTGCCATTTTATACGGTATCGCGCTTTCGTGATACTTTTTGAACATGCCTGTTTTCAGCACACTCCGAGGGATGTGCTGTCTTGGAAATGGTACCTCAATTAGGTTAGCGGAATCACAGCCGGCTCCCCCAGAAGGAACTCCAAATCGGGAGATGTATATCAAATTTGGCCTTCCCCCTATAATGTACAGTAAATTATGGAATAAGTATACTAAATCGGATCCTGAATTACAATGGCCTCTACATGGGTCGTTCGATTTGCGTAAAGTACAGTTTGTGGAGCAATTTTTGTTTCAACGAAGGTCTAGACAAAATATGTTTGATTGTGTACGAATGTGGGAGAAAGCGGTACGTGAGCGAATGAAACGTGAAGTTGCCTTGGCGGACAAAGAGCAGCGCAAGGCTGCTCGTGATAAGGCTTTACAGCTTGAGGAAAAGGAGGCTCAGGAGAAGAAAGAGAGGGAGGAACGGGAACGTAAATTGCAAACGACTGGTCAATTCCCTATTCGCCGACCGCTTTATCCTGTCCTTAATAATGAAATTGATGATTTTTCATTGCTAGATCGATCACCGCCTCCGTATGTTTCGCCTACGGCTCCAGCTGCAGATTCGGATGACGACGGACTGGATAAGCCGGGAAAGAAGGGTGCATCTGGTGTCAGGTTTTCTGCGGAGAGATCCGCACATTTACGTAGTTGGGCTCGTAAAGTGAATACGAATTTTGTTTCTCAGTCTGAAGTTGTTACTGAAAGGGGTAATTGGACAGAACAAGAATTACTGTATTTTTTGGCTACTTTGGCAGATGAAGTTGTTATCGCATATCGTCAACTTTCAGATACGCTAGAACCTAAGGTTGTGTCAGTTCACCGTGAGAATCTAGATAAAGGTATATTTGATCTTGCAGATGTCGATGCCCTTTACAAGCAACTGATCCAGCTGCGAGATGAGACTACCAGATTGCGGGACGAGCGGAAAAAGAATAAGGAGTCCGGGCCGGAGTCTAATGGGCAATCTAAGGAGTGTTCTCTCCGGGGTTCAGATAAGAGTTCTGCAATGCATGTTATGCCTATGCGTGAAGCCGCACCTTTGTATGTTCCACCAAAAGGGGAAGGTACAGATGATGATAAAATGTCAAAGGATGCGAAGGGGTATTTTATATATAACTGGGTGTATACGCCTTGGAATAGGGCAGATGTTATGGCGTTGAAAAATTCCTTACCTGACCTTCGTAAAAATCCGGCGGCATTCTATGAAGGGGTGGAAGGGGCTATTTCGTCTTGTGTGATGACTCTTGTCGATATAGTTTTTTTTTTGGGTTAATCCTTCCGCCTGACATGTGGAGACAAATTCGTAAAAATAATGATGAAACGATACTTGGGGGAACATGGAAAGAAATAAATGCAGCTGATTTAGATAGGGAACCGGCATGTAAGCCCTGCCAGTTGATTTTAGACCCTCCTGCGGCTATTTTGAATAAATTAAAAACGCTCGTACCTTCTAAAAAGATCGATTGGACTATGTTAGCTTCGTGCAAACAAAAGCCAGGTGAAATGGTTTCAGATTTCTTTACACGCTTCGGAGAGGCGTTTCATGATTACAGTGGTCAATCTTTAACAGACGATACGGGTCGGCATTTGTTTGTAGATAAGTATGTGGCTAATCTCCTACCGGAGATTGCAAAGCGATTGAAATCGAGTGAAAGTTCCTGGGCCACGGCGACCCCTGCGTCTTTGTTAACTATGGCTCAGTATTATGAGCGGCAGGAATTGGAGGCTAAAGAAAGTGTTGATAAGAAAGCGAAGGAGTTGAAAACGAAGGTGATGTTGGCACAGGTCCGCGGAACGCAATCTAGAGGGAATGATAGAGGAAGACGAGGAGGGGGCAATGCGTCGTACGGGCGTACGGATATAGCGGAGGATCAATGTGCTTACTGTAAGGAGTTTGGACATTGGGCTGATGATTGTCCGGTACTTCGTGAGCAGCGTAGTCAGCGTGGTAGAGGAGGTGGAAGGTCGAGGGGAAGTTACTCGGGAGCGAGAGGTAGTGGAGGTGATCGTAGCAGGTTTGAAGAGAGGGGCCGTGGCCAGGATGAACGTAATACGTTTGATAGACGGAATCAGTATCAGATATCAGAGGGCGAGAATGTGGAACATAAGGATTATGTACATGCATAGGATTGCGTAGGATGGGGTACGTAATCAGTTGAAGTGCCAGTAGATCAGAGTGGTCCATATGTAACAGCGGGCATCTTGGGTTCTACTGATCAGTTTCTAGTCGACACAGGAGCTACCCGTAGCGCTTTGTCTAAAAACTTGGTTCCGAGGGCTCCCCTGTCTGGCGATATGATAACATGTGTAGGGTTCGATGGCACACCCACTCCTAGCCCATTATCAAAGCCTCTTGCACTTTGTCTCGATAAATTTTTCAGTTTTGGCCAATTTTTGTTGTCACCTTATACCCCGGATAATATTCTGGGCATTGATTTGCTTAAATATTTTCGAGCAACGATATGCTGTGCTCCCGAAGGGGTGCGGGTTATTTTAAATGACAACTACCCAGATCCGCACAGATTTTTTTACGATTAAAGACATTGAAGCGTTAGCCTCTCTCCCTCACACATTATGGGCAACCTCGGATACGGATGTGGGACAGATGCTTATTCCACCTATTCGGATTACTGTCAAAGAGGGGGCCTCTTTGCCACGTGTTCCGCAATATAAGATCTCTAAAGAAGGTGAAATTGCTCTTATACACATTGTTCAAGATTTGATCATTGCAGGGGTAGTGGAGGAAGTCCCCTATAATGTTTGCAATAGCCCTATTCTACCAATCCTTAAGAAAGATACTGACAACAAAGTCTATCGATTTATTATTGATTTACGGGAAATTAACAAAATTGTCATTCCCCAATACCCGGTGGTGTCTGACATCACGACCTTGCTTACACTGGTGCCACCAACGGCAACGACCTTTAGTGTTATTGACTTGAAAAATGCGTTCTTTTCCATTCCCATCCATCCTGATAGCAGATATTTATTTGGTTTCACGTTAAGTAATAAATCGTATAGATTTTGTCGTGTTCCCCAAGGTTACACTGAGAGCCCGAGTATCTACAGCCAGGCTTTAAAAAGACAGCTTGATTCCTTTGCGTTACAGTCTGGGGTTGTCCTTATCCAATATGTGGATGACCTTCTGCTTGCTGCAGATTCTTATGCACAGTGTGAGGAGAGTACGATTGCTTTGCTTTCTTTTCTGGCACAGAACAATCACAAGGTTTCTAAGAAAAAGCTTCAATACTGTAGACCCAAGGTGACCTACCTCGGTCATCTTTTGTCTAAGGAGGGGCGTGCATTAACATCAGATCGAATTCAGGCGATTTTAGATACACCAGTCCCCCGCACACAGAGAGATGTACGCGCCTTCATAGGGTTAATGTCCTTTTGTAGGCAGTGGATCATGGGGTTTTCGCACATTATAAAACCCTTGCTAGCGTTACTGTCCAAAGCTACACCAATGCCCCTTGAATGGACAGATGAATGTCAAAATGCTTTTGAACAATTGAGACAGGCTCTCTGCTCTGCCCCCGTATTAGGTACACCAGATTACACGAAGATTTTTACATTGTACGTGCACGAGAAAGATGGGTGCGCGTTATCAGTGTTAGTGCAAGCCCACGGGGATAAACAGAGGCCATGTGCGTATTTTTCAGCCATTCTTGATCCTGTAGCACGAGGGTTGCCTGGGTGTTTTCGAGCAGTGGCAGCAACAGCAGTAGCTATACGGAAGAGTGAGGGAATAGTGTTATCGCACAAATTGTTGGTGTTAGTTCCCCATGCAGTCGATGCCCTGTTGAATCAGACGAAAACCCAGTATCTCACGAGTGCACCTTTGACAGGATATGAGCTTACACTTTTGGCGCCACATATCACACTAAAAAAATGTGCTACCCTGAACCCTGCCACTTTATTGCCCTATCCGGTCGAGGAGGGTCAGGAAGAAAAACATCATGATTGTGTTTTCCTGACTGAGGAACAGACAAAGGGTCGTGTCGACTTACAGGATATGCCATTTCCAGATGTGGATGGGGAACTGTGGGTTGATGGATCGTGTTTGAGGCTGCCAGATGGTACGACTTCCGCAGCATACGCGATCACAACACTTAAGACAGTGGTAGAAACAGCACGAATACCACAAAAATCAGCTCAGGCAGCAGAGCTGATAGCCCTGACGAGAGCCTGCGAATTGAGTGCTGGCCTATGTGTGAACATCTACACAGACAGCCGGTACGCCTTCGGAGTAGCACATGACTTCGGGCTACTCTGGAAAGAACGTGGGTTTTTAACTTCTCATGGAGTACACATTATGCACGGAGAATTGGTGCGTGATCTTTTAAACGCTTTGCTTTGTCCGAAGAAAGTAGCGATCATTAAGTGCAGCGCCCATAAAAAGATCACAGATAAAGTGGGCCAAGGAAATGCCTTTGCAGATAGTATAGCGAGACAAACAGCTATGTCCCGAACTGACTCCCCTATGTACGTAACAAAATCACAAGCTGAGCGATGGTATGATGCTAGAGCAGAGATACTAGACATCCAGAAATCAGCGACTGAAGCAGAACTTGCGGCATGGGCAGCAGATGGGGTGCTAGATGATGAGGGTTGTTGGAGAAGTAAAGACATGGAGAAATGGAAATTGCCTGCAGCTTACTTGCAAGCAATGGTTCAGATGACTCATGGACTAGCACATGTGGGATCTCTGGCGATCACTCGGTTGTTATCACGAGTTTGGGAGCATCCCGAGATCGCCAATACTGCCAAGAGAGTAGTGCAGACCTGTCTGATATGTTTGCAGCACAATCCTGCAAAGGGGACCCATACTCCGAAAGGAGGGTTTGTTCCACCTTCTGCACCATTCGAGGTACTCCAAATGGATTATATCCAGCTTGAGCGTTGTGACAACCTGAAGTATGTCTTAGTGGTGGTATGTGCTTTTAGCAAATGGGTTGAGGCTTTCCCCACAAAAGACAATACAGCTTTGACAACAGCTAAGGTGTTGCTTAAGGAGTTCTTACCTCGATTTGGAGTTTGCAAATTTCTGTGGAGCGATAATGGGCCTCATTTCGTTGGGAAAATTGTGGAGTATGTGTTGAAGGGTTTGGGAATTCAGCAGAAGTTTCATGCTGTCTTCCACCCTCAGTCGGCAGGTCTTGTTGAGCGGTACAATGCCACGTTGAAACTCAAACTGGCTAAAATTGTGGCGTCCACGACATTGAAGTGGCCGGATGCCCTACCGCTAGCATTGCTCTCTCTCAGATCAGTGCCCCACTCGAGAACTGGCCTCACACCGTATGAGGTGGTGTTTGGACGGCCTATGAATATTTGGGGAGTGCCCAAGCCGCGATTGATACATGATGTGCCTTGTATATTGATGAACGATTATTTGGCACGATTAACAAATGATTTGCTTTCTATTCATCAACAGGTTCGAGAAGCGCTCCCTGACAACTCTACTGGAGAGGCCCACAATCTTCATCCTGGCGACTATGTGATGATAAAGTCGTTTGAGAGGACGAACAGCTTGGAACCGAGGTGGCGTGGCCCCGAGCAGGTCCTCCTGGCGACTCGAACAGCTGTACGAGTGACCAATAGAAAGCGGTGGGTGCACTCAACCCACTGCCGTTGTGTCTCTCCTGAACTGGTGAATCCTGCTGTGTTGACCGACTACAAGGAGATTTTGGAGAAAGAAAAGAGCCCAGCTGTGACATCGGCCGAAGTTGAGGGAGCCTTCCTGGACCACACTGTTTCTGGACGAGAGCGCTATAATCTGCGGCCACGATAAAAGAAGATTTTTTTTGGTTTTCGAGACTGGTTGGTTACCGCTCTGGGGTTTGTGAAACAGAAGCCGGGAATCTCAAGGGGAGGGGATCAGTTCTGCCAAGAGTAGCGACACCCGTCTTGACCCCGGAGAAGAAAACAACGGCTACCTCGGAGCTCAGCACCGTATTTTTCTTTTTTAGATATATATATATATGTACATTTGAGACTTTGTGAACTTTTGAACTATTTGAGACATTAAGAACTTTTGAACTATGGCGTCTTCTGCTTCACGAGACAAAAGAATACTTGGTGCCATCCTTTTCGTTCTGACAATTGTGGTAATAGCAGTGATAGCTTGGGTAGTTGAACTCGTGGTGCCTGCACGTGAACATTTGCTGCCGACTACCCTGGCTCCATCTGAACATTTTCACTTCACCATGCCCTACCATGAAGAACGGCACCGACAGACTTATTTGAACAATAGCTTTATTCAGATTCTGCATCATACGCATAACATGACAAATACGTCTAATTGTTGGGTGTGTGGGATGTTGCCTGGGCATCAGAAGAAAGGGGGCACTCCACTCATTCCACTCCCGTTTTCACATAATGGTTCCTGTAACGCCTGGTACTCTCTTCTCTTCACCTTACGATGGCCAACAAAAGGGGGGGTGCTTTTCCGTTTGAATAAAATTTGCTATCATGACCGGGATGGGTATCCACGGGCCGAGGGTACTCGATTTGAGTGGGAGGAGTACCGCCCCGATAATGTGTCTGCCCCACGTGTTTACAGCAATCAAAGGAATATCAATGTATCCAGTTCGCATGTTATTAATGTTATTGCCACTAAAGCTGATTTGTGCATACGCAATAAAGGTACAATTCCGGTGGGGAAAAGTGAATGTAACACTACACTTAGATTTGACAGCCCGAATGGCATATCGTTTGTAGCGTCTCGCAATACTTACTTCATTTGTGGAACGAAGGGTTATCATCAGCTCCCCCTAGGATGGTTAGGCACATGTTATGTATCATTTGTATTGCCCCCTGTATTCATTGCCCCACCAATGTATCATAATGATTATGTCCTTTACCACGATTTCGTGTTGAATCGTGTTAGACGGTCTGTTGCTTTGGATGACATCGATCAGACCGATACTGCTTTACAACAATATGTGGACTTTAATTTGGGACTGTTTTCCTTTGTGGGGGCTGCACTGAATAGCCGGAAAATACGACGACTGACCCGTGTTGTTGAGGCTGTAGCTAATGATACTGCTATTGCACTAGGTAATATTACTGAAGAACTCCAGATCTCTAGGATTGTCACGCTCCAGAACAGAATGGTTCTAGATGTGGTTCTAGCTGACCGTGGGGGGGCATGTAGAATCATCGGAAGTAGCTGCTGTGTATATGTACCTGATAATTCGCCATCTGTTTATGATGCTATTTCGAAATTGCACAAGATAGCTGCCGAAATACACCCGGATAATGGAACTTGGACTCTTTCAGGGTGGTTCTGGTCGATGCTTACCACTTGGGGTTGGAAACTGTTAACGATTCTATGTATCATTGTTGGGATATTGTTTTCTGTATGTTTGTGTATACAATGTGGTCCAGCTTTATGTTCCATGTGCTTATCTGCTTGCATACCATCAAGACGAGCTCTTGCTCACAACAAAATGATGCTTCATAAAGAAGTAGCCCAAATAATGCTAATTGATATAGAAGATGAACACCCTGACTATGTTCACTATGAGGTAGCTTCAGCTAAACGCTAAAAGGGTCGTCTGTCGTAATTTGACAATGGCCGAGTTAGCGCTTAGCTGTGCTACACGTTTTCCCGCTTAACTTGGCTATACTTGGAAATGCCATCTTGTTTGTTACGGCGGCCATCTTAGATCATGAGCGGCCTCGTGGCCAGCGTGCCCTCTAGGCCGTTGTCCGTACCACTGACCACTCGAGTTTGCCCAGCAACAGGCTATTTTTAGTAACGGTCAAGCCTGTACATGCGCAGTCCCAACTGACCAGTCACCCCTCAGGAATGTGCCGCCAAACTGACCAGCGGGGTTGTAACCCCTCCAATGAGCTGGCTGTGTTCCAAAAAATGACCATATATGTACATACTGCTCTGTAACTTTGTACCGCCTATCTTTTATTACCTGCATATTGTATAAAAGAACGGGTCACACCGATGTTCGGTGTGATACTTCTTGCATTACCGAAGGGTGCTGTAGGAATGTACCACCACCCCATGGGGTCCTAATAAACTTGTTCTTTGTACTTTTCAGTTTCCGTGCCAACAGTTCTTTCAATGTAAGTGGGTTATCTTCGGAACATGTAGGCCTTGGGAACCCGATACTACACATTGATGTATTAAACCTTTGTGATAGAACAGCAAGGGGATGTAACATATGTGTTACTGAATTCTACTACTGTAGCATCACCTTTGATTGTATATGCTTCTCCGAGATCCTCCAATGCAAAGCATTCTTTTAGTATTTGGAAAAGAGAGCTGACAAAGTTTTGAGATAGACTTTTGTAGGCAATATGTAGCCAGTTATTCATGTTTGCTTATTCCATTGATTTTGCTCCTCCATGAAGGAGCTCAATCAATGGAATAAGCAACTACAAATAATTTGTTATAAATTGCCTACAAACTTTAACAATATCTAAAAAGCATTGTAATACTTTTAGGTTTGGTGGGAAGAGGTACTGCAGTTCAGAACAGCTTGTACCTTTATAGAATCCATCTCGGTCCCTTTGGAGTAAATGATGTACCCTAAAAATGAAACTTTCTGTTGATAGAAGTCGCACTTTGAAGGTTCAGCATACAGTTTATGATGTATCTGTCTTTTGAAGTTGACCATCACATGGATAATGTAGAATGCGAAGTAGGAGGAACAGAAATAAAATATAGTCCTGGTATAGCAGTAAACAAATGCACGGATCCAAGAAGTCCTGAAATATGTTGTTTATACAATAAGATATTAAGATAAGGTGCTGAAAGGAAGCAGGGGTATTACAGACCAGGGGCGGCTGGTGACATTTGAAAGTGGTGGGCCGTAAACTGATTTGCATACTGCACCATAGCGAGCGAGCGCAGCGAGCCAGCCCGAACCACCTTAAGGGAGGTTCGGGGGGGTTCTCCCCCGAGAACATTTTGAAAAAAGAGAAGAAAAATCATGTATTTTCAAGCAAATTTGTGAAAGCAGGAAGGTTAATAAAGCAATTGTGAAAGTGAAGTTATTACATTAATAGATGCCATGACATAGGTAGCTGCTTATTCAGTATAACCATAGAGCTTCATACATTCCGTCCTATTACGCTGCTGAATTCAGACTATGAGACTTTCATGAAAATCTCAGCTCTAAGAGTAGAAGAAGTTGCACAGCATTTGGGAATAAGAAAAACTTGAGGATCAGTTGAACGTCATTGTCCTATAGGGGAAAGAAGGTGAGACCTGCCCTGGGAGAGACATAGAGAAAGTTTGTCAGAGCTACACAAACACACGCCCATACACAGAGACACGCACACACATACAGACTCATACACACACCCACACATCAATCCACACACACACACTCACACAGACACCCCCCCCACACACACACACATGCTCACACACACATCCGCACACAAACACACATCCCTGGGACATAAAGCACACAGTGTTGCTTAGGAAAGCCTGCAGAACTCGCCCTTGACGGTCTCACTCAAACATACATTTCCCCCCTTTTCTTCTTCCTGAATCATTCGATTCTCATCAGCTGCTCGCCGGATTGCCAGACATCAGATAGAACCAGGCAAGACATTCAATGGCACAGTTATCAAAAGCACATGCTGGGGGCAAGATAGAAAGAGGCAGATGACAGGGTAACCATCGGGTCAAGTTTGTGCTATATAAAACTCCACACAAAAAATATCTTGGACCCTGTACTCCTTGTTGTTCCTCCCTATCCCTTTCAGCAGCTTTTCATCAGCTGCTGAGGGGCCAGAAATGGGACAGTGTGTGAGACGTCTTCTGGCCCATCACTAGGACACAGCAGAGGAAGGGGCAGTGAAAGGCAGTGATGGGGACCTTCCATGTAAAGATCCAATAAGCTTCATCTCGACCTCATTCATTCATTTGTCTGTGTCGCTGGAGGATGAGTCACGAAAAGCTCTGCCTCACCTTGGGGTTGGAAACTGTTAACGATTCTATGTATCATTGTTGGGATATTGTTTTCTGTATGTTTGTGTATACAATGTGGTCCAGCTTTATGTTCCATGTGCTTATCTGCTTGCATACCATCAAGACGAGCTCTTGCTCACAACAAAATGATGCTTCATAAAGAAGTAGCCCAAATAATGCTAATTGATATAGAAGATGAACACCCTGACTATGTTCACTATGAGGTAGCTTCAGCTAAACGCTAAAAGGGTCGTCTGTCGTAATTTGACAATGGCCGAGTTAGCGCTTAGCTGTGCTACACGTTTTCCCGCTTAACTTGGCTATACTTGGAAACGCCATCTGTTTGTTACGGCGGCCATCTTAGATCATGAGCGGCCTCGTGGCCAGCGTGCCCTCTAGGCCGTTGTCCGTACCACTGACCACTCGAGTTTGCCCAGCAACAGGCTATTTTTAGTAACGGTCAAGCCTGTACATGCGCAGTCCCAACTGACCAGTCACCCCTCAGGAATGTGCTGCCAAACTGACCAGCGGGGTTGTAACCCCTCCAATGAGCTGGCTGTGTTCCAAAAAATGACCATATATGTACATACTGCTCTGTAACTTTGTACCGCCTATCTTTTATTACCTGCATATTGTATAAAAGAACGGGTCACACCGATGTTCGGTGTGATACTTCTTGCATTACCGAAGGGTGCTGTAGGAATGTACCACCACCCCATGGGGTCCTAATAAACTTGTTCTTTGTACTTTTCAGTTTCCGTGCCAACAGTTCTTTCAATGTAAGTGGGTTATCTTCGGAACATGTAGGCCTTGGGAACCCGATACTACACATTGATGTATTAAACCTTTGTGATAGAACAGCAAGGGGATGTAACATATGTGTTACTGAATTCTACTACTGTAGCATCACCTTTGATTGTATATGCTTCTCCGAGATCCTCCAATGCAAAGCATTCTTTTAGTATTTGGAAAAGAGAGCTGACAAAGTTTTGAGATAGACTTTTGTAGGCAATATGTAGCCAGTTATTC
This sequence comes from Lissotriton vulgaris, assembly GCF_964263255.1. Taxonomy (NCBI): domain Eukaryota; kingdom Metazoa; phylum Chordata; class Amphibia; order Caudata; family Salamandridae; genus Lissotriton; species Lissotriton vulgaris. Next base: position 731,494,953 of record NC_141689.1, read on the forward strand.
ATGTTTGCTTATTCCATTGATTTTGCTCCTCCATGAAGGAGCTCAATCAATGGAATAAGCAACTACAAATAATTTGTTATAAATTGCCTACAAACTTTAACAATATCTAAAAAGCATTGTAATACTTTTAGGTTTGGTGGGAAGAGGTACTGCAGTTCAGAACAGCTTGTACCTTTATAGAATCCATCTCGGTCCCTTTGGAGTAAATGATGTACCCTAAAAATGAAACTTTCTGTTGATAGAAGTCGCACTTTGAAGGTTCAGCATACAGTTTATGATGTATCTGTCTTTTGAAGTTGACCATCACATGGATAATGTAGAATGCGAAGTAGGAGGAACAGAAATAAAATATAGTCCTGGTATAGCAGTAAACAAATGCACGGATCCAAGAAGTCCTGAAATATGTTGTTTATACAATAAGATATTAAGATAAGGTGCTGAAAGGAAGCAGGGGTATTACAGACCAGGGGCGGCTGGTGACATTTGAAAGTGGTGGGCCGTAAACTGATTTGCATACTGCACCATAGCGAGCGAGCGCAGCGAGCCAGCCCGAACCACCTTAAGGGAGGTTCGGGGGGGTTCTCCCCCGAGAACATTTTGAAAAAAGAGAAGAAAAATCATGTATTTTCAAGCAAATTTGTGAAAGCAGGAAGGTTAATAAAGCAATTGTGAAAGTGAAGTTATTACATTAATAGATGCCATGACATAGGTAGCTGCTTATTCAGTATAACCATAGAGCTTCATACATTCCGTCCTATTACGCTGCTGAATTCAGACTATAAGACTTTCATGAAAATCTCAGCTCTAAGAGTAGAAGAAGTTGCACAGCATTTGGGAATAAGAAAAACTTGAGGATCAGTTGAACGTCATTGTCCTATAGGGGAAAGAAGGTGAGACCTGCCCTGGGAGAGACATAGAGAAAGTTTGTCAGAGCTACACAAACACACGCCCATACACAGAGACACGCACAAACATACAGACTCATACACACACCCACACATCAATCCACACACACACACTCACACAGACACCCCCCCCACACACACACACATGCTCACACACACATCCGCACACAAACACACATCCCTGGGACATAAAGCACACAGTGTTGCTTAGGAAAGCCTGCAGAACTCGCCCTTGACGGTCTCACTCAAACATACATTTCCCCCCTTTTCTTCTTCCTGAATCATTCGATTCTCATCAGCTGCTCGCCGGATTGCCAGACATCAGATAGAACCAGGCAAGACATTCAATGGCACAGTTATCAAAAGCACATGCTGGGGGCAAGATAGAAAGAGGCAGATGACAGGGTAACCATCGGGTCAAGTTTGTGCTATATAAAACTCCACACAAAAAATATCTTGGACCCTGTACTCCTTGTTGTTCCTCCCTATCCCTTTCAGCAGCTTTTCATCAGCTGCTGAGGGGCCAGAAATGGGACAGTGTGTGAGACGTCTTCTGGCCCATCACTAGGACACAGCAGAGGAAGGGGCAGTGAAAGGCAGTGATGGGGACCTTCCATGTAAAGATCCAATAAGCTTCATCTCGACCTCATTCATTCATTTGTCTGTGTCGCTGGAGGATGAGTCACGAAAAGCTCTGCCTCACCTTGAGGTCCTCTCTACCCTCGAGCCCAAAACATGGCTTATTTCTCAGGCAGTATGAAAATATATTCTTTCTTTTTCTCTCTATTTAGTATCTACTACAATCTCAGCATATACAGTGCTCGCACATAAACCTCTTCTTTATTTGCTTGCCTATAGTCAGTACTTCCATACAAAACACTTCAAAAACAAGTTACAATACGAGCCTAACCCTCGGGTCGGGTGTCAGAAATAGATACACCATGTCACGTGGATCTATGTTATAGATAATATGTCATCACGAAGCCCCACACTGTAGATGCCATTATCAGGTTGTCTTTAGTTTTTGCCATCTATTTTGGAAGCAAGCCTTCAAAACGTAATTATTAATATCTAGGTCACAAAAGCAATGGGTTTTTTAAATTAAAGATTAACATAAACAACTGTGAATATTCAAATAGAAATATTTATAAATGAATAAGTTAAAATAGTTCTGAGATGGGTTTAAGTCTACCATGGGAGTGCAAATGAAAGTAAGATACGCGTTTTTTATGCTTTCAGCGTCTTTATCAAAATTATTTTGTTTTTAATCTGCCAATGAGATGTAGATCTGTATAAAAAACACGAGAGAACAAGTAAGAGCGGATGCTTATGAGGTATTTTAACAGCTGAATAAATTATAGCACGACCTTATAAGAACCCCCACTGAAAAGGGCTGGAAAGCCTTCCACTCCCAGATGCGAAGCATTAAAAGACATGTCTTTTAATAAGAGTCCCAAACAAAATGTGCAATGAAAAGCTCTTCGCAGGCCTGTATCTATTCCCAGAGTGACAGGCTCGGTAAATCCCTGTGGCGGGAGCAACCAGATGCAACAGAACCAGCCCCCTCTCCCACCCCTCTGTCCCACCGCGGGCAGAGCGAGGCGGATCCGTCCTGCCAGGCCTCGGAGGTCACATCAGGCCTGGAAGGATCAGCCAAGGAGTGGGGACAAGAATGACGCGGCCTTTTGTGCTCGCGCGCCGAGGGCCGTGAGGCCAGGCCCAGCCGCCTATTATGACGTCTCTCACACAACGGTGCGACAGGTAGGTCATTCACTGACCGGTGGATTAATAAAATTCAGTTTCAAACTACCACGAGTACTGTTTCAGTGTGCAAAGATGTATAGGATACTTCGACAATGTGCTTGTTTTTTGCTGTCTGGTGTTTCTACTTTTTGGTTTTGGGAACAGAAAATATGTTTGCACTCGCAGGTATTGGGTTTGTGGGGTCCTCACTGTCCGAGGGGAGTGTATAGGTTCCGACAGGACAGGATGTGAGGCTGATGCCAGGCATCCAGGAACAGGGTGCGTGTAACACTAACAAAAGCAGTACATTATAACACAACAGCGCAAGCGCAGCATACCGGTGGCTGTTTTAAAATTAATTTTTTCCCATCTGTTCACATATACTCAGAGTCACGATTGGAGTTATAGAGAGCATATGCAGTCTAGTTTTTACCAAGTTTGCCCATTGCCCATTATTACGAATTATAGAGCAGCACCTACTATTCTATTCTTCAATAGTTCTGTTATCTGTGTGGTATTGCCCGATCATTGACACAAGAAGGGCAGGCACAGCATGTGACGGTGACGAGGCGGCCGGGCCCGGAGTAAAGTCGGACGTCTGCTGCTGCCTGCACACACGTGGCGATAAAGAAGACGCTGAAAGCATAAAAAACGCGTAGCTTACTTTCATTTTCTCTCCCTTGGTAGACTTAATCCCCTCTCAGAACTATTTTAACTTATTCATTTATACATATTTCTATTTGAATATTCACAGTTGTTTATGTTAATCTTTAATTTAAAAAACCATTGCTTTTGTGACCTAGATATTACTAATTACATTTTGAAGGCTTGCTTCCAAAATAGATGGCAAAAACTAAAGACAACCTGATAACGGCATCTACAGGGTGGGACTTCGTTATGACATATTATCTATAACATAGATCCACGTGACGTGGTGTGTCTATTTCTGACACCTGACCCGAGGGTTAGGCTCGTATTGTAACTTGTTTTTGAAGTGTTTTGTATGGAAGTACTGACTATAGGCAAGCAAATAAAGAAGAGGTTTATGTGTGGGCACTGTATATGCTGATGTTGTAGTATTTACTAAATAGAGAGAAAAAGAAAGAATATATTTTCATACTGCCTGAAGAAATAAGCCATGTTTTGTGCTCAAGGGTAGAGAGGACCTCAAGGTGAGGCAGAGATTTCCGTGACTCGTCCTCCACCGACACAGACACATGAATGAAGCTTATTGGATCGAGATGAAGCTTATTGGATCTTCACATGGAAGGCCCCCATCACTGCCTTTCACTGCCCCTTCCTCTGATGAGTCATAGTTATGGGCCAGAAGAAGTCTCACACACTGTCCCATTTCTGGCCCTTCAGCAGCTGATGAAAAGCTGCTGAAAGGGAAAGGGAGGAACAACAAGGAGTACAGGGTACAAAATCTTTTTTGTGTGTGGAGTTTTATATAGCACAAACTCGACCCGATGGTTGCCCTGTCATCTGCCTCTATCTATCTTGCCCCCAGCATGTGCTTTTGTAACTGTGCCATTGAATGTCTTGCCTGGTTTTATCTGATTTCTGGCAATCAGGCGAGCAGCTTATGAGATGCAAATGATCCTGGAAGAAGAAAGGCGGGGAATATATGTTTGAGTGAGACCGTCTGAAGGGCGAGTTCTGCAGGCCTTCCTATGCAACACTGTGTGCTTTATGTCCCAGGGATGTGTGTTTGTGTGCGGATGTGTGTGTGAGCGTGTGTGTGTGTGGGGGGGGTCTCTGTGTGAGTGTGTGTGTGTGGAGTGATGTGTGGGTGTGGGTGTGGGTGTGAGTCTGTATGTGTGTGCATGTCTCTGTGTGTGGGCGTGTGTTTGTGTAGCTCTGACAAACTTTCTCTGTCTCTCCCAGGGCTGGTCTCTCCTTCTTTCCCCTATAGGACAATGACGTTCAACTGACCCTCAGGTTTTTTTTATTCCCAACTGCTGTGCAACTTCTTCTACTCTTAGAGCTGAGATTTTCATGAAAGTCTTATAGTCTGAATTCAGCAGCGTAAAAGGACGGAATGTATGAAGCTCTGTGGTTATACTGAATAAGCAGCTACCTATGTTATGGCATCTATTAATGTAATAACTGCACTTTCACAATTGCTTTATTAACCTTCCTGCTTTCTCAAATTTGCTTGAAAATACACGATTATTCTTCTCTTTTTTCAAAATGTTCTCGGGGGGAGTACCCCCCCCCCCTCGAACCTCCCTTATGGTGGTTCGGGAAGCTCGCTGCGCTTGCTCGCTACGGTGCAATATGCAAATCAGTTTACGGCCCACCACTTTCAAATGTCACCAGCCGCCCCCTGCCTTCGGTCCCTCTCTAAGGGGAACTTCAGTCAGGTTACTAACGTGCATGCTCGGGCTAGTTACAGCCCAAAAATCCTCATGCGCAGTACTGTTGCTGGCCTGCTGCAGACTGTCACTCAAGCTGCAGTAGACCAGCCAGCCCCACCCCCTGCACCTGCGCACTCCGGATTCAATCAGGTGTGTCCCGGATTAAAGCGCTGCGCTGCGGCACTTATTATTGTGCATGCCAATTTAACAAAAATATTTTTAGTGTGCTGTGTGCTCTTGTCACGGTGCGTCCAGGCTTAGTGGGCTACGCCCTTACACCCCAATTGATGCACCGCAGCTGTTACAAACCTCAAAGGGCATTACCAGATATTCAAAATGCCCAAAACGTGTGAGATGTTGTTTTCTATTCATACTAGATTACAGCGACACTTCAAGTCCAGTTTGCCATCTCATACTGAGGATTTAACTTGATTCAATAAGACCTAATTTAATGGCAAGTCGAGTTGTTTTTGATAGTGATTGCTTTGAAAGAGTGAAATAGATACAAGGCCTTAATTCTGACTTGTTTTTTATGGAAATGAAGAAGGTAGTTTTACCAATTATTGACGTCCAATGCTGGATGAACCCTCTGTCACGATTTTGCTTGATCAATTTCTACTTTTCTATGAAAGCATATTTTGAACCATAGAGAATAGTAGCCCTCCGAACAAAATGTGTTTTGCAGTTATGTGCACTATGGGGAGATAAGGTGTCTACTTCTTTAGCATCAAGGATGTTGAGATATGAGGAATACTCAGATGGAATGTTACATATGACCAGAACACTTTCCATAGAGGGTGTACTGACTGTGGGATGACAATTGATCACAAACATAGATAGGAGTTTCTGGATTTGGAGTATTGACATCTGTTAGAAATTGGGTTTCTGGTTGGCAGAGATATGCACCCTACCCTAGCAGGAACTATAATCCTAGTCAGGGTAAATCAGATACACACAATAAATCAAACCATGCTCACCCTCTGGTAGCTTGGCACAGAACAAACAAGCTTAACTTAAGAGGCAATGTGTAAAGTAGTTGTGGAGCACTGTAAAGAGTAACAGTGAAAACACCACAAAAAGACTCCACACCAAGTTAGAAAAATAGAGTATATTTTTATGAACAAAACAGTACAAAAAACGACAAATATCCAATAAGCATAACTGGAGCTATGAATTTTAAAGAATACATGAAGTGCTTAAAGTTCCAACTGGGGCTATCTGGTCACGCTCGACCAGGACACATCTGAAGTTTCAGGCCGACGCGATAGAGTACGAGTTGGATACAGGGACCAGCCATGTCCTCCTAAAATGTACCTTATATGCATCATTGACGTAAAGCAAAGCAGTGACGAGTCGTCACCAAACCGCATGATTGAATACGATGTGTTGGCGCTGAGATGCGCAAAGTCAGAGATGCCTTGGAAACTGGAGACGATGCATCTCACAGTCAGCAATGCGATGTCCGCTGTCCATGAAGCAGTGGGGATGCGTCGAAAGAGATGCACCGTGTCTGATCGTCGCAATGTGGTCGATGGAGGAATTCCAGCAGTTGCAGCACTTTATACACACTTCCAAGGGCCCAGGACTCAATTGGCATCACTTGGCAGGGCAAGACTTGCTGCAAGCAAAGTCCAGATTGATGAAAAGTATTAGAAAAGGCGGCAAGCCCTTGGAGTCACTTTGGTTCGGTGTTCAAGTTATGTGGTATGTGGTCTAGTCCTACTCACCGGGGCAAGAAGGGCAGCAGGTCACCACAGCAGAAAAGCAGTTATTCCAGAGCAGAAGTCCAGCAGAGTGGCAGTCCTTCAGCACAGCAGTCCTTCCTGGCAGAATATCCACAGGTTCACATGTGTGCTGAAGTGGTAGGATCAGAGACCCAGTACTTCTATCCAATTGAGCCTTTGAAGTGGGAGTGAATTCAAAAAGGGGGTCTGAAGTGCACAGAGGGACTCCCTCCCAGCTCTGGCTTCAGACTCGCTCCAGGGGGTATGCAGCCCTTTGTGTGGGTGACATAACACAGTCTGTTCAGGTGTAAGTGTCGGCTCCTCCCTCAGATGCTACCCATGGTGACCCATCAGGATGGGGATGGTCCATCAATCACACCAAACCTTCCTTTGTGTTCTGTTGTCGAGAGGAAATGCACAATGTCCAGCTGTCACCCACCGCAGACCAGTATTGGAGACAGACTACAGGCACACAGGTCTATGAGCAGAAAAATGCCACCCTTCTAATAGTGAAACCAAAGGGGATGATGGACGGAGTGTTGAGCAATGCAAGCACTCACCCCGAAGGGACTCACATCTGGGCATTCCCTGCCAACTTACTTTTCACTGCCAGAACATACAAATCATAAAATACATGTCCCACCTATTAATTACACTTCACCCTGCCTGATGGGCTACATAGGGCCCACATTAGGGATGACCTATATATAATAAAAGGGGAGTTTGACTTGGCAAGGGGTTTTAAGTGCCAAGTTGACATTGCAATGTAAACTGCACATGCAGGCTCTGCAGTGGCAGGCCGGAAACATATTTTAAAGGGCTACTTAAGTGGGTGGCACAATCAGTGCTGCAAGTCCACTAGCAGCATTGAATTTACAGTCCCTGGGCACATGGAGTGAACTCTACAGGGGATGTACAGGTAAATTAAATATGGCATTTATGGATAAGTCAATGAAACCATGTTTAGGACCGAGCGCAAATGCACATTAGAAATGGTTAGCAATGGTAAAGTGCTCAGAGTCCTAAGGTCAACAAAAATAATTCAGCAAAAAGGTGAGGAGGAAGATAAAATGTTTGGGGGTGACCCTGCAGAAAGGGCCATTTCCAGCAACATCCATGACAATATGATTCCTGGAAGGTATGTGCCTTTTTCTTCTAATCTATCAAGGGATTCTTTTGGCTCAACTACTTCAGTCCTATGATCATCGTAATGCTGAAGGCATCTAGAATGCCACACAGTATTTGTTTCTTATGGTGGTCAATAGATGTCCTATGCAGTTCTTGGAACTGGAGCAATGTGGGCATGTATAAACAAAAAACCATTACCGAATGGATGACTTCTGGCCAAGATTTAATTTATATCCGGATATATTGTTGGTTCTTAAACTTCACCACCAATGATCTTTTGACTGGGGGTGAGTGTTTGATTGGTTCAGATGCTCCGTCCATCACCACCCCCTTTTGTACCACTTTGGCCGCCATAAGTATGGCCGAATATGCTCAGACGTGAGTCCCTTGCTCACTTTGCCACTGGATTCAAGCAAGCCGGGCTGAAGACGGCTGGAATGCCAGAAACCGGTCCTCGGAAGCGTTTTTCCGGTCCAGGGAAGGCATGGCTTGGCAGTTCGGGCTGGACTGTTCCCATGAGGCGCAGGGTCAGACTGATTTGCATATAGCCATGTCTGAACGGGGGTGGCAGAGTGGGCTAAAGAATGGTGATGGATCAAATCCAGATGTTTTGACTGGGTGTGAGTGTTTGATTGGTTCAGATGTTCCGTCCATCACCACCCCCTTTTGTACCGCTTTGGCCGCCATAAGTGTGGCAGGGTATGCTCAGACGTGAGTCCCTTGCTCACTTTGCCACTGGATTCAAGCAAGCCGGCTGAAGATGGCTGGAATGCCAGAAACCGGTCCTCGGAAGCGTGTTTCCGGTCCAGGGAAGGCATGGCTTGGCAGTTCGGGCTGGACTGTTCCCATGAGGCACAGGGTCAGACTGATTTGCATATAGCCATGTCTGAACTGGGGTGGCATAGTGGGCTAAAGAACGGTGATGGATCAAACCCAGAACTTTTGACCGGGTGTGAGTGTTTGATTGGTTCAGATGCCCCGTCCATCACCACCCCCTTTTGTACAACAACTTGAGACGGCATCATCAAGGATTAAGATGAGGCAGAAACAAAAGCTCTTAGGTCAGTACAGCCAAAAATGTTCCCACATTAAGGGGCCGATCAGGATCGCGGACGGACTTGCGTCCGTCCGCGACCCCAGAGCAGGAGGGAACCTCCGCATGGGCATGCGGAGTTCCCTCCTGTGCAATTAGGATGTGACCGCCACCCTGGCGGTCACATCCTCTATTTTTAACATTGCGGCGGGTGCAGCTTCAAGCTGCACCCGCGGCAATGTTAAAAATGCACGCATTGCTTTTGCATGCAGAAAGAGGCAGGCACCGTGCGGTGCCTGCCGCTTTCTGCATGCAAATGCAGGGGGGTACCATAGGTACCCCCCATGTGCACCCCCCACCCCCCCTTCACCTAGGGGGCCCGCAACGGGCCCCCGCAGTGAAGTTCCGTATGCTTTTCCACGGCGGGAAACGCGCCGCGGAAAAGCATAATTCACTGCCCATCCTAATATGGTGGACGGTGTCTGAGAGACACCGTCACCATATTAGAGCTTTTCCGCCGCGGTTGTAAGCCAACCGCGGCGGAAAAGCTGCGGACGGAAACCAGGACCCACCAGCCATCCTAATGTGGCGGTGGGTCCTTGGTCAGTCCGCTGCGGTTTTTCCGCATCCTCGGGGCCGGCGGTGGCTTCCGCCGGCCCCGAGGATGCGGAAAAACCGCTATCCTGATCGGCCCCTAAGAGTCTAAGGACTATTGGTCCTCTTTTTTTCTTGGTTTCTTAGGCTATCATTCAGTAGTGTATTGCACTTGTCTCTTGCTGAGAGGCTACTGCTTCTATCGGTGGGGTGTTGGAGGCTTTTTCCATAGTTTCTGGTCCCTTCTACATGGCAACTCAGGAGCGTAACTAGGGTCTCAGCAGCCTGTCCAGTTCTAGCTACTGGAAACAAGTGTACCCTCAGTAGTTGAACTGAAGAGGTGCCTCCCTTACAGGATCACCGATTGCCACCATATCAAAATGGGCAGTGAGAGGTCATCCTATTATGGAACAATGTAAATATTATGTTTGTGTCAAGTCCCTTGCTCCTCCTCCCCCTCCACACACACACTTGTCAGATTTCCCAGGTGAATTACCTGATCCATAATGTACTGCTGTGGATAAGCTATATCCCTGCCAGCAATATCTAGGAAATGATGACAAGTTCCTCTGATGAATTACAGAATTCTCACACAATACAGGAGAGTGGTTTCAGCCAGAACAAACACTTTAAAGGTAAAGTCACTGGAACAGTAGTGGATGGGAGAGGGGTACAAAGCAGGGAGAAATAAGAATTAAGGAAACTCTCCTAATGGCGGAAGGAGAGTAGTCAGAAACTAGAATAAAGCCAATAAAAAGTCTGATTACCTAAGTAGTAAAAGACAGAAGATCTGGACAAGACTAGAACAGTGTAACAGGTTGAATCTCCGACCCAGAATTTACCAAGATGCTGCCCTTCTGGAGCTATGCATTGTTATAGGCCTACCCTGATTAATAACTATTTTCAGGTGAAGGGAGTCTTGGTATGTGTCAGAGGGGGTGGTGTAGTACTAAAGTGAACTGCAGTACAATCGCAGTCCTTGGAGGCCCTGGCTGCCATCTCCTTGCATAGTCTTGGTGTATGAAGGACCCCCATGTTGTGTGGATTGCCAGCCCCAACATGGCTGTGTGTAAGGTCATTAAAAAGATTTTCACAGATGGTTGTGATATACAAAGGCCCCTTATAGGCACCTATAAGAAAAACACTTAACACTAGAACATATGGTGTGAGATTTTAAGCTGCTAATAGACCAATGCTATTTGATTCCACCTTTTCAGATGGTTATTCTCTGCAAGCCAAGGGAAATATTTTTGTCTTATACTTTGTCACAGTAACAACACAGCATGCAGTTCCCGAATCAGCTTTCTACTTCTTTATCCAGTCTAGGCAACTAATAATCTCCTCCTCATCACCCTTTGTTTCTCACAATACCTAAATGGTTCTCATGGGCTAAAAACAATTCGCACCTTAATGATACCGGAGGAATCAACCTGGTACCCCAGAATACTATATTTTCATTGACTGTTAATTACTCTTAGACAAACAGCAAAACTCAACAATCACTCCCCAATTTCTTCCACTTGCAAAGCATGATCTTTGTAATGCTTCTTCCTTACTGGGTTCTTCTTTACATTCATCTTCAAAAACTGCATATTGATTTACCAATCAACACACCTTTCCTCAGTCAGTCAGTTTGCTCCTCTTCTGTATTTCCATTCTCAGATCACCACTATAAACAATTTGTTACACAATTTCTAACAGTATGCATTTGTTCAGTCTTGACTGCATGCTCTCACTATCCGTTAGAAACACAATATAACACAGAACCAAACCCCTTCTTCAGGAATATTTATCTGAGGCGTGTGATCTGTTCTAATTACAAGTTCAGTACCACATACAAGGCCCTTTAATTTACCAGTTGCCCACTATTTTACAAGAGCTTCTTTTTCAATGGTGCAGTTCCTCTTTTCAGATTCTCTAGATGCTCTGGAAGCAAATAAAATCACCCTACCCCACCTTCTTTTCAATCTGTAACAAAGTTGCTCCTAGAAATATGTTACTGGCATTCATAACAATTATTGTATTGAAACAGTTAAAATTTAGGGCTTTATTTATGTCTGGCTTGATATGTTTTTTCAAACTCCTCAATACACACCTCTATTCGATGCCAAATCAAACTTTTTCTTCAACACTCTTTGAACTTTCCCATTTAACAAGCACATATACACACACATCTGGTGTAGTTCTCCACCATTCCAATAGATGAACATAATTCTTTCATTTGCAGAAGTGTGGCTCAGGGGTTAGAGGCGGCAGACCCGGAAGCTGAGATCGGCCCTGGACCAGGGTTCAATTCCCCGCCTCGGCGGGTCTTTGGGCTAATAATTCCACGGACTCAATAATTCTCGCTCCGGTGCCTTCTTGACTCACGGGTTCACACTCTGCGACTCTGGGCAATAGCTTGCTTAATCTCCACAACGGCCCCTCGCGGCGGGATGCCTGGCTTTCACCTTGTGGATACCCTGCCGGGGTTATCTCACTGGGGAATACCAGGACGGGTTCCCTAAGCAAGCGCCGGGAAACCCACTGCAGGTAGCTGTGCGCTATATAAGCTCAAATACATTTACATTTACATATCATTAGGCATTGGGAACTGGCTAAAGATGTTGACCAAATTTCGTTAGGTTTTGTTCCTCACCTTAACATTTAATGACCACACTTACATAAATAACCTCTCAAATTCTTATGTTTTTCAGATGTGAATGTGTACCATGGTTTGAAATCTTTCAAACGCCATTCTCATTCTCGGGTTTATATTTATCACTCCCATCTTGAAAAAATTTGAATTCTTCTAGATTCCCTACTATGTTAAATATGGCTCTTTGGAACACACCACCGTACCATAAATTGTTTTATTGTTCCCCATAAAGTGATAAATGCAGTTAACTCTTGTAAATATGTAATTTAATATGTTAGTTAGCAGATAGCAGGCACAAGACATTAAATAAAGTAGCTGCTGACGTGTAGATAAGCTCATTAATGTTAGCTAGAGGACACCTGCCTACTATATTTTTATTGTGTTCTCTTAAACCTCTACATCTACAGTGGGTTTCTTGGTGATTGTCCAGACTATGCGCGCCCGAGATCTGTTTGGCTTAAACCCCTCTGCAACGAGATGGGCATTCGCAAGCATTCTGAGGCCCTACGCATTTTATTGACTAATACTGCCCCCCCTATTGTTTGTGCTGTGTCTAAATTTTTAAAATGGGCTTGGTTGATACGTCTCAAAAGACTGTCCTTATCGATTTAATGCTTTTCTTAACTAAGTTATCTATATATTCTGTTTTTACTATGATGTTTGTACAGCCTATGAGTCCTGATATGTCGTTTTTTATATATTTTTGTGTAATGCTTTTATGATATACGCATATCGAAATAAAGCTATCAATCAATCAGAAAAAATTTGAATTCTTCTAGATTCCCTACTATGTTAAATATGGCTCTTTGGAACACACCACCGTACCATAAATTGTTTTATTGTTCCCCATAAAGTGATAAATGCAGTTAACTCTTGTAAATATGTAATTTAATATGTTAGTTAGCAGATAGCAGGCACAAGACATTAAATAAAGTAGCTGCTGACGTGTAGATAAGCTCATTAATGTTAGCTAGAGGACACCTGCCTACTATATTTTTATTGTGTTCTCTTAAACCTCTACATCTACAGTGGGTTTCTTGGTGACTACCACAGTAGCTTCCTTTTCAATGACTTCTAATGAATCAGTAGTCTTTATTTCTCATCATTTTGCTAACTTTTTTTAACTGCCTCATTAACACTCAGCTACATAATATTTACTATGTTCATCATCAGTCCAGCACTAATTTTCGATTTGAATTTGTGGACATAATTTTCCAGAAAGGCTATATCTTTTGTGAAAACTGTGGGAAGTTCGTCTTTAAATTTCAACTATCTAACATCTCGCTCAAAACAATCTGTGGTAGAAAATTAGGATGTCATTTAATGTGGACTAGCTCTTCCTGTAACCAGGCAATAATGCTGTCTGCAAGTGAGACACACACATCGTAACACTTAACATGCTGTTTCTAAAACATATCAAGGCATCAATGACATCACTCATTTTACTGGATTTTCCCTCATGCCAACATAGTCAAATGCCCAACTTTTTGAAGTTTACTTTTGTTTAAATACTATGGAAAATCTTCCTTGACTCTATTGTAAGCCTCAAAGAATCAAACATCATTTTAAGACCTTCACCATTGATTGGTACAACCTCCTTGGGATTAGTTTCATAACTGACATCGATCTGTAGAATAATTCATCTTCACTGCTCTTGAATCACGCTCACTCTCTTATGTTTCTTTGATTTCAGCATTTTATGTATTTTCCTTTTTCCCCACTCTTCACAAATTACTCTGTCTAAAGGGCATTCTTGAAATTCCACATCTAAAACACTGTCCTTTACATCTGGTTTCTACTTTGTACTCTTCTAAGTGTTGTATTTTTCTCTACATCACTCTTAATTTCTTTTACAGATACTGTCACATGTTCTATTCTTTTAATTACTTCTCATACTTTTGCAAGAGTTGGTTTATCCTTAAGCCATAAAACACTTCTCTCGGCTTCTCACTACAGCACCTTAAATTAACTCGATCTCTAATCTTTTCATCCATTTGATTACCAAACTTACACATGGATACAACTTTCCTAGGCACAGTCACATATATTTTTATGGTTTCTCCTTTCTTTTGTTCCCTCATCCAAAATTAATCCTTTGGGAGAGTAATGTAAAATAATTTTTTATGCATATGTAAACCTCATGAAATTAATTTTCCACTTCATATTCGAATACGGGGATATTATCATACACTTCCTGTCCTTAGAAAACCCGGACTCATCATTATTTCTCCCGGGTGATTATTGTACCTTGATAAGCTACTTGAGGCCTGCTCTTTTGGGTATAGCCCATCCCCGAGACTCACCATTTGATTGGTTTCTTTTCTCCTATATTTTCTGAGACCCTTCTTGCCTTTCTATAAACTTTATGCCCCACACCACGGCCTCTGGATACCCGCCCTTTAATCTATTAAAAATTATCTAATGGAATGTTAACTGCAGGTCTCATTACATTAGAAGGAAAATGATCCGCCACTTCTGAGTATTAAATGTACTGATATCACCCTCATATGAGCAATGCATTTATTGACAACCAAGTCATTACACAGAAACCAACTTTAGTTTTAATCAGTCATCAGTAGCCATTGCAGTGTCACACTCTGGACCTATCCACCAACACAAACCGGTGTTCCAAAAATGTGGTGTGGCCATTCTTGTGAGGGAATCCCTGCCACATAGAATCCTCAAGAGATGATTGTAAAGTAAAACACTGGTAATGAGAGATATACACTATAAAAATCATTCTTCCCCTCCAAACTGTGTAGGCTATCTAGGCTCTTCATTTAACTTAACTCTTCACCCATAGTGTGTGAAAACTGGATCTTGGCCCTAGATCCCATACTGGACAAATCTTGCCTGCCCAATAGGAGTAACAGAAATTAGGGGACTACGATGTATGACTCAGTGGAGGGACTATGTTTTGATTGACACCTTACCTTCAAAACAGATGTTATGGGCAGTGAGCAACTGCACATGGATGGGACGCTTACTGCGGTATACAGCCAGACGGGGTTCTACCACTGAGAAAGCTAGACCTGAACACATTGCTTGAGACCTAACTGAGAAGTATAATAATAACTTTGCCTCTGGGCACCTATTGGAGTTCACAAAACTTTCCCTTGACCTCCTTCTTTACTCACAAAGTGGAAAAGGCTAGTATTAAACTGAAGTGGAGACATTACAAAAAGGGGGAGAATATGGGTAGGCTGTAAACCACACAGTTGCACCAAAGAGAAGCCTAGATGTCCATTCCCATAATACTATACGCAACCCCAAAGGGTGAACTCATCATTCACCCTCTTTATTGCTGAAGCTTCTGCCTCTTTCTATGAAAAGCTATATGATTTGGAAAGCTCCTGCAAACCGTGTGCAGAGGAATATTTTCTACAATCCTTGTAAATCCCCAACATCACTGACATTAGGGCATTGCATGACAGTGAAATATCAGTGGAAGAAATAGCGTATGCCTTTTCTAGCCTTGCCACTTGGTAATTCCCCAGGGTAAACGAATTTCTAGAGGATTTTGTAGATGAAAGGAAGGTCACTTTTTACTGCAGGAAGCATTTAAAGAAGTTGAGGTATATCTCTTGTCCCTAAGAACGGACAAGACCAGCTCAAATGTTAAAGCTATAAATCCAGTGTTTAAATTCCTGACATTTTTTATATCATAGCCAAGATTTTGGTAAATAGACTGTGATGGGTAATAACCTTCACTGCAGCCATCATATGTTGAATTGGTACTTGGATGCTCATCAAAAACCCACCTCTGGACGTTCAACACACATGTAGTGCCAAATTAAAGATCTGCAACAGAAGAATTAACTTTCTTCCTTGATGAAGAGAAAGCTTTTTAGTGCGCTGAGTTTGGATGTCTTTTCTGGACTACTCAAGAAGTTTGGGCTCAGTCATGTGTATATCTCCAAGGTCCACCAGCTATAGGAGTATCCAACTTCAAACATTAACTGTGAAGGTTTTCTCTCAGATACAATGAAAATCAACCAAGGAACACCTCAAAGGCTCTCCACTGCCCCCTTGCTCTTTCTTCTCATCTTGGAGCATGACTTGGCTTTGATATGTCACTGGGACAACAGTCAAGGAATTTGCACTCCTGCAAGTCCAGTCGAGGCATTCCTCTGTGCGGATGACATACTGCTCATGCTCACTAGATCGCATCCTTCTGTTCTGTCTTTAATGTCTGTAGTATTCTTTTCCACCATTTTCAGGCATATAAGATAAAATGGGGGATGTGTGAGTTCTTACCTATATTTTGGTTTCCTACCAAGGATAGCCTCTGTAGTATTCTCATTTAGAATGTTCTTCCAGACTTGTTATGTTTTCCCTGCTCTTGTACATTCCATAAGTGGGAGTTAGGGATGAGAGAGAATTGCTTTCGTGCACTGTGGATGTGTAAACTGTTTCCTGCAATAAACTTACTTTTTCATCCTGAACATTTCTACGTGATTACTTCACAATTATGGCGACGAGGATGGGATTTTTGAAGAGGACCCACCAAGGAGATTATTTTTTTTAAAAAAGGAACAGCGTTCACTTCTCTCCAACTATTTTAAAATTTTGCATATTGATGTTTTACAAAGGATTTCATTGTGAAAGAAATCGTATTGATGATTTACAAAGGATTTCATTGTGAAAGAAATTGTGTCATGGATTTCTTCACTCGTTTTTAAACAATCCACGACAAGCTGTCTCTCGACGGTTTGACTTGTGATTCATCATGAGTACTCTTTGTGGGTGAATGTGTTTTTTTTATGCCCAATTTTGAAGAACTAACGTGTGAAATTTTGTGCTGTTTTATGTGGAAGAACCCAGCGTTTGGTTTTCTTCGGGCTCAGCACAGCGGGATTTAGTAACAAGAAGCAGGGAGTGTATTTGCGAGCGGCCAGGCGTTTAAGCAGCCAGAGATTTGGTGGCGTGTGGAAGGTGGCACATTTGCGAGCAGCCGAGGCTGGGGGTGAAGTCCAAGAGTCTTTGTTTTAAAAAAAAAGAAAACATTCACCTATCTAAGCTAAATTGTGTGCTCGAGCCCCGCAACTAAACTGTCAAACATATTAAATAACAACAACCTACCTTGAGCGTGGAGATTCTTAGCAACGCAGTGTCAGGGAAATTCTGCGTGTCACCGCGTTGTGTTTATGCTGCCTCATTCTTCGTTGCTAAGCGACGCCCCACGCTGCTTAAAAGAATACATCGCGTTGTGACTCAGCTCAACGACGGACGTAGGACGTAATTCTCTGGCGACCATTTTTTTTTTTTTTTTTACACGGCATTCAATTCTTCTCATTTGAAGACGATTCCTGGATTCACAGTTTGTTTCCTCATGTCAATTCTGCTTGGATTTTCAGGTACTGTTTTGAGTCAACGTTATTTCTTTCAAGCATCTTCCTGGAACCAGTCTTAACATCAGTGACTACGTTTTTTTCTTTAGATTATTATTTTGACTATTGTGCACTTCATCATTACCATTGTGACATCGTTGACCACATCTTTTATTTTAGTTTATTTCTTTAACAATTTATTCCTTTTGCTCACTCAATGTGTATTACCAATATTGACTATTTTATGTTCTAAGTGTTAATTTGTTTAAAGTATAACATGTCCAATATTATTGCCCCCCCCCCCCACACTTTCTACCAGCTGCCGGTAATCCAAAAATGGAATGGGACTTATGGTACCCAATGTTTTTGGCGTATGTTGATGTTTTGGAAGAGGACGGTTGTTCCCCTAAAAGAAAGTTGTCACTGCTGAAGAATTGTTTGGGGGGGGGGCAGGTTTAAAGGAGTTAGCAAATCTACCTCCTATAGATGGTTCTGGTGACATTAATGTCTTTGAGATCACCGTTAAACAAATGAGCATTAGGTTTGGCAGGAAAATTAATACTGTCATGGAAAGGTTTAAGTTTTACTCAAGGGCTCAGAAAGAGGATGAGTCTATTGAGAATTATGTAGCTGCTTTACGCACTTTAGCTAATTCCTGTGTGTTGGAAACTATTAATTTCGAACAGGTTTTGAGAGATCAGATTATGATGAAAACCAAAAGTAAGAAGATTCAGGAACATTTGTGGATGGGGACAGAATCTTCTCTTAGTGCGGTATTGAATATCGCTAAAGGAATTGAACAATCAGGAATTTTTGTCAGTGAGATCAGGGGACAGGTTGTTAAAAATAAGAAAATCATCCCTGAAGTAGCTATTGTAAAGGATTATTCTAATCCCAGGAAGCCTCCTTTTGTTTTACCTAAGAAGGGGGGCTTTGGAAAGGAAAATAAGCCATTTGTAAAGAAAACTCAAGTTGTTTGCTATAGGTGTGGCGATACTGACCAGGAAGGAAGTTACAAGGGGTGTCCTGCTTGGAATAAAATTTGCATTAAATGTAAAAAATCTGGTCATTTTAGCAAAATGTGCAGATCCTTCCAAAAAATAAATTTGGTGTCGTTTGAGGAGAATGAAGAGAATTAGGAACACATTTCAGAAATAAATAGTCTGTTGTGTGTTGGTGACATTAAGTGTAAGGGTTTTCCCAGTGATAAAATTCTGGTCAAATTTCTATGCTAATTGATTTTTGTGCTTGGCACAGTATCATTGGCAGGAATGTTTTTGATGAGTTTTGGAATACCACAAAACTCCTTCCTCCTGACATAGAACCTGGTGGCTACTCTGGTTACAAAATTAGTCTTGATGGATTTATGTGGGCTGATCTTAAGTTCAAAGACAGAACAACTAGAGGGAAGGTTTACGTTGCCACTAAAGGAGCATCAATTCTTGGTTGGCCTCATCAGCAAGACATGGGTATCAAACTTGATCCCAATGCTTCCCCTCCCGTCTATATTGTTTCTCTTGAGGATGATGAGTTTTTTAGTAAAATAAGAACTGAATTCCCTTTAATTTTTACCGATAATTTGGGAGAGTTTGTTAATTTCAAGCACAATATTGTCCTTAAGGAGGGTGCTGTTCCTGTCCGACACAGAGTTAGGAATGTACCTTTAGCTTATCGTGATACATTGAAATTAATTCTATCTGATTTAGTATCCAAGAAAATTATTGAACCCGTAGAATCTTCTCCTTGGGTTTCGCCAGTGGTTTTATCGCTTAAAAGCAATGGCGAACTTCGTCTATGTGTAGACCTTCACAGCTTAAATTTAGGAAATTTGGATTGACAGGCACCCTTTACCTCATATTCACA
Organism: Lissotriton vulgaris; assembly: GCF_964263255.1. Lineage (NCBI taxonomy): Eukaryota > Metazoa > Chordata > Amphibia > Caudata > Salamandridae > Lissotriton > Lissotriton vulgaris. The sequence continues at coordinate 731,514,271 of NC_141689.1, forward strand.
AACTAATTTCTACACTTTCTGGGGCTTGTGTGTTCGCTACATTAGACTTAGCCAGTGCCTATCACCAGGTGCTTTTACATGATGAATCTAAGTTTCTGACAACTTTTATCACACCAGAGGGCATGTTTCAATATTGCCGCATGCCGATTGGTTTAGCCAGTGCGGCATCTGTTTTCCAGGGACCTATGAAGGAAGTTTTGGAAGGTTGTGATGGTGCAATTGCTTTCCAAGACGACATCCTAATTTTTGGGAAATATTCTGTACATCATGATAAGAATTTAGAGAAGGCACTACAACGGGTACAAGAAAAAAGGTTATCTCCAAAGTTTTCAAAATGTAAATTCAGACGAAGCAAGGTGGAATACCTTGGCCATGAAATTTCATCGCAAGGCATTAAGCCTAAATACAACCACATACAGAGCATTCCTAATGCTCCTGCCCCACTTACCAAGGAACAACTTGTATCATTTGTAGGTCTCACAGAATTTTATAGTAAATTTGTGCAAGATGACTCCTCAAAAGTTCATCCTTCGAGATCTTTATTGAAGAAAAATGTAAAGTTTTTGTGGAACAAAGAGCAGCAATGTGCTTTTGATTTGCTTAAGAAAGAAATTATCAATGCCACGTTCTTGAGACCTTTTGAAGTTGGCAAAGAATGTATTGTGTCAGTGGATGCCAGCAATGTTGGTTTAGGGTCTGTGTTGATGCAGAGGAATTCAGGGGAGGAATATGTAGTTTCTTACGCATCAAGAACTCTACGGGATGCTGAATATAAATATTCCACCATTGAGAAGGAATTGTTGGCGTGCACTTGGGCTGTTCAACACTTTCGGCAGTTCTTATGGGGTACCAAATTTCGTTTAAGAACTGATCATAAGCCTTTAATCAATATGTTAGCTGCTGGTGGGGGGAGAACTTTGACTGCTCGTTTGGCACGTTTGGCTGCAAAACTACCAGAGTTTCAATGTGAAGTTGAATATGTTCCTGGACGTTTCAATGTGCATGCTGATTGTATGTCTCGGTTGCCGTTGTCAGATTCCTCTGACATTTCTATTGTTGGTTCTGATACGGATGTTATCTTTTCTATTGAAGATGTTAATGGTGAGGCATCCAGAGTCTGGTCTGAGGCTATTTCAGAAACTGAATGGAAAGCAGCTATGTGTGAAGACAGTATTTTGACTGATATTGTGAAGTTCATGCAATTAGGTTGGCCTGAAGAACGCAAGTTACCTGGTGATCTGTCAACTTTCTGGAAAATAAAAGATGAATTAATGTTTGATCAGGGTTTTTTAACTCGTGGTGATAAAATAGTTCCTCCTTTAAAACTGAGAGGGAAAATTGTTTCCATGGCATTTGGGTATGTCCAGCACCAAAAGATGTATTAGGGAGTTCTATTGGTGGCCAGGTGTCGATGGTATGGTTGACATATGGGTCAGATCATGTTCTCCTTGTTTCCATAGTGGCAAATCTGCCAAGCCTATGGTTGTTGGTGTTTCTCCTGTTGAATTTGTTACGAGCCCTTGGAAAAAACTTGGGATCGATATCATTGGTCCACTCAATTTGTCTGCCAATAAGGATATTTTTGCATTGGTATTGATTGATTATTTCTCTAAATGGCCAGAGTTGAAGCTTGTTGATAAGATTGGGTCAGCGAAAGTCATTGAATTTTTGGATGAAGTTTTTTGAAGGGAGGGCATTCCTGCAGAAATTGTTTCTGACAGTGGTCCTCACTTTATCAGTAGAGAGTTTGTTGCTTTTCTTGAGAGGTGTGCAATAGTACAGAAGAGAGTATCTAATTATAACCCTCAAGCCAATGGTCAAATAGAATGCTTCAACAGAGTTATTAAAGAATCCATTCAATTGGCAATTAGAAGTGGTTTAGATTGGAAAAAAGCTCTACGTGCAACCTTGTTGTCGTACCGCACTTCTCCTAATTCTGTTACCGGCTTATCCCCTTTTGAGATTTTGCGTGGTAGGAAGCCAGGTTCCAAATTGTTACCTTGGTGGATTAAAGTTAAGATCCCATATGATTCTTCGTTTGACTCTTCTCAAGTTAGAGATAAAGTTTTGGAGTATCAGAATAAAATGAGAGGAAATTCACTGGGGATTACTACTAATAGTTCAAAGATTAAGGTGGGAGATTTTGTTTGTGTTAAGTTTGGTGGTGCCTATGGAAATAAGTGGGCTAAATGGTCTGATCCTTGCAAAGTGTTGGAAGTGTTCAGTAAGGGTAGAAGGCGGTAAGATTTGGAACTTTAGACGTATTTCCTTATGTAGAACAGGTTGTTCTAAGATGGTTCCACGTGATGTTTCATCTAAATCTTATGACAATCAGGATAATTGTGCGGCTTTGCTAGACACATTTGGTTGTGATCCTTCTACTTCTGTTTCAATTAATTCTGATAGTTCAATCCTTGACACTGCTGCTTCTAGTTCTATGAACACAGATTCTTTCTCCTTACCTTGTGACAATGTCAGTGGTTTGGGTAATGTTTGTGTTGATTCCAGCAATGTTGTTAATTTAAGGAAAAGTTCTCGTATCAGACATTCTCCTGTTAAATTACGGGAGTTTATTCATTAATCTTTTTATTTATTTATTTATTTTATTTTTTAAGGGGGGCAGGTGTGTAGTATTCTCATTTAGAATGTTCTTCCAGACTTGTTATGTTTTCCCTGCTCTTGTACATTCCATAAGTCGGAGTTGGGCAGAGAGAGAGTTGCTTTCGTGCACTGTGGATGTGTAAGCTTTTCCTGCAATAAACTTACTTTTTCATCCTGAACATTTCTACGTGATTACTTCAGCCTCCATGGTTACAATATGAAGTGGGGGCCTCAGGGCAACCTGTCCCTTGGGATCCACATAAACTGTGATCTTAATGGAATGGTGTAAGATGGATGGATGCCCCCGATTCTATGTCAGGATTGGAGGTAAGGATTAGGTTTCAACTTTTTCCACTTTTATTAACCAGCTGCCATCAAACTTAATATCATCATTAAAACTACATTTCCCGGGGGCGTGGCTTGGACAGCCAACATGGCGGACGCTGATTGGCCGAGCTCCGCGTGGCCACGCTAAAATCCTGATTAAATCCTGCCGAACTATCCTGCTAACTACGGCTGGTTGGAGGTGGGGGAGACGAAGATTTGATCCTTGCACGTCTCCAGTGAGTCGTGGAGCGTCTCTGACGGACTGCGTACCTGGCGGTAAGGCCTCCCTGTACCTGTGACGGGTTGGGCCTGCCTCTACCGTCTGACTCCCAGTTCTCCAATGGGGCTTGGCGGAGGGTTGAGTGGCAGAACCGGGCCTCAGAGCTGAGGAGCATTGATTGGCACTGGGGCCGTAAGAGGCAGACTGCCTGCGCTGTGTCCCTGCTGTGCCTTCTTGCAGACGCGTGGCATTGGGGCCTGCGCTGAGTCTGGTGGTTGCCGCGAGTGTGAGCTGGCACCCGGCCGGGGCCGGTGTCTTGGTTCCCGCCAGCGGTCCCTCCAGACTGGAGCACCCCTGCGGACACTGATTTTTGCCGCACCGGCTGAAGAGAGGGTGGCGCAGTATGCTGGCCCCATGAACACCCCTACCTTTCCTATGTGGGATTCCCCCGGTAGGGGATTACTGCAAAGCTTGATCCCTGATCTAGAGGATGAGGAATACGAACCTCGCTAGGCACCAAGGTACGCGCTGCCTGATGGATGTGGGGACCCATTGGCCTCGATCACAACCCTGGTGATTGGATTGGCGCCCTTCCACCCTGATGGTTGCTGGCAGGGCCCTGGTTAGTCACGGCAGTCTCTGCTCAACCTCCTACAAGCAGTCAGCATGCTAGCCACAGATTACAATCGAGGTTCATTTACACCACGGTGGCAGTAACAGATATTGGGGCGCCGGAGGCACAATGTGAGGACCACACTACGGGGTGGGGTTGAGGTGAGCTGGTGGTCCGGGGGGGCCTACTTGGCTGGCAGTTCCAGGGAGAAGCAGCCAGACTAGGCCTGATGCGGCTTGCGGCTCAGGGGCGCTCAGTTTCCGTCAGGGCCGGTGGCATCTCCCCCCAAGGGTCCCTTAGGCAACAGATTTGTGCTGCGCCACAGTTTGAGGTCACTCCTGCTGAAATATTAAGTGCCTTTACTGTACCCCCTTGGAAACTTGTGATACTCTACATTTGGCGCAATCATGGGGAAAGATAAGCCTGGCGGTGCTGACACGAAGCAGGGAGCCCTTGACCAATATACCAAGGTGGCGAGCGGGGGATCCACAAGTGGCACCATTCCAGATAATGCAGCCCTCTTGGCCGCCATCACTGAGGCCAGGGATATGTTGGATGCAAAAATGGGTGTTGTTGGATCTGAGGTCTTTTTTTCTCCGCCAAGATCTCAGGAAAGCAGTATAACTAAAGCGGAAACATGGGTCTCGTCAGTCGAAGATATGGTAACTAATCTACAACAGCGTGTCAATAAACTTACGGTGATCTTGCAGGAATTGACTTCAAGAGTTCAGGACGCCGAGGGCCGCGCCAGACGCAACAACCTTCGCTTTGTTGGTTTCCCGGAGGGCTGTGAGGGTACCGCCATGAATCATTTCCTCCGCAAGTGGCTCAGGGATCTCCTGCCAGAGGATATGCTCTCATCTTGCTTTGTGGTCGAGAGAGCCCACAGGGCACTTACGAAGAAGCCTCCCCCGGGTGAAAACCCACAGCCAGTCATTGCCAAGTTGCTTTATTATGCAGATAGGGATGCTGTACTGCTGTATGCTAGACTTCATAAAGACAAACTCATCTATGAATCCAGACCAATACTGATATTTCCGAATTATGCCCGCCTGTGCATCAGCAACGTCAATCATTCATGGCGGCAAAAAGACGATTGTGTGACCTTAACATTCAATATACACTCCTGTATCCAGCCAGGCTCCAAGTTGTTTATAATTCCAAGACTCATTTCTTCGATACACCTGAGGCGATGTTTGCTTGGTCAGATGAATATACCCACCTGAAACCTCTCTTTCCGCCATCACTGGAATCCGATTCATCTTGTGGCTCTCAATCCAGAAGGACAAAGTCGAAGAAGCAACATAGGTCTGGATCCGGCAGATGCTCCTCCAGCCCGGAACGGGCATCCTGAGTGGACCTATAGTGGGACTCCCCCAACCAGCTGACTAATACTTGAACATGTATCAATTGTTGCACTAAGTATGCATGGTCACCTTGCGGAGTGACTGTCCTGTCCTGGACGTTTAAACCCCATGTTGTAGTTCTGCGTAAAATTTTGAATTTTTGGAGGGGGGACTCCCAGCTACCCCCGTTGGGGGTCGGAAGTGCCCCCCGCCGCAACAGATGCCCCTTGTTCTTGGCAGTCTCGGGGGGAGGGAGGGATGATGGGAGTTCTATGGGTTTCATTCATGTTACTGTTTTTTTAAAAAACTTTATTTTCAGTGATTATCAAAAAAACAAAAGCACATGTACCATCCAATACAATTGTCTTTGATAAACACATCATAGATATAGTGTTATCATGTATCGTTCACATAGTAATGGACACAGGTATCTTGTAATGTCAGCAAAGAAATACTAAACGCAATAAAATATATGACATATGTTTGTCCACAAACTTGTCCTGTATCTAAATGCCCCCTCTGCCTGTCTATAGGTCCTGAGTCTGATCAGTCATTCATGTTACTGTTAATTGTTACACATGCGTGGACACACAATAAGTTCCCGTTCCTGCACGGCGCTTAGTAATAAATGACCACCCTGGTTAATACTCCCCTTCCGGGAGATGTGACAGTGGTGTCATGGAAAGTCAGGGGCTTACTTAACAAAGTTAAGCAAGGAACCATCCTCCGCCAGGCCACATCCTCCTCCTACAGGAGACTCATCTGCTGGGCACTAAGGCTCTTTGCCTGGCGCGGTTTGGTTACCACTCTATATATCACGCTGGGTTTACGAGGGGCTCTAGGGGGACAGCTATCCTTATTCATTGTTGAGTCCCGTTCGTATTCGAGAAACATTGGGCGGACCCTGGGGGGCGATATATTCTATTCTCAGGCACACTATTTGGTGAACACATTAGCATCTAGAGAATCTGTGCGCCCCCTACCCGAGGCTCTACTTTTGTTAAAATTATCACCTGGCTGTGGAGTGAACTCCCGGATGGTTTAATTCTATTGGGAGGCAGCTGGAATGATGTAATGCTACCACTAGATAGATAATGTGGGTCTGGCTCGGGATCCATATCAGACACCTCGAAACTGTATCAGCTTGCTAACACATTGGGTTGGTCAGACATATGGCGGGAATGTCACCCAGCAGAGGAGGGCTACACATATATGTCAAGCGTTCATGGCTCTTTGTCCCGGCTGGACTGTATGTTTACACCTCATAGATACATTCACAGATTTTCTCAGGCCTCTCTTCTTCTCAGGGGACTGTCAGACCTCTCACAGTAAGTATTATGCTTCTTATGCATTTTCACAAAAAAAACACCGGTGGTGAATGTCCCCATGGCATCTCCGGGACCCTGAATATCAAGTGATCTTACTTTAGCAATCCAGGAATATATTGATGTGAACGCTACATCAGCCCCATCGAAGACAACCGTTTGGGAAGCCCTAAAACCCGCACTCCGAGGGGTCGACATCAGTTATTGTACGCACTAGAAACGCAAACATTCCACCCAACGAATGGAGCTAGCGGCTCATTACACATCCCTTGAGGCACAATATATCCACGACCCCAGCTCCTCCCTCCGGCGTAATCTGCTCCTAGCTCAACAGCAGGTACAGCAACATCTCATAGAAGAGGCTAAAGAAATTTGGTTGGAGTCACAACACCGGATCTATCAATGTGGGGACCAATCAAGGAAAATGCTCCATAGGTTCTGCCAAGCCGCGCTATATCCCGCAACAGTCACCACTCTACGGGGTTCTGGCGGTGTTTTACACTCCTCTCCTGGGGCGGTGGCCACGGAATTTGCACGCTATTTCTCCATCTTATTTGGTCAAACCGCGGGGCTCCATACTAGCCCCTCCAAATCCGTTTTGTTTCTGGTCTGCGTTCACCAGGGGAGGAGTTCACTATATGCGGACGATGTCCTTTTCTTTATGACAGACCCGTGGATCTTGGGGCCACGGTTTCTACAGATCCTCTGGGTATTTGGTCAAACCTCAGGGCTCGATACTAGCCCCTCCAAATCCATTTTGTTTCCGGTCTACGATGACGAGGGGAGGAGTTCATTGGCGTCTGTTGTTGAACCAGACCCCCTAAGGTATGTGTTTTCCCTTCCGTTTAATAAGCAAAACAGTTCATCCAATCAGTATAGCGCATGTCCCTTCAATATTCCTTGGAGAAGCTCTACACTCCTTTTTCTTCGCTGCTCCGGCAGTCTTAGATAAGTGCTTTTCTCACTCCATATTCCAGCGATATTTTTTGCGTTTTCTAAGACCTTATTCTGTGTCTGGTGTTCACTGTTGATGCTGCGAAGGTGTTACGAGCATACCATTGCCTGTTGCGTGTGTTCTCTAACATGTTTCTTTTCCTTTGCTGCACGGTGAACGTTCTTGCTCCTTTGTGGCTGCTATCTTTTAGTCAAGGCTCTTGGCGCGGTGCAGTCATCCGACTCCTAGGGTGCAAGCGCTTACATTACAACATGTTCAGCGCATTCCTACCGCCCATGGTGGCCATTTTCACCGGATCCTTTTGAAAGAGGAAGCACGACCAGCCGCGTCAGTGTATGTAGGAGATTATTTCAAAATACTTTTCAAAATGTTTTCTACTATTTCAAGAGCTGCTGCCTGGAGCAGAACATCTCTTTTGAGGGTAAGAACAGGTCGAAAGCGAGACATATGTTCAGGGGCATGTCCCAGATGGTTCAGATTGGTTCCCTACTGATTAAAAGGAGTTCCAGCCCTTGAAGCCTGTTTGGGCCTTTTGGTTAATCTCTCCTGGGACTAATTGCAAATTACAAGGTTCTGAGGAGTGCATAGAGGAGGAAGATATTACTTACCGACCTAGTGACGACCATTTCAGTCAAGTCATGGAAAATACTCCAGCTTCAGGCTCAATGCCAAAAACGACAATAAGTAAAAAAAGCTAATTTCCCTTTGGATTGTTTAAGCACACACTATTTTTACCTTATATCCCATACATACCAACCACACACACACATCACCAGAGAGTGTCACAAAACCTCCAAAAAGTATATATACTTCTTTTATTTAATTTGGTTCTATCAAAAATATAATGTTTTTATATACACAATACGTTAAAAAACAGATCCAATGCCACACCAACAATTAACTACAAATGTGAAAATTCATATACACACATTAATACATGTAAATTCAAAATGGGAGAATAAAATAGACATTTAGAATTTGTCATTAAATGCACTACTCTAGTAAACATTCAATTAGCAAAACATCTTTGTACACAATTGTTTTCCTTCGACCAAGATTAGTTGGATGTAGTGCTTTTATTGTAGCAGTGGGATGCGTTTCGGTGGTTACTGATGTTTCTACCACCTTCTTCATGCCGAAATATTTGGTATCTCCCAAATATCTAATCAAAATTGGTAATTCGAATAGGATCATTTCACTTAAAAATCTGTCTCCTCAGAGTGGACGGACCATAGATGCAATGTCCCTTAGTTAGGATCAACTGAACTCACATGGAGCCTGTGGACAAATGATGCAGGAGAAACATCTTGTATCTACAATTCAAATGATCTGTGACTCCTGACTCTCTAATTTCTTTACTGCATCAGTCTTCTAATGTTTAAGATGAGCTGCGTATTGTCGGGACTAAAAAGTCTCCAACGCGCACCCTTCTGATCTTCTTTTAGGCTATCTTTTTGCTCGGCTAAAAGAAGATTAGAAGGGTGCACGTTGGAGACTTTTTAGAGGAGGAGGATAGAGCATCTCTGAGGAATATTGAAGGGACATATGCTGTTCTCATTGGATTAACTGTTTTGCTTATTTTTCTAAGGACTCATGAGAAATGTAGGTTTAGTGTTCTGTAACGTTTGATGTCTGCTGGTTAGTAAAAGTGGAGAAAGTGGAAGCCTAATCCTCGCTTCCAAGTCCTTAATAGAATTGAAACTTTCTGTTATGATAGTGTAGTATCCTGTAAATGTATTTATCCTTCTCTCCTGTTGCTTTCTCCCTAACAGCTCAACCAATGTGAATGTACTGCGTGGAATGTTGGAGTGGTGATGATGAGTGGAATTGTTTCGTATTTGCTAGCTTATAGGGTTTGTTTACCTTTGTTTTGATCAGTGGGGTTTCATGTCATGTGGGTGATTTAACTAACCAATGTTTTTAGGGTTATTTACCAACTGATGTTTGATTGGATGTCCAGGTACTTACATACGGTGTACTTTGGCATTTTATCGATATTCATTTCTGGTGTGTGTAGTCCAAATTGTCCACCTATTGGTATGGTTAATGCCTATTTTATTTCTCACGTTATGCTACATTTGTTTACCCTTTGCCACATATTTTTTGCTGCATGTTCACATTTTACATTATTGAATTATGCTGACATTATACATGACATTTTATACTATATTGTACATTTTTCTTTACAAATCCCTTATACGTGGGATAGTTTTTGTTCCCTTACATGAGGGAGGACCAAGTGGGTTGTTTGTCACCCTTTTGTATGTTAGTCGTTACACACCCTTACATGAGGGACGGGAATGGGTGAAAGTCCAGTTTCCTAAATTTACATTACAGAGGGGTATCTAAATGGGTACTAGTCCAATTTCTACAGATAACATCTCATATCCTTGAATAAGGGATGATTGGACGGTGTGTAAGTCACTCTGTTCTACATGTTTTGTTTGCTGTTCTTAGATGAGGAGTGGCTGTATGGTTGGGAGTCACCGATTTCACAGTTTTCCATACTTGTCCAAACTCTAAGGATGTTTGTTGGATGGGAGTGTCACCTGTTGCTACAGGTTACTCTGCTCGGCCTTGTTTTGGGGACGTTTGGTTTGGTGTAGTACACACATTACTTTTATGTTCTACATGTTTGGGTCCTTCGTTTAAACGATTAGTTCTTGTTGTGCTGTGTTGGCACAAGGTGCAATTGTGTTTGTTATATATAATACGTTGTTTTTCTGCCATATTTTATGAATTTTATAGAGGGGGAGGAGGTGTGATATTTTATCTATTATATTCATCAATGCATCTTCTTCATTGTATATGTATCTATGCATCTTCTTCATTGTATATTTATCTATGTATCTTCTTCATTTTTATTTATCTATGCATCTTCTTTTTCTCTTGCTTGTATATTAACTCTTTTTTATATACTGTCAATGCTATTTTGTTGCTCTAAATTGTATTATATCTACCTATCTTTCTCAATGTTTTATTATGATTTTCTTGTACAGTGCTCTATTCCTTCTTGCATTTTTGTACTCTAGCATAATATCTCTTTTCATGCCTCTTCTTGTCAATGTGTTATCCCATTTTGCAGTTTCATTTTCTTGTGTTATGTAAAGGGGAGGCTATGTAGTCTACTGTTTATCCTTCTCTCTTGTTTCTTTCTACCTAGCGGCTCAGCCAGTGTGAATGCTCTGTGTGGAATGTTGGTGTGGAGGTGATAATTGGAATGTTTGGGTGCCTGTGAGGTGAAGTGTGACAGCTGGAGTATGACTGAGTAGCAGGCAGGCTGCTCCTGGTGGGGTTCCTCTACATGAAATTAATAACCTACAACTAAGACTAAATAAACCTATTTAACCTACATCTCAGCTACTGGACTTCATCATTACAGATAGCTAGGACATTTTTCATTATTATGATGAGGAACGATTTTGCAAACTGGTCACATCTTAACATGTCTGTATGGTGGAATTTGAACTGGAAAAAATTACAGTAGCCCTGAAGTACAATAATGTTATTGTGATACTGTCAATTATTATTCACCAAATACTGCTGCCCGAATTCAAACCTATGTATAGGGAGAGGCGCAGACTCAAACCTCAAATACTCTGGGCTAATTCCACTTAGGGAAGTCTGCGTCTAGCTGATCTGCAGTCAGTCTCTTGGGCCCTCCTTTATCACAGATGACTTACTATCTACCACATGCTATGTTTCCCCCTGTACGATTCACCACTGAACGAAGGATACTCCAACTCTCTGAGGGTGTCTTTCCAGTCTACATCGATTTGCCTGTTCCACCTCGAATAACACTATCATGAAGTCCATGATCGTAGATTGAAACTCTACTCATAAAAACTCAGGATTCATGCACTAGTATGCCATTTTTCACCTGTTTGGCTTATAATGGTTTATCAACATGTGGTTAGTTTAGGACTGAGTCTGTGGCGTAAATCACCAGCAAGCCGCTAAAAATGGATCTGATAACATGCCTTTTGGGGCAACTGACTTACACACAAGAACAAATATGCCATGAAATGTATAAATCTAGCATACGTCCTGCTCAAAAGACAGACAGCAATGTTGTGGAAGTTCCAGTCCTCCTCATCAGTGTCAATTTGGTTACACAATCTTTCCAAGTGGGCCTCAGCGGAGATTATGTAATTGCGCTTGCTGTTGTGGTGACATGATTTACTAGGAATAGATTCTTGATCGCTTCAATGACGTTCATACACACTAGTTAGGACACTGATGGTCCTGTTGTGTTTATAGTAATAAACACATGAAGTCTCTGTGGTAGATTCATGCAGTTCGTCAACCACACTTATGGGCAGGTTGCTCAGCAAAGGGCTGCAGCAGAATATGAGTTGAAACATAGTCATAAAGACCCACTGGAAACAATTAATAAATTGGTGGTTCCCCGCTTGAATGGGACACCTGGTCTGCTAAAGGTATATAGGTATATATCCTATTTGGATCAGCTATTACTGAAGACTGCAGTCTTTTCCTTTGGGTAGTTTCTGCGTTGATGCTCATATCAAGCCATTGTTCTCCATATCAACTGGGTTTACTTCCAGGCGGAGATGTTTGAGAAGCATCACTTCAATTCCTTTTCTTTAGGGTGAAGCATAGTTGATATTGGTCTCCTTTGTAATTGAAAAAACAGGCCTTACTGAGAACTGGAATGCGACTTCTTAAACAATCTATGACAGTGTCCCACCATATAACCATACTGGAAGCCATATTCATCGAATGATCCCATGCTAACTGCTCAAATTTTCTTGACCGCGCACCTACCTGTCTTACATGATGGGACCGATATCCGTACCTTTTCCCTACTTCTGCAACAGATGGCTGGTGATTTTTTTAGGCAGCCTCTACGATCTTGGTCCTGCACCACTGAAGATAAGCAATGATACCGTCTTTGGATAAGTAGTCAATAGAATATTGACATATAGCACACTGTTAACATGCTATATGGGACTAGTGAGACTTATTTGATGTCCTTTCTTGGATGGATAGAACTGCAACTAAATCTGCCAGACCAACACTGTTCTGTTCTGAGTACATAGTTACACAGGAGAAGTGTCTTGGTGCTGTAGAAATATGTGTGAAATGCTTTATACCACTTAATTGAAAAGTAGTGTTTTTATTGGTTTGAAGAATGTTGTTAAGCATGGATAAATGTGAAGCATCATAGGTAAATTGTTCCATGCTTTAGATAGTATCTGAAATCTGGAAATGGCTGAATCTTAGACCAGCTTGCAGTGCTGGGACTTAAAGCCCTGACTGAAATGTATCTAGTGAACAAAGAAGTACTGTAAATAGAGACTGATGTGTGGATAACCTTTTTTATATGGTAGCCAATGAAGTGACTTTAGGTGGTGTCACGATACTTGGCTACAGCTCTTTGAATGTGTATACGTTTTGTTAAGGTATAAGCTGGAAGGCCAACAAAAACAGCATTACAATAGTACAACTGAGACAGACTAAGATTTTGTGCACTAGTCTTGCGATATGAGGCTGGAAGTAAAGGGAGAATTTTATGGCTGGTGTTCAAGAGGAAAGAGGCATAGGGTCAGCCACAAATGACTCCAAGGTTGTGTGTCGAGTTGGAGGGTAAGGGATAAGGTGCCTAACATGAGCCTGAAACACACACTATTTAAATGAGGGTCTAAGGGCTACTTTAATGACTCTGTACTGGATACATGCCCCTAACAGAAGAACTAATTACAACAAAAGGTATCCAGGAGTCACAAGCATGTTTCTCTCTTAAACAAACCGCTACACGACAAAAAGAAAATTGTGGGTTGAAAACAGTTGGACATAAACACCATTTGAACACACATCCATGCAACATATAGTCAGGGTAGGAATTTTTCCCATCAGTTGTCTCTCTGTACCACCACTCTTATATCATTTGGGTTCTCCTTACCCAGGAGTTAGTGCACATACAGTCACACTAGTTGTAAAAAAGAGACTGTGTGAGTAAGGAGACTGACGTTGGTTATTTCACTGAGTGGTGTCAGTATGGTGTTGGTGTGATGTTACAACTGAAAAAAAGCAGTGCAAGTGAAAGTAAGTGAAGTGAATAAAATTAGGTGAAACTGAGTAGAATAGTTATTTTTAATGTTTTCTCTCAGACCCCTAAGTTTAAAAACAAGTGAAAAGTGAAAAAAAGCAGATTTAACATAATATCTACTCAGCAAGTGGTCGACATGTTTCTGCATTTATATGGAATTGATCCTATGCATTCATCAGGACCTAGATGTTGCTACTGCTGTACAATAACGTGAAAAAAGAATAAAAGGAATTATGTCACCTGTTTGTCAGGTGTAGATTCTCCACCACTATCTAAAATAGTCATGCAGACATGGAAAGAAAAAGAGAAAAACAAACATATTCGTCACAGAATGTACTCTATAGTAGTGATATTCTTGTGTTCATTTTTTTAACAATTCAATTGACATGATATCACTCACCCAATTTCTGTGGGGATGGCGCCTCACCTCACCTGGCTGCAGCTCAGGTAAATAAGGAGCACCGCTCTGTTTTGCAAAACACACAATCGTAAAAACATTCCACTGACTTATCTCAAGGCAAAATAAAATGTGATGTTCTTGATTACATCTGTCTTAATGCAAAAATAATGACCTCAGTATTATTCATTACAATACACAAGATATACATATATGTCTTTGTATATCAAAGTTTCAGATTTTGTACATGAATTCATTGAGTCTCTGGGTTTAGAATACACATATGCAGATTAGGTAGACCCCAGAGCCTATAATCGTTTGTGGCCCAGGTGATACCAAAGATGTATGAAACAACAACCCATATGTATGAGGTCGCTTTCTGACTTTCTGTCTGTCTGTTCGAAATACCCCTCTTTCGATGTAAAATTCAGTAAAGGCACTATCTCTAAGCTATATTTCACAAAGAATTGGTCAGACTCCGTTTACCCCAAATCAATTAGCAGCACGAGCTCTGGGAAGCAGTAATCGGCTAGATTGTACAAAGCCTGCGGCATCCCTACCCTTCGTAAACAATTACGAAGCAACCTGAAAAGCCGTATCTGAGTTTTGGCAAAAAACGGCTGCTCCTCTATCTGCCCCCGAGTATTTTACAATGCTGTCGATAAATGAACTTGGTAGATTTTATTAAATTAAATTAAATGCACCCTTTTACTGCTACTCGACTTGCAAACCAGTCACGAGAAGACAAGAAGGGCGCCGCTCGTACATGCACCGGTACATGCAAAAGAAATAGCTCCGACCGCTTACCTCTCCGTCGGTGTCTCCCAACGTCCCTCTGGGCTATACTGGGGAGGCACTGAGCGGAAGAGGAAACAACTATTTCAGACGCGGGCCAAAGCACGCAAGGATGACTGGGAAATGTAGTTCCTCACATCGCGTGTGAGAAAAACCATGTACACAGAGTGCCCCAAGCCGAACTAGCTATGAAAGAAAACTATTTTAAATTCGAAGACACTACCTATCTCCAGATATCTGGTACGAGTATGGGTAGTGTCTTCGCTCCTAGTTTGGCGAATCTATATGTTCATGTCCTAGAACAGACCAAGGTACTCAACCAGGACAACCCTCACTATGTATCGCTTCGAGTTTGGAAGCGATACATAGATGACATCTTTGTTGTGTGTAGAGGCTCTGAGGCTAGTCTGCTGGAATTCCATAACTGGTTGAACTCCTGCAATGATTACCTAAAATTCACAGTGGAATTCAGCAAGACTGAGTCACCCTTCTTGGATCTCCTGATATCGGCAACAAATGAAGGACTTACAACAGAACTTTATAGAAAGCCGATGGCACAGAATGCGCTCCTCAATTATGAGAGCTGTCACCCTAGAGCTCTCAGGGATAATTTGCCCTTTGGGCAATTTCTCAGGCTCAAGAGAAATTGCTCAACAAAGGAAGCGTTTGAGAAACATTCAGAGAAACTGTCTGAACATCTACGTGAAAAGAATTACCCCACTAAAATTATCCGAAAATCAAAGAAAAGAGCGTCGAACAACAGGGACGCCCTGTTAGACATTGCAATTCTTAAAGAGAGAACTGATAGGATGACACTTGTGAATACTTTCCACACAAAATCCAACCAAGTACGTAAAATCATAACAAAGCATTCGTCCATTCTAAATACGAGTGGGGACACTCTACCGGTCCCCCTTCTCGCTTTTAAGAGAGGACCTAATATAAAAGATCAATTGGTTCATACTAGACCAAAAAATAAATTGATCAGACAAGTTGGAACTTTGTGGGACCTTCCGCCTGTACAAGGACATCATCCTTGCGGAAGTTGTTCCGTATGTCCTCAGACATCAAAGTCAACCACGGTAGACATAGGAACGATGCGTCCATGGCAACAGCGTAAATTCACCAATTGCAATAGTGAGAACACCATCTATCTCATCACCTGTCCATGCCCAAAAAGATATGTGGGCATGACGACTAGGAAGACAAAAATTCGCATTGGTGAACATAAAAGCACTGTTCGCTGCCGCAAACAGGCAACCCGTCTAACAGCTCACTTTCTGGAAATTGAACATGGCCCTAATGATTTCACATGGACCATATTGGAACAGCCCGACATACCAGACCATTGTCCAGATATAGGCAAATTTTTGTTCAAAATTGAGCAGAAGTGGGTCTATAAGTTGAACAGTGACAAAGAGGGTCTCAACGAGCCCATCCCTTGGATGTCACTATGAGGTCACCATGATAAGATAGGTTCCGATTGTGATCCAAGTGACTAAGTGTATAAGAACATCTGCATTGTATACCATTAACACCCCCATAGTTCCATCAGTCACCATTCGATTCTACTATCAGACATTCAACACTGTTCATGTAGTGTGTAGATGCATCTACATACACTCAGACTCAAACCTCAGGTCCATCAAACCTCAGGTCCATTAAATAACATTGGGCTCCAAATGGGAATTTTTTCTGTAGCCTCAGCGTCCAAAATTATTGAGTCATTTAACGTTGCTGACTCCTTCTTTTTGTTATAATATAGATTTAGTAAAACCCCCCCTTGCCTTTAACTTTTATTTGGTATAAATTCTTATGGGTTTCTTTGGATAATGTGTAATAAAATAATGTAGCGAAACCTGTGCAAACAGCCAAGAGAGAACAGCCTGCTGCCTGGGGCACTCTGTGTACATGGTTTTTCTCACACGCTATGTGAGGAACTACATTTCCCAGTCATCCTTGCGTGCTTCGGCCCGCGTCTGAAATAGTCGTTTCCTCTTCCGCTCGGTGCCTCCCCAGTATAGCCCAGAGGGACGTTGGGAGACACCGACGGAGAGGTAAGCGGTCGGAGCGATTTCTTTTGCATGTACCGGTGCATGTACGAGCGGCGCCCTTCTTGTCTTCTCGTGACTGGTTTGCGAGTCGAGTAACAGGAAAAGGGTGCATTTAATTTAATTTAATTTAATAAAATCTACCAAGTTCATTTATCGACAGCATTGTAAAATACTCGGGGCAGATAGAGGAGCAGCCGTTTTTTGCCAAAACTCAGATACGGCTTTTCAGGTTGCTTCGTAATTGTTTACGAAGGGTAGGGATGCCGCAGGCTTTGTACAATCTAGCCGATTACTGCTTCCCAGCGCTCGTGCTGCTAATTGATTTGGGGTAAACGGAGTCTGACCAATTCTTTGTGAAATATAGCTTAGAGATAGTGCCTTTACTGAATTTTACATCGAAAGAGGGGTATTTCGAACAGACAGACATAAAGTCAGAAAGCGACCTCATACATATGGGTTGTTGTTTCATACATCTTTGGTATCACCTGGGTCACAAACGATTATAGGCTCTGGGGTCTACCTAATCTGCATATGTGTATTCTAAACCCAGAGACTCAATGAATTCATGTACAAAATCTGAAACTTTGATATTCAATGACATATATGTATATCTTGTGTATTGTAATGAATAATACTGAGGTCATTATTTTTGCATTAAGACAGATGTAATCAAGAACATCACATTTTATTTTGCCTTGAGATAAGTCAGTGGAATGTTTTTACGATTGTGTGTTTTGCAAAACAGAGCGGTGCTCCTTATTTACCTGAGCTGCAGCCAGGTGAGGTGAGGCGCCATCCCCACAGAAATTGGGTGAGTGATATCATGTCAATTGAATTGTTAAAAAAAATGAACACAAGAATATCACTACTATAGAGTGCATTCTGTGACGAATATGTTTATTTTTCTCTTTTTCTTTCCATGTCTGCATGACTATTTTAGATTGTGGTGGAGAATCTACACCTGACAAACAGGTGACATAATTCCTTTTATTCTTTTTTCACGTTATTGTACAGCAGTATCAACATCTAGGTCCTGATGAATGCATAGGATCAATCACATATAAATGCAGAAACATGTCGACCACTTGCTGAGTAGATATTATGTTAAATCTGCTTTTTTTCACTTTTCACTTGTTTTTAAACTTAAGGGTCTGAGAGAAAACATTAAAAATAACTATTCTACTCAGTTTCACCTAATTTTATTCACTTCACTTACTTTTAGTTGCACTGCTTTTTTCAGTTGTAACATCACACCAACACCATACTGACACCACTCTAGTGTGACTGTATGTGCACTAACTCCTGGGTAAGGAGAACCCAAATGATGTAAGAGTGGTGGTACAGAGAGACAACTGATGGGAAAAATTCCTACCCTGACTGTATGTTGCATGGATGTGTGTTCAAATGATGTTTATGTCCAACTGTTTTCAACCCACAATTTTCTTTTTGTCGTGTAGCGGTTTGTTTAAGAGAGAAACATGCTTGTGACTCCTGGATACCTTTTGTTGTAATTAGCCTAACATAAGCCACCAATCGTGTGAGTGGATGGAACTGTCTCCAAAGGCTAATATTTCTGTCTTGGCCATGTTCAGATGGAAAGAAGCGACATTCATCCGCTAAGCCAGAGATTTCATGCATTTCCTGAAGCTGTGTCTGAAAAGGATGCTGCACACTATCCAGGTCAATTCTAATTTGCTTTCAATCCGCATATGTGTAAGAGCCAAAGTGAAAGGAATTAATCAAAGCAACTATATGAGCTACATAGACAGTGAAAGGTTTAGGACTGATTAATGAGCCGTATGAGATTGCATAGGGCAAATATAAAGTACTCTACTTTATTCTACCCAGGCATTGCATTGCTGGTTGTCCTTTATCAACAGATTTCGTTTAGCTCTGCATTCTGTTTGCCTAATTCACAGTGATATACCAGGTTTCAATGAATCGCCTACATAAAACCTCCAATAACGTGGCTCCCACTGAGTGAATCAGTATGTGCTTGGAGAATGACCATGCTATATCCTTCAATAATTGGATGTCAATCACAGACACTATGACTTACTTTTGGTAATGATGTCATGAGTAGTTATGTACCAGTTGCCGCTTGTCCTGCTAGAAACCTTTTTGGTTCCTCTAAAATTATTACTCTACCTCTATCCCTCACATCTTTACAAGTGGATCCGCAAATAGTCCAGGATGTCTCCGATGTAATTTGTTCATATTAAGCGGACTGGTCTCATGTAGTCATGTTGTTTAATATTGATTAAGTGCGGCACATCTGCTTCAAAATGTATTTTCATATCATGCCTGACACAACTTTGCTTGTTTTCGATATAACCCAGTAAATATCTATTGTGAAAACATATGAAATATTAGGGTGCAGCTGAGAAGTGGGACAATTCGTTTTTACCAACTTATACACAGACATGTCTCGCATTGTGTTGCCTCTTGCCCTGTTAGCGTGAGTTATAGTAGACTCTTTTTGGCTCAGTGAGCCAGGATCTATGTTAACCTAGAAATTAGCTAATATTTAATAGGCATATTGTTCGCAGATTTTATTAAATGTTATAAAGTTTTGCAGAGGTGGTTTGATTTTATTCACCAATTTTCAGTTGTATCATTCTTGTTTTTACCGTTATTTGTGAAGAAGATAAGAATAATTCATCGGCTAACCAAGCACCTAAATTTGGAGGAAGACACAATGTCATATAAACACTTCATAACTTTAAAAAATGAGACCGAAAATAAATCGCTACCAAGCTCGGTACCCAAATTGCAGGAAAAAAAAAAGAATAGCCACTATTTAAAGTTAATTTGAAAAACAAAAAATAAAAACAATTGGTGCCAGGTTTATTACTGAAAAGAAGGAAACTCTTTTTTAGGTTGATGTGAACAAGGTACAGTCCCTGAAAATGTAGGGAGACACTAAAATGGACTAACCCATGCTGTTTTGGGCCGAAACAAAACGTGAATGATAATTGCGATTCTCCTATTAACATGCCTAGAGAATCTAGATTTCATTAAAGACACGGAGGCTCACATTATGCAATGACTTTTAATTGCAGATCCAAGCCAGCATCACAATATAAAGGTTCCAAAAAGAACACTGAGATACAGTAAGACATTACACATAGCAACTATCAGCCTCTTTTAAATCTGGCGAAAGTAGATCCAGGAGATTCCAAGTAAATAGAAGCAAAATTGAAGAAGAAGAAGACAAATGAACGACCTCCTGATGATGAAACGTCAAAAGTAGATTAAGTAGAGGGGTTATCTGAAAGAAAGAGGACAATGAAAAATGGTATCCTAAAAAACAATGTAAGCAGTTTCAAAACCAGGTGAACAATTGAACAATAAACAATTCAAAATACATAACATTAAGATTATGAATAACATCATGCTAAATTAAACCCAATACCAAACAGGGATGTGTTGGGAGGGATAATGTGAGCCTCCGTGTCTTTAATGAAATCTAGATTCTCTAGGCATGTTAATAGGAGAATCGCAATTTCATTACAAGAATGGAGGCTACATTATGCATGTTGGTAGCCCTGTAAAACTACATTAGACATGTGTTCAATTGGTTTAAAATAATGTCTTGCGAAGGCACTTGCATTAGACCAGTCTGCAGCTTTAAGGATATCATCCAACTTACCTCCGGACCAAAGAGATTTACTTGCCATGGCACCTCTAAGAGAATGAGCTTGAAATTTGGAAATATCAATACCACCAGACTTACCCCATCTGGCAATGGAAGTGGAGGAAATAGCCTTATGAGGCTTAACGAAGGAAATGAGAAGTTGGTTCTCATTAAACGGTCGAAGATTAGACATTGTCATATCATACGCTTTCATACATTCAACCACACAAAGTTTCGGAGAAGGATCGAAACGAGGATAGAAGATTGAATCAGATATGGTCTTGGTCCTTCTATAGACTTTAAATTTAACTCCAAATAAATTATATGATCTATTAGAAATCTCCAGAGCTTTAACATCAGAAACTCTACGACAGGAGATAAGGCAAAGAAGAGTTGCGAGTTTAAAGGAAAGAAACTTTCTGCTCAAAAATGTATTATCTGGCCAGGAAGTGAAGAGATCTAGAATCAAATTCACATCCCAGAGAGTATTATATTTCGGCCTTGGGGGCCTCTTTAAACGGATGCTCTTCATTACCCTACAAACAATCACATTCTTACCGATTGACTTGCCGTTAAAGAGGACATGACCAGCAGAGATCGCTGATCTATAACAGTTGATAGATCTATAACTCAATCCCTTGTCGAAGAGTTCAGCGAGAAAATTCACTATATCAACGATAGGTGCTTGAGTGGGATCCAAATCCATCTCCATGCACCAACGAAGCCAGCATTTCCAGATATTGTTGTATCTGTAGTGAGTTCCCGGTGCCCATGACTCTCTGAGGAGAGTAGAAGCTGATGACGAAAGTCCTGAGAC
The DNA here is from genome assembly GCF_964263255.1 of Lissotriton vulgaris. NCBI lineage: Eukaryota > Metazoa > Chordata > Amphibia > Caudata > Salamandridae > Lissotriton > Lissotriton vulgaris. The sequence goes on from NC_141689.1 coordinate 731,535,428, forward strand.
TTTGTTAGATCGCCTGACACTCTCCAGGCAAGAAGGTTTAATCTCCCTGATAGGGTCATTAGGTGAGGATCTCCGTTTACGTCTGTAAGTAGATCTTTTAGGGAAGGTATCAGAAATAGAATTTCGAAGGTCAGTTCCAGAACAGTGGGGAACCACGACTGTGATGGCCAGAAGGGAGTTATTAAGACTAGAGAGCACCGATCCTGCCTCACTTTCTGCAGGACTCTCTGTATCATTGCCAATGGGGGAAAGGCATAAGCATTGGTCCCTGATCAGGTTTGGAGAAATGCGTTCACTTCCTGAGCGCCGGGATCCGGCATCCAGCTGAAGTAACGCTCTAGTTGAAAGGTGAGATGGCTCGCAAATAGGTCTATCTCTAATGGACCCCAATAAGAATTTAGTGAGTCGAAGACAGCAACGTTCAGTTTCCAATCGCTGTAGTCCGAAAGGAATCTGGAATTCCAATCGGCAGAAACGTTCGACTTCCCTGGGTAGTATTCCGCTCTGAGGGCAATTTTGTGTTCTAAACAGAACATCCAGAGTTTCCTTGCTAGGTTCAAAAGGTCGGCAGACTTCGTACCTCCCAACCGATTGATGTAGGCCACCGCTGAAACATTGTCTATCTTCAGGACAACCGATCTCCCTTGAATTGAGTGCTTGAAACTCATAAGGGCGTATAGGCCAGCAGTAAGTTCTAGGAAATTAATGTGGTGAGATGACTACTCCTGAGTTCAGACACCACCCGTATTCTGGTCTAGAAAACAAGCACCCCAACCATGGAGGGAAGCGTCTGATTCCAGCACAAAATCTGGTTCTGACCCGAAAATTGCTTTCCCATTCCAAGCTTCCAGGTTTTTTAACCACCAGTTCAGTTCTGTTTTGGCCTCCAAATCAAGGGTGATTCGGTCTTCGTACCAAAGACCGGACTTCAACGCTCTTCCTTTTATCCTTTGTAAGGCCCGGTAATTCAGAGGGCCTGGGAAGATTGCCTGAATGGAAGAAGAAAAGAGACCTAGAAGTCTTGCCAGTTCCCTTAAAGGGATGTCTTCCTGTCTTAAGACATGAAGAATCTTTTTCTTGAGCTTCAAGATTTTTGAAGGAGGTAAAAGAAGAAGGCACTTGGAAGTGTCTAGAGTGAAACCCAGAAACTCCAGAGATTTGGAGGGGGTTAGAATAGACTTCTCTTTGTTGACAATGAAACCTAGACTTTCCAGCAGATTCCTAACCATTTCCAGATCGATATGAATCTGAGGCAGGTCCTGGGACATTATTAAGATGTCGTTGAGGTAAATAATAAGACGAACACCCCGTTCCCTTAGGAAGGAAGCTACTGCTCTCATTACCTTGGTAAAACACCAAGGGGCGGATGAAAGCCCGAAGTGGAGAGCCTTGAACTGATAAAGATGATTTTTCCAAAGTAATTGTAGGTAAGGTTGATGTATTTCCGCCATCGGGATAGTGAAGTAGGCGTCCTTCAAATCTAGTTTGACTAACCAGTGGGGCAGAAATCCTGACTCTCAAGCCCCAGTTAACCACGTGTCCGCAGAAGCATGGGTTGATTTCTATTCTGGTCCGTTTATGGACCCTGACTTAGAAATCGACACAGCTCAAACCAGGCAGGTAACCACCCTCATTCCTAACCAAGAGTTAAATTTCACGCCACTGAAAACTGAGTCTGCCCTCCGCCTGGTCCTGAGGGGGAAGGCGCCAGGGATGGATTGCATCCCGGCCGATTTATTTAAGGCCAATCCCCGACTTTGGGTTCCCTACATAACTATGATAGCGAATGCCATTGCCATGGGGACCAGGATCCCTGTTTCCTGGAAGGGGGCTGAGATTCTCCCAATTTTTAAAAAAGGGGACCGTTCAGATCCGGGAAACTACCGCCCGATAAGTTTAATAGACTCACTTCAAAAGGTCATTGCAAGGATGGTCCTTGCTAGAGTTCAGGGGTGGATGGAGCTGAAGGGCATCTTGTCCCCCCTACAGGCCGGCTTCGGATCAGGCACCAGCACCATCGACCAGGTCTTCAGATTTTGTCTGGTTTACTGGAAGGTGGTGCTGTTGGGCGGCGGAACGATCTATGCCGCATTTATTGATCTGAAATCGGCCTTTGACCTTGTGCCAAGGGTCAAACTCTGGACTGTTCTTAGAGATCTGGGACTGTCATTAGAATTATTGGACCTGATTGTTAGATTACATGAGGGGAACTTTGCCTGGGTGAGGTGGGGAGGCCAAGGGCAGGTGACAGATTGCTTCCCCGTAACTCGTGGCGTCCGTCAGGGTTGTGTCCTGGCACCCACACTCTTTTTATTGTTCATTGACCAGGTGGTCAAGTTCTTTGCAAATACCCCTACTGACGCACCATCCTTGGGTGGGACAAAGTTCCCTATGCTCATTTTTGCTGAAGACACTTTACTCCTCTCAAAGACTCGCAGCGGCTTGCAAACTGCATTGACCCGCTTTGAGGAGTTTTGTACCGTCAACGACTTAAAAATTAATGTAAGCAAACCTAAATTCATGGTCCTAACCAAAAGTCGTCCCATTAAGAGCTCAGTGAGCTTGAACGGAGTGGGCCTGGAACAAGTTGAGGTTATGACCTATTTGGGAGTAACCTTGGACTACCGTCTCCGCTGGAAACCACAGGTTGACACACTACACCTAAAATTTGCTCGCCTTACGGGTTGTCTTTTACAGGAGCAAAAAAGGTCCCTAACTAAACGTATTAAACCCGCACTTAAGATTTATGCCACTAAGGTAAGCTCCGCAATATTGTACGGGGCAGACCTTTGGGGACATATGGACCTATCCACTCTGGTGAAAGTTCAGAATAAATTTATGCGGAAACTAGTAGGACTTCCACAATCGGCCCCAACTAAACCACTATGTCTGGATATGGGCTGTAACCCAATTAATGAAATGGCTAGATACAGACTAGTAGCTATGCGGAGACGCATTTGGACCTCCCCTGACCTAAGCCTCTTTGCTAGGGAACTCGAGGACGTAAGATCCATTTGGGGGTCTAGCAGTATACCCTGGTTGCGTGAAGTGAAATCGATCCTGGATGAGATGGGCCTTAATCAGTTGTGGGTTTCTCCTGGGTCTACCAGCTTTCCCTCAAAACAGGAATATAAAGCACTCTATTGGGCCTCTGTTCGCAAAGGGCTAGTTATTGCCTCAGATTGTGTTAGCTTAACAGGAAGGTTCTTGTGCCATAAACTGGACCCTCTCCTAGAGAATTACTGGGATGTCATAACTAAGCCATTAGATAAAAAGCTTTACCACCAGTTCCGAGTAGGTACTTTGCCTTTAAGATCTTTTACCAGGAACTAGTCCAACCGAGTGAGTGATTCCTGCCCTCGGTGCCCCGGACATAAGGAGAGTGTGGGTCATTTCCTATTTGCATGTCCGGTTTATCATGCCCCAAGAAGCAAATGGATAGGGCCCATACGTCGTCATCTTAAAGTCAGAGGGAGTGCAGAGGCTATTTGGGCACTTCGTACTAATACCTCTGAGGTGGTAGTTGTGGCCGTAGCCAAATTCCTGGGGTGGACATGGGTGATTAGATCAAGATACCTGCAGGCACTTTGATTCTGTCTCTGTTTCCCAACTTCTAAACAGGTTTTCTTCTTTTTTTTTTCCTTGTATTAGGTCTTTATTATACTGTTTAATTCTAATATTAATCTTGAAATGTCTTGAAATCTATGAAATTGCAAATTGTAACTGTGATGGTTTTAAATCAAATGTTTTAACTATATCATATCATGTATGCTCAATTTCTATTGTTTTTAATTGTCTTTTATGATCTAACAAATCGAAATAAAGACTTTAAAACCTGAAAAACCTGAAACCTGACTAACTAGTCTCCTTTTTGAAGAAGGTCTCTTAGAAGATGTATTCCTTCCATTTTCAAATGCCTGTAAACGAGAAATTTGTTCAGGCCCTTCAAATTTATAACCGGTCTCCAACCTTTTCCTTTTTTCTCGACAAGAAACAAAGAACTTACAAAGATTAGGGAATCCATGGGAACTTCTAATATCGCTCCTTTTTGGAGCATAGAGGATATCTCTTCCTCTACTATTTTCTCCTTCTCCACTGAGATGGGAATATCGCTCTGGAATGAGGTTTGAAACGGAGTTTGAACAAAATCTATCACAAAGCCTATTACTGTGGACAGTTCCCACGGATCCTGAGTTATTTCCTTCCATTTAAAAAAAAAAAAAATTCAGTCTGCCTCCCACTTTTGGAGGGGTAGAAGGAGAAAGTAAATGAAGAGAACTTACTTGGGGGGTTTGATGAGAAAGATGATCGAGATCTTCCACCTCTTGCTCGATTTCCTCGTCCACGGTTGGAGGTGTTGAAGTAATTATTCTGGTATGAACCTCTTCCAAAGGGGCGTGATCTCTGGTAGGGCCTTTTGGTTATACCGGCCGGAAGGAAGCCCCCTTCTTGCGGCCCTCCCAAAAACATTATTGCTGAATACTCTCTTCATATTCTTTTGGGCATTATCAAGAGCAGTAAGAGTTGAGACGTACTTTCCCAAAGATCTTATAAGCTCTTCACCAAAGAGCAGACCTTTTGGATTCAAGGAAGGTTCCTTCTCAGCCATATCTGCGAGTTTAGGGTCTAGTTTAAAAAGGATGAGCCTACGCCTTTCAGCGTTAATGCTAATATTAGCATTACCTAGGAGAATGAGGGCTCTCTGACTCCAACCTCTTATTAGATCAGTATCAGGCTGGCTACCTTTAAGGTAACATTCCTCAGCGGAGTCAAGAATTCTGCTCAATGGACCAAGTACGTCCAATAGGCGATCTTGGCACCCTTTAAACGCTTTTTGCAAGACCTTTTCTAGGGTTGCGACCAAGTCTAAATAGGCATTTGATTAATTCAGGATCCAAATTAGGAGCATAACATGCTTTCTCATCGATTAGGGGTCTTGAACACTCAGCCCTTAAAATATTCCTCGTCCCTCTTTCGAGGGGAAATCGATAAATTTAGATACATGCTCCTGAGGAGACCGTTGTGTGGAGCGTGGGTGCTTTAGATTTAGGGGGGGGGGAACATTTCCTCTCCCAAAGGATTTAGAATACTATCCTTGGAAGTAGAGGGGGCCTCATCTTCCTCATCAAAAATTCCAGTATCCTCATCATCCAAGTCCAGAACATATTCGTCTGGATCTAAGTCTCCATCATTATCCGAGCCCTCTAGGAAGTCTTGAGCAGTTACTGATAATGAACCGCTAAGGGCATCCAAGGTATTTGGGCCGTAAGGGGCACACTAATGATTTGTGTCATAAAAGACATCTCTAATGTTTGAGGTGCAAAGACCATCGGAAATTTTTGTGGTGCTAGGACCACCAACAATAACAGAGGTGCTAGGACCTCCTGTGCTCACATGGGTCTCGGTAGTGGTGTTATTACTTTTTTTGGCGCGTTTTGCACCCACTTTCTCACCATTAAAGGCATCAGAGATATCCTCTCGTAAAGGTATTGGTCTCTTATAGGGGGCGAATTGGGCGAAGGTCTTCTTAAAACAGGATTTCATTTCCTCCTGGATCATACTCCAGACATCCTCCCTATTAAAGTTAGGGATTGTAGCACTGTTTCCTTCTGAGTCTGAATCAGAAAGGTTTTCCATATTGTCTTTCTTCTTTTATGCAACTAATCCCCCTTATACTATTTGTTTTCACTAATAATATGGGTGAAGCAGAAAAGATTGGTGAATTAAATAGGTACAAGTATTCGAATGCCTAGACCTCTAAGCTCCTTTTTTTTTTTTTTAAGCTTTCCTAGCTCTAAACACTAGCACTGCGATGAAAACACGAAGCTCCGACGTCTTGAACAGCTGAGTTTTCAACTGTCATGGGGCTGAGGAAAGTTCCTGGGCGAGACACTCACGAAACGTGAGGCTCGCCAGGGTACTTTCCTCTAGTACATGTATCGCACGTTGCCTGAAACACGGGTCCGGGCGGAGAGTGAAGCTTGAAGAAATGACGGTAAGCGTTTACCGAAAAGCTAGTGCATCGTATATAAAATGCGGTCGCTGCTTAAGGGCAGCGTTCGCTGAAGCTCGCATTACGCGTTCGCTTCTGTTGCGGAGTGGGGGTTGTCTCCGCACTTCTCCCGGCTGCGCGTGTGATTGAGCCGACGCGCGGCTAACTGCGGATAGTGAGGACAAATAAAGGAATAGATGAAGTTAGAAAGGGAGCAGACCTTATACATGCCCACAGTTCGAACAAAGAAACTAAACCCTGAGCTAAAACGTGCTTAAACAGGCGATCCTGCGGGAACGCGAATGTATGCTCATGACGTGGAGTGACTTGTCGAAGGGGATATAAGGCGACATTTAAAGCCTAAACAGTGAAGGGAGAAGGTAGGATCTCCGAAAATTGCAGATCCGGGGAAGTGGGAGGGTAGGAGAGTGGGTAGGAGGGCAAACCTACATAAGATAGATAAAAGGGAATTCACCAGCGCTATAATGTGAGATTTTACTCATCCTTAAATCAAACCTCCCCAGGATATAACATCCATAACAATATTAAATACCAATAGTATTAAAAAGAGAGAGAGAAAACATGAGCTACTTATCTGCTTGGAGCCGCATTTAAAAGAGGCTGATAGTTGCTATGTGTAATGTCTTACTGTATCTCAGTGTTCTTTTTGGAACCTTTATATTGTGATGCGACTGGCATGGATCTGCAATTAAAAGTCATTGCATAATGTAGCCTCCGTTCTTGTAATGAAATTTTACAGACCAATAAATGAAACCTGTTGAACAAATGTCTTTTTAGGTATATTATGTATGATTTTGTTTTTAAAACAATTGTCTTGCGAGAAAGCTAACGCTGTTTAAAAAGCCAGACAGAAAAAAAGAGAATGGTAAGTGTTTTAGCAGTCATTGGAATTCCTTTTTGCGAGGTGGAATGAAGAATTCTCTGGTTTGTGGGTGCTGTGGAGGTGCTGTGATTGTGCCAGTGAGTGGGGAAGGCAGACGAGAGAAATTAGAAGTCACAGAGAACAGAAGGTATCCAGGTGTGAAGAGCAGAGGAGATGGTTGGAGGAACATTTGGAAAGATGGGCTGAGAGGAGCAGGTGGGATGGGAAAAAATAAAGTTAGGGTGTAGCTGCCTCTGTTTGTTGGATTGAGCAAGGAGGAATGGGATGTGTGTTGCAGGAAACATGGGGTTGATGGTTTCTGAATTGCCCAAAATGAGGCAATAGATGTGATGCATGGAAGGAGTATTACGGGATTAGGAAAGGGGAAGGAGAAGTAATAGACAGAGGAGGATATGGAAGGATAGAAGCTATTCTTAATCCAGGAGGAGGGTGGGTGCTGGAGCAGATGGGACAATGTTAGAGGCAAGCTAAAAGAGGTGATTGATGGCGTTAAGGGCCTTTGGGGTAGGGGGGTAGAAGAGGTTATAGGAATCATGGGAGAAGGAAAAGCTATTATGGAAATGGGGACAGTGGGGAGGACAAAGGGCAGAGATCCTTGTCAAATAAAATCGGTATTGAGTATTTTCTATGAAACTAAGATAGAATTTCACCTCCCAATTAAAAATTATGTGTTGCAAATTTGCAGAAAATGTGCATACGTGCGTGTGTTTGGCCTGTTCCTAATAGGCAGCTTTAGCTAAGGCTTTCTCTACACGTGGTATTTGATTTGGTTTTTCAAAAAGCCCACTGAACCCCTGCTTCCTAAAGCTGCAGCGTCTATATGCATGCCAGGGAATACTATCAGTGTTATCCAGGGCCAAACCATTCTGAAGGATGAGTTTAGAGGATCCTAATCCTGGTGTATTCCACACCTTTATTCATAGAAGAAACGGAGCCAAATCCACGAAATGCTCTAGAAAATGTAGGCCCACCTCCGAATGGCAAAACAAGTTTGAAGTTCCCTGAGGTACCATCAAAAGTCTCAGAAGAAAAACATTTTCTAAGATTTAATGTCTGGCGCAGCCAAAATACCCCCACATGCCTGCCCCATTTGAAGCAATGGAAAGACACTTGGGATTCAAAAGAGCTATAATTTCTTTTACAGGTCTATGACCGAATTTTACAGAAAATCTGAACATTGATTCAATAGCGATATTGGTTTGTTGAGCCTTTACAATTAGCAGTGGGTCCAAACTTAGCTGTGTTTCACATACCTGAATATAACCAACATTGGCGTAGCCAATAGGTCTCGCATTTGGGACCATATAAGTGTTAAGGGTGATTCGGTCTTCGTACCAAAGACCGGACTTCAACGCTCTTCCTTTTATCCTTTGTAAGGCCCGGTAATTCAGAGGGCCTGGGAAGATTGCCTGAATGGAAGAAGATAAGAGACCTAGAAGTCTTGCCAGTTCCCTTAAAGGGATGTCTTCCTGTCTTAAGACATGAAGAATCTTTTTCTTGAGCTTCAAGATTTTTGAAGGAGGTAAAAGAAGAAGGCACTTGGAAGTGTCTAGAGTGAAACCCAGAAACTCCAGAGATTTGGAGGGGGTTAGAATAGACTTCTCTTTGTTGACAATGAAACCTAGACTTTCCAGCAGATTCCTAACCATTTCCAGATCGATATGAATCTGAGGCAGGTCCTGGGACATTATTAAGATGTCGTCGAGGTAAATAATAAGACGAACACCCCGTTCCCTTAGGAAGGAAGCTACTGCTCTCATTACCTTGGTAAAACACCAAGGGGCGGATGAAAGCCCGAAGTGGAGAGCCTTGAACTGATAAAGATGATTTTTCCAAAGTAATTGAAGGTAAGGTTGATGTATTTCCGCCATCGGTATAGTGAAGTAGGCGTCCTTCACATCTAGTTTGACTAACCAGTGGGGCAGAAATCCTGACTCTCAAGCCCCAGTTAACCACGTGTCCGCAGAAGCATGGGTTGATTTCTATTCTGGTCCGTTTATGGACCCTGACTTAGAAATCGACACAGCTCAAACCAGGCAGGTAACCACCCTCATTCCTAACAAAGAGTTAAATTTCACGCCACTGAAAACTGAGTCTGCCCTCCGCCTGGTCCTGAGGGGGAAGGCGCCAGGGATGGATTGCATCCCGGCCGATTTATTTAAGGCCAATCCCCAACTTTGGGTTCCCTACATAACTACGATAGCGAATGCCATTGCCATGGGGACCAGGATCCCTGTTTCCTGGAAGGGGGCTGAGATTCTCCCAATTTTTAAAGAAAGGGACCGTTCAGATCCGGGAAACTACCGCCCGATAAGTTTAATAGACTCACTTCAAAAGGTCATTGCAAGGATGGTCCTTGCTAGAGTTCAGGGGTGGATGGAGCTGAAGGGCATCTTGTCCCCCCTACAGGCCGGCTTCGGATCAGGCACCAGCACCATCGACCAGGTCTTCAGATTTTGTCTGGTTTACTGGAAGGTGGTGCTGTTGGGCGGCGGAACGATCTATGCCGCATTTATTGATCTGAAATCGGCCTTTGACCTTGTGCCAAGGGTCAAACTCTGGACTGTTCTTAGAGATCTGGGACTGCCATTAGATTTATTGGACCTGATTGTTAGATTACATGAGGGCAACTTTGCCAGGGTGAGGTGGGGAGGCCAAGGGCAGGTGACGGATTGCTTCCCCGTAACTCGTGGCGTCCGTCAGGGTTGTGTCCTGGCACCCACACTCTTTTTATTGTTCATTGACCAGGTGGGCAAGTTCTTTGCAAATACCCCTACTGACGCACCATCCTTGGGTGGGACAAAGTTCCCTATGCTCATTTTTGCTGAAGACACTTTACTCCTCTCAAAGACTCGCAGCGGCTTGCAAACTGCATTGACCCGCTTTGAGGAGTTTTGTACCGTCAACGACTTAAAAATTAATGTAAGCAAACCTAAATTCATGGTCCTAACCAAAAGTCGTCCCATTAAGAGCTCAGTGAGCTTGAACGGAGTGGGCCTGGAACAAGTTGAGGTTATGACCTATTTGGGAGTAACCTTGGACTACCGTCTCCGCTGGAAACCACAGGTTGACACACTACACCTAAAATTTGCTCGCCTTACAGGTTGTCTTTTACAGGAGCAAAAAAGGTCCCTAACTAAACGTATTAAACCCGCACTTAAGATTTATGCCACTAAGGTAAGCTCCGCAATATTGTACGGGGCAGACCTTTGGGGACATATGGACCTATCCACTCTGGTGAAAGTTCAGAATAAATTTATGCGGAAACTAGTAGGACTTCCACAATCGGCCCCAACTAAACCACTATGTCTGGATATGGGCTGTAACCCAATTAATGAAATGGCTAGATACAGACTAGTAGCTATGCGGAGACGCATTTGGACCTCCCTTGACCTAAGCCTCTTTGCTAGGGAACTCGAGGACGTAAGATCCATTTGGGGGTCTAGCAGTATACCCTGGTTGCGTGAAGTGAAATCGATCCTGGATGAGATGGGCCTTAATCAGTTGTGGGTTTCTCCTGGGTCTACCAGCTTTCCCTCAAAACAGGAATATAAAGCACTCTATTGGGCCTCTGTTCGCAAAGGGCTAGTTATTGCCTCAGATTGTGTTAGCTTAACAGGAAGGTTCTTGTGCCATAAACTGGACCCTCTCCTAGAGAATTACTGGGATGTCATAACTAAGCCATTAGATAAAAAGCTTTACCACCAGTTCCGAGTAGGTACTTTGCCTTTAAGATCTTTTACCAGGAACTAGTCCAACCGAGTGAGTGATTCCTGTCCTCGGTGCCCCGGACATAAGGAGAGTGTGGGTCATTTCCTATTTGCATGTCCGGTTTATCATGCCCCAAGAAGCAAATGGATAGGGCCCATACGTCGTCATCTTAAAGTCAGAGGGAGTGCAGAGGCTATTTGGGCACTTCGTACTAATACCTCTGAGGTGGTAGTTGTGGCCGTAGCCAAATTCCTGGGGTGGACATGGGTGATTAGATCAAGATACCTGCAGGCACTTTGATTCTGTCTCTGTTTCCCAACTTCTAAACAGGTTTTCTTCTTTTTTTTTTCCTTGTATTAGGTCTTTATTATACTGTTTAATTCTAATATTAATCTTGAAATGTCTTGAAATCTATGAAATTGCAAATTGTAACTGTGATGGTTTTAAATCAAATTTTTTAGCTATATCATATCATGTATGCTCAATTTCTATTGTTTTTAATTGTCTTTTATGATCTAACAAATCGAAATAAAGACTTTAAAACCTGAAAAACCTGAAACCTGACTAACTAGTCTCCTTTTTGAAGAAGGTCTCTTAGAAGATGTATTCCTTCCATTTTGAAATGCCTGTAAACGAGAAATTTGTTCAGGCCCTTCAAATTTATAACCGGTCTCCAACCTTTTCCTTTTTTCTCGACAAGAAACAAAGAACTTACAAAGATTAGGGAATCCATGGGAACTTCTAATATCGCTCCTTTTTGGAGCATAGAGGATATCTCTTCCTCTACTATTTTCTCCTTCTCCACTGAGATGGGAATATCCCTCGGGAATGAGGTTTGAAACGGAGTTTGAACAAAATCTATCACAAAGCCTATTACTGTGGACAGTTCCCACGGATCTTGAATTATTTCCTTCCATTTAAAAAAAAAAATAATTCAGTCTGCCTCCCACTTTTGGAGGGGTAGAAGGAGAAAGTAAATGAACAGAACTTACTTGGGGGGTTTGATGAGAAAGATGATCGAGATCTTCCACCTCTTGCTCGATTTCCTCGTCCACGGTTGGAGGTGTTGAAGTAATTATTCTGGTATGAACCTCTTCCAAAGGGGCGTGATCTCTGGTAGGGCCTTTTGGTTATACCGGCCGGAAGGAAGCCCCCTTCTTGCGGCCCTCCCAAAAACATTATTGCTGAATACTCTCTTCATATTCTTTTGGGCATTATCAAGAGCAGTAAAAGTTGAGACATACTTTCCCAAAGATCTTATAAGCTCTTCACCAAAGAGCAGACCTTTTGGATTCAAGGAAGGTTCCTTCTCAGCCATATCTGTGAGTTTAGGGTCTAGTTTAAAAAGGATGAGCCTACGCCTTTCAGCGTTAATGCTAATATTAGCATTACCTAGGAGAATGAGGGCTCTCTGACTCCAACCTCTTATTAGATCAGTATCAAGCTGGCTACCTTTAAGGTAACATTCCTCAGCCGAGTCAAGAATTCTGCTCAATGGACCAAGTACGTCCAATAGGCGATCTTGGCACCCTTTAAACGCTTTTTGCAAGACCTTTTCTAGGGTTGCGACCAAGTCTAAATAGGCATTTGATTAATTCAGGATCCAAATTAGGAGCATAACATGCTTTCTCATCGATTAGGGGTCTTGAACACTCAGCCCTTAAAATATTCCTCGTCCCTCTTTCGAGGGGAAATCGATAAATTTAGATACATGCTCCTGAGGAGACCGTTGTGTGGAGCGTGGGTGCTTTAGATTTAGGGGGGGAAACATTTCCTCTCCCAAAGGATTTAGAATACTATCCTTGGAAGTAGAGGGGGCCTCATCTTCCTCATCAAAAATTCCAGTATCCTCATCATCCAAGTCCAGAACATATTCGTCTGGATCTAAGTCTCCATCATTATCCGAGCCCTCTAGGAAGTCTTGAGCAGTTATTGATAATGAACCGCTAAGGGCATCAAAGGTATTCGGGCCGTAAGGGGCACACTAATGATTTGTGTCATAAAAGACATCTCTAATGTTTGAGGTGCAAAGACCATCCGAAATTTTTGTGGTGCTAGGACCACCAACAATAACAGAGGTGCTAGGACCTCCTGTGCTCACATGGGTCTCGGTAGTGGTGTTATTACTATTTTTGGCGCGTTTTGAACCCACTTTCTCACCATTAAAGGCATCAGAGATATCCTCTCGTAAATGTATTGGTCTCTTATAGGGGGCGAATTGGGCGAAGGTCTTCTTAAAACAGGATTTCATTTCCTCCTGGATCATACTCCAGACATCCTCCCTATTAAAGTTAGGGATTGTAGCACTGTTTCCTTCTGAGTCTGAATCAGAAAGGTTTTCCATATTGTCTTTCTTCTTTTATGCAACTAATCACCCTTATACTATTTGTTTTCACTAATAATATGGGTGAAGCAGAAAAGATTGGTGAATTAAATAGGTACAAGTATTCGAATGCCTAGACCTCTAAGCTCCTTTTTTTTTTTTTTAAGCTTTCCTAGCTCTAAACACTAGCACTGCGATGAAAACACGAAGCTCCGACGTCTTGAACAGCTGAGTTTTCAACTGTCATGGGGCTGAGGAAAGTTCCTGGGCGAGACACTCACGAAACGTGAGGCTCGCCAGGGTACTTTCCTCTAGTACATGTATCGCACGTTGCCTGAAACACGGGTCCGGGCGGAGAGTGAAGCTTGAAGAAATGACGGTAAGCGTTTACCGAAAAGCTAGTGCATCGTATATAAAATGCGGTCGCTGCTTAAGGGCAGCGTTCGCTGAAGCTCGCATTACGCGTTCGCTTCTGTTGCGGAGTGGGGGTTGTCTCCGCACTTCTCCCGGCTGCGCGTGTGATTGAGCCGACGCGCGGCTAACTGCGGATAGTGAGGACAAATAAACAAATAGATGAAGTTAGAAAGGGAGCAGACCTTATACATGCCCACAGTTCGAACAAAGAAACTAAACCCTGAGCTAAAACGTGCTTAAACAGGCGATCCTGCGGGAACGCGAATGTATGCTCATGACGTGGAGTGACTCGTCGAAGGGGATATAAGGCGACATTTAAAGCCTAAACAGTGAAGGGAGAAGGTAGGATCTCCGAAAATTGCAGATCCGGGGAAGTGGGAGGGTAGGAGAGTGGGTAGGAGGGCAAACCTACATAAGATAGATAAAAGGGAATTCACCAGCGCTATAATGTGAGATTTTACTCATCCTTAAATCAAACCTCCCCAGGATATAACATCCATAACAATATTAAATACCAATAGTATTAAAAAGAGAGAGAGAAAACATGAGCTACTTATCTGCTTGGAGCCGCATTTAAAAGAGGCTGATAGTTGCTATGTGTAATGTCTTACTGTATCTCAGTGTTCTTTTTGGAACCTTTATATTGTGATGCGACTGGCATGGATCTGCAATTAAAAGTCATTGCATAATGTAGCCTCCGTTCTTGTAATGAAATTTTACAGACCAATAAATGAAACCTGTTGAACAAATGTCTTTTTAGGTATATTATGTATGATTTTGTTTTTAAAACAATTGTCTTGCGAGAAAGCTAACGCTGTTTAAAAAGCCAGACAGAAAAAAAGAGAATGGTAAGTGTTTTAGCAGTCATTGGAATTCCTTTTTGCGAGGTGGAATGAAGAATTCTCTGGTTTGTGGGTGCTGTGGAGGTGCTGTGATTGTGCCAGTGAGTGGGGAAGGCAGACGAGAGAAATTAGAAGTCACAGAGAACAGAAGGTATCCAGGTGTGAAGAGCAGAGGAGATGGTTGGAGGAACATTTGGAAAGATGGGCTGAGAGGAGCAGGTGGGATGGGAAAAAATAAAGTTAGGGTGTAGCTGCCTCTGTTTGTTGGATTGAGCAAGGAGGAATGGGATGTGTGTTGCAGGAAACATGGGGTTGATGGTTTCTGAATTGCCCAAAATGAGGCAATAGATGTGATGCATGGAAGGAGTATTACGGGATTAGGAAAGGGGAAGGAGAAGTAATAGACAGAGGAGGATATGGAAGGGTAGAAGCTATTCTTAATCCAGGAGGATGGGGAGGAGGGTGGGTGCTGGAGCAGATGGGACAATGTTAGAGGCCAGCTAAAAGTGGTGATTGATGGCGTTAAGGTCCTTTGGGGTAGGGGGGTAGAAGAGGTTATAGGAATCATGGGAGAAGGAAAAGCTATTATGGAAATGGGGACAGTGGGGAGGACAAAGGGCAGAGATCCTTGTCAAATAAAATCGGTATTGAGTATTTTCTATGAAACTAAGATAGAATTTCACCTCCCAATTAAAAATTATGTGTTGCAAATTTGCAGAAAATGTGCATACGTGCGTGTGTTTGGCCTGTTCATAATAGGCAGCTTTAGCTAAGGCTTTCTCTACACGTGGTATTTGATTTGGTTTTTCAAAAAGCCCACTGAACCCCAGCTTCCTAAAGCTGCAGCGTCTATATGCATGCCAGGGAATACTATCAGTGTTATCCAGGGCCAAACAATTCTGAAGGATGAGTTTAGAGGATCCTAATCCTGGTGTATTCCACACCTTTATTCATAGAAGAAACGGAGCCAAATCCACGAAATGCTCTAGAAAATGTAGGCCCACCTCTGAATGGCAAAACAAGTTTGAAGTTCCCTGAGGTACCATCAAAAGTCTCAGAAGAAAAACATTTTCTAAGATTTAATGTCTGGCGCAGCCAAAATACCCCCACATGCCTGCCCCATTTGAAGCAATGGAAAGACACTTGGGATTCAAAAGAGCTATAATTTCTTTTACAGGTCTATGACCGAATTTTACAGAAAATCTGAACATTGATTCAATAGCGATATTGGTTTGTTGAGCCTTTACAATTAGCAGTGGGTCCAAACTTAGCTGTGTTTCACATACCTGAATATAACCAACATTGGCGTAGCCAATAGGTCTCGCATTTGGGACCATATAAGTGTTAAGCCATTCAACAGTTGATGTTGTTGCACCAAGGATATTGTACTGCATAACTAAATACTTATAAGGTTCCAAAGGCGAGACCTGTTGGCTATGCCAATGCTGAATGCTTTCACCACCCCAAGAACAGCCTCTGCTCAAAAATTTTAATGGGAGGTCCCATCTGCCCCACCAGCAGACCGTAGGTAGGGGCTGCAGGGAGGAGCCAGTCCAATGCTCCCTAGGTCTCTGCGGGAGGGGGCTCGCGTGACCCACAGAGGGTGCAGGAGGAGGCCACTCCGATGCAGCCCAGGTCTCTGCGGGAGGCGGCTCACGTGACCCACATGAGGTGAGCTGGAGAGGCTGCAATGACATTAAAATGTAATTGCCGCTGGAATTGCCTGCGCACAGAGGTTCAAGCGAGAGATTACGGCAGTGAAATAAACTGAATTAAATGGTACGGAACCCGCCCCAGCACGGCCGGCCCTGCGCTCCCTATGGCGTCTGGGCTGATATCTGCAGCCGTCTCGCTGCTGGTATGGACATATGCTTTTCATGGCTGCTCTTTGAAGGGGCGCAGAGGTGGAAAGGAGATTGCTTCCATTTTACACGCAGGGCTGGAGGGTTAGTCAAGTGATGAATTTTATTGCCTCTCTCGTTTTCTGTTACAATAAAGATGTTTTTTTACAGTGTCCCAGTCCGTGTTGTCTCATTCAAGGAATTGTGTTTCTTAGTAGGCTTTAAAACGAAGATGGACCCCGATGATTCATAACTATCCATTAACTCGGAACACACATCCCTGTTTCCCTACCGTTAGATCTGGTTTACAGATCTGCCTTTTATATCTGTCTAGATTCACTTAGGTTGTGTGTGTCATGCCAGTGTGTTGCCAGCCCGCTGATTCAGTGTGTTCTTAGTCATTGCATACAGGAAGAGGTGCTCATGCACAATGCGTGCAGCAGGCGGTGGGCCTGATGTGAGCTTTGACCAATCCTCTCCCTGCTGACCGCGCTCCGAACTGAACTCATCATTCAGTAAAAGTCTTCAGTGTAAGGACTTACCACACAAGGACAAGTGAGAGCTCTTTAAATCATCTTTTGATGGGTATGCTGCCCCCATCTGAGCAATGAATAGAACTTTGGAGGCTATGTACAAAGCACTGCTGGTCCCAGTAATGTTAGCCTGGGAGAAACCATAATCTGCCTGGCACTGCTTTCTGTAGTACTGGATAAAGAAAGCAGCATTGACTACCAGCTGTTTACTAGTTTACTGCATATAGAGTCCCAATTGCACATCTGCACAGCCCTGCTCCAATTGTGTCCCCTATCAAGTGAAAACATTCGAAATGCAAAAGAGCCAGAATAGAGGACAAATCAACCAAGACATTACCAACAGGGCACAAGTCCTAAACCAGCCCAAGCGTGTGCCTCGCACGGCAGCAGGGGGAGGGGGCCTGGGCGATTTCCTTGTGGGAGCGTGCAGCAAGGCGCGATGATTGTGAGCATATGGCGCTGCGTGCTCCTGCAAGGGAATCGCCAGACGTGCACGCGTTGCCATTGCAAGCAATGCAACGCGTGCACTTTTTTGCCCCCAAAGCTGTGCGGATGGCTAAAGGTCTCTCTCCTATGCAGCACATCCATGCTGCATAGGCGAGACCTAAAAACCACATAGCTGTGCATGCTGTCAGTAACACTTCCATAGCTGTGCAGAATTGGCTTCTTCGGACAGCGTCCTCTCGTTTGGACGCTACCATGAGACGTGGACCACAATTCCCGGCAGCCCTGGGGGGAGGCACCCTCTCTGACACGCAATGTGACGATATCGTGACCTGGACCCTAAAGGAATCGTTCCGGTGTCCGTCACTTGCTGCGTATTCTGTGCCTATCCAGATCTGTTTGATGTCTGAGAAACCTTCCTGAGAGTAACCTTTGGTGATAAGACGGTAAGGGTGACTAAGTCACCGTTTTGAAGATTGTATCTGGAACATTAGCGCATATCAGGTAAAAGCCTTTTTGGAAAGTACTATTAAGTTTAAATTTGGGGAGGGGGTCGCCCGACTAATTCCTCACTAATACGGAACTATATCAAATTAATTGGCCTTGGAGCAAAGGCTAACAAGGAAAAGCTTACCTTACGGAGCAGATGGTTTTCGTGCTGAGACTCATCCAAACCACTGTATTGCGAATGACATTATACTGATATATGAGTTTGCGCATTGGATTCAGTCTCATAGTATACGTTTACTGATGTGAAGATAACATACGTTTCTTGGTATCTACATGGAATAAGGGCTTGAGCACAATAATGCCTTTGTCAGAAGGATGTTAATTGCTGTATAGATGTATGCCGAATAATTAGTTTGTTTTAGCAGGGATGTTTTGGTGTGTGACTTAAGGCAACCTCCCCTGTGATGCATAGTAGTCTTAGATATTTGGTGGGTGAAGAAGCATGAATTAGTGTGAATGGTAGGAACTAATGTATACATTCCTGCTGATGATGTTTTTCATATATATTTTAGAACAAACACGCACAGTTTTGAATAAAACCTTGACTAGCTATGAGTTAAAAAGAAGTCCTAAATAACAAGTTAAGTACCTTAACTGCCAGATTCCCATGGATGTAGACAGCCTTAGAATTAGTTATTTTTGTCCTGCATACCATTATGTAGGATTTATGATGATTTATTTTCAAATCCAAAGAGGACATAAATTTAACAATGACTTACAGAGATTTTTGCAGACTCTTTGCTGTTCTATCTAAAATGACCACATTGTCTGCGTAAAGAAGAAGGGGGATAGGCCGGGTACCCATTCTCAGAAAACCCAACTTCTCTTGCAGTAAGCAGGCCTTTAAACCCTTTATGTAGATCAAGAATAAAAAGGTAGCCAATATGCATCCCTGCCGGACGTAGTCGGTTGAAACTATAGAGGGGGTACACTCACCTCTCAGGCCATACCGAAACTTCACATTTTGTTGAAGCTCGGTTGTTATCATGTGCAGGTTTCTTTGTTTTTGGCCTCTCCACATAATGATTGTTTAATGTGCAGTGATTCTATTGGTATTTTAAGTGTGTCTTGCCAATATAACTGAAAAACAATATTTTCTAAAGGAAAATATTATGGGGCATATGGTAACTAGCAAATAAGAAGGAAATATTAATATTGGAACTATTAGCAGTCAATCAGAGAAGAGTCGAAACAAGACCTACAACGAGGAGCAAACGTGGACGAAAGCTACTTGGAGCCAGTTGGAATGAATGGTCAGATCATAAAATATCCAACCAATTTATCCAGAAATACAGCCAAAAAATTCAAACTTAATATTTTGAGAAAAAAAACGGACACGCTGATCTCTGACCCCTACTTTAGCATAGATAAAGGCACTATAGTGAATGACTTGATATTGTTCACAAGCAAAACGGCTAAATGGCGCAATGCCATCACAAGAATGCTTAACACTAAAGCTATAAAAAATATCCCACATGGCACAAAAATGATGATCACACTGTCAACAAAATGCAGAGCGGAATTATGCATTACCATTTATAAAAATGGAATAGTGCTGATACAAGCAGCCAATAGCGAATTAGATAAATTTGACAATCTATTCCCGACTTTAAAAGAGTCAGTAGAGAGTGCAAGATGTCAACTACACCAGACCCCACAAGAAGACACTCCAGGCAACTACAATACTACTACCAGAGACGTCAAACGAACTGGAGGCCATCGGGATGGATCTATAAAATCAGGAGACATAATTGAAATAGGAATGACAATATCTGAGAATGATACGGAAAATACAGAGATGTCTACACGACATACGAACAAGGATCAGAAGCATCTCCAAAGGGAAGAGTTAACACCGCTCCGAAATGAAGAGACATCACACACAACGCAGACATCTCATTCGAGTGAGCCACTCCATGATAATCTTGAAATAAATAAGGTAGAAGATATCAACCATTCCTTACCTCTCTCTAGTACAACACAAGCGACATCTAGAACTTTACCCACAAATGCATTATTAATATCGCAAAACATAGATAACACATCCCTCACCGCAAATAGAAATGGAAGAGACAACCAAACTGATGACATTAAGAAAAGGATCTCGGCTAAAAGAACAGATCAAAAACATAGAAAAGCGAAGCCCAAATCCCGAAAAGATAGGTAATCATGCCTAAGAGGTCACTCCAAAACCGAAAAGATATCAAAGAGCTTCAGAAACTAATTGGCAACATGGCACAAGACACACTTAGTACTCTACAAGTGATGGAAAAGATACTTGAAATGACGGTAAGCACTCACTCCAAGGTCGCGCATATCCAAAATCTTGTACACTTCTCTCAAAGAAAGAACAACGAGACGGCCATGCCATTATCAAGTAGACACAACCGTCCGGATAGGACGAATGATTACTTGTCGGAGGAGGAAACCCTTGCCTTACTCCGAACATATGAACCATCGGACCGCAAGAGAGGGGAGGAAATCAAAACTGTAACGATCGACCCTAATAGAACATCCAGACAGAATGAAAGAAAATCCAACCGTAACAATTTACAACAAGTCCAGCTAATAACTGAACCGAAAAATCCGAACCTTAGTAACTCAGGGAAACCTCTGATATGCCTTCTAATCAACTGTCGATCAGCAATCAAACATGCACCAGACATAGCAGACCTCATCATCAACAAGGAAATTGACTTGGCAATCCTTACAGAAACGTGGCTATCGGAGTCATCGTCTCCAATCTTGGATCTCTTAGTACCACCGGAGTATAACATTGTGAGACTAGATAGACTAAAAAAGACAGGAGGAGGTATAGCATGCATTCACCGATCAGATATAGAGGTCAACCAAATACAATCCGACCCACTAGAATCCTGTGAATAACTAGGTCTCAATATAAGATCAGCAGACAATCAAAGATGCAACCTGCATGCGCTTTACCACCCACCAGGAGATAACGCCACGTTCATCGATCAGCTAATGGAGATCATAACGGCCAACTCTAACACCGATGCCAATAACATATTCCTAGGTGATTTTAATTTACACTGGGATGACTGCAATGACAAACAGGTCAACGCTCTCAAAGAATTCCTAGCGGAGTTAAACCCCACACAAGCATGCACGCAACCTACACACTCGAAAGGAGCTACGTTAGACTGGATATTATCAAGAAACGAAGATACATCAATCCTCTCAATAGCTCCGTGTGACTGGTCAGCTCATCATGCCATAACATTCTTGATACCCATAATGAAAAAGAGCAAGACCACGCAACCCACCAAGCTCAAAAAATGGATTCGAGATACAAAAGAGTCGAATATTGAGCTGCTATTAGAAAGCTGTGAGAGAGACCTAAAGCCACCTAATAACCTGCAGAATGTAAATGATTTAACAGATCACTACACAACATCAGTTGCGATTATTGTCAACAACACCATGCCAATAAAATTGAAGCGTCACAGAGAAGATAAAAAATCCATAGTTTAATGGGTCACTGAACGAAGAAAGGCGAAAACTGAGAATGGCTGAAAGAAAATGGAGACAACACCCATCATTCCCCGAACTGAAATCACTCAGAAAAATCAGAAACAACTATAATAAAAAGATCCTCAACTCCAAAAAGGAATTTATAAGATCAAAACTGGTTAATGCCAAAAACAGACCACGGAAACTATTTGAAATCCTAAAGCAGCAATCAAATAAACTAGCCAAATCTGCCCAAGAGACTACAAAAGCACAACTAAGCTGCAAAGAATTTTTTCACAGAGAAGGCCAACACGCTTGAAATAGAGCTCAAAAGCGCAGCTGATAACCTACCCAACCAACCATTGTCAACGATCAATACCAGTTCCATAACGGACTATAATAATGCAAAAAACAAGGCACAATGGGATACCTTCAAATTATATGACCAGAATACCATCGCCAAAACGCTCTCGGATGTCAAACCTAACAATCACTATAACGACCCTCTACCCGCGAAATGCCTAAAAGAAATCAGCCATATTGTGATTCCAATTCTGACCAAAATAATAAATGCCTCCCTATCACAAGGGATCCTCCCAGATTTCCTAAAAACAGGCCAAGTCGTCCTCATCGTCAAAAACCCTACAGCAGACGCTGCAGATCCGATTAACTTTCGCCCAGTGACCAACATCCCTCTACTCGCCAAACGAATTGAGAACTGCATGCAAGGCCAACTGAGCCAACACATCACCAACTTCGCCCTCCTTGACGACTGCCAATCAGGATTCAGATCAGGGCATAGCATGGAAACAGCGATCCTTCATATTGTAGATGACGCGCTACAGGCCCTAGGCCAAAATCGAACATGCCTACTGATCCTCCTGGACCTGTCATCTGCATTTGACACGGTAAATCACGAAGCATTACTGACCAGGCTGCAGGACAGGATGGGAATGTAGCAACAATGGAGGAGTACCCCCTGAAGGAAAAAGCAGAGAAGAATCTCTGCTTCTAGAGCTTAAAGCTCAGGTCAGCACAGTGTGCCCCAACCCGTTACAGGACAGTGCATGTCCTTAAAGAAGACCCCTCACTCACCAACCTGGTTGGTGACATGCTTCATCATCGGGGTCCCACCCCATAGGCCGAGTGCCCATAGGGTGTGCTGCGACACCTGACTACAGTGGAGCGGGTTTCTTTTTTCTTTTATATGTGCATAAAATTACAGTGATAAGTGTGTTAAAAAAGGGCCAAAACTACTCACTTCAAGACTTTATTCTTGAGTGCTTGAACCCTTATAAAACCAGTGTGGCACTTGCGCCTAACTAGGAAGGCTTTGGTGTCTCATAAAGTGTAATACGTTAAAAATAGCGAAGTGTGCTATGTGAATAAAGAAAAATTAGGTCTACATGTTTCAACCATTCAAAAAAGATTCTTTGGTTTTCGTCAGGACCGTGAAGATTGGATGGGGTGGCCCGCACACGCTAAGGTGCGCCCTGCCCTCGTTCAATTTAAGGACCACAAAATAGTGATCAGGTGTAAAAGGGGGTGTCTTTTCCTGGTTCAGGAGAAAAACCTGTAAGAAAAAGGGGGGAACAGGGTTGGGATTACGTACTAGGGAGGACAAAACAAGGGTATACACTTAACAATTATTGTGCTGAGTGAGTTCACCAAGGTAAGGTGATGATATGGGAAAACCATATATTCAGATCGTACCAGTGGTCCATCTGATACAATAGACAAACTGCTCCAGCGACAATTACCGGAGCGTGATTAAGGTGAATACAACCCCCCAGCGCCGTGATGAGGTGGTGGTCTGGCAGGGCAGCTGGGATTGTGAGAGAGAGGGAGAGGTAAGGGAGAGTGATCGCTATTAAGCTGCGGCGCCGGACGCGCTCGAGCATTAGTGAATGCGATTCCAAATTGGCGGCTAAACAATTGGGCCGCTAATTGGTCGGTTTATAATACTGTTATTGCCCTAGTGGTATAAGGAAAAGCGTTGTCTTGCTATGCTTACACTTGATGCGGTGACTACCGCTTCATGGGCATCGGAGCTTCCAAGACGGCAAGTATCCGTCACCTGGGATTGTTTAAGAATACAGGCAGACAAGGATCAGTATACTGCCCGTGTTGTATCCACAAGGAACAATACTGGGATGCTGTGCGGCGTGAGCCGCCTCGTGCATCGGTAGGCGAAATTGCACTTACTAGCGGCTTCTGCTCGTCTCACGGTAAACCTACTTGGTTACTGCTCGAGATGCCCCGTGGAGTGTTCTGTTGGATTGGCGATGCCGGTAAAAGTAAACTGTTTGTTACTTCCTGGTTGGGCGTGGGGCCATTCGTGACCCTGAACGGGCCAGTCAGAAAGCGCTGGAAGGGTGGAGCCCGCTTGAGTTCCGATCACGTGGAGGCCGAGTCGTGACACATAGCGGTATATTAACCATGGCGACCGCACTAGTGGATTCGGAACTATGAATGAAAAACGGTCTTGTGGTTAATTTGCCGAAGGGGTAGAGAAATCCAAATTACTGCGAGGACCTCCTCCCCGTGGGCAGGTAGGGACAGGGAGTCCAAGGACAGAACAGGAATTGACGGAATGTCAGATATTAGCCAAGGAACGTCAATAATTATGGTCAGACATGACGTCTATTACAAAATCAAGGGTAGGATGTTGCTATACGACAACTACTAGATTTCGAGTAGCATTAGAGGGTATTAAGAAATTGGCAAGAGAATGGGCTCAAAGGTTGTTGTGAGAGAGTGATTATCCCATCACAGTGTTCCACGGGATATTATCGTTCAGACCAGTCTTGTGAGTTGAAAGCCTATACACCCACCTCTGTTCCTTCTCGAACAGGCGTTGGTTCAGATTAGCTCCTGATTTCACCTGCTCGATAATGGTCCATTGTAATTCATCTAGTGTGTGCCCCACCGACCGGTAATGTTCGGTGAGCTTGGTGTTGGCTTTTTACACCTAATGGTGCTCCTGTGCTCTCCAATGCGTATTTTGACCTTTCTGCTGGTCATTCCTACATAATGTAGGTTACAAGGACACGTCAATCTGTACACAACGTTCTCGCTGTTACAATTGGTCTGTCCTCTGATCGTCCAGATTTTGTCGGGTTCCAGCTGTAGAGTCTTAGTATTGTAGGTGAAGGGGCATACGCTGCAACTGCCACACTTGTAGTGGCCTGTCACTTTGGGTAACCCCCATGTATTGAGTAATGTCTGGAAATGTGCTGAAATGGTTTGAATCATTCCTGCGGAACAGAACACAAAGATTCTTGATCAACCAATCACTTTCACCTTCCTGCCCTAACTCAATTGGAGTCCCTCAAGGGTCTACATTGTCCCCATCTCTGTTTAACTTGTATGTTTAACCTCTTACAGAAATCCTCTGAAACTCTAAGATATCCTATCACATGTACGCGGATGACACGCAAATATATATAAAGATCACGTCCCTGGAAGACATTAAGCTAATGAATGAGACATTAAAAATGACACTGCAATGGCTAACACCAAATCATCTGAAGCTAAATGCTCACAAAACAGAGTTCCTACTAATTTCACCACCAAGGAGCCATATGGAAGTGAAGGAATGGACCAAGCTGGTGACAGCACTAAAATGCACCCCTACCCTATTCAACTCAGCGAAATCGCTAGGAATTACATTAGATGAGAACCTAGACATGAAAGCCCACATTAAATCAATGACAAAAAGTGCCCGCTTCCATTTGAACTACATGAAAAAAATGAAACCTTTCATCTCAAAGGCGGATTTCAAACTGGCAGTCCAATCCTTAGTTATCTCGAGGATTGAATACGGTTGCACCACCTTAGCCGGACTACCAAAAATGTCCACAGCACCACTAAAAGCATGCCTCAACGCAGCGACAAGACTCATCACTGGATCGAGGAAATTCGACCATATCTTTCCTCACCTGAAAGCATTAAATTGGCTACCCTATGAAGCCAGAATTCAGCTAAAAATAGCTTGTATCACTTTTAAAGCGATCCACTTCAACACACCAAGATACCTAGCCGGGAAAATTGAATTATCAGGAGGAAGCTGACCAGCAAGGAGTGCCAAGGAGTTGCTGTTGAGACCATCCATTTTCCGGAAGAAAAAAACTTATGACCGAGCGTTCTCAGGAGCAGCCCCCAGAATCTGGAATTCACTCCCTCCAAACATTAGAAAAATTCAAAATACAGCAACATTTAAGAGGGCAGTGAAGAACCTCCTGATGGGTAGATTCCTGACAAAGGGAAGATTACGGATCACTGATCGGATCTATAGATACCTTAATACGGAACATCTACGTTAGTAGAAGGGAAATTCTCCAACGTGAATAGAGATATCGGCCGCACGATGATTCTGGACTGGCGCTACACCTTGAGACCAAGCTGTATCCTTAGTGTCTACCTCATGCTAATGTGAATATATACATATAATCACCTCGTTAAAGCCATATAATCTTCTACCTCATTTAGGTGTTTTAAAATGTTTATTATATATGTTACTCTTTAACGTACCTCTTAATGTAAAGCGCTCTGATACCTACGGGTCTTGTTCGCGCTATACAAAACTCTATAATAAATAAATAAATAAATAAATACATTGATTTTCACTGAATCGAAGATAAAGCTCTGGCTGTTAGTACTGCGAAAAGTCAACCACACATCTCTTGAAAAAGTTGCAGTTAATGGCCGAACACCTGACATATCTTAAAGGGGGATAGAATCTGAAATCAAAAGAATAATTTGAAGAGGAGAGGAGTCCAGAAAAGATAACAGTGGAGTATTTTTCTACCACATATGTTCCACTGAGGGTACCAATTTGACACAATGAAAAGAGATGTGACGGGTTGGTCTAAAAATGAGATCTGAGCCGTCATTGAAATAAGAGCAATAATTTGTTGTTTTAATGCTTTTCTTCTTTTTTTGCTATAATAAAATGAATTATCAGGATTATAAAACTGGCCATAATCTAAAGAGAGTAAAATATATTTTCACCACAAAATAATAGGTTGCGTTTTTGACTAATGCAAAAAAATCCATCGCTTATTTCAATGTGTGATCTTGACAGGTTTGTCATATAGTGAGACACAAATTATTGAGTGGGTTTGAAATCTTCTCCAAGGGGCTGCCTCAGAGACTATGGATGGGCACTTTAGGTCTACATTTAGATCAGTTTCTGGAATAGGCCCTAATATCTCACCAGTCTAAATACAATTGACAGCAGTGGGTTGAGAACAACTTTGCTGGCAGGTAGGGATGCAGTCACCTCACTCGCCACCACATGCCACCAAATGCCATTTACACTGACTAGTTCTGCCCTGAGTCCAGCTGTGAAGAAGCAATAGATGTGATGTGAACAATACAGTTCTAATGGATGAGCTCTATATAAGGTGAAGGTCACAAAGGTGGAAAGTGATTGCTTTGTGGACATCTTAACCTGATGTGTCAAGTTGGATTCACCACCCGAACTGAAACAAATATTTCATGACATTATGAAATATAAAAATGCAATGACTACAATTAAAGTCCGCTTTCGAACATGCTGCAGCCCAACTCTTTACACATAGGCAAATGTACTGTTTGCCAATAGCAGAATTTAACCTGTTCCTCTACACCTGAACATACCAACCTCTCATATTGTCCAGACTGCACTTCAGGACCAAAGAATTGTAACTGAATATCTTCACAGTAGCAAGTTTTACCTCATAGCATTGGCCAGTTTTTTCAACTGCATGCACTACTGTGTTCTCTTGTAAGTAGCTTTCTTTATTGAAGAAAGCCTCAGTACTAGACGTATACTCCCATTCTTCTTAAAACGTTTGCAAAAATTACTTTAATTAATAAGCTTTTGTTTGGAGGTAAAATGAAATGTTCTTTGTTAGGTTTTCTGAATCGCCGTGCAGAGTTGTATTTTCTTTTGCATGCTCTCATGACCCCATGCTTGTCTCGCTTTGCCTTTTGTGTACAATTGGCATTTTTTGTGTGAGGAAGCAGTGCAGTATGGGATACATGTTAAAAGCAATGTGGTTTACACTGTGACACAATTCAGGTCACTCCTTTCAAAAGTAAATCATCACACATTTCACAGGGAAAGTACATTTTCACACCCTTGACAGAGTCCTTATCCCCTTATGCTTTTTCATAGAAAGCTTTCTGTTTTTCCAACGCAGAAAAATGAACACACATGATCTTCTCCATCCCAGTTGGATGCTGTCACTTAGATAGTTTACAATCCTTTCCTTCATTGATACTGATCCCAATCCACTCGACTTTAAAGTGAGTTCCCAATAATGCTGAATTGAATTAGCTTCTGAAACAAGCATTGCTATAGCCAATTGGTTTGGCCAATAACTGAAAACCCTCTTAATGAACTGAGTCAGAGTTTAGAAACTCAATCATTGAGCATGCATGCTCTCTTGCCACTCATCCTTACACTCATGCTTCTATTCATCCATTCACCCATTCTTACATTTGCCCACAGGTCCACTCACAATCCCATAGGCATGCAGGGGCATTTTCACATATAAGGCTGACCTATGGATTTGTCTTCAAGGACAAAAAACTTCATACAAGCAGATAATGTTTGTGATATTGGTTGTGCTGATGCATGCATTTTTGTGGTAGGGTGTTGCTTAGTAGTAATTCAGTGGTGTCCCTTGATAAGAATAAGATGTGCTTGAACTTTTACTTTTTGGCAATCCCTTGAATCTTTTGGCTGCAGAGTGTTCCTGCGCAACAGTTTAATCAAAACAGACACATCAGCATTGCTGATAAAGACATCAGGAAGAGTGACTGCCTCACAGTGACTCTTGCTCCTTGGGCGTGGTCCAGCCTTTATTTGAGCTTAATGATCAGCAGACAGATGGAAGTGAGGATAGGTTCATGGATTCTTTGTTCTCTAGAAGACGATTGTAACAGAGCCCATGTTTTCTAGTCAAGGGCAAGGTGTCTTTCTGCGCTTATTACACCATCTGAGGTGATAAAAATAAACATAATCTTAATTCATTAAATGTTTTTTAAAATCAAATCACTTTAGTTTTACAAACGTCCATTTGATAAATCGAATCTGAAACGCTGAGCGTTCTTACAACCCGAAGTTTGTTCGCAGGGTATCATCCGACACCCTACTCAAGGGAGATGCATTATTTAAATGTGGAAATATAATAAATAGGATTACCACTTCTAAATATTCAATCTAACTTGAGAAAGAGAACAATCCACGAAACACGTGTTGGCTGTGCCTGTAGCAAGTGAAGTTCAGAGTGCAACAACAGGAAGATGAATAACAGATTTTTCCACTGATTACAAGTTTCATAATCACCACTATTAGATGCTTCCCCCTTATGCATCCACTTTATACAAAGCCTCACAATTACCCTCAGACATGTTTAAAACGCAGATTGAGTTAGCATGGGAAAAAGACTTATTACAATGTTGGCCAACTAGTACATGGGATACATTATGGCTTAAGCTTCACAAAACCTCTCGAGCTGCAAACACCACTCAGACCCTTTATTTTGTTTATCAACAATTGTTATTTTCTCTGGAGACTTTAGCATCTTTTTCATCAAACATGTCTTCTATTTGTTGGTCATGTTCCTACTCTAATGCTGGTTTAAAACGCATGTTATTTGATTGACCGCCTGTCCATTTGTTATGGACCCAAATCCAGAAGATTTCCAGTTTTCCTTTAATCAACATATTCTTAGGTACTCTGTCACCTCAATGGCCTCAGTCATCATCAAATTTTAGGTTCTTAGGATCTATTGTTAGCTGTTGCTTTTCACTTAATAACCTCAAACTGATAACAAGCAGATACAGTTTTATTTAGATCTAGGTGGAATGCTGTGTGTTTTCACATTCAATTAGACACCAATTATGTTTCTCCTATATCTCTGGCGATCAAGAGGGATCTCTTATGGCTCCCATTCACTAAATTTGTATCCTCGTCGGCCTCCTCTGATCCTAAAGTTACTAATGTATCAGACGATGCACGGGATCCTCCTTAATTTCACCTTGTTGTCTTTTCTATAGATCATTAGATGATATTTATGCTTTTAGATTTACACTATGATTTTTAGTTTTGTAATGCTTACAGTGTTTATTAACATCTCTTTTTATTCTTAACATTATAAATGAATTACATATTATTCCCCTCCCCTTGCCCCTTTATTTTTTATATTTCTCTTACACACAGCGTGATAGTTATCTTTTTTTATATATTCTTGTTTTTCCCATAATCTTTGTTAAACAGGATTTATTATAATTAATTGTATTGCTGTTCCTTCTGTTTTTCATGTTCTTCATAAACTCAAACTTTAAAAAAAAGTTGAATAACCGATTTATTACATAAACATGTGCATAAAATAAAGTAACTTGATATTAAAACAATGTGACGAATTAAGATTTTGTATGTTTTATGTCTTCTGGTAGTATGATTGATGCGTTGTTTTTTATTACACATAAGTTCCCCAGAGTGTAATCAAGGCTTAAGGGAGGAGAAGAGCTGGGCAGTCAACTTCATTTATCCATAGATATTGTCCTTATGTTTTGGATTTTCTAGTGTGACAAATCCTAAAAAAAGAAAAGAAAAGTGAGTTAAAAGGCGAATTGTCATATCACTATGCTCAAGTAAGCCACTGGGTGGGTGAGAGGGAGAGGAAAGCATTGGTGACCGGAGACGTAACTACTATTGAATCTCTGTTGAACAGATGCACTAATTATGGCATATTCTATTTATGGAGACTGCTGGGCAATTTAAGAATGACTCCCAAGCCTTCATTTGACTTCCTGGTGTAATCTAAGCATAAGAAAATGACTATAAATCCAAATAGATGTACCTAACTCCTTTGAGACTTCACACAGTCTTTGAGTCTGCAGAAGAATGTGGAAGGGGCTATGGCGCACATATGGTCGGGATGCAACACTGGAAGGAAATACTGTCCCAGATCAGGACTATATCAGAGATTTAATTAACTCATTTGATTCTACTATTTGGAGATACTTGAGATGACTTAGAGTACTTGCAGACCACCCTAATGGGTGACTCCTACCTGTGATGCTGCTGAGGGCAAGTCTAACCAGTGCACATTCCTGGAAACACTTTGCACCTCCTCCCCCTTTCTATGTGGTGCAGCAGACTGTTGTCAATCAATATATATATATATATATATATATATATATATAATAGAAAAGCTAAATAGAACCGTATGAGACATGAACAAGTCTGTGGATGAATATGGAATTCATTTCGCACATATAAAAACACTGGTCGTCATCGTGGAGTCCCCGGCCATATTTCTGTGGTTTTGCATAGATGAGGAATGTCAGTCTAGATATCTTTCTGCATCATTGTCAAGTGAATGATTCCCTGCTTATGTTCCCACACAAGGGGTGCGGCTAGTGACTTATTTTCCAGGATTTATTGTTGTTGGAGACATTATTACTGTCATCTCCTTCCCTTAAAAATTCGAAAATCTTGAAAATGTGTCTGACTGCGGATTGTACTTTTGGAAGTTTGAACTTATTATCACATGCCTCAGGACGATAAAATGTTAAAATAAGTTTTGAAAAAAAAAAGTCAAATGTGGAAAAGAAAACAATGCAACATTTAAAATACAACATTAATACATGTTGCACTACAAAAAGACCATCATTACAAAGGTCAGGGTAAGCCATTTAGGGCACCATATTTATAAATTTGTACCACAACTTAATCATTCAAAAGGTTTATACCAAGTATCTCGAATTATCTCATCAGGTGTGATCAGTTCCAGTGATGTCATTTGTGATCATGGCTCACGCTAGGCCTCGAGCTATAAACTCTCATTGCAACTTGTAAAATCGCACATCTAGCAAGAATTCTTAAGCCTTTAAGCAGTAGCTCTAAAAGGCCAGGCTATTTGCTTTGCAAATGTTTTTTGTCAATGACATGAACTTGCATGGCTGCCAATGTTGCAATGGGTTTTCTAGTATGTAGAATTCGATCCAAGGTGGCCACTGATGTGCATGCATGTGCTGTGATGCATGTGTGCTTTGTGACACATGAGCCATCAGCGATTTTTAAATTGCCAGTTGAGGATGACGGGTTGAAGAAGTGAACAATTAGATGTGTGCGATGTGCAAAAAAGAAAGCGACTGGCCCAGCAGCATCTGCAACTGCCAGACTCATGTAAACAAAAAAAATAAAGTAAAACAGAATATGATATATCAGTAATGTAACACAGGGAGCGAAAGGGGATTGGGATTGGATGCATCTGAGAGAGTGAAAAGAGAGCAAATGGGGCTGTGTGAGGCAGAGGAAGAACCAAAGGAACAGAGCAATGAAAAGTAAATGCTTTATTAGGTACTTAATACAGAATAAAAATGAGTCCCTCAAATATGCAGTGAAAGGACACTCATGCAATCAGAATAATGTGGGACTGAAATGCTCTTGGGCTGCACAAATACAACAACAGGGAAGAAAGCCATTCAATTGAGATGGACATCAAAGTCATCCAAATAATTTATTTAGTTGAAGTTTTATATAGAGCAAATCAGACCCATCAGGATATCCGAGCACTTAGCATAAATTAATTACATAAACACACCAGGGTGTAGGTGAAAATGTCTTTACAGTTGGGGCATAGCCTGACTGCCAAACAAGATGGCCGGCTTGTCCGAAGCTCTGGCGGCCCTGCTTGGGGGAAACAAAGAAATGGGCCAGAGACCCGATTCACTGCGATCCACACTCATCAACGCTACTGAGAGACCCTCCTGCTGCAGATGTGGCTGGCCGGGAGTGCTAGGGGCATACAGTGACGCGGAGCAGAGTGTGTGAAGGTGTTTCCATCCTTCCTCGGAGGCCCAGTGGTGACAGGGACCACGGGCAAGCCTGAGGTTGGGGCCCAGGGCCCCGCCGGGTAGCTGCAACCCTGATTTTGCCAGCGGCCGATGCCCCGGGAGGCACTCCACTGTCCCTGCATCTTCTTCATTGTGGCTTGGTGGGCCAGCCTGCCACACTATATTGGGGAAAGCGGACTCTATGGACTCATGGATGCTTCCTGATCTCTTCCCCCTGCTGTGAGTACGATTGAAGAACATGCCACTCTAGGGGCGATTAACAACTTGCTACAGTTTCCTATGTGGGACCTGGCATTGGTCCATGGATCAAATATAGCCTGCCTCTTCCATCCTATCGCGGTAGGTGCTTCCCACATCTAGACATTGCTGCTTAGGCCTACTTCCGCAGCCTGCCTACTGCGTTCCTACATCTGTGGGCCCTGTGCTGGTCCGGTGACCTGCTCCGCCTGCCATAATGCGTTACCTCTGACCATCCTGTCTTTCCCAGATGCCTGATCCATGGGCCCTTCGAGGGATACTGCTTATAGATCTGTGTTCTCAGGGGCGTACTACAAGCCCACATAGCCCCCGTGTTGCGGGGGGGCCTGCGCTCCAGGGGGCCCCGGGTTTGTCACTGTAATACATCATTGATTTGAATGGACTGTGCGCACTGCGCACGCCCGGCATTCCCGCGCCCGTCCTCTTTAATAAATTGAATGGTGGTGTTGCCGCGCAAGAAGGCTCTGCCAAAATGGTGCGGACAGTGTTCTGCTCCTTGGGCGGGTGCGCATACTCCAGACAAATTGCAGTACAACACCTCTGCCCCCCCCCCACTCTCATTTCCCACTCCAGCAATTGTTCACAGTGATCCTACACAACAGAAACTGGCGTTTGATAAATCTCGACCCTCTGATGTCCAGGAGCCTGTGCCTACCGGGAACCTGGGGACAATGGGGGGGGGGGGGGGGGGGGGCTCTGACCCTGAACAAATGTCTGGGACGGATGCCATCATGGCACAGCTGAGGGTTGACTTTCGAGCCATTGATGGAAAATTCAACTCCCTGGCTGGGTGCCTTGACACCCTGGCCGGGCGGTTTATTGGGCACCCCGCCCGGCTCGATACAGCCAAGGAGGGTCTCTGGCCCACAGTATAGTGCAGCCCAGATAACTAAGCTGCTAGAAAAATTGGAGAAACTGCTGAAAGCT
Organism: Lissotriton vulgaris; assembly: GCF_964263255.1. Classification (NCBI taxonomy): domain Eukaryota; kingdom Metazoa; phylum Chordata; class Amphibia; order Caudata; family Salamandridae; genus Lissotriton; species Lissotriton vulgaris. The sequence goes on from NC_141689.1 coordinate 731,568,458, forward strand.
GTGGCCCTCAAGAAAGTAGACCTGGAGGGAAGGGGGCACTGCATTAATTTGCATATCCTGGTGTTGCAGAGGCCACGGACACCGGCCTCATGGATCTGTTTGTTGAGCGACTGCTATCTGATCTCCTGGGCCAACAACATTTCACACCCATCTTTATTATGGAAAGAGCCCATCGCTCCCTTGTACACTACCCCAGCCCGGATCTCCACGCCAGACGCATCATCGCTAATTTGTCATGATATAGACCCCAGACTTGCATGTGAAAATGACCCGCTCTGCTGGCATTTATTCCCAGACTTCAGTCAAATGGTGCAGGATGCCCACCGCAAGTTTATCAATGCTAAATCGACCCTCTGGAAGTTCGGTCATAGCATGCTGTATCTTGCGAGACTCAGGGTAGATATGAACAGGAAACCCCGCTTCTTCAATACACCCGCAGCATTTCAAGACTTTTGCAAACAGTACTCCAAAATCACACGCACCCGGGCCGCTCCATTCCCGAGGGCTCTCCTCTGGACTCCTTGTCAAATGCCAGTGCGGACCTTTTCCCCTCTGGCTGAGTTGGGCACTCCCTGGCCTGCGCTGATGGGCTAGCTATGTTCCACACAACAGCGCTGTTTTGGGGTCCTCCTCACAGGGCATTCAGCATCTCTTCAGTGTTTCCTATGGACCCATTGAATACCAACCATTTTTGATCCGTACATTACCCCAGTCCACCGCCATGGCATTGCCACCACCAGTGGTAATTAATGTTGTTTTCCTTTGGTTGAAAAGTTGAGTAGTTTCTTTGGGGATTCACTGGTGCTTACATTGCTTGGAGTGTGTGGTGGGCGTTGGGGGGACCTTGAGAAAATGTTTGTTTAATGCTGCTGTCTTTCCAAGTAGACCAACAGACATGTTTTACTCAAGCAAGCACAGTTACGCTATCTTTTGAGCACTCGTAGATGTTACCCACAGGTACTCATGTTTCACAAAATATAGAATGTACACTGCTGTCATGGAACTTTAGCGTTCTCAACAATCCCCACAAGGGCACACAAGTTTTAAGATATCTTGCATGACATGGGGCCCAAATTTCCTTCTTGCAGGTGAAGTTCAGTGACCACCCAAGCCAAACTCTGGAAGGCTTTTAAAGCCTACACCAGGGGCATTTGCATTGCACAGCAGTCCATAGAGTTGCGGGAGATCCATAAGGAACTAACGCGAGTGGAATGTGCCTTCGCTTAGCTCGATTTTGAAGCCCATCCGGCCCTCGACACTGAACACTTGTTCAAACGCACAACCCTCCTGACCGAGTACAGCACTCTGACATACTGTGAGATCTTGTTCCTCTCGAAATATGCTTGGTATACCAGGTACAGGGATGGTGAGCGTCCCAGCCGCACGTTGACTCAGTTGCTAGAGGTTGATTTATATGTAAAGCCTACGGCACGCAACACGCTTTTACATTTTCAAAGCTTTCATCCGAAAAGCCAGCGTGAAAGTATTCCGTTCTCTCAATTTTTGAGGGTTTGAAGGAACTGTACTAATCTCGCTGATTACGATAGACAAGCATCAGTTATGAGAAAAAAGTTCCTAGATCGTGGTTATCCACACAGGCTTGTGAGAAATTCTTATAAAAGAGCACGATTTTATGATTGTGACGCCCTGCTGAGAGCAAAAGAGCCAGAGAAAAAAGATCAACTTGTCTGCGTTACGAGACATTCCACCCTAGATGAACGCATTAGACAACTTATCAATGCCAATTGGCATATTCTGAATTGCAACCCAACATCTAAAGAGAATTTGGCTAAGCCCTTATTTGCACATAAAAGAAATAAGAATATCAAGGATTACATTGTCCACTCCAAGTTTGGTAAGAGATCCACCATGCTTGGACTTAATCAGCGATCCTTAACTAACAACCTTCCAGTGCGTGGCACTGTCAAATGCTCAACATGTAAGTCATGTACCAACATACTTACAGGTGAACATTTTTCACATAATGGCTTTGAAACCAAAGCTTGTGAAATATGGAATTGTAAAACAGCAAATGTTGTGTATTTTTTAAAGTGCCCTTGTGGGTTGGGCTACGTTGGAAAAACGTGTAGGCCAATCCAGGTAAGACTTACAGAACACCGATCTCCAATCAGAACCAAAAAACTTGCAGCTCCCTTAGTAAAACACTTGTTGGAGAACAATCATAAAGCAGAGGACTTTCATTGGCGCATCCTTGAAAGAATTAGGACACCAGAAAGTAAAGGTGGATGCGCAATTCGAAAAAAGAAAGAGGTCTACTGGATTTTTGTTTTGAATACCTTCAAACAGGGTTTGAACGGTGAGATTCCTTGGGAAAATGCGATATTTTAATTATGGTGTTTTATTGTGCCATATTAACGATATGGCTCAATGATGCTGAATTTGCTGCAGTTCTGAAATGTCACATTGATATATATATTAATAAGTGACACGAAGTTGTCAGATGTAAAATATATTTTTTTTAAAAAGAATAGGGTATCTAATTTTAAAATATTATAATTATAATAACTTTTGCCCCATTGAAAAATATGGGTCGAGCCAGGGTGGTATCGAACCCCTGCCGGACACTGAGTGACTTAAGCATGGTTGCGCTGTGCCGGTTCCTCTAGACTAATAATGAATGGTTGGTGGTATTGCACTCTAATAATCCAATTAGTAATCACTTTGCCGGTATGTGTGCTGCACTAAATTGGTGCCTGCCAACACCTATGAACACTGTATATGGCCTAGGATCGCAAGATCATAAGGACTCTAGTGCGCACCAACTGAAGAATAAATATCTCAAATTTTATCATTTGCCTTGTATTTTAATTCAAACATCTTTTGTAGCTTATTTCATTTTCACTTCAAACGAATATAGCATAATTCATTGCAATATATACATATGAACGACACACAATTAATGCCTTTGATAATACATTTCTGTTCAACAATTTAAACACAACACAGTTTTAGTTCACAACCCAATGCATTTCGGGGTTTGCACCCCTTCGTCAGGGGCCTAACTAACTGGTTGGTATGCGAATCATACGTGGTTAAAAAAGGCGCGTTGTACCGGCGTCTATCTTCGAAGATAGACGCCGGTACAACGCGCCTTTTTTCGAGTTCCCGAGTTGAAAAATGCGGACATCTAGCGAGATCCTGAAAAATTAACACAAGGCTCGCAGATCCCCTCAATGTTACAGCTTAACGCTCATAACTTACAGGCTATGGCTTTCGTCATCCAGAAATAAAGAGTCAACAAAGAAGTTTTTAACCACGTATGATTCGCATACCAACCAGTTAGTTAGGCCCCTGACGAAGGGGTGCAAACCCCGAAATGCATTGGGTTGTGAACTAAAACTGTGTTGTGTTTAAATTGTTGAACAGAAATGTATTATCAAAGGCATTAATTGTGTGTCGTTCATATGTATATATTGCAATGAATTATGCTATATTCGTTTGAAGTGAAAATGAAATAAGCTACAAAAGATGTTTGAATTAAAATACAAGGCAAATGATAAAATTTGAGATATTTATTCTTCAGTTGGTGCGCACTAGGTTCCTCTAGACTAACACAGAGCGGCTTTGTAGTCACTGCAAATTGAAACACTATTAAATCATGTAACCCGGCCCCTTTCAAACAACTAAACTTCGTGACAGGAAACACAGCTGAGTACAATTAACAGGCTGAACGCCCAAATTCATTCTGCCCCTTTAAATTTAAATTGCGGCAGAACATGTGATCACTGAAAGGGATATATTTAAATGATTAAATTTGAGGCGGTTGTCGTTACTTTCAACCGCCAAGAAGACGCTGCCGGTTATCCGTTGTCCAGGCTCGCAGAAAGTCCTATCTCGGTAAGTGCGATGCTAGAATTAGAAGTCCCTATTTGAGGGAAGGAAAGGGTGTTAACGTAGCATAATGAGCGGATCTGATTTTCCGCTTGTCTATCTTTTGCCATACAGACTCGACTGCCTAGAACCTGCCTAATAGTAATCAGCTTCGACAGAGAATCGTCCAATTTTGGTCCACGTCACTGCCGATGGAGAGCTTGAAATGCTTGTACTCGTAACTTGAGAAACCATCACTCGCGGTTAGTTAATATCATTTGGTTACCATGTATCAGGTCCTTTTGATAGATTTACAAAACAAACCTCATGAGCCTATGTTGTTATTTTTAGGTGCCCGATCTGAAGGATACCACTACTTCACTGAATAGAATGTTAATTGGATGTCTCTGATACAAACATAAGGATTACCACTATATTAATATAAATATTAATGGTAAGGTAAATTGAATAAATACCCCTTCGATACTTATATTGACAAATGACTGCATAGGACATAATCGATAAAAACATTTGTAACTCATCTGTCCCCTAGGTAAAAAACGAAGAGGAGACATTAATATAAGGAAGAACTAATCCATTTTTTGAAGCTGTTATTGAATATGAATTTGTGAATAAACGGGTGACAAAGTTTTTAATTGGTGAGTGCTATATAATAGACCCCTCTACCAAATCCTCTTATGACGAATTAAAACATAGTTAAGAATTTCACTGTTTTAACCGGATGAAATGTAATAATTATGACTTTGCCTACTTCGTTCATTAGATGCGGAGTGAAATAGCTATGTCAAGATAGTGCAATTGCACCCTATAAAGTTAACCTTTCAACATATCTTTGACTGGTCAGGAAAGGCAACATCTGCGAATCTTTAAAGTAAGTACTTCTTAGGAATAAGGTTCTTATCATTTTATCCCGAAATGGTAAGATACAATAATTCAATTCCCCTTGGGTAATCGAAGATACAATAAGACCCTTCTTCTATTAATACTGCTTCGCTGAATGACAGCCATGTGCCATATATAGGAATTAAAAGAATTAAGAATTCCTTTTGAAATATTAATCTCCTGAATATACTGGGCATGAATTATGTAGTTGCCTCATCGTGTTGCAATTTTTGTATAGGCAGCTGGTACCTGCTTATACATTAACACTAAGATTATGGAATAAAAATAAAAAGTAACAAATGCAAATGCTCACTAAACTGACTGTGATCTTATTCTGAGTATATATTGTGAATACTATAAAGGATGAATGTTCGATCAAAAAGGGAAAAGGGAAACACTGTACAGAGAGGAGAACAAATGTCTAGTTGATAAGGCAGATGATTAACTTTGTATTAATTATGTGTAGTGTTGTGTAAATAGTAAATTAATAGTCATAATTTGTATGTCTTTTCACAGAAATATTCGTGGCTCCTGAAGAAGGAGTTTTGTTTGACACCGAAACGCGCGTAGAGACTCATTATTGCCACTAGTTGATTTTGTTTTTAGATTCATTGTCTTATTCAAAACTGTTTTTTGAATTTTTATATGACCAATTATGTACTATTGATTCCGATTACATTTGTATGATATGAATTGTCTTTTTTATTTATATGTGTAGATTAAAAATAATGTAATTTTTAATGAATTTTGTGCCTTATTTGTTCTCCCTTATTGCGATCCCATTTTTCCTTTATGTTATTATTGAATGCCTAGGGTTATACACATAATGACTCAGTTGCTCTGACCACCCCCCTCCCAGGGACACCTACATTACGGACCTACATACCGTCTTTGGATATCGGTAACCTCTAATGATGACATACTTGCCACTCTCCTCCGGTATTAAATGCACCTTTACACCACTAGACTCTCTGGTGACCTCTCGGCCCAGTATGTCTACCACGGTGAGGTGGTCATGGGGTGGCTTACCATAGCACAACAGAAATTTCTTGGTGAACCCCTCACCTGTGATGAAATCACACAAGCAATTAATTCCCTGAGTGGCTGCAAGGCTCCTGGACTAGATTGCGTCATTGGGAACTTTTACTAATAATCGCGCAGCAGTTCCTGGCAATGTATATGGACTCTGTCGCTACTAGAGTACATCCCCCCCCCGACATTACAGGAAGCGGTTATAACCTACTCCTTAAGCCAGGCAAAGACCATTGTCATTGCAGATCTTACCGTCCTTTATCGCTATTAAACTTCAACAATAAGATCCTTGCCAAACTGCTATTTCACCGCCTTGTACTATTATTGGGCCAAATAATATCCCCCACGCAAACCGGGTTTTGTTTCGCACAGCTACACCACCCTAAATTTACATACAGTTTTTTCAGTCCTCAACAGGGTCTACCCGAACACACAGGCTGCTGTGGTCCTCCTAGATACGGAGAAGGCCTTCAACTCCTTGGAGTTGCCGTTTCTCCACACCACATTACTCAAACTAGGTGTTCCACAAGGATTTTCCTAATAATATATTCTGCCCCAACAGCACGTCTTTGAATTAACTCCTCATTAACTCCCATTTTCTATTACCCGGGGCACATGGCAGGGATGCCCATTATCATCCTCGCTATTCATCATAGCAATGGAACCTGTCATCCGGCACCTGCACCAGGACCATATGCGCTGTGGCTTACATTTTCGCCCTGGTCCAGTGCTTGCATCTCTGTATGCAGATGAAGTCCCTCTATTTATCTGCCACCCGGAGGAGAACCTAGCCCCTGTCCTTTGTGAGGTGTTCCGCTTTGGGCGCTATTCCGGGCTCCTGATTAACTGGTCCAAATCCGAGCTCTTTCGATTGAATGATGCCACTACCCATTTCCAAAGTGACTTTGCCTTAAAATAGTCTGACTGCTCAGTAAAGTACCTAGGAGTGCCTTAAACCATGATAAGGAACAGGTGATCTGACTGAACTATGGTCCCGGTATCAACACCCTAATCGCACAGGTGGAGCAGTGGCTACACCTCCCACTCTCCATCGCAGGACGCATTGCAATTATCAAAATGGTGCTTAGTCACCGTTTTTTATATTTCTTCCAAAATATTCAGTTTCCTCTAAACAGCTCCTTCTTCCTTACCTTCGGGGAAGGTTGTGGAAACTCATCAGGACCGGTAAGCGCCCCTGCATTGGCTGTGACACTCTAGTCCTACCATATGAATGGGAGGATTTGGAGGGCCACATTTCCAACTGTACAATCTCGAAGCCTAGTGCCAGTATGCCCATCACCCGTTTCATAAAGATGCCAGGCTCGCATACACCAGGCCAGAGATTGACCTGGCCGCACTAGTGCAGTTGGATTCCTTGCTACCGAAGGGTCTCTCCTTGGAACCTACTGACATACAACCATTGTCCACCACGTGCTGGGCTTGGTCCAAACTACACCATTTCCTGAAATCAGCATCACTATATTCCTCTTCCTTGGTCGTTGCCAGCAACCCATGGCTCCCCATTACCAATGAGACCTTGGTTAAATGCACCCTGTCCCACTACAACGTCCATACATTTGGCAGTGTTCAACTTGATGGTCATGCCCTGTCCCACTCTACTGACTCCTGGTTTGCTGCTGCAACGATGATGGAGCATTTTTGTTTCAAGGTATTCACAGCACACTCCGTGCACAGATTCCGTCTTACCTGTTTGCAACTCAGGAGTTCATGCCACGTTCACTCCTGATAGACAACAAAAGCGGCACTCGTTTAGTGTCCAAGCTCTATCATTCATGCCTGTACTTACTGCCTGTCTATGATCAAAAACTTCATGCCCATTGGGAAAATGATTTACAGGTCTCCATGACTGTTGACAGCAGGCAGACCCTATTTTGTCAGACGTGTTCAGTTTCCCCTAACCATCGTCATAAACCTATTCATTTTAAATTCCTACGTCTTATGTTACCCTCGTTGACCTTCATAGATTTGGTTGCTCAAGATCCCCCAAGTGCCACAACAGGGATGCAAACATTTTACATATGACTTGGACTTGTAGACATATTGCACAATACTGGGCAGGGTTTTTTTCTTGCCTGACCTAAATGGCGGAGACAGACATCGAACCGGCCCTTCTTGCGGTTCTGCTGGGTTATGTATAGGACCTTCCAAAAGGCATCCATCGATATACCGCGATGCCCTCCTGCTCACCAGACGGGAGATTACCCTTCACTGGGGCACTAATCGCCCCCAACTTTCTGAATCTGACTCACAAGCCTGGCTTATAGCAATACCACAAGCAAGTTGTATATGCCACACTTCAGCCCCCCTACTCCAGGCCTAAGGATATTTGGCAGCCCCTCCGCACTTATTTGTTGTCAGTGGTGCACAATGCTCCTTGAACCCAGGGGAACTCCACTATCCCGTCATCACCGTGGGCTCATCCTTCAGTGAGATCTGTCTGACCTAGCCCCCCAGCCCCCTGCACTGGCTCTGACCTCTTCTCCCTTTTTAGGTCTCGCGGAGCCAGCGCAATGTGCCGCTCTGCTAGAAATTTAGTGAGTGGCTTTTGAAAGTGCTACCCACATTCTTTTGATGGCCTCCAGCTTGCGTTCAAGATGGCGTGCACATGCAGAGCTGCCATCTGGGTTTCTGTAATGGCTCCTCTTCTCGCACTACCCCCTCCCCTCTGCCCCTTACCTCCTGGTCAGCTTCATTCATGCTCCTCTGTTTGCACTACCCCCTCCCTTCTCCCCCTCACTTCTCGTCAGCTTTATTCAGGCTCCTCTGCTTGCACTACCCCCTCCCTTCTCCCCCTCCCTTCTCCCCCTTCCCTTCTCGTCAACTTCATTCAGGCTCCTCTGCTTGCACTACCCCCTCCCTTCTCCCCCTGCCTTCTCGTCAGCTTCACCAGGCTCCTCTGCTTGCACTCCCCCCTCCCTTCTCCCCCTCTGTTTTCGTCAGTTTCATTTTCCCACAGATCCGTGTATGTGGCATGGGAGCCAAGTGCAGGCAGATGAACTGTGGCTTCTTCCGTCTGAAAGACTCTCCAATGTGCTGATTGAGTGGCTCCCTCGTTACCCAGTGGCCCTGTGTCGTGTTTTGCTTTCTCCAGCAGCTGGCTGAGGCTCCTCTGAAGTAGAGCTTGCCGAATTCTGAAGGGAAGGGGGTTCTTCAGTGCAACAGTTTCAAAACGGCCGCGTGGCCAGTGCTTGCTTTTGAAATGCAGTAGTGTCGTGGTTAGAAGTTTGAGACACAGACTTTAATAATGTTTGCTGCACTCCTTTCTACTCTCACTGTTGAAAGTGGTTCACTACAATCAGACATTCCGTAGCGCTGCTCTTTTGCAAATCACATTTCTCTGTGATTTATATGTGCCTAGTTTCACTAAATAAACTTCGCCTCCTATTGATAATGGGATATTGTGCGGCATGACTTATTTTTTTTTTTTTAGGAATGGTACCGATCATTACAGTCTGAGTTCCAATAAAGGTGCAGAAGTTTCAAAATAAACCCCATTTTATATACAATGAGACCCAGCTTTCTAAGTTGACCACCACATTAACAAGGCAACTGGGGTTTAATTTGTTTTTTCTTTCCTTTGTTACGCTGACAAGTTTGAACATTCAGTCACAGTTTTGTCAAGCACGCAATGGGCATTCATCAAATATTTTTTAAATAAGAAATGTGATACTGGAGCTCATAGGACTAGGAGCAGTATGAAGGCTCTGAGATAGGTTAGCGAAAGATCACACGAACATCGAAAGTGCTGACACTGCATGACAGCCTTCAATCTGGGGGGCATATATATCAATATGTTAATGGCTCTGTACTCTAACCCATCCACCAGGATCTCCATAAATGGAGCACTTTCAGACTCATTTAGACTAGAACAGGGCACAAGACAGGGATGCCCCCTCTCACCAGCACTATTCCTCCTGGCTCTCGAACCACTTATAACAGATATCAAACGTAATGAAGCTATTACAGGAGTGCTCTTCGGGGACACACGGGTGAAACTCGCGGCCTACGTGGACGATATCCTGATAGTCACAGAAAACCCTGAAGCATCAATTGCGTCACTCATGTCCACTCATGTCCACGATAGAAATATACTCGATACACTCTGGTTATAAATTAAACAGGGATAAATCAGAGGTTAAACCCCTAAGCATTCATGGCACCAAGGATATGCTAAATAATTCGGGCCTTTCATGGCAGACTGGTTTCATTAAGTTGTTAAGCATTGACTTTGCCAGCACCCTCCTCGAAACACTTCAACGTAACGAGTCCCTCACGTTGGAAAAAATTAAAGCACAACTCGATGTCTGGCCCCCCCGCTTTATCACCTGGTCGGGTAGGATCGAGACCATAAAAATTATGAGCTCGCCCCTAGTGAACTATCTTATTACTATGCTCCCTCTCATCCTGACCCAGGATTTCCACCACAAACTAGATGCCCTACTGAACAAATTCCTGTGGAAAGATAAGAGGGCCAGAATTAGCCTGAACAAGCTCCGTCTTGATAGTTCCATGGGTGGAGTGAATCTAGCAGATTTTAAGTCATATCAGACTGTCTTCTTTGCCAAGCAAAGCTCATATTGGCTCACCCCCCGGTAGGTTACTCCCCGGTGTGGCTGGACATAGAGAAAGCCCTTTTCAAGAATCTCCCCCCCAGCGGCCGCTCTCACTGCTAACCCTAATACGGCCACCTGCTCGAAATCAGTCTTCCAGAATACAAAATCAGCGCTGATAAAAATAGACAAATCCGTAGACCATAGAATGAAACACTCACATTGGGAATCGATTTGGTATAACAACACACTGCTCTACAAAGGGAAGCCACTATGTAACAAAACATGGATCAAGAAGGGCATCTTCTTCCCCCACCAGCTCCTCGGTGGACAGTATCCCCTCACTTTCAGGGAATTACAAGATAAATATGACCTAGACCAGTAAAGTTTTATAACTTTTTAAGCATCAAAGCTGCAATTTTCTAAGGCTAAGCTATCCTCCAATCCGCCATCCCTCCCGACTTACCTAGCCACCTTGAATAAACTGGGACACCAGGGCTCCAGGCTATACAAGCTGCTACGCCCGCAACACACGTCTCTAAACAAACACCTTACACAGTTCTGGGCCTCCCATTCCTCAGTACCCATCTCAGACTTGGATTGGTCTAAAACCTGGGAATCATTCATGAGAAACAAAATAAGCCCTACACTCTCCCAGACGAAATTTTGGCTTCTCCATAAAGCTTTTTGGACCCCAGCGCGTCTGTTTTCACATAATATTAGAGAAAACACAACCTGCTGGAATTGCAAGAACAAACACAGAGATCTCAACCACCTCCTATTACACTGCGAGTGTGTTGCTCCCTTTTGGGATCAAATATTCACCTTCCTCTCAAAACTCTTCCATATTTCATTCACTAGAGAGCTCTCCACCTTAGTATTTGGCTTCCTGAGAGACCCAGCCCTCACGGACAATGACAAGGCCCTTTTAGACCTACTCCTTACTGCCGCTGTGAAATCCGTCCTCAGCAATTGGAAGGACACTGGGAAAGCCTCATTTAAATGACAGATTAACTGGATTACCAACTTGAGAGGTGCTGATAATATCTCCCTTCAAAATACTCCCTGGCGCCCGCCTCACAGACGAATGTGGGCTACTCTCGATAACTACTTTAGTGCAAATAAACCTCCACGAACCATACAATCATCAAACAGCCCTAAATGTCCCACTCTCAAACGCAGTAGCTCCCATACACAAACATAGTTACATGGCCACTGAGCCTCTCTGGCGTTGCCTCCTCACTACATACTCTAAGCGGCTGTAACACGTGCTCTAGGTATATGCAAGTTGATGCCTATTCATTATACTGGTCTGCAATATATATCCATCATTCTCACTTGGATTTTCTGTTGTTTACCCCTCCCTCCCCTTTTGTCCTTTTTTCTTTTCTCTGCAAGCTAGCCACCATTGCTATTGTTAATGTCATTTATTACTGATATGGTTTATTTACACTTGCTTTACTGTTTTACCTCTGTATGCTATGTTTTGAAACAACCAATTAAAACATTTGAAATCGAAAAGTGCTGAGGGGGGCAACAAGCATATACATGCTCTACAGCACCCACCCAACGACCAGGAAAGCACTTTTTATGCTTTAATGTTTAATATGCTAGTCCTTAGTACACAAGTGGCATTCAATAGTTTACTTGCACCTGCATCCTTCAGACTACAACGCCCTTTCAGGACTAGTTACATTTGCGTCTTTAACTGGATCTGCCCTGAACAGTACCAGAGTACCAGAGTATACATCCCTCACAGCCCAGCACACTGCCCTCCAAGAAGCCTCACTCCTCAATGAAGGGCTGAATGCCAAGGGTTGTGGCAGTGGGGGATGGTGGATATTGAAAGTGGTGAACCTGGGCATACAGCAGCAAATGCCTCAGAGTTCAAAAGCACTCCATATCACCCAGCTACAGGCTTTGCCAACCCCTGGCCCGTATACCTTCACAGGCTTTCAAATTATCTGTGAGCACATACCCTTAAACACGAGCTCAGGCATGCAAGCTAACATACATACACACACACAGTCGCAGGCACGCACACAAAGACAGTCATACTCATGCACTCCCCCGCACACAGATAAACACACGCAGACTGCTAAACAAAACCAACATTGGCATAGCCAATAGGTCTCCCCTTTGGTACCTTATAAGTGTTTAACCATGCAACGTTAATGTTGTTGCAATAAGGATATTGTGCTGCATAACTAAATACTTATAAGGTCCCAAAAGCGAGACCTATTGGCTATGCCAAAGCTTGTTCTCATTTCCCCCCTCGATTCCATGACGCCCTTAAAGGTTACAAGTCATGAGACAAATGCCCACATACTACCAGTTATAGTGCTATTTTTTGGGAAGACGAAGTTTGATGTCACAGCATGTTATTGTTACAGTTGGTGGTTACTAAAAGATCGAATCTTACATATGTAACTGCTTCAATCAATCAATCATGTTTCTTATGAAGCGCAACTACTCACTGATGAGGGTCTCAAGGCGCTTAGTGCTTAATGGCATGTATTTCTTTATTTCTTCTTGATACCTGCCTTTTATTTGCCCCCTTCCCTTTCTCCACTTCAGCTGGCGGACTATATTTCTACACTATGGATTGAACTGCCGTATTTGTTTTATAATGCCACTGTTTTGTGCGACAGTCCTGATACTATGTATGTCTGTACAATGCACCATAATGAAAAATAATAATACATAAAAAAAAAAAATTCCTTACAGTGATAAGTCTGTAAGGGGAAAAGGTCAACCAATGTATGGAGGTTCTAGAATCGTGATGGAGGACTGAACTGGAGAAACATGGGACGAGAACTTGGCAGGGGCGTAACACAAGCCCACGCAACCCCCGCGTTGCGGGGGGGCCCCGGGCCCGTCACTGTAATACATCATTGATTTGAATGGACTGTGCGCACTACGCATGTCCGGCATTCCCGCGCCCGTCCTCTTTAATAAATTGAATGGTGGTGCTGCCGCGCAAGAAGGCTCTGCCAAAATGGTGTGGGGGGGGCCCCTGAGAGTCTTGGAAATGGTGTGGGCACTTATAAATGATTGTCTGGGCCCCGGACGGGGCCCTGAGGCTCATGAGGACTGGTGCGGGGGCCCTGGTCGGGGCCCGTGAGGCTAGCAGCGGCTCTTAAGGAATAGTGCGGTGCCGCCCCTGAGCAGGCTTTCTAGTCTTTAAATCAATCAATACCGGAGTACATTCGGAGAGAGCAGAGTCCGTCTGGGACATAGTTTTAAAGCTACGCTCTTGGCGCCTGCTCTCGCCTCATAAATTAAATGGTGCAGGAAGTTAAGTTAGTTACTCCTGAGGTGGGTGGGCCGCGGTGGGAGCACTTGGAAGTTTTCAAATTTGTTACTTATATTTGTGCGGCAGCCAGTACAGTGCGTCATCACCACTGCCCTGCGACGGGACGGGAACTGGTTGGAAACGTGAGGTCGCATTATAGACTGACAGTGTTATCACAGAGTCGAGGCTGCTGCGTGGCTCACGGAGGTATTCGTAGTTTTAAAACTTTAGAGCCTGACAGACACTGACCCTGTAGCTCTGCTTTCTGCTCTCCAGGCTGATGTTGGTAACTGCTGCAGAGGATTAGGTAGGCTCCGTTCACTTGACAGTTGTTAGACCTGACATCATTGGCCTGAGTCTCTCCTCCATTTTTTTTGGTTTGCCTCCTCTGTTTACGATGTTTTTGCTGGTATATCGCTTTGGGCACTGTGCCACTGGTGATCAGTGCCACAGTGCAAGTGCTCCCTATGTAAATACAAATGCTGCTAGTGGGCTTGCAGCACATGTTGTGCCACCCACAAGAGCGGCCTGGTAAAATTATGTCTAAAGGTCTGCCATTGCTAGACCTACGTGCAGTCTGGTACTGTCACGCAGACTGAGCAGGTACACCTACTTGCCAGTCCCCAAAACCTTCCCTTAACTTCATGTTAGTCACCCCTATGGTAGGCCCGATTTCAGGGTGCATTGTAAGCCTAAGTTAGGACAAGCCTCACCAAGTTGGCATGTCCTAATAGTGAATTAGAGCCATATTTGTTTTTCACTATTGTGAGGTTACCTGCACTCCATTAGTTAGAATGGGCTGCCAGGATTATTATTGCTATAATCCTAGCTGGCTCGGGGAGCATGGTGCAATGTCGAGTTTGGTATCCCTGAACTCGGGGTTTAATCACGCATCCATTTGTGTGGATGGTTTTTGGACTCTGGGTTTGAAAATAGCACTTTTAGAAAGTGGCTATTTTCTTGTCTAACTATTTCTGGTTTCTGCTGGTTTGGTGTGTGTGTGACAGGGGCTGGGTGGCTCCAGAGTTCTGAATGAGTCAGTGTTGGGTGAGTGGTTCATTTGCACTGAGAGTAGGGGGAGAGTAGTTCCTGATAGCCTGCCCTGCCTGATACAATGCTGGCTCCACCTCCTGCCGGGCGACTGATAGCTCTGCTCCTGCCAGTGACAATACTGTCTCCACCTCCTGCTAGGCGTCTGAGGACCCAGCCCTGCACAGTGAATAGGTCAGGTGGCTCTGCCTGGCTACACCCACAACAAACCCAGGATGAGGGGAATTCCCCTGCATGGACAAAGGGATCAAAGCCAAAAAGGGGTATAAGAGAAGGACCCCCTGAACCAAGACTTGAGATCACTTCTGACAAGGAAACCTGAACCAAGGACAAGAAGCCTGCTGATCCAAGGACTTGCCTACCCCTTCTGCCAGTGTGCTGTTTGCTGGGGGGAATCCTGCAGTCACGTCTTTATTTTTGCCAAGGAACCAGGAGAGAGGAACTGTGTGTGTACTCTCAAGCTTTGCTAAAGAAAATCTCCAAGGGCTGGAAGAGTGCCAGCCTCCTGTTGAAGTCACAGGGCTAAAGGACTTCATCATTTGCTAAAAGTGCTTGTTGCTGGAACCTGAAAGTCCAGCACCTCTGAAGAATCCAGCAATCTCGACGCCGATGGACGCCGCCGAATCCAGCTCGACATCGTGAGTAACGGCTCCAGTGTCCCGCTTCCTCGACGCCGGCCGCCAGGCCCGATCGACGCCAGTAGCGACGCCAGTGAGTAGCGAGTTTGGATTCACTTTGCCTCGACGTCGTGTGACTCCCGTGTGGGTTACATTGTTACCAAGAACTGTGATTTAAAGAAGAGTTGTTTTTGTTACTAAAGACTTTGTGCTAAGAAGAAACTACTCTTGAACTATTATTTTTCCTTCCAAGAGCATTTATTAAGATTGTGGTATATTTTTGTTGTTATTTGGTCTTGTGCTAAGCCTTATATAAAAATCCTTATTTTTATAATACTGCTGTGTCGTGTCCATTTGTAGTGTATTCACTTTATTACTGTATGTGGTCATAAATGCTTAACGCACTGCCTCTGAGATAAGCCTGTCTGCTTTGCCAAGCTACCAAGGGGGTGAGCAGGGGTTATCTAAGTGTGTGATCCCCTTGCCCTGACTAGAGGAGGTGAGTCCCTATTTGTCAGAAGTGTATACCTCTGCCAACTAGAGACAGCCAAGTCTAACATTGGTGGGTCAGCGGTGAGGATTTGAACTTTGCATTTATGACCCATGTGCAGTGATTAGTGTGCGCTACATAGTGAAAGCAGACCATAGCGCAGCCACAATCTCTTTTGGTAGGATTCTTTTTTTGTTCTCCGCTTTTCTGAAGCTTGATTTTTTGAACACTGCCAGTTTTGACCATGAGTGATGCCGGAGTCACTACCCCTGTTGTTGTTGTGGAGGGGTTTGATAGAAGTAAGATAACGAAGTACAGCAGAAAGCAATTGGATCATTTTTGCAAGCAGTTGAAAGTTCCTACCAAAAGCTGCAGAAACAAAGAGGAAGTTATCAAATCTTTGGAAGCCTGGTTAGCGGCCAGAGATCCCTCTGATGCGGTAGTGGTACCGCCAGAGGAAGGGGATGAGGAGGTGCCAGTGAATGGGGCCGTGTCCTCTCCCGGTAGCAGTGTGTCCTCCAAGGGTCTATCTCCTGAAGAAAGAGAAGAAAGGGAGAAGAAGCGAGTATATAACATGGAAATGGCAAAACCTAAATAAATAGGTAGTTGGAGATAGAAAATGCAAGAGGCAGGAGAAAAGCTGACATGGAGATCAAAAGGTTGGAGTTTGAAAGAGAAAAGTTAGCTTTGGAGCATGACAGAAGGTTGAGGGCGATGGAACTCTAAGCTAAGAGTTTAGAATTGAATCCCTCTGGTGGCAGCATCCCATCTGTGCCTGCAGAAAGTAGGTTTTATTTTCCCAAAGATGTGATCAAAGATTTTCAGAAGAATGAGGATATTGGCCAATGGTTTAAAGCATAAGAGTTAGCATTGTTGGCCCACCAGGTCCCTGAGAAGAATTGGGGAGCAGGGTTGTGGGGTCGCTTTGTGAATGAGGGGAGAGATACCCTGTTGGACATGCCTGTTGAGGATAGGAAGTCTTATGCTCATATGAAAGATGCTTTAATGTTAAGGGATGGCCTAACCCCAGAAAAGTATAGACAAACCTTTAGAGAATGTAAGAAATTGCCTGGTACTACGTGGGTTGAATATGTGTCATTTTTTTGCAGAGCCATGGATGGTTGGGTAAAGGGCAGCAAAGTGGAAAGTTATGAAGCTCTTTATGATTTGTTTGCTTGGGAGCACTTGTCTAATAACTGTTTTCCAGAGCTGCGCCAGCACCTTATTGATAGCAAGATATCTAACCCTAGAAAACTTGCTGAGGAGGCGGACCGCTGAGTCAGTACCAGGGTCCACAAGGGTCCAGTGGGAGACTCAGCCAAGGATGGGCAGGGTCCCCAGCAGAAGAGTGGGGGGGACAAGGGTAAACAGAGGGAGTTCCAGAAAGGGCCCCAAAGTAATCCCCAAGGGAACCAAGGGAAGGGTTCCCAACCTCCCCCTGTGAAGAAGCCAGGGGCCCCGACAGGTAAACCTGCTGTGCCCAATGACCTGCTATGTTTGTAAGCAGGTGGGACATCGTTTTTATGATCCCCAGTGTCCCATGAGGGACTCTAATGCACCACCACGTGCACCCCCCGTCAGTTGGCGAGTGTAGCCCTGGGAGGCGAGGAGATGGTTGTCCCTGGTGGGAGGGGTCCCGCAGAGATGTCCCTGGTCTCTTTAGGAGACATGGAAATGGTCCCTCCACCCCCTCTGCCTAGTAACACTAATAAATATAGGCAGTGGGTGACCATTAATGGCCATAGAGTGGAAGCTCTCATAGACACCGGAGTGAGTGTGGCAGCTGTCAAGTGTCACTTGGTGTCCAGAGAGCAGGTGGTTCCCCACGCATTCTACCCTGTGATAGCTGCTGACAACTCCCAGAAAGAGTGTGAGGTAGCTCAGGTTCCCTTTGAATGGGGGGGAGTTTCAGGTACTCTTCAAGTTGCTGTAAGGCCCGCCATGCCTGTTGATTGTCTCCTGGGCAATGATTTCGAAGACTCCCCTTGGGCTAAGGTGGAGCGAGAGACACATTTGAAAATGTTGGGTGTGCCAGAGTGGGTGTGTGCAACCACTCGATCGATGACAGCAAGTAAGGGTGTTGATGGGGTCCCGGAGCCTGAAAGTATGGCCCAGGACCCAGCTGTGAAGAGAAGAGGCAGGAGGCGTGGGAAACCGGCCCCCATAGTTCCCGTGGTCCAGGAGGAGGCAGACCCTGAGGGGGATGCCCTGGAGGACACAGGGGAACAAGTTGCTGAACTGAGAGACCTGCCCAAGCTGACCCACTGGCAGCGGGATGGTGGTCCCTCCAGGGAAGAATTTTGTGCAGAACAAAAAGTGTGCCCTTCTCTTGTGGGTATGAGGCAGCAGGCCTCAGCCCAAACCGCAGGTGATCAGTCAGGGACACATTTTGTCTACTGGGAGAACAACCTCCTGTATAGCGAGCCTAAGGCTGCTGAGCCTGGGTCAGCCCGTGTGCTGGTGGTACCCCAGCGCTTCAGAGCCTTCCTACTGGGTTTGGCTCATGACGTTCCGTTAGCTGGACATCTGGGGCAGGACAAGACCTATGACAGGCTTGTCACCCACTTTTATTGGCCTTAGATGAGAAGGGATACAGATATTCATTGCAAAACCTGTCAAACTTGCCAGGCAAGTGGGGAAAGCGGAAGGAAGCAGAAGGCTCCCCTCCAACCTTTTCCCGTCGTCAGTACCCACTTTGACCGGGTGGGGATTGACATTGTTGGGCCCCTGGACCCCAAGACAGCCCTGGACAACAGGTTCATCCTGGTCTTGGTGGACCATGCCACACGGTACCCGGAAGCCATCCCTCTCAGAACAGTGACGGCCCCCGTGGTGGGACGGGCACTGATGGGTGTTTTTTCCCGAATGGGGTTCCCTAGAGAAGTGGTGTCAGACCGGGGTACCAACTTCATTTCCAATTATATGAAGTCTCTGTGGAAGGAGTGTGGGGTAACCTACAAGTTCACCACTCCTCACCACCCTCAAGGTAATGGGCTGGTTGAGAGATTCAACCGGACCCTTAAAGGCATGATCATGAGTCTTGAAGAACCAATGAGGCGTAAATGGGACGTCCTCTTGCCATGCTTGCTGTTCGCTTACCATGAGGTGCCACAGAAGTCTCCAGGGTTCAGCCCCTTTGAGCTTTTGTATGGACACCCGGTAAGAGGACCTTTGAGTCTGGTCAAAGAAGGCTGGGAGCAATCTCCCAGGAAACCTCTCCAGGATGTGTATAGTTACATGCTGGCCTTTAGGAACCAGACTCGGAGCTTCAGAGATATTGCTCAGGCAAATCTGGAGGCCAGCCAGGAAGAGATGAAGCGGTGGTACGAACGGAATGCCACTCTGGTCGAGCTTCAACCTGGTGAGAAGGTTTGGGTCATGTCCCCTGTGGAACCTTGTGCGCTCAAGGACAGGTGGACTGGACAATTTAAGGTTGTGGAGAAGAAGAGCGATGTCACCTACTTGGTGGACTTGAAATCTCCCAGGAACCCCTTGAGGGTCCTGCATGTCAACCGTTTAAAGCCCCACTTAGAAAGGTCCGAAGTGGGCATGCTCCTAGCTACAGATGCTGGAACGGACGAGGAGAGTGAGCCTCTTCCTGACCTCCTGTATGCAAAAGAGCAAGATGGGTCAGTGGATGGTGTTGTCCTCTCTGACACACTGAAACTTGAGCAGCAGCAAGATTGTCGCCAACTGTTGGGACAATTCCCTGATCTGTTCTCCTTGATTCCTGGTGTCACTCAGTGGTGTGTCCATGATGTGGATACCGGGGACAGCACTCCTGTGAAGCACAAGGTTTAAAGAGTGACTGACAAGGTCAGAGCATACATCAAGGAGGAAGTCTCCAAAATATTTGCCTTAGGGGTGGTTGAGTCCTCTAGCAGTCCTTGGGCCAGCCCAGTGGTCTTGGTCCCGAAGGCTGCAGCGCCTGGTGCTTCACCAGAACTTCAGTTCGGTGTGGATTACCGAGGACTCAATTCAGTCACCAAGACTGACGCGCACTCCATCCCCAGAGCTGATGAGCTCATAGAACGGTTAGGGGCTGCACAGTACCTTAGTACGTTTGATCTAACGTCTGGGTACTGGCAGATTGCCTTAACTGATGGGGCAAAAGAGAGGTCAGCATTCTCCACGCCAGATGGGCTCTACCAGTTCCGGGTTATGCCCTTTGGGATGAAGAATGCCCCTGCCACCTTCCAGAGGTTGGTCAACCAGGTATTGGCTGGACTGGAGGCCTTCAGTGCCGCCTACCTGGACGACATCGCAGTGTTCAGCGCCAGCTGGGAGGAACACTTACACCACCTCCAGGAATTGTTGTTGGCCCTGCGCAGAGCAGGCCTCACAATCAAAGCCAGTAAGTGCCAGATTGGGCAGGGCTCAGTGGTGTACTTGGGGCACCAAGTAGGGAGCGGCAAGGTGGCCCCCCTGCAACCCAAGATAGATACCATGCTGGCTTGGGCACCGCCCAAAACCCAAACTCAGGTGAGAGCCTTCTTAGGTCTCACGGGTTACTACAGGAGGTTTGTCAAGGATTATGGTACAATTGTGCACCCCTTGACTTCGCTGACTTCCAGGAAGCAGCCACGAAATGTGATCTGGATCGACGCCTGTCAGACGGCTTTTGACACCCTGAAAACTGCAATGTGCACAGCACCAATACTCCAGGCACCCGACTTTTCTAAAGAATTTGTTGTCCAGACGAACGCTTCAGAGCATGGCGTGGGGGCTGTTCTAGCTCAGGTGAATGAAGAGGGCCGAGACTTACCTGTAGCCTTCATCAGTAGGAGGTTACTTCCCAGGGAACAGAGGTGGAGTGCGATAGAGCGAGAAGCATTTGCTGTGGTCTGGGCGGTGAAGAAGCTAAGACCCTACCTGTTTGGGACTCACTTCCGGGTTCAGACAGACCACAGGCCCCTCAGATGGTTGATGCAGATGAGGGGTGAGAATCCAAACCTGTTGAGGTAGTCCATTTCTCTACAGGGGATGGACTTCACGGTGGAACACCGCCCTGGCACAGATCACGCCAATGCTGATGGTCTGCCCAGATTTTTCCGCCTTAGTGATGAGGGCTCCCTAGGTCAAGGGTAGTTCTCCCCACATTTCAGCTGGAGGGGACACGTGTTAGACCTGACATCATTGGCCTGAGTCTCTCCTCCATTTTTTTTCTGTTTGCCTCCTCTGTTTACGATGTTTTTGCTGGTATATCGCTTTGGGCACTGTGCCACTGCTGATCAGTGCCACAGTGCAAGTGCTCCCTATGTAAAATTACTGTATTGATTGAATTCCATGTTTGGCTTATTTGGTTTACTGTCAGTCCCTAGTCTAGTGCACCAGGAGTGCCAGGGCTTGTAAATACAAATGCTGCTAGTGTTCTTGCAGCACATGTTGTGCCACCCACAAGAGCGGCCTAGTAAAAGTATGTCTAAAGGTCTGCCATTGCTAGACCTATATGCAGTCTGGTACTGTCACGCAGACTGCGCAGGTACACCTACTTGCTAGTCCCCAAAACCTTCCCTTAACTTCATGTTAGTCACCCCTATGTTAGGACCGAGGGCAGGGTGCATTGTAAGCCTAAGGTAGGACAAGCCTGACCAAGTTGGCATGTCCTAATAGTGAATTACAGCCATATTCGTTTTTCACTATTGTGAGGTTACCTGCTCTCCATTAGTTAGAATGGGCTGCCAGGATTATTAATGCTATAATCCTAGCTGGCTCGGGAGCATGGTGCAATGTCGAGTTTGGTATCCCTGAACTCGGGGTTTAATCACGCATCCGTTTGTGTGGATGGTTTTTGGACTCTGGGTTTGAAAATAGCACTTTTAGAAAGTGGCTATTTTCTTGTCTAACTATTTCTGGTTTCTGCTGGTTTGGAGTGTGTGTGACAGGGGCTGGTTGGCTCCAGAGTTCTGAATGAGTCAGTGTGGGGTGAGTGGTTCATTTGCATTTAGAGTAGGGGGAGAGTAGTTCCTGATAGCCTGCCCTGCCTGATACAATGCTGGCTCCACCTCCTGCCGGGCGACTGATAGCTCTGCTCCTGCCAGTGACAATACTGTCTCCACCTCCTGCTGGGCGTCTGAGGACCCAGCCCTGCACAGTGAATAGGCCAGGTGCCTCTGCCTGGATACACCCACAACAAACCCAGGATGAGGGGAATTCCCCTGCATGGACAAAGGGATCAAAGCCAAAAGGGGGTATAAGAGAAGGACCCCTGAACCAAGACTTGAGATCAATTCTGACAAGGAAACCTGAACCAAGGACAAGAAGCCTGCTGATCCAAGGACTTGCCTACCCCTTCTGCGAGTGTGCTGTTTGCTGGGGGGAATCCTGCAGTCACTTTTTTATTTTTGCCAAGGAACCAGGAGAGAGGAACTGTGTGTGTACTCTCAAGCTTTGCTAAAGAAAATCTCCAATGGCTGGAAGAGTGCCAGCCTCCTGTTAAAGTCACAGGGCTAAAGGACTTCATCATTTGCTAAAAGTGCTTGTTGCTGGAACCTGAAAGTCCAGCACCTCTGAAGAATCCAGCAATCTCGGCGCCGACAGACGCCGCCGAATCCAGCTCGACATCGTGAGTAACGGCTCCAGTGTCCCGCTTCCTCGACGCCGGCCGCCGGGTCCGATCGACGCCAGTAGCGACGCCAGTGAGTAGCGAGTTCGGCTCCAGCTCCAAGTGACCCCGTGGCTGCACCGCTGCTGATCGCATCGAATTCGAATACTCTCGACGCCATGAGCGCTGCTCACTCTTGCAACATCATCATCGACATCGACGACGACGCCGTATCCTGCTTCGCCTCGGGAGCGCTGCTCCTGCCTGACATCTGTCGACGCCGCTACAGGTCGCCCCGACTCCGAGGCCCGATCGACGCCGAAGACGGGACGCCGGATATTTCGACACCGCTGATCAACGTGTGCTTCGCTTTTCCAAGGTACTGTGTTGTGGGGGTCTGTGCGACTCCGGGCTCGACGTAGCGCTCCTCGAGGTCGATGCCGAACCTTTGGATTAACTTTGCCTCGACGTCGTGTGACTCCCGTTTGGGTTACATTGTTGATAAGAACTGTGATTTAAAGAAGAAGAGTTGCTTTTGTTACTAAAGACTTTGTGCTAAGAAGAAACTACACTTGAACTATTATTTTTCCTTCCAAGAGTATTTATTAGGATTGTGGTATATGTTTGTCGTTATTTGGTCTTGTGCTAAGCCTTATATAAAAATCCTTATTTTTATAATACTACTGTGTCGTGTCCATTTGTAGTGTATTCACTTTATTACTGTATGTGGTCATAAATGCTTAACGCACTGCCTCTGAGATAAGCCTGTCTGCTTTGCCAAGCTACCAAGGGGGTGAGCAGGGGTTATCTAAGTGTGTGATCCCCTTGCCCTGACTAGAGGAGGTGAGTCTCTATTTGTCAGAAGTGTATACCTCTGCCAACTAGAGACCGCCAAGTCTAACAACAGTTTATTTATCTATTTAAAACTGACGAGTTATTTGGTTTACTGTCAGTCCCTAGTCTAGTGCACCAGGAGTGCCAGGGCTTGTAAATACAAATGCTGCTAGTGGGCTTGCAGCACATGTTGTGCCACCCACAAGAGCGGCCTGGTAAAATTATGTCTAAAGGTCTGCCATTGCTAGACCTACGTGCAGTCTGGTACTGTCACGCAGACTGAGCAGGTACACCTACTTGCCAGTCCCCAAAACCTTCCCTTAACTTCATGTTAGTCACCCCTATGGTAGGCCCGATTGCAGGGTGCATTGTAAGCCTATAATCCTAGCTGGCTCGGGGAGCATGGTGCAATGTCGAGTTTGGTATCCCTGAACTCGGGGTTTAATCACGCATCCGTTTGTGTGGATGGTTTTTGGACTCTGGGTTTGAAAATAGCACTTTTAGAAAGTGGCTATTTTCTTGTCTAACTATTTCTGGTTTCTGCTGGTTTGGTGTGTGTGTGACAGGGGCTGGGTGGCTCCAGAGTTCTGAATGAGTCAGTGTTGGGTGAGTGGTTCATTTGCACTGAGAGTAGGGGGAGAGTAGTTCCTGATAGCCTGCCCTGCCTGATACAATGCTGGCTCCACCTCCTGCCGGGCGACTGATAGCTCTGCTCCTGCCAGTGACAATACTGTCTCCACCTCCTGCTAGGCGTCTGAGGACCCAGCCCTGCACAGTGAATAGGTCAGGTGGCTCTGCCTGGCTACACCCACAACAAACCCAGGATGAGGGGAATTCCCTTGCATGGACAAAGGGATCAAAGCCAAAAAGGGGTATAAGAGAAGGACCCCCTGAACCAAGACTTGAGATCACTTCTGACAAGGAAACCTGAACCAAGGACAAGAAGCCTGCTGATCCAAGGACTTGCCTACCCCTTCTGCCAGTGTGCTGTTTGCTGGGGGGAATCCTGCAGTCACGTCTTTATTTTTGCCAAGGAACCAGGAGAGAGGAACAGTGTGTGTACTCTCAAGCTTTGCTAAAGAAAATCTCCAAGGGCTGGAAGAGTGCCAGCCTCCTGTTGAAGTCACAGGGCTAAAGGACTTCTTCATTTGCTAAAAGTGCTTGTTGCTGGAACCTGAAAGTCCAGCACCTCTGAAGAATCCAGCAATCTCGACGCCAACGGACGCCGCCGAATCCAGCTCGACATCGTGAGTAACGGCTCCAGTGTCCCGCTTCCTCAACGCCGGCCGCCAGGCCCGATCGACGCCAGTAGCGACGCCAGTGAGTAGCGAGTTTGGATTAACTTTGCCTCGACGTCGTGTGACTCCCGTGTGGGTTACATTGTTGCCAAGAACTGTGATTTAAAGAAGAGTTGTTTTTTTTACTAAAGACTTTGTGCTAAGAAGAAACTACTCTTGAACTATTATTTTTCCTTCCAAGAGTATTTATTAAGATTGTGGTATATTTTTGTTGTTATTTGGTCTTGTGCTAAGCCTTATATAAAAATCCTTATTTTTATAATACTGCTGTGTCGTGTCCATTTGTAGTGTATTCACTTTATTACTGTATGTGGTCATAAATGCTTAACGCACTGCCTCTGAGATAAGCCTGTCTGCTTTGCCAAGCTACCAAGGGGGTGAGCAGGGGTTATCTAAGTGTGTGATCCCCTTGCCCTGACTAGAGGAGGTGAGTCCCTATTTGTCAGAAGTGTATACCTCTGCCAACTAGAGACCGCCAAGTCTAACAACAGTTTATTTATCTATTTAAAACTGACGAGAATGTATTTAATTTCGGGCCCTCATTGCTGCTCTGAGAGAAATCGGGCTCACTCTAACACCTGGCAGGAATGTTTTAAGTCCTGCTGTGCCCCTGCTGCCTCACCAGCCCTGTCCCCCGCAGAGATTCCTGTGTTCTGGAACTGTGCTGAGCCTGTTCCAACTGTGCTCACTGTTTGACTTCTTTGTTCCAATGGATGCACTGATTAGGCCATGCCACAGTGCCCGGTGCCCCTCCAGTTCGGTGTGCGCCAGGACTCTCAGTCCAGGCAGAAAGGAAAGTCATGAGAATGGCCCTTCACCAGCCGTCGTCTATCTCATACAGTGCTTTTCCATCTATGGGGCCGATGCCAGAATGCAGCTGCTTGTTCCTCTCAGGTCGGTCGGGTCCTCACTTTTCAGGGTAGGAAGGATTGCAAGTATTGAAAAAATATACCGGATATTAACATTTGTTCATGTATACTTAAAGCCATTTGTATTCACTTTTACCATGACTTTTCAGTTTTCGTTCATTTTACTTATCAGTCAGGTATCATTACACGAAGCTCTAAAGCACGTTTTCCTACTGTTTGCAGGATGAACTAATGAGGGAGAAAATACTGACTTTTTGTGATTATCTTGTTCTAATTTTCTACCGACCGTTACACTAAAAGAGTTTTTGGTGGCACAAATGGGTGTAAATTCTGATATTTATATGTTTCTCTGGTCTTCATTACTTTATTTTGCTCAAGAGAAAGTCTCACTCATAGTTTTTGAATGCCACCCATAAGTACACTGAAAAAATCAAAATGTCACTCATAAGGAAGCTGAAACCTTGGCAGCTATGCCTGCCCAGGCTCCCTGTGTGTTCCGGGAATGGTCTAGGCTGTACTATCTTGAAAAAGCCTAACAGACCAGAGCCTGTAACTTGTCAATGACCTGAACTGGCATCTGAAAACAAGGATTCTGCAGACTGCCAACTCTTTAATGCATCACTGAGCACCCAAAGTCAAGAGTTGCCCAGCAACTGCTGCTATCAGAGCAATGCCAGCACCAGTACAGGGGATTGGCAATTTAGCAGAACCCCGTACTCCAGAAAGTTGGTTAGTCTGTCCAGAAGAGGCTCTCAATCCGTGCTTATAGAGTGATCTCTGCAGCTGGAGGAGTGACGTATATCTATGAAATGGTGCAGACGGTACTTTAAATGAAAAGATACAAAAAGTGCTGGTACTTATTATCCACAGTACCAATTTGCTCTTCCAAAGTACCGCTGTTCTCCCATTAAATGTATTACAACACCGCTGAAAAGTGCAGAGACTCTCCCTTTTAAATGCTAGTATATGAGTGTGTTTTGAACAGGAGAGTTGGTGTTTTGAAGGAGTATGTGCGTGGCAGAAAGTTGAGAAGGATGTGGTATTGCTTTTGGCTTTGGCACCCATTGAGGAGGACTGACCTGCCATTTCTGGTGTTTTGCAGCCGTTTTGAGATAATCTTGAAGTTTCTCATTGCTCAAATGGGTATCATTTCTGAAATTATTTATCTCCCTCTTCTCTGTTGCTTGATTTTTGCTTGCAAGAAAGTGTCACTCATAGTCGTTGAATGTCACTCATAATTACACTGAAATTCTTAAAATGTCACACATAAGTAATCTGAAACCATGGCAGCTATGCATAGACTGTATCTGATTACAGACAGCAATGCGTTCTAGTGGTCCTGATCGCTACTATTTTCTTTCGTTGCCACTTTCTTTTGCGCTACCACCTGTTAGTAGAACTGACGTATTCCTTCTTTATAGATGTCTTTCTGAAGTCTGCTTACATTGAAGTAAAAAGAAGTTTTTCGTGTGTTTTCTTTTATCAAAATTCTGAGCTGCACCTGAGGAGCTCTGATTTCCCTGCAGTATGGCTATAATTAGTCACATGTTATTGTGAATGTGTGTCTTGTTTAGTTTGCTCCTGCTTGTACGTTTGGGCACTTAATATTGGTAACCTGTAGAATATCATGCGAGATGGCCATGTCATGTTCCCAGTCTGAGTCAACATAGGTGCAGTCTGTCTAGAAATGCTGACCTAAGGATAATTCTTGTGGGTCCGTAACCTGCTGTTTTTGCTAATAGCTAATTCTGCTACAAAACTATGGCCAACAGTCCTTATATTATAGCCACAAAGAGTGGCATTCCAATACCTGTCTTTCACGTCAGGGAGCTATGTGCGCTTACCTAAAAAGGGCCCTGTTGGTTAGTTTTTATTGTTTTACGTGATGAGGAAAAACTAAAGACATATTTTATGGAAGGCAATGAAAAAATGATTGATGTGCTTAATCAGTGGTACTCCCAATGGCTTAGGTGTCGTACTGCACATATGCACCAAGGTAGACAGAAAAGTTACATTTATGGTGGCAAAGACCAATTGGGTCGTGTTTACCATTCATCAGGGCCTGGCGGTCAGGATATACTCTTTTTGCTAATGGCTAACCGCACAGTGTTCAGGGCTATGCCATGGAACGCTCTAGAGTTCACGCCTTCAGCAGATGCCAATACGATTGACATTTAAAAAATAGAGAGAATAATGTAAATGCAAATTTGAAAATAACATGACTTTGCAATAAGTAAAGTAACTCTTTAGCATATTAAATGGTTTGATTATCTCACATATGTTTCTTGTCAAATTATTCTGGGGGAGAATAACTTTGTAAAACCTTGCACAATATTAAGACTGCACTGCAAGTAAAAGACTTGCCTCCGTGACAACACTCGGCCTTATAATGCACAGTGGTGCACCTCATATCTGTTTCTTTCTGGCACCATGTTCTTGCAGTTAAAAGTCAGTTTGCAAGGAGTAGAACCAAATGTTTCGATAAGTAATTCACCTTCCCTCCCTCAAGGGCCTTGAGACCCTCTGGGTGAGTAGTGCGCTATATAAATTCCTGAACTTGAACTTGAACTTGAACTATGTATGGTTCTGCAGCACTTACCTACATGGACAGCGAGCTACGCCATATAGGTTGTGTGGCTGAAAGGTTGTTGTCTTTGGCACAACCCAGGCCTGATATCTTGGCGGTCTAGGTGTTGTCAGCTGAGTATGAATCCGTCTTATTCTGCTAATTTGCAATTGGTCAAGCCAGACACACCATCCCAGGAACTCTGTGAATTTTGGGGCCTCAAAGGCTCCTGGCTGCACAAGGTGACTGACTCCCATCCAGCCCCCGAGCCTGCCTGAAGGCAAGAGGTTGACTGGAGCTGGGGGGTATGCTGTACTAATGGAGAGGGAAGAAGCCTCCAGGGCTACTTGTGAGCACTGCACAGGAATTAATGGACTCTCCACGTAGAATGGGAATGATACTTTGCAATGCTATATCTTTGCAGTGACGGATCCAGTGTTTGTTGTTTTGTTCCTACTTTAATCATAACATACTTTCTGATGTTACTAAATAGTTTTTTTCTGATCATTTACTGAGAGGTTTCTTGATTCTGCTGATTTGCTGATACTACTAGTCGACACCAAACATTTTCCAAAGTAGCCTTCCAACTGAAATCTGCACTATTAAGAGGTAGACAAAGCTATCTTAGAGAAACAGTTCTTGCCTGACTATGGGCTAACTTTGAATTGTGACTGGAGAATTTGCCCCACCAAACGCCCGGCTTCCTAGCCATCTTATACAGGGTTAAAGTTCTTGGATCTACTCATTTTTTGTCCTTTATGTCATTATGAGTCCTGGGTTTAACACAGTTTACATAACACAGACTGAGTCAGTAGTAGTGTTGTTTTTTGTATAGTAAAAATGTTTTTTTGAAGACTCAATAATGTGCATAAAAATATAATTAACAGCGGAGCAAGCGTCTCTCACACTCATAAAAGCAAAGACCTGGCTCGTGAAGTGAGCACCTGGGAGCCGGAGACATTCCCTGGTGGAAGGCCATGGAAAAAGAAGTTCACAAAAGAATCCTTGAAGTCTTCTTGCTCCAAGAACAAAGGAGCACACAGGGGCCCAAAGGGAAGAGTGAGGTGTACCAAGCTTTGCAGCAAAGCATCATCAGAAATGAGGTGAGATGACCAGAGAGCAGAACATGGAAAGGTCATGGCTTTAGGAACTGGCAAGCAGATGAGCTTGGTTCAAATGAGACAATAAGCCCATAGCAAAGAACAGACAATTATAGATAAAGGCCCTCCTTTCCGCATTCAGGGATGAGTGCTCCACTTTGCGGAATGTAATCTTCACCCACTTCACATCAACATTTCAGGGCTTGTAAGAAAACCACAAGTGAAGGGACTGCATTGTGTCTCCCGAAGCATTTAGAAATTCCTGGATTCCTGCAGGAAATATGTTGTCACAAGAAGAGACAAGGGTACCAGGCGCTACTGGAATGAGGCCATGTCTGGCTCCAAGGGCAGAGACCAAGCAGTAGCGACCGTAAAGGAGAAGGCAGCAGGAGCACCAGTCTAGTGCCGTAACATAGACTCCCATAGCACCTGTGGTGGCGGGGGGTGATCTCTAAGAGCCGGCTCAGCACAATACTCTGCCTGGAGAGCTCCTGATTGAGTCTGGAGGGGCCCCCTCCACGTATCGTGCAAGGGGGCCCCCTAAAGTTTCGTTATGCCACTGGAACTTGGTAGAAGTAAACAGTTTAAATGTCTGAAAGTAACAATGGAATAAAACCGTTTTAAGTTCTATTTTAACAATGGCATGATAGGCGCTAGTTATTACACCTGCTTAATAGAGTCCCAGGTCTTCGAAGCGCTGCCTTGGAAGGAATAGTTCAGACTATGTGATTTTTTTTTTTAAGAGCAGGTTTGGGGGAGATGGGAGCATACCTTTTGGTTCCTGTAACCAAGTGGTCTGCAGAGTTTAGTGCTGTGTTTAGAGGTACTAGTTTTATTTTGGGTATACCAGCTCAAAAAGCTCTTATAGTCCGTTTTTGAGAATACTACAGATTGAGCACTTGCCCGAGATCTTTGGCTGGAATAATGGTCTAGATTTGTCTGGTGTTACACACTTCTTGTCAGACATTGATCTATGCATGAAGTTTTAAGGATTTCACTTTTCAACAATGGTTGGTTTACTGTCTAAAATGTTTCTTGGGTCTAACCATATTTGTATAGAAGTGGTACTGTGCTGAGGAGAGTTCAGAAGGGTTTTGTCTTCTATGGGTTTAGTTTAAGGTGATGTAGGGCCATCCCTATGATAGATCTTTCATCCTTTTTCTAAGTGAAGTTATGTCCTATGTTATAGAAATATCCCTCCGACAAGGCAATACCTGATGGTTTCTGCAGGGAGGAGGAGGTTGGACGAATGTTTGCTATCATCACATTACAGGGGTACAAACTGACCTCTGTATTAAAAATACAGAAAAGCACAATTGTATTTACTCTATACTCTAATTTTGGTCAGTGTTATGAAAGGTATCTAGAACTTGCCAAATAATTTGAAACAACCCCCTTCTTTGTTATGGTTCTGTCTCTTCGTGGCCCCCTTTGGTAAATACAAATGAGGAGAGAGTCGCTTCAAGTAGAAGTGGTAAGAGCAGGAAGCAGTTACAGTTCTAAGGTGGTCAGTAACAAATCCGCGAGGTCAACCCACCCCTAAAATTAATTCCAATTGCCATATGTCAGTATTTCAGTTTTGGATGCATTCAATTTGAGATGGCTCCATGACATCCACTGATCAACAGCTCGGAGGCACCAGAAGATTTTTAACTTTCCAATGTCTTTTAGGCGTTCCAGTTTCAGAATTATTTGTGTGTCATCTGTGTAGTTATAGCATGTGAGCTGAAATTCATTGATCATTGTCGGTAATGCCTTCACGTAAATGTTGAAAAGCATGGGTGAGATGATAGAGCCTTGAGGGACTCCAGCTTTTGTGAAGTACAGATTGGATGAGAAAGGGGGAGAATGGATGACATTTGTTCTGTTTTGTAGGTAGAATGTGATCCAGTCCCCTCTATGCCGGTTTTGTAGAGTTTTTGTAAGAGAGTGTTATGATCGGGGCGTAGCTTGGGCCGTCAAGATGACGGTCTCATTCTGAGAGTGTTCCAGACCACTCTGTAATCTGCTGCCATCCTCTTGCGGTGTGAGGTGCTCTCGGCCGTCAGGAAGGGTCAGAGGGACTCCCGACATCATCAGCTACTGCAGCAAGACCAGAGACTGGCTGGCGGCCCGAGACGGTGACTGCTGGGTTCGGCGGCCATACCCGGACCCACAGCAAAATGGCAGCCCTGCACGGGGGAGTCTCCTGGGTGCTTACCCGTAGGATGTTGCAGGCAGC
Organism: Lissotriton vulgaris; assembly: GCF_964263255.1. Taxonomy (NCBI): domain Eukaryota; kingdom Metazoa; phylum Chordata; class Amphibia; order Caudata; family Salamandridae; genus Lissotriton; species Lissotriton vulgaris. The sequence goes on from NC_141689.1 coordinate 731,599,679, forward strand.
CAAAGATCTGAAGATCGGTGTGGGTCCATGGTGCAGGCCACACATGGAAGACATTGGCAACTGGTGAGGAGGGCTTTTGTGGGAGTAGAGAGTGCGAGACCTGTGTGTCCCACAGCTGGATGGCACTGCACTGCCTGGTGACATCCTGTGGTGCAACCAGAAATGCGAGCTCCCAGGCTTGGGGCCTTGCGATTGAACCCAGTGGTGTCATGTGGTACCTTCTCCCTCGTCCTTGCCTCCTCCCGCATGCCAAGCACCAGGCAGAGTTGGGGCTGACATTATAACTCCCCCTCTCAACAGAGAGCACAGACTTTGCCTGCCACAAAAGGTGATTTAATCCCAGGCCTTTACCACGCGTGAGCCTTCAGTGAAACACTGGTACACACCTGGTGCTGGGGGCGTACTTTCCATCCCTTCATCTTTGAGTATACCAGGCTGCGGATTGTGAGGTTGGAGGGGCTGGGTATAGTTCCCTGCCACATGTGAGGGCCAAGTGACAGTGAACACATGCTGCCCACTGAACTGGGTGATCTGGGGAAACCAGGGCAGCCATCCATTGCCGAAAGGCAGGAAAGGGAGACACTTCAGGGCCCTAATGGATGGTGAAGGTGTGCACCAGAGAGTGCAGTTGGAAGGGTCTGACCAGCCCCAAATTCTCCTCTTGAGCCATTGCCCCCACCCCTGGAAAATTCAAATACCTTTAGCAGTGCCATGCACTGCTCAGAGAGGCCTGGCTGCATGTGCTGCGCTGGCGTGTGGCAAGCGGGCAGAGGCTGCAATGGTCTTAATGGTATTTTCTGGCTGCCAATATGGGGAAATATAAAACTCAAAATCCGCATCCCTCCCAGACTTGTATTGATCAATATACTACTGGCACAGGAGTGAGGGAAACAGGGGTGACAGAAAAGGAAACACCACCTGAAAGCGACATGGCTAAGATTCTTCAGGCAATACAATCTTCTCAGACTGCAGTTGAGTCCATAATAGAGGAAGTGCGTGTGGACGTGGAGCTTCTCCGTTGAGATCTGCGAAATGTAGCAGCAAGAATCACGGAGGCTGAGGGAAATTAATCTCCACTGTTGAGGATGACGTAACAGATCTCAAGGCCAAAGTCAACCACTCAGTCACCCAAACAGCTGAACTGCACCAGCGAGCGGAGGATGTAGAAAACCGCTCTTGGTACAACAATCTCAGATTTGTGGGGTTCCCTGAGGGAATTGAGACCACCCAACCGCTGAATTCCCAGAACAATGGGTTAAATCTTGGATGCCAACTGAGAAACTCTCAACGTGGTTTGCTCTGGAATGCGTGCGCAGGGCACTCATGGCTAAACCCCCACCTGGAGCATCACCCCATCCCATGATTGCTCAATTTCTCAATTTTAAAGATAGAGACAGCATACTGAGAGAGACATGGAGGCACTCGGATCTTTTCTCCTAAAATGCCAAAACCCTCTTCTTACCGGACTATAGCATGGAAGTGTAAATGAAGCGGCGATCCTATGAAACTGTCAAGACAAAGCTTACAGCTTTAAATCTGTCATACATGCTCATGTTCCCAGCTCAACTCAAGTCATACATAATAACAAGCTGCACTTCTTTGAGATGCCAAGGACTGCCTGGAATGACTTGCAGAGGAGAAGCAGCTGGGCAGACAGTACTGATCAATGCCCCCCCTCCCCCCTATGAAAGAGAAAACTAACACAGGCTGTTGCAGAATCGGGCCGGCGTAGAAAGAGGATCCGCACCTGTTCTCGAAAGGGGAGGGGGCTGACTCAATTCAATTTGGCCTCCCCTGGTTCGGCCTCGTCAGCTTCCTAGCCTGAGCAATCGCAATGACTGGCCCCTGATAGAAATCCCATAGATTCATTCCCTGCCAAGGGGGTGGCTGATTGGGGGGTCGCCGCCTCTACCCGCCGCCCTTGCCATCACTGAGAGCACCTAAGACTGGAGGGATAAAGAGCTGAGTCACCCGTCGGATGAAATAGACCTCCAACAGCCGAGAGTGCTGCCTACACACTGACCCCAATAATCCTACATTAAGGAGGGGTCCACCACTCCACGTTCAAGAACACTATGATTCTATGTTTTGTTAAAAAGTCAGAGGCAAAAAGATGCTTCTAGGGGGGAATCTTGCGGTGGGAATGGTTTGGGGGAGGGATCTTTGTTATGATATTATTTGGGTTCATGTTTGTTTGTCATTCTTGCGCACATCTGATATATCCCGTCGCACTGGAACCAATGCTCTGGCTGGCGCAGGGCCAGAATAGCCATGAGGGAGGAGCCACACCCCATGCAATCCTCATGTCTGAGTGGGCGTTTGGGTGCTATCTTCCATCACAAGTCTTCTATGTCCATGGCATCTATCCAGCTCATGAATGGAATGTTAATGGTCTCTCGGACAACCTATTGAGAATAGACTTTGGATGGGGAAAACTACTGGTATCCGCAACTATACCGTCGTTTGATGGTCAGGATGTTGCCTGGATCCATATCCCATCTCACATGAGGACACTCCGCCATCTTGGGTGGTCTGATGAGAATCTCTCACCCACCGAATATTCTCAAAGGTTAGCTTCTTTTTTGAGTTCTCAGTTTGCCTTTCGCTCTGCCTTGAGACATACTCTTATTCCATGACCCAGATGTTCCGCTTTGTTGCATATAGTTGATATTTAGGCCATTGGAATATCAGGGTCGGTAAATATAGGCCTTCTTGACCCTCCTCACTTTGTATTTTTTGGCAGGGCCAGAATAGCCATGAGGGAGGAGCCACACCCCATGCAATCCTCATGTCTGAGTGGGCGTTTGGGTGCTATCTTCCATCACAAGTCTTCTATGTCCATGGCATCTATCCAGCTCATGACATGGAATGTTAATGGTCTCTCGGACCTCACAGTGCTGAGGTATGCCCACCGTTTCCACCCCTCAATTCTTTTGCTAGAAACCCATATAATGGGGAATCAATGTCCATTCTTGGCCCATCAGGGGTTTGATAGAGTTTATCATGCAGACTTTACCCGAGGTGCTCAGTGGGCAGAGATCCTCCTACACTGTGGCTTCCCCATGGTGGTCACTCAGATGTGGCTGGATTTTCAGGGGAGGTATGTAACACTCACCGGGAATTGGAGGGATGGTTTGATCTGGCATACATGGTAGTGCTCACAGCTGTGGGCTTTTCCAACTTGATGACCATTTTTTATGGGCCATGATCCCCACCGAAGTGCCGGAGGTGACTTGCATGATGTTTCCTGGCTGGCGGGCGGCACTGACTGACACAGGGTGGGCAGCCACACTTACGCAACAAACCCCTTTGTGGCATGGCAAATGGTTAAGGGAGGTGTCGGCCTTGGAGGGACTTGGTCGTTGGGATGCAATAGGTATTAACCTGCTGGGAGATGTAGGGAGTGGGAGACATTTGCACTTCTTCCAGGACCTTCAGGCCACATACAAACTGTCCCCAACCCAACGCAAAAAGTACTTCCACTTGCACCATGCTCTACAAACATGCATTACACATTACCGGAATTGATCCCTCTCAAGGTTAAGATCAAGCTGGGTGTCCCTTGGGAGGGGAGAGGTCTATTGAACACTATATAATTAATGCTCCTGTTGCTATTGGTTCACCACCCTATTACTTGTATCACTTTGTAAGGTTGCCCCATTCTTTTCAATGCAATTGAACTTGAAACCTGGGACTTAAATATTGAAAGGAGGTGCTGTCCTACTCATTAAGTCATTTGTCCACACCCTAAAAGATTTGATTACATTAAACAGATGCCCTTGCACTTTTTAAAAGCCTCTTGGAGAGGACAAAGCTCTTGGAAGGCAGTGCTCTGTTATTTCCTTATCAGAAAATTGCTTTCTCTGGAAGGTAGGCCCCAAAAGTTAAAGTGAATCATTGTTTGTGTTTGTACAATGAATGTAATTGAAAGGCTAATGCTTTAGCATAATAGCAAACTACATTTAAGCCTCCCATGCTCTGTAATTCACGCTGTAAAGATAGCGTTTGAACAATGGTTATAGAGTAAGTCTGGCTTCTTGCACAAAAACATAGAAGAAATGCTATGTTTATATCAAAAGTTCAGAGTGTGAGTATAATAAGCCTTTTGCTCTCTCTAGAATTTAGTAAATCTGAAATCAGATGAGGGGGGTTGGGTAGATGAAAGGTTCGATTTACGGGGCAGGATTGAGTTGTTAGTTTCGGAACACTGACTATGGAGGCTGGAAATTCTCAGAACGATTACGTGAGACATGAGTTGAAATCTTAGTTAAATAATTGGTTAATGATAACCAGAATGAATCCCTATTTACATAAGGTTTAACAGAAGAAGCAAAAGCAATGTCTAATCTATGATAATGACCAACGTTGTTCACCAAGCTTTCACTGAAAGTTTAGTTGAAGATTTCCAATTAAGTGTGATCTGCTAAAAAGCTAAGGCCAACAGCAAACCAAATAAACTCTTCTCATCTAAAGACAAACCCAGTGAATCTGATAAACTACCTATAAAAAGAATAAAGTTTGATAAAGGGATCTGTTGGTTAAAAATTTGTGCAAGGTGCTTCCAAACATCCTTCCATCAGGAAGCGACAGCGGGGCAAGAAACAAGGAGGTGCATCTGATCAGCCAGAGGAGATTGAAAGGATCAGCAGACATCATCATTAGAGTGTGTAAACATAGCTATAGATGAGGGTTTATAGTATAATCTGTGATAAAGAAAGAACCTGGACTGAGTAGTGGAGGTTGATCTAGAGATCTTCAAGGATCTATCCCATTGTTCGTTCCAAAAACCAATGCTCCAATCACAGCCCAAATCTACTTCCCAAGCAGTCTCTATTTTAGATTTAGAGCGAGCAGGAGAAAGAAGACATTTATAGATCAAGGAAGCTTTGGGAAAAGTAGTTAATACTTTGAGTAGTGGATCTATATTGGTAGTGGGTTCAATAGAATGTAGAGAATAAAAAACATCCAAAATTATTGTCATAAGAGTAGAAAATCTACGCCAGAACGAGCGAGGGCATTTAAATGTGTCTTGAAATTGAGGGAAGGAGCATGGGGATAAGCCATCAAACAAATCCTGAACCCATATAATCCCCTTCAGTCCCCAGGACTTCCAAAGTAGAGGTCTTTTATTGAGGGTAATGAGACAATTGTACCAAAAGGGAGAGTGAAGGAAAGTGTTCCTAGAGATAATTTCCGATCTAGAACGAAGGTTTAATAATGAACAAGTGTGTTTAAATAACGGAAAAGAGGTAGTGGTGGCCTTTGTTGAAAAAGCAAGGACTTCCTTAAAAGAAAAGTAAGGACAGTTCAATTGTGACCCATAAAGGTGTAGAGGGGGAGATTTTGGCAAGGAGCCATTTAGATGCTAACCGAAGACAAAAGGCCTTATAATACAGTCAAAAATCTGGAAGTTTCACTCCTCCCATAGATTTAGGTTTATGAAGATGTGCTAGAGAAAGTCTAGATTTTTTTTTTGATCCATAAAAATTTAGAGTGGAGGGAGTCAATTTTTTTAAAATAAACATTTGGGATGTGAATAGGAATCATAGAAAGAATATATTATAAGATAGAAGTAATCATCATTTTAAGAGTCAAGCCGTCCCCACCAAGAAAGAAAAAGAGGGTTCCAGTAGGAGAGAACTTTTAACTGAATCTAATATGGAGTTGTTAAACCAAATGCCTAGGTATTTGATTTTAGAAATGTTCCAACAAAAACCAGTGGCATCAAAGTGTTGTTTAAAACAAAATTTAGTGATGGGGAACATTTCTGTCTGGTCAGAGTTAATTTTAGACAATGAGACAAGGGAAAAATCTGAGTTGTCAGGGTTACAGAGTCTCCAGGCGTCTACAAGATGAGTCTGAGAAATTGTGTTTTGAAATTGTTTGTGGGACTTGTGGGGGATAATACGGACTTGGGACTGTCGATCAATGAAAGGGTCCATAACTTGGTTGCAATCACCACCCAAAATAAAAAAAAGTCTTTATGTTGAAAGCATTTTTTTAGGCCAAAAGGTAGAATCTGGTTGAGTTGGACCATAAATATTAAAAGCTGTAAGAGAAATATTGTTAATGAGCAACTTAACTAATAACCATCTACCTTCTGAATCAGTTTCCTTAGAAATAACAGAACATTTCAAACGTTTATGAATTAGAATACTTACCCCATTTTTCTTTTTGGTCGTAGGAGATACTAAGACTAAACCCACCCACTGCCTTTTAAGTTTCAGAGCTTCTGATTCTGTAAAAAGTGTCTCTTTCAATAAAACTAAGTCAGGGTTATATGTAGCTAAATGGGCTAGTATTCTCTGCCTCTTTATGGGATTAATAAAACCTTTTACATTCCATGAAATAACTTTGAATGCGAATAAAACAAATTAAGTATAAAATGATACAATCAACATTAATGCAAAGAAAAAGGAAGAAGAATGAAAGAAGAAGGTTGTAGAATAAAGTCTCCAATGAAAAGGGTAAGAAAAAGGGAAGAATAGAAGAGATGTAATGACTCCAAATGCAAGAAAGTAACTCTAGATATAAAACAATGGACCTGACAGTAAAGAAGGAGTATAAGGAAAGTAGTAGGCACATCTAAAATGTAGAATAAAGTAGAAATAGAAACAGTATGGAAGGACGAATTTGACTGTCAATAAGAAGAGAAAAGGAAGAGAATAGAAAAAAGAAAGAAATATGAGATGAAAAATAGACTAGAACATAAACTGGCGGAAAAAAGAGAAGAAAGATAGAAGAGAAGAAAAAAAGAGAAGGGAAAATAGATAGCCAAAGAGGACAGTACATGTCAAATTGATGACTATAATACGTACCATTTAAGGGGGGAATGAAGACAACACTAAGGAGTGGCAACAACAAATGAAGACAGTACAACCGACAAGGGAGAAGGTATCACGTCAGGACGCCAACACGGCATATAGAGAAACAGGCAATTGAATCCCAGAGAACCTACAAGGAGATTGACAAAGGATAAAATGTGAAATAAGTGACAAAAATCCGAATTCAGGAGCAACCTGTAAAGAAAGAAAATATTAGTAAAACAGAGAGTAAGATTTGCAAAACAGTCATGTGACAGAAGAAGGACCAGGAATTTCCCTTGACGATGTAGAATGCGAATGAATGAACTTCCTCAGATCTGCAGGGTCATCAAATGTTGATGTGTTATTCTGAAATGTCACCTTAAAGAGACCTGGATGAAAATGTCCATTTCGTGCACCTAGGACCCGTAGTGCGGGACGTAGTTTGAGGAAGTCCTTCCGCCGTTTAGCCGTTGCAGTAGAAACATCTTGAGAGATGAACAAGTTAACACCTGACCAAACAAGACGTTTTTTAGCCTTGGCTGCATTTAACACTTGGATGAGGTCTGTAAACTGCAAGAAAAGAAGAATCAGTCCACGAGGTTTTGATGGAGCCGATGCCGAAGAAAGACGAGGGCCTAATCTAAGCCCGCTGAATGTTCAAGTTAATTGAAGGTGGAAGATCTAGAAGCTTTGGAAAAAAGGAGGTGAAAAAGGCAACCGGATCATTCCCTTCAAGGCCCTCCAGAAGCCAATACAAACAAAGAATATTCCATCTGTTCCTGTTTTCAAGGTCTTTTGCCGATTTTTTTAAGCAGTGAAATCTCTTTTTCGAACGTCGTTATTTTTACAGCAGCATCCTGGACATTGCTGATATAATGTTCTACAAAGGAAAGCCTAGAGACCATAGATGACCATTTATTATCCATTTACTTGTGACCAAGTATCAGTCTCCTCAATGAATGGACGTGGCGCATGTATCTCCTCCAAAATACTATCTAATGATACAGGAGTAAAAGATTTAGGGGGAGAAGGTGGGTCTTGCTTGAGGTGCTTGTTAGCAGAGGAGTTTTCTGTGTCTTAGAGGTCGAGAGGTAGAAGTCTGAGCCATCCCCACTGCAGAGACAGAACAGTCCATGGGAAGAACAGTGAGTGAAGAGTCAGACTTAGAAGTCTTAACGGTGGTGCTTTTATTTGAGTGCAGTAGGGATCTACTCCTGCCCATTGAAAACATTGAAAAAATGCAGGAAAACGTAGACAGAGATAGAACGCAGCCAACGATAAATATACATCTCCTTCCCCAGACTCTCAATGCCAAGAAAAAACAGGATATGTCCAAAAAATGGAGAGAGGTGGGAAATGGGAAAAATGCACCACAAACTGTTCACTTCTGAGGAGACTAAAACGACTGGAGAACAAAATTGCGGCCACAATGTAGGTTCAGAGCTCAGGTCTTCAGAAAGCAGTGAAAGCTATAAAAAAATGCATTAATATGATGCCAAACAGTGCAGGGCATACTCCGATGCGATTACCTGCCTGCTTCCAGATCCATCAAGGGCCTGGAAGCTGCATATTCGTAGCGGAGTTCCCAATGAGATATGGAGCTCCGTTATCTGGCGGCCATCTTGGGCGCCTCCGCGTGCGCTCCTGCCACTGGAAGGCTTCTGTTCTGCAGGGTTTCTGCCGCCGCTCCGCATGGTCAGTGCTCTTGCTCTTCTCTGCTCCATTACTCATGCTCTGCTTACATGAATTAACCCGCTATCCTAGGGCTTAGCAGACACTACCCAAGCTGTGAAGGACCAGTCTCCAACCTATCTATCCTAACAGCCCTGATGACAATAGGAAAAGGGATCACACAGGTTTTGCTGATGCTAAAAAAAATCTATCATAACCCATCAGAGTGCTTATTTGCCCCACAACTTCTAGGTTCTTTGCAACTACCAGCACAGAGGGCCTCTAAAGTGTCAATACATTAGGGGATATTAAAGGTTAAGGCGAAAGTGAGGTTTCACTACATATTTGGGTTTCATTCTCATCTACTGGGTATTTTAGTTGAGGAACCAAGTGAAATATTATGCTGTAGGTCTACGCGGATGATCCAACTGGAACAGTTCTTGTGACTGACATCGAACTGGTGGTATTGAGGATGTTTATTCCCTGTGGTGATGGACGCAAATGATAGAAGGCATAGTGCATCTATGGTGATCCTATGGAATCCAAGCATTGAAACAATAAAGTGGCCGGGCGTTTAACCTGACAAGCATGGATTGAAGCAATAGTGCAGGCTTCTAGGCAACATACAGTTCAGGTTAGAAATTGACATTCATGCTAAATCAGAAACTTCTGGGTGCATATCTGACTTGGTCCATCACCACCCCCTTTTGTACCGCTTTGTTCGCCATAAGTCGGCAGGGTACGCTCAGACGTGAGTCCCTTGCTCACTTTGCCATTGGATTCAAGCAAGCCTGGCTGAAGACGGCTGTAATGCCAGAAACCGGTCCTAGAAAGCTGGTTTCCGGTCCAGGGAAGGCATGGCTTGGCAGTTCAGGCTGGACTGTTCCCATGAGGCACAGGGTCAGACTGATTTGCATATGGCCATGTCTGAACTGGGGTGGCAGAGTGGGCTAAAGAACGGTGATGGATTAAACCCAGATCTGTTGACTGGGTGTGAGTGTTTGATTGGTTCAGATGCTCGGTCCATCACCACCCCCCTTTGTACCGCATATCTGACTTGAGCATCGAGCCCTATATTTATAGAACAAGTATAAGAGCGCAATTGTGGGTATGCTCCCCCCTTCCCTTATGCTATAAAAAACATTTGAACCTTGTTCGTAGTGTGGGCAGTGAATTGGTAATTAAATGCCTCATGGTCTAGCAGTAGCTGACCCTCTCACAAAGGCTTTACTTTAAAAATAATACAACACATATGTCCTGCCCCATCAGGACTTAGGAAAATGTAGCACCCTCTTGGAGGGCTTGCATTTCCACTCCTGAGGTGGCAAAAGCAGCATGAGGTATGCAGTCCTTATGTCATGAGCCAGCTATCCTGGGAGTAAGGCACACTGTTTAAACCAAAGATAACAATTCCTGTGCCTAATTTTGACACAGCTGAGCACAGCAAACGAAGGGGCAGATTTACTACTTCTGGCGCATCTCTGCTAATCAGCAGGGATGCGCCAGAAGAGTTGCGATGAATCTGCCCACCTGTGTGCCACCACTGATGCGCCGCATTTACAATGCGATGCAAAGTGGTGCACTGATGGGCAGATGCGTGTCGCATCCCCCATCGGAAAGGAGGCTCATTGCTGGAGTTGCTCCAGCAAGGCTCGGGGGTGCCCTATCCCTAACATGCTGCATCAATCCTTACGCCTGCTTCAAGCAGGCGCAGGGTTTTGACGCAGCATGGCCTTAAAAGTGACTGAGTGAAATCTTGTAGATTTCACTCAGCCACTTTTAGGAGGCATTCCTGAGCCGGAACCCCCCCCCCCCTGTGCCTGAACGCCTACATGTGGCGCAGGGCTTTACAACGTGGCGCATCTCCCAGATGCGTCAAGTTGTAAATACCCCGCAGCATGGCGCTGGCTTTGTGCCGCCAATGCGTCACAAAAGTGATGCAACAATGCGTAAAAGAGGCGCAAGGGGCTTGTAAATCTGCCCCATAGTCTTCTTGTGTGTGATGGATGCAAATATGGTGCAAACTCCAGCCAAATCAATTTGAAAGCAACAGTTCTACGACCCAGAGCACCACTTATTTAGACATATGCAAATAAAACGGATACCCTCATTATTCCCCATTGGGGAGAAGGCAGGAGTTTGTATTAGCACAGAACAGTATCCTCTGTGCAGGCTACGACCTGTGTTGAAGGACCCCGAGCTGTATCCCAGCATTTAATTATCTCCTCGGGTCGAGCCCGCCTGAGGAGTGCATGCACGTGCAATAAAAGAGAGTAGAGCCCGGACGGCTCTCTACATCCCTCCTTTTCTTTAGCACTTGTCCATCATGGCCTGCATGCTCATAGAGACATGCACACAAATTCTTTGAACTTCTGGCTTGGCACAGTGTTCATCCAGAGACCATATTTCTGGCTCCGGGAGTTGGAACTAGTCTTTGCACGAGCTGGATCATTTGGTGATAGCAAATTCACGAGACCAAAGTAGGGACCTCACTGAGATGGCGGCAGTCACATCATCTCCTGCTCCCTGTGTCTTCTATAGGGAAGCTGTTGGGCGTGGTGAACTAATATCAGCGTGACTCGTGGTCTCGCCGGACTCGACAAACTCTTCAGAGTTGGTAGTTGACCCCTGAGCTTTCTTGAAACAGGTGATGTTCCAGGTGACTACCTAATGGCCCCTTTGGGTGGTCATTGTTCCTTGAACACGGACCACAGTCCACACTTACGGTTGGTATGGCGTCCGGAACTTCCAGCCAGGGTATCTGTCCTTGATGACTACGCAATCTCCCACATTCACCTGTGTTGTTCTGGCTACACTAGCCGATTTGTCTCTGTCCTCCTAGCTTGTATGGCTGTGTCGTCCCTCTCCGGAGGTTTCCATGCCTGATACATCGGAATGCTATCCAGCGGAGCTCTCTTGAAGAGCAGATGAGATGGTGTGCAACAAGTGGTGCTGTGAGCGGTCTGCCCAAAAATTGGATCAGCACAGAGCCTGCATCTTCTCCCTGATCCCTGGCGAAGTGCAGGGCCCAGTTGAGGGTTTGCATAAAATATGTTCCACCTCCCCGTTCGCCTGTGGCCACAGTGGAGTGATCCTCCGGTGCTGAATCGCCTTCTTCTCAAGGAACTCCTGGAATTCCCGGCCTTTAAGGGGGGGGGCCGTTGTCAGCCCGGACCTCATCCCGTAGGCCCATGAGTGCAAAGATTCTGTCTAAGGTCCTTTTTATGTGTGTAAACGCCGTTGATGCGACCACTTCTACAATCGGGAATTTTGAAAAGGAGTCCACTAACATCAGTGTGTTGCGACCATCCGGTAAGTTTCCAAAATCAATGCTAATCTTGGACTAGGGTATTTCGCTCGGCTCTTTTGTGATGACTGGCGCAGGGGCGGGGTCACTTCCGGTGATTGTGCAGGAGTGGCACTGTTGTATCTTGTCCTCCACCATAGTGTCCATGCCTGAGAGCTACACCTTGTTCTGCTGGTAGGCTTTGGTTTTCCCCATCCCCTGGTGCCCAACATGCGCTAACATTACGATCCTTTCTTGCAGCGCTTTTGGGATGACAATGACGTGCCCTCTCAGCACGACACCATGGTCTCCTTCAATCAGCTTGCTGTGCATCCTCCAGAATGCTGCCAGGCATGGCTGTCTTCGGCGATGAGCACCTGGGCACCATCCAGAAAGCGTACCCACCTGTTGTTCACTAGGGTGCTTTTGACTCTTGCTAGCGTTTCATGGTTGGCCATTGCCAGCCCAATTTCTTCCAGATTCATTGCTGTGGGACATGCTTCATAGGTGACCATTTTGATGAAGACTTCCGAGTATGAAACATCTCTGGGTAGGTATTGGACAGCCGTTGTCTCTGGGTGCCTGGATAGTCCGCTAGATTGTGTGCTTCTTTGCGGTATACGACCTTGAAGTTGTACACTTGCAACTGTACACCCACTTTTCATTCCTAGGGGGAACCAATATCGATGACCCTGCAAACAATGGAAGCAATGGCTTGTGGTCTCTTACGACGTGGAACTATTGTCCGTAAAGGTTCAGATGGAAATGCTGACATGCCCACTTTAATGCGAGGGCATCACTTTGTATCTGGGCATACCTTGTTGCAGTGACCAATAAGGCCAGACTGGCATAGGCAACGGGTACCCAGGTCTTCCGGTTGTGCTCCTGGAGGAGGACTGCACCCAGGCCATCGGGGCTGGCATCCGCAATCAGTTCTGTGCGTTGCCCTGGGTGTAAGTACGCCATTTCTGTTTTATCCATCAGCACTGACTTGATGGTGTTGAACACCGTGTTTGCTGCTGCAGTCCACTCCCAGGGGTGGTCACTACAGGTGAGGGCGTGAAGAGGTTCAGACAGCGAGGCCAGATTCTGTATGAACCTGCCACAGTAGGTGGCCATTCCAAGCAAGCCGCAGACTTCTGTGGGCGTCTTCGATGTGCTGTCTGCCCGGATGGCCATCGCTTTCTTGGGATCCACCCTCAGCCCTTCGCGGGTGAAGATGCAAACGAAAAAGTCTTGAGTGATGTTATATGTGACGTCATCAGCAGTGCATTGTGGGCACGCTAGTTATAGTTAGCTGAACTAACTATAACAGGAGAATTTCAAAGGTTTTGTATAAGTGAAATGTCCAGCTAACTATAACATGTATGAAACCTATGTTTTTTTCAGTGAATTTCCAAGTTTTTTTAGATGCAAATTCCTAACTATAACGTGTGTCAAACCTATGGTTTTTTTCAGTGAATTTGCAAGGTTTTTTAAATGCTAATTCCTAACTATAACATGGCTGAAACCTATGGTTTTTTCAGTAAATATATATATATGCACTGAAAATCTAAACACCCACTTCCTTTTCAAAGAAATGAAAAGTTTGCATTTCTGCAACCTCTCTAATTATTCCCCTTAGTCATCTTCCACTCAATCAACACAACAACTTGCTACCATTCTTCGCTAAGCTTATCAATTATTCTTCTTTAATTCAAATTCAAAGTGCAGGCCATTTATTCAGCCTTCTTGGTAACTACTACCCATGAATAGCAGTGGTTAATTTGCACACTTCCGTCCTTTCTTGCGTCTTTTCAACCACTCACTGGGGCAGGTTTCCAAGCCCATTGCACCACTTTTGCAACATTTTTCCCACAAGCTTGTAAATCTGCCGAACTGTGTGTACTTTATGCAGTAGCTTTCTTCCTTAGATGTAGTACTAGTTTCTCTTGCTCCCACTGCAGAATCCAACACCCTATCTGTTTAATGACCTGGAAATTCAAAGATCCACTTCACTGACAATGCAGCAGGTAGTTTGCGTCTCTCCAACCTTTCTTATTTTTCACGTTTTTCATCTTCCACTCAATCTACACATCATCCACACATAGACACATCTAATTACTGCATTCCTTAGCTGTCATTATCAACTATTCTTCAATTTTATAATCATATTCAAAGTGCAAGCCCTTTATCTAGCCTTTTTGTTGTAACTAATGTTCCAGGAATTCTATGCATAAAGACTTAGGACCTCAGTGAATTACGGTGTACCAAAACCCACCTTACTACACAAAGCCCCTACAAGACTAGAAATCAGTCACTAATTGGTTCTTCGCCCTAGAGCAAAAACACCAATAACTAGTCAACCCAGAATATGCGACTCAAATTGCATTAAGTAAACTGGATAACAAGAGCACTCTTTCATTATAGTCTTACTCCAGTCCAAAACAAAATGTAAATAAAGACACGTGCAACTTTGAAATGTTTATTTCTAACGCCAAAATCTCATGCACAGTACCTTAGATAATACAACCAAACATATTATCAGAAACAAGGTTGTAAAGCATTGTTACTATTCTATCAAATACAAACGGAAAAAGCATCCTATAATGTTAAAGGTAAACAAATTTAAAATATACCTACATTTAACCCTCCCTACCTAACAGATTAGTTTATAACTACAGAAAGTCTCATAGGATTACATGGGCAGACCCATACCTCTGGTAGTCAGCAGTAGTGCATCACATTCAGTGCTCCACAAACTGTCAAGATACGAATGTTCTCCAACTGTGTGTAACTTTGCCTCCACAATGCATTATGAAACGCGCAAGTATCAGAGGTGGCCACAGCTGCATATGTGTTATGGCCCGAACGTGCGAGGATCATTCTGAATAAAAGACACAGTATTCTAGATAACCTTGATGTTCCATGCTCTCAATATACACACAAAACTAGTGAGGCAGTTTACAAATCTATCATACCAAATTATTCTCATATAAACTAAAATACTCAGCGTTCTCTAAACAATATCACAAGTACGTGTTGTGTGCAAAGCAGAGCAGGAAAGCAAAAATAGCGTGTAAGCTTCTAATGAACCCATGCTAACTTAACAGGGTGTGAGGGCAAGGCTCAGCCCCACGGCACCCTTCCTTGATCGAAGCATGTGAAACAAACGTGGGCGAATTAGAAATGTAGAGTCCAAGCCTAAAAAGAAGAGTCAAGTTCACATTTCCTACAAAAAGTTATTCGCTCTTTGATAGAAAGCAGTAGCTAAATAATAAAGAATACGTAGAAAAATCAAAGCATGTAAGCACAGTATGTAGCAACTGCCTCTAAGAGGAAGTCATTGTTCTCATCTGAAAACATTTCAGCCATCCAATTCAATAGTGGGAATGAACATACATGTTCCTCAACAACTGGAGCCTCTATCACCATCAGAGGAAAACTCTGGTCATCTTCAATCTAACTGCCTGCCAAGAAGTCATGCGCCACTGCAAAAACATTCCAACGTCCCATTATTCCATGTATCGCTGCTAAAGCCATAATCCCGCCACCAGAACAGAGCAATTCATGAGCAACTAAGGGGCTCATCAGCTGATCATAATCCGCGTTGGGAGACACCGTACTACAGAGACACAAATCCAGGGGCCAGTCGAAATCGCAGCTCAGGCAATAGAAGACAGGTTGAACGCATGTGAAAAAGGAAAATCGAAACGATAATCCATAAACTGCACTCAATGTAGCCAGAGGCAGCGCTCCGTAATAACTAAGCATTCGGTTGCGGACCAGCAACAACAGGGACATATTCTCATCTGCTGCAAGATGTGCATCCATATTTAAGTAAACAAATGAATACAAGAACACCGGCAACTAATGTGAGAATTAAGGAGAATCCACCAAAGATGCTGGAAAAAATCGAATGAAAAAACACTGACAAGACACCAAATATACTTTCTACAGAAGTCACAAGGCCACTGCTTCTAACTTTAAAAAAGTAAGGTAACCCCGTAGTCAAGGACACATTAAAGGTACTCTAAATTAAATCCCCAAAATTCAAGAGCACGTCTGTATTTAATAAATTATGCACTTCTGTGCGGGTGTTTGCTACATGAAGGACAAATGTTTCTGTAGCAGATATAACAGCGACCTCTTTTTGAGACAATAGCGCTCTTATACGACTCATTTGGTTGACTCTGCTTTCAAGGTCGAAATCGACAGCCAGATGGAAACATCCAGCTTCCCATGCAGAGGAGTTAACACAACTTTTTTTTAAATCAAACCACACGCTCAGTTACCGTAATCATGTAAGCGATGCCTGCTAACATTGCACAACAATCTCCATTATTTCAAAGTAAATAACTCACGTTTCCAGGAAACTGAACGTTGTTATGATAGCAGGTGTCGGTCTACCTTTCCAAACTCAGTCCAAATTAGGCGCATCTTGTTTACAAGAGCCATGCAATTGTATGTGTCTACAAATAAAGGAGTGATCTGCTGCTATTGTGCAATCCTCGCCATTCACATGGACTTCTTTTCCCTCCCTCAGGCACCTATATGTAAATGGTAATAGCCAAGCTTCATGGACATAACCGCTGCCTAAACATCCATATCTGCCTAAAGCATAGTATTTCATGCAAACCTCAAACTTAAATAGGTTAAAAAATAACGTTATGATACTGTGGATAAGAAGACACCTGAATTGGATCTCCAATGAGTGACCACTTCTAACCATTCTCATAGCACGTCCTGTGCTCTGATTTGACAGTGAGAGAGTTATCGCACCATAGTTTATACTGCTAATCATTCTCAGCATATGCTACGAATACGCTTTGACGTTACGCGTCGCATCAAAGCTTCCGTGTGACGTCATGTACGGCGCCCCGTACGCGAAACACGCAAAGGTTTTTAATTGCTTAAAAACATATATTCATGTATTTAATGAACATACTATCAAAAGACTTAATCTAGGATAATTATGAAATAATTTTTTTTAAACTTTTAAAAATCCTATATTACTTCTATATTGTATGAGTGGAGCTGCGTGGCCCTCTGCCTGCTGCCCTAGACTCCACCACGCCCAGACCCGGTTCATAAGCATGCGTGATCGTCACCACAAAACCACTAGCACGCATATCGCTTTACCACACATGCTTTTACAACTAGTATGCATTTAACACGCATAATAAACACACAATCTCAATAATATTTTTTTCTTGACGAACACGTGCTCTAATGGCTGTGGCTTACTTCCTTCAAATTAGTTTCTAGGTATATGTGTGGCTAAGTCTGATAAGATCGGAGGCCTAGGACAAACACCGTGGTGTCTGTGGCAGGAAATCTCATAGATCACAGAGAAAATATGCGCAGGGTAAAATGAAAGTAACAGGTATAATAAAAATAATGGAGGAAAACTACTAAAATGGTGGTTGAACGGAGTATGTAATCAACGTTTGGCGCCTCGACACTACATTTCAAATAAATATACATACAATATATTTATTATTATATTACAAAAGTATAGCACCGGATGACTCACACGACCTGGGAAAACAAAGCGGCAAATGTAGAGAGTACAACTGATGCAGGAAAAAAGAAACGGAAAGTTTTGCTGTCATAGTAATATAGCTCTAAAAATTACCCCCGGAATTTGCCCCCCGAGACCTAATGAATAAAACGGACTTCTAGTTTTTATTCCCTTTTCCACCGCGTACGAGTACCATACGCATACGCCGCGGTTTTTATAAAAAAAATAAAAATCTAAATTGACCCTAAAATTCCATGTACGACCCCCTAAGCAAGCCTATAGGGTCAGAATGTTTCTACCCTTTCCTTATTTCCCAACATTGTTTTACTGTTTTCTTGTGACTCGGTTCTACCGAGGCACAAAATGGCCGTCAACACTTCCTGGTTTCGAGTGTTGACAGACAGTTGACAGCCAATCAGCATGCAGCTTGCGCTGGTAATTGAACGGATCTCCGTCCACGTGTAGAACTCTGTCTCTAGATATCGCTATGATTTTACTTGTAATTTTCTCAGAAACTACTGAATGGATATACACCATTTAACAAAAAGCACAATCTGCGAACCGAACTCTACCTCTCTGCCAAATTTGGTGTAATTCCGTTCAGCCGTTTGGGCTGTAGCCCTGGCTAAAGATACCTATGGAAAATTGCATGGGGAAAACATGATTTGGGACCCCCCTTTTTTTTCAGCCCCCACTTGACGAATCAGCCCCAAACATTCAGGGAAGGAGCGGAACCAAGCAGGCCAGTTTCTTGGAAAATTTGCGAAGGTTCGTCCACCGGCGCCAAAGTTATTCCAAATAGAATGTTGTGGATTTCCTATGGAAAGTAGGTTGTAACTATAACTACCTACTGGCGACCGCCAGTAGGTCATATATATATATGCGTACGCCGCGATTTTTTATTTAAAAAAAAATAAAAATCGACCCTAGTTTGTTTTTTCCCAACGCGTGTTCGTCAACAAAATAACATTATTAAGATTATGCGTTTATCATGCGTGGTAAATGCATACTAGTTGTAAAAGCATGTGTGGTAAAGCGATATGCGTGCTAATGGTTTTGTGGTGACGATCATGCGTGCTTATGAACCGGGTCTGGGCGTGGTGGAGTCTAGGGCACCAGGTGGAGGGCCACGCAGCTCCACTCATACCATATAGAAGTAATATAGGATTTTTAAAACTTAAAAAAAATGATTTCATAATGATCCTAGATTAAGTCTTCTGTTAGTATGTTCATTAAACACATGAATATATGTTTTTAAACAATTAAAAACATTTGCATCTTTTTTGTACGGGGCGCCGTACATGACGTCACACGGAAGCTTTGATGCGACGCGTAATGTCAAAGCTTATTCGTAGCGTATGCTGAGCATGATTAGCAGTACAAACTATGGTGCGATCACTCTCTCACTGTCAAATCAGAGCACAGGGCGCGCTATGAGAATGGTTAGAAGTGGTCACTCATTGGAGATCCAATTCAGGTGTGTGGCTTATCCACAGTATCATAACGTTATTTTTTAACCTGTTTAAGTTTGAGGTTTGCATGAAATACTATGCTATAGGCAGATATGGATGTTTAGGCAGCGCTTATCTCCATGAAGCTTGGTTATTACCATTTACATATAGGTGCCTGAGGGAGGGAAAAGAAGTCTATGTGAATGACGAGGATTGCTCAATAGCACCAGATCACTCCTTAATTTGTAGACATATACAATTGCAAGGCTCTTGTAAACAATATGCTCCTAATTTGGACTGAGTTTTGAAAGGTGGTCCGACATCTGCTATCATAACAACGTTCAGTTTACTGGAAACGGGAGTTATTTACTTTGAAATAATGGAGATTGTTGTGCAATGTTAGCAGACATCGCTTACATGATCGCGGTAACTGAGCGTGCGGTTTGATTAAAAAAAAAGTTGTGTTAACTCCTCTGCATGGGAAGCTGGATGTTTCCACCTGGATGTCGATTTTAACCTTCAAAGCAGAGTCAACCAAATGAGTTGTATAAGAGCGCTATTGTCTCAAAAAGAGGTCGCTCTTATATCTGCTACAAAAACATTTGTCCTTCATGTAGCAAACATCCGCACAGAAGTGCATGCTTTATTAAATGCAGACGTGCTCTTGAATTTCGGGGAGTTAATTTAGTGTATCTTTAATGTGTCCTTGACTACGGGGTTACCTTCCTTTTTTAAAGTTAGAATCAGTGGCCTTGTGACTTCTGTAGAGACTATATTTGGTGCTTGTATTAGTTTGTTTACATAAATATGGATGCACATCCTCCAGCACACGACAATATTTCTCGGCTGTTGCTGCTCCGCAATCGAATGCTTAGTTATTACGGAGCGCTGCCTCTGGCTACATTGAAGGCAGCTTATGGATTATCGTTTCAATTTTCCTTTTTCACATGCGTTCAACCTGTGTTCCATTGCTTGAGCTGCGATTTGGACTGGGCCCTGGATTTGTGTCTCTGCAGTACGGTGTCTCCCAACGCGGATTATGACCAGCTGATGAGCCCCTTAGTGGTTCATGACGTGCTCTGTTCTGGTGGCGGGATTATGGCCTTAGCAGCGATACATGGAATAATGGGACGTTAGAATGTTTTTGCAGCGGCGCTTGAGTTCTTGGCACGCAGTTACATTGAAGAAGACCCGAGTTTTCCTCCCATGGTGATAGAGGCTCCGGTCGTTGAGGAACAGGTATGTTCATTCCCACTATTGAATTGGATGGCTGAAATGTTTTCAGATGAGAACAATGACTTCCTGTTGGAGGCTGTTGCTACATACTGTGCTTACACGCTGTTGGATTAAGACTCCTTGATTTTTCTACGTATTCTTTATTATTTAGCTACTGCTTTCTACCAAAGAGCGAATACATTTTTTTGGAAATGTGAACTTGACTCTGCTTTTTAGGCTTGGACTCTGCGTTCCTAATTCGCCCACGTTTATATCACGTGCTTCGATCAAGAAAGGGTGCCGTGGGACTGAACTTTGCACTCACACCCTGTTAAGCTAGCATGGGTTTATTAGAAGCTTACACACTATTTTTGCTTTCCTGCTCTGCTTTGCACACAACAGGTACTTGTGATATTGTTTAGAGAAGGCTGAGTATTTTGCTTCATATAAGAATAATTTGGTATGCTAGATTTGTAAACTGCCTCGCTAGTTTTGTGTGTATAGTGAGGGCATGGAACATCAAGGTTATCTAGAATACTGTGTCTGTTATTCAGAATGATCCTCGCATGTTCGAGCCATAACACATATGCAGCTGTGGCCAACTCTGATACTGGCGCATTTCATAATGCATTGTGGAGGCAAAGTTACACACAGTTGGAGAACATTCATATCTTGACAGTTTGTGGAGCACTAAATGTGATCCACTACTGGTGAGTACCAGAGGTATGGGTCTGCCCTTGTAATCTTATGAGTCTTTTGTAGTTATGAACTAATCTGCTAGGAAGGGAGGGTGATATGTAGGTATATTTTAAATTTGTTTACCTTTAGCATTATAGGATGCTTTTTCCGTTTGTATTTTATAGACTAGTAACAATGCTGACAACCTTGTTTCTGATAATATGTTTGGTTGTATTATCTAAGGTACTGTGCATGAGATTATGGCGTTAGAAATAAACATTTCAAAGTTGCACATGTCTTTATTTGCATCTTGTTTTGGACTGGTGTAAGACTATAATGAAAGAGTGCTCTTGTTATCCACTTTACTATATGTAATCTAAGTCGCATGTTCTGGGTTGACTAGTCATTGGTGTTTTTGCTCTAGGGCGAAGAACCAATGAGTCACTGATTGCTAGTCTGGTAGGGGGTTTGTGTAGTAAGGTGGGTTTTGGTACACCGTAATACACTGAGGTCCTAAGTCTTTATGCACAGTTCTGTGTATGAGCAGAATTCCTGGAATAGTAGTTACAACAAAAAGGCTCGATAAATGGCTTGCACTTTGAATATGAATATAAAATAGACGAATAGTTGATAATCACAGCTAAGGAATGCAGCAATTATATGTGTGTATATGTGGATGATGTGTAGATTGAGTGGAATATGAAAAACGTGAAAAATAAGAAAGGCTGGAGGGACGCAAACTACCCACTCCATTGTCAGTGAAGTGGATCTTTGGATTTCCAGGTCATTGCACAGATAGGGTGTTGGATTCCGCAGTGGGAGCAAGAGAAACTAGTACCACATCTAAGGAAGAAAGCTAGTGCATAAAGTATACACAGTTGGGCAGATTTACAAGCTCGTGGGAAAAATGATGCAAAAGTGGCGCAAAGGGCTTTTTAAACCTGCCCCAGTATGTGGTAGAAAAGATGCAAGAAAGTACGGAAGTGTGCAAATTACCCACTGCTATTCACGGGTAGTATTTACCAAGAAGGCTGAAGAAAGGGCCTACACTTTGAATTTGAATTAAAGAAGAATAATTGATAAGCTCAGTCAAGAACGGTAGCAAGTAGGTGTGTGTATTTGTGGTTGTTGTGTCGATTGAGCGGAAGATGACTAAGGTGACAAAATTAAAGAGGTTGCAGAGATTTCACTCATAGAAAACCATTGAAATTCCCCCATTATAGTTAGTTCAGCTAACTATAATTTGCGCTCCCGCAATGCACTGCTGATGACATCTAATTTATGGTGGCCGGATGATCTCAGCCATGCCCCCACGCCTAAAGACTCGGTGAGAAACCTGGGAGTGCGCTGGGATAATCATCTCAGTTTCAACGCCCAGGTTCAAACAGTAGCAGCATCCTGTTTTGCTAAGATCAAGACAATTAGACGGCTCATCAACTACCTGCCGATGGACTGCCGTAAGACTGTGGTACAAGCCCTGATAATATCTCACCTGGACTATGCCAACGCACTATATCTTGGCATCACAGTAGGCCTATGCCACAAGTTACAGACTGTCCAGAATGCTGCTGCTCGGCTGGTGGAGAGAATTCCTGCCAGACATCACATCTCCCCACACCTCCGTAAACTCCACTGGCTCCCCATTTCCAAGAGATGTATTTTTAAGGCCATGACCCTGGCTTTCCGGGCCTCCAAGGGCAAAGGCTCGGCCCATCTGAAAAGCACTCTGAGACCGTATGTCAACACCAGGACATTACGCTCAAATTCCCTACTTCTGCTGGAAACCCCTAGATTTAAACGTACTCGCGCCGGAGGGAAAACATTCGAGGTCTGTGCCACTCGGTGTTGGAATAACCTCCCGGTTGCATTACGAGCCTGTCAAACCGAATTAGCATTCCGAAAGTCCCTGAAAACACATCTCTTCCCCATATAATGCCCCATTGGTGCCTAGCCTCTAAGTTCCATGATTTATCAGCGCCGGGACGCCCCGTTGGGGCAGCTGTTGCGCTTTACAAAATACACAAATAAATAAATAAATACTACATCACTCATGACATGGTCAGTGACATCACTAATGACATCTAAATTGACATCACCGATGATATCACTGATGACATCATCCTTGTGAAAGAGTGGCACACCTCCTCTTACCCTAATATAAACTTTGATACACACCTTCAAAAATAGAAACTAAAATTTTCAAAACAATGGAGATACCAATACTCGTTAGAACAACCTATTCAGTAATTCCAAAATCTACATACATATCCACTCATTCACCAATAGTTCTATATAGTCACTCATGCATGTACTCACTCATCACATGTACTCATACACCTATACATCCTGTTACACACCGACACTTATACATAGTTATTCACACATATACTCACACATGCCAATAAACTATCAAACATCCATTTACTGCCATATACAGCTCTACACACACCACTACACTTATTTCTACAGAAACGTACACATACTTACTCTCTTAAACAATCAGTTATAGAAATACATACTTATTTATACAGGAACTCTTCCAATCTGTCAATGTCATATATCCATACTTATATACATCAATACTCACATATAATAGTTTAAACCATATGCACTTACTCATAAAGACACTATTGAGGCAGTCATTCACTCTCTAACACACCCATACACTCAATCATCCACTCATACAGTCCTGCACACATGCTCTCTTCAAAACACATACAAACAGTGAGTCAGTCATTCATGCATCTGTGCGCTAAGTAATACCCCCCACCAAACCACACAGACACTCATTCTGATACTCACAAAACCAACTAATAACCCATATAGACACTCATGAATCTACTCACTAACCTATGCAGCCACTTATTACAAAGTGAGACACTGATACAGATATTTACATAT
The DNA here is from genome assembly GCF_964263255.1 of Lissotriton vulgaris. Taxonomy (NCBI): domain Eukaryota; kingdom Metazoa; phylum Chordata; class Amphibia; order Caudata; family Salamandridae; genus Lissotriton; species Lissotriton vulgaris. The sequence goes on from NC_141689.1 coordinate 731,623,190, forward strand.
TTAAACATTACTCGCTAATACGTGTATTCACTAAGATATACTTAATCAGTCAGTTATAAAATCAATTTTACAAAAAAAAACATTTAGACACTTATTTACTCATTTATTCTTCCGTCGACCTTTAGATATACATATATAAAAAATATTTATTTTTCAGAAAGACACACATTCACTGGATGATGTCATCAGTGATGTCATCAGTGATGTCATTTGAGATGTCATGAGTGATGTCATGAGTGATGTCACTGACCATGTCATGAGTGATGTAGTATGTGATGTCATCAGCAGTGCATTGCGGGCGCGCAAGTTATAGTTAGCTGAACTAACTATAACAGGGGAATTTCAATGGTTTTGTATGAGTGAAATGTCCAGCTAACTATAAGATGTGTGAAACCTATGGTTTTTTCAGTGAATTTGCAAGGTTTTTTAAATGCTAATTCCTAACTATAACATGTGTGAAACCTATGTTTTTTTCAGTGAATATATATATATATATATATATATATATATATATATATATATATATATATATATATATATATATATATATATATATATATATATATATATATATATATATATATATTATATAGTTAGGATTTTTTCTCTATGGGACTTTTGAAAATTCTATGTCTAATAACTTTGGCGTTTGTGGACGGAATCGGCTGAAATTTTCAGGAAAATGGCACATTTTGTTTCTGAGCAGCCCCTGAAAATTTGGGGGGGGGGGGTTCGTCAAGGGGGGGCCGAGAAAAAAGGGGGGTCCCAAAACGCGTTTTTCCCATGTTAATTTCCATAGGGCGTTTGGCCTCACTTTTAGCTCGAACGGCTGAATGGATTTGCACGAAACTTGGCAAAATTGTAGGGACTGTTAGCCCGATGTGCCTTTGCTGGGTCTCAATATATGTGCTCCAGTGGATTTTGAGAAATTAACGTTTTAAAAAATTTATATATCTGTGACAGCGTCCGAGATAGCGCTCCAGATCGCGTACTTTTCGCGTCACGGAGCTTTGCGAAGCGATGCTGATTGGCTCTCCGGTGTCTGTCAACATTCTAAACAGTCCGGAGCGGCCGCCATCTTGTCTCTCGGTGGGATCGAGAGACAAGAAGAGGTAAAAAACGAAGGGGGAATTTAATGAAAGGGGGCAAGGTAGACCCCTGTTCACCCCCTAGGAATGATGTTGGGGTTATTAAAGGGTCCCGTGGGGAAAATTAAAAAAATTTGATTTTTCACGGTAGAAGCGCTTCTCGGTTCGCAAATTAACGGCTGAATGGATTTGCACGAAACTTGGCAACATTATAGGGACTGTTAGCCCGATGTGCCTTTGCTGGGTCTCAATATATGTGCTCCAGTGGATTTTGAGAAATTAACGTTTAAAAAACAGGTATATCTGTGACAGCGTCCCAGATCGCGTACTTTTCGCGTAACGGAGCTTTGCGTAGCGAAGCTGATTGGCTCTCCGGTGTCTGTCAACATTCTAAACAGTCCGGTGCGGCCGCCATCTTGTCTGTCGGTAGGATCGAGAGACAAGAGGAGGAGAAAAACGAAGGGGGAATTTAATGAAAGGGGGCTAGGTAGACCTCTCTTGACCCCCTAGGAATGATGTTGGGGTTATTAAAGGGTCCCGTGGGGCAAATAATAAAAATTTGATTTTTCGAGGTAGAAGCGCTTCTCGGTTCGCAAACTGGTAGCGAAACGTGAATTCGCCATTTTGTGTTTCAATTTCATTAAATTACTAGGTATAAGGGGGTACGGGAGATGTATCCTGACCCCTTTTGTTTTCTGAGGGTGGCTGAGGAGGCTCATATATGTTGATACATGTCTTCCAGCGGCTGTGCGTGAGCGTTTTTTTTTTTGTTGCGTGACGTCTGTTAACGTTCGATTCGATGGAAATCAGGAAGTGTTGACCGCCATTTTGTCACTGCGAGTAAATATTTTGTTTTAAATAATTGTTATAAATTAATCCTTATTGATAAACATTGTCTGCGCCATCTTGTCTTTTTTGCAATGCCACACTTTTGTTGAGCACGGCAGCCATTTTAGATGCCTTGACCAGACCCACTCTCTGCACGCCGCAGATCCTCAGCATGGCTCCTCACCCTCGCAAGCATCTCCCCCACGCACTGGTCACCCCCGCTCTCTCTCTCATGCATGGGCCAGAAACCTCCTCCCATGTGCGCTGCTCTTCCCTGAGAATCACACCCTGTGCCCGCCCGACACCACCCTTTCACCCTATTCACTACCGCACCCTCTGACACTCTTCTTCCTCTGTGTCCGATTGTTCAAGCCGGTCCCAGGCTATCACCTAGCCCTGCAGATGTAGTTTATGGCCCCAGCTGTAGAGAATCACCCCTCTTCAAAGGAGTTACAGTAGATCTGTCACACCACACGCGTTCCTACTATCTGATAACCATCCTGTATTGTGCTTGGGGAGGGGATTCTCACTGTGAGGGTGTGTGGGACCGAGCCTGAAGCGGAAGATTCCAGGGATGCCTCTTTGTACATCAAAGTTTTTACAATCATGTGTCACATTATAAATATATAGTACTCCAAAAAAGTAGGATTATAACACTTTAATAACTTTTAAATATATAGAACGCAACAAAAACAGTAAATACATTTAAACATTTTTTTGAAAAAAGAAGCAACAATGGTCAGTAGCTGTGTTTTGTGCGAATAGTCCCAAGGCAGCACAACGTGCTGAGCTCTGGAGGGCACCCAGGTGATGTTACCTGGGTGCCGCACTGGTTTTTGGTATCCTACAATGCAGCTCCGAAAAACGGCGTGGGGCGTCCCGGGGGGTGCGTGGGGAGGCCTCGTCAGTAGCGGTCTGTTGTGCGAATAGTCCCAAGGCAGCAGAACGCGCTGAGATGTGGATGGCACCCAGGTGATGTCCAGTAAGTTGTCGCACTGGTTTTGGCATCCTACAATGCTGCTCCGAAAAACGGCGTGGGGCGCCCCGGGGGGGGGGGGGAGGCGGCGTGAACGGGTTTCCCTAGGTGGAGGCTCGTCGGCTGTACTGGGGCGCCCCTTTACCGTTTCAGTTGCCATTCCGCCCGCTTTTGCTACACTGTGCCTCATCCGCCATTCAGCTGTTTATCGCCCGCTCTTGCGGCTACAGCGTCTCGCTCACCATGTAGTTGAGTTGCGCCCACTCTTACGGTGCAGCAATAGGCGGCTGCCACAGGACTCTTAAAATGGCGGACGGCTCTTCGGATTTGGGCCTGGTCTACTAACATGGCCCTGGGACACCTTGGAACTCGGACGTCCCCTGAGCCTTGAAGATTTTACAAAAGTCTTGGGGGCTCCCGACTCCTGCAGGCTTCCGGTGGGGAGCGGCTGCCATGATTGCTCGCGGAATGACCACGACGGAGCCACGAGATGGTGGTGCTCTCAGGCTGACGCCAGCTTTAGTCTGAAACATCTAGAAACAAGGTGGGGCTTTCATCGTTTGGGAAAAAAAAAATGTTTTAATCCAATGAAAAGTGATATTTTTAGGTCATATGATCAAGCCTTCCATCATTAGGAAACCAAAAGGAAAATGAACCAATGAAAAGTTTTATAAAGAAGTCACATGACCTGTTATGCTTACGTTACGCGCTGCTATAAAAAGCGTAGAAAATCTGTTGGCACGTGAGGCGGCGTCAGTAGCGGGCCCATGTGCGAATAGGCCGAAGGCAGCACAACGCGCCGAGATCCGGATGGCACCGAGGTGGTGTCCAGCAAGTTGCACTGGTGTGGCCATCCTACAATGCTGCGCCGAAAGTCGGCGTGGGGTGCCTGGGGGGGGGGGGGGGAGGTGGCGCAAACTGGCCTCTCTCGCCTCCCCAGGTGGAGGCACCTGATGTGCAGTGCGGCGCCCCTTATCTTTTCACTCGCCGTCCAGCAGAGTTGCGCCCGCACTTGCTGCTACAGTAGGCCGAAGGCAGCACAACGCGCCAAGATCCGGATGGCACCGAGGTGGTGTCCAGCAAATTGCCGCACTGGTGTGGCCATCCTACAATGCTGCGCCGAAATTCGGCGTGAGGCGCCCCGTTGGCCTGTGAGGTCGCGTCAGTCAGTGGGGGCTGTTTGAGAAAGCAATGTGATGCTGTGCGTCGCCCCCAAGATGGAGGCTCCTCGGCTGAAGTGGGGCGCCCCTTGGTGTTTCACTCGCTATCCAGCTGAGTTGCGTCCGCACTTGCTGCTACAGTAGGCCGAAGGAAGCACAACGCGCCGAGATCTGGATGGCACCGAGGTGGTGTCTAGCAAGTTGCCGCACTGGTGTGGCCATCCTACAATGCTGCGCCGAAAGTTCCATGGTCCGGCGGAACTTTTTTCCTTTTCCTTTCTGCATCTTGTCCCACAATCCGTTTAACCTTTAGACACGACCAGGTCCCTGAATGTGTGCAGGGGGACGCTATTGATTGAATCAAAATGGCGGCTTCACACAAAGCTGACTCAAGCGTTGCTGGTGATGCTATACAGACAAAAAATGGTTTTCAGTTTGTACATTCTTCAGGATTTTTCCATCCAAGTCTGCTTGAGAGTTTGTAGAACAATGGCTTTAGATCTTGCCCTCCCCTCTTTTGACTGTTGGTCTTGTTGCCTATGTCTTCTGTTGTCATTTAACTGAACCTTTTTTGACTGCCGAAAGGGGTTCTGGTCCGATCGCTGGTTGGTGGAGATATTTTGACTATATCCTGGACCTGCCCGGCCTCGCCCAAAATGGCGCCGGTATAAATGGGACTGGTACCTCCTTGTTGTGTACTGGTTGCACAACCTTGATATCACGAGATACGTCTGCAGTTTTGAAGCACATGGCGGGCATGGGAATGAGAATTGATTGAATATTTCGACATCCCTATTGATATTAAGTTCTGATATGTTATTGATTACTGTACTATTGAAAGTTCGAATTAACGTCACCCATGGTACTTGCCCGCAAATGTATATCTAGATAATTTTATTGTAAGTGGCCCTGTCGTATTTTAATTACAAAATGTACGTCCACCGATTCCGCAACTGTTACACACCTTAGTTCTTGCAACCTAATGGCCCGCTCGTTGCGTTCCTCTACAGTGTAAATGTCTCCTCATCATATACGATTCCAGTTTGCTCCGTGGCCGGCCCACGTGGTTATAGGCCCATATTTGTATACTGACATTTTCACAATAAAGGTTTTTAAAACAAAACATGGTAGTAGTATTTACATTGGTAAAGTTTTTAATTTTAGTCACTGTTTTCGAATCAGTAAAAGGCAAGTGAAATAAAGCAGTCCAATTACATGACGGATAAAAGGTATAATACGCAGGAACGCAGTAAAGATAAATGGTCAAGGGCTGTTGTGTTTTTTACTCCTGCAACATAAAGTGATCGATAAGAATCTGATATTCGGGCGTATCGGCGACTAAGACAGCAGGCCGAGCATCTTTTGCTCAACGGCTCCGTCATGGGACGAAGAAACGCCCTTTTGCTAGAAAAAGGAATATATTTTACTTGCAGGACAGTTGTAAATTTTCTGGGAAAATACATTAGCCTGGAACATTATAACATATATGTTTAAGAAAAAAATAATGTTCGAAAGCAATAAAAAGCGTAATTTTTAGGTCATATGACCAAGCCTTTCATCATTAGTATAACAAAAGTAAAATGAACCAATGAAAAGTTTTATTAACAAGTCACATGACCTGTTATGCTTACGTTACGCGCTGCGCGCCGCGCCCCGGATCCCTTCCGGGAAGCTGCGCTTCGCGCACTGGAGTACTTCCGGGTGCGCTAACGCGGCGTGTCATATAACGCATTACGCGACAACGTAGGTCCAGAATATAGTCAAAATGTCTCCACCAACCAGCGGTCGGAACACAACCCCTTTCAGCAGTCTAAAAAGTTCTGTTAAATGACAACAGAAGGGACAGGCAACAAGAACCATCAGTCAAAGAGGGGAGGGCAAGTTCTTCCCTACCGGGTCACGTTGGGGCGCTACCGGAACTGATCGAATTGGTAGTCTACAGTGTTTCTGGATGTTTCAGACTGAAGCTGGCGTTAGCATGAGAGCACCACCATCTCGTATCTCAGTCGTGGCCATTCCACGAGCAATCATGGCAGCCGCTCCCCACCAGAAGCCTGCGGGAGTCGGGGGCCCCCAAGACTTTTGTAGAATCTTCAAGGCTCAGTGGACGCTTTCGAGAATGGGGCCCAAGCCCTAGCAGACAACCGTCCGAGTTCCAAGGTGTCCCATGGCCATTTTAGTGGACCACGCCCAAATCTGAAGAGGCGGCCGCCATTTTGAGAGTCCTGTGGCAGCCGCCTATAGTTGCATCGCAAGAGCGGGAGCAACTCAACTACATGGTGAGCGAGACGCTGTAATCGCAAGAGCGGGCAGTAAACAGCTGAATGGCGGAAGAGGCACAGTGTAGCAAAAGCGGGCGGAATGGCAACTGAAACCGTAAAGGGGCGCCCCACTACAGCGTGTCTTCAGGTCAAACGGATTGTGGGATAAGGTCCAGAATGGAAGAGTCATCAAAAGGCAAAAAGTTCCGCCGGACCCCGGGAGCCGGCCGCCTATGTCGGGGGCGATCTTAGGCCACGCCAGGGCAACACGACTTGGGGAGGGGGCAGAAGTCAAGCGCACCCTCCCAGTCCGCGCCACCACACCGTATGTTGAAAATCTGAAGCCATCGTTCTACAAACTCTCAACCAGCCTTGGATGAAAAATCTTGAAGAATGTACAAACTGAAAACCAGTTTTTGTTTGCATAGCATCAGCAGCAACGCTTGCTATCAGAATGCATGAGTTTCATGCTCGATCGATTGAGCTAGCCGGATCAGGCAACAAAAAGTATAAAATACTTATGTAAATAGTTATTTAATAAAATGTTTTACCCTGTTACTTTGCTGGTGTGTTGTATATATTTATAATATTTGCATAGAGTTTATCGTTATTTTGGGCAGGGTGGGTGGCGGAGCCGAGCTGTCTTGCAGCCATCATGGTGTGGAGCTCAGTTCATCTCACTAGTTTCGTATTTCTCATGAAGGGTTGTTCCTAATGTTTCTATTTTAGCGAGGTCAAAAAGAGATCCCATTAGTGGCCTACTGATTTTGCTCGATTATTTTTTTTTTAACACGATTTTTCACTATCTGCAAAGACTAAACAGAGTATTGCGGCTTTGTGCTTGTTAGTAAATAGAGAATGAACCAAAGAGAATAAATTCTAAAGTAGTAAATGCTTGGATAACAATCAATCAAATGGAGAGACAAGCAGGCACGACGGATTACAACGGGGGCAAAGGCCTACGTTAACTACCCTTCACTATCTGCAAAGAGAGAGTACTTCTAAGAGAAAAGAGGGGGGGGGCAGCGTTTAAAGCACATCAGCGTGCATAAACACGAAAATGTTTTTACCTATCACGTACTTGACATTTGACAGCTTTTGATATTTGTTATTAAAAAACCATTGACATTCAATGAAAAAACCATAGGTTTTAGCCCATATATAGTTAGGGATTCGCATTTTCAAAACCTTATTTTACTCGCATAAAACCATTGAAATTCTTCCAGGCTGGAAGTCAAGAACTGACCAGACCCGTAACAATATTGAGTCGATATCTACTGGCCTGGGAACAGTATCATCTGACCCAGAGATTAGGTCAGCTTTTAAAGACTTTTTTCAAGCCATCTACCGTGAAGACAACAACATTTCCTTTGATAATGTAAGAAATTGGCTTAACAAAATCTCACTCCCATCATTAACTATTGAACAAGCGGCCTCTTTAGACCAGCCTATAACTGTAGAAGAGGTATCAGAGGCCATACTCAAAAGCAGTAACGGGAAGGCGGCGAGGCCTGACGGTCTCCCGGCAGAGATTTATAAACATCTTGTACCTGACATTGCCCCTTTTCTTACCAGGTTATTTAATCAAGTCCTGATAGATGGCGATATACCACCCATAACCTGGAATAAAGCATCAATTACGCTAATATTGAAACCAGGAAAGGCATCCACCGCCTGCGGCTCGTATCGCCCTATCTCAATACTCAACGCAGACTATAAGATCTTCGCCTCACTGCTAGCTAAAAGGTTGGGCCAGGTCGCCCCTTCAGTTCTACATTCAAATCAAAAGGGCTTTGTTAAAGGCCGCCAGCTTTTTGAGCTGATTTATGACCTAATAGGAGCGATCGACATGGCAACTAGTTCATCGTTGCCCTTGGCTATTCTCACGTTGGACGCAGCCAAGGCCTTTGACAGGGTCAATTGGGTATACCTGTCGGGGGCCTTGGAAAAATTCGGCGTGGGACAGGCCTTTCGTAGAGCGGTGGAATTGCTGTACCATAGCCCTTCGGCCTCGGTACTGGTTAATGGGGGTCTGTCGGAACCATTTACCATCACAAGGGGCACCCGGCAGGGGTGCCCGCTTTCACCCCTCCTGTTCGATCTATATATTGAGCCATTTGCTCAAAAAATACGGGAAGATACTAAAATCACACCTTTTAGATATAGAGATTGGACAAAAAAAGTATCCCTGTATGCCGATGATATTATGATCATCACCTCTGACATCAATTCCGCATTTCCGAGAGCCATAAAATTAGCACAACAATTTGGAAATATCTCTGGCTACGAAGTTAATGCCACGAAGACTAAGGTCATGGTGTGGAATGGCATAGCAGCGGGGCTTCCTGTGCAACCCTGTGATAATATGAGATATCTCGGCATAAAGATCATAAAGGATATAAAGTTGATCGCCTCTACAAATTTTACTTTAGTGGCTAAAGAATGTAGGAAACTAATGAGCTCCTGGGCACATCTTCCTTTATCGCTCCTGGGTCGGTCAAACTTAGTTAAGATGTCTATCCTACCAAGGTTGACTTTTATTTTAAACAGTTTGCCACTTTACTTTGAGAAAACACTGATAGCAAAGATGCAGAGTGACATTACTTCATTTGTTTGGAGGAATAAGACTGCCAGAATTGCTTGGACCAAACTGAGGCGACGTAGGGAGAAGGGTGGTTTGGCTGGTCCTGACCTCCAGATTTATGCTTGGGCCTTTCAGTTGACACATGCCCGTATGTTACTCAAAACTCCAGCAGATCAAGGCATCGGGTTCATGTTCACAGCATTATTGCAGTGTGAGGGTCTAAACCAGTCAGGTTTTTTATTTAAGTTTGGAGACCCTAAATTCTTTAAGAAGATCAAACTGAAGGTATTGCAGGACCTTGCAAGAACTTGGTATAACCTTCGAGTTGCTACCAAAATAGGCTACCATTCTAATAGATCTCCTATATGGGATCTTCCTGCTCCCCCTGGCTGGACCAAAGACACATTGATTAGCCCACTGAAAGACGCTGGTATATCATCATGGGGAGATCTATTTTTTGAAGGGGATATGTTCTCCTGGGAGCACCTAGTCAGCATGGTAGGTCCCAATCTCTCTAGATTAAAATTCCTACAAATTTCAAGTTGGGCACAAGCACAAAAAATAGGGCCACCTTTTCGACAACAACCACCTCTAGGAGGAAGTAGCCACTTGGAATCTTCTCTACTCGATAGGCCACCAGCACCCAAGGAGGTCTCCTTCTTCTATAATTTAATCTTAGAAGAGATCGACGGAGAATTCCATCTTCCAGAACAGCTCTGGGGCTCCCTATTGCCTACAATAAACTTGCACGAACTTTGGCTAACCTCCTGCAATGTTCTCTGGGATATCGTTAAACCTGCCTGGCTTCGTAGAAACCACCTTTTTACCCTCCACAGGGCTTATTATTCACCTCAGAGGTTGTCTAAATTTTCACCAGGTATACCAGTGGCTTGTCCCCGTTGTGGCCAAGAGGCAGCCTCGGATGCGCATATGTTTTACGAATGCCCACGTCTAATATCTTACTGGCAATCAATAGGCACCAGATTAACATCTTCAACAGGCTCCATCGTGAACATAGATCTCCGCCTAGTAATTTTTGGTGTAGTGGACACGAAACGTAATGCTAACAACAATCTTTTGTTCTACTCAATGTTGGCGGCGCGACGAGAGATTTGCAGGCGCTGGAAAGAGGCTTCTCCCCCGACCTTATACGACTGGTGTTCCTCCATGCTACAAATATCTAAAATGGATCTTTCCAGGGCTGGAAAACCAGATAAAAGAGCTTTTTGGTCGAAACTTGATTGGTCCCAATAACTCGAGCTGGGGTTTTTTTTTTTTCCCCCCAGTTCCAATGATTACGAAGCCATGACACACTCTCTTCGCTATATCACAGTCGTCCTTGTTTTAAGGCGAATCAGTGGTAACAGCAATAGTGGAATCTGGTTAATGGCATTCACCTGTCGATGGGTGCATAGGGGCCAGAGATTGAGTGAGATAACGGCATTGCTGTAGGGTCTTGTCGGTTCCGTAATACGATCGCACCCCAACCAGTCCTGCACTGAGGCAGCATGTCTACTCTCCACATCTCTTTTTTCCCTGTCCACGGTACTGACGGGCCAGCCATGGTTGAGATGAGGAACAAAAAAAAAAAAAAAAAAAAAACATTGAAATTCGCATATATAGTTAGATGCGCTAACTATATATCGCGCACCCGCAATCCACTGCTGATGATGTCACATATTACATCATTCATGACATGCTCAGTGACATCACTGATGACATCTCAAATGACATCACTGATGACATCACTGATGACATCTCAAATGACATCACTGATGACATCACTGATGACAACATCCAGTGACTGTATGTTTCTGTAAAGTTAAAATATGTCTTACATATTGAAGAATGAGTGGATGCATAAGTGTCTGGATGAAGGATTTAGTAGGTGCATGACTGACTGTATGAGTGAGTGATTAAATGTGTCTCACTGAGTGAATGGGTTAGTGACTAAACTGTCTTAATTTGTGCATCATTATGTCTGTTGTTCTGTAAACTGCTGCATGTGTTGATCAGTAGCTATATGAGTAACTATATGGGTTATTGATTGGTTGCCCAAGTATTTGTATGGGAGACTGAGTGTGTGTGGGTGACTGGGAGGTGTATGACTTTGTGAATAGATGTGTGAGCAGTTGATTCACTAGATGTATGGGTTAAAAGTGCATGTGGAAACAGCTGTATGGGCGGTTGACTGTGTGCATGAGTGTATTGGTGAGTGAATGGATATCTCAGTGCTACATGTCAAAGTAAGTACATATGTAAAACACAGTACATGTGAGAGTTGACATATATAAATAACTGTGCATAAGAGCCAGTGAATGTGTGAGTGGCTGTATGGATCATTGTGAACTTGTATCAGGGATTGTATAAGAGAGTAAATATGTGTTAGTATATGTTTGAATAAGTAAGGTGTGTATAACTGTATAGTAGAGGAAATGGAGGTGTGATTGATTCTTTGCATGACTGACTAGGTGTGTGAGTAACTCCATGGATGAGTGACAGTCTGTGAGTTTTCGTTTACACTGAGTGTATCTAAGGTTATATTAGAGTCTGAAGAGGTTCATCATATTACCACATGAATGATGTCATTAGTGATGTGCTCAGTAATGTCAAATGAGATGTCAAATGAGATGTCATCAGTGATGTCATTTGAGATGTCTTCAGTGATGTCATCAGTGATGTCATCAGTGATGTCATCAGTGAAGTCATTTGAGATGTCATCAGTGATGTCATCAGTGATGTCATTTGAGATGTCATCAGTGATGTCATCAGTGATGTCACTGAGCAGGTCATGAATGATGTAATATGTGACATCATCAGCAGTGGATTGCGGGTGCGCGATATATAGTTAGCGCATCTAACTATATATGCGAATTTCAATGGTTTTATGCGAGTAAAATAAGGTTTTGAAAATGCTAATCCCTAACTATATATGGGCTAAAACCTATGGTTTTTTCATTGAATATATATATATATATATACACACACATACATACGTCTGTCGATTACGAGACCGCCAAACTTGCGGGCGCAGCTGTGCCGTTCCAGCCACTGGAGGTCTGACTGCCGTATTACCAATTGGGTGATCGGACCGCCCTGGGACCACCAATGTCCCCTGGCAGTCCGAGGGCAGCAAAATGCTTGGTGGTGCCCTGAGGTACTACCAAGCATATTACGACTTTCCTCACTGCCAGGGGTCGCATGGAGGTTCTTCCTCCCCTCTTTCCCCTCTGCACAGGGGTGCTTGCAGGGGGTACATGTTGTGTCCCCCTGTATTTCTGCACCCCACTTCCTGCACAGGAAGAAATGCACAACATGGTGCATTTCTTCATGTGCAGTAACGTGTACTGGTGGTCCCGCTGCAGTGTTGTTTCAGGCTCAGAATGAGCCTTTTCAACAGCACCACCACTCCACCGACCAGACTACAAAAGACTTTTAATCTGGCGGGTGGTGGAGACTCTTGGTGGTGCGGCGTCACGGAGGTGGCGAGCTGCCCGCCCTCGGACCACCAAAAGTCTCAATCGGTCCTAAAGTGACTTTCTAGTTTGGTGTTCAAATAAGGTAATACCTAATGTTTAAAAAAAAAATCCTATGAAATTCCCCATTTACAGTTTAGTGAGCTAGCTATAATTGGCATTGCTTATGACATCACATATTACATCACTCGTGGCATGGTAAATGACAACATTGATCACATCACTGATGACATCATACAATCAATGTGACATCATCCTTATGGAATTTGTGGACTTGAAGTAATTTCACACACTAAACATGTGGACAACTTTTTAAGTCGAGAGATTGACAGGTATACATTTGTCATTGCCAAGACAAATTCTTGCAACACTTGGCAACACTCCATAGTTTCGTAAGATACACTACACACATTCCTAAGATGGGCATAATCGCATACAACCTTAGAGCTATGCTTTCAACACCGGAATTAGATAAACCACCTCTGCCCAGGACACCCCTATCCATACTTGCCAATATTTTACAGCTAGAAAGTGGGAGATTTTGAGACAATAAATTGTGGTATGCATTTTTTTCCATGGCATACATTGAAACTGAGGCAATTTTAGGTGGGAGACATGTAAAATAAAGCCATTTTTTATTTAAAAAATCACAATTCTCCCTCCTGAATCAGGCATGTTTGCATCTTTGCCTTCCTTCTACATTATTCAAAAATCTGCAATGCCTCAAAATCTTTAGTGAAGTTCTAGAACAAAACATACAATGGTGATGCAATTTGTCTACCCTTATATTACAACTATTTAAAATAGGTAACTGTCTAGATATCCACTGGTGGTTACTGTTTTGTAAACAGAAGAACAGGCTTTGTTTTTAACCTCTTCAATGAGTCGGACGGCCCCCGGCCGTCCGACGTCATGGTGGGCGTGGGCGTCGGACGGCCGGGGACCGTCCGAACTGTGCACGCTTCAAATTCCAGCGCACCGCTGTGGAATTTGATCCACGTCGAAGAGGGTAAGCTATAGTGTAGTTTCAAACATATCTCTGCAATCCATACATGTGCACTTAGAATTTACCTTGTTTAACATGAAGTATTTCTTAACCCTCAAACTTTAGTGATTTGTAAACAGTGCATCATATTACTTTTAAAATGAACAGAGCCTGCCCTGATGTCCTTTAACACGCTAGGAGTGATGTAATATGTGATATCATAAGCATTGTATGACAGGAATTCCCTAAATTATAACTTGCGAATTTCAGGGGTTTTTGTTTTTTAAATATTAGTTCTTATCTCATTTTAACATCTAACTATAATATCATATTAACTAATGTTTTTGTGTTATTTTTGGTTTGTTTTAAAAAATATATTTTTTATTGTTTTTTTTACAACATATAACATGTAATCGTCAGCGCTTTGTCGTTACAGGGTGGCAGCCCAACCTGGCTGTGTTAGTTGTAGTACAGTTTCAGCTTATATATGCTTGGCTATCCCCTATCCACTGTCATAGTAAGAGGAAACGACAGAGTGAAAAGGGAAAAGATAGGACTTAAGGAAGAGAGACAAAGAGACAGCATACAGAAGTTTACTTTCTTCTTGCTAGTTTCTTGATCCCATGGGGGTGTACTTTCGATCCGATTGTTTCGTTTTGTTAGCTCTATTCAAGGCGGTTCAAATTGGTCTAGGAGCTTTTCCAAGGACGCCCACATTCCCCTACATGGTTGTCTCCATGGTGAGTTTAGTAGGGCAGTTGTGTCTGCGCCTCTAAGGTATGTCACCCAGTTGAGCTAACTCGTGAAGGTTGCCTTGGAAGTGTCTTTCTATTTGGTGAGTACTATTTAAGTTGGAGATCCAGTAGGTCTCTATCCTGTTGTGAGTCAAACTCTGTTGCCATAAATGCGGTGGTAAGAGTGGCAAATTCTGCTTTTAGTGTGCATACTAATGTTTTAAAATGTAAGCTAAGCTCTTATTATTCTATTTATTTGGTTATAATGACTAACATACTTTGTTTTTTAAATGAATGAGTCACTTAAAAAATCATAGTTAAAAAGCAGTTGAGATTACAAATTAAAAATGAATTAAAACCAAGAAAAGACTCAGAAATTCACAAGTTATGTTAGGACCACGAACCATAACTCACCCTACCATGCAAACCAAACACTTGCATACTAAAGGCAATTCTTATGACCTCACAATATTTATACCAATAAATAGAAACATCTATAAGCAAAATGCAATTAAACATCAATAAATATTCAAACCAAGAAATTATACTACAATCACAGTTGTCTCATTCAAAGTGGTAAGGGTATGTGATTGGTAATCTCATCTCTAAGATGATTTACATCATTTGCAATTGCATTCATTTGATTAAGGGTGAGGTCATAAACATTGAATTTGGTGTGCGAGTTATGCTTTCCATGTGGAATTGATAGCTGTTGAGGAATTCTTTAAATGAGGAATATTGGATGGAAATATCAGCAATAACTTGTTTTATTTTTAATTGAAACAAATGTATGTGAGCGTTGTATAGTATTTTCCAGTAAAATCATGTAGATTTGGATGTTGATACGGTATGGGTATATAAGAGGCTAAATGCAACATTTTGTATAGTTGATGGAAGTTTATGGAAGGTCTTACAGATTCCTATGTGATTGTCTTGACCATAAGTAAACATTTATAGAGTAAACAAGAATCTCAATTTAGAGCAACACCCACTTCCACAGACATCATCTTATGAGGTGGCCTGGCAGTTATATACCATAACTCCCTAAAGGCTATATTCCAGCATATTCAGATAGAGACCTGTGAAGCCCTCTCTTTTATTTTACTCTCTCCAATCACCATTCGTTAAAGGATGCCTATTGTATAGACCCCCAGGGGCAAAAAATGCTTATTTAACCTCGGTGGGAACTGTGTTAGAGGTAGGTCTGTGTGAGGCCTTTACCATGATAGGGGATTTTAATTTTCATTTGGAAAATGCAAATATCCCCAAGACTATTGCTTTGTTAGACCTGATGGCGGGAGTTGACCTAAAGCAACTGGTGGTGGGACCCACCCATAGCGCAGGACATTTGTTGGATGGTATATTCTCTAACCATCCATCATTAGCGTTTACTGGAACATGGCCAGTTGCTTGGTCTGACCACGTGGCTGTGAGGTTTGAAATAACACTTAAGAAACTCCCTAATGTAGAACAGGGCCGCATAGGAGTAAAGGTTGGTAGAGCTTGGAATAAGCTGGTAGGGTCGAGCTTGGAGACGCTCCTACTGGCTTCCAGGGAGGAGCTCCCATCTCAGGTTTGAAGATGCCGCTTTGGCCTATACGGGATGGATAGAGCAAGTTTGTGCCACGTTAGTGCCTTTAAATAGGGGTCGCTTTTATAGAACTTCCCCTTCGGCCCCTTGGTATACAGATGACCTCAGAAGGCTTAAAATAGGCTGTAAAAGGTTGGAGAGGGATTGGCATAAACGCTACAAGGAATCAGACGAGTTGAATTTAAATCGAAGCCTCCTTGAATACAAGAAAATTATCTTTCGGTTGAAACAAGAGTACTTTACAAGCCGGATTAATTTGGCCAGTAATTCTTCAAAGGAACTATTTAGAACAGTTTCCTGCCTCGCATTCCCGAAAGTACCGGGACCTCAACCTAGTCAAGAATTATGCGAGACCCGGCCAAGTTTTTCCTGACCAAAGTAAAGACTATGTTAAGGTCTTCTTGGATGCAGATAGGAGCGACCCACTTAGCCTTAGCCAGAATGTTGAAGTGGGAGAGTTCCAGGGACCCAAGTTAGAGCAGTTTACAACAGTGAGCACAGAGGAGGCAAATAAATTGCTTCATGCGGTGAAATCAGGCTCCCCCTATGACCCGTGTCCGGCTACGGTAGCCAAGAAGGCATCCATACCTATTGCCGCAGCATTAACAACGATTTTCAATAATATGCTTGCGACTGGACAATTTCCTTTGTGTTGGAAACAAGCTTCTGTCCTTCCGCTGCTGAAAAAAGCTAATTTGGATATAACGAACCCTAATAATTATCGTCCTATTTTGAGGCTTCCATTACCAGCCAAATGAATTGAAAAAATGATGAATCTCCAACTCAGTGCTTTTCTAGGGGCCGCCCGGGCCCTAGACCCCTTCCAACATGGGTTCAGAGCCAGCCACAGTACTGAGTCCACTCTGATTGAAGCAACGGAGGAAATCAGAGAACTGCTGCACCTCAGAGGCAGAGCGGCGTTGGTCCTATTGGACTTATCCGCTGCCTTCGATACGGTACTGCATGGGATTCTGATGGACCGGCTGAAGAAATGTGGGGTACATGGGAAAGCATGGGACATCCTGAAAGCTTTCTTAACCAATAGAGAGCAGTGTGTGGCAATGGGTGATTACGTATCAAAACTGTTTGTGTTGCCCTGCGGTGTTCCGCAGGGCTCTTCCCTAAATCCCACACTGTTTAATATATACGTTACCTCGCTGGCTCCTATTGTTAGGTCATTTGGTTTTGATTTAACATCCTATGCAGATGACACACAAATTGTGGTGTTGCTGTTACCTGGCAAGGAAGAAGGAATAGCCATGCAATTTCAGGAATGTATGTTGGCAGTAGGCAGATGGATGGCTGATAACTGCCTCAAGTTAAAAACAGCAACATTGGAAGTCATTATATTTGGCGCAAAGGAGGACTTCTGGAGTCCTTGCTGGCGGCCGGAGGAGATGGGTTCCCCGCCCCTACCGGTTGCCAAGGTGAAGAACCTGGGTGTCTAAATTGACGAACAACTTACCTTTAGGCCACAGGTCAACCCCGTAGCATTGTCAGTATATTTTATACTTAAAATGATTTGGAAGATCCTCCCTTTCCTCCCGGAGAGCAGTAAAAAAACGGTTATTACTGCATTAGTGCTGTCCCGCCTAGATTATTGCAACGGCCTGCATTTGAATGCCCAACAGGGGCTGCTTAACAAAATGCAGGTGTTGCAAAATGCAGCAGCGAGACTTCTGACGGGCATACCAAAGTATGCCTCCATCTCGTCCATAATCAAAAAATTGCACTGGTTGCCAGTGCGGAAGCGGATTTCTTTTAAGGCCTTGTGTCTGGTCTTTAAGGCCTTGCAAGGCCTAGGGCCTGCTTGCCTGAAGGAGTACTTTTAATGGTACATTCCCCCAAGATATCTAAGATTATCTGGGATGTGGTTGGTTAAAGTCCCTCGTATAAAGAAAGCTCGGTGGGGAGGTAGGAGCTTTGTGTTGGGGGCAACAAAGGCCTGGAATGCCCTGCCCCTCGCTTTGAGGAATATGACAGATTTGATGGCTTTCAGGAGAGGCATTAAAACTTGGTTGTTTACACAATAATTACTATTCTGGCCTGAACCTTTAGGAGTATTCATCTAGCGCCAGGACACCCTCGGGTAACAGCGCGCTGTATAAATGCCAAAATAAATAAATGGTAATGGAAACTTTGTTTACCCATCTGTTTTTGTAAATAAGATCCTGCTACGTGTTTGAAGGAGTAAAAATTGCTTTAAATGTGAACTTGTGTATCTGATTTCCTTTCAGGTCAGTTGCCACTCTAAAATATCTATGTACAAGAAGAGATATGTTTTTAATATAATCATTATATACTGTTTGATTTTCTAGAAATGTAGGTAGAAAAGTGAGTGATGTATTGTCTACACATCTTCAGAAACAATTTTGAGTATCTTAGGAATACTCTTTGTCTGTTTTCTTTGTCTTCCTTTCCCTGCATTTGCAGCTGTTTTAAAATATTTGTAAGTATAAGAAGATGTAAATGCTCTATGGGCGAATAAATAAAGGAGCTTAGGTGTCCACGATCTGTTCTATATCGCCATGACTTGTTATGCGTTACTTGTTTATCTATCCACTGCTTTGTGAAAAAACTACCAGAAATAAAGAATTTGAACAATCATTTTGAGTACTGTTGTGAGAAAGTAGTTTATTAGTTGGGGTGGCTTGACATCCAACACTAATAATAAAGTCACTATCTTGTTAGGTCCATTTAAAGTTTTCAGTAATTTAAACCTGATCTCAGCCCCTGGAAGCTATGGCACAGAGCAGACAGCCTTAACTTAAAAAACAGGTAAAGCATTTAGAAATAACAAAACTGCTAAATACTCAAAAACAAACTATAATGAAATTCCCACCCTAAGTTATAAAAAAGGAATAAACTTTAATGAACAAAATTATACGAAACAACTAAAATCCAATAAGGGGAACCACACATATGAATTTTTAAAGATTTAAGGAAAAATAGCACCAAAAAGCGAAAAGCCCCGGTGGACGTCTATGGCCACAGAAGTCTGGGACCTAGGCAGGATTTGAGGCCGACCGTAATAGAGCGTGGGTCAGATACCATCAACCAGGTTTAACCCGGTCAGATACTTAGTCTCTTTTCTGGAAGTCAAAATTCTTCAGCAGAGTAAGGCAGAAAGCCATCTGAGGAAGTTCTTACAAAGCCTGATAGGCTGTGGGCAAGTTCCCACTGACGCTGTTGGTTTTGGCAAGGAAACTTCTGAGCAGGAGAAATTAAAATTTCACACTCCGGTCGGATACTTTTAGAACGTTCATCCAGTCAAACTTTTTTCCTTCAGTCTTGGGCCCTGATTTAAATCTAGGCGGTAGGCCCACTGTTCCACCATGGGGACAAAGTTTATTACTCCGTCCCGATGATGGAGGGGCCACCCTCCTAATATATAGATGATTGCCAAGTAGGCGGTCATTTATAAAATCATTGACGGCAGTTCCTGTCAATGCAGTTTACTCTTTGCTAAAGGGCTGCATCAGCAGGCATGCCCATGGGCTGTGCAGTGTCCTGTGCCTTCTTCGAGACCTTCAGCTCTTTCCTGCAGTGGGCGCTGACACGATGTTACAAGGTAGAGAGGGTGACCCGTTACCTCGATGACTTCCTGTTCATTGGGGCAGTGGGCACGAACGAATGCAGCCAGGGACTCCAGAATTCCCAGGAATTGGCACAGCACCTAGGGGTGCCACTTGCACCCGGCAAGACAGAAGGCCCGGCGCAGGTCCTCACCTTTCTGGGTATCGAGTTAGACACAGTCAAGGGTGTGTTGAGGCTCCCCGCTGAGAAGGTGCAGGCACTGCAACGGGACATTATGTCACTGCGGGGGAAAGACAATGCGCCACTGGGGGCAGTACAAAGCCTCTTGCTGAAATTGAACTTTGCAGCCAGAGTTATTCCTGTAGGGAGGGTCTTCGCCAGGAGATTAGCCAGGGCCACTGCCAGTTTCACCAAGAAACACCACTATGTCAAGCTATCCAAGGGTCTGCAGAAGGATTTGGCCATGTGGGGGGTGTTCCTGTCCGACTTCAATGGTATAGTTATCTGGAGGGCCCCGTGGAGGGACAGTCCGGAGCTAAGCATGTTCACGGACGCTTTAGGCAGGGAAGGCTTTGAAGCAATCCTGGGTGAGCGTTGGTGCGCACAAGAATGGCCCAACGCCTGGCGCAAGCGCGGAATAACAGCAAACATCACGGTCCAGGAGCTCTTTCCCATTGTAGTTGCCCTCCACCTATGGCCCGGAATCTTGTCAGACAGAAAAGTCCTATTCTTGTCTGACAACATGGTGGTAGTACAGGCTATCAATGTGCAGTCAGCAAAGTGCCCGCTAGTACAGTGCTTGCTGAGGGAGTTAGCGAGAGGGAGCCTGCGCGGCAACATTGAGTGTAGGGCCAGGCATATTGAGGGTGTCAAGAACGTAGCAGCTGACGCTCTCTCTCGTTTCCAGTGGCAATGTTTCTGGGAGGCCTGGCCTCAAGCGAGTGCAGAGATGACCCTCTTCCCGGAACACCTGTGGCGACTACTGGAGTGGAGCAAGAATTGAGAGCACTAGGGGAGCGATCCTTAGCACCAAGCACCAGGAAACGTTATGGTAGCCAGCTGCACAGTTTCAAGACAGTGGTGCACGCCCTGGGCCTATCCAACATGTCACTGGAAGGAAGAGTGCAGGCCTTTCTGGTTTGGGCCAAGAGACAGGGCAAATCCCATTCCTGGGCCTGCAGGCACTTGGCAGCGGTCCGTCATGATGCAAAGTTGGGGGGGGGGGAGAAGACCCAGCCAAGTCATTTGTAATAAGGGCGGCCTTGAAGGGCTGGGCTAGGGAGGAACCCACGCTACCAGACAGCAGGTCCCCCATCGACTTCCCTAACCTGCAGGCTATGATTGGGGTGCTAGAGGTGCTCACCCACTCGCCCTTTGAGGAGTCTCTTTTTTCCGCAGCTTTCTGCTTGGCCTTCTTCGGGGCCTTCTGTGTTAGTGAACTGGTGGCTCGCTCTAAGTCAGATCCATCAGGGAATTCGCTGGGCATAGCAGACATCAGTCTAGATCACAAGTTGACAATCCACCTTAGGAAATCAAAGACAGATCAGAGCGGCAAGGGAGTAGATGTGGTGGTGCTCGGTCCGCTGGGCGACACCAGGTATTGCCCGGTTGCGAGGGTCAAGGATTTCCTGGCGCGGCGCCAAGGAATGCCAGGCTATTTATTCATTCACGACAACGGGGGGCTCCTAACCAAGTTTCAGTTTGAGCGCATCATGGGGGCCTGCTTGTCCCGGGCTGGCTCAGCTCACTCTGGCAAGAAATACTCCAGCCATTCATTTAGGATTTGAGTGACCACCACAGCATTTTCCTCAGGCATTAGACCGGCTGAAGTTAAGAAGGTAGGACGTTGGGAGTCCCAATGTTACAAACGTTATATCCGCCCTTGAAGGTCCCCGCGGGCGGACTAGCTTGCAGTGTTGTGTGATGTAAAGTTTGCAGTCTGTGTAACTTGTACTATGGCGTGACAAAAGGAAAATAAAAACATCAATTTTAAACGTGCCCTTTTCTTCGTCAGGGTCCAGAGTGTGGGTGATGGGGCACTCGGCCATCTCCAGGCTAGCACGCTGGGCAGCGATTCGGAACTGGACTCGAGGTTTCTCACAGACAAAGATCGAGTGGTTGGGGCACTCAGGGATGCGGTGGATAGGATTCTTGAACAGACTTGAGCACGCACTAGCTAAGTTAGGAGCCCCCCCCGACTGCCTAGTTGTGCACTTGGGGGGCAATGACCGTACCACCATTGGAAGGACGGCATTGCTGCATAGGATGAAGACTGATTTGGGGGAGGTTAGCAAGCACCTGGGGCAATGCGAGGTCGTGTGGTTAGAGATCCTGCCACGTAGGGTGTGGCAAGGGGCGAAGGCTCCACAGGCGGTGGAGCGTCCAGGAGACGGGTCAACGGCTCCATGTGTAAGTTCACCGAGCAGAGGGGTGCTGGGCTTCATCAGGCACGAGAGGATCCAAGAGCAGGTCATAGGCTACTATGAAGAGGATGGGGTCCACCTTACACCGGTAGGGATGGACTTATTCATATTAGATCTGCAGGAGGCATTACAGAAGAGGGGCTGTAGGTAGGGCAAGGTAGCAGGTAGTTTGGGGGGCCCTGTCCGCGACGGGGGCCGCCGCCAGGGCTGTGGCAGAGTTACAGGGCAATCTGGAAGCAGATGGGTACAGTTGGGTACCTCAGCGCGGCATATAGGGGTACCAGAGCCTAACACAGGGGCCTCATGGCAGGTTCCTGGAACATTTGTCGGCGCCCCAGTAATCCTGTTGCCCTAATGTTACTATGCGGCTGCCCGAGGCCACCGTAGGCGGCCACTCAGGAGGGCGGCCCCTTTAGTGACATTGGGCCGCCCCCCCGCCTCGCCTCTCTCCCCCCTCCGGTCCCCAACGGGGGTGGAGGTGCAGTAGGAGGAGCCAGCAGGCCATCGGGGGCAGGCGCTGGGCAGCGTCATGTCCGGCGACCAGGAGGCAGGCCAAGGGGTACTTAAGACCCCTTCGCCATGTTTTCTGCCTCTTTGGTCATCGGACGCGCTGTGTACGACTCGCCCTAGGGACACGCAATCTCCCTCCCTTCCGCTTACCCTGCGTGTGGGCTAAGAGGATATGAATTGAACTTTTGATCGTTTCTTTTATCGTTGCAGGTGGAGTTACAGGGCGATCTGGTAGCAGATGGGTACAGAAGGGTACCTCAGCACGGCACATAGGGGTGCCAGAGCCTAACACCAGGGGCCTCATGGCAGGTTCCTGGAACATTTGTCGGCGCCCCTGTAATCCTTCGGGCGGTTGTGGGCCTGAGCAACCGGGGGCTTGCCTAGCTACGCTCCGCCCCGAAAGGGGCGTGAGTATATAAGGAGGTGATCCTCGCAAACGATTACCATAAGGGGCGGCACATAGGTGGTGCATCACCGTGATGCTTGGCTCCTCAGGCGGGCAGGTGGCGAGAATGTGGCCTGCCCTTGGTTCGCCCGTAAGATAACCCACAGTGATTACATATGTTGTATGTAATAAACCTGCAGCAGCTTTTTCCCAAGTTAACACTTGTGTGGTGTGTGTTATTTGTGGGAAGCATGGTTATTGCGGGCGGGGTCTGGTTGCCCTAATGTTACTATGCCCATTGCTCCTTTCCCTCCAAAGGTCAGGCACTGCGGCCTATTAGAAGTAGAGAAGCGTATGGAATCCACCGCATTGATGATTGATGTAGAAGTATAGTATTGTATTGTATGCAATTGTGGGAGTTGTATTGCTCGTATATTTCTTTATGTCGAACTTAATTGTGACCGATGAGTCCACTCCAAAAAGGGGCCCTAGAAATGTACGGACGCACACCACTTGCTTTCCCTTGCACAATTTTATTATGAATTTTAAGAGCCTGTTTGCCCGTCCCTGCTTTGATAACAAAAATTGATTGGCCCCATGCACATAATGGAATGTCCCCTTGACATCACACGGGGGAAAAATTAGCTCTCGCGTGATGTGTATTACAAATGAGCCTGGGAGATTGCATCGAATTGCAAATGCCTGTTGCACCCTGAAGCACGTTCGTAAAAGCGCCCCAGATGTGCAACAGATCCAAAATGGCAGTGGGTATTCGAAATCAAAAAGATGCTGACACCCGTTGGACGCCCCCTATAGTTAACTAGAGATTTGATCCCTGAACCCATTGGAAAGAACCTGATGCATATTAACTCCATCAGCTGTGCTGTCATTGTAGATGGCACTGAATGAAAATGACTGCGCACTTCTGTTTGGAAATCACCCCTGAGAGGAAAAGTACTCTGGCATCGGAGTGCACAGATAAGAGGAGATAGGTCCAAAGTCACTCGTGAGATCTGTCACATCTGAAGATAACCAGTGTCACCGAGAGATCGGGTGTGACACCGGCTGCTTGGCAGCAGCACCGCCCGGAATGTTTTCTCGTCAACACGCCGTTCTCGGACCACGGCCACAATCTTATTGTGCAAATGAGTAATTTCTCCATGAGTTGTTTTGTCCTTCAGCATTCTATTGCGCAAGGTCTGTGATCAGTACATTTTATCCTGCACTGGAATTTAATTCTATTTTAAGCCGGCTGATTTCTGTTTTCTCCATCTTGCAGCGAAAGTATTTTAATCGGGTACATGTTTTGACCAGCGTATGTGTTCGATATTTCGGCTGTATATAAATATGTTATCACATAAATATAATGTTGCATATATTGAATATAATTGTATTTATGTTTACTTACGCACAGGTGTGATATCCTAGTCAACTAAAAATGTTTACAGGCAGACAGAAGCGAGCAGGTGCCCGGTGAGAAGCTGCAGGTTGTTTATTTCATGGCAAGAATGGCCTGGCTGCCACTAACAAATTGAGATCAGATGTCGCTTATTTCATGCTGGAGACCCTTTTGTTCCGGCGGGTCCCACAAAGGATGGGATGTGACATAGATTATGCTTTGTGTCTTCGAGTCAAGGTTGTACTTTATCAGCTGACCTCGTGCAATGCAAAGAGTTGCTGTGTTGCATTCTTACAGTAATCTTTAAAGTGGTAACATAAATAACTCTCTCTGAAGAGAATGATATGATATAAACTTGGTTTGTCTTTTACAATCACGAAGGAGATACCCCATTAATTATGAATTTGTGACTGCCTCTTGCTTCAGTACAGACACTTGATAAAACAATTGTTCGTCAGGATGGCTCTCGCGCCTGCCAAGACTGCCATGAAAGTATGGTTCAATAGGCACAGACATGGAATTGTTGGCCACATTGTTAAAGATTTTAGAAAGCAGCACTGATTGTTAAGAAAATACTCAGTCAAGACTCACCCAGCACAGTGCACTACCTAGTTGTAAATGCCAATGATTTCATTGAACTAAAGTAATGTTATCATGTAACAAGCATTGGCAACACCAGTAGATTGTGGCTTCCTGTGCTATTTTATTTTGACAATGCTAGTTTTCCCGGGGAGGTGAAGCGGGATGGCACCGCTGGAGCGAACCCAGAACTCCTGGTCAACCCTCATACAGGAAAAGGGCCTGCAACATCAGGCGTAGTAGAGTCAGACCCTATAACTGAGGGCAGGAAGACACCGCAACCCTTAAATAGCAGCAAGTTCCCACTGAGAAGCCCACCACAACGTTTGCTCACACTGATCAAACAGGCCAGGCGGATCCTACAGGAGCTTGACAGGGGACTCTACTCAGAACACAGCCAGCGGAAAGCCAGCCCGTGAGTACATCATGCCGTCTCAAAGTGACTAGCCTATAAATACCCATTAAACAGGACTTGCAAGTCTGGTCCCTCCAGCAGTGAAATAAAGGATATGGCGCAAGGAGTTTATCAACATATTCACCTTTTTGTAGACCAGGCCTGTAGGTTTGGATTTGGCCGCACAGGACAAGAAAGCAGATAGAAAAGAGTGGCACAGGCCCAGAATAAAAAAGTCCATTGACAACTGGCTTCACACATTTAGAAGATTTGCTTGTGTATTTGTGAAAATGTTCCTACAGAGTGCAGCAGCACTTTTCCTCTATGAGCAGAAAGTGTACGAGACCCAGCGCAAATACCAGGGAGAGGGTGGCTGCAGTATTATGAAGGTTTTAGAGCTAAGATGCAGATTTGGCCCATAATTGACCAGGATCACCAGGATGTAACAGGCTTCATTGTATAAGCGCACCAAGGGATGGACATGCATTTTGGGCCTATGTGGGGCAAAAAAAGGCAGGAGTGTTCTCATCAGGGCAGCAAAAGTAAGCCTTACTCAGGAGGGAGGGCTGCCAAGTATCATGCAACGCTTTGCTGGAAGTTTGAGAAGGTTGACTAAGTGTGGTCATGCATGTAAATTCAAACACACCTGCAGCAATTGCGGGGGACATCACCCAGCTAACAAGATCAAACAAGGAAGAGGAGGTGGGGAGAAGAAAGAGCCCCCAAAAACTAGTAGCGGGTTCACTCTACCATTTGTAAACAAGAGGTTTGCCCCCACATGCATCAAGCATTTTTGGAGTCGCAAACGGTGCGATTCCTTAAAATCGGCCGTTTGCGATTCCAAAAATGCTTTTTTGGATGCATCAAGCAATTTTAGAAATC
Organism: Lissotriton vulgaris; assembly: GCF_964263255.1. Classification (NCBI taxonomy): domain Eukaryota; kingdom Metazoa; phylum Chordata; class Amphibia; order Caudata; family Salamandridae; genus Lissotriton; species Lissotriton vulgaris. Next base: position 731,648,982 of record NC_141689.1, read on the forward strand.
GCAACATTTTTGAGATTTCTAAAATTGCGATTGCTTTTAAGAAATCGCAAATTTGCGATTTCTTAAAAGCAATGCATGATTACTTTTTAAATTGCGAATTCGCAATTAGAGGGATAAATTTACCGAGTGGTTGAACCACTCGGTAAATTTGCAAAAAGTGTAAAAAACGCAGAAAATGCATTTTTAAAACATTCATGTTACGGACACACATGTCCTTAGGACATGTGTGTGTGCAACATAATGCCAAAAAAACATTTCAGGGGTGCATGGGGGGGTCCTTTGGACCCCCCCTGCACCCATGAAATGCATTAACAAATTGCGATTTTCAAAGTGAAAATCGCAATTTGCTAATGCCTTCCCATTGCTTCCTGTGGGCCTTTTGGCCCATAGGAACCAATGGGAATAGCGATTTCGCAAATTGTATTTCGGTAATTTATGCGATTCGGTAAAAATTGCGATTTTTACCGAATCGCATAAATTTACCGAAAATAATCATGCATCCCGTTTTGCGAATGCTAAATTGCGAATCGCTATTTTTCGCAATTTAGAATTCGCAAACTCCCGGGATGATGCATGTGGCCGTTGATGTCTTAGCCACCCTATATGTCTCACGCAGCTCACATGATTACTCAACAAATACCACAGACCTGATGATGCACAGTTGTTGGCGAGAGTTTAAAGTGAAGGTTTCCCCATTCCCTAAAGTGGCCTCCAGACTGGGTGTCTCAGCAGGCGCCTCAAGTCAGTCACGGAGAATATGGAGATCACAAGGCATAAGGTGGACAACGAACTCCAGCTAGGCTGCGTGGTAGGCCCGTTTGTTCACCCGGCCATGGAGTAGTTTGCCATCTCCCCCCCTAAGGGTGGTCCTCAAGAAGGAGTCACCTCTTGTACACCCAGGGAGAGTCAGTTAGCAACAGGTTGGACCAACAGCTATGTTTGGTGTCCTACTCCACGCTGAATGAAGTGGTGAATATGCTCAGGGATACCAGAAGAGGGGTACTGATGGTCAAGGCAAACATTGAATATGTCTTTCGGATCCTCCCGGTGCACATGGATAGTTATCATTGGCTAGGTTTCCAGCTAGATGGCCTGTTCTCTTATGACAGGTGCCTCTCCGTGGCATGGCAATAACTTGTGCATACTTCGAAGCATTCAGTACCTTTTTATAGTGGGCGCTACGGAAGAGAAGCTCAGAGGGGAGGTGATTACACTACCTGAATTACTTCCTTTTCATTGGAAACCCAGGTTTGACACAGTTCTTTTCTCTGGCAGGACAGCTTGGGGTGCCATTGGCACACGACAATACGGAAGACCCTTCAACATGTTTATTCCTCCTAGGTATGGAGCTGGACTCGGTTGAGGGTGTGTGTCGGCTGCTAGCCCCAAAAATCACTAATCTAATCACTAATGAATTTGTGACTGCCTCTTGCTTCAGTACAGACACTTGATAAAACAATTGTTCGTCAGGATGGCTCTCGCGCCTGCCAAGACTGCCATGAAAGTATGGTTCAATAGGCACAGACATGGAATTGTTGGCCACATTGTTAAAGATTTTAGAAAGCAGCACTGATTGTTAAGAAAATACTCAGTCAAGACTCACCCAGCACAGTGCACTACCTAGTTGTAAATGCCAATGATTTCATTGAACTAAAGTAATGTTATCATGTAACAAGCATTGGCAACACCAGTAGATTGTGGCTTCCTGTGCTATTTTATTTTGACAATGCTAGTTTTCCCGGGGAGGTGAAGCGGGATGGCACCGCTGGAGCGAACCCAGAACTCCTGGTCAACCCTCATACAGGAAAAGGGCCTGCAACATCAGGCGTAGTAGAGTCAGACCCTATAACTGAGGGCAGGAAGACACCGCAACCCTTAAATAGCAGCAAGTTCCCACTGAGAAGCCCACCACAACGTTTGCTCACACTGATCAAACAGGCCAGGCGGATCCTACAGGAGCTTGACAGGGGACTCTACTCAGAACACAGCCAGCGGAAAGCCAGCCCGTGAGTACATCATGCCGTCTCAAAGTGACTAGCCTATAAATACCCATTAAACAGGACTTGCAAGTCTGGTCCCTCCAGCAGTGAAATAAAGGATATGGCGCAAGGAGTTTATCAACATATTCACCTTTTTGTAGACCAGGCCTGTAGGTTTGGATTTGGCCGCACAGGACAAGAAAGCAGATAGAAAAGAGTGGCACAGGCCCAGAATAAAAAAGTCCATTGACAACTGGCTTCACACATTTAGAAGATTTGCTTGTGTATTTGTGAAAATGTTCCTACAGAGTGCAGCAGCACTTTTCCTCTATGAGCAGAAAGTGTACGAGACCCAGCGCAAATACCAGGGAGAGGGTGGCTGCAGTATTATGAAGGTTTTAGAGCTAAGATGCAGATGTGGCCCATAATTGACCAGGATCACCAGGATGTAACAGGCTTCATTGTATAAGCGCACCAAGGGATGGACATGCATTTTGGGCCTATGTGGGGCAAAAGAAGGCAGGAGTGTTCTCATCAGGGCAGCAAAAGTAAGCCTTACTCAGGAGGGAGGGCTGCCAAGTATCATGCAACGCTTTGCTGGAAGTTTGAGAAGGTTGACTAAGTGTGGTCATGCATGTAAATTCAAACACACCTGCAGCAATTGCGGGGGACATCACCCAGCTAACAAGATCAAACAAGGAAGAGGAGGTGGGGAGAAGAAAGAGCCCCCAAAAACTAGTAGCGGGTTCACTCTACCATTTGTAAACAAGAGGTTTGCCCCCACATGCATCAAGCATTTTTGGAGTCGCAAACGGTGCGATTCCTTAAAATCGGCCGTTTGCGATTCCAAAAATGCTTTTTTGGATGCATCAAGCAATTTTAGAAATCGCAACATTTTTGCGATTTCTAAAATTGCGATTGCTTTTAAGAAATCGCAAATTTGCGATTTCTTAAAAGCAATGCATGATTACTTTTTAAATTGCGAATTCGCAATTAGAGGGATAAATTTACCGAGTGGTTGAACCACTCGGTAAATTTGCAAAAAGTGTAAAAAACGCAGAAAATGCATTTTTAAAACATTCATGTTACGGACACACATGTCCTTAGGACATGTGTGTGTGCAACATAATGCCAAAAAAACATTTCAGGGGTGCATGGGGGGGTCCTTTGGACCCCCCCCTGCACCCATGAAATGCATTAACAAATTGCGATTTTCAAAGTGAAAATCGCAATTTGCTAATGCCTTCCCATTGCTTCCTGTGGGCCTTTTGGCCCATAGGAATCAATGGGAATAGCGATTTCGCAAATTGTATTTCGGTAATTTATGCGATTCGGTAAAAATTGCGATTTTTACCGAATCGCATAAATTTACCGAAAATAATCATGCATCCCGTTTTGCGAATGCTAAATTGCGAATCGCTATTTTTCGCAATTTAGAATTCGCAAACTCCCGGGATGATGCATGTGGCCGTTGATGTCTTAGCCACCCTATATGTCTCACGCAGCTCACATGATTACTCAACAAATACCACAGACCTGATGATGCACAGTTGTTGGCGAGAGTTTAAAGTGAAGGTTTCCCCATTCCCTAAAGTGGCCTCCAGACTGGGTGTCTCAGCAGGCGCCTCAAGTCAGTCACGGAGAATATGGAGATCACAAGGCATAAGGTGGACAACGAACTCCAGCTAGGCTGCGTGGTAGGCCCGTTTGTTCACCCGGCCATGGAGTAGTTTGCCATCTCCCCCCCTAAGGGTGGTCCTCAAGAAGGAGTCACCTCTTGTACACCCAGGGAGAGTCAGTTAGCAACAGGTTGGACCAACAGCTATGTTTGGTGTCCTACTCCACGCTGAATGAAGTGGTGAATATGCTCAGGGATACCAGAAGAGGGGTACTGATGGTCAAGGCAAACATTGAATATGTCTTTCGGATCCTCCCGGTGCACATGGATAGTTATCATTGGCTAGGTTTCCAGCTAGATGGCCTGTTCTCTTATGACAGGTGCCTCTCCGTGGCATGGCAATAACTTGTGCATACTTCGAAGCATTCAGTACCTTTTTATAGTGGGCGCTACGGAAGAGAAGCTCAGAGGGGAGGTGATTACACTACCTGAATTACTTCCTTTTCATTGGAAACCCAGGTTTGACACAGTTCTTTTCTCTGGCAGGACAGCTTGGGGTGCCATTGGCACACGACAATACGGAAGACCCTTCAACATGTTTATTCCTCCTAGGTATGGAGCTGGACTCGGTTGAGGGTGTGTGTCGGCTGCTAGCCCCAAAAATCACTAATCTAATCACTAATGAATTTGTGACTGCCTCTTGCTTCAGTACAGACACTTGATAAAACAATTGTTCGTCAGGATGGCTCTCGCGCCTGCCAAGACTGCCATGAAAGTATGGTTCAATAGGCACAGACATGGAATTGTTGGCCACATTGTTAAAGATTTTAGAAAGCAGCACTGATTGTTAAGAAAATACTCAGTCAAGACTCACCCAGCACAGTGCACTACCTAGTTGTAAATGCCAATGATTTCATTGAACTAAAGTAATGTTATCATGTAACAAGCATTGGCAACACCAGTAGATTGTGGCTTCCTGTGCTATTTTATTTTGACAATGCTAGTTTTCCCGGGGAGGTGAAGCGGGATGGCACCGCTGGAGCGAACCCAGAACTCCTGGTCAACCCTCATACAGGAAAAGGGCCTGCAACATCAGGCGTAGTAGAGTCAGACCCTATAACTGAGGGCAGGAAGACACCGCAACCCTTAAATAGCAGCAAGTTCCCACTGAGAAGCCCACCACAACGTTTGCTCACACTGATCAAACAGGCCAGGCGGATCCTACAGGAGCTTGACAGGGGACTCTACTCAGAACACAGCCAGCGGAAAGCCAGCCCGTGAGTACATCATGCCGTCTCAAAGTGACTAGCCTATAAATAACCATTAAACAGGACTTGCAAGTCTGGTCCCTCCAGCAGTGAAATAAAGGATATGGCGCAAGGAGTTTATCAACATATTCACCTTTTTGTAGACCAGGCCTGTAGGTTTGGATTTGGCCGCACAGGACAAGAAAGCAGATAGAAAAGAGTGGCACAGGCCCAGAATAAAAAAGTCCATTGACAACTGGCTTCACACATTTAGAAGATTTGCTTGTGTATTTGTGAAAATGTTCCTACAGAGTGCAGCAGCACTTTTCCTCTATGAGCAGAAAGTGTACGAGACCCAGCGCAAATACCAGGGAGAGGGTGGCTGCAGTATTATGAAGGTTTTAGAGCTAAGATGCAGATTTGGCCCATAATTGACCAGGATCACCAGGATGTAACAGGCTTCATTGTATAAGCGCACCAAGGGATGGACATGCATTTTGGGCCTATGTGGGGCAAAAAAAGGCAGGAGTGTTCTCATCAGGGCAGCAAAAGTAAGCCTTACTCAGGAGGGAGGGCTGCCAAGTATCATGCAACGCTTTGCTGGAAGTTTGAGAAGGTTGACTAAGTGTGGTCATGCATGTAAATTCAAACACACCTGCAGCAATTGCGGGGGACATCACCCAGCTAACAAGATCAAACAAGGAAGAGGAGGTGGGGAGAAGAAAGAGCCCCCAAAAACTAGTAGCGGGTTCACTCTACCATTTGTAAACAAGAGGTTTGCCCCCACATGCATCAAGCATTTTTGGAGTCGCAAACGGTGCGATTCCTTAAAATCGGCCGTTTGCGATTCCAAAAATGCTTTTTTGGATGCATCAAGCAATTTTAGAAATCGCAACATTTTTGCGATTTCTAAAATTGCGATTGCTTTTAAGAAATCGCAAATTTGCGATTTCTTAAAAGCAATGCATGATTACTTTTTAAATTGCGAATTCGCAATTAGAGGGATAAATTTACCGAGTGGTTGAACCACTCGGTAAATTTGCAAAAAGTGTAAAAAACGCAGAAAATGCATTTTTAAAACATTCATGTTACGGACACACATGTCCTTAGGACATGTGTGTGTGCAACATAATGCCAAAAAAACATTTCAGGGGTGCATGGGGGGGGTCCTTTGGACCACCCCCTGCACCCATGAAATGCATTAACAAATTGCGATTTTCAAAGTGAAAATCGCAATTTGCTAATGCCTTCCCATTGCTTCCTGTGGGCCTTTTGGCCCATAGGAACCAATGGGAATAGCGATTTCGCAAATTGTATTTCGGTAATTTATGCGATTCGGTAAAAATTGCGATTTTTACCGAATCGCATAAATTTACCGAAAATAATCATGCATCCCGTTTTGCGAATGCTAAATTGCGAATCGCTATTTTTCGCAATTTAGAATTCGCAAACTCCCGGGATGATGCATGTGGCCGTTGATGTCTTAGCCACCCTATATGTCTCACGCAGCTCACATGATTACTCAACAAATACCACAGACCTGATGATGCACAGTTGTTGGCGAGAGTTTAAAGTGAAGGTTTCCCCATTCCCTAAAGTGGCCTCCAGACTGGGTGTCTCAGCAGGCGCCTCAAGTCAGTCACGGAGAATATGGAGATCACAAGGCATAAGGTGGACAACGAACTCCAGCTAGGATGCGTGGTAGGCCCGTTTGTTCACCCGGCCATGGAGTAGTTTGCCATCTCCCCCCCTAAGGGTGGTCCTCAAGAAGGAGTCACCTCTTGTACACCCAGGGAGAGTCAGTTAGCAACAGGTTGGACCAACAGCTATGTTTGGTGTCCTACTCCACGCTGAATGAAGTGGTGAATATGCTCAGGGATACCAGAAGAGGGGTACTGATGGTCAAGGCAAACATTGAATATGTCTTTCGGATCCTCCCGGTGCACATGGATAGTTATCATTGGCTAGGTTTCCAGCTAGATGGCCTGTTCTCTTATGACAGGTGCCTCTCCGTGGCATGGCAATAACTTGTGCATACTTCGAAGCATTCAGTACCTTTTTATAGTGGGCGCTACGGAAGAGAAGCTCAGAGGGGAGGTGATTACACTACCTGAATTACTTCCTTTTCATTGGAAACCCAGGTTTGACACAGTTCTTTTCTCTGGCAGGACAGCTTGGGGTGCCATTGGCACACGACAATACGGAAGACCCTTCAACATGTTTATTCCTCCTAGGTATGGAGCTGGACTCGGTTGAGGGTGTGTGTCGGCTGCTAGCCCCAAAAATCACTAATCTGAAGGAAAACAATTGAGGGCCCCCTAAACAAAAAGAAAGCACTTGAAGGGAGATTCAGCAGCTACTGGGCAAACTCAACTTTGCTGGATGGGTTATCCCAGCAAGGAGGACATTCGCCAAATGCTTAGAATGGATGGCAAAGGGCATTAGCAAAAAGCATAAGAGAATCGGGCTATTGTGCAGTGTGAAACAGGATCTCCGACAATAGATCTTTTCTTACCAATTTTAATGGGATGCTAGTGTGGAGGGTAAGTTTGGGTGACTGCAGAGCAGCTCAAGCTCTTCGCCAATGCAGCAGTGGGCGAAGGTTTTGGAGCCATACTAGACTCAGCCTGAAGCAGCATAGTCGACCTTGTGGCGCAAGAATGGCCTGACAAAAAACAACACTGCTGTAGCTCATCTCGATTGTGTTATCCTTCTCACTCTGGCAGGAGAAGCTAGCTAACAAACAAGTAATGCTTTGGTTGGACAATCACGCTATGGTGCAGCTGATAAACCTAGGCGCAGCAAAGTGCCCTATGGTGTTAGACTTAGTGGGTTGCCAGCTGTGTGCAAACCTACCCATAAGAACGAGACATGTGTCAGGGTGTGATAACTCAGTCGCTGATGCCCTTTCTCATTTTCAGTGGGCAAGGATCGAGCAATTGGCACCGTGAGCAGAACAGGTGATTACACTATTCCCCCCAAGTCTATGGGACATAGTGTAATGACATAACATTCCTGATTGATATGGCCCTCATGCCCAAGACCGCTGCCACCTTAAGTAAGTGATGGGCACGCTTTCAGATAGTCAAGGGTGGTAGAGATACGCATGGGAAGTGGGCGAGCGAACAGGTCGATACATTTATACACTGGACACTCAAGATAAGAAAAACACACCTATGTGCAGTCATCTTTTTTTCAAAGTTCATACAGGGAAATACCCAACCAACTCCTAATGCCGCACAGAGATGCGTGGGTTTGGCTCGAGCCAATTCTGAGGCAAGTACAGGAGGCAGCCTATCAACTTCACTCGGTTAAGAGCACTGCTACAAGCACTGTCCGGCGTCTACTCGATGAGCACTTTAGGGCTTAATTTGCAATAGCATTCTTTTTAGGACATATATGATCAGCGAGCTGATGACCCCCTTTTAGCCCAAGCCAGAAGTAGCATGTCTGTGTTAACAAGACGTGGCCTTGTACGACAGGGACATGATATTAAGACTGAGGTGGTCGAAGATTGACCAAGAAGGAAAGGGCAAGTTCAGTCGCTTGGATCGCATGCCGCGATTACTGCCCTGTCTGCCTATGACAAAAATACTAAGCAAACACATCACAAAATGACAAGCCCCTTATGAACCTGCTCATGAGCGTACAAGTGATCTTGTGTTTTTCTTATGAAAGAAATACTAGAAACATACAAACGTCTGTACGTGTAGGAGTGCTGAGTACCGAATGTCCACTAAGGGGAGGTATGCCAGTTGTAAATGTAAATGTAAATGTATTGGCATTTATATAGCGCACTACTTACCCGTAGGGTCCCAAGGCGCTTCGACCGCTGCGAAACCCTTACTGGCTTCCCTGAGAGATGGTCCCTTAATGGGTATCTCCAGGGTGAGACCAGGCATCCCCGGCGGTCTGGTGGGGCCGTTAGTGAAGATGAGGCAAGCTAATGCCCAGAGTTGCCGAGTGTGATCGCTGATCAGAGTGGGCACCGAGGCGAGAGAATTATCGAGTCCGCTGACCCTGGTCCAGAAACCTGCCGCGCCGGGAATCGAACCCTGGTCCCGGGCCGTCCTCTGCTCTCGGGTCTGCCGCCTCTAACCAGTGAGCCACACTACTTCGTACCAGTGAGCCACACTACTTCGTGTACTCAGTTACATACTCCTAGTAGAAATATGCGGGATGTAAAAAACATTTTTATGTGAGTAAGGGAAGGGCAGAAAATAAGGATCATGGCTATCCAGAAAGATAAGGGACAATCACTTTAGTATAGAGCCACAGAAAAGAAATTGAGATAATGCAGAACTAGCTAGAAAAGAACAATTTTTCAGATGGTTACCCTTACCACATAGAGTGAGCCCTCCATTTAAAAAGTCTCTGACTGGGGCCAGTTGAGGCTATACTTTTCTAGTCTTTTCAAGTACCTTGACCCACAAAAGAGAAACCCTGAATGTACAGCTTACATCAATTCAAAGTCCACCTGCTCTACATAAGTCTCCATCAGACATCACTCATAGTCCAACAGATGAATACAGGGAAAGCTCTGGTATGTATTACAGCGAACAGTAGGGAACTGGAGTATGAAGTCCCTGCCGTTTGCGCCTTTTGGAAAGATTATAGCCTTTAAAAATCAACTGTTGCCAGTTGAAGTCACATATATTAGTGACCTTTTAAAGGACAAATATAATATCATTATTTCTGATGTGTCCAAAGTGGAGAGATGGAAAATATCCTATGAACTATACAACAAAATCTTACTCTAATTAAAGGACAAAATCAGACTACATTTATTCATGCTTGGCAACCTCAGAAAACTTTCGAAGTTGAGTGAGGGTAAGTGGTTCTGCTGTGGTTTGGTGTTATATGAGCTTACCAGATCCAGCATATTACAATACAAGCCGGAGGAAAAGAGATTTAAAAGCAAGCGAATTCAATTGACTGTCGGAACAATAATTCTAAATGATGAATCCAAAATGTTGATACTCAAAACACAATGGGTTAGTTTCAAATATATGTGTTATGTCCAATTTTTCCATCTCATGAGAGTGGTGTATTGTAATCCGGATTAGAAACGAGAAAAGACAGCGCAGAGGAAACATGGCGCGTCTGTTACCTTTGGGAATCCACAACTTGATCCAAGATCGATTGAATTTACAATCACCATTCTCATAAGATGGATAAGTCCTGATAACTGAGGTGTTTTGAGACTGCTGACTAATTGGTTTACAGCAGAATTACTCTGCATGGGAATCAGAGCCCTGGCTATCCTCAAGACAAAGGATTATGCCGTGTTTTACAGCCTGGAATTACTCAGCTTTGGAACCAGAGTCCTGCCTATCCGCAAGACCAGGGATCAAGCCTTTTACACAGCCTGGGAGCATCCTAGGTGTGCAACCAGAGGCTGCTCACTCGGCTTGCCCCTCCCTGCCCCCCAGTCCTGATGAAGACCCGCAGTGACCCACAAATAGGGCATTCCTAGGGTTGAAACATCGACGCAAAATCTTTTTGGACCAACTACAAGCAGTCTGTGACATAACCAACTGACGTGGCCCACAGTACCAACTATACCAAAGTCCTGCTGGGAAAATATCCTCCCTTGCCCTATCCCCACTGTACAAAAAGTCACAAATTCACAATTGCACAATACATCACTGAGCACTTGAATATCACTCTTGTCACAAATTGATGCGCCGTTGTCTGCAGTACAGCAATTTTGTTTTTCAAAAGAAAACAGGGTATCTATGAATGTGAATAATTCATAAAATAATTTTGATTTACCAGACATGGTTTGTGTTATAAAGAATACCGGAACCAAGGAAATGGTAAGTCTTTTATTCACAGCCTCCTCTAAGCCACCAGGATACACAGGAAACTTCTTCACAGTACTATAGTCATTCTCAGTCTACTTTTCCCAACATTCTAAGGTATCCTTCAGGGAACAGAGGAACGTTCTAAGTGAGGAAAAAGGAGGGGGGTAGGAGGGAGGTACAGTGTGAATGAAGACAAGTATAAAAGATTATAACAGTTTGGATTTGTAATGTTATTTTGTTCACTGTTTTGATTGGCTCAATTGATAATTAATGAAGTACTGAGTAAATTACTTACTTAATCTTGGAAGCAATCTGTCCAAACCCGACAGAACCATTGTTTATTTAATACAATATTGCAGGGGTTCTGAGGGATACTGGGTTACCCCGTTGCAACGTACTACAGCCTTTCTCAGCAGCACCCTGCCCTCGCAGTCTGCCCATTTTTCCAGCTCCCTATGCCATGCAATGAATCAAGGCCCTCAAAAGGATTTCCAATTTCTCGTGATTTCCCGTTTGGCTAATATGGAAGCCAGATCCTGAAAGTTGCTTGTGACCTTTGTTTTCGAGGCGTGAGGAAACCAGCCGAGGAGAGAGTGGCCAGGGAAGCAAGGGACCTACTTTTCTATGACTGTCGCAACCGTTCTTGGCACCTCCTCTCGGTAAGCTTGCAATGAGGGGCAAGACCAGAGCATATGTAAGAGACCTGCTTCCACTTTCCCAAAACTCAGACAGACTGTATCGATTACCTGCAAATATCCGCTAATGCGCTTAGGAATGATGTACGCCCTATGAAAGACATAGAAGTTGATCAGTTTGAAACAGGCATTTCGGGATGCCTTTGGGATTCTGTCAAGAACATTGTCCCAGTCACCTTCTGGGATGGCGATACCCAAATCCTCTTCCCAGCTGACCATCAGCCACTCCAGCCTTCCCTATGGCCCCATATAACCATGTGATGGCCCTCCAAGGGCTGGAGGAGGGAATCATGTAACGGTAGATCTTGTAGGATTGTGGCACAGTAGTGCCTGTTTTCCAGTGTATAAGGAGTGCTGCTGTGTCGTCTCTGTGGATCAAGAAATGGCCCTGTGGGAGGTCAAAATCTGAGCGGATTTCATCAAACTGCAGCAGTTCCACCAAACGGAACAGGCCCCCACTGTAGTTGCCCCTGCAGCAGTCCATTATTACAGTCCCACCAGTTCCCGCATGCAGTAGCTCCTCCTACATAGTGATAGGCAAGTCCGGAGAATATGGGATTTTCCTGCATGTGTTTGCTAACATCAGTTCCATCACTTGGAGATCACCCGTAACTCCTGGGTGTCCTCAGTTGAGGAGTGCCCCACCCATAGCAGCACTCTGATGAGGTCTGGGAGCCTTGAGACAGGGGGTCCCAAAGTTCTACCCAGGTCCTGCCTGCTCTCCAGCCTCTGCAAAAACTATTGAAGCTGGGCTGAGAGGTAATAGGCCTAAAAATCAGGGGCCGCCACTCGCCCGGCCGTTGTTGGGGTCTTCATTGTGAATAGTGCCAATCGTCTACAGCCCAATCCCCCACTAAAGGCACTGGCCAGGAAATCAAGTTCGCTGAACATTACTCGAGGGATCCTAACAGAGAGAATCCCAAAGATGCACCGGAAGGGAAGTGCTCCAACATAGCTCTGGCCCCTGCTAGGTTTCCACATGTTTTCTGCCGAAAAATCAGTAAGTCGTCCGTGTTTAAGGCTATCCAATGTCAATGCTCTCCAACCCGCAGACCCTGGTAATCAGTCTTCGACCTTTCATAGCTAGTTAGAGGCTCCATAGCCAGTGCAAAAAGCAGAGGTGATAAAGGACATCCCTGCTGTGTCCCACATTCCACTTTTAGCTATCAGAGATAGTTTTGCTTATGTGGACCCTAGCGACCGGATCTGCATAGACCAACTTGGTCCACCCCAGGAAACTTCTACCTAGTTGCATATGCGACATCACTTTGTATAAGTAACCCCATTCCAGACTATCAAAGGCCTTTTCTATATCAATGGCAAACCCCGCCACATCTTCAGGATCATAATATCTGGCCTCCAACAGTAATAGTAGGCATCTAATATGGAACGCAGTGTGTGGCTGCCTATAAAACACGCTTGGTCCGGGTGTATCAATTTAGTCATGATTGTGAGGAGTCTAGTTGCCAAGATTCTGCTCAAGATTTAGTTTATGCGTGCCAGGTCCTTAATCACCACCTTTATATCTTGTGGGGTAATGTCTTTACCTAGGTCCTCCACTTAATCAGCGGTGAGGTGCAGGAGGGGCAGCAATGTTAGGTAGGCTCTTACAGCTTGCTCTTTGTGCTGTGTGGTGCTCTTATAAAGTTCTGAGTAATATTGGAAAAAATGGTTGTTGATTCCTTCCTGACTATAGGCCCCGTAGCCCCATCTGTCTCAAGTTCTACTATAGGCGGCCTACGCTTAGCTGGGTTAGCCAACCAGACTAGCAGGGTTAAAGTATGATCCCACTCAGTGAGGGTGCACTATAGCCCCGGAAATCGAAGCACCGGAGCCTCTTAACTTGAGTCACTACTGTCTTTTTCTTATCTAAGAAGGGTCAGATTTCCCGCCAATCGGGAATTTGGGTTTCCTTTTCGCATAAGCTCATGTTCCGCATCCAGTACCTCCTTCAGTAAGCGGCGCCTGATGCCAAGTGTTGTCGCCATGCGTTGCCCCCTAATTATTACCTAAAAGGCTTCCCATTTCATGTGTTGGGTGAAAGCAGTGCAGTCATTGTCTGCAAAGTGCTGCCCTATTTTAGCTCTGCTTGCCTCTCAAAACACCTGATCTTCCAATGAGTTGGGTTTCAATCTCCAAATCAACATATAATAATCAAGCCAACTGCCACTCTCCCGGACACGTGGACTGAGACCTCCCCTTCCAAGCAGTCATTCAAACTATAAGTACTTGCAAGAGTACACACAAGTCTCGCTATTGAGGGGGTGAACCCAAAGAAAGGTGCTCCGTTCACAGATCCCTCCACCCAGTGCTATTGGCTGATGTATAGCGTTAGCCTAAGGGATCAATGATACTCATTTCATCCCCTCCAAACAGGAAGATTAAAGTGAATCAAAATAAGAGCAGATAAGTACCCCTGGCCCTGGAACATTACCAACTGGACCGTTGCTTCAAAGAATTTCATCTGAAGTCCCAGGCGTGACTTTTGGCAGCGCAATTCTTGAGCCTTCAGAGATCCTGGAGCTGCAATCAGAGTCCGAGTCCCTTGCAGTTCCACCAATCACAAATGACGAAAACCCCGTCCCATTGCTGCTCAATGACTCTACTGCCACAATCGCTGTCCACCTCTCCTGCTGGGTCTCGGCCTGAGATGGAGCTGCAAAGTCTGTTCTTGTGACCTAACCTGGCCTTGCGAAAGCTCTTGTCCCGAGGTTCAGGGCTGGGACCTAGTTGAGGGTGGTGATCGTACAAGTCCCATATCTTCTTTAAAAAAATTTTTTTTAAGATTTCAAAACCCTTTATTTGCAAATTCAGACAGATGCAGACTACAACCAATTACAATAGAGAAGAGCATGGGCATTCAGGTAGAACATGATGCGCACTATCCACTCAGCGGTGCAAAGTAAATCTACTAGTGAGATCACCACAAAGTGCTCGTACCGGTGCAAAATGATCAATAGAGTCCACCTTGTTGTCCGGTGTTCGGTATTCTTCGCAGGCCAGTGTAGTAACACACCAACAGAGGGGATGCAACGTAGCATCCAGTGCAAAGAGGGTAAAGAAGGGGAGAGTGGGTTTGGGGAGAATGGGGGGACCTCTCTGGTCATGTGGAAACTGGAAAAAGAGAGCATGCTGAGGGCTCAAGAAACAGAGGGCAACCCCCTCCCAGTGGGCGCCCAGTCCATCTCAGGTTCATCTAATCCCCTGCGGCAGGAACTTGAGCTTGATCGCTGCTGTATGCTAACAAGAACTGGAGCAAGGGTTCCCATATGTCCAGGGGATGCGCAAGTCCCATATCTTCTGAGGAGTCTAAAAATATCTGGGTCTGTCTGGTGTTACTACTCTGAGTCTGGCTGGCAATAGCATCTCATATGGGAGCCCAAATAGTCTGAGCTTCTTGTTGGCCTCTAGGAACATGGATTGTTGCCTGTGCATCTAACGAGAGAATTCTGGGAACATTTTTACCTTGTTGTTTTCAACCAATATGTCTCACTTGTGTCTAGCCTTGGCCAGTATATAGTCGCAGTCTTTGCAGAACAGCAGCCAGCCCACAACCGTCTGGAAGGAAGTTCTAGGGAAAGGCGGCTTCGTAGGAACCCTGTGAGCCCTTTCCAGGGCAAAGAAAAAGGATTCCATCTGAAGTCCGCCCTATCCTTACTGTAGTACAGACTGGAGTGAGAATAGTAAATATAATCCCTCTGAATACAACGCTTCACCTACTGCTGCACAGACTGGACTGGGAATAGTGCATTTCCCCCTCCGAAGTCCAACACTTTCCATACTGTTGCACAGGCTGGAGAAGAATAGTAAATGTAACTCCTCTGAAGTCCAACACTTTCCCTACTGTTGCATGGACTGGCGTGGGAATATTAAATCTTACCCCTCAAAAGTCCAATGCTTTTACTACTGTTGCACAAACTAGTGTGAGAGTAGTAAATGTAAGCCCTCCGAAGCCCAACACTTTCCCTACTGTAGTACAGACTTAAGTGAGACTATTAAATCTTACACTTTCGAGGACCAATGCTTTCCCGACTGTTTATAGTATTTTTAGTACATGTGTTTTTTGGTGTTTTAAATTCTAATTTTTAGTTTATTGTCTAAATTAATTAAGATTTTTTTAGTATTGAATTGTATACATTTGTTATGTTTTTATTGCGTATGTATTATGTTTTATTTTCATGCTAATACATTTTAAATATTTAAAAAATGTAATGTGAAATAATTGTATTAATTATGTTACACTATATATATAAATATATATTTAATAAACACAAACACATATATGTGTGTGTTTATATAATTATATATTTATAGAAAGTATAAAATATTAGGGGAATTTATTTAATTTACATTAACTTTATATTTCAAAATAATTAACATCGACTAAAACTCTATTTAAAAATCTATATTTTTGTATATTTGTGGCAATATTAGTGTCAATGATATTTTTTGCCATTATTTATGAACTTACCATTATAAGTATAGGGACACGATATTTTGGTAAACAATATTTTTTACATGTTATTTGTGTCAAACGTCATTGTTTACCCCCATATTGTGTCAGTGAGCCCAATAATTTCCAAGTACCTCCTTTTTCCGGGCATTGATTTTCCTTGAGTTGTGAGAACAAACAGTCAAGGCTTATGCATTGAAGATGATGTGGTGTTGAACATATAAGTGTAACATTTCTACATACTACACACCTGTGTGCAGAGAGAATTATGCATTTGAGTACTCTGAGACCTCCACCACTTGTCTATGTACCAAGCTATACTTTTGAAATTATTTCTGAATTCCATACAAGTGGGAAATGTAATCCTAATATAGGGATGCCTACAGGAGTTTTGTGACTTAGCACAATAGTTAGGCTACTGAAGAACCAGATTCAGATTCAGATTCATAAGTCTTTTTTTCGATTTTTACATCATAAAAGACAGTTTACAAAATAGATTAAAAAGATTGAGAAACCAGTTCATTAATATTGATATAAAAATTTAACACCAATATATTTCTAAGACAAGAATTAAACAGTGCAAAGACTTAGCATAAAATTAAAAAAATTAAGATCATTAAACATGAAGGTGTCTGGCTCTGGTTATGTTTCCAAAGGGAGGGAGGCGAAAGGACACTATTTACCACTCAAGATGGTGGAAGGTCCAGTAGCAGCTTAGTGTCCGTACTGAGTACTAGAGATGCAAACAAAAAGAGGGGGTGCTGCACTGTTCCTGGAGAGAGGTGAGGAATTAGGGAAGATTTAAGGGAAAGATTTACCTGGCGTGACCAAGGGTGTTACAATGGTACCCTGGGGCATCCATTATGTTGGATGTAATTGCCTCACACACCCCGAAGAGTGTCATGCTTCATCATCGGCGGTTGCTCCTCGTCGGGGAGGCGGTGCAACCCCCGACGGGCTCACCTCAAAGAGGGGCTCTTTGGCGGAGATCTTTTTCCAACTGCCTTGTGGTGAAGTGGGGGTATGTGGGCAGGACGGTGTATTCCTATTGAACTGGTTAAAATGTAGCAAGGGGTACCGGAATGACCTTTATTCTGGGGGTCCTCTGGCTACAGTTAAAAGGTGGGGCTAGCTTCCTAGGTGTCAACTAGTTAGGGTTGTGTGACCCTAGAAGAGGCTAGAGGTGCATGTGGTCAACATGTTTCTCGCTAAGGCTATAGTAACCGCGATTCTTCAGGACCAAAGTGAAAACAACAACATGCTAGTCTCATATATGTTGTATTTGTTACCTTAGTGGATCCTCCTATGCCTAATGGTCATGTGTTAGAGGCCACATGAGGGATCGGCGGTGTGGTACTACAGAGTTGAGCCCTTATGATGTGGCTTCAGCGCTCCGAGTCCGTGTGTGATGACCTACCCCTTACCGCCGAGCTCGAGTAGAAGGTTATCCAAGCCCACCCTAAGAACTTCGCTACTCCTATAACCACTATCTCGAAGGTATTTGTTTTTAAAACCCACAGTGCCTCAGCACTCCCGCCACAATTCAAATGTCGACAAATAGGTCTAATCCATTTATTCATGGAAGCTAAATATGCTGGGCAGGCAAAGAAAAGATGACCCACACTCTCCTTTTGGTCATTACACCAGGGACAGTACTCAGTTGTATGACCATCCCATTTCTTAGTAAAAGACCTGACCGGTAGGGACCCCACTCTAAACTGGTGGTATAATTTTTTGTCCAGAATCTTGGAGATAACATCCCTGTAGTTTTCTAGTAGGGGGTCCAACTTATGAGCCAGGAAACAACCCGTTAGAGTGGGGGTATCTGACAAGGCAACAGATTGGGATCTAACCGAGGCCCAGTACAACATTTTAAATTCTTTTTTCGATAAGAACACAGAAGACCCCGGGTTAGCCCACAATTGGCTAAGTCCCATACTTTCCAAGATAAATTTCACTTCCCGGAGCCATGGGATATTACCTGAGCCAATTATTGATCTCACATCCGCTAGTTCGTTAGCAAAAGACTTAGATCCGGCGACATCCAGATCCGTCTCCATAATGCTACGAGCCGATACCGTGCCATTTCGTTTATCGGTTTACAACCCATATCTAACAGAAGGGGTTTAATTGGTGTAGATTGGGGTAAGCCTACCAGTTTACGGAAAAATTTGTTTTGGGCTCTAACTAAGGGTGTTAGGTCCTTATAACCCCAAAGATCGGCCCCATACAAAATTGCTGAATTAATTTTTGCTTCATAAATCTTTAATGCTGGTAGGACCCTTTTTGTCAAAGACAATCTTTGTTCTTGGATTAGACAACCCATTAGGCGAACGGATCTTAAGTGGAGAGCATCTACCTGTGGGTTCCAGCGTAACCGGTAATCTAAAGTCACTCCAAGATAGGTCATAACATCCACTTGTTCAAGGGCAACTCCATTCATGCTTACATGACTCTTGATGGGGCGATCTTTAGTTAAAACCATGAATTTGGTCTTGCTCACATCCATTTTTAGGTCATTTAATTTGCAGAAATCCTCAAATCTATTAATCACCTTTTGCAGGCCACTACGAGTTTTAGAGAGGATTAAAGTATCATCTGCGAAGATGAGCAAAGGGAATTTAGTCCCACCCAGTACAGGTGCAACTGTTGGGGTATTTTCGAAGAATTTCACCACCTGATTAATGAATAATAGGAATAGAGTAGGTGCCAAGACGCACCCTTGGCGCACTCCCCTCGTAACAGGAAAACTATCTGTTACCTGCCCCTGTCTTCCCCACCTCACCTTGGCAAAGTTGTCCTTGTGGAATCTTATCAGGATTTCAAGTAATTCAGACCGCAAGCCAATCTTATCTAGGGCAGCCCACAATTTTGTCCTAGGCACTAGGTCGAAGGCGGACTTTAGGTCCACAAATGCTGCAAAAATAGTCCCTCCGCCCAATAACACCACTTTCCAATAAATCAGGACAAATCGGAAGACCTGGTCGATGGTACTGGTGCCAACTCTGAATCCTGCCTGTAATGGTGAAAGAATACTCTCCATCTCCATCCACCCTTGTACCCTTGCAAGAACCATCCTTGCAATGATTTTCTGAATGGAATCGATTAAACTTATGGGGCGGTAATTACTGGGGATCGATCGATCACCCTTTTTAAATACGGGAAGAATTTCTGCCCCTTTCCATGATTCTGGGATCCTTGCCCCCTTTGCGATTGCGTTGGCAACCTGGGTGATGTAGGGAACCCAGAGTTGGAGATCTATTTTGAATAGGTCTGCCGGGATGCAGTCCGTCCCGGGAGCTTTCCCTGTTTGAACTAATCGAAGAGCGGATTCAGTGTCATCATTAGAGAACACCAAAGGATGACAGTGAGAAGGATGCAATGGGGCCCAATTCACCGGGGTAACATTGACGACCTCTTCATGTTCTGGATCTTTGAACTGGGATGAAAAAAAGTCCACCCATGCATCCGCTGAAACATGGTTGTCGGGAATATGTGAATCAGAGTTTCTGCCCCATTTGACAACTTCCCAGAATTTCGTCTGGCTGGAGGAGAGACTAGCTTCATATAGGTCAGACCAATAGCAGTCGTCCCACTCTTTCTTTGCCTCCCACTGGACCTTTTTGTACCTTTGACGCGCTGATTTGATCTCAGTAGTTACCCTTGATTTAATAGCTTTTTTGAGACCCCTAAAAGCCTCCCTGCATACTTTATTATACCATTTCTTTCTGGTAGTAGGGATCTTCTTTACCCCAGGCTTCATAGGAAGAGTAAGAAGAGCTTTCAGTTTAATAAACCATTGATCGTGTAGATCACTAATCTGGTCGAGTGCTTCCCTATTGGAAGATAGATTATGTATGGCATTCAAAGTAGATGAAACTACCTCTGATATACCATCTAACATTGCGGGATCAGCCAGGACCCTACACCATCTAACCCGCCTTCTATCATTAGTTGAGACAGCTTCTGAGGTAGAACAGAGCTGCAGGAGGTCTGTCTAAGCCGCCAGTGAGTTCCAAACTTAGAAACAGGGGGTTATGGCCACTCTCTGGACGTTCCACAACGATCATGTCTTCCACATGGGACCAATACTCCATTTTTATCAAAATATAATCAATTCTGCTTTTGCTTATCCCATTATCAAATGTAGGCTGACCAGCTTTATCAGACATCGTGCGACCATTGGTCGCTCTCAAGCCCCACTCTAAGCATAGCCCTAGCCAATGCAAAGCAGCCTCTGAACACCTTTTGGTATAGCTCAATGTTAGGTTCGGAATATTCCACAAGTCATCTTCTTCACAACACAAGTCTTCATCCTCATACCTTTGGGGTTTGAAGGTACAGTTTAGATCCCCTGCTAAGACTATTAAATTATCTCTCCGAATCGATTCGAGGTAGGAGTCCAAATCGTCTATAATTGTCGGGTCTCCACCAGGAAGGCCTCGCGCATAAATATTGATAAGAATAATATTATGATGGTTTTCCCTGCATAACTTAATCCCCAGAATATCGGGGTTTTTCACTGAGATTTCCTCCAGTCTACAGTTGATAGACTGTTTAACCCAAGTTACTAAGCCCCCAGATGCCCTACCCCTAGTACCCTTGAAAGCTGGTTTAAAAAAGTTTAAAAACCCTGCTTGGAAAATTGGATCTGGAGCCCAGCTCTCTTGGAATAATAAAACGTCAAAAGAATCGAAAAAAGCTACCCAATATTCCGAGGTTGTTCGCCCTTTAAGCCCAGCAATATTCCATGAGGCTATTTTCAGTATCGAGGCCTGTTGAGAGGGGACAACATGGTCTAAGACCTTCAACCCTCTATTTGGATCCCCCTCGTCAATGGGTGCTAAATCATCCAGAGAATTCCACTTTAGAACACTCCCGGTAACCACAACCATCTTCTGGTGCCCTCCCTCCTGTCTAGCTGAACAGGGTTTACTAGGTGAGTCAGCTACCCCTTTTAAAGAATTACCAAGATGACTCTCTCCACTAGATATGGAGTGGAGTCAATCAATGCCCTCCAAGCCTGAAAGTTCTTCAAAACGATTGGACAGGTAATAATATTAATAATAATAAACAATTTTTAAAGCGCCTGGCTACACAAAAAATAGTGTGTCCCCGCGCTGAATACTGCTAATTCACAAGAGGCAGATGGAAAAAGCCAAAAGAGGTAAGAAGGGCATGAAGGTTACACAAGAGGGAACAGAAGCGTTTTAAGCTTTTGGAATGGAATGGATGGGCTAAATGTGCTAAATGTATTCCTATCAATTGAGAATCTCCCATAGGGTCTTCAATGTATTAGGGAGTTAACCAAAGGGATATTATTTCTTTTGGGATAGAAGTAACTGAGCCCCAGCGTTTGCACATCCATCCTCCCAAATCTGGCTTCCCTGCATATAAAATTCACCACACGAGGATCCCTGAAATTGATAATAATACAATCACCCTCCAGGTCCTTCGGGCAGGGTCCTATCCACTCTACTCTTCTAACACTAAGAATTTCCGGTACAAAGGATGGGGGCAGGGGTCTATTTTTATTTAGCCAGAAAACAACTTTATTTCTGAGATCCCCATATGATTCAGTTTTTCCATCTTTAAGAGTTGAGACACCTGTTAGGACAATCGTAAAGGGAGAAGCCTCTGGGGGTAGGTTAATACAGGGGATACCCTGTTTATGAGTTTTCTGGGCCAAGACGTGAGAGTTATTACCTTTATCCCCCAAAACTCTAGGGGTTGGTTTGGTCGTAACAGTTACATTGTAAACACCTCTAGCAGGGTTCGGGGTTTGGGCAACAGTAGAAATCTTTACATTTTGCCTACTATCAACTTTCTTGCTCCCACGCCTAGACTTATCACTAGCCGGATTGATAGTATTAGGTCGTGTGGTAGGTTGTTTGGCGAGGGCTTGTGCTGGCCTTTTAGTTATAACAAGGGCAATAGATGGTATTGGATAAACATTGACTATCTTTTTTAGTATACAGGTATTCTCTTTAACAAGATTTTCCAGTTGATCTAATTTAGAGTTCATAAGTCTGGTACGTTCAAGTAATGGTAGCATAAGTGATTTTACTAATAATTCCATTTTACTTTAGCGACCGTCATGATAATTCGAGCTATCTGAACTGTTAGCTGGGTTATTTGGTGGTGGTTGCAAGGGGGACCAAGGACTAGTAGCAACCACGGTAGGTTGGGAGCTAACGTAATGTAATGTAATGTAATGTAATGTATGTAATGTATAGGCATTTATATAGCGGACTACTTACCCGGAGGGTCCCAAGGCGCTTCGACCGCTGCGAAACCCTTCCTGGCTTCCCTAAGAGATGGTCCCTTAATGGGTATCTCCAGGGTGAGACCAGGCATCCCCGGCGGTCTGGTGGGGCCGTTAGTGAAGATGAGGCAAGCTAATGCCCAGAGTTGCCGAGTGTGATCGCTGATCAGAGTGGGCACCGAGGCGAGAGAATTATCGAGTCCGCTGACCCTGGTCCAGAAACCTGCCGCGCCGGGAATCAAACCCTGGTCCCGGGCCGTCCTCTGCTCTCGGGTCTGCCGCCTCTAACCAGTGAGCCACACTACTTCACTACTTCTAACGATAGTTACAGGGGTAGGGATAAACTGGGGGTTGCCATTTCTTTTAGATATTTTGGACATACCCCCCAACTGAGGGCCCTTACTTCTCTTCCTCTTACAGGGCAAATTCCGTTGTGATTCACTAGTGGTGGGGTCAGGTTGAGCAGAGCTAATATTTAATATACTGTCCCCACTACTGCTTTCTATTGAGACACTGGATAAAGATCCACTCTCAATAGAATTCAGGAACCATCTCTCCACAACTGGATGGACATCTACCAACACGGTATCCAAAGACTGGATGGGAGTTGTGGGGAGTGGCTGGGGACTAGCAACTGTTGCAAGTCGTCCGATGGAAGAGCGCTTCCCTGTAATAAGATCTAACGATAAGCGTTTCTCAACGAGGGCTATCTCCTTTCCAGGATGCCAGTGTCACTAGTTATGAAAGCATCAAGGGGACCAGTTACGACCCCACTGCCCGTCTGTACTTGCACAACTCTTTCTTTCCCCGAGCGTAAGGGCATGATTCCCAATAGGAATTAACAACAGCCAATAAATGAAGGGGACCAGATATAAACAGCAATGTCACCCTGGATACAATAAAACAACTCAACAAGGCAAGTAGAACAAGCAAAGAGAGATAAAACTAAGGGGAGGTGACCCAACCCAACCTCAGCCGACCTCGGACGGCCCGCCCTTTGCCCGGGCTTAGCCACGGGATCAGTCCCGCGCGCGTCCTGCGGTGCGCGGTGGGAGCTCGCTTAAGTACAAGAAAAGAAGGCGGGGCACGCCCGGGAAGAGGCACCAGCTGAGGATGGAAAGGGGAATGCTGGTACTCGCAGTCCCGGGCGCCCGCTCGGGCTCCTTGTAGTCAGGTAGTTCCAGTCAGATCACAGCCTCTCGGTGTCCAATGGCAGGTAACACAGCAGGGATTTTAAACAGCGCCAGGCAGGGTAACAAAAGTCCGATGTCCAAGGTTCTGCTGCGAGCGGCACCCGGCATTCCACTCATAGAACATGATTACAACAGTAGTACAAAACATATTCAATCAATCTAGAAATGTCAATCTGAAACTCAAAAGAGAGAGAGATAAAAACACAAAGGTGCACAATTATGGGCATTATATAGTTTGGCGGAAGGGATACTCCGTCAAAATTTGATGGATATCACATCCACCATATTGCAAGTGCATAATGCACTTACAATACAGCGGATGAGCCATCCGTTATGTATGCGATGGAGTATCCCATTTGTCAAACTCTAAATAAGATCTTATGTCTGCAAATACTCATGGACATTCATTAAAATGTAACAGATGACCTTTAGCATCGACAATTTATCAGCCCAGACAGTGAATAACAGATCACACCGAGTCCCTGTCTTGTGACACACCTCTTGACAAAGATGGAAACCCAGTGCTATAGATCAGCAGGATACCTGCTTGATGCAAACATCTGGCTGAAGCCTCTAGTGCAGTAGGTAATTGCCTCCTTGGGTATTCTGTTGGAGGTGCTCTGTATTAAAATATTACTATTATTATTAGTGTTATTGTTTTGTATGTTGTGGTTAACATTATAGTATTCATATGAATGTTACTACTGCTATTACTACTACTACTAATATTCATGATCATAATAATAGGGAGCAGCCATGAATACTGCTATCCTTAGCAGTCCCGAACACCGCTTTCAAATAATGCTCCTTACTGTGAAGTTCTCCGCTTCCTGTGCTTGACTGCCATAAACTAAATGTTGTTTCAACATGCAATTGTACATTAACATATTATGACTATGATAACATAAGCTCTTATCTTAAAATACTTTCCTTATCTGCCTGGAGTGAAATTAGAACAGAAGACTAACATTATTGCAGATTATTTCAGGAATGCTTTAGTCAGCAGACATTTAACTAAACAGGATCTTTATCTCTTGAAGAGAAAACATATCCTTCATTGCCAGAGTAACAAAGTGTGCTTATTTTAATGGAAATGTGCTGTGTAGCACGACCCATGAAAAGGGCTGCAGAACGCTTGACAAACTCAAGGAGAGGCCGAGCAATTCTGTAACAATAAGGTAATGCAGTTCTGCATATATTGCAGTGAGGAAGGATGCATCAGGTCGAGACTTGGAAGCACCTGCTTGGTAGGGTGAGCAGTGAATGAGACTAGGAGAGCATTAAGGGCTAGATTTAACCCCTGATGAGTGGGCTGCCAACCTGATATTGGGGCGAAGGTAACTCATTTACCACATTGATGAAGGCCTCAAAGGTGAGGGGTGTTTTTTGTCATGAAGCAGTTTTCTCCTGAATGGTAGAAACTACTTAGAGGGGCAAGGTTCTGTGGCAGCAAGTCAACTATGTTAAGTGTGACTGCTGTCACAAATGAAGGTAATAAAAAAATAAAAAATAAACGTATGCAGCACCCACACTTGAAAGGGCCATGTCGAGTTATGTGTTTTCTCTCCGCATGAGTGAGATAGGTAGAAGGACTTTATACAACAACACTTTAAAGTTTACATTTCATTCTTTTACAAAAGGGATACCACAACAAATAGCGTTAGGCCTGCCATCTTTAAAATTGGCCCTATGCCGTTTCCAGTATTCCCACAAGCACTAGATCCTTACCCTTGGAAGAGTGGGCAGTGGCTCTGACATCCTTAAGGCGCCACATTCCAAAGCTCTTCAAATAAGGTAGGGCACTGCAGAACAGGGAAGAAGGGGATTGGACCATTTTTTATGGAAGTCTTGTTACCACTGTGTAGGAAATTAGGATCTGCTTCTTTTGGTCACCCCCAATTTTTGCTGAATGTAATATTGTGTTTGACTAGTCGGACTAGGATCCTGCTAATCAGGACCCCAGTCTATCTACTTTCCCCCTAAACTGTTATACTATATACTTAGGTACACTCCAGATTTGATACTGCGGAACCCTTGTCAGTCCCTAGTATCTGGTACACATGTACCCAGGGCATAGGTCCCCCAGAGACCTCTCATGGGCTGAAGCATGTATTATGCCACCCATGAGAGACCATGCAAAATGGAATTACAGGTCTGACATTGCAGACTTACTTAAGAAATAGGTTTACTATATCTAAGGGTCACTGCACTTAAAACCTATAAGTCACCCCTATAGCAGGCCATGACGATCCTTAAGGCAGGGTGCTTTGTTCTATGTGAGAGGGTGCCACTGCATGAGCAGGACACCACTGCAGCCTACAGAGTCCATTCTCCCGGGTTGTCATTGAAGCTGCCATTTACGACATATGGAGTGGCATTATGCGACCGAGTGATGACCAACTATAAAACCGTTGAAACAAACCCTTTCGTGTTTGGGGCCAAACATGTTGGAATCATACCCCGATGTATGATTGCTCCCCTCATAAGCAAGCTTCGTGAGGCCCCTGTTGTTCCCGGTAACAGCCTTCTAGTCCTGGACAGAACAAAATGGTTGCTGCCGATCAGAGACACGTTTCTGCCCTCCTGCTGCTGAGCCAAGCTCGAGCAGGGGAAGGCAGAACAATATGCATCATGTCACCGGGGGGTGTGATCACCTCCCAGACAGGATTTAGTGCATTAGGGCTGGGTGGGTGCGCTTCCTTGGCAGCAACTGAAAGTCTGCATGAGGGGCACATTTGGTGTCCCTGTGCATAGTACAGTTCAAACCAGTCCTGGGAGCTGTTGGCTCCCGCTCTGGTGTTAAACTGGACGAAGGACATGGGAGTAACCTCCCCACTGTCCAGGCCCTCCCCCGGGAGAGTCCCCTGAATCTTGCCAACACTCTTCCTTGGGTACTTAGGGGTCTACCTGGCTGTAGGACCTTAGATTCAACAGCCACTTTTCTACCTTCCAGCAACGGCTCTTCTTCGAAGTCCTTCATTGGGTTTGACTGGGGTTTCCAACGCTACTTCAAACCTATGCACCGGCTTCCCTGAGATAGGTAATTTAGGTACCTCAGTATCCACAAGTGGGGTGGCTCTCCAACCTCCTATTTTCCACTGGGTTTCTTCAAAGTCCACTGTGAAGCGTCCTTAAACTTTAAAACTTGAACTGCGACTTTCCCATAGAATAGTACAGAGCACGCAGTGGTGTTCCCACACTGCACCCGTCCTCCATGGGGTTCCTATCTACTCATATTGGATGGTTCCTTGGGGTCCCGGCGATTCTACATCCACTCGACACTGTCTTGACTCGAGTCGTGGTTCTTATACCTCTTTCTTAGTATATGGTTTGCCCCCCCCCCCCCGGGCCCACTGTGTATTAGTGCTATTTACTGTCATTTCTGTGCTTAAGTATTGTGTGCTTGTTGATTAGCTCTGTGTAGGAGATACTGTGTCGTACTATATAGTGTTCTATCAATAAATACCTATTTTTATAACTACTGTGTGGTTCTCCTTTCATTTAACCAATACTATAAGGTTGCATTCTGATAAAACAAACTGCTTAACATTCCTTCAAGACTGATCCTGAAGGCTGCTCTCCACAGCTACCACTTGGATGGCTTTCTAAGGTTGTCTTTGACCTCTTAAATCACCTTGGGGGCTGTTTGGACTGGTGCAAGGTGCGCACTTTAATTAAGGGACAGCATATACCAGGCAAGTTTCTCACACAGTTTGATAAATCTGGCCCCATATATTTTCAGAATCCAAGTAGAGATGTGGTTCAGCAGATTAGTGTTTTTCATTATTTCTTCATCTAGTTCCTGTTCAAAGCCTGCATTTTGCCTTTTAGTCACTTTTGAGCATTTTTAGTTTCTCTCTACTTTGGGAAAAATCAGGCTGGTTATTAGGTTTTTACAGGGGTACCTTGAGCCATCCGACTGTTGGCATCTGCACATCATCAGTGATAAAGAAAAGTGTGGTTATGCAACCACTGTTGACGATCATGTCATCAGAACAATATGCCTACCATTTTTTGCTCTTATTTTATTTTAATTTACCAAACCACGATAGTGGACACCACTGTGTGTAGAGTGCAGCTAATCACCCATTAGGGTATCCAGGCACTGAGTAGCGCAGGTCTGAAGGGGAGGAGATCATGCCTGTTTCTTCTGGAAGAACCATGGCTTGAGGTTCTTTCAGAAGTCCATTAGGGAAGGAGAGGGAGGAGAAAAAGCGTCTCTGCTTTTGGCTTTCTTGATGCGAGGGAAGTGTGCTCTTGCCTGGGATGGAGATTGAAGGTGTCTGGTGGGTTGGCAGAAGTTGAAGCGGTGGTTGAGCTAAGCTGGACCGGTGTTGTGAAAAGCTTTGTCGGCATGGGTGAGTAGTTTGAACATTCATCGTTCCTGGGCTGAAAGCCATTAGAGATTTTTGAGGTGTGGAGAGATGTGGTTATTTCGGAGGATGTTCAGGATGAGTCTGGCGGCAGTGTTCTGTTTGTTTTGATGTAAAACAAGGATTAGGATTCCCATGAAAAGGGCATTTCTGTAATCAAATCTACTTGTGATAAGAGCCTGGATGACAGTTTGTCTGGTGCTCGGTGGGGTCCACTTGAAAATCTTGCAGATCATTTGCAGAATGTAGAAGCATGTTGAGGAGACAGCGTTGATCTGTCTGCTTAGGGAGAGGTTGGTGTCCAAGATGATCCTTAGGTTCTTTCCATGGTCAGCAGGAGTGGGTCGTGGACCAAGTTCAGAGGGCCACCAAGAGGTGTCTCCGGGGGAGTGGTTGTTGTTGAAGATGAAAACTTCGGTTTTGTCTGTGTTGAGCTGGAGGTAGTTGTTTTTCATCCAGGCAGCGATGTTGCTCATTCAGTTGGCGATGTTTGCTTTGGCAGTGCTGGTTGAGTCAGTAAGGGATAGGATGAGCTGTATGTTGTCGGCGTAGGGTACTATGTTGATGCCGTGGGCTCTAATGATGTTGGCTGTAAGCGTCATGTAAACGTTAAAGAGTGTTGGGCTAAGTGACGACCCTGAGGGACTCTGCAGATGGGTTTCTTGGGTTCCTAGTTGTTGAGGGAAGTCTAGCTTGTTGAGTTTTGTCAATGAGGAAGGAAGACATATTCACTTGAGGTGCGATCCACAGATACCCATGTGCAGAAGCTTTCTAATGAGTGACTTGTAGGTAACACTTAGATGGATAAATAAATAAAAAATATATTCTTAACTCAAAAATAAAAATCTAAAGGAATGCTACTTGGTGGGGGGTAATGGGGTTGCTTTGGGAAGAGAGAAACACAAGAGAGAACAACAGAGAGCCCTAGAGGGTAAGGTGAGTGGCACATGAGAGAGAGATAGAAACAAGAGGGCAGAGAGAAGCGCACAAGGAGGAGAGTGATATAAAGCATGGGGGCAGCAGAGCCTGAGGCGAGAAGCATAGAGAGAGTGAGCAGCATCCAAGGGAGAGAGCAACATGGAGCGCGGGGTGCAGATATTTGGTTGGGGACGAGAGGGAGCTGGTAAGCACATGCACTCTCAAGGAGTGCTTAGCCAAGAAAAAACAGAAGGATACAAGTCAGCTGATCAAAAGGATGGCAAATGTTCTTTGTAACTCTAAACACGGTTGGGTCAGGCAATCATTATTGTTTTTTGTGTTTTTTGAAATTGTAGACTTCACAACCAGTTCCGAGTCCTGAGGAAAACCTCGAAACCATTAGGGATTCAAAACGCGTTGACTTCTGAGTATGCAGGATTCTTAATGGGGTGTTACCCAAGGGAATTAGTCTAATTGGATTTCCCCATCCCCAGCAGTGTGTGTAACCCCATGTCTCACTCACAGGCAGGACAATAGGCTTTAACCTGGTTACGAGACAGTGTCCGCCGAATGTCTTATTCCAAATTCAGGACTGGAAAAGTGTCATATGTTTATATATCTATTATCATTGTATTCTTTTTGTACCTAAATGTCTCTTGTCATGTTTTTTGACATTGTGTATTTCAATTAAGTGTTGTCCATTCTAACACATGTATAATTGAGTTTGATTGTCTTTTGTATGAAAACACTACAAATAAAGCTTGTGCGCTTTAGAATTGTTGGTCTAAGGTGCCCATCGAATTTATGGTCAATAGTCTTCCCGGACACTTTTGTTTGTTTTCAAATATTTACATACTACAGCATGGAAGGCACAGGGGCCTGAAAACAGAGAGCTGCATTGATACATCCCCTGCGACTGGTAGAGATGATACTGGACCCCTTTTTAGATACCACTGCAGAGCATTGATCGTTCTGAGATGAATGGGCACGTTAATTAATAATATCTGTATTTACACAGGTGTGATAAGATTGTGGATACCCCTGTCCTGAAATTAAAAGCCACTGCTGTACGTGGGACATGTGATTTGAGCCAACTGGCACCTGCTTCTGGCCCAGAGTGCTTACATCACACACAAAAATATATAAAGTGTGAAATTACAAACTTTATTAATGAAATGAGCTGTTTTAGGGATTCCTGTGGTCACAATTTTTACACTGAAGTGCAATTTAGGTAAACTGTGTAAAGTTACAGCCTTCAATCGGAAGATAGGAACCCGAAATCAGGAAATTCGACATCAAAATATAATCGTATAGAGTGTAGACTCATGAATGTCCTGTTTCAGGCTGGATAGCTGAGAAAAATGCAGGAATGTAGTGTTCTCGTTGACTAAGACATTATTATTCTTCTACAGCTGGTAGATCATTGATATAAGTCTGCTTCCCAGGTAAGTCAATGGGGACTTCTGCCAGTATGGGGCAAATATGCTTCTATGGAAGGGAAGAGGAGGTGGTTTCACATTCTGGATCATTGGTAGGCTCAACCCAGATCACAGCATCGGAGCACCAGCAATGGCATCATTACCATTTATTATTATTGGAGAGTTAAAGAGGCAGAATCTTTACGTTTAGAAATTTTTCAGGAATCCCCCTGATCAAAAAAAAAAAAAACTCTCGCAAAGTGATTTGCAAACTTTGTGAACATGAACTCTACTGAAGAAGATAGCCTTTGAAAGAATTATCCTGTCGTTACCTTTAATTGTGAAAATCATTACTTTAATTAGCATCATAGTTTGTATTGTCTGCACTCTGTTACTTTTTTTAAAGATTGGCATACAAATAAAGTCTGTGTATAATAGGTGAAGAATAATGGATGCTAAGTGTGTAACACGGCGACCAGCCCTTGAAGTCAAGACCATTGGCAGTTGGGGAAGGCCTCCTGAGATGGCTGGGCCTTTAGCCATTGAGTGAAGGCCACTCAATCAATCAGGTGTTTGTTAAGCGTGACTACTCACCCGTAAGGGTCTCAAGGCGCTCGGGGCGGTGGGAGTGGTTAGCAGGCTCCAGTCCATCAAGGGGTGGTGGGTGGGGAGAATCTGTCAAATAGCCAAGTTTTGAGGCTTCTTACGAAGATGTAGAGCTATGTTGTCTGTCTGAGGTGGAGCGGAAGGGCGTTCCAGGCTCGGGCCGTGAGGTGTCGTTCCAGGCATTGGGGGTTTGGCCCATGATGAGTACTTATGTTTTGTTAGTGTTTAGTTGTAGGCAGCTGTTTTTCATCTATTTGGCGACGACTTCCATGCCTTCTTGAAAAATAATCCTGCATTAGCTGTGTACAGCTTATTAGCATTGGAATTTAATCTGAAAATTAGGCCACTGAAATATCAGGAATACAACAAGTCGCTATTACAGATTGCTTCCTTTTGCCTCAATAACAACATCTTTCTGTTCTCTGGGTAGTTATATTTACAGACACAGGGGACTGCCATGGACATGTGCTTCGCCCCCAGTTACACAAATCTTTTTGTTGACTGGTGGGAGAAGCACATGGCCTACGCAGAAGGTAATAAACTGTGGGTCGAAATAGTGGTCCTTTGGGCCAGATATATCAATGATCTCTTTATAGTTTGGTGAGGCACTCAGTCACAAGCAGAAGATTACATTAAGATTCTCAATGAGAATGACCTAAATTTGAGGTTTACCAGTAACATTAGCAAAACAGATCTGTTGGTGTTTGTTGCTGATAATAAATTATGCACTAAATTGTACATAAAACCTACAGCTGGAAGCACAGTACTTCATGCACAGAGCCAACACCCACATAATTTCCTTAACACTATCCCTTATGGCACTTTTTTGAGAATTAAACACAACTGCTCGCAAACCGATGACTACTTGAAGGCAGAAAGCGAGGCCTGAGTAGGCTCAGAGTAAGGGGATATACAAGGAAAACATTGAGGGAGGCAATTGAGAAAGTACATAGGAGAGATAGGCAGAATCTCCTAATTCGAAAACAGAAGAATTTAGGGGAAGATGAGGAAGACGCTAAAGTAAGGTTGATACTTAATTTTTCCCCCGAGTCGAAACAGATTTGGGAAATAATCCAGAAGAATTGGAGCATTCTCAAAACAGATGTTGTGTTGGAGTGAACACTGTCATGTATACCAGATATCACATATAGAATAAGTGTGTCTTTAAAGGATATCTTTGTATGTAGCAATTTCATAGAAAAACCTGTGAGGAAGACCGAAATCACTGGATTTTACCCCTGTACTAGGTGTAAACCCTGTAACAACAGCACCCAATTTAAAGACTATAGAGTCCCAGGCCAAAAGGAAAGAAGACACATAAATAAATTACTTAATTGCAAATCTAATTTTGTGATTTACTGCCTGGTATGCCCTTGAAAAGGACACTCAGATGATGGATGGAATGCAGAGTGAATCAAACAATCTCTTCCAGTCAATAGATATGGGTTATGTCCTTTATTCTTTTGCTCACCATGCCACCCTAGTTTAGACCCAGCCGTATGCAAATAAGTCTTGACCCTGTGCCTCATGGGAACAGTTCAGACCGAACTGCCAGGCCAGGTCCTCCTTGGCCCGGAAACAAGCATCCTGGGATCACTTTCGGGGAATCAACCCTAATCCAGGCTAGCTTAGATCCTGTGGCACAGTGAGCCTGGGACCCACGTCTGGGCATACCCGGCTCACTTAGGGCAAGAAAGCAAAAGAGACACAGATGATGGACGGAATGCAGAACAAATCAAACAATGTTCCCCAGTCATTAGATCTGGGTTAAATCCATTGTTCTTTTGCTCACTATGCCACCACAGTTTCGACCCAACCATATGCAAATCATTCTTGACCCTGTGCCTTATGGGAACATCCCAGACCGAGATGCCATGCCAGGTCCTCCCTGGACCGGAAACAAGCAATCTGGGTCCGGTTTCCGGGCATCACCCTTCATTAGCCAGGCTAGCTTAGATCCAGTGGCACAGTGAGCCTGGGACCCACGTCTTGACATACGTGGCGCACTTCGGGCGAGAAAGCAAAAGACACACAGATGATAGAAGGAATGCAGTGCAAAAAACATTCTCCCCCAGTCAGTACATCTGGGTTAAATCCATTGTTATTTTGCTGACCATGCCACCCCAGTTTAGACCCAGCCTTTTGCAAATCAGTCTTGACCCAGTGCCTCATTGGAACAGTCTAGACCGAACTGCCAAGCCTGGTCCTCCCTGGACCGGAAACAAGCATCCTGGGACCTGTTTCGTGGCATCACCCCATATCAGCTGGGCTAGCTTGGTCCAGTGGCACAGTGAGCCCGGGACCCACGTCTGGAAAAGAAGTACACCGGCTATGTGTATATATATATATATATATATATATATATTGTCACATGTCCCCGCTGAGAAGACGCCTGGACACAGTGGGTGTGCGGTGAGACGGAGGGGAGCAGAAATTTTGCATAACAGGAGGACAATTGGACATATGGGGCACAGCGTCCTGCGATGTGGCTTAACCAACACTGCCGGTGGACCAGAAATCGGACTGTTGCATTCTGGATCCAGTAGTCCAAGTACCTACAGTCAGGACTACAGAAGGGAGAGCCCTACGGGGGTGGAGCAGCCGCGGCCAATCCAGCAGCGGCAGGACATTTAAAAGTGTGCTTTGTTCCCCTTCCCCCTGTTCCCTCACGGCGCTGACGAAAGCTATTGCGCCGAAATGCATTTGCCTACAGTGAGGTTTTAAACGCAATAAAGGTTCCTACCTGTTCTCGCTGGGCCTCCGCCTCTTTCTTCGGGGAAGGACTTTGTCATATATATATATATATATATAATAAGGGAAATTTATAAAGCGCATGGTTACGCTAAGAAGCGTGTCCCCGCGCTAAATATATATATATATATATATATATATATATATATATATATATATATATATATATATATATATATATATATATATATATATATAGATATGTATATCTATATATATATATATATATATATATATATATATATATCTATATATATATATATATATATATATATATATGTTCGTACTTCACCAAGAAACTTTTCCAGCAAGTAGATGAACATGCGGACCCAAAAGTTCTTTGTGCCAGTTTATTTCCAAACACCCTGCATCAGAGCCGCCATGACGCGTTTCGGTCCCACCTGGACCTTGATCACATGACGCGTTACGTTTAATGACGACCTTTTAAAGTGCTAATGTTATTAAAATTGCAAACAGTTGTGTCATGTCAAACATAGTGATGGAAGACAGACTATACACATTAAATCTTGGCAAAAAATGCATATTAAAAATACATTCGATTTTTTCTTTTCGACATGGTATAGCAGCATAAACAAACATTTGTCAATAATTTGATATTTACAATAAATAACCACGGTAAATGGATATAAATTCATAAATATATGTCTGTGTTTAAAAACATAAATATTCGAATAGAAATATTTATAAAATTAATAAATAAACACACATTAGTTCCACCATTAAAAGGCGGTAAAGCTGGGCGAAGTGTCGCATATAAGACCTCGAATCTGTATACATAGATATCAGAGAGGTCTCAATGTTTGAGATCACCATCATTAAGGGCATCTCTCAACAAATCCCCATTTACTCACTTTATACCATGATTATAATATTATTAGGTGTAAGGGTATAGATGCTGCTATCAGCGAATTTTGTGTACAGTCCACCCTTTCAAAGTTTCTCAATAGTGCCCAAGTGGGCAAGCACAGCTGGCCAAATATAGCTTAAAAGAAAAGGGGTAATGGCCGAACTATTAGCAAAAGAGCCCCCTAAGCCAAAGGCAATGGGAGGATTAGCTAAATAGAGACAAATACATACTAAACAATTTTAAGTGACACCCAAGTGAATAACAAAATTAAATCATCAAGTTAAAATTCTCAAGTGCACGGTTTCAACAAAGTTTCTAAATGGAGAACAGATATTGCGCGGTCAAAGTTCATATGAGCCAAAAACAACAATCACACTTTGGTTACAAGCAATTCATAAACATGTATATAGATCCTCCGTTGCATTCATTCCAAAAGGGGATTTAGTATTTAGCTCTAAAATGTACTTGGTCTCAAGTGTGCGAAGTGCACTTTCCCGATTGCCCCCTCTACGGGACAGTGGTATACAATCAATGGCAAAGTAGCTTAGAAGGGTCGGGTTGCTGTCATGGACTGCCTCGAAGTGCCTCGCTACAGGATATGCTTGATCTTTATTAGCAATTGCACGAATATGCTGAAGGACTCTTCTGTGCACGGGCAGTTTTGTACTGCCCACGTATCTTAGTCCACATGGACATTCTAAAACATATACAACATATTCTGTTTTGCAGGTAATTCTTTTTCTTATTTTAACTGGTCGAGGTAAAAACGGGGAGTTATACGTTTTGACATTTTTTGCGTGTTTGCATGCTTTGCAAATTAGACATTTGAAAAACCCCTTTTGTTTGGATAACCAATTAGAAGGTTATTTGATCTCAGGGTTGCTTTTCACGAGGCAATTCCCCATGGACCTTGCTTTCTAAAGGTCAATTGTGGTAACCTATTGTGCTGAGTCAGATCCCCCCCAATTATTGGGTCCCTTAGGAGTAAACCCCAATGTCGCATAAAGATTTTTCTAATAGAACCATGTTGTTTATCAAAAGTCAAGATGACTCTGACCTTGGATGTCTGGGGTTCAACCCTAATTGGAGTTACTTCCTTTGGGGTTAATGCCGGTTTCCTGCTATGGTCTCTGGTTTTATAGATGACCTTGTCTATAATCGATGCATTGTAACCTCTCGAAAGGAATCTCTTTTTACATGCCTCCTGGGCAAGCTTGCATTCATCTTCAATGCTGCATATGCGCTTGATCCTGAGAATCTCCCCATAGGGTATGCTATGGATCAAGTGCTGAGGATGGTGACTAGATGCATGCAACAGTGAATTGCCCGCAGTGGGCTTGCGGTAAAGTCTAGTGGATACGGTGTCATTGGATATAAAGACCTCCGTGTCCAAAAAGACAACCGATTCCTTGCTCATGTGAGCAGTAAATTCAAGGTTTAAATGGTTAATGTTCAATTTTCCGATAAACTGTATGGCTAGTTCCTCCGACCCCCTCCAAATTAAGAAAAGGTTGTCTATATATCTCAGCCATAGGGGAACATGATTGTTCAAGATGTCCTCATGTTGCCTTTTGAGGACCTGCTCTTCCCACAACCCCATATGCAGACAAGCATAGCTGGGGGAAAAGCAGGCCCCCCATGGCAACTCCCCTTATCTGTTGGTAAATGGTGTTATCGAAATAGAAATAGTTGTGCTCTAAGCACATTTTGACCATGTCAACAAGCATCCTATTATGTAAAGAAAAGCATGCTGGCCTGCGATTTAAGTAGTGTTCAACTGCTTTAACTCCATCAATATGGCCAATGGAAGTATAAAGGGAGGTAACGTCCATGGTGATAAGGATCAAATCAGTCCCCCAAGAGATGCCCTGAATTTTGCGTAGAAAATCTGAGGTATCCCTTATATAGGACGGTAAAGATGTAACCCATTCCTGCAAAAAGTAATCAACATATGTGGATGTATTTTCTGTGATACTACCTATTGCAGAAATAATCGGCCGTCCTGGAGGACTCTGATTATTTTTATGGACCTTTGGCAGGAGGTAAAGGGATGGAATTACCGGATGGTCATTTCTTTAAAAAAGGTATTCATCATTACTTAACAACCCACCACTTTTCCAAGCCACCAACCTGCCATAATAATTCAACCAAGAGGCTTTTACAATCTGTAAATTGCTTTGTTTATAGCACGAGATGGTATTTAA
The DNA here is from genome assembly GCF_964263255.1 of Lissotriton vulgaris. Taxonomy (NCBI): domain Eukaryota; kingdom Metazoa; phylum Chordata; class Amphibia; order Caudata; family Salamandridae; genus Lissotriton; species Lissotriton vulgaris. Next base: position 731,685,377 of record NC_141689.1, read on the forward strand.
TTGTAAATGGGCCTCTTCCATATACAACGTTCGTGGCCACAAGACAATGTTGCCCCCCTTGTCAGATTGTTTTATAATGAGGTTTTCATTGTCCTGTAACTTTTTCATTAACTCAATGTAACAACGTTGTTTCCGATTCAGTTCAACACTTTCAAGATGTATAGATTTGTAAAGCTCTTTCAAGTCCAAGGTCACCTGTTCATGGAAAAGATCAAGATTATCATAAGGCAAAATAGGCTGGAAAACAGATTTCGGTTTAAAAGGTGTTTTGATAGTACCACCCAAATCCATACCCTCCAGCCCCAGATCAGTTGTCATAGCACTTTGTTCATATTGTAGTTGTTGCAAGCCCTGAAACAAATAAACGTCCCCAGCTGACAATAAAGGAGGACTTAGTGCAATGTTAGATATGTTCGTAGGTACCTTTTTCGCCTTACGTTTATGAAACTTCTGAAGTTTTAATTTACGAATAAATCTGTAGACATCCATCCGGGTCTCAGAATAATTAAAACTGCTCTCAGGACTAAAAGATAAACCAAGTGCAAGAATTTGCATTTCTGCCTCATTAAGGATCACGTCAGACAAGTTGATTACAGTATTGGGATCTATTTCCGATTCCACCTCCCTCTCATTGCTTTCTTTCGAGGCTTGTTCACGCCTGCGCCTGTTGTTGCACCTCCTCCTTGCGCTGCGTTTTGCATTTGCCCGCTTGTTTTTTGGGAGGGTTGGCGATTCCGGGATCTTAAAGTGTCTCTCCTGTCTTGGCACAGGCAGTCCACCTCCTGTGCCAGGGATAATTTTAAAGTCCCTGCCTTTAATCCTCGATGCATCCGGCTCCCTTCTCCATAGTTGCACTTTCCGTAGTCGTACTAATGTCAGAACCCGATGTGGAAGCAATGGTGGTATTGCTTAAAACACTAGTGTTTGTTGGTTTAGTAACACTGGCCTTTGCTCTTATACCCTCATATTTGCGAGCGAAGGTGAAAACATTTCCATTTTGATAGTCCAATTCATCACGATTGAACTTGTAGGCCTTGCGTTTTTTTATGACCTCTTCGTCTTTTTGTAATTTCACCAGCATGTCTTTCTTCATCTTTGTAATACTTTCAGTCTCTTCCATTTTTGCAATTGCCAAGTTTTGTTCATCAATTTTTACATGGCTTCCTATAATTCATCTAAGACTGTAATTCATGGGCATCCAGTTTAAATCTGTGTACAATCATCTATTTATAAACCGTATCAAGTTGTCTATTTATGACATCAAAGCTATTATAGACATTTATGTGTTGCGGTTTCACAATGGGTACTCAAATCTACTTACATTCTGAAAGTTGAACTGTTTTTGACGCATTGAGCTGTACTCCCTTTCACAGTATTCAGCATTTTGCAATTTATTGTTAAACCTGCAAATTAACAACATGTAGGTTTTGTTTTCAAAGTTTCTCTGCCGCTATTTTCGATAATTGTTTTTAAAAACACACTGTTTATTTATGATTTAGCACGGTTAAATCACGTCTCTTTTTTTATACATGCATTTTTTGTTTAATTTTAGGCCATATTGTGCAACATGATTTTCTACTGCCAAACTACAACACCAACTCTATAAAGAAAAATTGCCTTTGGACTACAATGAACTTTGAATTTTAATGAAAATTGTTGATAATGGACATCCTCTAATGTGGATAAGACTTAAATATTAATAGAGATTTTGTCCATTGAATGCACTTTATTATGATGTATTTTGATTGAGACACTTGTCAATCATTCTTTTCATTAACTTTTCACATCGATATGAGACATGAATTTGATCCATATAAATTGTACATATTTATGCATAAATGAAATTTTGTGAGGATGGACATTTCCAACTATGGATAAGATTTAGACATTTGTCAAATTTTGACCCATTCTCCATATTTGATTCTTTAATGTATATAGATTAAGACACTTGTCGATCATTTTTCACATTTATATGTGATATGATTTGTTTTATTGTACATATTGTATATATTGATCAAAATGCACTTTACAAAATGTCTTCCGATGTTAATCAGACTATTGTACAGCACTCTTTGAGTCCGTTAAGGTGTGTTGTTTAGGCATTAGGATACTTTGACTCATGCAATATGGCGCTCACTTTGGTCCCTCTTTTATTTTTACCCTTGCACTTATTTGTCTAAATCAAATCACCTGTGCACTTAATATAAATTGTGGTTACTCCCCGGGGCGCGTTATGTGAACAAGCTCCTTTTTGGAGCGAAACGCTTCATGGACGACACCATGTCTCTTTATTTCACCTGTGTGAAATAAATACTCACTTTTCACTGAAAAACATCGTTGCTGCCTCTTTTTGCCAAATTTGAAAAGGAAGTCACGCTAAGAGGTCGTTACCAGGTTTATTTTCACCGCGGATTGGTGAAACAGGAACATTGTGGAATATATATATATATATATATATATATATATTTTTTTTTTTTCCAGCAGAAAATCTCAATGCAACAATCTTCTAAACAGAAGCAGGCACACACTCTAAGTATTGTGGTGCAAAACAGTAAGTTTATTTACAAGTACTGATTTCTGTCCATGACGCGTTTTGGCCACGTCACATGGCCTTAATCACATGATCGTGCTACAGCATTTCCTGGATTTAAACCTTATTGTCACATGAATGATTCACTTCTACATACAGCACAATAATAACTGAAAACATACTACTGATGGCACGTTCCTTCAGACTTGCGCTACAAGTGTTCTGATGTACAAACAGCATACATTGCCTTATTTTTAAACAATAAGTTGAACAAACTAAAATAAGAGTACTGTATCAAAATATACAGATTGAATTAAAGTATACTTATCTATACATCAGAAAAGCAAATGCCCCACCTAATAGCTGATTATGTACAATCCTCTCAACAGTAAGTACCATTGAATTTCTAATTTTCTAATCCAAGTAAAAATACGGATACCATCCAAATGGAAACTGACTGTACCTATTGAGTACCAATACTTGCAAATCTGCCTACAATACAGTACTACAATGATCAATAAAAATATTATAATTTAAATACACATATAGCAATGAGCATAGCAATTAGTATAGCGCACTGTGCATCTGTCAGTCTTCATCATATTAAAAATATCATCCTAAATGCTAAATGAGGTGCGTCTAATTCCACCCTGAATAATCTGATCACAACTGTCCTTATGTAGATCAAAATGTTATCATAGAGTGCCTTAATAATAAAGTGCAAAAATTTCCCCAAAAGTGCAAGTGCTTTACAGTACTGGAGAGAAGAACAACGGTGGAAAGAACTACCTATTAGTTTAACAATAAATATATGTATATATGCCCACTAATGACATTGATCATTCTTTATGGAAGAGCTCCACATGGTGGAGTGCATAGCTAGTTGCTTAAAAAAACAGATCAAAACCACAATAACAAAAACATCACTGGCACATAAGATGTCACATAGGAAGAACAGTCATAGTCATTAATGATACACACAAATTCATAAACCATTCATAAAAATTCATTAAAACATATGTAAATCATCAGTGATGTTAAGGCCATTGGGTGTCTTAATGTCCAGTTCCAAAATGAATTTAGACTCTAGCTGGCGCAATAATTACTCTCTGTTGCCGCCTCTCCTTGGAGCCTGAACTGCTCCTATGACAAAAATCTTGATGCAGTTAAGATTATTGTCATGTGTTTCTTTGAAGTGGTGTGCCACTGGGTAAGGTAGATCTGAATTTACAATAGCTCTTAAATGTTGTAAAATCCTTACATGCACCTGTAGCTTGGTACTGTCCACATAATGCAACCTGCAGGTGCATTCAAGGACATGCACTGCAAATTCAGTTCTACAGTTATAAAATCCTTTTAACTCAATAGATTTGAAACTCAAAGTGGTTAAATAAGTGGACGTATTCACCCTAAATTTACAGGCCCGACATGAACTGCATTTATAAAAAACGTTTGGAGGAAGCCAATTGGTCTTCACATCTATCTCAGGGCTACTCTTTACTAACGCTTTTCTCATGAAAGGTGCTCTCCGAAAAGTGAAAGTAGGTCTCTTGGGTAGCATGTGGCCCAAAATAGTGTCAGTGAGCACAATGGGCGTTGTTGGTTATTTATGGCTCTGATGTTTTTCTCCTGTCTGCTATAAGGAGTAATAAGCCTAGCACTAGACTCTGTATTTAGCTCTTTGGAATTACCATTTCTCCATGGAGAATCTCCTTTGTCTATAAGGAGGAGTATTTCTTCCCTTGATCTTATGTTGGCTTTAATCATAGCTTGATTTATTGTCTTTGCATCATAACCACGTTGTGTGAATCTACTTTTGGCTTCTTGTTGATAATGTGCAAGATAATTTGCTGAGCTACACACCCTATGAATCCTTAACCATTCCCCATTGGGGTAGCTGTTAACCAAATGTTCCGGGTGAAAGCTCAATGTATGCAATGTCGAGTTACCTGCTGTATCTTTTCGAAATAAACAAGTTTCTAGTTTGTCTTTATCAACATGTACATGCACATCTAAAAAATCAATAGCTGTTCGTTATATGTATATATTCCTGCAATGTAATACAATTTATATGTGTATTTTAGAAACAACTGATAGGATTGTCATTCTTCGTGAAATTGTTTGTGAACATGTCCACAGACAAGAGAAATAGTGCTGTGTTCACTAAATGAAAGATCATGTGCCTAGAAACTCTAACCGAATAATCATCTCATTGCTGTATTTACTTAAGGGTACTTGTTGAGAATTTTTATTTATCTGTGTGTAAAGAGCACACCTAAATGTAACCTGTGCACTTGTTAACTTAGCCTAACTTGTGGCCCTGAGATGCATTTGGATTCAAGCTCACATTTCAGTTTAACATTGGAATTATTATTTTTTCCTTTGAAGTAGAATGTTGAAGTTTTGTGTTCCCACTGCAGGTGAACAAGGCTCTGTTAGCAGAAAGAAAGGGGGTTTTGCTCAAAGCAGATAGTCAATCAATCAATCAAGCAGGGGTTAGTAAAACCTACCTACTCACCTGCGGGGGTATCAAGGTGCTGGGGGGCGTGGCTCCGCTGAGTGCTGGGGTCTTTGGAAGAGCCATGTTTTGAAGTCCTTCCTGAACTGGAGCAGTGTGGGAGCTTTTTTGAGGTGGAGGTTGTTCCAGGCACTGGCTGCAATGTATGAGAAGTACTTTCCTCCCGTTCTGGTCTTGTAGATGTGTGAAACGGTGGCCAGAGAGAGGTCAGCTGATCAGAAGTGTCTTTTGGGTGCGTGAAAGGAGAAGCAGTTGTTCAGGTATGTTTGTCCGGTGTTGTGGAGGGCCTTGTATGCATGTGCGAAGAGTTTGAAGGGTATTCTTCTTTCAATAGAGACCCAGTGGAGATTGTAAAGGTGTTGGGTGATGGAGGATGTCTAGAATCTGTCTGGCTGTGACGTTCTGGATGGTCTGAAGTTTACGAAGTAGTTTCTTGTTGATTCCAGCGTGGAAAGAGGTGCCGTAGTCCAGTCTACTACTGATGAAAGTGTGCGTGACATTTTTCCTGGAACCAGATGGGATCCAGCTGAACATCTTTCGGAGTATGCGGAGGGTGTTGAAGCAGGCCCAGGATACAGCATTTATCTGGTGGTTCATTGTGAGTCTAGTATGATGCAGAGGTTTTGTGCGTGGTCCATCGGGGTGAGGGGGTTTCCGAGGGCGATGGGCCACCAGGAGTCGTGCCATGCAGAGGAGGTGGTGCCAAGGATGAGGACTTCTGTTTTCCCTGAGTTGAGTTTCAGGCAGCTCTTCTTCATCCCAGTTGTAACCACTTTCATCCCTTCTTGGAAGTTGTGTCTGGTGATGCTGGGTTCGTTGGAGAGGGAGAGGATAAGCTGGGTGTCAGCGTAGCAGACAATGTTAAGCCCGTAGTTTCTAATGATGGTTGGGAGGGGGGACATGCAGATTTTCAAGAGGGTGGGACTGAGGGAGGAACCATGGGGCGCACTCCACAGCTGGTCTCTGTTGTTTCCGAGGGGTAGGGCAGGAGTCTGACTCGCTTAGTTCTACCGGTGAGAAATTAGCGTATCCAGTCAAGGGCCTTTCCATGGATGCCGACGTCATGGAGTCTGGTGGATAGTGTGCGGTGGGAAACAGTGTTGAAGGCAACCGAGAGGTCCAATAGAATAAGGACTGCCATTTGGCCATGGTGGAGGAGGGAGCGGATGTCGTCGGTGGCGGAGTGTATGGCGGTCTCAGTGCTGTGGTTGCTGCAAAATCCGGATTGGGAGATGTCCAGGATGTTGTGAGGCATGTGAGGCACCAAATGGTACAAGGAAATCAATACCAAGATGGTAGGCAAGTTCTCCTGGGAGAAGGAGACGAGACCAAGGACACCTGGAGTAACGACTGTGGGAATTGCAAACTAGTGTAAAGAAGCTAATGTGTGCTGGAAGGATGGAAAAGTATTAAGTGGATTTGTGGAACGTACCTTAGACACAACTGATATGATGTTACGTAGTGAGGGATAGTTAGTATTCTGTCTTAGAGCTCCTTGAGTTCCAGACCTTTTTCTGACATCTGTGGCTTTATGCTACTTGACCCATGTTGGAGCTTCTTTTACAGAAGACTGACGGCTGACTCCTTTTCTTTTCCTATTTCTTAGCTTAGAGTTGCCCTTCCTGTGGTGGATTGCACTCCTTTATACAGAGCCCAGCACACGTATCAGAATCAAAGGGAATACTTCCACCCCAATCAACATCAGCCGTGGAACAAGGCAGGGGTGCCCACTTTCGCCACTTCTCTTTACGTTAGTGCTAGAGCCCCTGGCCTGTAAGATTTGCCAACTACATTCAGAATCTGCCTTGCAATTCCACCTCCGCCCCATCGATATATCTCTTTATGCAAATGATATGGTTCTTTACACACGCCACCCGGACTCCCATTTGAACTCGCTCATTAGGGAATATATTCGATTTGAACACTACTCCGGCTGGGGATCAATTGGGACAAATCAATGGTTATACCACCTCCCCCCGCCACAACCCAACCTGCTCAGGAATTTCCGCTACAATGGGATACTGATCCAGTAAAATACCTATGGGTACACTGTGATCCGGAAACAGTGATTAGAGAGAACTACAGTAGGGCCATGACGAAATTAGAGGAACAAGTGGATCGCTGGATAAAATTGCCACTATCTCTGGCGGATTGGATTGCTATACAAAAGATGATAGTTCTACCAAAATGTTTATAATTATTTAGGAATATCCCGCTATGGCTTACACAAGCTTTTTTTTCCAAATTGAGATCAGCCATGCAGATGCTCACATGGGCTAAGAAACAGGCGAGAGTGGGCTGGAAATCCTTTACCAAACCAGATCACCAAGGGGGGTTTTGGGCACCGGACCTTCAACTATATTTTTACTGTGCGCAAGCACAGCACGCCCACCACTGGCTACAGCCACACACGCATATACCTCATATAGCAGTAGTACATGAAAGTGTTCTCCCTTCCCCACTGATAGTTTACATATCTGACCCGAAAAAGGATACTCCAAGAGACGCGATACATCCTGTGATCTGCACGTCGAGAGCATGGTACACGCTTGCACACCGGGAACAGGAATGAAGCAATTAAAAAAAAAAAGAATTTGAATCTGGAATAAACTTACTAACTTGAGACTTGGTTTCAAACTGAGTTATTGTATAACCACATTGGCGACACTGTATTTGGATATTGGACTGAAATGTTTTTCCCCTCACCTCTTAAGTCACACAAAAAGACCGCTGAGTAAGTGTTGCTGAGTAAGTGGGCCCTGTTCCATCAGTTTCAAGTTCATTTCTGTACAGCATGTCAGGCTTGGCAATATGATGTCATGTTCAGACAATATCCATCTTGGCAAATATTCACTGGTGAAAACAGACAAAGAATCCACTCTTGTCAGGTTCTAATTGAAGTCCCAAATAAGGTGGAACGCAATGTCACAAATAATAATTTATTTTTCTTTCCAGGTAAGTCACATTGATCTACCTAGCAAAGCCATTGATTTGAAAAATTGTGATAGCTTTGAGGAAGTCCTCGTTCCCTTAAATAGGTCACGAATTTATATAGTGAAAAGGGGAAAATCTTCTGTGCGGCCCTACATAACTACTCGTAATCTTTTTAATTTAGGTCAACATGTAATTTAAAAATAGATGCTGAGTACTGTATTTCTCACTTCCAATAGCTAGCCCTTTCCGTCTTGCTTTGTCATTAACACCCAATGTGCAAACAGAGCAACTCCTGACTTGAACTTTATATCAGCAAAATGGATGGGTAGGTACTTCAATAATCTGGACCTTACGATTTAGCTGCAACCCTGCCTCTCTCACCTAGAGCTATCTTAGATTCCGCCATTAACAAAGAAACTACTTACATTTGAAATGTGCGTGCGATCTGCAATCTCTGTTTGCATTTCAAAACAATGCATGTTAAATGAATTGATAAAATGTTGATAAACGCCGTTGTGTCAGCGAATTGAAGGGGTACACAAAGAACAGGGAAACATCTCTTGCCTCAGATAGGAGGCGTGCCTGATTCCTCCAATCACAGAAAGATTAAGGAACAGTTCAAGAAGCCACTGTGGCAAAAGGCCAGGCAGCACAGATTGGCATTGAGTGTAAATATGTTGTAATGCGCCTTCAAAAGTAAAACATACAGCGGACTGAGCCAACTGCAAATCAAGGCAAGCATGTAATCTATATTATTTTGCAAGGACTTCAACCAGCTGTGCAGTTGCGTTTGCTTTATCTGTTTAATCATGAGCAAATAGAGCGAACAAACAGCTTATCATAAGTACACCAGCCGAACGTGCACACTCAAGCTCCCCTGACAGCCTGTAGCTGCAAACAAGATTTGCACCTCTCTGACTTTGCTACACTATCTTCTGACACTGATTCGGACATTGAGTAGTGGGATTTCCATCCGCCATCTTGGCAGAATGATAACGGCTTCCGTAATGAGGACTGTTTGACTTTGGCGTTCTAAAGTCGTTTATTTGAACAGAGCCAGCCAGGTAACCCACAGCTCCTGCTCCCGTCACTGCATACCTATGTTTACCAACTGTCTGTCATGACACATTATAAAGCAGAACTCTAAGCCGATAATTACTTTTTTAAGGAGGTGATGCGTAAGGTGGTGCAACTGAGAAAGAAGGCATACAATATTAATCCTCTCCATACCTGGTCTGGCACAACTTCCTTCTGCCTGAAACTTCATTTTCGCCTTTAATCACTTGACCTCCTGACAAGGAACTTGACGAAGGTTGAGCTGAACCTGACTCAGTTTCATCATCCATCTTCTAAGGATGCAAACTCTCACATCCCTCACAAACATCACTGTTAGACCTGTCAACCTTAGGGTGGTTTTCTGCGGATGTTTGGCCTTTTGCCTCCTGATTTTCTTTGCTGTATCTTTCTGTTGTCTTAGGACTCTGAGCACTTTACCACTGCTAACCAGTGCTATACTGCATGTCCTTCTCCCTTAAACATGATGATATTGGTGTACACCTGACTGACATATTTGACGTACTGATAAGTCCCTTATAAACTGGTATGCCCTATACCCAGGACCTGTACTTCAAATGCTACTAATCAGACCCCCAGGATATAGCGGCATGGATTAGCAAATTTAGCGGCACAAAAAAGGAAATTTAGCGGCACAAATATGGAAATTTAGCGGCAATTTTGCGGCATTTTTTTGGCCATTTTTCCTACAACAAACACAGATATCTTTGTTTTTGAGTTATTTAGCAACATGAAGCTATGAGACTCTATTGCTGCTGCTTTCTGTCCCGAAGGGAGACAAGAGAAGGCACGAGTGTACAGGAGATGTGCATACCATATGCATGTATATCTCCTGTCCCCGGAGGCTGGCAGCGCCTTCAAATTCTTTTATGCAACAAGACTTCATTTTACTACACAAAATGAACCCCTTCTTCTCAGGTTGTACTGCCCATTCGTCTGGGTGATGGAACTGTATTTTTGGATTTCAAGGCTAGTCCTCACAACACTGCATTCATGCTTCCAGAAGTGATATGCCTGCTGAAACAGGATTACAGTGACAGCATATTACACTGTCTTTGTACTTGTGTTACAACGATCATTTAGAGTAAAAACATGGAATTGTTCAGAGTGTGACCAAGCATCATCTCATTGGGTTAATGTACCTGAGAACAAGATCTCTAAGTAACCAGAGGGGTCAAGAAGTTAAAATACATTGTTGAAAAAAAAATATACATTGTTGACTCTGACTTTCAACCTTCTGAGGCTGATAACAGAAAGAGTGGCTCAGTTGGCAATATTTAAAGCACAATAATGGCAGCGTAAGGCAACCTACACGGCTTGTAGGTCTAATCCAGATCTTTCATGCAGATTACTGACTACAGTGAAGTCATTAATTAGAAACAAAATACAAACGTTTCTTTTGCCTAAAAGTACTTTCTCTAAATGGAATGACTTTTATAATCTCAATAAAAAAAAATTAAAAAAAATAATGAATCAAATAGCTTATCAGGAAAACTATCCGGGCATTTATCAAATGATTTGTCAACGGTGGGAATCTCTCGCTTTCATCAACCTTTGCGGCAGGTGAAGGCTGCTGGCACAATAATACAAACTTGGCAGCAGCTGCCCCTGTAATTGTCGTAGGATGCAGCCGGCATGGTTATTGATTTGCCATTACCCCCTTTCTACATGTCAGATAAATAATTGGTGCGTGCATTTGCCACTATTATTTATGGCATGTTCAAAACAGTGAGAAAACAACACAGGGTGCGGGCTTCCCACAGTAAGGTCAAGCCTCCTAAACGTGAATAAACAATATGGAAGCCAATACTGTAACTTATTTTCAAAGAAGCACGAGCTTCAGACAACTGACCCGATGGCATCTAGATTCTGATTTAAACCAAGGGACTACACGCAAGATTGATTCGCGCCCTCCTGAAGCGCCACTCCTGACTTCTAAAACCCCGAATCCAGACACCACGCCTAAATTACATTGTTTGAACGTCCGGTGCTCAGCGCGCTTCAGTGCAAATGGTGCACATGCATACTATAGTCTTGAGGTCCTGATGAGAACCCCCCAACCTCATAGGGGTTCGAAACGCGTAGACCGTTTATGCACACCATAAGTATTCTATTGCACTCAATAGTAGTGTCAAAATTGAAAAAACGTTGAAACCAAGCTAAAAATTTGCCTTTGGTGTTTATTTAAAATTGATTTTTGTAAATTTTCAATCATGCTTGTATGGATGTTTGGTATGTTTGTGAAGAGAGAATGAGAATTGTACGTTTGAATTTTTTCATTGTCTTTATATTTTTCACTGTTGTGCACCATTTCTTGTATATATCAACTTTATGTAATTTGCATCTGTATTGTTCGTCATTTTTATAAACTGTCTGAAGTTTGGTGAATAATAACCAACTAATTGCTCTTAAAATAGTGTAAAAATTAAAAAGATTCATTCTTGACAAAGTTGTCCCCTCTCGCACTTAGTTTAGTTCTTTGTGTGCAGTGATTTCTTTGAAAATAAGTTACAGTATTGGCTTCCATATTGTTTATTCATGTTCAAAACAGTGGCAGGCTCAAAGGGCTTCAGCCCCCCTTCCTCCCCCGGAGTGTTTGTCAGCCCGGGCTGAGACAGCCCCGGGCTGGTGGCCTCTTGTCTTAAGGCATCTGCAGGGGGAGGAGGAGGGGGTGTCAAATTCCTACAGCATAAGCAGAGTGGAGGGGCAGGGGGCTTGAAGGGGTGAAAACAGATAACAGAACAAAGCCTAGTTAACAGGTCTTTAAAAGACCATTCACTTGTTAAGTACTCGGGTGCAGCTGCCTTAAGACCAGACGGCCGCCAGCCCGGGGCTGTCTCAGCCCGGGCTGACAAACACTCCGGGGGAGGGAGGGGGGCTGAAGCCCTTTGAGACTGCCACAGTGGGTAAAATATGCATGCCTTCAGTGTTTTGGGCACATTTTCTAAATTTCGCGGGCAGTTTTGTAAAAATCGCGGCATTTTTACAAAACTGCCGATTTCGCGATTTTTTTGCAAATCGCGAAATCGCGAAATGCTGGGGGGTCTGACTAATGGGCCTACAGCACTATTTGTGCCACCCACAGTAGTAACCTTTCAAACCGGTCTCATGCCTGCCACTGCAGTGCCTGTGTGTGCAGTTTACTGCCACTTTGACTTGGTATTTTAATCTGATTGCCAAGCCTTAAACTCCCCTTTTATTACATGTACATCACCCCTAAGGTAGGCCCTACCTAACCCTAAGGGCAGGGTGCCATGTAAGTAAAAGAAAGGACAGTTGTGTTTAATCTTTACATGTTTTGATAGTGTCAAACACCCAGATTTATGTTTTACTACTATGAGGCCTACCCCTCTCAGAAGCTAGCATGGTGAATTCCTTAATAAACTTTTAAGCTGTAATTCCCCATCAGAGAGTAGTGTTGGAACTGGTACTTTCTCGTTATCTGAGGCGGTGCCCAAGCCAGACAGAACCTACCACTCCTCTCAGGGTTGGGTGATTACACTCCAATGTATAACCTGCCCTCACCCCTGGGCAACTTGGCACTGGGCAGTCAGGCTTATCACAGAGGCAATGTGTAGAGCATTGTCACATCACTCTCAACAATACATACACAGAGTCACAGTAGAGACTTCACATGAGGTGTAAGCAAATAAAGATTGTATTCAACATACACATTGTTTAACACAACATGAACATTCAGTATTTCTGGGCATAAGTCACATTTTGAAATATTACTACCACAGTACTAAACCCAATAGTGTAAAAATGACATCAGTAATGTGCACACTTTGAAAAAATCCTATTTTACCCCAGCACCGTTATGCAGTGCGATACAATATCAGATTAGGGCCCACCCTGGCAAATAAAATTAAAATCCACACATTTCTAGAGTGCATCCCTGGTCACAACGATATCCGGAGTGTGTCCACACAGGAATTTATAACACTTTTCATCAGCACTGTGGGACAAGCCCGCATGGGTAAAACCAATGTCAAAACGGAGAATTTGTTAGGTAATGAAACAAACAAGTAAAACAACACTGCTGCATGGTGCAAGGATTAGCAGGCTGTTCTCATGCGGTACACTCTCCCATGCTCACACAGCACTGTAACGTGGTGCAAAGAATATGGGCAAGTCTGTATGGAGCACACTCGCATACATGCACTCGGCACCGTGGCGCGGCACAAACAATTTCCGGCAGGTCGGTTGATAATATGAATGTGGACCCGTGGCACAATCTCTCCCCCATCTCTCAGTTACTCTCTCCCACTATGCCCACAGGTTAGAGTAAAAAACACTATCCTTACTATACTGGTTTAAGGCCGGAATCAAACTTAGGGGCGGATTATGAGGCTGGCGGTCCATGGACTGCCAGACTTGTAGTGGTGCAGCAGTGACGTTCTCCCGACCTTCCAATTACCATCAGGGAGGTCGGACCTCCATTGCCCTGCGACAGCTGCCAGAGAACCACCTGGTGGTGTAGCGGCGGTCAGGAGGCCGCAATATACTTGGCGGGACCACCGCAGTCCCATTAAGCATATTACGAGTTTCCTCTCTGCCGCGGTTTTCATGGCGGTTCCTCCTCTATGAAAACTGTGCCAGAGAGGAAACAAAGGGGACCCTGCAGGAACCCCTTGTGCGTCTGTGCCCTGGGATGCATGCAGGGGGACACCACATGTGCCCCCCTGTATGCATGCACCCCAGTGCCTGCATGGCATGGACTTATCAGTCAGCGTCATGGGAACGTAAAAATAAAAGCTGGGCAGACACAGAAATAACTCGTAATCTGGTGGGTGGCCTGACCACAGGTTTGGTGGTACAGCGGCTGGGCGGACCCGGTGCTGCTCTGCCAAACTTGTAATTGACCCCTAATTCTGGGGCCCAGGAGTGAAGGCTGGAGTAACCATGAGGATAACCAGGCAACAGTCAACAAATGTGGGGGTTGGCCACCACTCGGAAAATTCACCTACTTCATGCGGAGCTGAAGGGAAACATCCTTTACAACGCACCTTTCACAACGCAGTGCCTTTACGACACAACTTTTACAACGCATTGCGCTGGGGGGCGCTCAAGGATAAGGAATACGTTTAATTTACTATCCAACACCTTCCCTAGTGTCCACGGGGACTGGAGTTGGAATAGTAAATTAAACTATTCACTATCCAGCACCCCAAAGCGCTATGAGTTGTAAAGGTTTGCGATGTAAAAACCGCATTGTAAAGGCATGCGTGGTAAAAGCATGCATTGTAACGTCATACATCCGGAGCTGAAATGTCTAGAGGCTGTTCCATTTCAATCAAGAGGTCCGTCAATCCCTATGGCACCAACCCAGTTCTGTAAGGCACAGGGGGTCATGCAGTCTCTCGACCTGCTTCCAATTGCTCCAGGAAGTGTTCCTCATCCCAGTCACTTACTCCCACAACCCAGGCCCTACCGGGCGATACTACGTGGCAACACAAAGTCATCGGCTGAGGAGAGGGCAGATGATTTGCCACACTGAGGGCTAGACAGAACGTTGATCTGTGTCGCAACTGCCAATCCGCTCACAATGACCCAAAAATTGTGTTTGCGGAGCCTCCCTTGAAATGAGGCACAATGTCTGATGCACGATGATCCGAGTCTTCCCAGTCAATCCAGTCTCAATCAACCCACAGTTGGGTTCACCGTACCATCCTGGAATGAGGCACAATATTTAGTGCACCATGGTACGTGTCACACCAGACCATTCGGTTACAATCAATCCAAGGTATGGTTTGCCGTATCCCCTTGGAATGAGGCACAACGTCTGGTGCACAATAGTATGAGTCACACCAGACAATCCGGTTCCATACAAATAGTCATAAGTTCAATAGTACTGCACGAGGTAGAATGAGGCCGCACTGATGGCAAAACAGAACACTCAGTGAATGGGGAGGTGCATCTGTCCCGGTACCCCACTGGAAGTGATACACAATGTCTGGTGTGGGTTGATCCGAGTCGCACCAGTCAATCCGGTCACAATGAACCACGAGTCGGGTTCTCCGCACCTCCCTGGAAATGAGGCACAATGTCTGGTGTGTGATGATAAGAGTTGCAACAGACAATCTAGTCACAATGAACCAAAAGTTGGCTTTGCCGTACCTCCATGGAAATGAAGCATAATCTCAGGTGCACAATGATCCAAGTCTCACCAGGCAATCCAGTCCCAATCAACCCAGGGTCAGGTTCGCTGTACCTCCCTGGAAATGAGGGAAAACATCTGGTTCGCAATGATGCGAGTCTAACCAGACAATCTGGTTACAATCAACCCACAGTTGGGTTTGCCATACCTCCCTGGAATGAGGCATAACATCTGGTTTGTGATGATACAAGTCACACCAGACAATCCAGTTACAATCAACCCCTTCAGTTGGGTTCACCGTACCTCCCTGGAATGAGACACACTGTCTGGTGCGTGATGATATGAGTCGCACCAGACTACCCGGTTACAATCAACCCACAGTCAGGTTTGCCATACCTCCCTGGAATGAGGCACAACATCTGGTGCACGATGGTACGAGTCACTCCAGACAATAGGGTCCCATACACACAATCGCATGTTTAGTCATACCGCACGAGGTAGAATGAGGCACTACTACGAATGTACCCTCTCTCCGAGGGTCGCAAACTGTGAATTAGACACCTTACGCAATGAGCATGCAGTCAGAGTGTCACACAAGAGAGATGCAGTACGGACGATGAAGCAGGCAAATGATGAATCCGCTCCCCGCAAATGAGATGCTTGTGCCTGCTGAGGCCCCATGATGCAGGGGCATCTCTCCTTAGATGCGAGCACGGTTTGCTGCAGTCAGGATCCAGTAGATGAAGTAGGAGCTTGAGAGGGCACTGCTCTCCATGTGAAACATGTAGACGGTCTAGGTCCTTCATGGGAGGTCTTCCATTTCCCTGAGACCGCCACAAAGAACAGTGGGCAAGCTAACAAGCCATTGGAGTGCACACTTCAGGGTGCCACACAGCAGCAGGTAGTCGGCCCAGGACCGGACTACAATAAATTCTAGATGATAGCTGGATACATCATTTTCCACGACTCTCCTCTAGAAATTCGTTTTTAACTAAAGCAGTGGCCCTCCTGAATAAAGTATTCCTCGGTACCACTAGCTTTTATTTTAACTCACTAACCCACGTCTACCCTTTAGGGCTGGCCCCACACCCGCACTTCATCTATACGGCTGTTGGAAAAAGATCTCCCCCAAGGAGCCCCTCTATGAGGTGTTGCCCGTTGGGTATTGCACCGCCGACCCAACGAGGAGCAGGCCCAAATGATGAAGCATGACACCTGAAAGGGTGTGTGAGGGCATTAAATCCAACAAAATGGATTCCCAGGGTTACCTCCCGGTCACCCTGCTGTAATCATTTGCATCACAGACTGTAGCATTTCCCTTCCTTCCTTAGGAACAGTACGGCACTTTTTGTTAAGACAGCTCTTCAAACCTGCCAAAGGTTTGCCCTGGCTGGATCTGTATGTGCAGGTTACTATTACTTGGTTTGACATTTAAAAAGCTACTTGCTAAGTTTTTGTATGTCTCTTGCTACATCAGAGTACCACCTGGGGGCAGGGTGTGGTGTCAGGAAGAGATAGGGCATGTACGCATGTTCCCTACATGTACTGGTAGTGAATGGCACCGGATGGTGGGTTTAGTATGGTAGGGCCGGCTTCTTGCTTTGATTGACATGAGGGATCTATGGAAAGGCTATTGAGATGGATTTCCTGCTTGCAGAAGAGTAGCACTATAGTGTTTGATATTGATGCATTAATAATGGCAAATACTCTCGGGTAGTGTGAGTGGATTCGACATTACTGGGTGTTGGGGGGACAGCTACATCTGTGTATTCCTGAAAAACGGACATAAAAGAGGGGCTCAAAGGAAACTGCAGACCTTTGACTCTGAGGAGCCTTCCTGGGATGGATCAGAGGGGGGAGAATTGGCACCTGCATTCAAAGGGTCCTGGCCCTACTAAAGATATTGATCAAGTTTCCCAGGGTAGGATGGCAGACAGGACAACATTTATTGAGGGCCTTTGCATTTCAAAGGTGGTCTTTTGAACTTATCTCATCTTCAAAGGCCATTGTGGGTATACTACTGGTACTCTGCCCTGAGGAGTTAGAGACACTTTTGAGATTGGAGCCATACTACGCTAGTTCAATGCTGGAACATTGACAAGAGGAACCATTGGGGCAGAGGGACTGTAACTGGATTATCTGCAGGCTTGTGGTGGCCTGGAGGTTTCATGCTGCGGGAAGAGGACTATCACGCAGTTGATTTTGCCTGGAATTTGCTGGCCTGCAGCAAATTGCTAACTGTTGTGGCCCGGGCCCTAAGCACTCTCCAAGGACTAGGTGGGTGGCCTCCTGTCCATGAGATCCCAGTGACACAAAGGATCTCTTAGTTTCGACAAAATCGTAAGGACTGCGCAGGTTGCAGAGGAAATGGGTGAAAGTGATCGTCAGTTGGGACAAGGACCTCCCTAACGTTTGCAGTCATCACATTGTGCCAAAGAGTGTGCTTTTAAGGATCAGAGGCGCACCTGGGGGTGCCTTAGGGCAAGGAGTTTGAGGAGTGCCGGGGAAGTTTGCTGATTCTGAGGGACCCCAGCTTACAACAGGAAACCTGTGCTAGCTTGTACTTCATTGCGTTTGGTGTCCAAGGGGTCTTTTAGAGAAGTTTGCTAAGTCTGTGGGACCAGAGCTGGAAGTCGAGAACGTCTTCGACCTCCAGATTGGGAGGATAACAGTGCCTGACATCGCTATCTCAGTCCGAGGTCACCGTCTCCCTCTCCTCGGACCCACACAACAAGGTACTCTGTTGTTGAGGATATTGTGACTGGACCCGAGAGGTCTTGTGCCTCTTGTGCACTCAAGGCGGCTGCCTGGAGCAATTGCAGCTTGCACCTCCGCTGGAGGAGAAACATTTCTCTGAATTGGGATGTGCACCACCTTCCAATGTCAAAGTATTTTCCTTACATGAAGGATAGTGATCCCACACTCATGAAGGTGCAGCTAGATGCCTGAGAGCCTAATCTGGAGAGACGAAACCAAGTAACTGTTTCCTTCTGCTTTAGGTAGGCCCGACAATCTAATCAATGTGTCGCCAGCTGGTGCCACATATACCATGGGTTGGGGTGGTTTGAGTGAGTGAGGGGGTGGGTCACGAGGCATAGTCAAAACCTGTGATTCCTTGACCATTACAATTGTACGGGGTATGCAATATTGAGAATGTTGTGGTTACACTAATGTGATAGCAGGAAAGTGGAATACCTTAGAACAAGCCTGCATATATGTTTCTGTCATTGTTGATGTGGGAGGGATTGCTTGGGTCGTGAACATCTCGGGGAAGTAACACATGGGCTCATGTTGCTTATAAGGCTGAGGTGAGAACCGGGCAAGTAAATACCTGTGACTAGTGCATATATGCCCATGCCGTTCTGCTGCTAATAGGAGAGTTCAACAATAGCATATAACTGTAAAGCATATATCCATTGTGTATGTTGTTTTGATTTCAGTGTGTGGGTAATACAAAGACAAGTATTTTATACATAGAGTGTGAAGTCTTTTTTGTGGTGTACTCAGAGTATTGCGAGGGCAGTGTTGTGCCAATACTTTATACTTTGACCCTAAGAATAAGCCTCACTGCTCAGTGCCAAGTTAGCCAAGGGAGAGCACAGGTTATCAGACAAGTATGTCGTACTCATCCATTTTAGGACGGTGGTTTCTGCCTGGCTTCAGTGCATCCCAGCCAGCCAGAAACCACTGGGTCTAACACAAAGTTACAGGAATGTGTTGATAAATATTCTTTGACAATGGCTTTAACATTGCATGACCTGCGTGTTGTGCTTGAAAGTGTAGGTCATTATGGAGGTCATTTAGGAGGTAGAAGAAGAGCATCAAAGTATGATTACAAATAGAACACAGAAAGACTGCTTGTGCCTAGACAAGGCTTCTCCAACGAGTCGCTCATGAGCTTTTGGTAGCTCTCCAGTTACCTGCCTGTAAGTAGCTCTCTTGTGTGCTGCCCAGTGAACTTAAATTTGATGCTTCTGCTTGGATGAAGTAATATATGGATACCAAACTGTAAATGTATGTGTTCAAGATGAAAATGTGTGTATGTTCTGAATTCATAAGTTGATATTGTTCAATGAAGGTTTCAAGGATGAACTAGTTCTCGTTTTGTCATCTTCATTTTTTCCTGAAGTTGGCATAGTTTTGTAAATGGAATATAGACTTTGAAAGAGACATAAGAAAAAAAAGAAGTATTGAGATGGTTTTTAAAATTTTACAAGACTTTATCCTTTTCAAAAACTAGAAAACCACAGTGACTCTTCTGATCAAGAGAAATCCAAGCATGTAGCAGCATCCAGGGAACCTTTGACAGAGAATGAAAAAGACCAGTGACAAAATGCAGTATTGTACCGGTATTTTGTAGATTCTGGACAGTTTAATCGGTGACGGCTCTATACATTCTCAAAGAATTTAGACAACATCCCCCGCCCTGTGAAAGAGAGGAGGTGTTTTGGTTCCTTTATACTGGAGCATATATGGATATATAGGATAGTAATTTGTTTATTTTGTTTTTGAGAACTAAAGATGGAAAGACTAACGATGTTCCTGGATTTTTCAATAGTGAAGTATATGGAATGTTTATTGATCATGATTGGGTGGATAAGAATAACAATTTTAAGGGAGCCAAGTAGGCACTTGAAGTAGTCCTGATTGCTATGGTACACTGCTGGCTTTTGTACTGTTTAAGGAGAATGTCCCAATCACTACAGTTCACTTTTGATGGTCACAGAGAAATAATCTTTTTTATTAATAGCCTCTTCAAACTGTGCTGTGATTTTTGGAAGTCCATGGATGAAGAGGCACCCTCCTTTTTTTTTTTTAAACTTTTTATTGAGTTTTTCAAGTTCAAACAAAGTATACAGTAGCAACATTAATAACAATTAGTAGATTTAAGTAATATTGCGTCGCTGAGATATGATGCTATTGGGTTTTTCAGAATGTCTGGATGTGTTAAGTCTAGCGTGAACAGAAGGTAGGTATGAAAGTAAGCTGAGTCTATATTCACTATTACTGATTCTAGGGTTGTGTCTGTAGATGTCTTTTCTTTAGATATGGTTTACTTACTTTATTCTCAACTTGGGATGTAACTCGGGTGTGTGGTGAGGAGAGGGACGTAGGGCTGGTATTAGTGCATTGTTGTTGGAAGGCCATGCTGTGTTCTGGCGCTGTCTGACTATTGCAGTGTTTGAGGATGTTTACTATATCCGGGTGAGGGAGGGAGTTGTGGTGGGGGGAGGATGATTGTGTGGCGCCCAGATATGGGGGATTAGGAAGGGGGAGGACTGCTGGAGGATCCCTTTGTGTGTTTGTGTGTGGTGCTGTGAGTGTTGCGGAATTTTGCGTCGCCAGGATGGTGCTCGGGGATGCGGGGGTGCCTTATTTGTTTGTTTAAAGCTTTGGAGGAGCACTGCCCATTCCAAGGAGATGTGGCATCGACACGTACCATGTGCTTCTTTGATCCTAAACATGTCTTTCTGCGCTGCACCCCATTTTGTCAGAGCTCCTCTCCAGGCTTCTATCAGGGGCCAGTAGGTGATCGCCAGTGTAATGTGATGCTACGTTTTGCTAGGAGCAAGGCTAACGATGCAAATTGTGTTTCCCCTTTCCTGTCTTTCTGATGCCTGAATATTCCTAAAGCCCAGGCCTCCCATGTGTGAAGGCCCACTAACCTTGTGGCCTCTTGTAATGTGCTATATATTTCCGACCAAAAGGGCTGTAAAGTGGGACAGGCCCAGAGCATTTGTATGAATGTGGCGTTGGGTAGTTGACAGCGGGGGCATTCGAACAGTGTTGCAGTGTAGAATCGCTGGAATCTCTCTGGTGTAAAATACGCCTAATGCAAAATGTTAAATTGGATATTTTTAAATAGCTGATCTCACTACACCTTCTAGTGGTGCTCCAGGGTCGTTAGCCATTCTTTGTAATGTAGTGCGCGCCTGAATTCTACGGCCATTTTTGCCTGAGTCGGTTAAGTGATGTGGCCGTGAGTGCCATAATTGATCTGTAAAGCCATGTAATAAGATGGCGCCCTGTGCCCATGTTCTGTATCGTGTGTAGTGTGGGGTGTGTCTTCGGATCTCCTTCTGATAGGTTCCAGGTCTTTTCACAGTCGGTAAAGAGTTGCCTGTGCAGGAGAAACTGACCCACCGGGAGCCCGACTTTCAAATGAGGCAAGGTGTCAGTCTGTAACCAGGAACTTCACCTCAGTGAGCGTGTATTCTGTTCAGATGTGTACATCTCTGGACGTATAGTGGCCGTGTCTTCGGGGGAGGCACGCTAGAAGAGGCACACTCCTTATGTCGTTTGGACTACTAGAACAATATTCATCACAGTTCTGTTATGATCTTTCCTATGCTTTAGGTAGTTACTGGTCTACTATTGAATAATTGAAGGAATCCACAGCAGCTTCAAATATAACCTCATAGGGACCAATCTCTCTTCAGTGCCACTCCAATGTCATGTCTCATGTGTGTACAGTTTTTGCTAAACATGAGATTTGTTCTCTTCACTTTTATTGGGAGTATGTCTGCACTATGCTAATTGAACTAGGTGCTCTTGTATCCTTTGGCCACCTTACGTTATTGTCTAAGAATAACAAAGACATTATTAAGGACTTCTTACAATAGGGTTTAGAGAATGGGTTATTTGTACTTTGACTGTCGTCAGCAAGAGTTCCCATATTCTTTATTCAAAGAAAGATTGATCTCTCAGCCCCTGTATCAAATACAGAGAATCAAATCAAATTACAATCACAGATTGTTTTCTATTATCTCTAATTAAAGACTTTCTACAATTTGTGTAAGGGGCACACATTTTTTGCCAAGCTTGTTTTGCGGGGTATATATCATCTCTTGACCAATAAATGGAAAATAGCTTTTTCAGGGAGAAAGGGAAAACCCACGTCCTGTAGTGACCTGGTAGTAGCTGAAGCAAGAGGGGAGTGCCAACAGCAAGCTTGAGAGAGGTAAGTGCCGACAGTAAGTATGGAAGTCAGTCATTTTGGTTGCTCGAAAGAGCAGCACATTCTGAAGGGAGAGGCTCCAACCAGAGAATGAAATGGAGGCCCCAGGCAAGTCTGCAATTACAAATGGGCAATTGAAACCACAAGCAATAGAAAAAAAGGAAAGGAAGCTGTCTCTGTACTATATTCATAATAGAGTCGATCTGAAACCAACAGGGAGCTATAAGTATTTCTGAGGGCTAACTCACCTTCCTAGTGATTTCAAACAATACCTACAGAGAGACTTCCTAGATTGTACTACTGTAATCCCTGTATCACTGCAGGAATGATTTAAAGTCTTATTTAAAGACTCTCACCCACAGCTATTCTGTGCCATTCTTCATCGTTCCGTTGTTGCCTAGAATGTAGATACATCCCTGTGATTGATTGAAAGGTTCTGTACAGGTCACGACTTGTTACTGTATTGTTTTGTTTTGGACTGCTACACATCCATACAGTCCAACATATTCATTGTATACAAACCCCTTGAGTACTTACTCTGTGGGAATAGAAAATCAGAGCATAGCATAGTTATAAACATCACTATTTCTTCGCTCATGTTATGCACTTATATGTGCGCAGTGAGACATGATCAGGCAGACTGTTGTGGAACATTTTGTGGATAGATAAAAATGATGCTTATAACTATGTGATGATTTTCCTGTACCCTTTGACAAGTGGTGATCTGTGCAGAACCTTTCAATAAATCATTGGGATTTCCCTAGTTTTGACGAAAGACAGGTTCCCCCCTGTCCTACCCCAAGGGTTTTTTATTCCTTTAGGAAGGAGGCCACCTGGCCCCCCTCCCCGAGCATCTAAAAGTCCCTCTGGAACCCAACACCAAGGGCTGTGTTTTTTAAGGGGATGGTCTTTAAAATGCCCTATGGACCCCATTCCTGGGAGCAATATCTCTTTTAAAGGAGAGGGGTTTGTGTGTCCCCCTCCCCGAGCATCATTAGGCCCTGGGGATCCTATATTTCCAGGGCTCTATGTATTTTCATGGGAAGGGGTGGCAACTAGCACCCTCCTTTTGCAATGGAAAAGTTGAGGCCGCCATTTTAGGACTTGGGGACTCATCCCGAGTACCAAAAAAGGAAAGAAAAAAAGATATAGGTTTGAAAAAGGACCCCTGTTTGAAGGCGCACTCGCAGGCAGCAAATTGATGGCACTCGGCGTTTTCTTCCTTCCGAATTGATTCAGCTTCAGCCTTACGCGTTTCTGAGCGTGGTTGCTCCTTGATCACAGGCAATTCTTTAAATGATGAAGCAAGCAAACAAGGAGGCTCGAGCAGCATGTATTTTAATACGCCCTCCAGTGGGCAGCAGGTGGTTGCAGCTAATATTGCATGCTGGAATTTGTAGTAGTGTCCTTCCTATAGTAGGGTAAGAGCCCCCTTGATAGTATTGTTTTTACCTTTAGTAGGTCCAGCTTCTCATCTATATTCACGAAATTGTCAATCCCTCATTGGGTTTCAGAGAGAGGAAATCCGTATTACGTGTTTTTAGTCCTTTTAGCCACTTGCATCTCTTGGAGACTTCAACCATTCACATGTCTCCATGGTCCCAGTTTGTTCAATCAGTGGTGCATCTTTGAGGCTCGGTCTGTCGCATATTATTTGTTTAACAATGGACCCCCGTTTGAAGGCGCACTCGCAGGCAGCAAATTGACTGCACTCGGCGTTTCCTTCCTTCCGAATTGATTCAGATTTAGCCTTACGCGTTTCGGAGCGTGGCTGCTCCTTGATCACAGGCAGTTCTTTAAATGATGAAGCAAGCAAACATATATATATATATATATATATATATATATATATATATATATATATATATATATATAAGAGTTTTCCCAGTATCCAAGGTAAGAAAGCATGCGTACTACCAGCAGGTAAGTTCCAGATAGTGATTTAATGAGCAGCACACTCTACGCGAAGTGTCTTGTTCATGAGTGAAAAGCAGAAATAACAAAAGGATCAAGTAACAACATCATTGTGTAAACATAAACAAAGGACATAGCATTGACAGTGGCTGTGGTGGCCATCTTGAAATGTTTCAGATTGGTTAGTGAAAACTAAGTATATTCACATACGCCTGAAATTGGACATATTTCAAGACAAAAGGGAAAAACGAAAACAAAACATAATGAATAAGGTACAATAACATCAAATTCAAAAAAGGTAGCAATGCTAGTTTGACCAAACAAAAACACAATGGGACCAAAATTAACTATGAGCGAATGGGTGCCACCGCCCAAGTGGGCAAATTCCAAAGTCCGTCAATGCCCAAGTGTGCTGAGAGACTTTTAGTATACATAACAAGCTTACTATAGAGTCTGAATCACAAAGCCTAAAAAAAAAAAAAAAATAACAATCTTGCAATATAAACAACAAACACTGCTCAAGTGGGCGTATTGGACCGCAAAATCACAAAACTAATTACAAAAAAAAATTCTTTAGAACTCTAAGCAATCAATGAAATTTGAAATTGAACATTTCATGACAGAAAGGTCAAAGTTTAGACTAAAACAAAATTGCTATTTTAATGCATTCAAACAAATACGTTTTGGACATAAGCGACTCCTATGTATTCCAATAATAATTGTATTTCAAATTGGCATGCACCAAACAAACAAATGCATTGTAAAAATAATTTTCATCCTTAGCTCAAAATTGTTATATTGAATATTACAAAATAGAATTTAGCCTAAGTGAACAGATAACTCTACCTCCATATGTAAACCAGTAGGTTGTTCGGTATTGAATCAAAAAATATATTGTGATTCTAGCCTGCAAAGAGACCCAATTATGTCCCCACCACTTACGTGGGGAGGGATCTGATCAAAAGCATATATATATATATATATATATTCACAGAAAAAACCATAGGTTATAGTGGATATATAGTTAGGAATTTGCATTTACAAAACCTTGAAAATTCAATGAAAAAACCATAGGTTATAGGCCATATATAGTTAGGAATTAGCATTTACAAAACCTTATTTTACTCGCATAAAACCATTGAAATTCCATATATAGTTAGCTAACTATAAGCGCTAACTATATATCGCGCACCCGCAATCCACTGCTGATGATGTCACATATTACATCATTCATGACATGGTCAGTGACATCACTGATGACATCACTGATCACAACATCCAGTGATTGTATGTGTCTGTAAAGTTTAAATATGTTTCACATATTGAAGAATGAGTGGATGTATAAGTGTCTGGATGAAGAATTTAGTAGGTGCATGACTGACTGTATGAGTGAGTGATTAAATGTGTCTCACTGAGTACATGGGTTAGTGACTAAACTGTCTTAATTCGTGCATCAGTATGTTTGTTGTTGTGTAAGCTGCTGCATGTGTTGATCAGTAGCTATAAGAGTGGCCATATGGGTTATTGATTGGTTGCCCAAATATTTGAATGGGAGGCTGAGTGTGTGTGTGGGTGGCTGGGAGGTGCGTGACTCTGTGCATAGATGTGTAAGCAGTTGATTCACTAGGAGTATGAGTTCAAGAGTGCATGTGGAAACAGCTATATGGGCGGTTGACTGTGCATGGGTGTGTTGGTGAGTGAATGGATTTCTCATTGCTACATGTGCAAGTAAGTACGTATGTAAAACACAATACATGTGAGAGTTGAGATATATAAATAACTGAACATAAGAGCCAGTGAATGTGTGAGTGGCTGTATCGATCACTGTGAGCTTGTATCAGGGATTATATAAGAGAGTAAATATGTGTTATTATATGTTTGAATAAGTAAGATGTGTATAACTGTATAGTTGAGGAAATGGAGGTGTGATTGATTCTTTGCATGACTGACTAGGTGTGTGAGTAACTCCATGGATGAGTGACAGTCTGTGAGTGTCTGTTTATACTGAGTGTATGTAAGGTTATATTAGAGTCTGAAGAGGTTCATTGTATTATCACATGAGTGATGTGATCAGTGATGACAAATGAGATGTCATCAGTGATGTCATTTGAGTTGTCATCAGTGATGTCATCAGTGATGTCATTTGAGATGTCATCATTGATATCATTTGAGTTGTCATCAGTGATGTCATTTGAGATGTCATCAGTGATGTCATCAGTGATGTCACTGACCATGTCATGAATGATGTAATATGTGACATCATCAGCAGTGGATTGCGGGTGCGCGATATATAGTTAGCGCTTATAGTTAGCTAACTATATATGGAATTTCAATGGTTTTATGCGAGTAAAATAAGGTTTTGTAAATGCTAATTCCTAACTATATATGGCCTATAACCTATGGTTTTTTCATTGAATTTTCAAGGTTTTGTAAATGCAAATTCCTAACTATATATCCACTATAACCTATGGTTTTTTCTGTGAATTTCATTGGTTTTTTAATAGCAAATATGAAAAGCTTTAAAATGTCAAGTACGTGATAGATAAAAACATTTTCGTATTTATGCACGCTGATGTGCTTTGAACGCTGCCCCCCCCCCCCTCCCCTCTTTTGCCTTAGTAGTACTCTCTCTTTGCAGATACTGAAGGGTAGTTAACGCAGGCCTTTACCCCCGTTGTAATCCGTCGTGCCTCCTTGTCTCTCCATTTGATTGATTGTTGTCCAAGCATTTACTGTTTTAGAATTGGTTCTCTTTGGATCATTCTCTATTTACAAACAAGCACAAAGTCGCAATACTCTGTTTAGTCTTTGCAGATAGTGAAAAATCGTGTAAAAAAATAAAAGTAATCGAGCAAAATCAGTAGGCCACTAATTGGATCTCTTTTTGACCTCGCTAAAATAGAAATATTAGGAACAACCCTTCTTGAGAAATACGAAAATAGTGAGATGAACTGAGCTCCACACCATGAGGGCTGCAAGACAGCTCGGCTCCATCACCCATCCCGCACAAAATAACGACAAACCCTATGCAAATATTAAAAATATAGACAACACACCAGCAAAGAAACAGGGTAAAACATTTTATTAAAAAACTATTTACATAACGTTGGTTTATAAGATGATGTCAGTAGTGGACCGATGTGTGAATAGATCGAAAACAGCACAAGGCTCCAAGATCCGGATAGCAAGCTCCTGGATGTTGGGTGCCATAGTTTAGAGTTCTGAATTTCAGCCTTTTTCAATGCCTGTGCTTTGTTGAATCAAAATGGCGGCTTGACACAAAGCTGACTCAAGCGTTGTTACTGATGCTATGCAGACCAAAACTGGTTTTCAGTTTGTACATTTTTCTAGATTTTTCAATCCAAGTTTGGTTGACTTTGTAGAACGATGGCTTCAGATTTTCAACATACGGTGTGGTGGCGCTGACTGGGAGGGGACGCTTCGTTCCTGCCCCCTCCCCAAGTAAGATTTTCATACGTGAAAGTACGTTAATGGTTTTGGTCCCTGAGATGCTTCGATGTCACTACCATTCTCAAATAGCATAAGTTCTGGATGTTGGGTGCCATAGTTAAGAGTTCTGAGCAGCGCTTGTAACACTGTCTGAAGCTTATTTCCACCTACTGCAGCTTCACTATTCTCAAAGTAAGTGAGTGTCGTTTGTGGACCTGACTGCAATAGAAAACAATGTGATATGTTACCTTCCTAAACAGCTTGACGGAGGCCCCTGAGGGGCGGTGTGATGGCCATGGACTCGGAGAAGACGCTTGGCTCCGACACCCTCCCCAAGTCTTATAGCACTGGTGTAGCCTGAGATCGCCCCCGACATAGGCGGCCGGCTCCCGGGGTCCGGCGGAACTTTTTGCCTTTTGATGACTCTTCAATTCTGGACCTTGTCCCACAATCCGTTTGACCTGAAGACAAGCTGTAGTGGGGCGCCCCTTTATCGTTTTAGTTGCCATTCCGCCCGCTTTTGCTACACTGTGCCTCTTCCGCCATTCAGCTGTTTTCCGCCCGCTCTTGCGACTACAGCGTCTCGCCCCCCATGTAGTTGAGATGCGCCCGCTCTTGCGGTGCAGCGATAGGCGGCTGCCACAGGACTCTCAAAATGGCGGCCGGCTCTTCGGTTTTGGGCCTGGTCCACTAAAATGGCCCTGGGACACCTTGGAACTCGGACGCTTGTCTGCTAGGGCTTGGGTCCCATTCTCGAAAAGCGTCCCCTCAGCCGTGAAGATTCTACAAAAGTCTAAAGACTAAAGACTAAAGCTGGCGTCAGCATGAGAGCACCACCATCTCGTGGCTCCGTCGTGGTCATTCCGCGAGCAATCATGGCAGCCGCTCCCCACCGGAAGCCTGCGGGAGTCGGGGGCCCCCAAGACTTTTATACAATCTTCACGGCTGAGGGGACGCTTTTCGAGAATGGAGCCCAAGCCCTAGCAGGCAAGCGTCCGAGTTCCAAAGTGTCCCAGGGCCATTTCAGTGGACCAGGCCCAAAACCGAGGAGCCGTCCGCCATTTTAAGAGCCATGTGGCAGCCGCCTATCGCTGCACTGCAAGAGTGGGAGCAACTCAACAACATGGTGAGCGAGACGCTGTGGCCGCAAGAGCGAGCGCAACTCAGCTAGATGGCCGCCACCTGGGGAGGCCCGTTCACGCCGGCTCCCCCACGCCCCCCCCCGGGCCGCCGCACGCCAATTTTCGGAGCAGCATTGTAGGATACCAAAACCAGTGCGGCAGTTTACTGGACATCACCTGGGTGCCTGTCGTACATGTTGTGTCAGCCATGTGACACTGGACACAGACCGCTACTGACGAGGCCTCCCCCCGCACCACCCGGGACGCCCCACGCTGTTTTTCTGTGCTGCATTGTAGGATCCCTAAACCAGTGCGGCACCCAGGCGACATCACCTGGGTGCCGTCCAGAACTCTGCACGTTGTGCTGCCTTGGGACTATTCGCACAACAGACCGCTACTGACGAGGCCTCCCCCCGCCCCACCCGGGACGCCCCACGCCAATTTTCGGAGCAGCATTGTAGGATCCCTAAACCAGTGCGGCACCCAGGCGACATCACCTGGGTGCCGTCCAGAACTCTGCACGTTGTGCTGCCTTGGGACTATTCGCACAAAAGACAGCTTCTAACCATTGTTGCTTTTTGTGTTGAGAAATGTTTAAATGTTTTTAGTTTTTGTTCCGTTTGTTAAAGTTAGTAGTTAATAAAGTTTTATAACCTTACTTTGTTGGAGTGTTATCTATTTTTTTAAAAACGGGTGAATGGGGCCTTGAATCGGGTTATTGTCATGTGTGGGCTTTGGAAGTGTGCTGCTGCAGGATCGGACATTTCAAACTCAAATGCACGTTCTTTTTCTTACCTTTCCGAAGCATGGAGCGCAATAGCAGGCAGAGAAAGGGTGATGCACGTGTTGAACACTACCTGACCTGGCAAGTTGCTGGCAGTGCCCCCCCGCCCGCTCCTGAAAGAGGGCACACACACACCGCCGCCCCGAGTACTTCACAAATCTTTTAAAGACCATGCGCTTGTTCATGAGGCTTAAATGGTTTATCACCTCTTCTAGAACCCCTGCATCGACCCTCTTACGTTTCATGGAAAAATTACCATGTAACACAATACCAAGCCCTGTCAGCTGAAACCCCCAAGGAATCGTGGGGCATATTATCAAGGGGGTTTATCTCCGCTTTTTTGGCTTTAAAAACCATGAAAGCGGAGATAAAATTATTTCCCTATTATCAAGCTGTCGCTAACACCAGTTAGTGACAGCTAAAAGGAGATAGCGACCATCTTGGGCCCCGCTTTGCATGTCAGTGATACTTATCACTAATGACATGCAAAGTGGCGTGCCAAGATGTTAGCGACTGGAAACAGTCCCTAACATCGCTACCTTCTATTACCAACTTTTGGAGATATTCGCGCTAAGCGCGAATATCTCCAAAATCTAACACCTGCCCTGAGCAGTTCTTAGCCATGTTTTCAATGGGAGGTGGATAACATGGCTAAGAGCATTAGGTCGATAATACATGAATATCGCTGACTTTTCTGCGATAATAGCAAGGTTTATCTGCGATAAAAATCGCCGATGTGCGGCGATAATTTTTGTCTCTAAACAAGTTAGAGACAAAAATTATCGCTAGTTGTTCGTAATATGCCCCCGGGTTTTTGCTTGCAGAAATCGGGAGGCGGGAGACTAGCACTGAAATCAGTACTCACACGCCTGAATCAGGAGGATTGGCATGTCTGAATTCTCTACAGCTGGGGCCATAAACTACATCCGCAGGGTTAGGTGATAGCCTGGAACCAGCCTGGCATCTAAAATGGCTGCCGTGCACGACAAAATTGTGGCATTCGAAAAAAGGCAAGATGGCGCAGCCGCTGGAAGAGATATATCAACATATATCAGCCTCCTCAGCCACCCTCAGGAAACATAGGGGATTAGGATATGTCTCCCGCACCCCCTTATACCTAGTACTTTAATTAACGAAGCACAAAATGGCGAATTCCCGTTTCGCTACCAGTTTGCGGCCCAGTTCGCGGCCCGTGAAGCGCTTCTACCGTGAAAAATCATTTTTTTTTTATTTTCCCCACGGAACCCTTTAATAACCCCAACAACATTCCTAGGGGGTCAAGAGGGGGATACCTTGCCCCCTTTCATTAAATTCCCCCTTAGTTTTTCACCTTTTCTTCTCTCTCGATCCTACCGAGAGACAAGATGGCGGCCGCTCCGGACTGTCACGCAGCAAAAAAAAAAAAAAAGCTCACGCACAGCCGCTGGAAGAGATGTATCAACATATATCAGCCTCCTCACCCACCCTCAGGAAACATAGGGGATTAGGATACGTCTCCCGCACCCACTTATAACTAGTAATTTAATTTACGAAGCACAAAATGGCGAATTCCCGTTTCGCTACCAGTTCGCGGCCGCGCTTCTACCGTGAAAAATCATTTTTTTTTATTTTCCCCACGGGACCCTTTAATAACCCCAACAACATTCCTAGGGGGTCAAGAGGGGGATACCTTGCCCCCTTTCATTAAATTCCCCCTTCGTTTTCCACCTCTTCTTCTCTCTCGATCCTACCGAGAGACAAGATGGCGTCCGCTCCGGACTGTTTAGAATGTTGACAGACACCGGAGAGCCAATCAGCTTTCTGCGCGCAAAGTTCCGATAAGCGAAAAGTAAGCGGACCGGATCGCTGCCCAGAGCGCTGTTACAGATATATATCTTGGTTTGAACGTTAATTTCTCAAAAACTACTGGAGCACATATATTGAGACCTAGCAAAGGCACATCGGGCTAACAGTCCCTACAATTTTGCCAAGTTTCGTGCAAATCCATTCAGCCGTTCGAGCTAAAAGTGAGTCCAACCGCCCTATGAAAAAATGAATGGGAAAAACGCGTTTTGGGACCCCCCTTTTTTCTAGCCCCCCCTTGACGAAACCCCACCAAATTTTCAGGGGCTGCTCAGAAACAAAATGTGCCATTTTCCTGAAAATTTCAGCCGATTCCGTCCACAAACGCCAAAGTTATTAGACATAGAATTTTCAGAAATCCCATAGGGAATTAATCCTAACTATATATACCTACTGGCGATAGCCAGTAGGTAATATATATATATATATATATATATATATATATATATACATATACATCTTAGAGTACTTGGCAAGACGATAAGGCAGGAACGGACCACCACTCAGGTATAAAGTGCTATTAAAGTGCTTTATTGCTCCTTTCTCCCAACATGACGCGTTCCGACCGGGTCACCCTGGTCTTGATCACATAACATGCCAGGAATCCTGCGTGATTTAAATACCCCCATATTCCACCAAGTTCCCTCCTAAACACTTAAAAGACAGTGAAGAAAGACTTTAAAAGATACAAGTTAACTCAAAAAACATCGTACAGCCTTACATGTGGAGAAGTGTGGCTCATTGGTTAGAGGAGGCATACCCTGAAGCAGAGGTCAGACCCGGGACCAGGGTTCAATTCCCGACGCGGCAGGGTCTTGAGCCCAATTGTCCACGGACTCGATAATTCTCGCTTCGGTGCCCACTCTAATCACGGGTTCACACTCTGCAACTCTGGGCATTAAGCTTGCTTAATCTCCACAACAGCCCCCGCGGCGGGATGCCTGGCTTTCACCTTGGGGATGTCCAGTATGGGTTATCTCACAGGGAAAAGCCAGGACGGGTTCCCAAGGCAAGCGCCGAGATGCTCTAGGGTAAGTCGAGCGTACATACATACATGAATACATGTAAATTACAAAGGCATGAGTTTATAAACGAACATGAATAAAAAAATCTTTCTTGATTATTTAAGAAAAAATGATATACTGGGCAAGTGCCCACTTGTTCATCATCACAGTCAATCACACAGTCAGAAATTACATGATGAAAGGTGGAAAAATGGGGTAATTCACCAATAGTGTAAATGTGAAACATTATGGCTACGTAAGAAAACCTAGCCAATACGATATAATAAAAAAAAAAACGAAATTACATAACCTACCTGAATGCTGGCTCTTTGAAGTGGGGACAACTTTTACGTTGGATTTGTTTACCGGCCGGTCCCGGTCGGGGAAGAGCCCTAACCACATGGAAGTGGTCCAAGCTGCAGTCACATGGCATACAGCAGGAATTGGAAGGCAAGGTCGTTTTTCAGGATGTTATTTGCAGCGCAGAGTAGATTGAACAATTTCCAGACCCACTGGGTTTTAATTTTGAAGTATTATTTCACTTTGGGAGCAGCTCACTGCAGCGTGATTTATTGAACTACTAGCACCAGCAGGCCCCGGGGGCGCCAACGCCCACTGGAGCAGGTGCTAATCATTGAAATACTCTGAAAGCTCCACACAGAGTTTACAGAAGCCTCTGAAGAAATGCTCAGGGGAGCATGAAACGCGTCAGGCTTGTAAATTGCATGGACTTTGTTTTCATCATACCACGCTGTTTTCCTGAAAATAAAAACGAAATTACATAACCTACCTGAATGCTGGCTCTTTGAAGTGGGGACAACTTTTACGTTGGATATA
Organism: Lissotriton vulgaris; assembly: GCF_964263255.1. Lineage (NCBI taxonomy): Eukaryota > Metazoa > Chordata > Amphibia > Caudata > Salamandridae > Lissotriton > Lissotriton vulgaris. Next base: position 731,718,443 of record NC_141689.1, read on the forward strand.
TATATATATATAACACCAAAATCCTGTCCATCTTAAAGTACTTGGCAAGACGATAAGGCAGGAACGGACCACCACTCAGGTATAAAGTGCTAATAAAGTGCTTTATTGCTCCTTTCTCCCAACATGACGCGTTTTGACCGGGTCACCCCGGTCTTGGTCACATAACATGCCAGGAATCCCGCGTGATTTAAAAACTCCCATATTCCACCAAGTTCCCTCCTAAACACATAAAAGACAGTGAAGAAAGACTTTAAAAGATACAAGTTAACTCAAAAAACATTGTACAGCCTTACATGAATACATGTAAATTACAAAGGCATGAGTTTATAAACGATAACCATGAATAGAAAAATCTTTCATGATTATTTAAGAAAAAATGATATACTGGGCAAGTGCCCACTTGTTCATCATCACAGTCAATCACACAGTCAGAAATTACATGATGAAAGGTGGAAAAATGGGGTAATTCACCAATAGTGTAAATGTGAAACGTTATGGCTACGTAAGAAAACCTAGCCAATACGATAAAATTAAAAAAAACAATGTAACTAACGGATGCATTAATTTATCTCAACAAGAAAACTCATTAAGCAATTAAAAAAGTGGAGGAGCCAAGATGGCGGAGGAGACAGACGTGTAGTCTCCCGGCTCCGCGAGCCTTTGTCTCCCGCAGGTAAATTTTGCCATCCATCCTGTCACTGAGTGGCTGCGGGAGAACGGCGAAAGTAAACGGAGGCTGTTGCTGTTTCTCCGAGGACCCTGCCAGCCCCCCAACTGGAGATATCGCCGAGCTGCTTCGGCGGCCGCTCCTGGACATTGAGCTGAGACCCGGGCTGACCCGCTAAGATGGCGCCTGCTGGAGCTCCGTGACTCGGTCGGGACGGGGCAATGCTGACGACCTGCCTTGCAACACGCAAATGCCTTTAACCATCGGCCCCTCTCACAGGGCTTTCCTTTGGCTGCCTGGAATTTACCCCGCCGATCTGCTGTGGAGGATGCTTAGGTGAGGAACGCCGCGCACTCCCTGCATTGGGCTGTGGCCAGCTGACGGTGCCTGCCTCTGACCCGTCCTCGCTCTGGGTCGATCGAGGGTGTCTCATCCTGCTGTGCCTCCGTTACCGGCTGCCCTGCACTGTATCGGTGACCTGAGACCCTGTTTCGTTTTGCGGACCTTGCCGACTTAATCCCGTGCTTTCCCAGCAGAGGGATGGAAATGGATGGCGCTGTTGTAGCGCGGGAAGGCTCTGCTATGACCCACAAATGTGCAGTCGGGGGGGCTTTTGCTCGGTGTGCCGGGGCGCGAGCCGCACATTACGCTGTGGATGAAGTGGAACCTTCGCCTGAGCCGACCTGCGGCTCTGTTATGTTAGCGCTCGCCGACCTGAGGGCTGCGTGGTGTGAAAGCTCCTATTTGCTGGGCAGGAGGCTTGACGATGTGTTACTATCAATGGCGCTTATACCACCGACTTCTTCCCCACGCAGTACTGATCTGCTTTCATTCGGCTCCAACTGTGCTACGATGTTACCGCCCGAACACATGGGAGATGTTTCTTTTGGCGACGCTACACTGTTTCCCTCCTTGCTGGATACCAAGATTTCAACCGGGGCAGTGCAACTATTGTTCACAGAGCCGTCAGTGCAGCGACTGTCTTTCCTGCAGATTTGTTACCCGCAGGCTCCGTTACTTTTGTATCTCACTCTGGAATGCCTGGCTGCCCTGAATTTGCCACTCTCTTGGGACAGTGAGACTGAATGTGCTTGGCGGAATCCATTTTGCCCTTTGATAACTCGATTCTGCCGAGGGCGGCCATCTTGCTCCTTTGTTTTATCTGCGGTGGGCTCTGGCCGGGACCCATGGCTGGGCGGGCATTTGCGATCGGGCCAGGGCTAGGAGTCTCTATATTCTGCACTGTGTTGGACTGTCTGGTGGAGTCTCGGACTTTGGCGCTTCCTCTGCACGTGCTACAGTAATATCCCTTCCCATCTCGATTTGTGATTCAAGCTTACTGTGATTATTCATGTATGGGGTGAAATAGTGCAATGTTGGTTGGGGAGTTTTGGGGACATTTGATTTGGCCCCCCTCCGGTAATCATGAATCTATCCTTGCTACTGTGTATGGGGAGGGAGATGTTCTTCGGCTGGCGGAGTTCGGGAGACTTGGTATTTGGTGGGCTCCTCCCCACTTTCCCTTCCCTTTTTCTTTCTCTATGAGAGTCTTAGATTAGATTAGTCTTTTCTTACTCTCTAATTCCTTATGTGGGTACTCTTGGGGCGACAGGCACGTTAGTAGGGGGGGGTGGGCCGTAGCCTCTTCGACGTGCAGGGTGGGGGGTTTGGGTCTTTACTCTCTTTTTTGTTTCTATGGCCTTCTTCTTATCTTCATTCTTATTTTCTCTCTCTTTCTATATATCTCGGGTCAGACGGGAGGTTGGGTTTGGTTCCTCACGGGACGTTCTTTGTGGTTTGCATCTAAGTCTGTATCACATGGTTTATTGATTCCATTATTAAGATTTTGATTTACCGCATATTCATTGAATGCTTACAGAACTTGCTTTTCCTTCCTTTTTCCATTATCGTTTGAGGGCGCATATCCTGTCATGACTTTTCCCATGTAACGAGTGTCCTTCTTATGTGTCATTGGATCCTTTATTGTTGCTATATAATGAACCCTTCCATATCCTATCACACTGCAGACAACCTAGATTGTAACTCCTGAAGTGATATATTGATTGGGCGGGCGCCAATTGGGGCGACATCTATTCCTGTGCTTGTGTGTCCTTATTGTAAAAGATTCACGCCAATCCTTTGTTAGCGATGTATAACTTGTAGATCTCCTTCATGTGGCTCGCCCACTCAGCTACCCTGTCTGACTTTAGGATGATTCGTCAAAAACATAAAATGAAACCCTCTTTATCCTTTTCCTGTGACTCCTTGCAAATCCATCGTAGTGTTCTTACCTTTTATTTGTTGCTGCGCAAGGTTCCCCGGAATGGTTGTATGTTGTCATAGCGGCCGGCCCGCAGTGGTTGTAGGCTGACGCTGTGTACTGTGTTCAAGAAAATAAAGGTTTTCAAAAAAAAAAAAAGAAATTCAAAAAGTATTATTTAAATGCAGGCAACTGAGAAAAACATTTCAGAAATGGCAGATGTCCAGCATAAAGTGCAGAAAATGTGCAGAACAGCGGAGTTAAATACATTTAAATAGTGTGCAAATAAAACACTAAAACTACACCGGTATCGGACCAAAACCAGTAAAACCAGGTACCCAGTAAAACCAATAAAGATCATAATAAAAGTGCAATTAAAATGTACAGGCGACCCAACTACACACACTATATAAATATATAAATAGATGCATAAATGCTTATATAAATACTTAACCAGACTACTTAAAATCCCTATAGAAAAATCAATCAAATATTAAATTAATAAGGTAACCATAAATTCATTGGAATTCATACTTGCAGCAATAGTAAAAAGGATGGATATTGTATTAGGCCTTGAACAATGCTATCTGATGGCTTAAACATTTTTTTTTTTAGCTTTTAGATCAGTAAATAGAAACACAGATATACCTGGTAGTGGATAGGGCATAGAGTGTAATTTCAGAAAAGGTTTTATAAAAAGTTATAAAGGTCATCTCCTGTATTGAGCCCATTTGGCATCTTGGTGTCTAACCATACAATATATTTACTTTCCAATTGACACAATTTTTTCTCTCTATTCCCACCTCTAATAGATTTGGGAACAGCGTCAATTACAAAGTAATGAAGATCATGTAAATTCTTCTGATGCACCAATTTAAAATAACGGGCTACTGGATAAGAAGGGTCAGAATTTACAATAGCCCATAGGTGCTGTAGGATAAAGTTAAAAACAGGGAGTTTAGTACTACCAACGTACTTCAGTTGGCATGAACAGTCTAGTACATAGACTGCAAAGTCTGTTTTTCATTAATAAAGGCCTTGTATTTTGTTAGGCTCAGAGGAAAAGGCATCCTCAAACTCTTGTTTATTTACTCCAAACTTGCAAGATCTGCACAAGCTACATTTAAAAAATCATTTTCTGTTTGTCAACCAATTGCCCTTGTTGCTTACTTCTGGGCTAGTTCTTACCAGGGCATCCCTCATTGAGAGCGCTCTCCTAAAAGTTATAACTGGTTGTGTTTCTAACTCTGGGGCCAGCGTGATATCAGTTTTAAGAATCGGCCAATGTTTGTTTACTATATATATATATATATATATATATATATATATATATATATATATATATATAGATATAGTCGCCACTGGGTAGGTATACTTGAAAACATTATTTGGTCTGCTAATCTCATCCATCTCAGCTACTTCCTGGAAAATTTCAGGATGATACATCAGATGGCCATATCAACAACAATGTGGGCAGCATTCTTAGAACTCGGGACTTAGTCCCTTTTTTTTAGACAAAAACCTTCATAAAAAGATATAATGGGCAGGATAGGGATATGCTGCAACCCTAAGGCCTGGTAGGGAGTCTTGGGCTAAAACAATTATTTTTTAAATTTCATCATGAATGTGAGGTGTGTCAGGGTCTATGGGGTGGCACAATCAATTTTACATGAAAGGGGAATGCTTTGCGCCTACCTGAGCCTCTCTGAATCCTTGGGGACCCGGTGCTGCGAGGTCAATTCTAAGTTGAACGGGAGTCGGTGTGCAGCCCCTCTCCCCAAGCCTCAAAAGGTCCCAGTGACCCTATCCCCCGGGCCAGCTCTATTATTGTATCCTGGCTAGACTACCCCTTCGACATTGTTTGCAAAAATGCTTTAGTTGGGCGATAGCACACATTTTTTTCCCTACCCACACTCTTGCAAGCAAAAATGCTTTAGTTCAGTAGGAGCACACATTTTTTTACTTGCCCACACTCTTGCAAGCAGAAAAAACAGGCATTACATCTGCCCAGCTGGAGGAGAGAAAAAAACCTGTTAGCCGCGGGGCATGAGAAAACCCGGCTCCTGCTTCACCCAGGATGGGTGCATGCAGGAGAGCTGGCAACTTCATGGGGGCCCTGCAGTCCCCAACAAATGCTGACGTGTGGGTATCTTGGGCACTGGGCCACCCAACTTAGCCCCGGAGAATGTGATCTCCTTTGCCAGTGTTGGCTTAGGAAAGGGAGCCGCACACCACCTCCTCTTTAAATTAATTTTGGGCTTGAGGGCTTAGGTCCCCAGGGCCACTGTTGGCTTGGGGAGGGTGTTTCATACCTCCCTCCCCGTTAAAGAAGGTTACTTGGGACTAGAGTTGGTTCACTCCTAGAATATGGGGTCCGTGGGGCCAGTATTGACTCGGAGAGAGGAGCCGCGCGCCCCCTCCCCAATTATTTGTTTTAAAAAAAGGAAAAGAATCACCATCTTCGAACCGCACCCAAGATGGGTGCTGGCAGGGCAACCAAAGCCTCTGCGTGGCCCTAGGGCCACGCAGAGCACACTCAAGATCTAAGTGTCTTGAGTGGGCTCATTTATTATTCTCTGCTCCTTGCATGGAATGCCCCATAATACTCTGTGTGGGCTTTTCAAATCAATTTTGTTGGTACCTGGTGGTGTCCCTAGAAGGGGCAGAGGCACCACCAAGTGGTGTGTCAATGTTGTGGGGGGGCTGAAGGTAGTGCAATTACCCAAGAAGAGCTTACCATAGTTTTGTTAAAGCACTCTTGGCTAGAGCTCCTTGCTCTTCGGCTGGAGTGCAGGGCCCCGTTATGGTTGGTTCCATAGATACATTTTGCAGCTTGAAAAATATATACAAAAAAAAAGACTCCGATATATATATATATATATATATATATATATATATATATATATATATCGGAGTCTTTTTTTTGTATATATTTTTATATATATATATATCCAAGAGTTTATCCAAGAGGCCAAGGTCGACTGAGTTCTTTAATGGAAGGAAAACCGGCAATGTGTTCCTGAATCCTGATTTATTTTCTGCCTGACCGGTTTCGGATCCTCCCTGCTCCTTTTTCAAAGGCATCTCAGGATTTCTGCAGACATTTCAAAAGCACACTCGAGGCTGCAGGCTAATTAAGTAGTTGCTAAAGTTAAACGTTTGTAGAGAAAACCTGGGCTTAACTATGCAAGCAGCACCACTCTGGATTTGCTGGGGTGCCTAGTTTTCAGAAGTGTCTGGGGTTGGCAGGTTTCCTGGGTTCTGACTAACCCTGGGCCCAAATACTACAGCTACCCACATTCCAGAAATATTGAAATTCCAAGGAAAAAGCTTGATATCTCCACAGTGCATTCTTCCATGTCGTTTTTGAAATGGGTAATGTATTTATTGGGATGTATGACGTTACAACGAATGCTTTTACCACGCATGCTGTTACAACGCAGGTTTTACTACGCATACCATTACAACGCATAGCGCTTTGGGGTGCTGGATAGTGGATAGTTTAATTTACTATTCCAACTCCAGTCCCCGTGGTCACTAGGGAAGGTGTTGGATAGTAAATTAAATCTATTCCCTATCCTAGAGCGCCCCCCAGCTCAATGCGTTGTATTGGTTTTCGTTGTAAAACCTGCGTTGTAATAGCACTGCGTGGTAAAAGTTGAGTTGTAAAGGATGTTTCCCTTTTTATTGGGAGAAGAGTGGAAACTCTAGGTGGTAGAACAGTTAGTGATCCCTGCATATTCTGGAACTTTTCCTGTGAGAAAAGTAAGTAAAATCTGTGAATTGTGCTAAAGTTTTAAGTTAGAATGACATTCTGGTAAAAAAAAATGTGGAGATACCAATGAAAACCACACTGCAGTGGACTCCCCCAGGGGAATACTAGGTGGTAGGACTTTTTTCAATTTGTGCACATTCCGAAATTTCCAGTCAGGAAAAATAAGGCTCAGGCCATTTGTTTGTCCCAAGCTACCAGAAGTTGAGCACAGGCTATCTTCTAGTGTGTATCTCGCTTACCCTGACTAGAGTGGTGTCTCCTGTCTGGCCAGGGTGCATACCTCATCCAGCCAGGAATCCTATTTCCAACAGGCCACATTGCACATCCCAGCACAAGTCACATAGTATAAAGTATACGTTTATAACATGCCGGTTGTGGACACAGGAAGGATGGCGCACTAGTGTTCAATACTGGGCTACTTCACAGAGACCTGGGGGAAGTCATTTCCATAGATAGAGAAGGATCCCCGGTGCAAGAAGTGTAGAGACCAGAAGCCTCACCTACTTGGGGTTAGTGCAGGGCAACAACATGCAGCTCAGTTTCCCATGCACCTCGACTACTTCACACCTGTTCTGCATCCTTGCATATGGGTTTGTTCTCCAAAGGGCTATTTCGAAATTTTGGTTTGGTGCCTTCTGTTTTTATTCTATTTACACTTTTCCTGGTCTGTGAATTGCTGAAGATAATTGATCCTCTTCTCTTAGGAGATAGCAGCCCTGGCAAAGAACTCCAGTCCAGAGTATTTGAGTACCACCCAACGTTTCTCCTGTTCTCTGAAGGAATCCAACTTGCTGGGGGACTAGTTATAGCGATATTGACCAAGAGCCCCTTCAAACCCTCTTAAAAGTCAGGCATACTCGCCTACTGAAATTCAAAGGGTCATATTCTACCACTTTCAAAGATCACCAGTCGCCACTGATCATCTTTGTTACTGTGATGATGACTGTAGCGATGCCACAGGCCTGCCCCAATACTTTAGCTCTTACTCATTAAAAGAAGGACCACAATGGCCACCCGCCTCACTCCTCCATCTCCTCAGCGTTTGTTCATTAAGTATTCCACACACAAACATCCCATAGCCCATGGAACGTTCGTCAAGGAGGAAGATACAAAGGACAATGGAAACGTAAAGACACGTCAACCATTGTTCTGTATAGTAGTAAACTCAGCAGACATGAACTCCTTCCAGCTGCCATAACTGGCCCTCATCACCTTAGCAGGGTGACTAGAGAAGGAGTTACATGCACAATTCATAAGAAGTGTGCAGAGGTATTCTGTGTCTTTTTAAGGATTTGACTTTTTCAGTGGTTACAAGAGATGTTCTGAAAAGTTTAGATATGTAGCTGTCTGCGCATGGGTAGAGCATCATTGTGAGCTGTTAGTGTGGGTGTGTGAGTGCAGTTGTGATAGGCATGTGGGTGGGCCTGCCAGACCCACTGTTTGTGGGGGCAATATTATTTGCATGAGCAAGTGTCAGAGGAAGCTAGTATGTGTGGCCTCAAGTTTGTACTCATGAATAATGGTGTGGCCCGAGGGAGTTGGGCTATTTCCTCTGGGTTGCACTCAGCTGTGGGATTGGCATCAAGCAAGTACCAGTTACTGAAGTGGCTGAAGATTAGTCACACTCTGGGAAACAGCTAGTGAGTACCCGTGGACCGGACTGCTTCACTGTTTGAGGCCTCATTATCTGTATTGAGGCTGAGCACTGAAACAGCTGTGTGAGGGGTCGGAAACAATCAAAACAAGCATTTGCAATGCAAGAGGTCTCTCATTAGTGAAAGTTTGAAATAATGGTGTTGTAAATGAAAAGGTACTAGTACTATACATTCAATGGCATGCTCATATGACATGCCTGCAAATAAGCAGTGACACTGCACATTAAATTAGACATGCCTGTAAAGAAGCACTAACACTGCACATTCAGGAAGTGCAGTGCTAAGTTGGACAATGGATGCTTCCTGCGTCTGTGAGATCGGATGTTTGTCTGGTGGCCGTGCAGCACATTTTGCCCCACACTGTTTAACTATTATGTAAACCTTAACAATATTGGGACTAAAGTTTAATGTCATGATTATCATTTTAACACTTGACTACAGCATTCAGCAATTGGAAGATGACCAGTTAATGATTGCAAAGGGCCTTCCACTGCAGGGCTAGACACGTGGCAGTGCTTTTAAAAAAAAATATTTTATTGTAATTTATAAATAGTACAGCAGGGGAGCAATTATGTGGCATATTTTTAACTAAGTGGAAATAGCATCAGCATCACATAAATACAGTGGCCCTGGCTATAATTATTATCTTACTATGCGTGGCACCCTAAGACAAGAGCACCTCCATAGTCACTCCCACATGACAGCAACACATTTTGCATATAGCAGCTATAGAAATAGAACACTATACCAGCCACGTACTGCTCCATGGTGTAACTTGCTACCCTTCCCAAACACCTGATTTGAAATCCCACATACAGAGATGTGTACGTGAAAAATATAAATGAGACCCTACGGTTGCCATAACATATTTTAGGGCCTGCATATGAAGCGCTGTAACTGACTAATGTGGTCTGCTCTAAGCGAAGGTTGAAATAAGTATGTAATTTCGTATGAAGTACTGTTTTGAAGCTTTGAATACTATGAGCAGTTGTTGTGGAAGGGCATTGGAAGCCATCACGTCGCACTGGTGTTTTTTTGTAGCGCTGAGCATGGTTGGGGATGCCCTTCGGTAGAAGGGCAATAAAAACAAGCATTAAAAATGCAATAGGTCTCACCTTTAATTAAGTTAAAGCCATTTGCTTTGCTATACAATACCATTAGCAAAGCAAATGGCTTTAACTTAATAAAAGGCAAGACCTATTACATTTTCAATGCTTGTGTTTGTCGTGCAGGAGTTCCCACCCATGCCTGCCTCCAGGGCAGAGGTCCCGGCTACTGTTTTCCTTGACTTTCTGGAAGGCGCCTGTCTGCCTCTTCCTTCCCATAGGACTGTTACAATTTCCCAATAAACATCAGTTTGCCTCAGAGAAAGGAGTCTCACATCAAGGGCATTCAGTCCAGGGCGATTCCTACTGATTTCAGGCCAATTCGCAGCATTGAGTGGAGGACACCCCAGGGACAGACAGACCCACAGACAGCACCACTTCAAATGTATATCTGATTGTACAAACATAAAAAAGAATCTAATGATGTCTTAGCAGAAGCCACAGAGGGTCGAGGCACTCAAATGACCGGCAGCCTTGATGTTCAGTCACTGAGCACTGAGTGATTATCTGCACAGAGTTCTCTCCCCGCATAGACCTCTGCTAAGCCAGCCTATTACATTTCTTATAAGAACCGGGAGCGCTGGACATTAAGGTGTCCAAGTTTGCCGTGCAATGTGAAGCTCCGGAAGTAAAGGGGCGGCTCTGAAGAACTTGTCCAAGGAAGCTGGAAGGTTCGCTTACAGCCACCTTCATAAGGCAGTGGAGCCAGATCTGCACTGCACAAAGTCAGAGAGCGGGAACAGACTGCTAGCTCAACGTCGCCGTTCTGCAAGCATGGCCTGACAGGGGGATGTTAGGATGCACAGACCGGCAGTTGCATAGGAAGTTTGGGTTACAACAGAATTAGTGAGAAGTCTGAGCATGTGCATGGAGCGTCAGCTCAACGTCACACGCAGGCATGAACAGCATCAATCAAAGAATATAGGATGCAGAGACCCGCAGCTTCATAAGGAATCTGAGTTATGGAAACGCTGCAGGAGGGCTGAGAGAGTGCTCAACAGGTACCTCAGCATCGCCCTTGTGCATGGGTGGTATGACAGGAAGTTGGAAAGGATTGGATGCACAGAACGGCAGCTGCATAATGAAGCTGGGTTATGGAAGTGCTGCAGGAGGTCTGAGAGAGTCACAAATATACCTCAGCATCGTCCTTGTACATGGATTGTATAACAGGACGCTGGAACAGATGCGTACATGACACGCGAAAAAAGTTGAAGCACGGTGTCCGGGGGAGTGTTTCACCAGTGGACGGCTGGGGAAGCTTCAGTAAGCGCGAAAGGGAAAGCATTTGGCTTGCGTTTGGAGCTGCATGCCAAAGAAAAACAAGCCGGGCCAGAGAAATGAAAGGCGCGTCAGTCATTGGTAAAGATAAAAGCGGTAATAGCAAAAAAAACTGCTTAGCGGCTAACTAAGAGACACTGTCTCCCGCTGTAAGCCAAAGATCCAATCCCAGTGGGCGGGGCCAAAAGCAGACAGGGTGGGAACCAGGAGGGAATAAAATGCCTCTTGTGCAATCATTACACTGTGTTTTGCAAAATCCATGATGCCAAACGACACGCACTAATGATAATTGCAGGCTGAGCTGTGGTTCTGAAAATTCTGGACCCTGCTATTGTGTGGTACCGAAGCTCTACACTCGTGTCAAAAATATCATCGTATCATGACGATTTTGGTATCGGCAGACCGGTAATGATTGAGATGCTATACCTAAGCATTTGCGTCATGATCAAGTGACAAAATCACCCTGAAATCGTAGTTTCTGTCTTGAACCCTCGGGTTCCATTTTGTGAGCGGCATCCATTTTGTGATTGCCCTTACATAGTCAAAACGACCAAAGGCCGAATTCGATCTAAAAGGACACGTACACCTTTGCTGACTCCTCTGTGACCTGGGCGAGCTGACTCCACTGCCTCAAGCCAAACCTGTTTGGGCAGTTCCTTTCCCAATGGCCGAACGAGATTAGTATCAAGGCACAACATGTCATAAACCGTTCATTGCAGACAAGCTATGGCTAATCTCACCCACACCTGTCCCTGGTTCTTCTTTATGACCTGCTTTACAAGGAGGAGGTGCCCGATTTTATTGGGGGTCCGTCGATATCTGATGAAAGTTCTGGGCCTTGCCGGGTAATCTATCATGAACTGGACAAACTGAAATGTGGGCTTGTCATCATGACTCTGCTTTTTCTTTTGTAGTGAAAATATGTATATGGTCGAACTGTAAAACAAGGAATTCTTGCCTAAAGCTTATTATTTAGTATAAAGAGAAGAGGCTGGTTCTGTAAAAACGAGCAGTCTCCTGAGAACCTACATGCTGTTGTACTTCTAGGATACCTGTTACTGGTTGCAGCTAATAAATTCGATCCTTGACATCACCTAGAAGACTCTGTGTTTCTGTGGTCCAGAACAGGAAGGACTCAAGGTCTTTGGGTGTTTTCCCTGGCACCGCCGGGTCCATAAAAACCCGGTACCTCAGAGCAGAGACAATACTTCTGGAACCATATTGCTTCCAAGAAACCCTCGCATGGCGAGGGCAGCTCATGCGCGCTGCCAACGCCAGGCGAGACCTAAAAAGTAAAGGAACTGTGATGCTGCTTGCAATGCGGGTGGAGTGGGGGCAGGGTCAAGACATGGCAAAAAAAAAAGAAAATTCTGTAACTTATTCGGTATTTCACTTTTATGGAAACTACATATAAAATTACACCGTTTAAATGAAAAATAAAGGCAAGTTAAGTTAATAAGAGGGAAATTAATCCTGGTTGGTGTTGTGGAGAATAGTGATTTATGCATGTTTAGTGCTGGGAGGTCCCAATCTGTGCCAGAAAGCACTGTGAAAATGTAAGTAATAATTTGAAAGTTGCATTACTCACAAAACAAGATAGGTTGTGTTTTCAGGAAGTTTAAAGTGATGCCATCAGTTGAAGCCAAAACGGCTTACAAGCAATTTGACCAGTTGAGCACATTTATATTTCTTTTAGACAACCAGGCTTGTTTAGCTGTCTGCCCCTCCCTAGGGCTAGTTGCAAGACCAAAATATACCCAAAGTGCCACATGAGTGGTGGTGTTTGCCCTGACCCTGTGAATTTTTCACCTTCTTAGGTATTTTGTGTATGTTATAGAGTATGCTACCTATATTGAGTCTTTTTGAAGCTGCCTAAATATTTCTTTACAACATGGCATTAGTAGATTGTGAGACCTTTTCTTTGGGACCTAGGACATTAGGTGGTTACTGAGCACTAAATGTGGTGGGCTCAACAATTTACCAGAGTCAATCATTTAGTAATATTTCTCTCCAAAGAAGGCAACAGCAAGTAGTTAAGGCTTACTCTAGGAGACCGTAAATGGATTGAACTCCAATACAATAAAACTCCAATCTTTTATAAGGGCCTTTTTTAGCGGTGGTTACGGAATGAAACCCCAAAAATGTGTCCCACAATTTAGTTACGCTCACACACCAGTAAGCAATTTCTGGTGCATCCCCATGCAGTCTCTTCGCATGCATAATGTGTCCTAAAGACGTGTGCTAGACTGCATATTTACAAGACTTATTTTCACAGGCTCAGATAGTTGTCAAGAATTTGTGAAACAGGTAAGATTGTAGAAAGTTGTCAAATACCACAATGCCATGCAGCCCAGTGACTTTCACAAATATGTTATAGAACCACACCAATAACTCTCTCGTGCCTTTTGAGGATTTCCTGGTGTTATCAGTTTTGTGTGGGGAAACTGTGTTGAGATTAATATATTATGAGCTCTTCTCAGAGAGACACTCAGAGACTGAAATTGCCTTCTGTGTTTTGTTGCGCTTCAGAAAAAGGAATTGGATGTTTTAGGGAGTGCACAGAGCTCGGCTGTAGAGTACGATTTAAAGGCCTTGATTAGTAAACGTTTTAACTCTAAACTATCTACCTTCGGTCAGCCTCATCCTTGACACTGCAGTGTAGGCGCGGTGCTATAACGATTTCCAGGCCAGTACACTCGTTTTAGCTTTACTAGCTGGGATCTGAATCCCTGTTTATTCCATTATAAAATCAAGAGGGCGGGAGCCAGAATGGAAAGCAAAACAAGCAGTTGAAATGCAATAGGTCTCGCATTCACTAGAGTTTAAGCTATTGGCATTGTAAATAACAATGCTTTTTATTTGTATTTTGAGTTTTAAAATATAAATAAAAGGCATTGTCATTTACAATACTGACAGCTTAAACCCTCGCATATCCAATTGCATTGCAATAAAGGGCCTTCTCCACCGCTTGATAGATTGTAGATATTAGAGGAAGAGACCGGCCTGCAACTAATTTCAAAAGCAGTGATAATTAGTGGACAGACACAAAGTGTGAAGTGAAAGTTACATATGGTCCGATCTATAAACACTAACAAAGCACTCCAACACCTTTTGCTCTCTAATTACACTGTCGCGGTTCAGGAGAAAGACCGGTAGGGGGGGCTATTTCCTGCCCTCTCCATGATTTGTGTGTGCAGTTTGGCATTGCGTAATGGCAGTGCAATGTTTGGCCTAACAAAAAGACTCCAGCTGTAGTAGGGCCCTGGCTTCACCTCCTGGTGCTTGGCTGGCTGTGCTTTACGGCAGGCATGGAGGGAGGGAGGGAGGGATGGATGGTCTCCGGTGCAGCTCCGGCCTCGCACAGTGTCCCTGCTATTACAAGTGAGCAAGAGGCGCTGAGGTGGTGAAATTGGTATTGGTGGTGGTGGTATTGGTGGTGGTAGAATTGGTGGCGATGGCATTGGTGGTATTGGTGGTGGTGGTATTGGTATTGTGGTGGTGGTACTGGTATTGGTGGCGGTATTGTTCGTATTGGTGGGGGGTATTGGTGGTGGTATTGATGGTGGTGGTATTGGTGGTGGTATTGGTGGTGGTGGTATTATTGGTGGTGGTATTGGTGGTGGTGGTATGGGTGATATTGGTGGTGGTGGTGGTGGTATTTATGGTGGTATTGGTGGTGGTATTGGTGGTGGTGATGGTGGTATTGGTGGTGGTGGCATTGGTGGTGGTATTGGTGGTGATAATGGTATTGGTGGTGGTGGTATTGGTTGTGGAAGTATTGGTGGTCGTAGTGGTAGTGGTGGTGGTATTAGTGGTATTGGTGGTGGTGGTATTGGTGGTGGTGGTAGTAGTATTGGTGTTGGTGGTATTGGTGGTTGTATTGGTTTTGGTGGTGGTGGTAGTGGTATTGGTGGTGGTGGTATTGGTGGTGGTATTGGTTTTGGTGGTGGTACCGGTGTTGGTGGTATTGGCGGTGGGGGTATTGGTGTTGTTATTAAAACAGGCTTTTGAAAATAACCCATCAGGGGGCTTAGTGCAGATGACATGTAACACAAATGTGCTGTTTTCAGCTTCAGCCAATTTTCACACATTTATCTGCTCCCTGGAATTCCCATGACTTAATTCGCTAACCATTTCTAAATCCATTTTACTTGGGGGGGGGGGGGGATTGAAACAATCACAAGATAATGCTGGGTTGAAGTGATTGAAAGCGGATGCCCGTGTTATGGGGCGGCCGCGCTGCATAAAAAAAAAGCCATTTCAGCTGAAGCAGCGCATGTCCTGCAGTAAGAGAAACTCAATAAAGTAAGTAGTGCCTACAGATTAAATAACAGGTCCAGTGTAACAACTGAAGTAAAGGTGCCAGTAGCCATGGGAGGTTACAAATGAAGACAAGGCCCTAATAAGGAGGGACTAACACGCCTATTAAAAAATCAGAAGGCAGCATTTATGAAAGATTAGCACACAAGCCTATGAAAATATGGGAGGAGAGTGGGCGCGGCTTCTCTCCCATATTTTACTACAGCAGTCTCGAAGAGCGCAAAGCGCATGCGCGCTGCTGCTAGGCTCGACCTAAAAACACTGGACTATATAAATCTACTGTCATATTTACCTAATAAATTTGGGAGCTTAGAATATCATACAAGTCACTTCCTATTCTACCATCACACACTCAGCTGAGTTCCTCTGCTAAGGATTATGTCCCTAATGAAACTCACGTCTGTCAGCAGTTTTGTACTGCTTAGTAGTGGGACCTAACCTGGCACAAGCAAAGGTAGCTCTCGAGGTGTGGCAGTCTGATAGCCTCTCTACGGTGACCTTTAACTTAATGTCCGCACTGAATTTAAACTCTGAGTCACACCACCTACCAGGAATGGTCAACATCCATATTTTTACAAGTACCCCAAAAATAACATAAATAATTTAAAATGTAGTACAGTCAGCCTCCAGACAAATAGCGTAGAAAATATACCAGAGAAGTACTAGAATCTCTGGTTTGGTCCAAGTACTCTACACCATTTTCTGTTTCACTCTGTTAGCCACCATGCCATATCTCTGTGCAATTCCAATGCCCCCAAAGCAGAGCATGATGTGAGCCTGTCCACAAATATATAATCAAGATTAACCAGACCACGACCCGGAAAAAGCACTTCTGTGGAAAACTCTTTGAAATGTACAGTTATGCAATTTCTTCAGAGGGCGAGCTTTTAGCACATCATATATTTGAAAGGCAACTATGCCAGTTGAAAGAAAGTATTCAATAATTTGACAAGTACCGACAAACACAAAACACCATTGAAAACCAGCATTGACAATACAATAGCAAAAAAGAGACATCATTGAAAACATGCATTGGCAACACAATAGGTCTTAAAGATAAACATAAAAACGGGACGGCACTGAAACACAAAGCGTGGTGCCAAGAGTTACGAGCATGGTGGCCCATAAAGCGGATGCCATGGTGAAAAACTGAAAGTGGGCGCCGTGCTATACCATTAAATGCGGCGTCCATGTAGAAAAAAGTTATGCAATCAGTGTGGTGAAACACTGGCAGGAAATAAAGCACTGCATCCATGTAGAAAAACGTTATGCACGCAGTGTGGTGAAATACTGGCAGGAAATAAAACAAGTAGTCCTGTCGTGTAGCTCCTATAAAACCTATACAGGATCTGCGCGTTCGAATAGCATACACTGTAGGATTGGTGTTGGACTGATTCTGAACACAGCCTTCTGTATCAGCTAGCTCACAGTGCCACTAGAATTTCCTCTTACCAAGGAGAGATTAGTTCTTGGCAACCATCGAACATGACAACCCTGATCCTTCAGGACCGTGGAAACAATATACCACTTTTCGCTCAGTCACTCGTGCTTACTTAGTCTGTCTTAGAGAGATACACAGAATAAACAAGCTGGGCGTTTTAAATAAGTATCCATTTAACAGTTGTTATTCTGGTGTAAAATAGATGAATTACAACAACCGTTAGACAGTGAAAGATCTAAATGATTAGCAGTACTTTGAGAGTAAATGGATGGATAGCCCTACTATCTTGCAGTAATCATGAATACATACGGGTATATAAAATACATGACACTAAAAGATGTGTATTCCTACGATGCCTCCCTAACTAGATGTACCAAAGTGTACCTAGCATGTGTGTAGGTGTTAAGCCAAGAATGCCTCTAGGATAAAGTCAACCCCATTACCTGAAGTGAGAGACTGTGGGAGCCGATCCTGGTCACCCCACGAGGCATGTTAGACTACTGCGAGCTGGAGGATCTGCATGCAGGAATCTCAGCGTCTCCGGTGGCCAGTGTGTCGGCCTGGAAGTCCTAGTCTCCTCCATCTTTCTTAGCAAGATACGATGTGTATATATATATATATATATATATATAGATATATATATATATATATATATCTATCTATATATATATATATATATATATAGATATATATATATATATATCTATATATATATATATATATATAGATATATATATATATATATATAGATATATATATATACCCATAGGTCTCCCCAGGGGTCCTACCTCGCTGTATTACTGTGTCACCCTGAGGATGACATTGGGCATGAACTTTATACATAGATATTATACAGGAAATTGTAGTCCCGCTGTGCTTCCAAGAATCCTCATGAATAATGTATGAGATTTCGAACTAAAGAAAAAAAAACACTTTCTGATTGCAGTGTCGTATCTAGGTAAAAGGGGATCTCCTAATGGGGAGTGATTCGGTTGTTGACTAAGGAGGCTGGAATCTATAATGAGTTTCTGAAAAAAGTACCTGCTAGACCATAAATTCTGAATGTTTTAAACAAGAAGGACCTACAAAATTCTCACTCTTAAGGTTCAACTAATGAGCAGTCCTTATTGTGAATTAATCTTCAGTATAACTATTCTTTCCCATGTCCTACTTTAGGTGTACACCCATCTGTTTTAATCAAATTATTACACATGAGCCAAGTACTTAACTTAAGAAGATATCTTTTTTCTATTTTTTAGATTTCAAATCTTATTTGTCACTTTGTCACTTCGCTGGTATACGGATGTCTATATTGTGACTCATATATTTGTTATCTGTATTGGATGCAGGACTTCATCCCGCTCCATTGTTTGTTGCTTTTGCTAATTTTGAAAATTCAATTATCTGATTAAATACTTTGTCCGTCTGGACACAGTTGAATATAGCACCCATCTTGGTCTATGTTTAATTTTTCGTGATATATGTTTTACTCTAAAGACCATTGTTATAATATATACTTGACACCCAGGGTCCTTAGTTACTCATTGTTGGTTTCCCTTGTTCCCCTTAAATAGCCGGCAATGGAAAGGCACAGGCAGATGCAGCTTTGAAGCTGCATCTAAAATATAAAACACTGCGCCTGTAAAATGGGTGCCGCGCTGAGAGTTTAAGTATGTTTAAATGTGATTATAAACATGGATGTGGGCAAGAACAAAAGAAAGATGTGGCCACCATATTTGAAGATACAGCTCGGCATGCTGCGCGCAACAATTAGAAACAAGTAGTTCCCAGAGGAACATATAAACACTTACAGTGTAAGGAAACTGTAGTTGAGAGTTGTGCTCCTGACCTTACAATGGAAATGATGTATCAGCAGCGCCAATCTATGATAAGCCAGCAAACAAAAGCTACACAGGAGTGAACCAATGCCAAACAGCAGGTGGGATTACACTCCATGTAGTGATTAAAGCTGGTCTTCCAGACAGCGCAATTGCGCTGCCTAGGCATGACCTAAAAAAAGACAGAAGGTGAAAGTGCTTCATTGTCCCTACTGTGTACTTTTTCTTTTATCCTATAAAAAAACTTACATTAATAAACTTACTAAAGACTTGTTCTGTTTCCATAATACTGGCGAACAGCAAAGGTAATTCCTTGATGCCTCTGTCCAATTTCTACCGTATAGATTATATCTACATTGTATTCGTTCGCAATAGAAATGCCACTAATGATGAAAAAAAACCTCCCTGATCCACCTCACACCTTCCTTGAGTAGATAAAAGGATAAAAGGAGACTGAACATGCAGTCAGTTTGCTGATCCATTTTCCCCGACACATGATCAATTACAAGTTGGTAGTTTTGTAGTCTTGCTACCAGTGTGGCTAACCTTGTTATCAGGGTCGGGCTAGGACAGAAAATAGGCCAGAGCACCAAAATAAAAATAGCCCCATTAGCGAATCAAATTGTTAAAAAAGTGGCCCACATTTGCAAATTGGGGCAATTTTGAACTTAGACAGACAATGTGTGAAGGTATTTGTGCTTGGTGCAGGCAATGTTTGTGGCGATGTCAGAGAAATCACTGGTGAAAACCGGCCCACCAGGCCACAAAACTGGCCCACAACCAGCCAAGCAACGGACCCACACACACTGACCTGTCAGTCCAGCCCTACTGGTACTGCCAAATTGCAAAGTAGGCCAGTCCAACACTGCTTGCCATCATGACCCTACCCCCACCTGATGAAAACATGCTTACTACTGGTTTGTGAACAGTCCTTATAACAAATGTTCTTCCCCACAAGAACATGCAGAAACATTTGGCTACCTAAGTACACACCAAAATGTATCTTTCTATTGCTGAATATTTCTCTCAAACTTTTGCACAGCCCCGAACCATAGGTAGCAATCTACTCTACTTGGTTGTCATGCTGCTGCAAAATGGCCCCTAAACCCACTTAGGAATTAAACCCTGTGGAGGCCCCTAGGCAGGTGCCTACTTTGCCTATTTGGTAATCCACAACTGCCTAAACCAGAGCCTCCACATCACCAGTAACCTCACTGTGGACCTGATTTATATCTTGATGGTGTGTATACTCCTTCGCAGCGGCGGCGGTGTATACATACCACCAAAATAATGGTCTGCCCAGCAAATTTAATATCCAGCGGAACTTAGGTTTAAACGGTGTGGAGGCTACTCTGTCTCTGCTGTGATTAAACCCCTCTGACGGCCTGCTGGAGTAAGGGCATTCGTAGGCAGACATCTAATTCTGCCCACCTGATTTAGATAAGCAGAATCAGAGGTCAGTTTTGCCTAGCTTCCATGATACAGTGAGCGTAATCTTTCTTTATTTTAATTTGGTGGATGGAGTAGTTTTGGCCTGACAGACATTCGCATCCTCCGCCAGGTAAACGGAGATTACTACATCTGCCAAAGTATAAATCTGGCCATTTGTTTTACTACAGTAAAAGGTTTCAAACATGGAGCATGACGAATATCATATATATGCAAAGTATTTTTTGTGTTAAGTAGTGCTTTCGAAATTTCAATTTTTCAGAGTAGTCACTCACAAATTACTGATTTTGGGATTGACTCTTCTCTTTGAGACGTGTGCACCAAACAGTCCAGAATATCCTCTCGGAAATTGCACTTCTTGAATGTCAAAATTAGCCCTTTATCAGACAAAGTGTGGAGCGCCATTTTAACCTCATATTATACTGTATCATGCACTCTGCAAAGATGAGCAAATTGTCTTGGAAGGTGATGGCCCCAAGGATCCCTACTAAGGTCTCCTTCATCATAAGTTTTAATAAAAAAGCTGTGCTTGTGAGTCTGAGAGACAGCTATCTACGTTAGAACATCCCTTTCGGAGTCACGAATGTGGTCATATTACTGAACCATTCCAAGAGCACCACCTTGTGGTAGGCACTCAAGAATGAAAAATACAGCTGCCCCACTTACAGTGGAATTCATCTCATGTATATTATGAGGAGTGACGGTCAACCACATTGCGTTGTTAATACTATGGAGTAATCAAATTAGTTGATTGGGGGACAGGTGTCTGGGATTTAGCAATATGACCTGAAGAAAATTACTGTAAAGGGGGATGCTGGTTTACGACCTGTTGGTGATTTTTGTAGTCCTGAAAGTAAGACACTGGGTTGCGAGAGTTCTGGAACAGATGATGAAACTTCTTCTAAGGACCTTCTTTGTGAGGACCAAATTGTAAATATAGAAATACGATGTAACATGAGATGCAAAAAAACAGCGAAATATGAAGTTTGTCTTGACTAACTCTATATACATTTTTGTTGTTGTTTATTCACATATTTTTTTTTTTGTTAAAGAGGAAAGGTGTGTAGCACTTTGATGCAGAATGCATATGTGTGTGGAATATAGGGCATCTCATGATGGAACATTATAGATGTAACATATTGAATCTTGGGGGGAGGTTTTGAAAATAACAGTTGGAGGCATGATGGATGGAAGATGGAATTGCTTGTTTGTCCCAGCTGCACATTTGTTTTCCTTTATCCTGTGAAGATACTTAGGGCCTAAATATGATGTCAGGCGAATGTGACCTCATACTCCCATTTGTCTATGGAGCTTGTGCTAGGGCCGTAAACTGGCCGTAGCACACTCTTCTATAGATACATGGGAGAATCTGTTCATCCCTGCACCATGTGGTAGTCACCTTAGCAGGGCCGGACTGGGAACCAGAACCGGCCCTGGCAAAGTGCTCGGCCGGCCCCCCTCCCCCCCTCCGGGAGGAGAGGGGAGGGTCGAGAGGTGCGACCGCGCTCTGTGACAGGGCCGGTTTTCGGCCGTTTTTGTTACAGGGCCGTTTTTGCAGCATAACAGCCCTGTAACTAAAACGGCCCCAGGGGCCCAAAACCGGCCCCCAACCATGCGGCCCACCGGGGGATTGCCCGGTGCCCTCAACGGCCAGTTCGGGCCTGCACCTTAGGTGCCTGCAGTGCGGTGCAGGGATTTACAGTGGGGGGCATCCCTCGTCCCCCAACCGGAGGCCGCAGGACGAAGGGTCCCCAATGTCGGTTTCCAACAGGCTTTCCATGTCCGAACCCGACATCGTAATTCCTATGGCAAAAACGTCGTCCATAGGGATTATGGGCCGGACTCCGACTGCCCGACGGGCTTCTCGAACCTGTCGGAATCCAGCCGGAATGACTGGCCAGTTTCAGTTTCGAACGCCTGCATTGTAATGCGGCGGTCGAAACTGAAACCGCAATGAGACTCTGGAAGCCTCCGAACTGGTGTCAGAGACTTTCTGACCCTCATCGTAATGAAGACCTTAAATGAGTACAGTTGCCAAAGACTTGTTCTGGTTGAAGCCTCCTTCATTATAACAATACATTAAAGGGTGCTACCAGCCACATAGGCCTTTATTTGATATCTAAACTGAATGTGGTATTAGAATGTTACAAAATCTATGAGAGACCAGGCAGATGGAGAGTCAATAGATGGATTTCTGCATATGACAAGGTTAATGCTCAACTAAGGAGCGAAACGCTACAATTAAAGTTTTAGGTAATGGGGGACATTCATCTGTAGTTCAGAAGACTTAAGGTCCTTGTGGCAATGTGTCGATTTCTGGACAATATCTGTCCTTTTAAGCACAGTGAAAAAACCCACATTGAATATTTATCACTATTGTGCACAATGTTGAGAGTGAATGGTTTCATTTCCAAATGAAATAAGTGCAAGTTGGGCCACTGCATTTCCCGGGAATGGGTGAAGCCCAAAGATTGTTCGCTCAAGGTTATTGAATGGACATCAGCACCTAACAAGAAGGAAGAGTGGTTGTCGTTTTCTGGAATGTGTGCTTAATATGCAAAATGGATTCCATATTTTGTGGATAAGAATGGGT
The DNA here is from genome assembly GCF_964263255.1 of Lissotriton vulgaris. Lineage (NCBI taxonomy): Eukaryota > Metazoa > Chordata > Amphibia > Caudata > Salamandridae > Lissotriton > Lissotriton vulgaris. The sequence continues at coordinate 731,740,825 of NC_141689.1, forward strand.
ACTTTAAGGAAGTCATGTAGATGTTGTGAAGGCTTCCACGTTAAAATGTTTTGGTGTAACAAGGAAAAGTGTGTTATGAGTATATACTATTAGATACGGTCTTGTGGTGGTCCTGTCCCAACAGAGTTCAACAAAAATGACCGGGTAATGGCCGATTTTCCTCAGAGAAATTAATGTTCTATAATTGGCATGTATTAGTCTCCTCCAAAGCGTAGACAGACTCGAGATGGCATGTCAAGGAGTACAGGTTGGGGGAGGTACACACGACTGTTAGTGTTCCGGCCAAAAATTGTTAAACAAAACATGAGTGCTAGTGTCCTGGCCAAAAAACAAATGGTAATCAGTGCAGAGACAGACCGGGGAGGGCATGTAAAGGATTGAAGGGTGGAAAGGTACACACGAGTGCTAGTGTTACGGCAAAAAAAATGTTATACAAAGCACAAGCGCACATCAACTCAAAACACAAGCGTTAGTGTTTCAACCAAAAACAAATGCTAACAAGCATTGGCATAGCAAATAGGTCTCGCTTTTGGAACCTTATAAGTGTTTAGCCATGCAACAGTTTATGTTGTTGCACCAAGGATATTGTGCTGCATAACTAAATATTTATAAGGTCCCAAAAGGCGAGATCTATTGGCTCTGCCAATGCTTGTTTATTTTGCCCCTCTCCCTTCGGGACCCCTATCCCTCTCACCCCGCTTCACCATTTGTCCCAAACACCGCCGCTACCGTATGTTGCTTCAATGAGGGCAAGCAGACATTCTCAACAATACCGATTCTGTAGGTTTCAATGTATCCACAGGAGTAGAAGCTGCCTGCTCCTTTAAGGCATACAGAATGGCAGTGCCACAGTAACCCATCCTCTGCTTTCAGGATGCTTTTCCTTGCAACTGCCCGTGTAGCACCTTTTCTGTGTATGTGGTATTGGAGCATGAGAAACCCTTTTCACTACTCAGCTGCAGAAACTACTGGCTTTGTCAAGGTTTTGCAATTTATAGCGATCAGCTCAGGAGCCCCTGTACTGTCATTCTTTCAAAGCAGGCGAGAGAGCTGCTGTACCAGGCACGCCTCTGGCCACGCCCCCCACTTCCGAGAAACAGTACATTTATTATTAGCTCGGATGCATCGGCTTTGGCAGAAGCTGTTGGCTACCGTCTAGAAAGTTTAAAGTGGCACTGCTCTGTACCAGTACTTATGACAGTGGTTCCCAAACTTTTTTGGCCCGTGGCTCCCTTGACCTAATTGGCAGTAGGCCATGGCTCCTCACCATTTTTTACCCGTGCGCGGGATGTAAGCCCGACATCAGGAGTACTTCCTGTTGTCTTCCTTAAATTAATTGGGATGCAATGAAGGTATTATAATCATATTTTTAACAAAATAAAAAGATAACAGTTGTTCAATAGGGGGCCGTGGCTTGAGCGCCGATGGGAGAGGTGGCGTGAGCTGAGAGCTCCGCGCCCGATCCCGCTAAATATCCTTCCAAAACCTCCTGATTGCTGGCAACGATAAAGAATCAAGCATGGGAACGGTTGAGCAAGGGCTCCCGACCGACGTGGCACACTCCGGTGCTTGCGGCGCACTCCAGGCGCGAACTTTACTGCCAGGGCGGCTTGAGAAGCAGGAACAAAATGGCGGCGGCCGGCGTCGAGTAAAGGAGAACCGGGCTGGTGGACCGGACCTCTAAAGCGCGGAGCACACACCCTGGCCCTGCCGACTCAATGAGGAGAGCAACCCGATACCCCTGGGCAATCGCACACGCAGCTGGTGGGACAGATGCGAAAGGCCCCGTAGAGTGCGAGATAGGCGAGATCTACTGAGGCCTCAAGATGGCGGCCGCGGGCCCGAACTGCCCGAGTGACCGGAGCTGATCGGGGTGACTAGACGGGATTGCAAGCAGCTGGTGGTGCGGCGGAGGTCGTGCTGGGGTGTGAACTTCGTGACCGCTTGCTGAAGGCGGTGGGGCTGTGGAGCGGAATTGCCCCGAGGACATATGCGGATGGCCTGACAATTTTGGGCCTACCTGAGACGTGATTGTGAGCCCCTGACACCCTGGGCGACGCCGGACGGAAGGGCGAGCACTGGCGCACCACCCATCTGTATTGGAGGTCGACTGCGCCCAGCTACTGTGCCCGGTAAGTGTGGTGGTGGGGACCTGCCTTCAGCACTGCGGAGGTGGGGTCGGGGAGCAGGTTCACAGCGCCGCATGAGCAGGGGCAGGGATGCATGCACAGAGGCCTTGAGCAGGGACTGCAGACACGGGGCAGAAGACACGCAGAGCGCTAAAGGCCCACAGCGCGGGCTTGGGCTACACTGCAGGCGACATAGAGGGGGCATCCAAGGCTCGTGCTCAAGAAGGAGTGGCCAGCAGCTGGACAAAAGCACCATATTGGGGGCGGCCGATGGGGCCCAGAGAGTCAATCTACGGCATCGTTCTTCAATCTGTGGGGCGCGCCCCCCTGGGGGGGGGCGCAACACCCTCTCAGGGGGGGCGCGCACTCCACCCTCCACTCTTACCTTTGATTTCCACTGTCCCTCCGGATTATTAGCCCGGGGTTCGGCGTAACGGAGGGCTGTTGGTGGAGAAGAGCTAATCTCCCAAAACTGTGTTAATTCCTAGAGCTGAAATGCTTCAGCTGCAGTTGAATTCAAAGAGTCTCCGCTGTTATGAAACTGAAAGCAAGGAACATTTTAGCTCTAGGAATTAACCCCGTCCAGGGATGGTTAGCTCTCAGCTCTTCCCAGAACGGAGTGAACGTTTCTCTATTACACAGGCATCTCCTGTGGTATCAATGCCACTGTTTATAGGCTCATTCCAGGGCTGTGATAACTTAAGAATCTGCAAAAAACAGTGTTTGTGCCCAATTTATAATGATGAATTCTTCACTAAGAGAGCGTGGACTTTAGATTTTAACGACTTAAATTCCAGCAGGGCACTTTACATAAACCACACCCTGGAGTTCCACTGATTATACTGCAATGCATGTCCTCTGCTTCCACCTTCGACACACCATGCACGGTTTGCCTGCTGTGAATGTCTACATTTCCCTAGTTCCATCTCAGTTTGCATTTTTTTCTATTCTAGCATTATCTTAAAGTGCCTTAAAGTGCTAAAAGGTGACAAGACATCATCACTGAATACAATACGTAAATAGGGAGATAAAATCTGCAGAGGCATCCACTGTGCTAAACCTGCGCCACCCGAAATCCAGGAGTTTCTAAATTTATCAGAACGTTTAATGAATTGCCTTCTCTACAGGAATAATTAGACAATCACAGAGATCCCTTTCCTTTCCACTGCTTCTGGCTCAGGTTTCTATAACCTTTTCTATTTATTCTACCCGTACGACTTTCATACTTAAGCATGTCATCCAATAAAGTGCAACGGGCACCTACTCTGGACCAGAAGGATGAATGTTCCCTCAACTATACCTAACTGGCTGAAGGCAATGCAGGTATAATTACCTGCATCGAAGGCCTGCACCTGAGAAATACTATGAGAAAAGGGGAGGAGAGTGAAAGTGACACAGTTGGTTTATATCTTGCTTTCAGTTACTGCACATCTTCCTTCGGTATAGGACAGAGGGGCAGCAACACCCATGGACTCTTGTTGCAAAATGTGCCCTAAACATTGGTTTACACGCCATTCCCACAATGCATTGCACATTTAAAGGTGATGTCCTACATGTGTGATGTTGTCTGCGCTTCGGTCTCAGTGCCCCTTCGACCTCTGCTGTCTCATGGAGCGGTAGGACACCATCAGATGCGCAACGCCCATAGGGCTAAAAGGGCTTTAGCCCCCCACCCCATTGTGCCTCAGCATGGGCTCCTGCAGCCAGGGCTGGCACTTGGGTGGTACGACCAATGCCACCGCACCTGGGTGCTGGCTTCTGGGGGGTGCTGCGTTTGCAAGTACTCTAACACTGTTGCATCCCTCACTGTGCACTCACATGGGCACTCCTGCCACCCACACAGCGCAGAGGGTTAATGCGCCTGCTACAAAGAATGTGTACCATGCAGATCAAACAACTGAGTGTGAGTAAACTATGAGTAGCAGTATAAAAAAATGCAATGTTTGTCAGAAAGGTGCTATAGAGAGATGAGGTGCATTGTTGGTGAGTGGTACTGAGGGAATTCACAGAGAAGGAGGAAATGGGGAAGTGTACAAGATTCCGGAAATGTGTCCGGTGGTGGGGGGCCCCGACATCTAAAACAATTCATCTAGGGGGGCTCAACATCCAAAAGTTTGAAGACCTCTGCTCTACGGGGAGCAGTCTGAGATGAGATCAGCGCAGTACATATACATCTGGGGGCTGCAAGGCTACTTGAGAGGACCTTGGCATCACACTAGGACCTGAAGTCTATGCGCAAAGAGTGGACGGAGCAGTGGGACCCAGATAAGCGCTCGACACTGGGTACCGAGTCCTAGGGGTACCGGCACCAGGACTGTGTTGCTGAGGTGGGGTACTGGCGGGTACATATCACAGTGAATGCCGGATCTGGAGGGGAATGGGTCCTGAAAGCGGCGAGCCTGTTGGGATTCCGACTAGTCAGCCATGTCATTGTCAAGGTACTACAGTGAAAGGAGGGAAACCGGGTGCCCCTACACAGGCGAGTACGTTGAACGGCGCGGGAGCGCGACCAGCTCCTCGGGATGAAACCCCAAAATCGGAAAGAGGAGACCGTAGTGCAAGATGACACACATGGTGCAAGTGGAGATGCTGAGAGGGCGATGTCAGAAATGGGGCTGCAACAACATCTGGATAAAATACTGGAAGCCATAGCCTCAACTAAGGATGTTTTACAGCAAGACATTGTGCAGGTAGTGACTGGGTTAGGGCTCCTGCCCGCAGGCCACTTGAAGCTAGCTGATTGGGTGAAAGAACACGAACTAGCCATCCAAGAACTGACGCCGGCGCAGAAAGCCATGGAAGTTAAGATGGGAGATGCACTGAGCCGCTTAGAGACGTTAGAAAAGAGGGGCGAGGATGCCGAAAGTAGGAACAGGCGCAACAATATACGGGTGGTAGGCCTGCCCGAAAATACAGAAGGGACGGACATGATTGCAGGGTTGCACCAGAGGGTCTCTCCCCCTTCTTCACACTTGAGAGAGCGCATAGGGTCCCGGCTCGACGCCCGCTGCCTGGTCGGCCTCCGCGGCCAATAATGGCCAAACTACTCCACTACAAAGACAGGGACACACTGATCCAAAAAGCCCGCGCGGCGGAACCCTTCAAGGTTGGCAATGGCACGGTGACCATATTCCCGGATTACAAAGGCACAGGGCCTACTATCTTGCTGTTAAAAAAGAACTCAGGGAAGAAGGGATTCAGTACTCACTGATTTTCCCGGCAAAATTGAGAGTGGTAGTGGATGACACGACTCAGTTCTTCCTGACGCCTGATGACGCATGGACATGGCTTGAGACATATCGAGCGGGCACAGATCATAAAGGCCGGGAAAGCTCTGACCCACCCAAACCGTCTCAGATGCGCAAATCCCAGCGACTCCGGAAACGAAATAAAAACCTGCAGAAGCAACAGTTATCCCGAATGGCGGAGGATAAGCAAAAAGCGGTGGCAGCGACGGCGGATTACGGAGTCGCAGAGGGCTGAATAAGCAGTGGATACAGATTCGGAGGAAGACAAGAGGAAGTCGGACACTGAACTCTCGGAAACGGATAGCACCAGGGGCCCGGTGGTTACACCTGGAACTGCGGATGGAATGATAGATGAATAACGAATATATGTGGCCCGTTGCAGTTGAATACTCGACAAGGGATGGTATGAACTGTTGACGCGCCTGGAGGCGCCAGTGAACTTATTAACTGAGACTTGTTGCCGTTTGGTATCCAGGGCGGTGGGGCCTAGGCGACGGCTGCTGCCTGTTGGGGCTGAGTCACCCTCCTACCGCCCTTAAGGTACCCTGTAGCGGCTGCTGCAGGATAGTCTTGTGTGTTTTGTTGTGACGTTTGGATGGGAGCTGATAGCTTGATATTGGGTCCTGTTCTGGGGGGGAGGGTCAGGAATGTTAAGCGGGATGTTGTTGTTTGGGGACATACTGGTGGTGTGGGCGGACGCACTGCGAGCGAATTGAAGGTGCACAACGTGTGCAATGGGGGAGTTACCTGATCTCAAGTGTATCACATGGAACGTAAGAGGTCTGAACTCGATGACTAGGTGCCACAAGGTTCGTGCGTATCTGGTGAGAAGGGGAATCCATATAGCCCTGCTACAGGCGACACATCTTACCATAGCGGAGGGACATGCGCTGAAGCGTAGGCGGAGGGGGCAGGTGTGCAGGACAGCATATTCGGATTTCGCTAGGGGGGTGCTTATTTGGGTGAGGGCAGGTGTCCCTTTTCAGGCCACGAGGCAGGTGTTGGATCCGGAGTGCAGATATGCAGCAGTGGAGGGGAGACTGTATGGTAAGGACGTTGTGCTGTGTAGTGTGTATGCTCCGAATGTGGACCAAGCCCGCTTCTTGAACAACCTATCAGGCGCGCTGGTGCTCTACCTAGCGGGTCCAGCGATAATTGGTGGGGACTTTAACGCCATCACAGACATAGAACTAGACAGGTCCTATCCCCCCTTAGCGGCAGTGCCGGTTCGGAAACTGGCCAAGGAAAGATCTGATTGGCAAGAAAGGTGGGAGTTACTAGACATCTGACGCATGCAGCACCCTCAAGACAGAGATTACTCTTTCTTTTCACCCATACACGAACTTCATGTCAGAATAGATGCCATCCTCTGCTCTAGTTCGATTGCCCATACAGCAGCGCACTCGGAATACCTTGCGCGTACTATCTCTGATCACAACCCGCTCCTGATGTCCTTTAGGTGGCAGCGGGAACGGTCCGCGATTCCAACATGGCGTCTGCGCCCAGAGACGCTGGAAGACCAGGTTTTTAGGACGGAAATCAGAGAGGGCATTGAACATTATTTCCAGGAGAACCAAGGTACGGCTTCCACCAGAGCAGTTGAATGGGACGCCTTCAAGGTCGTAGTCCGGGGGCTATGTATTAGTAAGTACTCAAGAGCGAGGAAAGCAGTACTAGGTGATGTGGCAAAAGCTGAAGAGAACCTGAGGGACTTAGAGCGGTGGCGACCGGGACAGCCATCGCTGCAAGCGCAGCTCCTGGAGGCGAAGGAAACACTGGCGGGGGAGGTTGAACGGCTGCGTAGCTTTGACTATAAGGCCTACCTGACAAAAGTACATACAGAAGGGGACAAGGTTGGTACCCTGTTGGCAAGATTGGCAAACCCAATACCGAGAGGTGGTCCGATTATGCGAATAGAGTTGGAGGGGTGCCTACTGGTCCACTCACAGGCACAAGTGCTCTCGCGGTTTTGAACTTATTATGAGACCCTATATCAGAGCAAGCTAGTGGCCGAGGAAGCGGACATAGAGGGATATCTAGCGGAGATCCCGCTTCCACAATTGAACGCAGACCAGGTGAAAATATTAGACCAGGACATCACCCTTGCTGAGATTAAAGGGGCTATTAAACATATGGCAAGGAACAAGACACCGGGACGGGACGGTCTACCCATTGAATTTTATTCACACTATAGTGATATACTGGCACCTCGTTTATTGGAGGTATACAAAGAAGCTGATTATCCCACTGTTGAAGCCTGGATAGACGGAGACAGATGTGGCCTCTTATAGACCCCTCTCCATGCTGACGATGGATTATAAGATACTAAGTCGCATACTAGCGACCCGACTTTTGCCTCACATGACTGCGCTGGTGCACACAGACCAGTCGGGCTTCATCCCAACTAGAAATACCGCCTCAAATGTACGAAGGTTTTTGCGGGTTCTTGCAGAAGAATATGATGACTTGGACTCACCGGCAGTCCTCTCTGTCGATATAGAAAAGGCGTTTGACAGCCTGGAATGTGGTTTCCTCCACAGGGTGTTGGAACGGTTCGGAATGGGGGAACGATTTGGTACTTGGACAAGAGTGCTGTATTCATCGGCCACTGCCAGGGTGCACCTGGGGGAGGTGATCTCCGACCAATGCCCGGTGATGAGGGGGACAAGACAGGGGTGCTCATTGTCGCCCTTGTTATTTGCGCTGGCAATGGAATCCCTTGCGATCCAGGCCCGCTCCGGACGGGCATGCCAGGGACTACAGCTTTATGGGGTGACGCATTATGTCTCCCTGTATGCAGATGACTTGCTCCTCTTTTTGAGGGATGCCGGAGAAGCACTGCGGGGAACAACTTTGTTGCTATCGCAGTATGGGGCAGTATCGGGACTTCAGGTAAACTGGAGCAAAACAAGTCTTTTTCCGATCCGACGGGTTTTCCACCACCGGAGTCAATTGGTGCGATTGCCTGGGAACCGTCGTGCCTCACCTATTTGGGGGTTCGGGTCTATCATGACGCCATAGATTTGCTGGAAGGAAATGTGGGACGCTGTATTAAAGCTCTGAAGGGATGCATGGCGTTCTGGTCGACGCTCCCTCTGTCGGTGATAGGACGGATAGCTCTGCTCAAGATGGTAGCGTCCCCAGATTGCTTTATTATTTTCGTACATTGCCGATCTGGATCCCACCTCGCATATTTAAAGACTTGCGGTCGTTGACCATAGACTTCATATGGGGCACAGGTAGGAGAAGAATAGCGCTGACGACCCTGATGAGGCCTAAGCCGGATGGCGGACTGGCTGTGCCTGACTTCGAGCTCTATTATCTGGCGGCACAGCTGCAAGTACTGACACAATATATAGCGCGGGAATTCAGAGGACCAGAACACACACACGGGCAGGGAATACAGTGACATGTTCTCTCTTACATTGTCCTGCAGCAGAAACTGGCTATGAGGGATTTGACAGGAGAGGAACGAACATTGAGGCTCTGCTGGAACAGAGCCCAGCGCAGGGCGGGGATAACTCGCCCGTATGCACCGGAAATTCCTCTGGGTATGTTGACGGCGCTTCCTCACGTAGGGGATTGGAGCCCCCTGGAGGACTGGGAACAGTTGGGTATCCACATGGTAGGGGATCTGTACATGAATGAGGAACGGATGCCCTTTCGGGTGCTGCAAGACATGTATGGCCTCCCGGAGGGTGGCTTTCTGCTGCATGCGGAAGTGGCAGCGGTGATTCTGGGTCACTGGAACGGTGGACAGGCGGACCCACCCACCGCATTGGCTTGTCAATATGTAGTAATGGCAGCAGGGACTGTTAAGGCTGTCAAATGCCTCCAATCTCGGATGTTGCAGGATGGTTTGCAGCCACTGGGGACACTGAAAGCAAAATGGGAAACAAGCATAGGGCGCGAGATCCCGGACACGGCATGGGGGTACATTCTAAAGAGGGCATGGAAGGGAAGCAGAAATGCCCGGTTCCAGCAGATACAGTTTTTCATTCTACACCGCGCTTACCTGACCCCGGGCAAGATTAGGAAATACTTCCAGGTTCACGATGCGGCATGCCCCAGATGTTTGGAACAGAGGTAGAAATAGAACATATGCTGTGGCTTTATCCGTCCATTAGGGAATATTGGGCAGACATGGGGGACCTTCTAGACGCCATAACTGACCGACACCTAGACTACGACATGGCTACCTGCTTGTTACACTGGTTTCCGCACACGGCCAAAACGAAAATAACCAACAAATTTATGGATTTAGGCTTATTGTTGGCCAAACGAGAGATAACCTGGCACTGGAAGTCAAGGGCGGGACCCTCGAGTAGGCGCTGGCGAATGGAGTTCTGCAAATGGGCAGAGTGTGAGAGTGTGGTCCGGCTTAGGCAGGCTAGACGCGTTGATAATGATAAGGCTTTGGAGATGGCAAGAGCTTGGGAGGCCCTGACTCAGGCATTGCGGGATGCCCAGATAGTGGAGGAAGACGACTGAATGTTAAACGTACATGTGATCATCAAACTGTGAAACTGAAATGTAACGCTTTATGTGCAGCTGGTACTATGTTATGATACAGACTTCTGGATATGCCCACACCACCGAACATAAGGGGGAGAGGATTTGGGGGGGAATTAATGTTAAATTGGGGGACGTGTTTACTGGATATGGATGCTGTGGTCATTGTCATATACTATATGTCGATATAAAATCCAATAAACAATGTTTTAAAAAAAACAAAACAGTTGTTTAATAATAACTTGTTAAGTTAAAAACGATACAAGATTAAAGCCAAATATGTTTCCATGCAACTTTTTTTAACCACACAACAATAGTTTACAAATGTCTGTTTAATAAATTATCTTTTTCAATGAATAGGAAGAACAATGGAGTCCGCATTTACCTTAAAAATCCTAGTGAGATGGATGTGCTTGTTTTTCCTTACATAGCTCCTGAAATCTTGGAGTTATTTTTGAGATCGCAACACACATTTCTTTTTCAAGGTTAATTTTTGCCCTATATTTTTACTTTATCACTGCAACTGCTGAGAAACCAGCTTCACAAAGGTACGAAGTGGCAAACGGGATCAAAACATACAGGGCTCTCTTGCTTATCATTGGGTATTCATCTCCAGTTTGGCACCAGAACTCAAGCAGTGACTGAGACTGGAACCTTACTTTCAATGCGGAGTCACTTGAAACAGCAATAAGCTGTTCTGCTTCCTCATTGTTGAAATGCTGAGATATCTCTGCATTTCAGCATTGAAGGGGTCTCTCACCCATTTTATTGGCTCCACTTCATCCTCTGGAAAATATTTTTCAAGGTTAAAGCGCAGTTGAGACAAATACAGAACAAAAACTGTACTCAGTTCCCCCTTTAACACCATCTCATTGTCCTGCAGAAACTGGTACAATGAAGGAAAACTTTTATAGTCACCTTTGCTTACACTGCTTTTCCAAAGGATCCCTTTCTTTTTAAAGCCTGATACTTTGCCTGACAGTTGCAAAATGTTAGTATTATTACCTTGCAAGAACTTGTTCAGTGCATTCAGTTTTTCAAACAGATCAGAAAGAAAAGACATTTGTATTAGAAAATCGGCATCAATAAATTTGTCAGCAAAACAATGTTCATCATCATGTAGATATGAGTATATTTCATTCCTCAACTCATACACTCTAAGCAGGGAGTTACCAAGAGGCAGCTACAGAGAACTGCTGTAGAACAAGAGGCATGAGTATTCGGCACCCATGTCCTCACACAGTTTTGCAAAAAATTGTGCTTTCATTGGTCTTGTTTTAATATAATTTACCACTTTGATGACTATTTTTAGAATACCATGCAGTTCTTCACTGAGGTTTCCTGTTGCCAGTGCTTCTCTGTGTATTATACAGTGTGTCCAAATAGCATTAGGCGCTTTAGATCGTATGCGAGCTTGAAGTCCTTGGTAGGATCCTGCCATTGAACGACCCCCATCTGAACAAACTCCAATACATCTCTCCCAGTCATCCACAACGTATACAAGTCTTGACCTGTAGTTCCACCTTTGATTTCTTTACAGAACAACAAATCCTCAACAATTTGTTTTTCATGTAGAAACCAGCGACCTATGACCCTGCTCGCAGGCAGGTCGCTCCCCACGCTGCTGCACGGCTCTGCCTGCATTGTTTTTCCCTAATCTCGTATTTTTCCTCTGTGCCTAACTTGCTTTCTTGCCCAGACTTGTTTTTATTCCCCTGTGCCTAACTTGCTCTCTTGCCCAGACTTGTTTTTATTTCTCTGTGCCTGTACTTGTTTTCTTGCCTAAACTTGTTTTTCCTTCCTGTGCCCAGTTCTCCCGCGGCCCGACCGTTTTTCCCGCCGCTGGCCCCGCCCACCTGCAATCCCGTTCGCCGCCCCGCCTCCCAGCTGCTCCTCTCTCCCACATCCCCTCATATGGAAGCTGCTCCGCAGGGGGGCCGCTGGCGCACCTAAGGCAAGCGCGTCTGCGCCTGTCCGCGCCTGGATCGTGCCCAACGCCAGAGCCCCTGGCCCCCACGCCCCCCATCGCACCCGAACCAGACTCAGCTACGACGTCGACTCCCTCCACGCTCTCAACACTGGCCGAGACCAACGCTGCAACCAGGCCACCTCGAAACACACCCACGGACCCTTCTCCTGCCGCAGCTGCAGATTCACCTGCGACAGAACCATCAAACCACCAAGAATGTATGTATGTATGTATGTATGTATTTGAGCTTATATAGCGCACAGCTACCCACAAAGGGTTTCCCGGCGCTTGCTTAGGAAACCCGTCCTGGTATTCCCCTGTGAGATAACCCCGGCAGGGTATCCACAAGGTGAAAGCCAGGCATCCCGCCGCGAGGGGCCGTTGTGGAGATTAAGCAAGCTATTGCCCAGAGTCGCAGAGTGTGAACCCATGAGTTGAGAAGGCACCGGAGCGAGAATTATCGAGTCCGTGGAATTTTTCTTTTTTTTTTTGAGCCCAAGACCCGCCGAGGCGGGGAATTGAACCCTGGTCCAGGGCCGATCTCAGAACCAGACCCAACCACCTCCGCTGCATATTCCTCAACACCCGCTCCGCACGCAAACATGCCATCGAGCTCTGGAACCTGCTCGACACCACAGGCCCGGATGTAGCCTTCCTGAACGAGACGTGGTGGAACGACTCCTCTGCACCAGACATCGCCGTAGCCATCCCAGAAGGATACAAGATCCCCCGCAGGGACCGCACCAACGGCATCGGAGGAGGAATAGCCATCATCCACAAGTCCACCCTCAAGGTCACCACCCACGCAGACGACTCCCTCAACACCGCCGAACACCTGCACTTCCGGATCCACACCGACCCCCACGGACTACATCCTCCTCGGGGACCTGAACTTCCACCTCAACGACGCCAACTCCTCCACGCTGATCGACAACCTCGCCAACCTCGGCCTCAGATAACTCGTCACCGCGCCCACTCACGCCGCCGGCCACACGCTGGACGCCATCTTCTCCACAAGCACCCACGTCACCTTCGACCACACAACCGAACCCCACTGGACCGACCACAGCTGCATTCACTTCACCTTCAAAAAACCAACCACGTACCATCGCACCCAACAGCTGTCTCGCCACTGCTGGAGCAAAGTCACCGAAGATCAGCTGATCACCACCCTCTCCAAGAGCCCACCAACCGACCCCACCAACCCAGACACCGCAGCCCGCAACCTCAGACAGTGGATCAACGACTGTGCCAACACCCTCGCCCCACTGAAGAAACCCTCCAACAACCACACGCCAGTAAGAGAGCCACCTGGTTCACAGACGAGCTCCTGGCCTTCAAGCGTGCACGCCGGAAACTGGAGAAGAAATGGCTCCACGAATGCACACCGGACAACCACGCAGCCCTCAAGGACGCTACCCGCAGACACCACCACCTCATCAGATCAGCCAAGAGAACCTCCTTCAAAGACCGCCTGGATAACAACGCACACGGCACCAAAGAGCTTTTCGCATTGTAAAAGAACTCTCCAACCCCAGCGCCACCACCAACGACATCCTGCCCTCACAGGAATTGTGCAACTCACTGGCCATCTTCTTCCACCGCAAGATCGCCGACATCTACGAAAGCTTCAACACCATGACTGACCCGACCACGCCAGACTTCACCCCTCTCCCGAACACCAACAACCCCAACCGCCCGACCTCCTGGTCCAACGTCAGCGACGTCGATACACGCAAGGTCATGAACTCCATCCACTCAGGATCACCGACAGATCCATGCCCACACCACATATTTAACAAGGCAGACGCAGCCATCGCACCCCAATTATGGAAGATCATCAACATCTCCTTCGAAACAGCGACATTCCCGGAAAGCTGGAAGCACGCCGAAATCAATGCCCTCCTCAAAAAGCCCAAGGTGGGCCCCAAGGACCTCAAGAACTTCCAGTCCATCTCCCTGCTCCCGTTCCCGGTGAAGGTCATCGAGAAAATCATCAACATGCAACTGACCCGCCACCTCGAGACAACAACATCCTGGACACGTCCCAATCCGGTTTCAGATGAAACCACAGCACCGAGACAGCCCTCATCGCTGCCACAGACGACATCAGACGCCAATTAGACAATGGCGAAACATCTGCCCTCATCCTCCTGGACCTCTCGGCCGCCTTCGACACGGTCTGCCATCGCACTCTAAACACACGCCTCCAAGAAGCTGGTATCCAAGAGAAGGCCCTCGACTGGACCACATCCTTCCTCTCAGACAGATCCCAGAGCGTTTGCCTCCCACCTTTCCGATCCAAAGCCACCGACATCATCTGCGGCGTCCCCCAGGGCTTCTCCCTCAGCCCGACGCTGTTCAAGATCTACATGGCCCCCTCGCACAAGCGGCCCACCACCACAACCTCAACATCATCTCCTATGCTGACGACACTCAGCTCATCCTCTCCCTCACCAAGGACCCACGCACCACCAAAACCAACATCCACGACGGAATGAAGGCCATCGCCGACTGGATGAGGAGCAGCCGTCTGAAACTGAACTCGGACAAGATGTAGGTCCTCATCCTCGGACCCAATCCCTCAGCCTAGGACTATTCCTGCAGGCCAACCACTCTGGGGACAGCACCGACACCCACCGACTACGCACGCAATCTTGGATTCATCCTCGACTCCTCCCTCTCCATGTCCAAACAGGTCAATTCTGTCTCCTCCTCCTGCTACAATATCCTCCGCATGCTCCGCAGGATCTACAAGTAGATCCCGACCAAAACAAGAAGAACGGTGACACAGGCCCTCGTCAGCAGCAGGCTGGACTATGGCAACGCACTCTACGCCGGAATCCCAGCCATCATCAACGTCCCCCGCCACAGCCACATCACCCCCCAACTGAGAAACTTACACTGGCTCCCAGTCGACAAGAGGATCACCTTCAAACTCCTCACCCACGCACACAAAGCACTCCACAACACCGGACCAGCCTACCTGAACAGCAGACTCAGCTTCCACACCCCTCGCCGCCAGCTCCGCTCCGCCAGCCTCGCCCTCGCTGCCGTCCCCCACACCCAACGAACAACCTCAGGCAGCAGGTCCTTCTCCTTCCTCGCCGCCAAGGCCTGGAACACCCTTCCTACCCACCTACGGCAGACCAAAGACCTACTCGCCTTCAGAAGACTCCTCAAGACCTGGCTTTTCGAACAGTAGTGAAGCTTCCACCCCCCCCCCCCCACCACCCCCCCAGCACCTTGAGACCCTCACAGGTAAGTAGCGTGCTCTACAAATATATTGATTGATTGATTAATTGATTGATTGACATAGCAAATAAGATGGGTGTCTTTGAGGTTGTTCGTTGCCTCATCCAATTGGAGTGCAAAGTCTTTGCCTCTCAGATTACAGATGAGCTGATCGTTAATATCTTCAGCCATATCATGTATCCTCCATCTGATAGTATTATTAGAAAAAGGCACTTTCAGCAGCAGTTAACCCGCATCTTCGCCGAGCATGATTATTACCATATTAACAGCAGCAAGCAAAATCAGCTGTTCTGCAATTGTGTGTTTTTTTTTACTCTGTGCAACTAGATAGGCCACCTTAAATGAAGACAGGAGGGCGTTACTGTTAATTTTGTTTTGTTTGGAGAATGTGGACTTTTGAAGTTTGGCTTCTGCAACTTACCATACAAATAATTCCCTTGGCTTTCCAACCATATTTCCGTGAAGACTTTCAAGATGCCGCTTAAGTTTACTTGGAAGCATGAATTCTACAGCCAAAACTTTTAAGCAGATTAAACATTTAAAGCGCTCCTCATTATTAACCTGAACACACGTGAAACCATAATCCAGATACTTGTCATCGTACTTTCTGTACTTTCTGTATGGCGATAGCGGCATATTAGCTACCAGTTCAATATTGAATGAACGAAAAGATAAAAGTATCTGTGAGGAACCTCTTAAATCATCTGTTTATAATCTTTGTGCGTGACAACATAATTAAGGAATAAAACTCCAGAGTGCAGTAAGGCACCGGTTTGATTTCGAACAGATTTCTGAAATTTAATTGTATCGTATAAGGAGAACAAAGTGTATGTCCTGAAGAAGATGGTATAAATAATAGATATGCCATCAAAACGTGTCGACGCCTGATGATAAAGGGGTGTTAAATTGGGCCGAAGTCAGCATCAAACTAGAGACAGGAAAAACAGATCAATGCTCTAGGCTGTCTATTGATTAAGCCAATTAACACAAGTAAAAACAGAGTGCATTGTCTTTGTAGTTTCTCCTTTTAATTTAAAAAAAAAATTATTTGTTGTGTTTTTAATTGTATTGAAATATGAAGTATAATGATGTATCATTTGTATTGTGTGAAACCTTTTTTGATAAAATAAATCTGATGAATACATGTTTTTATATAAAAACTTAGTTGTTGATTTATAAGTGCTTCACTTGGGTCCTCAAGAAACGGCGGGGTGGAGTTGTGTGAGTGGTGTGATTGGTTTAATTAGCATTCTACCCAAAGTGAACCTTCTTTTTCACTGACAGTTTCTGGGTGCTCCATCCCTTTGGATTAAACAGCCCACTCTCCTTGAATTTTAAGGCAGACATTGTTAAACAAAACATTACCAATAAACTGGTATATATATATATATATATATATATTCCTTACAAAAGTGTCCCATTTCAAAAGACACGCAGAGCACACAGGGGATTCAATTCAGCTTCTTTATTGCATCCAGCATGACGCGTTTCGTCTTACGACTTCCTCAGACGCTGTGTGCAAATATGAGGAAGCTGTTGTTTTTAAAAGCATTTATAAGTCAGCCTTTGGCCCCACCTTTCCCGGCATCAGCGAAGAGGGACTCTTTTCACAGTCCTCCCCCTTCGAGTTCTTTGGTGCCATCTTGTAGTGTGTTTAAATTTGTTGTTTGTTATTGTCATTGGTGTCATTCGTGTTTTTATGGCCATATACACTTTGTTAAAACCTCCATTCGTATTGGATCAAAACACACTTTTCAATTTGATGGTGTATTAGTCCGGTGATGATATTATGGGCCCCTTGGTCCGCTTATTCCCCATTACGCCAGCCGTTTCTCGAAACTCCGCTTTTGTGTAAACTGTTGTCAGTCAACAGCATTACCTTGTGTCAGTCACAATCCAAACGCGTTGGTAGATGGCGGGGTTCCTTTTCAACGGCGGTTCCGACAGGCAAATATCCACAGATGAAAAACCAAATGCCGCTTTCCTGTCGAGCTGCTTAAGGCGGGTGCCTCCTTCGTGCAAACGGCGCTGCACGTTAATTATTCCTCACAAAAGTGTCCCATTTCAAAAGACACGCAGAGCACACGGGGGATTCAATTCAGCTTCTTTATTGCATCCAGCATGACGCGTTTCGTCTTACGACTTCCTCAGACGCTGTGTGCAAATATGAGGAAGCTGTTGTTTTTAAAAGCATTTATAAGTCAGCCTTTGGCCCCACCTTTCCCGGCATCAGCGAAGAGGGACTCTTTTCACAGTCCTCCCCCTACACCTGCCACTGAAGAGGGCGTTGGCCCGAAACGCGTCTGGCAGGAAAAGGACTTTGTTCGTGGCTCGCGCCCTTGCGGTGGCATTAATTCCTACCCGTAAGTGCATTCCCACCTTGGGGCAACTCTTTCTTCCATTTGTTAGCAGCCAGCCCGGTCGCGGGTTTGCACTACCGCGGATAAACTGCGGGTCCACAGCTGCCTCATTTGGGCAGCGTATTGTGGTACGGGAGGTGCCTTTTACTTGCGGGGTGCTTGCGGGGACATTGGCAATCCTTTTAATACTTTTTTACATGTGAATGGCGGCGGCGACCCACTTGGGTTCTACTTATAAACTACCAGTCCCAGAAAGCATTGCTTCAGGTGCTACACCTGCGTATAATTACTGTGGGTATTTACTGGTGTTTGCCGCTTGCCGTCATGTCACATGGTCTGCCACTGAAGAGGGCGTTGGCCCAAAACGCGTCTGGCAGGAAAAGGACTTTGTTCGCGGCTCGCGCCCTTGCGGTGGCTTTAATTCCTACCCGTAAGTGCATTCCCACCTTGGGGCAACTCTTTCTTCCATTTGTTAGCGGCCAGCCCGGTCGCGGGTTTGCACTACCGCGGATAAACTGCGGGTCCACAGCTGCCTCATTTGGGCAGCGTATTGTGGTACGGGAGGTGCCTTTTACTTGCGGGGTGCTTGCGGGGACATTGGCAATCCTTTTAATACTTTTTTACATGTGAATGGCGGCGGCGACCCACTTGGGTTCTACTTATAAACTACCAGTCCCAGAAAGCATTGCTTCAGGTGCTACACCTGCGTATAAAAACTGTGGGTATTTACTGGTGTTTGCCGCTTGCCGCCATGTCACATGGTCTGCCACTGAAGAGGGCGTTGGCCCGAAACGCGTCTGGCAGGAAAAGGACTTTGTTCGCGGCTCGCGCCCTTGCGGTGGCATTAATTCCTACCCGTAAGTGCATTCCCACCTTGGGGCAACTCTTTCTTCCATTTGTTAGCGGCCAGCCCGGTCGCGGGTTTGCACTACCGCGGATAAACTGCGGGTCCACAGCTGCCTCATTTGGGCAGCGTATTGTGGTACGGGAGGTGCCTTTTACTTGCGGGGTGCTTGCGGGGACATTGGCAATCCTTTTAATACTTTTTTACATGTGAATGGCGGCGGCGACCCACTTGGGTTCTACTTATAAACTACCAGTCCCAGAAAGCATTGCTTCAGGTGCTACACCTGCGTATAATTACTGTGGGTATTTACTGGTGTTTGCCGCTTGCCGTCATGTCACATGGTCTGCCACTGAAGAGGGCGTTGGCCCGAAACGCGTCTGGCAGGAAAAGGACTTTGTTCGCGGCTCGCGCCCTTGCGGTGGCATTAATTCCTACCCGTAAGTGCATTCCCACCTTGGGGCAACTCTTTCTTCCATTTGTTAGCGGCCAGCCCGGTCGCGGGTTTGCACTACCGCGGATAAACTGCGGGTCCACAGCTGCCTCATTTGGGCAGCGTATTGTGGTACGGGAGGTGCCTTTTACTTGTGGGGTGCTTGCGGGGACATTGGCAATCCTTTTATTACTTTTTTACATGTGAATGTTTGGCGGCGACCCACTTGGGTTCTACTTATAAACTACCAGTCCCAGAAAGCATTGCTTCAGGTGCTACACCTGCGTATAATTACTGTGGGTATTTACTGGTGTTTGCCGCTTGCCGTCATGTCACATGGTCTGCCACTGAAGAGGGCGTTGGCCCGAAATGCGTCTGGCAGGAAAAGGACTTTGTTCGCGGCTCGCGCCCTTGCGGTAGCATTAATTCCTACCCGTAAGTGCATTCCCACCTTGGGGCAACTCTTTCTTCCATTTGTTAGCGGCCAGCACGGTCGCGGGTTTGCACTACCGCGGATAAACTGCGGGTCCACAGCTGCCTCATTTGGGCAGCGTATTGTGGTACGGGAGGTGCCTTTTACTTGCGGGGTGCTTGCGGGGACATTGGCAATCCTTTTAATACTTTTTTACATGTGAATGGCGGCGGCGACTCACTTGGGTTCTACTTATAAACTACCAGTCCCAGAAACATTGCTTCAGGTGCTACACCTGCGTATAATTACTGTGGGTATTTACTGGTGTTTGCCGCTTGCCGTCATGTCACATGGTCTGCCACTGAAGAGGGCGTTGGCCCAAAACGCGTCTGGCAGGAAAAGGACTTTGTTCGCGGCTCGCGCCCTTGCGGTGGCATTAATTCCTACCCGTAAGTGCATTCCCACCTTGGGGCAACTCTTTCTTCCATTTGTTAGCGGCCAGCCCGGTCGCGGGTTTGCACTACTGCGGATAAACTGCGGGTCCACAGCTGCCTCATTTGGGCAGCGTATTGTGGTACGGGAGGTGCCTTTTACTTGCGGGGTGCTTGCGGGGACATTGGCAATCCTTTTAATACTTTTTTACATGTGAATGGCGGCGGCGACCCACTTGGGTTCTACTTATAAACTACCAGTCCCAGAAAGCATTGCTTCAGGTGCTACACCTGCGTATAATTACTGTGGGTATTTACTGGTGTTTGCCGCTTGCCGTCATGTCACATGGTCTGCCACTGAAGAGGGCGTTGGCCCGAAACGCGTCTGGCAGGAAAAGGACTTTGTTCGCGGCTCGCGCCCTTGCGGTGGCATTAATTCCTACCCGTAAGTGCATTCCCACCTTGGGGCAACTCTTTCTTCCATTTGTTAGCGGCCAGCCCGGTCGCGGGTTTGCACTACCGCGGAAAAACTGCGGGCCCACAGCTGCCTCATTTGGGGAGCGTATTGTGGTACGGGAGGTGCCTTTTACTTATGGGGGGCTTGCGGGGACATTGGCAATCCTTTTAATACTTTTTTACATGTGAATGGCGGCGGCGACCCACTTGGGTTCTACTTATAAACTACCAGTCCCAGAAAGCATTGCTTCAGGTGCTACACCTGCGTATAATTACTGTGGGTATTTACTGGTGTTTGCCGCTTGCCGTCATGTCACATGGTCTGCCACTGAAGAGGGCGTTGGCCCGAAACGCGTCTGGCAGGAAAAGGACTTTGTTCGCGGCTCGCGCCCTTGCGGTGGCATTAATTCCTACCCGTAAGTGCATTCCCACCTTGGGGCAACTCTTTCTTCCATTTGTTAGCGGCCAGCCCGGTCGCGGGTTTGCACTACCGCGGATAAACTGCGGGCCCACAGCTGCCTCATTTGGGGAGCGTATTGTGGTACGGGAGGTGCCTTTTACTTGTGGGGGGCTTGCGGGGACATTGGCAATCCTTTTAATACTTTTTTACATGTGAATGGCAGCGTCGACCCACTTGGGTTCTACTTATAAACTACCAGTCCCAGAAAGCATTGCTTCAGGTGCTACACCTGCGTATAATTACTGTGGGTATTTACTGGTGTTTGCCGCTTGCCATCATGTCACATGGTCTGCCACTGAAGAGGGCGTTGGCCCGAAACGCGTCTGGCAGGAAAAGGAGTTTGTTCGCGGCTCGCGCCCTTGCGGTGGCATTAATTCCTACCCGTAAGTGCATTCCCACCTTGGGGCAACTCTTTCTTCCATATATATATATGCGCTCGCCAGTAGGTAGTTATAGTTAGGATTATTTTCAATAGGGAAATCGCAACATTCTATTGGGAATAACTTTAGCGCCGGTTGAGGAATCTGCCTGAAAATTTCTTCAAATTTGCCTCGCGGCGCTCCGGTCCTTCCCTGAAAGTTTGGGGGGTATTCGTCAAGCGGGGGCCGAGATAAAAGGGGGGACACAAAACGTGTTTTCCCAATGTTAATTTCCATAGGGCGGTCGACCGCACTTTTAGCCCGAACGGTTGAATGGATTTCTACCAAACTTGGCAAAATTGTAGGGACTAGTAGCCCAGTGTGCCTTTGCTATGTCTCAAGATATGTGCTCCTGTGGGTTTTGAGTCATTTAGGTTAAAAAAACATATATATCTATAAGCGCGCCCCGGTACGCGCACCGGGGCGCGTACCAGCGCCCTACGTGAGTTCGCGCGCGGAAAGCTGATTGGCTCTCGGGTGTCTGTAAACATTCCAAACAGTCCGGAGTGGCCGCCATCTTGTGTCTCGGTAGGATCGAGACACAAGAGGTGGCAAAAACAAAGGGGGAAATGACCATAAGGGTGCAGAGTAGACCCCCCCTGACCCCATAGGTTTGATGTGGGGGCTATAAAAGGGCCCCGCGGGAGAAAAGAATATATATATATATTTTTTTCGATTATCGCGGGGGGAGCGCCCGGTACGCACACAGGGGAGCGTACCGGGGAGCGTACCATGGGTAAAACCCAGTGAAACAATAAAATAATTTAAAGAATTTAGAGGTAGGGTAGCTCTGAATAGAGTTGTTGTGTTGTACACCGTCTCCTCTGTAGATACTCCTCTGTAGATATCTTGCATGTTGTTACATATGTTATTGTGGTATATGGAATCCATACCATAGTCTGGCAGGAAAGAAGAAATAGATCCTTTAAGCCCTCCCTGAGAAGGCCTAGGGAATGATGGGTAGTCTACCCTGCTCCCTTATGTTGTTTTCAAGTATTACATTTTACTCTCTTCTGAATCTACACAAAATTGGCGGTGATATGGTGCATTAGAGACAGACAGTGAGAGAAAGGAGGCAGGAGATGAAAAAGATATGTCAAATACACATTGGAGATAATATAGTGGGAGAAAGGAAGTAACTATGAGCAAACTTATTATGTAACACAAAAAAGTTGCACAGTATACTATATGTCTCACTTTATATTATAATCATTTTGGTACTATTTCATGAATTACATATAATAATGAATAATGTCTCAAACAATTTTTAATTATTAAATACAAATTTATTGTTCTGATTTTTCAAAATTTAAAAGAACTTCTAACATTAGATCATCTGGAATGTCCTCATTTTGATTGAATGATTCTATTGTTTCAACACTGTCAAGTAATTGTTGATCCAGAGACTGATCCATAAAGTCCAAGTCATCCATATCTTCCTCTGGATTGTTCTCAACAACAACTTCTAAAGAAATATTAATTTTGTCCTGTTTTCCTTCCATTTTCTTGCTGTAAATTGCATAAAAATACCTATATCTGTAGAGTTAGGGCACTGTTGGGTTTAAGTTCAGACAGGTACTTTTGAGTTTTTAACAGTGAAGTTATCTTTGGGCAGTGTATGGTTTCAGGCAGGAAGTAGAATTATTAAAAAGTGCATGTGATGAAGCCTAAGTAAATTCATAATTATACCAGAGAAGCCTAACTCAATCCATAACTATAACAGAGAAGCCTATCTCAATCTATAACTATTACAGAGGGACAGTATATAACTATCAGAAAATGTTTTCCCAAATTAACTTAAAGTGCACAACATAGTTCCCCTTCCAAATTAACAACTTACCTTTGTGAAAGCAGTTGTATTTTTCAGTGAAAATCTTTTTCAAATGTACCTCAGGTAGTACTAGTCAAAATGGCTGTGTTTCCCTCTCATTTTTCATATATATTCATGTACTTAACCAACCAAATGTCAGCACATAAAAGTACAAAATATAAATAACATTTTAATTGGTTGTAAATTCCAACACTTTCATATGTGTTTTTGTCATGTAATTTACCTCAGGATATTTAGACAGGGCTACAGCCTAAATGGCTCAATGGAATACCACCAAATTTGGGAAAATGGTAGGGACTGCTATGTAGTAGGGCCTATTCTATATTTGGTGAAAGTGTCTCCAGTGGTTTTTATGTAAATTAAGTTCCCACATTTTTTAGGGAGCACTTACCGGTGCGCGCTCCGGTATGCGCACCGGGAGCGCTACGGGAGTCCGCCATCTTGTGTTTCGGTACAATTGAGACACAAGATGGAGGACATG
This sequence comes from Lissotriton vulgaris, assembly GCF_964263255.1. Lineage (NCBI taxonomy): Eukaryota > Metazoa > Chordata > Amphibia > Caudata > Salamandridae > Lissotriton > Lissotriton vulgaris. Next base: position 731,764,065 of record NC_141689.1, read on the forward strand.
TAGAAGGAAGAGTTCTCCCAATTGATTTTAGGTCCAGAGGGGGGAGAGAGGGGTAAACTAAGCATAAAGAGTACCTCTGATGAGACCTATATTGCTTTGTCACAGGGAATAATCCAAAGATATTTTTATAAGAGAGGATACTATAGACAGAAACAAAGACTTGTAATTATTACAAAGGCATTATTTTATTTTATTTCTTTTGTCTTTTTTTAGGTTTTGCTTTTTAGATATTTATGCATACATACAATTTGTTTTATCACATGACAACATAATCAAGAGTTGATGAACATTCAAAAAGAATTTTATAAATTTCAAAATACATATACACATGAAAAGAAAACTTTACATAGACAATGACCCGAAAGTATCTCTGGTGGCTCGCGGTTGATACATGGAATTAGGGGTTTCACCAGTTAGTCATTAACAGATCTATACATTATTGACCAATCAGCAGTACATTGTCCAGGTCTTTTTAGAGTGTACGGCCGTGACACCCCTAATGGATGGAGGACAAACAAGATTGGGAATGGGTAGAAGGGGGCACGGTAGACAGCCCGGGACCCCCTAGGTTTTCTGAGGGGGGCTTAGGAGGCCTATATAGGCCCCAAAAAAGAATTTTTTAAAAGTTTTCGCGGGGTGGGGAGCGCCCGGTACGCGCACTGGGGAGGGCACCGGGGAGCGTACCGGGGAGCGTACTTTGGTGAAAAAAAGTGAAAAAAGGGTAGCACTGAAAAGAGCTTTTGGGATCTGTGTGTGATTTAGGTACCTACAAGTAGGTTCCAATGCACAGTCTTAAATTCAGGAGGAATATTCTATTCCCCTCATCTGAGAAGTGCACACCATCTCCTCTGTAGATATCTTGCATGTTGTAACGCAAGTTATTGTTGTATATTGAACCCATTCCATAGTCTCTCATGTAAGCAGAAACAGATTTATTCACATGTTTCCGTGCTTTCTCAAATTGTGGACAAAATTGGTTGGACCAGTTCCATTTCTGTCTTTGACATATATTGGAATATACCAAGGCAGTTTGTGGAAAAAGTGTCATCAATTGACCAAAGGTGTCCTTTAAAAGCATTTCCAGACCTACCCCTGTCAAAGTGCCCACGTCATTTCCACCACAGTGCACTATTAAGAGGTCAGGGTTTGGCAGATGCAAAAAGGTTTTCACCAATGGTATCAATTGGTGACATCTCAATCCTCTCTGGCCAATCCACTTGATTTCCACATTTGGTAAATCAAGGTTGTGAAAATTTCTGCTAGCTGCATACCTTTGAGCCCAGTGGATGTAGCTATGTCCAATAATCCAGACAGAATACATGGTTAGAGAAGTTTCTGGTGCAGTCAGATGAAGTGTGGGTATGAAATGGCAGTTGGAACAGTAGGAGTTTACAAAAAAATAATTGTGGAGTTTCACTGCTCTTGAATCACAAGCAATGATTGGTGGATTCAGATAGTTAAAAACTAAACGTTAGGGTGCATGGTTGTGTTTTGTGAAAAGAAGCAATTTGAATGGTTAAGAAAAAGTCAATTAAAGAAACATTGCACCGGATAAGCTGGTGTATTGAGAGGTCTAACATCCTTGCTGACTTCATTTGCAACATTGTAGAATAAACGTTTGAACCTGAGAGTTCAGTAAGGAGGGAGTTGCTATGGTAACAGGTAGAAAGGTCTGAGGGGGGAAGGTTGTTGATTTGAAAATAGTGAGGGAAGAGTTTTGATTGGTTGAAATGAGGCATATGTATGTAGAATTAGAGGTTTTCTGTGCCAGTCATGGTTGCAGTGTCTTGAGTGCATACCTTTTGCTCTGCTAAAGAAAAATTGGTGTGTGTGTGTGTCTGACACTGTTCTCAATCTCCCAAAGCATTTGTAAAGGTAAGTAATGATTCATTTAATTTAGATAGAGACTTGTATGCTCTATGGAGAAGATTTGGAAGCAGATTGTGTTTTTTATGTTGATTTGTGTCATGTTTTTTGATAATGCTTGGTTAAAACATTTTGCTGCATAGAGGAATTGTCTTTTGTGAAATAGTGAAGTTTCAGTAGTGAAATTGAATGCTTGTACATAGGACCTGTGCCGTGTTTCTAAAATGTTATTTAAAAACCGATTTTGGGGTAAATGAATGGCTTTTATATTTTTGAGAAGGAATTAATAGTGTTTGCCTCATTAAATAAATATATTTGAACCTTTTACAATGATGTCACTTGCATTACCTCAGATTAGGAAGCAGATTGAGCTTCTTTCTTGTTGGTTTGTATCATGTTTTTTGATAATGCTTGGTAAATAGATTTTGCTGCATAGAGGAATTGCATTATGTAAAATTGAGAAGTTTCACTAGTGACATGGAATGCTTGTACATAGGACCTGTGCTGTGTTTGTAAAATGTTATTTACAAAACGATTTTGGGGTGAATGGATGGCTTTTATATTTTTGAGAAGGAATTAATAGTTTTTGCCTCATTAAATAAATATATTTGCACCTTTTAGAATGATGTCACCTGCGTTACCTCAAATTAGAAAGCAGATTGAGATTCTTTCTTGTTGGTTTGTGGCATGTTTTTTGGAAATGCTTGATATTAACATATGCAAGACAGAGGAATTGTCTTTTGTGAAATAGTGAGGTTTCAGTAGTGAAATTGTATGCTTGTACATAGGACCTGTGCTGTGTTTCTTAAATGTGATGCGAAAAACGATTTTGGGGCAAATGAATGGTTTTTACATTTTTGAGAAGGAATAAATAGTGTAGATGAGGTGAGGCCTGTCCAGGGGTGTAGATGAGGTGAAGCCTGTCCAGGGGTGCAGATGAGGGGAAGCCTGTTCAGGGTTGTAGATGAGGTGAGGCTTGTACAGGGGTGCAGAGGAGGTGAGGCCTGTGCTCAAGAGTGTAGTGGGAGAGACGCCTGTCCAGGGGTGCAAAGGAGGTGAGGCCTGTGTCTAAGAATGCAGTGGGGGAGAGGCTTCATGAAGTCCAGTCCACTGCATTCTTAGACACAGGCCTCACCATCTCTTCTCCCCTGGACAGGCCTCACCTCCTCTGCGCTTCTGGACAGGTCTCACCTCATCTGCACAATCTGCTTCAATCAATCAATCAATCAATCAAAGACATTTATAGAGCGCACTACTTACCCGTAGGGTCTCAAGGTGCTGGGGGGAGGGGAGTGCCGTTACTGCTCGAACAGCCAGGTCTTCAGCTTCTTCCTGAAGGAGAGGTGATCTTGGGTCAGGCGCAGGTCGGTCGGGAGGGAGTTCCAGGTCTTGGCGGCCAGGTAGGAGAAGGACCTTCCTCCTGTTGTCGCTCTTCGGATGCGGGGGACGGCGGCGAGGGCATGGTTGGCTGATCGGAGGTGGCGTTTGGGAGCGTAGAAGTTGATTCGGTTGTTGAGGTAGCTCGGGCCTTGGTCGTGTAGGGCTTTGTGTGCGTGGGTGAGGAGGCGGAAGGTGATTCTTTTGTTGACGGGGAGCCAATGCAGGTCTCTCAGATGTCCGGAGATGTGGCTGGTTCGTGGGATGTCGAGGATGAGTCTGGCTGAGGCGTTCTGGATCCGCTGGAGTCTCTTCTGGAGCTTGGCGGTGGTACCGGCGTAGAGGGCGTTGCCGTAGTCCAGTCGGCTGGTGACGAGGGCCTGGGTGACGGTCTTCCTGGTCTCGGTGGGGATCCACCAGAAGATCTTTCGTAGCATGCGTAGGATGTTGAAGCATGCCGAGGAGACGTTGTTGACTTGCCTGGTCATGGAGAGGGAGGAGTCCAGGATGAAGCCCAGGTTGCGTGCGTGGTCTGTCGGTTTGGGTGCAGTGCCCAGGGCTGGAGGCCACCAGGAGTCGTCCCAGGCGGAGGGGGAAGAGCCCAGGATGAGGACCTCCGTCTTGTCTGAGTTCAATTTCAGGCGGCTGGTCGTCATCCACTCGGCTACCTCTTTCATCCCTTCGTGCAGGTTGGCTCTGGCGGCGGCGGGGTCGTTGGTCAGGGAGAGGATCAGCTGTGTGTCGTCGGCGTAGGAGATTATGTTCAGGTTGTGTCGGCGTGCGATGGCCGCGAGGGGGCTCATGTAGATGTTGAAGAGGGTGGGGCTCAGCGAGGATCCTTGAGGGACGCCGCAGATGACTTCGGTGGCCTCTGACTTGTACGGTGGTGGGCGGACTCTCTGTGTTCGTCCGTCGAGGAAGGAGATGATCCATTCCAGAGCCTTCTCCTGGATTCCGACGTTGCTGAGGCGCTGAACTAGGGTGCGGTGGCAGACAGTGTCGAATGCCGCGGAGAGGTCCAGGAGGATGAGGGCCGCTGTTTCTCCGTTGTCCATTAGGGCTCGGATGTCATCGGTGGCGGCGATGAGGGCGGTCTCGGTGCTGTGGTTGGCTCGGAAGCCAGACTGTGAGGGGTCGAGGGATCCATTCGTCTCAAGGAAGGCGGCCAGCTGCTTGTTGACGGTCTTCTCGATGACTTTGGCTGGAAACGGGAGGAGCGAGATGGGGCGGTAATTCTTGAGTTCGGTGGGGTCCGCTGTGGGTTTCTTGAGTAGAGCGCTGAGTTCAGCGTGCTTCCAGCTCTCAGGGAAGGTGGCGGTGTCGAAGGATGTGTTGATGATGTCTCGCAGGTGGGGTGCGATGACAGCGTCGGCCTTGTTGAAGACGTGGTGGGGGCAAGGGCCTAATCTGAGAAAACACAGGTGAAACGTGCAATCATGTACACAGTATCTAAACCTTGTGAATAATGTAAAACTAATTCATGTGCTGTAAATCAAGATAGAGGAATTGTCTTTTGTGAAATAGTGAGGTTTCAGTAGTGAAATTGTATGCTTGTACATAGGACCTGTGGTGCGTTTCTTAAATGTGATGCGAAAAACGATTTTGGGGCAAATGAATGGTTTTTACATTTTTGAGAAGGAATAAATAGTGTAGATGAGGTAAGGCCTGTCCAGGGGTGTAGATGAGGTGAGGCCTGTCCAGGGGTGCAGATGAGGTGAAGCCTGTTCAGGGTTGTAGATGAGATGAGGCTTGTACAGGGGTGCAGAGGAGGTGAGGCCTGTGTTCAAGAGTGTAGTGGGAGAGAAGCCTGTCCAGGGGTGCAAAGGAGGTGAGGCCTGTGTCTAAGAATGCAGTGGGGAGAGGCTTCATGAAGTCCAGTCCACTGAATTCTTAGACGCAGGCCTCACCATCTTTGCTCCCCTGGACAGGCCTCACCTCCTCTGCGCTTCTGGACAGGCCTCACCTCATCTGCACAATCTGCTTCCTAATCTGAGGAAACACAGGTGAAACGTGAAATCAAGTACACAGTATCTAAACCTTGTGAATAATGTAAAACTAATTCATGTGCTGTAAATCTAAATAGATGAAATGTCTTTTGTGAAATAGTGAGGTTTTAGTAGTGAAATTGTATGCTTGTACATAGGACCTGTGCTGTGTTTCTTAAATGTGATGCGAAAAACGATTTTGGGGCAAATGAATGTTTTTTACATTTTTGAGAAGGAATAAATAGTGTAGTTGAGGTGAGGCCTGCCCAGGGGTGTAGATGGCGTGAGGCCTGTCCAGGGGTGCAGATGAGGTGAAGCCTGTTCAGGGTTGTAGATGAGGTGAAGCTTGTACAGGGGTGCAGAGGAGGTGAGGCCTGTGTTCAAGATTTTAGTGGGAGAGAAGCCTGTCCAGGGGTGCAAAGGAGGTGAGGCCTGTGTCTAAGAATGCAGTGGGGGAGAGGCTTCATGACGTCCAGTCCACTGCATTCTTAGACACAGGCCTCACCATCTCTGCTCCCCTGGACAGGCCTCACCTCCTCTGCGCTTCTGGACAGGCCACACCTCATCTGCACAATCTGCTTCCTAATCTGAGGAAACACAGGTGAAACGTGCAATTATGTACACAGTATCTAAACCTTGTGAATAATGTAAAACTAATTTATGTGCTGTAAATACATTTTTACATAACATTTAAAAAACAGAGCACAGGTCATATGTACAAGCATTTCATTACACTACTGAAACCTCACTTTTTTACAAAATACAATTCCTCTATGCACTAATATTTCTTTACCAAGTATTATCAAGAAATATGACACAAAGGAAGAATAAAAAAGCTTAATGTGCTTCCTAATCTTAGGAAACACAGCAGACAAGTTTGGGAAAATTGCAAATATATTTATTTAATCATGCAGACACGTTCTAATCCTTCTGAAAAATGCTAAAGCCATTCATTTGCCCCTTAATCGTTTATAAATTAACATTAAGAAAAACTGAGCACAGGTCATATGTACAAGCAAACAATTTCACTACTGAAACCTCAGTTTTTTACAAAATACAATTTCTCTATGCAGCAAAAAACATTTATCAAGCATTAACAAAAAACATAACAGAAAGCAACAATAAAAAAACCACAATCTGATTCCTAATCTAAGGAAATACACCTGACATGATTGCGAAAGGTGCAGAGAAGGTGAGGAAAGCCCAAATGGCTTTTATGATTGTGAAAGGTGCTGAGGTGGTGAGGCCTGTGTCTAAGAGTGCAGTGGGGGAGAGGCTTTATGACGTCCTGTCCATTGCACTCTTGGACACAGGCCTCACCTCCTCTGTTCTCCTGCAGAGGCATCACCTCATCTGCACTTCTGGTCAGGCCTCACCTTATCTGCACCCTGTCACCATCAATTATACCCAATACATTGAGGCCTGTCATGGGGGCACAGAGGAGGTGAGGCTTGCCCAAGGGTCAGAGGAGGTGAGTCTTGTCCATTGCACTATTGGACATAGTCCTCACCTCCTCTGCACCCCTGGATAGTCCTCACCTCATCTGCTCAATCTGTTTACTAATCTGAGGAAACACAGGTGACATGATTGTGAAATATGCTAATATATTTTTTAATTATGCAGATACTATCTAATCTTTGTCAATAATGTAAAACCAATTCATGTGCCAGAAATCTTTTTTTAAATAACATTAAAAAAAATAGAGCACAGGTCATATAAACAAGTATTTTATTACACTACTGAAATGTCACTTATTTTCAAAATACAATTCCTTTATGCATCAACATTTCTTTACCAAGCATTATTATTATTTTTCCACCTGTTCCCTTTTAACACCTTCTCTCTGACTTATTCCTTTTTACATCCTGACTCTGTGTTACACTCTCTTACACTCTCTCTTTGACTTACTTTCTGTTACACCCTGTCTCTGATTTATTCCCTTTCTGTCTTTTTTACAGCAATTTCTAAATCATACTCTGTCTTACATCCTCTTCCTGATTTACTCTGTCTTACAACATTTCTCGTTGTAACATTCTCTCCCTGTCGTACTCCCTATTACACCTTTTGTCTATTTTACACCCTCTCTCCCTCTTTCTGACTTTTTTATTCTCTTCCTTTCTTCCTGTTATATCCTCTGTCTGACCTATTTCTTGTTATATCCTCTGTCTTTTTTTACTTCCTCTTATACCCTCTCTCAAGCTTACTCTCTCTCTCCCTTTCACAGGCGCTCTCTGTTTAAGTCTCTTTTACATCCTCTTCCCTTCTAACACCCTCTCTCTGTCTTACACCCTGTTACACCCTTTTTCTGATTTACTCTTTTTCTCCCTTTCTTTGACTTACTTCATCTCCCTATTACATCCTTTCTCTGTCTTACAACATATTATACACTCTCTCTGTCTTACTCCTTCTCTATGTTTTACTCCCTCTACCTGTTTTTTTGTCTGACTCTGTCTGTCTCCTTGTGTTACTCTGTCTAGCTGTTTTTCTCTATCTTACTCCTAGTTATATAGTTGCTGTGATATAAACATAGATATGTTGTAAACTAGTGTTTAAATCGTTTGCTTATTGTCATTCCTTTGTTGTTTGCTAATAGTGGTCTATAATGTGTTATTATTTTCTTTACCACAGATTGACATCAACAATTTGAAAGTTTTGGAAATATGCCTTCTAGGCAGAGGAGAAGGAAAGATGCCATACGGAAAAAAACAAAAACAGCAACGGAATTAAAGCACTCCCCTACAACAAGTACTTCAAAAAACACAAAAAAGCTCCTGGTAAGTCAACTAAGTCTTTTTTTCGGAACATATGTAGAGCAAAAAAATCGTTAATGAGAAAGAGAATATACAGAAGGAGAGAGCAAATTTGAAAATGAAGGAGAGGCCCCCCAAAAGTGTTACTACTGGACCAGGAGAGAACAGTATGTATAGTAATAGAAGACAAAACCAATTTAACGACATTCGTAGACGAATGTTTCGTAATAGGGTAGTTTTAAATTTGTTAAAAAATATGAAGAAAGGTACACAGAGAGCTGCTTTCTACAAGAAAAAGAAAAGTGTAGAGAAGATTGTTGATCAGGCTTTCAAAGTTAAGAAAAAGTTATTTATTTTAGTAATCAATAGAATTAGGATACTTAACAAGGCAATTGATGTTTTCAAATCGAATAGTAGATGGAAAAGAATAATTAATCGGACTAATTTTTGTGAAGTATTTTCTGGAGAATGGATGCATAGTTCAAGTTCTGAGCCATTTTTTAATGAGGAGAGTTACTTCCAGGAGAATGATTTGGTGCATGCAGTTGACACCAGTGGTCGAGCATATGAGGTGAAAGACGGTTGTCTGATGGAAAAAGAGAAACTTGTGTCTAGAGATGCAGTAGAGGTGTTAGCTGATGAAGTTTTAGGGAGACGTACTAAGGGTCCAGTGTACACATGGAAGTGTAGTAGTATTTGTAGTGTGCGACAGGATTCAATCGATTTGCTTCGTAATTTCTTACGTACATATAGTAAGAAAAGTGTAAAACAGAAAATAAATTAAGATGTTGCAAGTGTTAGATCCTTGCAGAGTGTAAGAAAACACAGGTTTGCATGGGCATTCACTGGCTTGTCTTTCTAGAAAAGTATGTCAGAGTGTTTTTCATCATTTTAGGATGTTAGCAGTGCATCATAATAAAGTGAGGAAATTAGTGATAAGGTTGTATTATGCAAAAAGTCCAGCACTTAAGCTTAAACAGTTAAACAGTGCTCTTTTGCATGGATCTGAATTAGATGTGAAGAGCATTTGTGAAGAAATTGAGTTTTGTTATTTTGGGGACAAAGAGGACAGTGTAGAAATGGATATACTAATAGATGGTAATGTGGAAGACAATGTACAGATTTTAAGTACAGAAAAGTTTGACGAGGAAATTACCAAGTTTAAGGTGAAATCAAGTGAAAGGCCTAATTTTACTTGTGTGTGTTGTCGACGGACTCATTATAAGATTCAGACTAGGTTAGTTGATTTATATGCAAAAAGTGAAATGGAAAACAATAGTGAATGGAAGGATTTTGTAACTTATTTGTTGGTGGAGAATTCTTTTGATTTGAGTTCTGATCAGCGTATTTGTAATTATTGTTTGAAAAAATTAAATGAAAACAGAATGCCTGCTAGAGCTGTTCATAATAATCTTCAGTTGGTAGATATTCCTTCTGAATTGATGGATTTAAATACTTATGAATCTATTTTGATTCAATGTGTCCATCCTTTTCAGGCTATTGTTCGCATGGAGCCTAAGATAGGGAAATTGCCTCCTTCAGATTTACAAAGAGGATTAAAGGGAAGAGTTGTTTATTTGCCTCTAGATGTCAAGAAAAATATTGATACATTGGTGTAGAAAGAGTAGAAGAGGATCCTCTGGTTATTCTAGTTAATGGGGTTCCGAAAAAGAGTAAGAAAATCTGGCAAGATTTAGTGGATGTTAGGGAAGTCAAAAAGGCAACGTTGTATTTGGTCAAAAACAATGAGTACTACAAGCATGTATGTGTTGGAGCAGAGGAAACAGCTACAGAAGAAGACAATGATTGTTCAGTCGGCCAAATTTAAAAAAGTTGATGTGTCTAGAAGTGAAGAAATATATGAACATTATACTGTTCATCCATTGCATTCCAAAGAAGTAATGGGGAATGCAATTGACTTGTTTCAAATGAAAGCAGCAAAAGGAAGTCCCATTAGTGTATGGGAAGAAAGTTTGGAAGCTAGTTGTTTTCCACAGTTATTTCCAACAGGTCGAGGTGGACGATATGACGATCGACCAGTTCAAATTCCTGCAGCTGAATACTGGACTTTAAGATTATATGATGAAGATCCAAGGTTTCGTCAATGCATTTCATATTTGTTTCATCTACTGTATGAAAGTGACTTGTCTGGGCTTTCTTATGCAGTGAACCATATACTGAAAAGTGGAGCACATCTGCAAAATGTTTCGCGAGGGACTTTATGGAGAAAGTCAATCTGCAAGACAGTATTTTGGAATCTCAGCTAATCAATCTCATGGCATGTCAGCGTGGAACAAACGAGTATTGGTTCCATCGTCATGGGGAATTGAAATGTATGCTAAGAAACTTAGGAACTCCTACATGGTTCCTCACTCTTAACTGTGCTGAGTATTCATGGGACGACTTACTTCAATTTCTACGAGAGGCAAATGGAAACATACATAATATAGAATTCAAAACACCTGGAGAACTGTGTTCTTTAGATCCAGTGAATGTATGCAGATATTTCAATCATAGATTTGAAGCTACGATGTCTTTTATTACCAACAAAAAAATCCTCCCCTTGGAGAGGTTTTGGATTTCTTTTGGAGGAAGGAGTATCAAGCGAGAGGTGCTCCTCACATACATATGTTGTTATGGATTAAAGATGCACCCAAATTTGGAACTGATTCGGATGACACAGTGATGAGTTTCATTGAAGAGTATTCAACTTGTGCTGTTCCGAAAACTACTGAAGAAAACAATTTAAGGCAACAAGTTTTACGCTTTCAATTCCATCGTTGTGGAAAGTACTGTCGTCGAAAATTTAGAAACAAGGACAAGTTCTACACAAAATGTTGTTTCGCGTTTCCACAACCAGTGATTTCTAAAGGAAGAGTAAATAATTTGATGTCTTCTCTGCGACATATTGTGACGAGAAAATCACCAAAAAATACATACAATTTAAAAAGAAACGAAGAGTCCAAGTATATCAACTACTACAACCCAATGATTTTGTCCATGTGGAATGCTAATATGGATATTCAGTTCATTGCTGACAACTCTATTGCTGTGGCTCGATATGTGACGTCTTACATCACAAAAAAAGAAAAGACAGAACTGAAGGAAATGTGGGAGGACATTTCACATGAAAAGAGTGTAAGTAAAATATTATACAGTTTCAGTCTGAAGATGTTGTCGCATCGAGAAATTGAAGCATATGAATGTTCTGATCGGTTATCATCAGCAAGTCTCTATGCCAAATCTAGAACAATCATTTGGGTGAGTCTAGGTCTTGCTGCAACACGAAACCGAGTTTTGAAATCTGTACAAGAAATTGAGTATTTGGCGGAGAAAGAACCAAACAGTACAGATATTTTGAAGACAAACATGTTGGATACATACTATCCAAATAGAAGTACTCACCTTGAGAACACTTGTTTGTATTAAGTTCTGCAAAACTATAGTTATAAGAGGAACATCACAGAAGATATCAATAATGGAAAATATGCTGTCATTGAGTATGAAGGATGTCTAGTGAAGCAGAGAAAAGGCCATTTGATTAATCATCGAAAATTGAGTTGTGAATCTCCATACAAAAGAGAATTTTACTATTTAGCTATTTTGCAACTCTTTAAGCCATGGCGTACAGAAGAGGAACTATTTGGAGATTTTCTCTGTTACGAAGATTCTTTTAATGCAACCAAGGATACCATAGAATGTCCTGTTTTTCCAAATTATCTGCAAATGTTGAATGAATAAATAGAGCAAGAAGCCACAATTGCTGAAGAGATTGCTAGAGACAGTTCTCAAGACAGCCAGAGTTCTACTTCATTGAGTCAGGATCCACTAGGAGGACCAATTATCCAAAATGAAGCTGCCACTGCCATCTAAAACAGCTGGTTTTGAAAAGACTCTGAATGTGTGTTTAAATTGTCCTATCATTTTGAGAAGGAATTTAAATGTTGAAAGAGGTCTGGTAAGTGGAGCAATGGGTCATGTTGTTGATTTTGTGAATTATAGAAATAGAGATGGAATTGAATTTTTAAAAATTAAATTTGATGGCATTGAGCAAGTACAACAAATAAGTTGTTGTTCTGCTAGATTTTTGCTTGTAAAAGACTTATATGTTTGCCGAAAACAGTTTCCTGTTTGTTTGGCATATGCTGTGACAATTCATAAATCTCAAGGATTAAGTGTAGATAGTGCTTTGGTGAATATTGGAAGTTCTGTGTTTAAAGAGGGTATGGCATATGTGGCATTATCACGAGTCAGAACTTTATCAGGATTGTACTTGATTAACAGTGATGATACAAATATTTGTGCAGATCTAGATTGTGTTAAAGAATACAATAGGTTAAGAAGAGAGTATGCTCCACATTTGCCTCAATATCCTCTGTTTGAAAAACGTGTGGTAGGCCGAAAAAGAAGAAATGAGAATAATTGCAGTGAGGTAGTAGCAAACAGACAAAAAGTAGATGAAAATGTAATCGTAAACAGAAAGAAAAAGGATTCTGATGAAGATGCTGTTGGATTTCAGTTTAAAAACACTTCTGGTGTCAACTGCTATGCTAATGTAGTGGTTAATGTTGTTTTTTTTCATCAAACTTTACAAGAACAGATTGTTGAAAATCTGGATCAAAGATTGTACGGTTTATTGAATTCTGTGTTTCAGAAATGTAGCAGTGATAGAGCAAAAATAGAAAGTGTTACAGAAATTCAAAATATTTTAGACATATGTTCTGGTCAAGAAAAATGTTCACAGAACATTCAGCAGGATTGTCAGGAATTTTTTATATATATGTTTGGTGTTTTGGAAGATGAAGGTGTAGATGTAGAAAATCTTTTTAGCCTTTCTTATCAATGGCAGCATGACTGCGACAATTGTAGTTCTAGAATAGACACTGAAAGATTTATATATTTGACTTTACCAGACTGCAAATCAGTGTCATTTAATAATCTAGTTAAAGCAGCTGATCATAATATGGTGTGTACCCAATGTAAGTGTCCAATGCTGTCTACATTATTTATACAAACTTATGGTCAGTATGTTATTTTAGTGTTCCAACGATGTAGACCTGATGGAACTAAATTGACAACTTGTATCAAAAATTTCGTGGCTTCTCAGTTATCAATTTGAAGAAGAACCTTTGCAACTGTAGCTATTATTTATCATGACGGTCCTTCGTCAACATCAGGGAATTATACAGCTTATTTAAAATGTCGAAAAGGTTGGACTTACTGCAATGATACTCATTTGACTTACAAACAACGTTTGCCTTGTGACTTAAAAAATTCTTACCTAGTGTTTTTTGGAACCAAAGATTTCAGATGTTCTTAGAGCTTTTTTTATAGAAAGTCGATGAAATGGAAATTTAAAAGAACAGCAGAGTATTTTCCAACGAAAAGGACCTTCACAATCTACTATTTGGCCTCAAGGAAAAGTAAGTGAATGAAAGATTAGTGTGCATATATGATTTGTAAGTTTATATGGGTTTTTTAAAACACAACCTTTTAGATTGTGTTTTTTTTCCCACTGTCATATGATGAATAGTTTGAACTCACTGTTTTTAGTGAAATTCAATATATTCTGAGAACAGCAAAAATAAACTATCTAACATGTTGTACACGTTATTCTATAGTTTGTATTGTGTAATTTATATTGTATTCCCATTGTCTCACACTCACTTTCCTTTTTCTATCCTTTTTTCAGCTCTCTTTACTCACTCACACTGCCTTTCTCTCACTCTGTTTCATCACTGTTCTTTTACTCCACTTCTTTCACAACCCCTCAATCCCATTTCAACTGTCTGCATCACCTCTCTCCCTTGCACCACTTTTCAGCTTTCAGTCTGTCTACTTTACTTCCTTTTTCCGTCTTTTCCTCCTTTGTTCTTTTACTAATTCCTCTTTACTCACTCACCTCTTTTGTCGCACTCTGTCACTATAACTCACCCATTCTCCCTCACTTATCTTTCTTTGCTTCTTTCTTTTGTCCTCTTTTTTCGTTCTCTACCTCTATGTCCTCAGTCCCTCACTCTTCTTGTGTTATGCTCACTTGTGTTTATCTACCTTCTATCATTTCTCTTACAACAACTTCACTGCTCCTCTCTCATCATTCTTCACCACAGTTCTTTTACTCTGGTTCCATTACTACCCCGCATTTCCTATCTTTCAGTGTCCTTCTCTTTACTTTCATCACCGAATCACATTCTCTCAGTACCACTGCTTTAGTCCTCTTCCCCTCTCTTTCCTTCTTTTGCTCCTTTACTCATTTTCCTTTCCTCACTCATTGTACTCCACTTCAATCAGTCCTTCCCTTAGTCCCTCTGTGTACTTACTTCCTCACTCCTTTTCCCTCAATCCATCTATATTATCCTCACTCCCTTCATCCCTTTATTCTGTGACTCCCCTTCACTCACTCTCAGTCATCTTCCATTCCTCTTTCTTGTAAATGGATGCTCAATCAGACTCCTTTCCCTCTCACTCATTCCCCTTTTACTTACTCCTCTTTCCTGATTTAGTTTTGCTAACTCGCATTCTTTTAGTATCTTACATACCTTCAGTTCATTTCTCTCTTCTTCTCTTCCTCTCTGTCACTGAATTTATCTGCCTTACTCTTAGTAATTTGCTCTCCTTCTATTTCTTTTTCCCTCTTTTTTGTCCTTCCACATTAATGTATTTCCCTTTCTGTATACTTCACTCTTGCTTTATTTCTCAGTACACTTTTATGATTTTTAACCTCTTGACCTGTCTCTTCTATTTTAAAATATATATTTTTTCCTAATTATAACTTTTTTTTTCTCTCTTTCACAGATACAAAGTGTAGAAAAAATATGTAATTAAGTTTACATTAATTATATGGTAAGTGTGAATAAAGAAATGTAGTTTGTCACCACCCTTTGCTTTAACCTCACTACTTTTCTCTCAACCTACCTCACCCCTGTTTCCTTACTCTGCTTCCCTCACTTATTCTTATCCTCCATGTTTACTTCTCTTTTCCTTACTTTCCTACCACATTCAACTTATTTCAGTCCCCCTGCTCGCCTACACTCCCTCACTTACCTTTTTTTTCTGGTTCACTCAGTCCCTTTCTGTCACTCCTTCCTTTACTCTCTCTGTCCTTTTTATGTCAGTAAAATTTCCAGCTAACTATAACTGGTGTGAAACCTATGGTTTTTTCAGTGAATTTAATAGGTTTTTTAAATGCTAATTTCTAACTATAACTGGTGGGAAACCTATGGTTTTTTCAGTGAATATATATATATATATATATATATATATATATATATATATATATATATATATATATATATATATATATATATATAAAAAAGAAGGTGCTGCAGTGCAATCATAATTCCAGTTTCCTGCTACAAAAATTCTCCCAGCATGTCTGAAGCAAGATTGTTGGGTTGGATTTTTAAAATAGCTTCTGTGTTTGCAATTTACAGAAAAAGACAAGCACAGGGATGAGAGATCACAGCATTGAGGTGGTGGAAAGCAGGGATGGACAGGGAGGAGAGATCACAACATGGAGGCAGGGGAAAAGCAGAGATGGACAGGGAGCATATATCACAGCACTGAGGCAAAAATCCCAGAAACATACACATTTATATGAAAGTGCGCATCAAGGGCGTGGCACTACAAGGCTTACAAGCCCTTTCTCACCGAGTTTCTTCTGAAGAGGGAAGAGGGACCCACGAGGCGTAGGACGGCAAGGCGAGGAACGGTGAGGCGAAGCGGGCAGGAACAACGCTACTGAAATGCTCTGAGCTGCGTAGGCAGAGTAATGCGAAGACTACACATCGAAACTCACGTAGACGCTTGCGTATGTACGGAAGTAGGGCAGTGCACTCTTGGACCAAACCATTTGGCCAAACCCTTTTTTAAGTGCCATTTCAAACCCCTTCGCAAGTTTCTGCGGCTCCAATTTCCCACATGGTGCGTGGCGGAGCAGCACCCCTGGCAGCACCTTCTGGTTCACTATCTGAACCAGAATTACTTGAATCGGATTTGACCTTTCAATGTCTCATACATGAATGATCACGAATCAGCTTATTCTACAGGTTACTGAACCTACACATGACATAAGCCCTGACGAAGTTCCAGTGGGACTGGGGAGCGAAACGCGTTGGCTCTGTGCCGGTGTTTTTACAAGAATTCATAAAAAGAAGAATTCATGAAGTATTTATTTGTCGCCTGTTTTGACTTCTATCAAGTGCACCTTCCTTTTGTTTGAACTTTTGTTGTAAATGTGCAACTCCCAGCAGCGGATGCTGGAAGTTATTGCACTTATTTGACCTCTTGAAACTAAAAAAATTGAAGTGCTTGACCTTGGTCAGCTGTTGTGTAGGTGCGTGTTACTTGCCGTTACAACTTATTCACCACCCACACTCACCAAGGGCTTAATACAATTTGAAAAAACGTATTTATGTGCGTGGGGAAGAAAAACAAGCATTGGCCACGTGGCCGTAAAAGTAGCGTGGCGCGGCCACAAAAGTCATCGCGACAACGGTGAAAGCGAAAGTGATCGCGATGACGCACTCTCTGCTTGCAAAATTAAAATTAAAAATGCAAGTGGTGACGAGTTGTGCGCACGCAGCCGACGGGAAAAAGTGCTGTGCACATTGCACACGTAATAGCAAGCTGGTGGCTGGCAAGGTAGCACTTTTGAAGCCGCTAATAAATGTCTCGCCAGAGCAGTGCATGCGCTGGCTCAGGCGAGACCTAAAAAGAGTACATTGCAAGTTTGTAAAATGGTCTGAAGTGAAATGACCTGCGTAACAAGGCCAGTTGCCATGGGTGTGAAAAAACACACCAAAAGGAGGGACAAATTGCACCAATTTACCACACAAAAGAAAAGCAGTCTCATAGACACAGGAAGGAACCAAAGACAAGTGGTGGGCGTGGCCAAAGCCCACAACATGCCTCGCAGAGCAGCGCATGCTTGCTGACTCTGGCTCAACCTAAGAAGGATGTGCAATAGGGTATTTGGATCTAGGGCATAATCCCTAGCTGAGGTAAGATACTCTGTGATTGACCAGAGATATCAGACACTTTGTGAGTGGTTTAGCATCTATGGCAGTTTTTATGGGGCATATATTTTAAAGTATTAACAGATCACAAAATACTGATGGGCATACTGGTACTGAGCAGAAGCAATAATTCAACCTTTCGTGCAGTGCCCCTGAGTGGCAAATTATAATAAAACCATCTAGAAGTGCAGTATGTGCCTGGACACATCAGTGTCATGACAGTTTTCATTAATGTCCAGTCAAGGACAGGATAAAGTGTTGGAAAGAATGAAACAATGTGTCTTGCATGGTTGGCAAAGGGTTATGATGGTGGATCCAGAGTCATGTCCATTTGCGATTGCAGAGCAGGAACAACATTTTGATAGGCACTTGCTGTTCAGGGAAACAGCAATTGATTCTACCCATATATGTGAGGAAGGATAAAAAGATGAGTTACCTTCTACTGGTGGGCAGCTTTGAATGTGCAGATCGATAAATTGAGGGAAGGCGGAGCATGTATGGGCTCTGTAGGACTTGGCCTTTTTGGTTAAAGTTCCCTAAACTTTTTGCTTTCCCCTAGACCGTTTCCTGACCTAGATATGCCAATTTACATGGTTTGGGTACTCCGCCACTGCTGATCAGTGTCAACGTACAGGAGTTCCCTATGTAAAATGTAATGGTGATTGGTTGGCCATGATTGGTATGTTTGCTTTACTAGTATAAGTCCCTAGTGATGTGGACTGTGTGTGCAAGGGCTAGTAATGCAAGTGCGCGCAGAGAAGGCAACTCAGGCCTTCAGTGTAGGGCCTGCGTGCAGAATGCTAAGTTAGCATGTAGTCCTGACAAGTGCAACCACTTGTCAGGCCTGACTTTCCCTTTTACATACACATGGGGCACCCCTGTGGTAGGGACCAAGTAACTCCTGGGCAGGGTGTAGTGTAGGTTAAAGGCAGAACATAAACTGAGGTGTCTGTTATGTTTTGGCAGTGAAAAACTCTCCATTTCGTTTTTCACTGCTGAAAGGCCATACTGCCCACAGGACAGAATAGAGGAGGCTAGCTGTTATGTTTTGTTAGAATTGAGGGTCTCTAGTTTGGTAGACGTAGGTACCTTTGACCAAATAGGGACCCTTGCTTCTAGTCAGGGTAAGAGGCTCCACTCCTAAAATAACCCCTGCTCACCCCCTTAGAAGCTTGGCACGAGCAGACAGGCTTATCTCAGAGGCAGTGTGTAAAGCATTTGTGAACACATACAGTAATACAGTGAAAACACTACAGATGGACACCATGCAGGTTTAGAAAAATAAGTAATCTTTACTAGACTTAACACAAGACCAAACGACAAAAATCCACAATATAGTAATCCAAATACGTTGTTAAAATGGTAGAAATAGCTTAGTTCAATTTAGATGGTAAATGCGTCACATTACTCTCGTGTGACCTGGGATGCGTAATGCAAAACAAACAAAAGGTTCGCAGGGAAGGTGATGTGTCAGTTCCGTACACTCAGGGGAGTGGATGCGTCGGTTCCTTACTGCTGCGCAGGGATGTTATTGCGTGCTTCCTTACTGTGTGGGGAGGTGATGAGTCAGTTTCTTACTGCGATCCGATGCGATGACGCTACGGGCGATGCAACCAAAATGGCATCTTAGTTACGGTGCGACAACATATATGTGATGTGTGCATGGCCAACAGCTGTGCGGCAACTCAATGAACTTTGGAGTTGCGACAGGCCCTATGACACGCTTCTCCGGTGATGCGACGGCGATCTCTGCGGCACGCTTTCCCAGTGATGCAACCCGCTTTGGTGAAGTGCTGGCGACAGCGGCAGCGGCGGCACGCTTCTTCGGCGATGCGTTGGCAACTGCTGGGGTGGCAACACGCTTCTCATCTTTGATTCGCACTTCCAGCTCCCAGCGACACGTAGTCTATCAGAAGGCCCAGCACAACAGCAGGCACTTTAATTCCCAGCAAGGGAATTCAGGAGGGAGCTGGGGGTGAAGTCTTGTATCCTTGAGACTTCAAGCAGGAGGCAAGCACAGTTCAAGCCCTTGGAGATTCTTCTTCAAGATGATAAATGCACACTTAGTCCTTTTTAGGTCTTGCCTATGCAGCGCATGCGCTGCAAAGGAAAAAGACTTTTAGCCATCGCTAGGCTTTTGCAGGCAAAAACGTGTATGCGTTGCATTGCTTTTAATGGCAACGCATGCACGTTTGGCGATTCCCTTGTGGGAGCTAGCAATGGCACAATATGTTAGCAATTATGCACCTTGCTGCTCGCTCCCGCAAGGGAAACCTGCAAGGCCCCCTCCTGTCTCCCCTCCCCTGCTGCTGTGCGAGGCGCGAACGTTTGTTTTTATCTGGCGCTCAGAGCCACGGGTGTGACGTGGTTGCGCAGTTTGTATGTGTGTCCCAGCCTTGCTTCCCTCATCTCTGCGTCATACCGCAGGCCAGCCAATGATATGAAAGAGACCCGGTGTCTGCTGAACATATTTGGCAATGGAAGTGTGAATTTGATATTTTTAATCTAGCTTGCGCCACGTGCCAGTAGTGTTGTTGGTGGGTGTACACATCAAGATTCCTTTGGCCTTGCTGCTTAGAGCATCCAATTGAATTTTGATCCAGCGTCACTATAGAAATTCTGTCTCATATGCGTCACCATTCACTACCTAATACTCACCAAACTAATTAATAACTAGGCCCATGTACCAAGACAGAAAATCATGAAGCTGAATCATGTGGCCTAATTAATCACACTATAAACTTATATATACATATTTACAACTGCAGTATAACATTTATATTCATGAATTTATCAAAGAAACCTTAATTAGACCACTGAGGCCAATGGAAAATAAACTGATGGTAACGACTAAATAATCAAGACTAGCTTGACGTTTAAAGTCTCTTATTTTTAAAGTTTAAAAGTTTCAAAATCTTTTATTGGCTCATTTTATTAATTCCAAGCATTTTATTAAATCAGTTTTAATCATTAAATCATTGGCTCAAAAGGTCTGGCACTTCAACATTGCATAGAATAATGAATTAAAGAAAACATAAACCCTATTCCCTAAGTTAGCTTTCTGACCTGAAAAGGAAAACAATTTATTAAGCAATCATGCCTTACGTGTCCCAAGGAAAACGGACAGCACTTCGCCCTCAGGAAACAGACAGCCCCGCTCCCCTCAAGAGGCTTAACTTTTATACCTTTCTGACTCACTAATCTAACTAAATGTTATATTTTAGTAAATACAGCAACCTAATTGGTTGACATCCATCAGACCACCGTGAGGCCAACGCTTCAAACTCTGTGACATCATTATGTCATTGTCCATTGACACGAAGCAACATTGGCTTCCCGAAGTCGCAACTTTTAACGAAAGTCCATATTCGCTTCCCCCAGGATTTTAGCCAAGCTGCCTCTACACGTTTCTTTGGCCTTGACGCTTTTACTTTGGAGCTTAGATGCACTGAACATTCTTTGTTTGAGCTTCTGTACAATTCCGTAGAAGTTTTTTAAATAACAAGATTGTCATGTTGCATCTGCTCCTTTTGTCAGGCCAACCAACTTTTTATTAGCACTAGGCCCCAAACTTTTCACTCGAGCTAGTATTTAAACAAACACAAAAAGGTGATTAATTCAAGTAAAATAAACCCTTCTGTTACCCACCCTACCATTGCTAATAATTAACCCATTAATAAATGACATCTAGCAGAAGCAAACGAATAAAGCAACACATTTAATATCTACCATTTTTCATAATGTCCAGCTGAAGTCTTTATGTATCTGAAAGAGTAAAAAGATGATCGAATAATACACAGACAGACAGTCACGACGTAGGACAGACATATAAGCACATATAATGAAAGCACATGCCATAAAATGATCAGCCGCATTAATAGTGACAAGGACAATAGGACAAACAAAACAATATTAATCATGTGTTACATGACAAACTCGTAAATGCAACAAGAGCACATATGATTAAAACCGTGTGTTTATGTGAATGCAATTTTACTCTAGGTTGAATTAGTTAAACAAAACGTGCAACAATTTATTAATAGATTAGTTCATATTACAGAGAATTAATTCCGCGAGTCAGAATAAAATGATTTCTGAAACTCGTCCATCAATTTCATAAGGGAGATGAAGGGTGGGGTAGTACATATGGGCATGGTAATTTCACACCTATTCAATATATCATAAATGTATGTATTAATCAATGTACGTTATATTGCGTTATATGCCGGGCGTGACGTGGTTGCGCATGTGCTCGTTATGTTCCAACTTTCCTGGATAGGCCAGAGGCCTGCTCTTATATTTGGGCACGTTGCTCTCACAGCCCTTGTCCCTTTAAAGGTTCATTTATCTGTGTGGCTTTCTTTAATATATAGCGCTCTAAGAAACAATCCTCATGACGGGGCGCTTGCCAGTCAAGCTTCATAACGCAGTCTATCCAATCGTGTGAGCGAGACTCAGGCTGCTCATATATATGGGCGCTACATGCATTGGGCGCTATATCCATCAGGCACTCATGCAACCAAGCTGCTTGTCCGTCGATCTATTAGGTAGAATAAGAAAGACACCCGGCCTACTCCTGGGCACAATAAACCTGCTGTTTGATTGTTGAGGTTTTAGTTTTACAGCGCTGTGCACGAGTTTCTGGGCGCTATGCAGACGCCCCTCATCCCAGCAAGGTTCCCTAGAGCCTGTTGGTCTCATCATGGCACACAATACCTCTGTCACATTTGTTGTGCCGGAGGTCCTCTCCCTGCGCCCCCAGCTGCATCTCTCGGCCGAGCCGCATTCGCCATGGCTCCTCCGTGGGAACCGGCTAACATTTACCTTTCCCGGCCCGCCTGGCGTCTTTTCCGGTTCCGTCGCCCGCTGATTTATGAACGCCTAAATTGAAGTGTATATTTCGCTTCTTTCTGTGGTTGTATTAAAACAGTAGGGGTGGAGGGGAGGCCCGAGGACACCGTTCCCTTCGCCTACCTCTTGGAGTGTTTGCAAAGGGCACACACTCTGGAGTGGGAGCTGCAGGGCTCTGCTGGATAGTGTGTGAGGTGTGCCCCCTCCCGTTAAAAAGAGGTGCAGGCGCCTTTCCTCGCCCCCTCAAAAAAACGTGGAGATGCAACCGGTCTACTCTGATGTAGTGGCATAGCGCGGGCCGCCTCTGGTGCGGCATCGAGGCACTCCAACTGTCTCGAGCGATAATAGATGAACATGTGCGGTTTCCGCATAATTTATGCGGTAAGAGCCGGAGGCAGCGCGCGAGGACCTAGACGGGCTACAATAGTGCCAAAATTTCAGCCCCTTGATTTATAAAGGATTAATCAGCCCCAAAGCTGGGCACAGTGTCGCCTCCTTGTGTCAAGAAGAGGCCTGAAAACAGGCAGATTTATCCGTGCAGCTCAGTGTTATGTAACAGCAATAAGATAGCTGAGTGGGTTAACACACACCTTCTCTAAAGATCAGTGCGTCATCCACATAGCAGAGCTGTGGTTTTCACAATAGCATGTTTCATGATTCACCCGCAATGCATTATGGTAGATGTAGTTTTGTTTGTCCTTAACTTAGTTGTACACCCATGCTTCATTTTCTGCGGTAGTTCAGTAATCAGCCAGTCAGTACTGATAGTCTCCTGGCAGGTGCCTTCATGCTATCATGGTTGGGTTTGGTGTGTTGTAAGAATGGCTTTGTTTGGCTGTGCGCCTGTGCTCATTCTGAGCCACAACTAGAGCCTAGGAGTAGGCACTTGCGTTCGTTTGTGAGCACCAGGACTTTTTAAAAATCTTAGAAGAAATAAGTGACACTAAGGCAGAAAAGGGGGACAATAGAGTGAAGAGAAATATGGGAAAACAATGATAAAGGGAGAAAGCAGGAGTGAAAAGGAACTCCCACAAGTGAGATAAAGAGACAGAAAGTTTCGGGCAGTGGAAGAAAGAGGGGTGAGGTGAAATGAAGTCTAGGCAGCCTAGGTATCCGACAGACAACCTCGGGGTTCAGCCATGTCAGTGACGGGCTCCTAAATCTCTGAGACTCATTGAGCAGGACTCACCTGATGAGACAGCTTCTACAGTAAAGGCTGCCCTCACGTCACCAGGGATGGACGATGGGTTTGGGAGGAGCAGCAAGGTAGGCCCAACTGTCCTGGTTAAGTTGGAATTAAATTTAAGTCCCCTTCTCTCCTAATTGATGGTAGATACAGATGCTGCCTTTCCCAGAACAGGCCATCTGTTCAAATGTTAAGATTCTGCAAAGGCCCAGACCTGATTCTTGAGTAGAACTGTGTATGAAGTCTTGGGTATTCATTCCCTCCTCATCAGTCGCTCCTCGTCCCAGTGTTAGCAGTTGAGGTTTGCTTTTTTCTGGTTCGAGGTTCTTGCCTTTCAGTCTTGGTCCTTGCTCGGTCCAGTGAGCAGAAGGGTAAAAAAAAGAGGTAGGGCGAGGAAAGGGAGGCCCTATGGTGGCATATTTATAGATACCTCCCAATAATTAGGGGGTTATTTTGTCATATCTGGTCCTGTATAAAAGTCGCCTCACTGTGGCTGAGGGGACCCAACGGTGAGTCTGCACCTTATGTTGATGGAGGAGTCAGCGCAAAGGGTAATGGAGCCTTTGGGTGGAACAGGGAGTGAAGAGCTAGTTACTATTTTCAGGGTGGGAGGGGGGTGTTAAGCCCCTTATTAAAGAGGCTGTGGATTTGGCATTAGCTGAGCCTCAAGATAAACGACAAAAGCTGAACCCTGATTAGGACACAGAGGATGGCCCTAAAGGGACATATATTCAAGGGCATCAGTTGCTGGAAGAAGGACCGCATATAAGGGATATTTTGAAACTTCAAGAGAAGCCTGAATAGGATGAGGGGGTTTCTTTATTCAATATAATCCTCCACATTAAGATAATCTCCCTTTTCATGAGGTGGTGAAGTCTATAGTTCTATATGAATTAAAGGACTTAGAGCAGTCTTTATGTCCCAGATTTCTTACAAAGAGATAACCTTTGGAGAATTTTGAGATTGACTTCCCTTAGGTGCCAAAAGTTAATGCAATTTGGCAAGTATGGCTTCCAAATCTTTTTTGGGCGGCAGAGGAGTCTTCTCTTCCAGATTCTGTGTGTTGTAGAATTGAGAATTCTTCCCACTTTACCTTAAGAGCTAACATTAGTGCCTAATTTGTAAAATAATAAGTGCCAGGGCCCTGGCCAGGAGGCCTCTGCAACTTGCACTATCCATTGGCCCTGTCATCGCAGCCAATGACGATACCAAAACAACTCTCTTGCCTGCAAATGCAACAGTTCAGATTATTTGAGGTTCCCATTGCTAAAGGAATGGCTGGGGAGCTAGGTATCAGTCATTTTTTAAAATATATATTGTATTTATAAACAACAGTTGTTTTTCTCATCTCTAAATTAGATGGACAGCGCCACCATGTGGCATACTGTCATAACTGGGTTGTTGACAATAAAGTGCTGGTGCCAACCACCGGAAACCACCAGCTCAAATAATGGCTAACATATGTGCTGCTCTGAGCCAATAGGTCTCGCCTTTGGGACCTTATAAGTATTTAGCCATGCAACAGTTGATGTTGTTGCAACAAGGATGTTGGGCTGAAAAACTAAATACTTATAAGGTCCCAAAGGAGAGACTTATTGTCTATGCCAATGTTTTTCTCCTTTCATTGGCAATTAAGCAACCACTGCTGGCCAACCCCCAAACACACAGCACAGGGGTAGTCTCCTCCTTCAGCTTCTTTGGTTCTTATCCTCAGCAAAGGGTTGTCTTGATTCCCAGAAGTGATCTAAAATTCTGGGGTCTAGGCCTCAATATTTATACTGCAAAACCCTTTGCCTCTGAAGGCAGAGAGTGTATGTAACTAGTCCAAACCAGTTCTGGGTGCATTCTGCCAGTGCACAACTTCTTCCTTTGTCAGTGTGGCCAGGGTCATCAGACACACCACAGGAGGTGGAGCCAGCATTGTGGAAGGCAGGCACAGCTATATTCAGGCCCAGGTGCTACTCCTCCCACCACTTCTCATGCAGATAGGCCTATTCAGCCCTGTGCTGACTCACCCTATCTCCTGGAGCCACCCCAGCCCCTGTCACTCACAAACCAGACATGGAATACACAACCTAGCAGAGACAGGCTTCTATGGTTATGCAAGAAAATACCTACTTTCTAAAAGTGGTATTTTCAAATGTAGAATGTTAAAACCAACTTCACTTAAAGATGTATTTTATCATTCTGAGTTCAGGCATACTAAACTCTAATTTCTACCTAGTTCCCTGAGTCAGTTAAGATTATAAGATGTAAAATCAAACTGCCCATTCTGGCCTATGGGAACAGGTAGCCTTCCAATAGTGAAAATGTAAATTGGCTGTAATTCACTATCAGGACATGTCACTCACTTCAGAGCCTGTCCTACATTTTACATACTATGCATCCTGCCCTTGGGCCTACCTTAGGGGTGACTAATATGTAGAAAAGGGAAGGTTAGGGACAGGCAAGTGGGTGCACTTGCCAAATCAACATGGCAGCACTAGGCTGCACACATGCTCTGCAATGGCAGGCCTGAGCCATAGGTTACACGCTGCTCCAGTGGGTGGCACAATCAGTGCTGCAAGCCCACCAGCAGCATTTGATTTACAAGCCCTTGGCGAAAACACAGTGCACTGCACTTGGGTCTGACAAGTAAACCAAATAAGCTAATCATGGAGTCACTAATCCATCACATCAATCTAACATAGGGAGCACTTGCACTGGGGCACTGAATAGAAGTGGCACAGTGCTCAAAGCATCTAGACCAGCAAAACATATAGCAAAACACAGGAGGCAACAGCAAAAACCTGGAAGGGAGACCCACGCCAATGGTGCCAGTTCTAACATGTTTGTTGGCCTAGTTTCCTGTCAGTTTATAATGGAGAGGTGAAGTTTGGTATGTATGGACTCACAGTGTCATAATGCATCTTTCTGTGAAGGTGGCTTTCTCACTGTGTGTTTATAAACAACTCTTTTAGAAAGTGTCTGAGTTCTGTGCTCCGAGCATTTCTGTGTGTCTCTGAAATGTGGATAGTCTGTCTGGAACTGAAAGGTGAGATGAACTGGGAGAAGTCTTGACCCAGGGAGGGGTTGAGATGGCACCAGGCTGCCCTGCATCTCAAGAGTAGGGGAGGAGAAAGCCAAGGAGGTGAAAAGGCCTGGGATGGTGCCATAAACCAATTGAACCATCTACTGCTAAGTGATTAAGGATCCATACCCCCAGTATCAAAGGGAGAGAGGTGGCACTGGGAGGGAGACACCCAGAACTGATTTACAGAGGGGTCAGGGACCCCTGAGCACATACAAACTTCAAAGACATCAAGGGGTATAACTATGAGAGCTGAAGCCCCTAAACATTAAAATGAAACAGAAATGGATTGAGACTAAAAAGTTTTGGACCCATTCTGTGGTTAAGAGGAACCTCTGCTAAAGAAGGAACAACTGAAGAGACTGCTGTGGATAGACCAATCCTTGGTGAAGAGCGCCTGGACATTGTGTTCACCGGGAGAAGAGGAGAGATTCGAACGCCCTGGGTGTGTGTTTTGGTGCAAGCGGAGCATTGGTGAAGACGCCGGATCGTCGTGAGCACCAGGGAAGAGGCCAGTCTCAGATGTGCAGTGTGCGTGTCGAAGTGCAACCTGAGGTGCTGGTGAGAAGTGCCTGGTTAGGGTGTGCACCGAATTGAAGTAAAGTCTCCACAGTGCTGAGGGCGGATCTTGGTGTGGACTAAGACCGCTGGAGTGTGGGCCAAGTCATTGGGGCCCTGGGAGTCAATCAGCAGCGGCCCGGACCGGCAGCCAAGAAGAGCTGAGCTGCCGGCCCGAGTCTGCCGCTGCCCATGACGGTGTTCTGGGTCAAGGCCCAAGCTGCTGACTTCAGGGAGGAGAGTGGAATTGCAGCCCCCAGGTAACGTGGATCAACACCTGGGGTGGGATGCAGGCCCGGAGGGACACTCTCTTGGCCTCCCGCTTCAGTCAGGTGTGCGAGTCGTGGCTGCCGCTCAGATCCCGGCCCATGCTGACCCAAGACAGGGCAAATATGGAGCCGGAGTGTGAAGCAGTACTTTTTGTGTCATCATTTGATCCATAGCGGGGGCACTGTTAACGGAGCTCGTACACTGTCGTATTACAGTTTGCATTGTTGCTGCTAACGAACTATCGAACACCTGACCTCATTTTTGCCTGATGAACTTTATGCTTGGTGCACTACACACTGCGTTATTTCTCCCTTGCGTATTACCTGATTGTAAAGTGACACATTGCAATAATTTTTCAGTGCACAGTATATGAGTATAACCTAAAACAATGTATTCTTTCTTCATTGCACCGCACAGGATTGTAGAGTGACGCATTGCTTTGTTACTTCCTGGTACAGGACATGCTGGTGGTGATACGCATTGCATTATTCCTTCAATTGCAAAGTACATGACTGTGGCGCTACGTATGGCATTGTTTCTCTGTTGCACAGTATAAGAGAATATTGTTACGCATTGCAGTATTGTTTTCTTTTGCAACGTGGGTGATTCTAGCAATACGACTTGCATAACCTTTTGGGAAGCGGTTAGAAGTGAGCTTAACTGTTGGTTAGAAGGGGTGGTTGGGTTCAGAATCTACCAACCTACCGGAAAGAATGCAACCCATTCTTTTATGTCGATTTTATATCTTGTGGTTGTATCGTATAAATGCTTATATAAAGAGTATACTAATTTCATCAATACTCGTGTGGAGTCTATTTGTGATGACATCATAGGGTTACTGTGAGTGTGGTTGCACATACTGAACACTTGTGCTTTGG
Source organism: Lissotriton vulgaris (assembly GCF_964263255.1). NCBI lineage: Eukaryota > Metazoa > Chordata > Amphibia > Caudata > Salamandridae > Lissotriton > Lissotriton vulgaris. The sequence continues at coordinate 731,791,873 of NC_141689.1, forward strand.
AGATAAGCCAGGCTGCTCGTGCCGAGCTACTAAGGTGGTGAGCAAGGCTATCTCAGACAGTGTCCTTACTTAGCCTAACGTTGAAGCGAGGGGTCCGGGGCGTACGCCACCAGCATTTGGTGGCGGCGGTAAGCGACAGGGCGCTCCACTTCCAACATTTGGTGGCAGAGCGGTGGGATTTGATCCTAATAGAAGGTAAACGCGTAGGTGCAAAATCACTTACAGTAATTGCTGTTCATCATAAATTGATTGCAGACCACGACACAACATTGTTTTTGATTTGGTGGTTCTAGTGTTGTGTAACCTTTAATCCACACATTATGTCTTATGGGGAGAGCCAGATAGCCGGTGAGGCTGAGATTGCAGAGTTGGAATTTGACATTGAGGCACTGTTTACCTACAAGGTTGATCAGTTGAGGAAATTCTGCTTGGCTTTGGGATGTCCCATGAAGAGTAATGCCGAGAAGGAGGAGCTGCAGGTGGCCTTGAGGACCTGGTGGGAAGCCAAAGAGGCTCAGAGACAGGCGATGGTGAGGTGGATAAGGATGACCCAGGGAATGGATTTAGTACACAGGATTTGCCATGGGAGGACCAGCCGGAGAGGCTGGTAGTAGCCATTTAGGGAGGAGTTTTTCACCAGAAGAGTTGGACGAAAACCAAAGGGTCAGGCTGCATGAGTTGGAAGTGTTAAAGCTTAAAACTCAAGCAGAGGAGAGCAGGAACGCTCTTGCGTTGGAGGAGAAGAGGCTTTTCGTTGCTCATTTTCAGCGCCAAAACGCCCTCGGGTATAAGCCGCGCTTTATAAATGATAAACATAAACATAAACATAAACATAAACATGAGTTGAGCATGAGGGAACTGGACATTAAGGGTAGACAAGCAGAGTCCAGTGTGATTGGTGGCAGCGCACAGCCAGTGCCAAGGGTGGATGAGTACAAGGGTGCACTGGAAGATTGGGTAGTGGTCAGAATGGTTATCAGATTTGGGCCCAGGGAAGTCTAGGCTCAGAAATTATTTTCCAGGACTGCGCCACCCCGGTTTAGGGTCTGGTCTCCTTGATTCCCGGGAGCCTGCATGAGTACCGGACCACTGGTCATAGGTCCAGGGGCCTGAAGGGGCCCCAGAGAAGGAAGGAGGGCCAGGTGGTGTGAGGAGATCCCAGAGTAGGGAGGAGGGGTAGCTGGCTAGCCCCTTGTCTCCAAGGGGGGGGGGCAGAGTGAGCAGCACCCCCAGGGATCAGCAGCACCACCCAGGAAACTGGGGGGGCGTAGGAGAACCCCCAGGTGGAGGCCTCATGCCTGGTTGCCAGCAGTGTGGGAAAGAACACCTAGCGTCAGGATGGCCTGGGGAGTCTGTAGCCAGGGCTCCTGCCGTTCTGAAGTTTGAGGGTGCTATTCCTAGGCCCAGAAAACTAAAAGGAAGATTAAGAAAGGGTTTTGTTCCCCGGTGGGGACACAGAGGGGACAAAGTCCCACCAGTAGGGCTGATTCCCTAGGAGTGACCAAGGTAGGCTCACTCTTAATCTAGAGGACAGGATAATTGGAGATAGTATCCTGACCAATGGATCTCCGCAGTGTACCACTCCAGGGAGGGGTTGGCATGGGTACAGCACCCCTGGAGAGGTCCCCCTAGCAGGAAGGGATCCATGGAACAGCAGTGTTGGCTCAGAAGGTGATGATCAAGAAGTCCCCCTGGGGGTAGGAAGGCGAGAAACAGAAGGGTGTCCCTGTGGTAGAGGACCTGAGTCCTGGTTCTCTTGCCCTAAGCCGGGAAGTCCATCAAAGTAATGATTGGTCTCCCCTGGCTTTTGGCTGGGAGGGGGTTGTGTGGGATTTGATCTTTTTAGTTAAAGTTCCCTAAACTTTTATTTATTTATTTATGTATTAAGAGCTCGTAATAACAGTGTACATTCTCCTTTCGGGAGCCTCATTATCCAGAAAGCATAGATCAATACATGGTATTTTCAAAGAAACAAAAGCAACAACAAAACAGGGTGACTGTCCAAGAGCTCAAGAGCTAACAACCTGTCCCGCCCAACCCCCCGCCCGCCTCGCAGCACTTGCAATAATGTAGCATTATGAAAACAAGGAATGGTAAGCAATGAGATATATACCTTTGTCAGCCTTAATAATACAAGATAATGCATATTGAAAAGCCTTCAATGTGATACACCCTTATATGGGAGAATCTGGTGAGGACAGAAACAAAGACACATGGCGCATCACAGATTAGGGTGTCTCAATAGGTACATTTTCAGCAGGGCCCAAAAGTCCTTTGGTCGGGAGGACTCCAGCAAGTCCTCCGCATAAGTCTCCAATTGTTCCAGGCAATATGTCAGGTACCAAATTGACTTGCGCACCGTGGGGACCGTCTTGGCGCCCCAGCATTGCGCTACAGCTTGTTTGGCCAGCAGTGTCGCCACTGCAACCAACCGCCGGTTCCCTGGTTTTAAAGATATCACGTCTCCCAGCAGAAACACTGCTGGTGCGCATATCACACGCTCAAGCACCACATCCATCAACACACTCACAACTTTGGTCCAGAAAGCAGCCACACCTGCACACTCCCAAGCGAGGTGTAAGACATCAGATTCCACCTAACGACAACCACACCGCACACAGCAATCTGTGTCACGTAATCCAAATTTCCGTAGCTGCACTGGAGTATAGTACAGTTGATGTAAAAATGTAAAATGAATAATGCACAAGTTGCAGTTGGCAGTAAGGCATCCAGTAAGTTTACAGCAAAACTGCCAGTGGTCTAGTGGTATGGTATAAACTGTGAGAAGTTAGCCTGGCATATGATATCCACTATTCTAGTGGGCACCTTGCACCAGTCCAAAAGACCCTTATTGATGGTAGGTTTAAGACAACCTTTATCGAAAGCTATTCTAGTGGTACCTGTGGAGAGCAGTCTTCAGGCTAAGTCTTGAAGGAATGTAAAGCAGTCTATAAACTCTTGAATGACTAATGGAAAGCAGAACCACACCAGGTATATATATATATAAAATATCGTAGCAACTCCTCTGCCAGCCGGCGTTTTGCAATTCCACAAGAAACAGAAGCACGGACCACCATTAAGTGCACAGAATCATTTATTTAGATTGTGCTCAGTTGGCCATAATGCGTTTCAGCACCAAAGTGCCTTTATCACATGACACGTACATGCATAACCTTACTGCTTTTAAACACATTTTTTTGCTCTGTAATCACACCCATTAAAGTGACAGTGCACACATTATGTTCTGTGAGCTCGCATGAACGGTGTTTTTACAATCAGGTTTCACTTTTTTTCACCAGAGTATTTTTCTTTTCGAAGATCGTGGTTTAAATACCATATTTATGCTATCTGTTGTACTTCAGTCAAATCCATTTATGCAACATAACATCCTTATTGTGTAAAGTGCTGTGTGCATTATAGTATAATTTCAATATATATAAATATATATATATATATATATATATATATATATATATATATTCAGATGCAAAAATAGATGCACAAATAGATATATACACTTATATATAGAAATACATGATTAAAATAAAGAAATATCTTAATATATAAGTTAGGGAATAAATAAGTCAATAAATAGATATCAGTTCATTTCTTTAAAACGTTTTTACATAAAATACTTTCCGAAATATATCTATTTACATCTTTTTTTTACTTACTTTAGATCCTGACTGTATATAACATAGGTATTTAGCTTTTACTATACTCATGGTTTACCATTCATGCAAAAACGATATTTTCCATTTTTTTGAGCAACAGAAATCTCTGTCCTTTATGAAGTGCAAAATGTGTAAAGAAAGAGAAAATGTAATAAATATGAATTTAATACCCTAAAATCCTTCAATTAAAAAAAATATAACAACCCTAAATGCCCCGCCTATGGAAATATTTGTTTCATGAAACTCTTTTGACTTTTATTCAACATGTTTTTGCATTATTTTCTTTCTTTTAATGCCAGATTATTATAAATTATGAAACTGTAACCCAAGCTTACCATACAGAATTCATTAGTTCTAAAATCTTCTTTTCTAATCATTTTATAGACACGTATATAAATCCGTAATGTTGAGGCCATTTGGATGTTTGGAATCGAGTTCTAGAATATATCTTGTTTCTAGATTTCTCAGGGCACCCTCCCTATCTCCCCCTCTTTTATTAAGGGATATACTGTCTATAATGTAATATTTTAAGAGCTTGGAATCAGCTTGGTGAGTTTCATTAAAGTGGCGAGCCACTGGGTACACTGGGTCACAGTTTGTAATTGCTTTAATATGTTGCAAAATCCTTTTGTGCCCCTGCAGCTTGGTTCTTCCCACATACCTAAGTCCGCAGGGGCACTCGAGGACATATACAACTTATTCCGTTTTGCAAGACAGAGACTTTGTGATCATATGGTTACCTGCCCCAAATGCTTTTGTAAAGCTAGTGGTATTGACTCCAATCTGGCAGGCTTTACAGGTTTTACACCTGAAAAAACCTTTTCGTTGACTGAGCCAGTTTGTTTTTGGTTGTTCAATAGGGTTATTTACCACTAATTTATCTCTCATATTCGGAGCCCTCTTGTTTGTGATCGATGGTCCGAGAGGTAAAGTTGGGTCTAGGACAGGATCACTTTTGACCAATGGCATATTTCTTTGTATTATGTGTGTTACTTCTCTATGTTGATTACTGTACCCTACAATCATTCTAAAATCATTTGTAGGTTCTTTTTCAATTGTTTGTGCTACAGTATTAACAGTAGTATTGGTCTCAGGTCTTACAAGTTTTAAAAGATCAACTCTGTCAATTTGTTCAGTTAGAAGCAAGGCCTAGGGCCTGTAGAACAGCTGGGGCAACCAGGACCCACCCAAGGTAGGGATGCAGGAGACCCACGGGGGACACGTGCAGTGTCTAAACACAGCCGCGAATCACCATTCACTTCTATGTAGAAAGTCGCGATTAGATTTTTAAAGAATAAGGACACCTAAGAGTGGAATAGGAACAAACCCCTTCAGTACTGGACACTTCGAGAGTCAAGACCCACGGGAGCACCAAGGTACTCGTGTTACCTCACCCAGGGAAGCCGGGTGCATAGGTGTCTTTTTGTGTTGGGTTTCGTCGTCGTTTCCAATGGAGAGCTGCAAAGAAGTGCTGCATTCGTCCAGGAAAGAGTGTCCGGATGGATCTAAGGGTGGATCAGAGATCTGAAGAACCTGAAAGCAGAAGGGAAAAAACAGAGTCTGGGTCACTAGCCAGTGACCAGGAAGGCAACAAGAAGATGCCAGCTGATGTCGTGTGATTTCAGGTGTTGTGGGTGAAGCTTGGCTCTTCAGCCACGAGGTCCGGAGGCATCGACGACACCCAGGAGCTGGATTCAAGCTGTCCCATGTTGGATGTCGAGTTCTGCTGCGTCGGTATTCAGATTGGACCCAACAAGCCTTGGCAACAGCAACCCACAAAAGATGACAAGATTGACTTCGGTGCAGATCAGCAAGGTCTGAGGGACTCACCCTTTGGAGGGGAGTCAGGGCACATCTGGAGCAACCAGGGAAACCCAAGAAACAAAGAAGATTCCTTCCTGGGGACCCACTAGTCGACGGACCAAGAATCGCGAAGGGGCCTCAAGCAAAAATGCAGGAAGCAGGCCCATGGAACACTCGTGGAGTGTAGGCCCACAAACTTTGGTGCAAAAGGTGCTCAGGGCATGGACTACAAGTAGCCCAATGCACAACTTCGGAAAAGCTTGGGAAGTTGATGCACTAGCAAATGTGCTGGATGTCCAGGAGTTCCGGTCCCACATTTCTCGTGATGGCTACAGGTCTCAGCTTTGCTGGGTACTCATTTCAGCCTCGGAGATGTCTGGAAGTCAATGTCCTGTGTCACAGATTCTTGGGGGTCCAGCAGGAGCCTCGAAAATGCAGACCGGCAAGATGCTTCTTTGGTGCCTGTTTGAACAGGGGGGGGTCACTCCTTGACCCCAAGGGAGATTTATTCCGTCTTCCAGTCGAAATGGAATGTTGAAGGTCCAAGATTTATGTTTCAGAGTTTCGTCCAGGGTAATCTAAAGCCCAAGGACTGGGGTCCTATACTCATAATAAGTTTATAGGTTGGACTAACTCTAGGGTCCCACCTATGGGAGGACCTGGGGAGTGGGTGGTTACACCCCTTCATCCAGTTTCGTGCCAGAGCTGGGGCTGAGTGCCCCAGCAACTGGTTTGAACTGTGAAATGCACGGGGACACCTTGTGTGCCTCAGGCACTGTCTGGAAAGCATTCACAGAATGCAACCCACCCTGCCCCAATACACTAAAGCCTAACTGAGGAGGTGCTGGGACCTCCCTGGACAGGAAACCTATTGTCCAGGCTTCCCCTGCCGGACTTTCCTCCAGCAGCAGGAGGTCAGACTTGTGTCTGTGGCAGCAGCATCCATTTTGTGATGCTGGGGCTATGTTTCACTTCTAAAGGGTTTACCAGTGTGTACATGTCTTCTGCCTCTAGAAGGGTGGAATGCTAACCCCCGCTTTGATGCAGCCATTCCAAAGTTGGCATTAAATGCGAGGTTATAATGCACTTAAGAGTATATGGGATAGCTGTATCATAGAACAGCTATAAGGAATGGATTTCAAAAGCTGCAGAGGGGCGCAGCTCATGCTTTGGCACCCTCTCACACAAAACCAAGCACTCTGCCTTCAGGATTGTCAAGGTCTGCCATAGGAGTGACTTATAGGTTTATATGTGTCTATATATATAGGTAGATATAGGTATACTATATCTAAGTAAGGGGTGCTTACACCACCTTACCCAGGCTGCAAGAGCAGACCTGTGGTGCCATTTTGGAAGGCTTCCCAGGGGTGGCATAATACATGCTTCAGCCCCTGGTAGGCTTCTGGGGTACCTATGCCTTTGGTACCTAAGGTACCATATACTAGGGACTCACAAGGGTAACCCAATAACCAATCTGGAGTGTACCTAGTGTACATGCAATCAGTTTAGACAGGAAGCAGCTAGGCGGGGATCCTGGGTAGGAGGGCCCCAGCCAGACTAAACTCGATAAATCAGTGAAACAGCAAAAAGTGGGGGTAACCATAGTAAACAGATCCTACTCTCCTATACAACTCCCCCCCCCCCAAATCAGGGACTTTAAACTAACCTTGAGCAGTTGAGTCTTCATGTTCTAAGTTGAAATATCTGGAGATTCCATCTGCATTGGCATGGTTACTCCCAGGTCTATGTTCCACTGTATAGTCCATCCACTGTAGGGAAATACCGACCCATTTCCCTCGACAAAACGGTCAGCAGGGGTAATAGCAGATCACGATCAGATCCATGAGGCATAACAGACTCAGAGTCTAAGTGCTCCATACAGAGGATTTGTAAGTAAACAATCCACTACACTCACAGCACACTTTAGGGCGTGTGCTGATATTATCACTACTGTGACCATTCCACCCCTCTTTTTTGGTCACACTCTTTTTGGTCCTGAAGATAGCCTGATGAACCAACAGCCAGGCTGAAACTAGTAGACCTATATCTCCGCAGGAAGGCAGAGGTACATTTAAAAACCGCATGCAAATCCAGAGAATGTTTTTACCCATGTACTAGAGCCCTTTTATTAAAACGTTTACAAGGGTTATTCCTAGAGGCATTTTTAACTAATAACTGCACTTTCACATAGCACCTCACTTTCTTTACACAAACAATCTGCTCCGCTGTAACTCAGGCGTTGAAGCACAGCTGGATTGCGCTAGGTGATCCAGCTTGGCCCCGATGATGAAACATGCCACCTACTAGGTAGGTGGGTTAAGGGTTTCCTAAAACTATTTGCAGCTGATTTTGCTCCTTGTAAAGGTTTTTGGTCAGGACCTTGGACCTGAAAAACCTCAAGAAAGACTTGTCCATTTTATTCACATACTACTTAGGGAAGGGGGCATTTTAACGGTTTCCTTACTTTATAGTTGTTTCAATATGGTAAATGGACCACCTCAGAAGTTTAGGGTTTTCACCCTTCATCTGTTTTAGCCATAAGAGGGGCTTATGGTCTGTCTGAACTGTAAAGTAAGTGACAAACAAGTATGGCCTCAGCTTCTTCAGAGCCCAAACCACAGCAAAGGCCTCCCTTTCAATAGCTGACCAACTTTTCTCTCTAGGGGTCAGCCTTCTGCTAATAAAAGCTACTGGCTGGTCCTGACCTTCTTCATTCAATTATGACAGCACAGCCCCTACCCCCAACTCAGTTGCACATGGCCTGCTTCGGGTCATCATAAGCTTTTTGACAGCTGACTGTTCACTGAATTTTCTTAGGCATTCTTTTTGAAGTTAAGTCATTCAGGAGTGTCACTATGGATCCATACCCCTTGACAAATCGCCTATAGTACCCAGTCAGCCCAAGAAAATTCTGACCTGAGTCTGGGTGGTTGGATAACCCAGTCCATTATGGTCTGGATTTTGCTCTGCAATGTTGAACCTGGCTTCCACCTACAAAGTGGCCCAGGTACACAACCTGACTCTGCCCTATCTGGCACTTAGTGGCCTTTATAGTTAGGCCTGCTTTTTGCAGTGCCTCCAAAACATTTTTCAGGTGGATCAGGTGATCTTCCCAGGTGGATCTAAAAACAGAAGAGTGCAAATAAATGATGGATTTAGGCCCAGATCTCTGTACTGGGGTGAATGTATGACATTGTTCTGCATTCTGTCCATCAACTTTTGTTTTTGCATTTGAGACCCTTAATCATACCCTTTAAGGTTTTGTTGAACCTTTCAACTAAACCATTGCACTGTGGATGATAGGGTGTTGTGAACTTCTATTTATTCCACATTCCTTCCACTTTGCAGTCAAGTAGCTAGACAAAAAGTTTGCACCTCTGTCAGATACTACCTCCTTCGGAAACCCCGCTCTTGAAAACACCCCCAAAAGGGCTCTTGCCACAACAGGTGCTGTTGTGGTCCTAAGGGGAATAGCTTCTGGGTGCCTAGTGGCATGATCCACTACCATTAGGATAAACCTGTGCCCAGATGCTGTTTAAGGATCCATTAGTCCAACAATGTAAATTCCCACTCTTTCAAAGGGAACCCCCACCACAGGTAGTGGTATCAGGGGGGCCTTTGTAGTGCCACCTGCCTTACCACTGGCTTGACCGGTTACACAGGAGCGACAAAACTCCTTTGTGTCTTCAGACATGTGGGGCCAGTGAAAGTGAGGGACAATTCTGTCCCAAGTCTTGTTCTGGCCTAGGTGCCCTGCTAGGGGAATATCATGGGTAAGTGTCAATAGGAAGCCCCTGAATGTCAAATGACCAACCTCCTGGCTGCACCAGGCTTGGGGTCTCTACTCTCTGAGTACAAGAGTCCATCATCCGAATAAATATTATGGGTGCCACTAGCATTCCCAGCAGCCTCAGCAGCAGCTTGCTGTCTGAGGGGTTCAAGAGAAGGGCAGCTCAGCTTCTCCTGACTCAGATCTGCCCTGGAAGAGCCCCCTGTCCCCAATAACTCAACCTGATCCAGCTCAAGCTCCTCTGAGACAGTTCCTTCTTCAGGCTCACAATCAGCTTCCTCAAAAGACTGATCATTACTCTGAGTCAGGGGGGAAGGCACTGCCTTAACCCTACGGCTCCTTTTCTTGAAGAGCACCTGGTCCATTATTCCAGAATCCAAGGTCTGTTCAGTGTTAGACTTTCTGACCTGTGACCTAGTCACAGCAAACACATGTGCAGGGATCCCCAGCATTGCTGCATGGGTCCTCAACTCCACTTCAGACTAGGCTGAAGTCTCTAAGTCATTTCCAAGCAAGCATTCTACAGGGAGGTCTGCACGTATGACTACCTTCTTCAGGCCAGTTATCCCTTCCCAGGAGAAATTAACAATTGCCAGGGCATGAATGGTCCTGACATTGCTGGAATTAATCACTTGGTAAGTCTCCCCAAGTATGACTTGTCCAGGGTCCACAAAGTCTAGTGTCACCATTGTGACACTTGCCCCTGTGTCCCTGTGTCCCTGTAGGCCTCAGCCTTTTTCTCATTTATCAAAGGCTGTTGTCTGTACTTGCCCAAGTTATTGGGACTTACAGACAAGGTCATATCCATGCCTGAGTTGGTACTCTGACTAGGCCAGAGCCCATCTCAGTTCCCAGGGTTAACCCAACTACACCCTTCTGCTGAGAACCACCACTTGTAGCTGAACTAGCGGGAACAGGTGCCTTAGGGGCAATGGTGGCTGGAGTTGTCTTCTTCTTGGTGCAGTCACTGGTCCAGTGACTATTCTGCTTACAGACTTTCCCCAATGGTTTTCTTGGCCTTCTTTCTTTTTGGAAGATTGAGAATTCCCACCATTACAAGCTTTTTGGGGACCTTGTGAAGACTTCTGGTCAGTACCCTTCTCCCCACCTTTTTGCTCTTGCGTCTTCTGGTCACCTCCTTGGTTCTGTACCTTCTGCTTCACCCTTGTTCTGACCCATTTGTCTGCCTTCTTTGTCAATTCTTGGGGAGAGGTCAGATCAGAGTCTCACAGGTACTGATGCAACAGCTAATTTTGACAGTTATTAAGGATCTGCTCCCTCATGATCGGATTATACAATCCTGTATAGTCACACACTTTAATGCCCAGGAACCAGCCCTCCAGAGCCTTAGTAGCACAATCTACAAAGTCAACCCAGTCCTGAGTCTGTGTCTTCTGGGTATCTCTGAACTGTATTCTATACTGCTCCGTGGTTAAGCCAAACCCATCTATTAGAACACTCTTCAGGACTTTGTAATCATCAGCATCCTCTTCTCTGACAGTGAGGAGCTTGTCTCTACCTTTGTCTGCAAAGGAGAGCCACACGATTGCTGCCTACTGTTCCTGGGGTACCTTCTGTACTTTGCAGGCCCTCTCCAGTGCAGTAATCCATTTGTGGATGTCATCCCCATTCTGATAGGGAGGGACAATCTTGTTAAGGTTTCTATTTATTTATACAATTTCTAAAGCGCATTACCACCTAACAGGCATCTTGGCGCTAGTAACTCAGAGACCATGTCAACACAAAAGGGGGCTAAAGCACAGGCCTATTTCTTAGGGAATATCCAAGTTTTAAGGTTCTTTCTGAACACAAGAAGATCCTTATGTAGTCTCAGTTCAGTAGGTAAAGTGTTCCACAGCCTGGCCGCAGCCACCCCAAATGATCTGCCACCAGCTCTAACTTTTTTAAAACGTGGGACTTTTATTAACTTGCCTCCAGAGGAGCGGAGCGTTCTGGCCGGAACGTACCATTCAAATTTTTTCTGGAAAGAGACAGGTCCTTTACCATGTAGGGATTTAAATACTAGACACAGGGATTTAAATTGAATTCTTTGTGTCACGGGGAGCCAATGCAGGTCCACCAGTGCTCCAGAGGCAGAGGACCTCCTTGACCATCCTAGTACCAATTTAGCAGTGGCAGATTGCATCCGCTGTAGCCTGTCTAGCAGGAATTTCGGGGACTCAAGGAGCAGGGTGTTACAATAGTCCGCCTGACTAAGAATCGTGCTCCGTGCTATCAGGACGCGGGCTTGATGGGGTAAAAGAGGAAAAAATCTTCCTCAAAGAGCGAATAATCGCCAGGCAGCAACTCACCACCTTCCCCACGTGCGCCTCCAGGGAGAGGTTACAATCAAATGTTACCCCCAAATTGCGGACTGTTTTGACCGGCTGACCAGGGAGGCCCTCCCGTGTTCCTGCGCGTCTCAAATTGCATCAGCTCAGTTTTGGCTATATTAAACTGTAGAGAATTCTCCTTCAGCCACTGTGACATATCTTCTAGACATCTATGAAACCCCTCTACTGAGATGGACTGCTCCCCCTCCAGGGAGAGGATAAGTTGCGTATCATCAGCGTAGTTGATGACCTTGATGTTATAGCGCTTGATGATCGTTAGCAAGGGTCTCAAATAGACCTTAAAAAGAATGGGGCTGATGGCCGAGCCCTGAGGCACCCCATGTGAGACATGAGTAAAAACAGATTGGTAAGGAGGGAGGAACACCACTTGCTGCCTCCCTGAAAGAAAGGAGTGAAACCATCTAAGGGCCACTCCCGTGACTCCCACCTCACTCAGCCGGTTCTGAAGGATGTTGTGGTTGACCGTGTCGAAGGCGGCAGACAGGTCCAGCAGAATCAACACTGCTGCCTGGCCCCTGTCTGCCCGCCTCCGAAGCTCGTCCGTTACGGTCACCAGTGCCGTCTCAGTACCATGAGCCGGTCGAAACCCGAACTGCTCCTCCTCCAGATGATTAGCCTGTTCTAAGTGCGCGGATAGTGTGCCACTCACTACCCGTTCCACTACCTGGGAGAAGATATATTGGTCTAAAATTCTTTAGACAGTCTGGATCAAGGGAGGCTTTTTTGAGCAATGGCGTTACCAGCGCCTGCTTCCACTGACTTGGAACCAACTCTTCTGCAAGAGACTGATTACAAATCTTACACAATAGTGGGAAGAGTTCTGCCCCGAACTCCTTCCAGATTTTACAAGGCAATGAGCCTAAGGGGGAGCCCGACCCAATGCTGTCCGTTAACTTGTAAAAGTCCTCAATATGAAGAAGGGGAAATTCAGAGAGAGCCCCCAAGGCAGCCTCCGTCATACTGCCATTCCCTGTCAGTTCACCCTTGTCCTTTATGAGGAACAAATGTTCATTTCTTACTTTTGACGACTCTGCTACCTTCCCTAACTCCTCAATGATAGAGGCAACTTTGTCGTGAAAAAAGTTGGCAAGATTATCACAGAGCCTATGAGATGGCAGGAAGTCATTTTTACAACACTAAGGTTTAGTCAAGCTATTAAGAATTTAAAAAATACAGCGAGAACTATTTGAAGCCCTGAGTATCGCTGAGGCAAAGAAGTCAGCTTTCGTTCTTTTAATGACCTTCCTATATTCCAATATTTTTGCTCTCCAAGCCTTTCTATCCTCAATTAAGTATTTCCGTCTCCAGATTCTCTCAGCCCGATTACAGTCAAGCTTCAGTTTTTTCAATTCCTCCCCAAACCAGGGGGCAGATGGCCTCCCCATACTTTGAAAGGATTTACGAGGCACCAGTGAGTCCAGGGTCAGAGTGATCTCATTACAGAGAGTGGAGTAGTTCTCATCGACCTGAGCCTCCGGCGAGAAGCAGTCTTCCACCGAGAACACTTCACCATGATTTTCCTCTGTGCCAAGGCCCTCCAATCCCTCCCCACAAAATTTGTCCTCCGATTGCCTTCCCTTTTATCCCAATTGGCCATATTCATATGGTCATAAAACCTATCCCGACCAATAGGGATATTGCTGCCACCATGGGGCTCTAGCCCCATCTTTCTTCTTGCTCTTTCAAGCTCTAGGAAAGGCTACTTCTTGTCTCCTTATTCTCAGTTGGACTTCTTTCATCCTTGCCTGATGCTCTCTCTTCTCCTGGGAGGTACCCCTCCTATGAGAAGAGACAGAGGACCCTATAGATGTTCCTGAATGATTAGATTCCACTGAAGGTGATCTCTCTCTTCTCGGCACACAACCAACTCTCCCTGGGGGGACAAAGATAGGGTCACCTTGGCCTTCTCCATATCCAGTAGGAACTGGGTTCTCCAGGTCTAGTTCATTTTCACCTGCCTGGTTTTCATTAGAGTCAGAGTCCTGGTGGGGTAACCCATCAGGAGTCTCCTCCTCAGATGTATCCACCCCATTGCCTACCTTGTCAGGATATTATGCCTTTTTAAAGTAATCAAGCAATAACTCCTCTATACGGCGTTGGATATTAGGATTCTATCCTGCCCTCAATTTTCTCATGGCACACAGAGCCTTTAACTCTTGGAAAGGGAATGTGTCATACTTAGATGTCTGTACTTGACTGACATCTGGGATAGACCCACTAGGTCCTTCCTTTGAAGACATGACAAGTGAGGTGTGGTGTATGCACCTACCTACACTGTTTGCTTTCCTACTAAACCTCTCTTGAGTTGTGGAAAGGGTGTGCTAATGTTGATCAGTTGAGGAAATTCTGCTTGGCTTTGCGATGTCCCATGAAGAGTAGCGCCGAGAAGGAGGAGCTGCAGGTGGCCTTGAGGACCTGGTGGGAAGCCAAAGAGGCTCAGAGACAGGTGATGGTGAGGTGGATAAGGATGACCCAGGGAATCGATTTAGTACATAGGATTTGCCATGGGAGGACCAGCCGGAGAGGCTGGTAGTAGCCATTTAGGGAGGAGTTTTTCACCAGAAGAGTTGGACGAAAACCAAAGGGTCAGGCTGCATGAGTTGAAAGTGTTAAAGCTTAAAACTCAAGCAGAGGAGAGCAGGAATGCTCTTGCGTTGGAGGAGAAGAGGCTTTTCGTTGCTCATGAGTTGAGCATGAGGGAACTGGACATTAAGGGTAGACAAGCAGAGTCCAGTGTGATTGGTGGCAGCGCACAGCCAGTGCCAAGGGTGGATGAGTACAAGGGTGCACTGGAAGATTGGGTAGTGGTCAGAATGGTTATCAGATTTGGGCCCAGGGAAGTCTAGGCTCAGAAATTATTTTCCAGGACTGCGCCACCCCGGTTTAGGGTCTGGTCTCCTTGATTCCCGGGAGCCTGCATGAGTACCAGACCACTGGTCATAGGTCCAGGGGCCTGAAGGGGCCCCAGAGAGGGAAGGAGGGCCAGGTGGTGTGAGGAGATCCCAGAGTAGGGAGGAGGGGTAGCTGGCTAGCCCCTTGTCTCCAAGGGGAGGGCAGAGTGAGCAGCACCCCCAGGGATCAGCAGCACCACCCAGGAAACTGGGGGGGGCGTAGGAGAACCCCTGGGTGGAGGCCTCATGCCTGGTTGCCAGCAGTGTGGGGAAGAACACCTAGCGTCAGGAGGGCCTGGGGAGTCTGTAGCCAGGGCTCCTGCCGTTCTGAAGTTTGAGGGTGCTATTCCTAGGCCCAGAAAACTAAAAGGAAGATTAAGAAAGGGTTTTGTTCCCCGGTGGGGACACAGAGGGGACAAAGTCCCACCAGTAGGGCTGGTTCCCTAGGAGTGACCAAGGTAGGCCCACTCTTAATCTAGAGGACAGGATAATTGGAGATAGTATCCTGACCGATGGGTCTCCGCAGTGTACCACTCCAAGGAGGGGTTGGCATGGGTTCAGCACCCCTGGAGAGGTCCCCCTAGCAGGAAGGGATCCATGGAACAGCAGTGTTGGCTCAGAAGGTGATGATCAAGAAGTCCCCCTGGGGGTAGGAAGGCGAGAAACAGGATGGTGTCCCTGTGGTAGAGGACCTGAGTCCTGGTTCTCTTGCCCAAAGCCAGGAAGTCCATCAAAGTAATGATTGGTCTCCCCTGGCTTTTGGCTGGGAGGGGGTTGTGTGGGATTTGATCTTTTTGGTTAAAGTTCCCTAAACTTTTATTTATTTATTTATGTATTAAGAGCTCGTAATAACAGTGTACATTCTCCTTTCGGGAGCCTCATTATCCAGAAAGCATAGATCAATACATGGTATTTTCAAAGAAACAAAAGCAACAACAAAACAGGGTGACTGTCCAAGAGCTCAAGAGCTAACAACCTGTCCCGCCCAACCCCCCGCCCGCCTCGCAGCACTTGCAATAATGTAGCATTATGAAAACAAGGAATGGTAAGCAATGAGATATATACCTTTGTCAGCCTTAATAATACAAGATAATGCATATGGAAAAGCCTTCAATGTGATACACCCTTATATGGGAGAATCTGGTGAGGACAGAAACAAAGACACATGGCGCATCACAGATTAGGGTGTCTCAATAGGTACATTTTCAGCAGGGCCCAAAAGTCCTTTGGTCGGGAGGACTCCAGCAAGTCCTCCGCATAAGTCTCCAATTGTTCCCGGCAATATGTCAGGTACCGAATTCACTTGCGCACCGTGGGGACCGTCTTGGCGCCCCAGCATTGCGCTACAGCTTGTTTGGCCAGCAGTGTCGCCACTGCAACCAACCGCCGGTTCCCTGGTTTTAAAGATCTCACGTCTCCCAGCAGACACACTGCTGGTGCGCATATCACACGCTCAAGCACCACATCCATCAACACACTCACAACTTTGGTCCAGAAAGCAGCCACACCTGCACACTCCCAAGCGAGGTGTAAGACATCAGATTCCACCTAACGACAACCACACCGCACACAGCAATCTGTGTCACGTAATCCAAATTTCCGTAGCTGCACTGGAGTATAGTACAGTTGATGTAAAAATGTAAAATGAATAATGCACAAGTTGCAGTTGGCAGTAAGGCATCCAGTAAGTTTACAGCAAAACTGCCAGTGGTCTAGTGGTATGGTATAAACTGTGAGAAGTTAGCCTGGCATATGATATCCACTATTCTAGTGGGCACCTTGCACCAGTCCAAAAGACCCTTATTGATGGTAGGTTTAAGACAACCTTTATCGAAAGCTATTCTAGTGGTACCTGTGGAGAGCAGTCTTCAGGCTAAGTCTTGAAGGAATGTAAAGCAGTCTATAAACTCTTGAATGACTAATGGAAAGCAGAACCACACCAGGTATATATATATAAAATATCGTAGCAACTCCTCTGCCAGCCGGCGTTTTGCAATTCCACAAGAAACAGAAGCACGGACCACCATTAAGTGCACAGAATCATTTATTTAGATTGTGCTCAGTTGGCCATAACGCGTTTCAGCACCAAAGTGCCTTTATCACATGACACGTACATGCATAACCTTACTGCTTTTAAACAAATTTTTTTGCTCTGTAATCACACCCATTAAAGTGACAGTGCACACATTATGTTCTGTGAGCTCGCATGAACGGTGTTTTTACAATCAGGTTTCACTTTTTTTCACCAGAGTATTTTTCTTTTCGAAGATCGTGGTTTAAATACCATATTTATGCTATCTGTTGTACTTCAGTCAAATCCATTTATGCAACATAACATCCTTATTGTGTAAAGTGCTATGTGCATTTAAGTCTAATTTCAATATATATATATATATATATATATATATACAGATGCAAAAATAGATGCACAAATAGATATATACACTTATATATAGAAATACATGATTAAAATAAAGAAATATCTTAAATAGATATCAGTTCATTTCTTTAAAAGGTTTTTACATAAAATACTTTCCGAAATATATCTATTTACATCTTTTTTTTACTTACTTTAGATCCTGACTGTATATAACATAGGTATTTAGCTTTTACTATACTCATGGTTTACCATTCATGCAAAAACGATATTTTCCATTTTTTTGAGCAACATAAATCTCTGTCCTTTATGAAGTGCAAAATGTGTAAAGAAAGAGAAAATGTAATAAATATGAATTTAATACCCTAAAATCCTTCAATTAAAAAAAATATAACAACCCTAAATGCCCCGCCTATGGAAATATTTGTTTCATGAAACTCTTTTAACTTTTATTCAACATGTTTTTGCATTATTTTCTTTCTTTTAATGCCAGATTATTATAAATTATGAAACTGTAACCCAAGCTTACCATACAGAATTCATTAGTTCTAAAATCTTCTTTTCTAATCATTTTATAGACACGTATATAAATCCGTAATGTTGAGGCCATTTGGATGTTTGGAATCGAGTTCTAGAATATATCTTGTTTCTAGATTTCTCAGGGCACCCTCCCTATCTCCCCCTCTTTTATTAAGGGATATACTGTCTATAATGTAATATTTTAAGAGCTTGGAATCAGCTTGGTGAGTTTCATTAAAGTGGCGAGCCACTGGGTACACTGGGTCACAGTTTGTAATTGCTTTAATATGTTGCAAAATCCTTTTGTGCCCCTGCAGCTTGGTTCTTCCCACATACCTAAGTCCGCAGGGGCACTCGAGGACATATACAACTTATTCCGTTTTGCAAGACAGAGACTTTGTGATCATATGGTTACCTGCCCCAAATGCTTTTGTAAAGCTAGTGGTATTGACTCCAATCTGGCAGGCTTTACAGGTTTTACACCTGAAAAAACCTTTTCGTTGACTGAGCCAGTTTGTTTTTGGTTGTTCAATAGGGTTATTTACCACTAATTTATCTCTCATATTCGGAGCCCTCTTGTTTGTGATCGATGGTCCGAGAGGTAAAGTTGGGTCTAGGACAGGATCACTTTTGACCAATGGCATATTTCTTTGTATTATATGTGTTACTTCTTTATGTTGATTACTGTACCCTACAATCATTCTAAAATCATTTGTAGGTTCTTTTTCAATTGTTTGTGCTACAGTATTAACAGTAGTATTGGTCTCAGGTCTTACAAGTTTTAAAAGATCAACTCTGTCAATTTGTTCAGTTAGAAGCAAGGCCTAGGGCCTGTAGAACAGCTGGGGCAACCAGGACCCACCCAAGGTAGGGATGCAGGAGACCCACGGGGGACACGTGCAGTGTCTACACACAGCCGCGAATCACCATTCACTTCTATGTAGAAAGTCGCGATTAGATTTTTAAAGAATAAGGACACCTAAGAGTGGAATAGGAACAAACCCCTTCAGTACTGGACACTTCGAGAGTCAAGACCCACGGGAACACCAAGGTACTCATGTTACCTCACCCAGGGAAGCCGGGTGCATAGGTGTCTTTTTGTGTTGGGTTTCGTCGTCGTTTCCAATGGAGAGCTGCAAAGAAGTGCTGCATTCGTCCAGGAAAGAGTGTCCAGATGGATCTAAGGGTGGATCAGAGATCTGAAGAACCTGAAAGCAGAAGGGAAAAAACAGAGTCTGGGTCACTAGCCAGTGACCAGGAAGGCAACAAGAAGATGCCAGCTGATGTCGGGTGATTTCAGGTGATGTGGCTGAAGCTTGGCTCTTCAGCCACGAGGTCCGGAGGCATCGACGACAACCAGGAGCTGGATTCAAGCTGTCCCATGTTGGATGTCGAGTGCTGCTGCGTCGGTATTCAGATTGGACCCAACAAGCCTTGGCAACAGCAACCCACAAAAGATGACAAGATTGACTTCGGTATTTACAACAAGGGGTGGTGAGGGACAGAGTCTCTGAATTAAGCAGAAAGCTCTCACCCAGTCAAGAGATCAGGGCTAGATCCAACACCGTTTTTTAGCTCACTGCACCATCCCAGTTTCAGAACCTGGCTGTATGCAAATTAGTCTGTTCCTGTCCCAGTGCATGATGGGAACAGGGCAAACCAAACTACAAAAGCCAATTCTTACACTGGGAAGGAAACAAGCTCCTGGGGACCGGTTTCTGGCATTACAGCCGTCTTCGGCCCGGTTTGCTTGAATCCTGATGGTGCAATGAGCAAGGGTCTCACATCTGAGAATACCCTTCCACGCTTAGGGTGGACAAAAATATTTACAACAAGGGGTGGTGAGGGACAGAGTCTCTGAATTAAGCAGAAAGCTCTCACCCAGTCAAGAGATCAGGGCTAGATCCAACACCGTTTTTTAGCTCACTGCACCATCCCAGTTTCAGAACCTGGCTGTATGCAAATTAGTCTGTTCCTGTCCCAGTGCATGATGGGAACAGGGCAAACCAAACTACAAAAGCCAATTCTTACACTGGGAAGGAAACAAGCTCCCGGGGACCGGTTTCTGGCATTACAGCCGTCTTCGGCCCGGTTTGCTTGAATCCTGATGGTGCAATGAGCAAGGGTCTCACATCTGAGAATACCCTTCCACGCTTAGGGTGGACAAAAATATTTACAACAAGGGGTGGTGAGGGACAGAGTCTCTGAATTAAGCAGAAAGCTCTCACCCAGTCAAGAGATCAGGGCTAGATCCAACACCGTTTTTTAGCTCACTGCACCATCCCAGTTTCAGAACCTGGCTGTATGCAAATTAGTCTGTTCCTGTCCCAGTGCATGATGGGAACAGGGCAAACCAAACTACAAAAGCCAATTCTTACACTGGGAAGGAAACAAGCTCCCGGGGACCGGTTTCAGGCATTACAGCCGTCTTCGGCCCGGTTTGCTTGAATCCTGATGGTGCAATGAGCAAGGGTCTCACATCTGAGAATACCCTTCCACGCTTAGGGTGGACAAAAATATTTACAACAAGGGGTGGTGAGGGACAGAGTCTCTGAATTAAGCAGAAAGCTCTCACCCAGTCAAGAGATCAGGGCTAGCTCCAACACCGTTTTTTAGCTCACTGCACCATCCCAGTTTCAGAACCTGGCTGTATGCAAATTAGTCTGTTCCTGTCCCAGTGCATGATGGGAACAGGGCAAACCAAACTACAAAAGCCAATTCTTACACTGGGAAGGAAACAAGCTCCCGGGGACCGGTTTCTGGCATTACAGCCGTCTTCGGCCCGGTTTGCTTGAATCCTGATGGTGCAATGAGCAAGGGTCTCACATCTGAGAATACCCTTCCACGCTTAGGGTGGACAAAAATATTTACAACAAGGGGTGGTGAGGGACAGAGTCTCTGAATTAAGCAGAAAGCTCTCACCCAGTCAAGAGATCAGGGCTAGATCCAACACCGTTTTTTAGCTCACTGCACCATCCCAGTTTCAGAACCTGGCTGTATGCAAATTAGTCTGTTCCTGTCCCAGTGCATGATGGGAACAGGGCAAACCAAACTACAAAAGCCAATTCTTACACTGGGAAGGAAACAAGCTCCCGGGGACCGGTTTCTGGCATTACAGCCGTCTTCGGCCCGGTTTGCTTGAATCCTGATGGTCCAATGAGCAAGGGTCTCACATCTGAGAATACCCTTCCACGCTTAGGGTGGACAAAAATATTTACAACAAGGGGTGGTGAGGGACAGAGTCTCTGAATTAAGCAGAAAGCTCTCACCCAGTCAAGAGATCAGGGCTAGATCCAACACCGTTTTTTAGCTCACTGCACCATCCCAGTTTCAGAACCTGGCTGTATGCAAATTAGTCTGTTCCTGTCCCAGTGCATGATGGGAACAGGGAAAACCAAACTACAAAAGCCAATTCTTACACTGGGAAGGAAACAAGCTCCCGGGGACTGGTTTCTGGCATTACAGCCGTCTTCGGCCCGGTTTGCTTGAATCCTGATGGTGCAATGAGCAAGGGTCTCACATCTGAGAATACCCTTCCACGCTTAGGGTGGACAAAAATATTTACAACAAGGGGTGGTGAGGGACAGAGTCTCTGAATTAAGCAGAAAGCTCTCACCCAGTCAAGAGATCAGGGCTAGATCCAACACCGTTTTTTAGCTCACTGCACCATCCCAGTTTCAGAACCTGGCTGTATGCAAATTAGTCTGTTCCTGTCCCAGTGCATGATGGGAACAGGGCAAACCAAACTACAAAAGCCAATTCTTACACTGGGAAGGAAACAAGCTCCCGGGGACCGGTTTCTGGCATTACAGCCGTCTTCGGCCCGGTTCGCTTGAATCCTGATGGTGCAATGAGCAAGGGTCTCACATCTGAGAATACCCTTCCACGCTTAGGGTGGACAAAAATATTTACAACAAGGGGTGGTGAGGGACAGAGTCTCTGAATTGAGCAGAAAGCTCTCACCCAGTCAAGAGATCAGGGCTAGATCCAACACCGTTTTTTAGCTCACTGCACCATCCCAGTTTCAGAACCTGGCTGTATGCAAATTAGTCTGTTCCTGTCCCAGTGCATGATGGGAACAGGGCAAACCAAACTACAAAAGCCAATTCTTACACTGGGAAGGAAACAAGCTCCCGGGGACCGGTTTCTGGCATTACAGCCGTCTTCGGCCCGGTTTGCTTGAATCCTGATGGTGCAATGAGCAAGGGTCTCACATCTGAGAATACCCTTCCACGCTTAGGGTGGACAAAAATATTTACAACAAGGGGTGGTGAGGGACAGAGTCTCTGAATTGAGCAGAAAGCTCTCACCCAGTCAAGAGATCAGGGCTAGATCCAACACCGTTTTTTAGCTCACTGCACCATCCCAGTTTCAGAACCTGGCTGTATGCAAATTAGTCTGTTCCTGTCCCAGTGCATGATGGGAACAGGGCAAACCAAACTACAAAAGCCAATTCTTACACTGGGAAGGAAACAAGCTCCCGGGGACTGGTTTCTGGCATTACAGCCGTCTTCGGCCCGGTTTGCTTGAATCCTGATGGTGCAATGAGCAAGGGTCTCACATCTGAGAATACCCTTCCACGCTTAGGGTGGACAAAAATATTTACAACAAGGGGTGGTGAGGGACAGAGTCTCTGAATTAAGTAGAAAGGTGCAGATCAGCAAGGTCTGAGGGACTCACCCTTTGGAGGGGAGTCAGGGCACATCTGGAGCATCCAGGGAAACCCAAGAAACAAAGAAGATTCCTTCCTGGGGACCCACTAGTCGACGGACCAAGAATCGCGAAGGGGCCTCAAGCAAAAATGCAGGAAGCAGGCCCATGGAACACTCGTGGAGTGTAGGCCCACAAACTTTGGTGCAAAAGGTGCTCAGGGCATGGACTACAAGTAGCCCAATGCACAACTTCGGAAAAGCTTGGGAAGTTGATGCACTAGCAAATGTGCTGGATGTCCAGGAGTTCCGGTCCCACATTTCTCGTGATGGCTACAGGTCTCAGCTTTGCTGGGTACTCATTTCAGCCTCGGAGATGTCTGGAAGTCAATGTCCTGTGTCACAGATTCTTGGGGGTCCAGCAGGAGCCTCGAAAATGCAGACCGGCAAGATGCTTCTTTGGTGCCTGTTTGAACAGGGGGGGGTCACTCCTTGACCCCAAGGGAGATTTATTCCGTCTTCCAGTCGAAATGGAATGTTGAAGGTCCAAGATTTATGTTTCAGAGTTTCGTCCAGGGTAATCTAAAGCCCAAGGACTGGGGTCCTATACTCATACTAAGTTTATAGGTTGGACTAACTCTAGGGTCCCACCTATGGGAGGACCTGGGGAGTGGGTGGTTACACCCCTTCGTCCAGTTTCGTGCCAGAGCTGGGGCTGAGTGCCCCAGCAACTGGTTTGAACTGTGAAATGCACGGGGACACCTTGTGTGCCTCAGGCACTGTCTGGAAAGCATTCACAGAATGCAACCCACCCTGCCCCAATACACTAAAGCCTAACTGAGGAGGTGCTGGGACCTCCCTGGACAGGAAACCTATTGTCAAGGCTTCCCCTGCCGGACTTTCCTCCAGCAGCAGGAGGTCAGACTCGTGTCTGTGGCAGCAGCATCCATTTTGTGATGCTGGGGCTATGTTTCACTTCTACCGGGTTTACCAGTGTGTACATGTCTTCTGCCTCTAGAAGGGTGGAATGCTAACCCCGCTTTGATGCAGCCATTCCAAAGTTGGCATTAAATGCGAGGTTATAATGCACTTAAGAGTATATGGGATAGCTGTATCATAGAACAGCTATAAGGAATGGATTTCAAAAGCTGCAGAGGGGCGCAGCTCATGCTTTGGCACCCTCTCACACAAAACCAAGCACTCTGCCTTCAGGATTGTCAAGGTCTGGAGGACGGCCCGGGACCAGGGTTCGATTCCCGGCGCGGCAGGTTTCTGGACCAGGGTCAGCGGACTCGATAATTCTCTCGCCTCGGTGCCCACTCTGATCAGCGATCACACTCGGCAACTCTGGGCATTAGCTTGCCTCATCTTCACTAGCGGCCCCACCAGACCGCCGGGGATGCCTGGTCTCACCCTGGAGATACCCATTAAGGGACCATCTCTCAGGGAAGCCAGGAAGGGTTTCGCAGCGGTCGAAGCGCCTTGGGACCCTACGGGTAAGTAGTGCGCTATATAAATGCCAATACATTTACATTTACATTTACATAGGTTTATATGTGTCTATATATATAGGTAGATATAGGTATACTATATCTAAGTAAGGGGTGCTTACACCACCTTACCCAGGCTGCAAGAGCAGACCTGTGGTGCCATTTTGGAAGGCTTCCCAGGGGTGGCATAATACATGCTTCAGCCCCTGGTAGGCTTCTGGGGTACCTATGCCTTTGGTACCTAAGGTACCATATACTAGGGACTCACAAGGGTAACCCAATAACCAATCTGGAGTGTACCTAATGTACATGCAATCAGTTTAGAGAGGAAGCAGCTAGGCGGGGATCCTGGGTAGGAGGGCCCCAGCCAGACTAAACTCGATAAATCAGTGAAACAGCAAAAAGTGGGGGTAACCATAGTAAGCAGATCCTACTCTCCTATACAACTCCCCCCCCCAAATCAGGGACTTTAAACTAACCTTGACCAGTTGAGTCTTCATGTTCTAAGTTGAAATATCTGGAGATTCCATCTGCATTGGCATGGTTACTCCCAGGTCTATGTTCCACTGTATAGTCCATCCACTGTAGGGAAATACCGTCCCATTTCCCTCGACAAAACGGTCAGCAGGGGTAATAGCAGATCACGATCGGATCCATGAGGCATAACAGACTCAGAGTCTAAGTACTCCATACAGAGGATTTGTAAGTAAACAATCCACTACACTCACAGCACACTTTAGGGCGTGTGCTGATATTATCACTACTGTGACCATTCCACCCCTCTTTTTTGGTCACACACTTTTTGGTCCTGAAGATAGCCTGATGAACCAACAGCCAGGCTGAAACTAGTAGACCTATATCTCCGCAGGAAGGCAGAGGTACATTTAAAAACCGCATGCAAATCCAGAGAATGTTTTTACCCATGTACTAGAGCCCTTTTATTAAAACGTTTACAAGGGTTATTCTTCCTAGAGGCATTTTTAACTCATAACTGCACTTTCACATAGCACCTCACTTTCTTTACACAAACAATCTGCTCCGCTGTAACTCAGGCGTTGAAGCACAGCTGGATTGCGCTAGGTGATCCAGCTTGGCCCCGATGATGAAACATGCCACCTACTAGGTAGGTGGGTTAAGGGTTTCCTAAAACTATTTGCAGCTGATTTTGCTCCTTGTAAAGGTTTTTGGTCAGGACTTTGGACCTGAAAAACCTCAAGAAAGACTTGTCCATTTTATTCACATACTACTTAGGGAAGGGGGCATTTTAACGGTTTCCTTACTTTATAGTTGTTTCAATATGGGAAATGGACCACCTCAGAAGTTTAGGGTTTTCACCCTTCATCTGTTTTAGCCATAAGTGGGTCTTATGGTCTGTCTGAACTGTAAAGTAAGTGACAAACAAGTATGGCCTCAGCTTCTTCAGAGCCCAAACCACAGCAAAGGCCTCCCGTTCAATAGCTGACCAACTTTTCTCTCTAGGGGTCAGCCTTCTGCTAATAAAAGCTACTGGCTGGTCCTGACCTTCTTAATTCAATTATGACAGCACAGCCCCTACCCCCAACTCAGTTGCACTTGGCCTGCTTCAGGTCATCATAAGCTTTTTGACAGCTGACTGTCCACTGAATTCTCTTAGGCATTCTTTTTGAAGTTAAGTCATTCAGGAGTGTCACTATGGATCCATACCCCTTGACAAATCGCCTATAGTACCCAGTCAGCCCAAGAAAGTTCTGACCTGAGTCTGGGTGGTTGGATCAACCCAGTCCAATATGGTCTGGATTTTGCTCTGCAATGTTGAACCTGGCTTCCACCTACAAAGTGGCCCAGGTACACAACCTGACTCTGCCCTATCTGGCACTTAGTGGCCTTTATAGTTAGGCCTGCTTTTTGCAGTGCCTCCAAAACATTTTTCAGGTGGATCAGGTGATCTTCCCAGGTGGATCTAAAAACAGAAGAGTGCAAATAAATGATGGATTTAGGCCCAGATCTCTGTACTGGGGTGAATGTATGACATTGTTCTGCATTCTGTCCATCAACTTTTGTTTTTGCATTTGAGACCCTTAATCATACCCTTTAAGGTTTTGTTGAACCTTTCAACTAAACCATTGCACTGTGGATGATAGGGTGTTGTGAACTTCTATTTATTCCACATTCCTTCCACTTTGCAGTCAAGTAGCTAGACAAAAAGTTTGCACCTCTGTCAGATACTACCTCCTTCGGAAACCCCGCTCTTGAAAACACCCCCAAAAGGGCTCTTGCCACAACAGGTGCTGTTGTGGTCCTAAGGGGAATAGCTTCTGGGTGCCTAGTGGCATGATCCACTACCATTAGGATAAACCTGTGCCCAGATGCTGTTTAAGGATCCATTAGTCCAACAATGTAAATTCCCACTCTTTCAAAGGGAACCCCCACCACAGGTAGTGGTATCAGGGGGGCCTTTGTAGTGCCACCTGCCTTACCACTGGCTTGACCGGTTACACAGGAGCGACAAAACTCCTTTGTGTCTTCAGACATGTGGGGCCAGTGAAAGTGAGGGACAATTCTGTCCCAAGTCTTGTTCTGGCCTAGGTGCCCTGCTAGGGGAATATCATGGGTAAGTGTCAATAGGAAGCCCCTGAATGTCAAATGACCAACCTCCTGGCTGCACCAGGCTTGGGGTCTCTACTCTCTGAGTACAAGAGTCCATCATCCGAATAAATATTATGGGTGCCACTAGCATTCCCAGCAGCCTCAGCAGCAGCTTGCTGTCTGAGGGGTTCAAGAGAAGGGCAGCTCAGCTTCTCCTGACTCAGATCTGCCCTGGAAGAGCCCCCTGTCCCCAATAACTCAACCTGATCCAGCTCAAGCTCCTCTGAGACAGTTCCTTCTTCAGGCTCACAATCAGCTTCCTCAAAAGACTGATCATTACTCTGAGTCAGGGGGGAAGGCACTGCCTTAACCCTACGGCTCCTTTTCTTGAAGAGCACCTGGTCCATTATTCCAGAATCCAAGGTCTGTTCAGTGTTAGACTTTCTGACCTGTGACCTAGTCACAGCAAACACATGTGCAGGGATCCCCAGCATTGCTGCATGGGTCCTCAACTCCACTTCAGACTAGGCTGAAGTCTCTAAGTCATTTCCAAGCAAGCATTCTACAGGGAGGTCTGCACGTATGACTACCTTCTTCAGGCCAGTTATCCCTTCCCAGGAGAAATTAACAATTGCCAGGGCATGAATGGTCCTGACATTGCTGGAATTAATCACTTGGTAAGTCTCACCAAGTATGACTTGTCCAGGGTCCACAAAGTCTAGTGTCACCATTGTGACACTTGCCCCTGTGTCCCTGTAGGCCTCAGCCTTTTTCTCATTTATCAAAGGCTGTTGTCTGTACTTGCCCAAGTTATTGGGACTTACAGACAAGGTCATATCCATGCCTGAGTTGGTACTCTGACTAGGCCAGAGCCCATCTCAGTTCCCAGGGTTAACCCAACTACACCCTTCTGCTGAGAACCACCACTTGTAGCTGAACTAGCGGGAACAGGTGCCTTAGGGGCAATGGTGGCTGTAGTTGTCTTCTTCTTGGTGCAGTCACTGGTCCAGTGACTATTCTGCTTACAGACTTTCCCCAGTGGTTTTCTTGGCCTTCTTTCTTTTTGGAAGATTGAGAATTCCCACCATTACAAGCTTTTTGTGGACCTTGTGAAGACTTCTGGTCAGTACCCTTCTCCCCACCTTTTTGCTCTTGCTTCTTCTGGTCACCTCCTTGGTTCTGTACCTTCTGCTTCACCCTTGTTCTGACCCATTTGTCTGCCTTCTTTGTCAATTCTTGGGGAGAGGTCAGATCAGAGTCTCACAGGTACTGATGCAACAGCTAATTTTGACAGTTATTAAGGATCTGCTCCCTCATGATCGGATTATACAATCCTGTATAGTCACACACTTTACTGCCCAGGAACCAGCCCTCCAGAGCCTTAGTAGCACAATCTACAAAGTCAACCCAGTCCTGAGTCTGTGTCTTCTGGGTATCTCTGAACTGTATTCTATACTGCTCCGTGGTTAAGCCAAACCCATCTATTAGAACACTCTTCAGGACTTTGTAATCATCAGCATCCTCTTCTCTGACAGTGAGGAGCTTGTCTCTACCTTTGTCTGCAAAGGAGAGCCACACAATTGCTGCCTACTGTTCCTGGGGTACCTTCTGTACTTTGCAGGCCCTCTCCAGTGCAGTAATCCATTTGTGGATGTCATCCCCATTCTGATAGGGAGGGACAATCTTGTTAAGGTTTCTATTTATTTATTTATTTATACAATTTCTAAAGCGCACTACCACCTAACAGGCATCTTGGTGCTAGTAACTCAGAGACCATGTCAACACAAAAGGGGGCTAAAGCACAGGCCTAGTTCTTAGGGAATATCCAAGTTTTAAGGTTCTTTCTGAACACAAGAAGATCCTTGTGTAGTCTCAGTTCAGTAGGTAAAGTGTTCCAAAGCCTGGCCGCAGCCACCCCAAATGATCTGCCACCAGCTCTAACTTTTTTTAAACGTGGGACTTTTATTAACTTGCCTCCAGAGGAGCGGAGCGTTCTGTCCGGAACGTACCATTCACATTTTTTCTGGAAAGAGACAGGTCCTTTACCATGTAGGGCTTTAACACCTTAGCTGCGTCGAACGTTCAGCACCCAGTGCTGACCGTTCGAATAACGAGCGCTGGCCTGTCGGCCAACGGTCGTGCGCAGCACTGGGGAGGTAGCGCTCGCGACGACCGTTGGCCGACAGCAGCGCTTAAGGGGTTAAATACTAGACACAGGGATTTAAATTGAATTCTTTGTGTCACGGGGAGCCAATGCAGGTCCACCAGTGCTCCAGATGCGGAGGACCTCCTTGACCATCCTAGTACCAATTTAGCATTGGCAGATTGCATCCGCTGTAGCCTGTCTAGCAGGAATTTCGGGGACTCAAGGAGCAGGGTGTTACAATAGTCCGCCCGACTAAGAATCGTGCTCCGTGCTATCAGGACGCGGGCTTGATGGGGTAAAAGAGGAAAAATCTTCCTCAAAGAGCGAATAATCGCCAGGCAGCAACTCACCACCTT
This sequence comes from Lissotriton vulgaris, assembly GCF_964263255.1. Taxonomy (NCBI): domain Eukaryota; kingdom Metazoa; phylum Chordata; class Amphibia; order Caudata; family Salamandridae; genus Lissotriton; species Lissotriton vulgaris. Next base: position 731,820,487 of record NC_141689.1, read on the forward strand.
CCCCACGTGCGCCTCCAGGGAGAGGTTACAATCAAATGTTACCCCCAAATTGCGGACTGTTTTGACTGGCTGACCAGGGCGGCCCTCCCGTGTTCCTGCGCGTCTCAAATTGCATCTCCTCAGTTTTGGCTATATTAAACTGTAGAGAATTCTCCTTCAGCCACTGTGACATATCTTCTTGACATCTATGAAACACCTCTACTGAGATGGACTGCTCCCCCTCCAGGGAGAGGATAAGTTGTGTATCATCAGCGTAGTTGATGACCTTGATATTATAGCGCTTGATGATCGTTATCAAGGGTCTCAAATAGACATTAAAAAGAATGGGGCTGATGGCCGAGCCCTGAGGCACCCCATGTGAGACATGAGTAAAAACAGATTGGTAAGAAGGGAGGGACACCGCTTGCTGCCTCCCTGAAAGAAAGGAGTGAAACCATCTAAGGGCCACTCCCGTGACTCCCACCTCACTCAGCCGGTTCTGAAGGATGTTGTGGTTGACCGTGTCGAAGGCGGCAGACAGGTCCCGCAGAATCAACACTGCTGCCTGGCCCCTGTCTGCCCGCCTCCGAAGCTCGTCCGTTACGGTCACCAGTGCCATCTCAGTACCATGAGCCGGTCGAAACCCGAACTGCTCCTCCTCCAGATGATTAGCCTGTTCTAAGTGCGCGGATAGTGTGCCACTCACTACCCGTTCCACTACCTGGGAGAAGATATATTGGTCTAAAATTCTTTAGACAGTCTGGATCAAGGGAGGCTTTTTTGATCAATGGCGTTACCAGCGCCTGCTTCCACTGACTTGGAACCAACCCTTCTGCAAGAGACTGATTACAAATCTTACACAATAGTGGGAAGAGTTCTGCCCCGAACTCCTTCCAGATTTTACAAGGCAATGAGTCTAAGGGGGAGCCTGACCCAATGCTGTCCGTTAACTTGTAAAAGTCCTCAATATGAAGAAGGGGAAATTCAGAGAGAGCCCCCAAGGCAGCCTCCGTCATACTGCCATTCCCTGTCAGTTCACCCTTGTCCTTTATGAGGAACAACTGTTCATTTCTTACTTTTGACGGCTCTGCTACCTTCCCTAACTCCTCAATGATAGAGGCAACTTTGTCGTGAAAAAAGTTGGCAAGATTATCACAGAGCCTATGAGATGGCAGGAAGTCATTTTTACAACACTAAGGTTTAGACAAGCTATTAAGAATTTAAAAAATACAGCGAGAACTATTTGAAGCCCTGAGTATCGCTGAGGCAAAGAAGTCAGCTTTCGTTCTTTTAATGACCTTCCTATATTCCAATATTTTTGCTCTCCAAGCCTTTCTATCCTCAATTAAGTATTTCCGTCTCCAGATTCTCTCAGCCCGATTACAGTCAAGCTTCAGTTTTTTCAATTCCTCCCCAAACCAGGGGGCAGATGGCCTCCCCTTACTTTGAAAGGATTTACGAGGCACCAGTGAATCCAGGGTCAGAGTGATCTCATTACAGAGAGTGGAGTAGTTCTCATCGACCTGAGCCTCCGGCGAGAAGCAGTCTTCCACCGAGAACACTTCACCATGATTTTCCTCTGTGCCAAGGCCCTCCAATCCCTCCCCACAAAATGTGTCCTCCGATTGCCTTCCCTTTTATCCCAATTAGCCATATTCATATGGTCATAAAACCTATCCCGACCAATAGGGATATTGCTGCCACCATGGGGCTCTAGTCCCATCTTTCTTCTTGCTCTTTCAAGCTCTAGGAAAGGCTACTTCTTGTCTCCTTATTCTCAGTTGGACTTCTTTCATCCTTGCCTGATGTTCTCTCTTCTCCTGGGAGGTACCCCTCCTATGAGAAGAGACAGAGGACCCTATAGATGTTCCTGAATGATTAGATTCAACTGAAGGTGATCTCTCTCTTCTCGGCACACAACCAACTCTCCCTGGGGGGACAAAGATAGGGTCACCTTGGCCTTCTCCATATCCAGTAGGAACTGGGTTCTCCAGGTCTAGTTCATTTTCACCTGCCTGGTTTTCATCAGAGTCAGAGTCCTGGTGGGGTAACCCATCAGGAGTCTCCTCCTCAGATGTATCCACCCCATTGCCTACCTTGTCAGGATATTATGCCTTTTTAAAGTAATCAAGCAATAACTCCTCTATACGGCGTTGGGTATTAGGATTCTATCCTGCCCTCAATTTTCTCATGGCACACAGAGCCTTTAACTCTTGGAAAGGGAATGTGTCATACCTAGATGTCTGTACTTGACTGACATCTGGGATAGACCCACTAGGTCCTTCCTTTGAAGACATGACAAGTGAGGTGTGGTGTATGCACCTACCTACACTGTTTGCTTTCCTACTAAACCTCTCTTGAGTTGTGGAAAGGGTGTGCTAAGTCCTTGACACACAACTCTAAGTTCAGTAGAACTTACTGTATTATAAGCTTGTATTATATGTACCTATGGTACCTTTAGTGGTTTTTCAAATGGTCAATACTCAAGATTATCTGGTAAAACAATGCAAGCTGGAATCCCACATGCTGCACACCAATGTGAGAAGTTGGCCTGGCATAATATGTCCACTATACTAGTGGGCACCTTGCACCAGTCCAAACGACCCTTATTGATGGTAGGTTTAAGACAACCTTTATAGAAAGTTATCCTAGTGGTAGCTGTGGAGAGCAGCCTTCAGGATAAGTCTTGAAGGAATGTAAAGCAGGTTGTTTTACCAGTGTATAATCTCTTGAATGACCAAATGAAAGCAAAGCCACACCAGGTGTATATAGATAAAATATATGTATTTATTCTAAACACACCCCTCTAGTCTCTTTATGATGCTAGAAGCAAAAGTACAATACAAGGACTAAAATAGCACACAGTAAATTAGCACAGTATACGTTTTGCCCTAGGGGCCTCACAAACCATATACTAAGAAAGTGGTATAAGAACCACAGGAGAGATAGAAGCAAGGCCTAGGGCCTGTAGAACCTCGGGGACAACCAGGAACCACCCAAGGTAGGGATGCAGGAGACCCATGGGGGACACGTGCAGTGTCTAAACACGGCCGCAAATCACCATTGACTTCTATGTAGAAAGTCGCGATTAGATTTTTTAAGAATTAACTGCCAGATGCATCAACGTAGCCTTTTGCTATTCCTAAATAGCGATTTTTAAGGAATCGCTATTTAGGAATAGCAAAAGCCTATGCATGTAGGAATCGCTAATAAAATAGCGATTCTTTAACATTCCTGAATTGCTACTCGCAAATTGCTAGTCGCAATTAAGGAATGCTGTTCCATCCATTCATATGGCCTACAGGCCCATAGGAATGTATTGGAGATTGCATGAGCAAATAGTGAGTACCAGTAGGAATTCGCAAATTGCTCATGCAATTTTAAGGGTGCAATGGTGTCAAAATGACACCCTGTTGCACCCCTGAAATTGATCGATGTACATATGTTGCACACACACATGCTGTAAGGGCATGTGTGTGCGCAACATGAAACTTTGAAAAGTGCAAAAAAGTGCTTTTTTCAAAGTTTTAGCAAATTACCATGAAGTCCAACTTCATGGTAATTTGCTCCCCCTATTAGCGAATTCACTATTTTTTTTACTTTCATCCATTGCATTTAAGGAATCTCAATTTGGGATTCCTTAAATGCAATCGCAATTTAAGGAATCTCAATTTAGAGATTCCTTAAATTGCGATTTTTGCATTTGGTATGATGCATCCCAAATGCAAAAATACCGGGAGCAAAGGTGCAGATTCTGTGAATCTGCCCATTTGCTCCCGGTATTTACTTTGATACATCTGCCAGAAGGACAGTTAGGAGTGGACTAGGAACAAACCCCTTCAGTACTGGACACTTCGAGAGTCAAGACCCACGGGAGCACCAAAGTACTCGTGTTACCTCACCCAGGGAAGCCGGCTACATAGGAGTCTTTTCGTGTCGGGTTTCGTTGTCGTCGTTTCCAATGGAGAGCTGCAAAGAAGTGATGCAGACGTCCAGGAGAAGAGTGTCTGGATGGATCCAAGGGTGGATCGGAGATCTGAAGAACCTCAGAGTCTGGGTTACTAGCCAGCGACCAGGAAGGCGACAAGAAGATGCCAGCCGATGTTGGATGATTTCAGGTAATGTAGGTGAACCTTGACTCTTCAGCCACGAGGTCTAGGAGGCATCAACGACAACCAGGAGCTGGATTAGAGCTGTCCCACGACGGATGTTGAGTGCTGCAGTGTCAGTATCCGAATTGGACCCAACAAGCCTTGGCAACAGCAACCCACACAAGATAACAAGATTGGCTTACTAAAGGGGAACATGGCGGCAGCCGGCTGAGCTGCGGCGGTGCTCTGCTTCTGGGTTCCCGTCCGTGAGCTGTTAATGGAACAAGGCTAGTTTCATACTTGAATGCCTTGTGTGAAACAATATCGCGCAGATTTTTAAAAACTAAACGCCTTGCAATTATAGAGTTTTTTCGGCATTTTCGGCCCTTTTTTTTCAGTTTAGACCCCATGTATCTGGAAGGGGCGTCTCTTTCGGTGTGCTCTTCGCCGGTGCTCCTTGCTGCTGTGGGCGTTGGCTCGGCACCGCGGCAGAAGGGCCTCGGTCGGAGACGGAGCTGGAGCTCACCTGTATCCTCGATTCTACCGGGGTTTGGCCTGTCGATTTGGAGTCTCGCCGCCCTGGAGCTGCGACGATGCCGTAAGATCCGTTTTCTTCTCCCGGGAAGACGTGGGGCCGCTGGAGGTCCCGCAGCCGAGGCGGGCACAATAGCTGAGGTGTCAGAGGAGACACCGGAGGAAGGAGAATTGCCTGCTGATTCTGGAGAAGATGCCAAAGGTGGTGAGAGCTCAGTGCCGGTCGGAGGGGCTATTACTCGAGGTGAGTCCATTGCCACATTGTCAGCTGGTGATTCAGCTGGTGTTTTATTCAGGCCAGATGCAGGGGGGTCACCCCACTTGAGAAAAGACAAATGAAAGTGGACAAAAAGAGATTCAAAAAAAGGGAAAAAGAACAAGGGAATACAACCCCAAAATATTACAAATACTGCACCTTCCCCGTCTAGTTGCTTTAACCCAACTCCTGCCTCAGAGGTGGTAAAGCTTGTAGTCTCTGCTGGGGTTGGCAATGCAGATAACATAAAAAAGAAACTTTCCTCCTATTTAACAGGGCAGGTTAAGGCTAAGTGTGCATATACATGTAAAACAATTAAAGGGCCTAAAAAGTCGAGCTCTAAATGTAAATCCACTAGCCCCACTCGTGCAGAGTCTAGGATAACTCCATCACTTAGGTCGTATTTCAAGAAGATTCCTCAAGTGCTATTTCTATCGGATAAACCTTTCTCCCCGCACTGCCCAGTAAGAACTCTTTTAGCGGTTGTGGGTCCTGATGTGGCAGTGAATATTGGAGTAACGCGCAAAAATAACGACTCAATTGCAATGGTGATGGAAATTCTAGATGCTAACATGGAAGCTGAAGTTGAAGTAGACTTGAATAGAGGTAGAGAGGAGGAGCGTGTAGACACCCTTACCCCCACTGAAGATCCTGAGAGTTTGGTCCCTGTGTTGAAAACCTGGGGTCCTTCTGGTACATCCGGTCATCCCCCACCCCTAGCCTTGGTTTTGGCTCCACCATTGGCCCCGCCACTTCTGTTGGCTCCTCCATTTTTGGTTGCAGGTCCCTCGGATGCTCCAACGCAAGGGTGTAGCACACAAGATAGCATACAAGGCAGTGGACCGGCTCCTTCTTTTAGTGTCAGTGCTTTATCAGCTAATTGTGATAATGCATCTATGACCACTTCCCTGCAGACTTCCATACAGGGCATGTTCCCTACTATATCTGCTGATATAAAAAAAAAGGGTTTGAGACCTCTGCAGCCAACCAGGCTGACATTAGATGTTTTTGTGAGTCTCTGGACAAGAAGCTAAGCGATCTTACCTTAAGAACAGAGTCAATAGAGGACAGGGTAACGGGTCTGTCCATACATTTAGAGCAAGCAAAAGTGAACATCACAACGCTTAGGAAAGAAGATCAAGCTATGGCAGAGAGGATGGAGATTCTCGAGAACAATGCCCGATGAAACAATCTTCGCATCTTAAATATTCCGGAGGACAAGGAAAGCTCAGATATTAAACAATTTGTCATCTCATTGTTGAAAGATGCATTACGCTTGGATCAGTCTGTTGAAGAATTAGCTCTAGACACCAAACGCATCCATATAGAGCCTTTCAAGAAGAACCCCCAAAGGACTAAACCGCGAAAAGTATTTGTCAATTTCCATACTTACTCACTTAAGGAGACCATTCTCAATCTGGCCCTAAAGCAGAAATCTGTGAGTGGTAAGGGATTTAATTTCCAGATTCGATCTGACCTGTCAAGGGTCACACTTGACAAGCAGTGGGAGTTTGAGAGGAGGCTTGAGGCCTTTAGAAACTAAGGGCAGTTGCTCAACTAATTTTCCCAGCGACACTGAGAGTAATGTATAAAAACAGCATGCATAATATAAGGTCAGTTCAGGCTGCGGATGAGCTATTACTAACCATGGGCAAAGATAAAGGAGCATCAGGTGAAAGAGAGCCAGTTATTTAATATGGTAGGTGAGTAGGTGAGTACAGACAGGAAATCTTTTCTGTAATCTGACATGGTCCTGAAGATGATGCTAGTTTAAATTTGGAGAAAAAAAAAACATAAGCACATATACAAATACACACAAAAAATAAAAAATAAAATAGAGTGGAACATAAACTATCATTTTCAGTATAGCTATAAGGCATAAAGTCTAGGTTTAATGTCTTGGCTTTACACGCTCACGGGTAGGGCGGGGACCCAGGATGGGGCGCTATCTTCTGGTTGCTCCAGATAGATAGAGCAAGGGTTCCCCAGGGGGGCTGGGGGGATAGTTTGGGGCACAGGGGGGTGGGGGTGTCAAGGAAAAAATTTAAAAAACTTCCTCATTTTCGCTCTAATCTTGTTTTGAGTTTGTGGGCGCTAACTGAAGATTATACGATTGTTTTTTTCTTACCCTGGTGGTATGTAACAGATGAACCCTGTTGTGTCGCTATAGATACTACTATTTTGCTCTTGATGGTAAAAGTCTTGGTTTGGTTTTCTCGTTATAATGAGTAAATTAGCCATTCTTTCCTGGAACACTTTGAGGTTCCGTGACGATTTGAACCCGTGTTTTCAACATTGTCGTAAACTCATAATTTTGGTATCAGTGAACCGCAAATGATCCATTTAGCATATCCTGGTGTTTTCGCTATGCTACGAGCAAGAGCACTCCTGTTATAAACACATTTCTGATTTACCCATGGCATCCATCTTAGATCACGGCAGCCATTTTGTATTCTTGCCCTCACATAGTCAATGGACACGCAGTGACCTCTTTCACTTAAGGACACGTAAGCTTTAGCCGGCGATTCACCTCGCTAGTGACACGTGCACCTTAGGACAGAAAACGCCATGGCTGCATGACTCGGCAGAAGCTGCCTCCCCAGCCTGAGGCCAGTCCTGCTATACTGGTTCTCGTGTTCGTTGGCCTGATCATGATTAGGCGGCCGAAGCTGGTAGCCTTGCCCATTTACGACCCACAAACATCTCTTATCCCGCTTTTCTATCTTCTGCACCTGGCTCTGCTCACTGACCTGCTCTGTGCCACGAAAGAGGAACTGCTTATTTGCCCAAATCCTGAAGCGCACTCCCTGGAGCTGAGGTCGGCTGGTGGGAGCGTTACTGCAATCGGCAGTTCACCATCTCGCTCTCAGCGCGACCCGCCCAGGTAGCAGTGCACTGGTTGTGTCCACAAACAGCCCACCGGGGGACTGCGAGGCCCAGAAACCACCGCTCCTTGCAGCCGGCGCCTCTTCCCCCGGAGGCCACGCCCACTCATTGGGACGCTTCTACATAACCTTTCGCGAGACCCGCTGCGCGGGTGCCGCTCACTGACCTGCTCTGTGCCACGAAAGAGGAACTGCTTATTTGCCCAAATCCTGAAGCGCACTCCCTGGAGCTGAGGTCGGCTGGTGGGAGCGTTACTGCAATCGGCAGTTCACCATCTCGCTCTCAGCGCGACCCGCCCAGGTAGCAGTGCACTGGTTGTGTCCACAAACAGCCCACCGGGGGACTGCGAGGCCCAGAAACCACCGCTCCTTGCAGCCGGCGCCTCTTCCCCCGGAGGCCACGCCCACTCATTGGGACGCTTCTACATAACCTTTCGCGACACCCGCTGCGCGGGTGCCGCTCACTGACCTGCTCTGTGCCACGAAAGAGGAACTGCTTATTTGCCCAAATCCTGAAGCGCACTCCCTGGAGCTGAGGTCGGCTGGTGGGAGCGTTACTGCAATCGGCAGTTCACCATCTCGCTCTCAGCGCGACCCGCCCAGGTAGCAGTGCACTGGTTGTGTCCACAAACAGCCCACCGGGGGACTGCGAGGCCCAGAAACCACCGCTCCTTGCAGCCGGCGCCTCTTCCCCCGGAGGCCACGCCCACTCATTGGGACGCTTCTACATAACCTTTCGCGACACCCGCTGCGCGGGTGCCGCTCACTGACCTGCTCTGTGCCACGAAAGAGGAACTGCTTATTTGCCCAAATCCTGAAGCGCACTCCCTGGAGCTGAGGTCGGCTGGTGGGAGCGTTACTGCAATCGGCAGTTCACCATCTCGCTCTCAGCGCGACCCGCCCAGGTAGCAGTGCACTGGTTGTGTCCACAAACAGCCCACCGGGGGACTGCGAGGCCCAGAAACCACCGCTCCTTGCAGCCGGCGCCTCTTCCCCCGGAGGCCACGCCCTCCTTCTTTCCCCCATATCTAGACAGCCTCTAAACGCGCCGCGGGTCGCGCCGCGGGTCGCAGCCCGGGGCGAAGACCCGGGCAAAGACTGGGCCGTTTTAGGCCGTTAGAGGCTGGTAGAGACTGGACTGGGCAATCCCCCTTAACTCCAACAATATATTCCGACCCATTTTTTGTCAATAGTAAGAATCATATGTTTAACTTCATCTCTACAACTGAAACAGAATAGCAATGGTCTATACGAGAGGGAACAAAGCTAAAACTAAAGCCCCCAGTGCCGCAGGCAAACTGCTTGGTCCCATGGACGACTTCCTAGCGAAGGCAAACACGCTTATAGATGAAAGTATAACACTCATCGAAGAAAGGGTCTCCCTAGATCTGGCATTTGCAAAAAGATCCTCACTAGGAGCTTTGGCGGAAGCCAGATCTCCAGCGCTAGGCATCCCATCCACAGAGTTGGCTCCAACTAGAGAGAGACGCAGCCTACCAAATACAGTAGACTTGTCGGTATCTCAGCTAGCGGACTCCCAACTCAGCTTTGATCTGGAAAAAACACCCGAACTGCTTCCAACAACTCCTGTAGATATCTCCTCGTCAGAAAAAAGACTAGAAAGGGGTAGGAGGGAGGGAGCAATCAGTAAGCAAAGGGCATCACAAAACCCAACCATCCTGGACACCTTGGTAACAACATTAAGTATTCCACAAATCCAGAATGATAGGGCGACACATGTCGAGATACTAGCGTCAGTCCATCATGTAGATAAGGAGCCACCTTCCCTGATAGTCTTGGACCCTCATCCCACAAAACAAACTTCGACGGACCTGAGTGCACCTGAGGCTCAGGAACTAACACTCTCCAGCATAGCCAATGTAGTCAAGCAAGCACTACAACCCCTAGAACATCGGCTAGCATCCCTAGAATTACAAATTACTAACTTTATAAAAAATCAGCATCCCTCTGAACTATTACGTCCTCAAAAACCACCACAAAACAACAGTAAAAAATCACCAAGCTTTAATGCATTAACGGCCAATTTACCTTTATCTAATCCACAACAAAAGACCCTTAGGATAACGACACCAAATGCGTTGGCCAAAAAAAATACCACAAATTTAACCAAAATAGCAAAAACTGTAACAGCTCAAAGTTCTACTAGCAACCCACAACTGATCACCGTCCCGATTCCCCCAGCTGTGTCCGCAACAACTGTCCCTGCTGCTACTGCCCCCATTTCGACCGTACCGAGCGGTACTGCCAATAAAACCTCAGGGAAAACCACGCATAACGCAATAACAAAAACCTTACCCCCCCCCCCTGCTCCATTAAAAACACCAAAAACACCTGTGGGTAAATCCAAAAGAAATACTGCGGGGAATCTCGGTCCATCACGATTTCCAGCAGATTTCCCCCCAGAGGCCTCACCCTACGTTGCAGTCATGGCCGGCGTGCCAGAACTAACAGATTCTACCCCAGAACCGGCTTGGTCTCTGAAAAATAAAGTTCAGCACTGGCTTCAGACCAACCGCCCAATTCCATCTTCCTGGCGCGGTAAAATTAGATCTGTAGCTAGGGTACCATGGGTGGGCAACACCCGAAAGACCATTCCCGGGGACTGTATCACAATCACTTTCGAGGATCCTCGAACAGCGGATTATGTCTGTGCCTGGGAAGACATCACCCCAAACGGAGGAATTAAGATCAAGTCCCTCCCTTTTTTCTATCCCTTCAGGCATATAGACAGCTATATCCATGAGCAGGAGCCCCCTTGGTCCCTCCCACCTCTGACATCCGTCCCATTCCCTAGACAGGATGGCTTTCAAAATACCATCTACAACGGTCCCCATAACCAATACGAGCCAGATTTCTCCTGGCACCCAGTGAGACAGCGCCGTCAGGGCGGAAGGTGGGATGACAGAAGACCTGATACATATTGGCCCCCACATAGAGACCAAACACGATGGGACCCTTGGCAAAACATCCCACTAAGTAATAGGTTTAGCGGCCTAGAAATGGTCGACTGACCATCAATAGAAATTTCTCCCACTGACACCCAATTATCTCCCCCCTTGCAACCCAATATCACTGTTCTACCTATTAGTAATAAGAAAAAGAATACGATAACCCCAGAAGCTGAATCTATTGATGACACCACACTCCTCATAGCCTCTTACTGGAACATCGCGGGCCTCCGTAATAAAATCGAGGATGGTTCTGCGCAAAAGTTTTTAGCCTCAAGCCAAATAATTTGTCTCCAGGAGACATGGTCTGTAGAAGAACTCCATATACAAGGCTATAAAACCTATAATGTTCCAGCCTTAACCAGTACAATGGGCAGACCAAAAGGTGGGCTAGCCACTTATATTTCAAATTCCTTATCTTTTAATAAAGTGGCCGTACTTTCTTTGGACACCAACTATCAAATCCTATTGCTTACCCTCCCCAACAAAGACAGTATCATTTTGACTAATACATATAATAACCTACCGGAAGAAAAATTTATAATTCTTCTTACCTCCATAACCGATAAATTAAAACAACTACTACATCAGAGCCCTGCTAATAAAGCAACCCACTTAATTTGGGGAGGTGATTTCAACCTCCACCCCTGCACAGTTCCCAATTTAGTGTGTTGCGGGATCGTGGACGAATTTAACATCCCACTAGCTCACCTCGCTCATTCTAAACTGGGAAACATAATTAATATTGCCCTATCAGACCTAGATCTCCAAATTGTCAATCATCCAAAAGCAGATCCAAATGAATTCATCCCAACCTATGTGGGCAGAGGGCACAAGACAACAGTAGACTTCATATTTCTCTCCCAAACCCTGATGTCGTCATTGAAAGACTTCGAAGTCACTGTCACACCCTACAGTGATCACGCAACTCTAACGCTAACTATGCCCATGCCTGCCAACCTTTCATACAAATCAGACATGGCGACCACTCTTAGGCAGAATAAGATAGAGGTCGGTAAACGTAATGGACTAACAATTAGATGGGCGAAAATTAATCCATCTGACATAATGGAAAAACTAGTAACGCAGTCCTACTCAAACATAATGAAATGTCTGGACCTTACAATTAGTCACAAAGAAGTTCTGGAAAATTTTAACTCAATATTAGATACAATAAAAGACCTGTTGACCACAAAACCTAAATCAAACCGCCCATCAAAGCCAAAGTGGTTTAACCACAACTGCACAGCGGCCCTATCAAACCTGAAATCCGCGCTCAAAAGCAACCCACGTGACGTGGCTCAGATTCAGCTGCTTAGGCGCCAATATACAAGGGAGAGAAAGATCCGCACTGCGCAACTAAAGCAAAAGTTATGGGATGATCTCCATCATGGAGCAGTCTCCCAAAACAGTGAGCTTTTTTGGCGTACGGTCAGAACCCCATACCTCACAGATAGAGAGACCCCAAAAATAGAAGTCGCTATTGACGAAAACACCTGGGCCTCCCACTTTGAGGAAATTTTTAAGAACAACCACCCAACAGAATCCCCTCCCCCTAAGGTAAACTACCCCATTCTGGTCCCTTTTGATATTCCAGATCTTATTGCCGCTCTGCAGAGTAGTAAAACAGGCAAGGCACCAGGACCCGATGGGGTCCCGGTGGACCTTTTTAAATGCAACCAAGATCTTTGGGCTCCTATCTTAACCAGAGTATGTACAGCAGCAGCAACGGAGGGAATCCTAACATCCTGGACAAAATCAATAATGGTCCCCATTTTTAAAAAGGGGGACCGACAAGATGTAAAGTGCTATCGGCCCATATCACTGCTGGACTCCCTCGGGAAAGTAGTGGGGAGAGTGATTCTCGAGCGTCTCCAGCAGTGGACCGAGGACCGGGGTATAATCTCGGACATCCAATTCGGTTTCCGAGAAGGCTTCGGCACCCAAGAGCAGGTCCTTAACCTTACCCTAATAATGGCGAAATATACACAGGCCATCCCTACCAAGATATATATGGCCTTTGTTGACCTCTCCGCAGCTTTCGACTGCGTATCGCACAGAAAGCTGTGGAGGGTCTTAGCCCAATTGGGAGTAGACCCACCCCTTTTGGACTTTCTCAAAGAACTTTACACCGGGGCCACAGCCAGAGTACGCTTCGGCGTTAATGGTGAGATGACGTCCCCGTTTAGCGTAGGGCGTGGGGTCAGGCAGGGATGCGTCCTGGCCCCCTTCCTCTTCTCACTCTATACCAATGGTTTGGAGGGGGAGATGTTGAGGGGGGCCCAGGACCTCCCACGCATAGACCGCCGCCTGATCCCAGCCCTGCTCTACGCGGATGACGCCGTCATTCTAGCCCGAACACCCAGGGAACTCCAGAAAGCTGTAAATAGATATACATCCTTCATGGGCAATTTAGATTTAAAAGTGAATGTAAAAAAAACATTCATAATGACTGTGGGTAGACCCCGAAAAAGAACCCACCCAATAATCCTCAATAATCAAAAGCTTGAATCAACTCCACACTACCCATATTTGGGGGTCATGATAGATGACCAACTCTGTTGGAAACAAGCAGTGAGCACAAGAGCACTTTTATTTAGGAGGTCTATTGCAGCACTAATAACATTCTCCCAGAAACTAGGTAAGAAGTCCCCAGTAGAGCTCCTTAAGATCTACAATGCCAAATGCAAGTCAATAGCAACATATGGTGCAGGAGTCTGGGGGTATACTGATGTTAGCTCTATTCAGAGGGCGGAAAACACCTTTTTAAGATTTTTGCTAGCCACCCCCAAAGGCACCTCTATCTACGCACTGCACCTAGAATTAGCCATCCCATACCTCGAGGATCTAATCAAAATTGAACCTCTAATGCTGTGGCGCCGCATCTGGAGTTCAAACAAAAATGCTCTGACCCAAGCCATCATAACAGATTCAATGAATTTGGATAATTCTGTAAAAATAAAGTGGCTCCTATATGTTAAGAACTTTTTTACTGACCTGGGCCTTGAGAAGTATTATTCAGACCCGATATCTATAACGGATATCTCAAAAAAAGTTCTTAAACGTCAGGCACTATCCCATTTGGAGTCTCTAAGACTCGCATCCAATTCGACAAAAACGGCAGTGATCCATTCAAATATGATTCAAGTAGCCCTCGTCATTCACCCGTACTTAGAACTTGAAATGTCAACATACGAGAGAATGATTATTACAAGATTCAGACTAAATATATTCTTTAGAATGGTCACCTTCCCGTCACAAAATTGTTGGGAGGCTATACTCCCGCCTTGCCCCTGTGACGGTATATCAAGGCAGTCGAATTTGCATGTGATTCTGCTTTGTAAATACCATCAAGCCCATAGAAAGATTTGGCTCTTACCGATACTAAAATCCTGGGGACTGAGACAATGCAGACCTGCTCTTTTAAGACTGCAAATGTTGGAAACACCAAACGTCTGTTATTTTGTTAGTAGGTTCCTAAAATGTATAATGAAACACAGAACGAATCTCTAAAAATTTTGTCAGTGTGAGAACAAGCGGTACTTTGCACATTTTTAACTAATCTTTTATTCCCTTTTTAAATCATGAATTGTTTGCTTATCAGAAAAACATGTAATAAGTGTATTTTTATTCTGTTTGCTATTTGGTGTACTTTTATGGTTTTTTCCAATGTGAATAAGCCGAATAAAGATTTATAACAACAATAACCTGGCTCTGCTCCTTTCCTTCTGGGCCTTTATTAGGGGGAGGTAACGAAATTTACGATGAGGCGGTCCGGCTCTTGAATGAAAAGTTGACATGGGATTATGATGGAACAGTGGGAACCCCTCGTTCGTAATGTTTTGACATCAGATATTGTTGACGATTCTTGTGTAACACCAAATATTTATTGTTTAGGACATGAAGGTTTAGAAATGTACTAGCATGTAAAGAATTTGCCCCAAGCTGAAAATTTAGTATTTAAGGAGCAACCCACTTTGTACAAATCGAACAGGCTCCTAGAATCTGCCCGTGTGTAGTTTCTGTGACTTCTGTGTCCCTGCAGTAATAAACCTTTGGTCTTTGACGCCACCATCGAGAAGCCCGTGTTTCTGTTTATTTGTGCACCGAGACAGGTAGAACTCCGGGGTCTTCGGGTGTTGTCCCTGACACCTCTGGACGGAACCAAAAAGTCCAGAACTCCAACTTATGGACTGCGTATTAATCCCAGAAAAGATAACATAATGCAGTACATTCGAGACGCTGATGCACAGATTATAGTACTCCAGGAAACTCATCTTGATGAACCTGAAATGGATTTGTTGGCTAAAAAGAATAGGTGGATCGATCTATGTATAACGCCGTTGCAGTCTGTACATATTAGAGGTGTGGCAATAATTTTTAAAAAATCAATAAAAGCTAGGTTGGTTTCTAAACTGGTTGATCCTTGTGGAAGATGGGTAATTGCATCAGTGATCATAGCAGGGTCCTCAATCACTATTATAGGATACTATGGTCCAAATCAGGACGACCCGTCAGTCTTGAAGACCCTTTTTTCCCACCTGTATACATTCCCTTAGCCGGTTATTCTTTCAGGAGATTTTAACATAGTCTTAGATCCCCTATTGGATAAGTCCCCTTCTAACCGAGCCAGGCCTCTATCTAAAACCAGGTCTTTTCTGCAGGATAGTATGAAGCAACTAGGGTACAATGATATTTGGAAATCTTTGCATGCACAACAAAGATGTGTTACTTTTCGTAATTATAGATACCACCACCAGTCAAGAATTGATTTTATTTTGATTAGTCAATCTTTGGTTAATTTGGTGACATCAGTCTCTCACCTCCTTTTTCATTTATCAGATCACGCGGCCATCTATTTAGAACTGGAGGGGTTTCCTAAGAGTCGTATGAGAAACCGGTCATTTGATCGTTCATTGCTCTCCTCGTTGGATGTTATCAATGCCCTCAATGTGGAGGTGCAGCATTATCTGGAGGATAACGTTGGAACAGCTTCTCCCGGGAGTGTATGGGATTCACTAAAGGCCTTCTTAAGGGGCCTTATAATAAATAAAGCTACACATAAGAATAAGACCTATAGAGAAGCTGTGACTTCCTTAGAAATGGAAATGGCCAGAGTGCAGACAGAAATAGCCATGCACCCGGATGCCCCTACGACCAAAGTACAGGAGTGGCAAAATAAAGTAGTTACTCTAAAAGGGGAATTGGGCTCGGTTCTGAACGCTCGGGTTCTAGAGAGATGGGAGGCAGGTAAATTGGCTCATTTTGAGTATGGTGAGGGGGCTGGAAAATTACTAGCCTGGAAAACAAAGACCGAGCAGGTCAGAAATAATATCTATTCAATTATCTCCAATGGTATAACATACTCTACTGATGAAGAAATCAGGGGGGTTCTCCGGGAATTTTTTAGTGAAATATACAGTGAGGACAAAAAAATGGAAATCGAACAAGTTGAAGGTTGGTTGACGGGAGTCTCTCTTCCTGCACTCTCATTAGAACAACGTGCTGTTTTGGATGATCCATTCTCCCAGGAAGAAGTTAGATTGGCAATTATTAATAGTAAAAAGGGAAGGGCATCCGGCCCAGACGGCTTGCTGTCAGAAATTTATAAGGTTTTGAATTCAACAATCCTCCCTTTCCTGACCGAGTTGTTTAATGATATCCTCCAAGATGGAATGCTCCCTCCCATTTCTTGGAAATGCACTGGGCCAGGGACAGACTAATTTGCATGTAGCCAGGTTCTGAGCTGGGATGGTGCAGTGAGCTAAAAAACGGTGATGGATCAAGCCCTGATCTTTGGACTGGGTAAGAGTGGTCTGCTTAATTCAGACACTCTGTTCATCACCACCCCCTTTTATGAATCATTCTATAGGATAGGGCCAGGGCTCTCCAGGTTTAAATACCTGTAAATACGAAGCTGGGCACACTCACAGGTTCCTGCTAAGGGCAGATTTTTGTTAGGGGGTAATAGCAACATGGTCTCCCTCTTAATCGACAAGCCTCCAACAAAGAAAGAGGTTTCATTCTGGTACAACCTACTACTGGAGGAGGTTGATGGTGAGTTTCATCTGCCCGACACATTGTGGGCCGCACACATCACAAATCAATATGTGGAGAACCTGTGGTTTGAGTCCTTTAAGATCTTGTGGAATATAGTGAAACCATCGTGGTTACGCCGAAACCACCTTTTTACCCTACATAGGGCATATTACTCGCCCGAGAGGCTCTCAAAGTTTCCAAACAACCCAGCAGTGGCATGCCCTAAATGTGGTCTGGTGGCGGCTTCTGATCTACACATGTTTTATGATTGCCCTTTGGTACTTTCTTTTTGGAATGCGGTCTGTCTTACACTCACTACTGCCTTAGGTTCCCAAATCCGGCCATGTCCCGCTCTTATAATCTTTGGGGCTGCACCAGAATTCCAGGGTTCAGCAAAGAACTTACTCTTTTTTGGAATCTTGTTAGCCAGACGGGAAATTTGCAAGAAGTGGAAAGACCCGTTACCCCCCTCCCTCCAGGACTGGCGCATTTCAGTGCTACAAACATCAAAAATGGACCTACAAAGATCGGACAATCCAGATAAGAGAAACTTTTGGTCTTTACTACACTGGCCATAGTTGAGTATGTAATCGGGGTTTTTTTTGTTGTTTTTTTTCTTCCCCGAAGTCCAATGATTACGCTGTTTGGCAAGCTCTTTCTTTTACGTTTGTATACCCAATAGGGCGATCCGATACAGGATTGGGTATTTGACTGCAGCATACTACCCTGATGGTTATCTTGATGTGGTGCTGTGGGAGCATATTGAAGTACTGATGGGCGAACCACCTCGTAACATCCAATGCCTATACCAGTTTATCTGTGACAGTACGCTTATCTCTACGCACTACTACTCAGATACCAAGGTCGTGAATGAGGAGAAAAAAAAAAAAAGAAAAAAAAAAGATTGGCTTCAGTGCAGAGCAGCAAGGTCTGAGGGACTCACCCTTTGGAGGGGAGTCAGGGAATGTCTGGAGCAACCAGGGAAGCCCAGGAAACAAAGAATATTCCTTCCTGGGAACCCACTAGTCGACGGACCAGGGATCACGAAGGGGCCTCGAGCAGAAATGCTGGAAGCAGTCCCACAGAACACTCGTGGAGTTTAAGCCCACAAACTTCAGTGCAAAAGGTGCTCATGGCTTGGAATAGAAGAAGCTCAATGCACAACTTCAGGAAAGCTCGGGAAGTCGATGCACTAGCAAATGTGTTGGATGTCCCGGAGTTCCGGTCCCATGTCTCTCGTGATGGCTACAGGTCTCAGCTTTGCTGGGGACTCGTGTCGGCCTCGGGAGCCTCAAAAATGCAGACCTGCAAGATGCTTCTTTGGTACGTGTTTAAACAGAGGGGTACTCCTTGGCCCGAAGGGAGATTTCTTCTGTCTTCCAGTCAAAATGGAATGTCGAAGGTCCAAGATTTATGTTTCAGAGTTTCGTCCAGGGTAATCTAAAGTCCCAGGGACTGGGGTCCTATATACTTAATCTAAGTTTAGGGGTTGGACTAACTCTAGGGTCCCACCTATGGGAGGACCTGGGGAGTGGGTGGTTACACCCCTTCGTCCAGTTTCATGCCAGAGCTGGGGCTGAGTGCCCCAGCAACTGGTTTGAACTGGGAAATGCACGGGGACACCTTGTGTGCCCCAGGCACTGTCTGGAAAGCATTAACTGAATGCAACCCACTCTGCCCCAATACACTTAACCCTGTCTGGGGAGGTGCTGGCACCTCCGTGGACAAGTAACCTATTGTCCATGCCTCCACTGTCGGAGTTTCATCCTGCAGCAGGAGGTCAGATGCGTGTCTGTGGCAGCAGCATCCATTTTGTGAGGCTGGGGTTCTGTTTAACTTCTACCGGGTTTACCAGTGTGTACATGTCTTCTCCCTCTAGAATGGTGGAATGCTACCCCGCCACCAGAACTGGTGTGGGGGGGGGGGGGGGGTAGTATTCCAAAGTGTTTGACACCAAACACAACATGTTTTGATGCAGCCATTCCAAAGTTGGCATTAACCGCGAGATTATAATGCACTTAAGAGAATATGGTATGGCTGTACAGCTATAAGGAAGGGATTCCGAAAGCTGCAGAGGGGCTAAGCTAATGCTTGGGCACCCTCTCACACAAAACTAAGCAGTCTGCCTTCAGGATTGTCAAGCCCTGCTATAGGAGTGACCTTTAGGTTTATATGTGTCTGTGTATATAGGTAGATATAGGTATACTACATCTAAGTAAGGGGTGCTTACACCACCTTACCCAGGCTGCAAGAGCAGACCTGTGGTGCCATTTTGGAAGGCTTCCCAGGGATGGCATAACACGTGCTTCAGCCCTTGGTAGGCCTCTGGGGTACCTATGCCCTTGATACCCAAGATACCATATACTAGGGACTCACAAGGGTAACCCAGTAACCAATCTGGAGTGTATCTAATGTACATGCAATCAGTTTAGAGAGGAAGCAGCTAGGCTAGGGTCCTGGTTAGCAGGGCCCCAGCCAGACTAAAGTAGATAAATCAGTGAAACACAGCAAAAAGTGGGGGTAACCAAAGTAAGCAGTTCCTTCTCTCCTACATAACCCAACAGAGCATTCCATTTAATTTAAGAGGGATGTTCCACTGGCTCCTTCTCGCATTGGGATGCAGCATTTGCAGCCAGATTCATGAAGCATTTTTGCGGGCGCAAACGGTGCGAATCGCAGAATTCGGCCGTTTGCGCCCTCAAAAATTGCATTAGAAATTCATCATTGGGTCATGTACTCGCAAATTGAGAAATCGCAAAAAATTGATTTTTCAAATTGCGATCACATTTAAGGAATCTCAATTTGAGATTCCTTAAATGATATTCATGACCCAATATAAAATTGCGAATTCGCTATTTTTGGACGCAATTTACTGCGAGGTCAAATCTCACGGTAAATTGCGAAAACTCAGAAAAATGTATTTAAATGCATTTTTCTGAGTTGCATGTTACACACACACATGTCCTTTGGACATGTGTGTGTGCAACACCTGTGTCACATTTCATTTGAGGGGTGCTACAGGGTGTCCTGTGGACACCCCTGGCACCCTTCAAATCGCAATCTTATTTGCGATTAGCTAATTGCTAATCGCAAATAAGGAATACTCCCAATTCATTCCTATGGGCCTTTTGGCCCATAGGAATGAATGGCGAGTTATTCCTTATTTGCGATTAGCAATTTGCTAATCGCAAATTAGGAATCAGTAGGAATCGCATTTTATTATGCGATTCCTACATGAATGCCGTTTTGCGAGTCCTTAATAGCGAATCGCTATGATTCGCTATTAGGGGCTCGCAAAACGGCCCGTTGATGAATCAGGCGGATAGTCTAGTAATCAAGCCCTTATGCTCCTCACTAGCGAGTACGGCCTGCAGTGCCCGCAAAGGTTGTGGTTCTGCAGGATAATCTGGATATATTGTTCTAACTGTCTACCGCACCCTTTCATATGTAAAGTTTAGCATCAACCGTGAGTACAACTTGATTGCACATCAGACAACGAATGGAAGCATCCTTGTTTATACAGGTCTCCCATTTATAGCACACAGGCAGATTTCAATGTGTGCAAGGCCAAGCTTTCCTGTGGTGCTGAGATGCCCGGATGAGCAGCTAATGGTACCTGTAGGGCATAGAGGTATGCTAGTTGCGCCCTCTTAGCAAGAGCTCGCCAGGCCCAGGCCTTACACAATGCTGGGTTAATCTCCTCTCTAGGGCCACCATTGCCCCCCATGAGTGCTGCCGCAATAAGTTGCAAAGGGAGGATAGCATCTGCTTCTATCGCTATGTGCGGCAGAAACTTTTGGGGTAAGAACCAATATTGCGCAAAATGCGCCTGAGTGCATAGATAATAAAGACGCATAACTGGAGCTTCGAAGCCACCACATTTAAAAGGTTGCACATGCGTAACCCAACTACAGAGACTTTTTTTTACCCCTCCAGACGAACGATAGTAAAGCCGACTGCAGCGCCTTAAATACCGAGATATACAGACGGAGAGGAATATTCACGAAAAGGTACAACAGCTTGGGCAGTATATTTATTTTCGTCACCGCGATACGATCTACAATCGAAAAGGGAAGTCGGGTCCAGCGCTCAACTTTATCTATAAATTGTGAAATAGTGTGCCCCTCGTTCATGGAAATAACCAGCGCAGGATCCCTGTGTAACCAGACACCCAGATATTTCACTGGGTCCTGGGTCTAGGCCAGTGGGAAATCCAACTCGAAATCACAAGTGCCAGCAGTCAGGGGAAAAACCGTAGACTGGCCCAATTAATCCCTAGCCCCAAAAAACCCTCAAATCTGACGTATTCATGAAGCAACTCATGTAGATAAGTGGCGGGTTCCCGGACGTATGACAGTATATCTTCTGCGTATAGCGAGACAACAAGCGGGTGCTGGTGGAATCGCATGGTGGCCGATACATGTAGCTGAAGCAATTTGCATGCAAGAGGTTCAAGGGCCAATGCGAAAAGCATTGGTGATAGGGTGCCTCTACAAATAGGGAAAGTGGTGGACACCCAACCATTGACCCGAACTCTAGCCACTGGTTCAGTATAAAGAGTTCTGATCCAGTGAAGTAAAAAAAGGGAGGAAATCCCATTCTAGTAAGGACTGTAAACATATATAACCAGTGAAGGGAGTCAAAAGCCTTTGTTGCGTCAAGCAGTACAGCCACTGCTTGGAAGTAGAAGTAGTGTAGGGTGGAAAACAGCATGCGCAAATTGTGTGTGTTGGAACAAGCAGGGACAAAACCTGACTGGCCTGGGAGCACCAGTAGTGGAACCAGCGGCTGTAGCCGGAGGGCAATCATTTTAGTTAATATCTTGGGGTCTATGTTTTGCGGTTTCAGGAGAATGACTAAGAGAGCTTCCCCAAGGGAGGGAGACGACCAGTATTGTATGCCTCTGCATAAACCACCAGCAATCTGGGGGCAAGAGTGTCCACGAATAGCTTATAAAACTCACTGGGGAGTCCATCGAGACCCGCAGCTTTACATGTAGGAAGAGACATAACTGCAAGTTTCACATCCTCCACATCGAAGGGCTGAGTGACATATTCCAGATGACCAGGGGACAGCCATCCAAGAGCAGTGTCGTTGAGATAAGAATGAAAGTCATCTTGCCGTAACTCAGTTTTATTGTCGTGAGGCCTGCATAGAATTTGAGTATATAGTCTCGCTAATATCTACAGTTGTATATTGCGCCTCGCCTGTCTTGTTAAGTATTTCAGTGATGTGCTCCTGGCAGCGCGGCGCGGCCAGCTTCTGAGCGAGTGAGCGTCTATGCCTGCCCCCTTCGCCGTAATATCGGGCTTTGTTGCGCCTTGACCTATGAAGTAACTCCTGATCGACTATATCGCTGTGCTCTGCGACCAACTCCTGAATCGCAGTAGTGTTGTGTGGGAAGGGTCACCATCGTAGGCACGTGCTAAAGTGGAGATTTCAGTAGCTAGTTTTTCAATCCTACGTCTTAGATCTCTCAGGACGCCTGCCTGTGCACTCATGCAAATCCCTCTAATAGTCACTTTAAAAGCCTCCCAAAGGACACCAGTGCTTTCCACAGATCCCTAATTTTCCCTGAAGAAGTTGTGAATTGCCTCCCCAGTCGTAAGTTTGAAAACTGAATCTGTTAAGGAAGACAGCTGTAACCGCCAAGTTAACGGAGGCCTCTCACATGCAGGGACCTGCAACTCTGAGATCACAGGAGAGTGGTCCGAAAGCATTCGGGCCATGTGACGCACATCAGTCGTCCAAGTACATTCAGTCTTAGTCGTCAGCCAGTAATCCAATAGAGACCATGTCCAAAGCACGGAAGATATGAACGTGTTCTCACGCACCACAGAATGTCGCAGTCACCACACATCACTCAGGCATCCCGCAACCATTAAGCCCAATAGTGTCTCGGTAGCGTGCTTAGGCCGCACCACCTCACTGCCCCTACGGTCAAGTGTTGCATCCAGACAAACATTAAAGTCACTGCCCCAAATGATTTCCACCTCAGGAAAACTTGTAATACAACGCCACACATCTGAAAAAAAGGCCGGATCATCCACATTTGGTCCATACACATTCACCAACAACACACTGGTGCCACCTAACAGTCCATGCACCAAGACTAGACGGCCCGAATCATCAGTTTCAGAGTGGATAACCGAGAACGGGACCCTCCTTTTAATCAGAATCATCGCCCCACCTCCATAGCTGAAGAATTAAGAGACCACACGCACCGCCGTCCATTTACCACCCACATTTTTCTCGGACAGCTTCCTAAGATGCATTTCATGCAAATAGTCAATCTGTACATCCAACCTGTCAAGGTAAGCAAAATCAGAGCGGATCTTTTTAGGGGTGTTCAATCCTCGTACATTCCAAGTTAGGAACTTCACTTAGCCAACCATGGAGAACTGAACCACAAAATCAATCTAGCAATAAGACCTAAAAAAGAAAAATTCAAGCATTGACATGACACCAAGCTATACCAGTTCCATAAATTGCAAGTGCCAAAGAACCCCTCCATACCCGCCACCCGCCACCCCCGACTCACCACCCACTTCAGCGTCTCCAACTCGCCAAAGCCATCCCATCCCCCCATAACCCATCCCCAACTGAAAACAAAGACATTATAGCACAAACGGGGTACACCCATCGGGGGACGTCTGAGAGCAACTGGCCTCCTATCCAGTAGGAGGTGGCTGAGCAGAACAATTGCTGTGCCTGAAACCAAGCACATACCCAACAGTTTATCGGCCTAGAGAGGCAATTGTACATAAACAATCGAGCACCATCCACCTGCAAAAAGAAAGGTTATACATCACATAAAAAGCACATATCTATAACGGAGGCAATTAGAACTGCCCAGTAGGGTACCCAATATGGCAAAAAATAAAGAACTGCCCCCATGGTATCACTAAACCTCAGTCTCAGATAATGCTTGAGGTTTGCATTGTGTTTTGCATGTTCCAGTGTTGCCTTGGGATTCGTGCAGATCTTGTAGTCACTGTCTGAGCCTATCTTCAAGTGGGCGGGGTAAAGCATGGTGTAAGGGACTCCTTCAGTTTCTAAAAACTTTTTGACAGCCCCGAACACTCTGCGCACCGCTTTTACAGCAACAGTAAAGTCTAGGAAAAAGGAGAGTGTGGTTCCCTGATGTTCAATTGTCCCCTTTATCCTGGACATGCACAAATAAGTGTCCCGGTCCCTGTAGTTAAGCACTCGAGCAAAGACAGGGCGTGGTGGGGTGCCTGGGACCGGTCGAGCTGCGAAGGAGCGATGAGCACGCTCGATAATAAACATGGATGAAAGTTGTTCAGTGCCAAAGATATCCGTGATCAATGTTTCAATAAAGGTTTCCATTTTCCCTACATTTATGGACTCTGACAGCCCCATGATACGAATGTTGTTCCGTTTCGAATGAGCTTCCAAGTCTTCATTCTTGGCCTGAATAAGAGAGAGTACTTTTTCCATGTTTTGACTTTTCCCAGCAGCTTCGCTCAATTCATCTTCTGTGGCAGTGGCAGATTCTCTTTGCTCAACTTCCCCCATACAAGCGTTTTGTTTCTCGAGTTGAGACGACATGTGATCAAGACGTTGGTTAACTGCCGCCATTGTACCCTCTATAGATTGGAGGCTGCACTGCATGGCGATAAGAGTGGTTTCCAAGGTAGGTTGTCCGCCATCCTGGGCATCAGCCTCCGAGTCAGATGCTGCCTTCTGTGAGTGCTTGGAGAATTTGCACGCCTCAAACGTGAGACAGGGTTGTGATTTGTCAGTCTGACCCATAATGGCAGCAAGTTGGAGCACTCTGAAGCGCAAGGGAAAGGCAAAAGCCCCCAAGCCAGGAATCCACAACAGTGCAAAATAATGGACCGCTGGTTGCCCCGGCAGGTAATAACGGGTCCACCGCTCTGCTCAGCAGGAGAGGGGAGGAAGATAAACGCTGCTCACGTAAGGAGGGTACGACACAAAGTTGATCAATTAACAAGGGCGATTACCAAGTCCAAAGATCAGGGCTTGATCCATCACCGTTATTTATCTCACTGCACCATCCCAGCTCAGAACCTGGCTATATGCAAATCAGTCTGTCCCTGGCCCATAAACTCTCCATTTCATTTTTCACTGCTGAAAGGCCATTCTGCCCATGGGACAGAATGGGGGAGGCTGGGTGTTGTCTTTGTTAGCCTAGTTTCCTGTCAGTTTATAAAGGAGAGGTGAAGTTTGGTATGTATGGACTCACAGTGTCATAATGCATCTTTCTTTGAAGGTGGTTTTGTCACTGTGTGTTTATAAACCACTCTTTTAGAAAGTGGCTGAGTTCAATGCTGTCTGGAACTGAAAGGGGAGAGTAGCTGGCAGAGGTCTTGACCCAGGGAGGGGTTGAGATGGCACCAGGCTGCCCTGCATCTGGAAAATAGGGGGAGGAGAAGCCGGGGAGGGGAAAAGGCCTGGGCTGGTGCTATAAACCAATTGACCCATCTCCTGCTGAGTGATTAAGGATCCAGATCCCCAGTATCAAAGGGAGAGATGTGGTACTGGGAGGGAGACACCCAGAACTGATTTAGGGAGGGGTCAGGGACCCCTGAGCACTTTCAAACTTCAAAGACATCAAGGGGTGTAACAATGAGAGCTGAAGCCCCTGAACGTTGGAATGAAACAGATTTGGATTTAGACTGAAAAGCTTGGATCCATTCTGTGGTCAAGAGGAACCTCTGCTAAAGAAGGAACAACTGAAGAGACTGCTGTGGATAGACCAATCCTTGCTTCGTGATCTGGTGCTGGTCTGCAGTTTGCTGTTCTAACAGAGGAAGAGGCTTTTGGGACTGTGCTTGGAGGTGCTGGGTCCCCTTGCTTGAAGAAGACTGTGCTTTGTGCTGTGTCTTGTACCCCAAGGGCACAAGGTGAGCTGGCTCCCTGTTTGGAAATACAGGATCATAAAGGTTTCCAGAGAAGTCCCAAGCAATGCGGTGTGCGTGTGCGTTTTGCCGCTTGAGACCCACAGAAGTTGTGCCTTGTGATCGTGGGCCCGCAGGAGTAAGCTAAGTCTCAGACTCGCAGATTGCATGTCGTGGTGCCGGCCAAGGCGTTGGTGAGGTGCGTCTGGTCGTGGTGTGAACAGGGAGACGAGGCAAGGCCGGTACGCGCAAAGGTGCGTGTCGTGGTGTAGCTCGGGTGTTGGTGAAGAGCACCTGAGCCTCGTGTGCACCAAAGGAAGAAGCGAGACTTGGACGCACAGTGTGCGTGTCATGGAGCAGCCAGGTCGTTGGTGAGGAGTGCCTGGACATCATGTGCAACAACGGAAGAAGTGAGTCTCAGACACGTTGTGAACGCCAGGGCCTCGTAGGCACCATAAGAAGTGAGTCTCTGATGTGCAAGAGTGCGTGTCGTGATGCAGCCAGTGTGTTAGGGAAGAGTGCCTGGACATCGTGTGCACCGGGAGAACAGGTGAGTCTCGGACGTGCAAGAGTGCATGTCGTGGTGCATCCAGGGCGTTGGTGAAGAGCGCCTGGACATCGTGTGCACCGGGAGAAGAGGAGAGGCTTGAACCCACAGGGTGCGGGTTGAGGTGCAAGCAGAGCGTTAGTGAAGAGCGCCGGATTATCGTGAGCACCAGGGAAGAGGTGAGTCTCGGACGTGCGGTGTGTGTTTTGAAGTGCAACCTGAGGTGCTGGTGAGGACTGCCTGGTTAGGGTGTGCACCGAATTGAAGTAAAGTCTCCACAGTGCTGAGGGTGGGTCTTGGTGTGGACTGAGAACGCCCGAGTGAGGGCCAAGTCATTGGGTCCCTTTGAGTCAATCAGCAGCAGCCCGGACCAGCAGCCACGGAGAGCTGAGCCGCTGGCTCAAGTTTGCCTCAGCCTGTGATGGAGTTCTGGATCAAGGCCTAAGTTGCTGACATTGGGGAGGAGAGTGGGATCACGCCGCCCCCCCCCAGGTAATGTGGATCAACACCTGAGGTGGGATGCGGGCCCGGAGGGACACCATCTCGGCCTCCCGCTTCAGTCAGCCCCAAGAGCCATGGCTTCGGTTTGGATCCCGGCCCATGCTGACCCAAGATGGGGCAGTACTGGGGCTGGAGTGGGAAGCAGTACTTTTTCTGTCATCATTTTATCCATAGCGGTGACACTGTTAACGGAGAACGTAAAACGGTCCTATTACACTTTCGATTATTGCTGCTATCGAACTGTCTTATGACGCCTGGCCTCATTTGTGCCTGAGGAACTTTATGCTTGGTGCGCTACCCACTGCGTCATTTCTCGCTTGCATATTACCTGTTTGTAACGTGGCGCATTGCATTATTTCTTCAGTGCACAGTATCTGAGTATAATGTGGCACAGTGTATTCTTTCTTCAATGCACCATACAGGATTGTAGAGTGACCATTGCTTTGTTTCTTCCTGGTACAGAGCATGCTGGTGGTGATACGCATTGCAAAGTACCTGACTGTGGTGCTATGTATGGCATTGTTTCTCTGTTGCACAGTATAAGAGAATATCGTTACGCATTGCAGTATTGTTTCCTTTTGCATTGTGTGTGATTCTAGCAATACGACTTGCCTTACCTTTTGGGAAACGGTTAAAAGTGAGCTTAACTGTTGGTTAGAAGTGAGTTTAACTGTTGGTTAGAAGCAGTGTTTGGGATCAGAACCTACCAACCCACCGGAAAGAATACTACCCATTCTTATATGTTGATTTTGTATCATGTGGTCATATCGTATAATTGCTTATATAAAGGTTGTACTCATTTTACCAATACTCGTGTGGAGTCTATTTGTGATGACATCATAGGGTTACTGTGAGCATGGTTGCACATACTGAACACTCGTGCCTTGGAGATAAACCTAGCTGCTCATGCCAAGCTACTAAGGGGGTGAGAAGGGCTATCTCAGACCGTGTCCTTACTTAGCCTAATGTTGAAGCGAGTGGTCAGGGATGCACTCCTCCAGTATTTGGTGGCGGTGGTAAGCGAAAGGGACCTCCACTTCTAACAGGCTCTGCGATTGCTTTGAAGGTAAATCCAGCACAGATGGTAAGAGCTGAATGTCAAAATAAAGTATGGCAATGTTTGGCCCTTGATGGTATTTTCAGACTCGTTATTCTACAGGAAAGAAACTGACAATTGGATGCAGATGCACAACTACTCCATTTCTCCCTTTACTACATACATATCAATCACGACACCACACTTCAGTCATAAACTAACCAGAGCTATATATAATGTTAATCCTGTGAATTGTTATCTTTTGGAAGGCGAGCACCTACAGAGTTGATGTGCTGAGCACAACTGCCACAAAGTAGACTGAAAAGATTTCAATATTATCCTTGCAGTGTGTGAACAAAGTGTCAGATACAAGCTGTGCAATGATCCCCTCTATACATGAGCTTCAATGCCTCTGATGGATGGGCTTGGGATGTCAGGTAGAAAATCAATTTGTGCCGTACTGCAACGTGTAGCCACGACTGGGTGAAAATCTACTTTAGGTAGATGGTGTTTTCTATTACTAATGTCCAGTACCTACAGTCACACAAAAAGGAATGTGATTCACAGAAGGAAGCTGTGCATGGAAGATTCACCTGGACAGATCACCAGATATCAAGAAAGTGGTGCAGCACAAAGTTGTCCACTCTTTACATTCCCCAGAAGTTTAATAAAATGTTCACTGAAGCATATAATACACTTTTCACATGTTTCTTATGTGAGACAATGATTACAGTCGGCATCTGTATTGAAGAGTGCTATCACTGTCGAATTTAGGGATTTACCTACATAGTGTGGTTTGACAATGTTAACAGAAATGTTTCTGATGTTAAATTTATGAATAATTTTTAGTTAATAGAAGTGTTTAATAAATGTTGTAGAAATAATCATTTGATTAATTGAAAAGAACCATCCTGTTCTTGTTATTGTGCTCTGTTGCTGATATGAGACTCATCATGACTCCTAAATGTGTGCTGAATTGTCTGTGTAACCTTCAATGCCACACATATTAATCTTTAACCATCCTTGAAATCTTTAGAATATGTTTACAATAAAAATGATATGATTTGTGCAATGTATGCATTAATGTTAAACTATTGTACTTTCAGACGTAGTTCTCACTCAAACTTACTATTGAGTAATTTGAGTATTTACTTTGTGCTAATACATTATTGTTAGAAATTAGTATCTCTGGTTGGCTAAGGCTTGTGCCAAAGCCAGGCAGAGACTACCACTCTAGTCAGGGAAAGAGAGTTACACGCCAAAGATAACCCCTGCTCACCCTCTTGGTAGCTTGGCACGAGCAGCTAGGCTTATCTCAGTGGCGATGTGTAAAGCATTTACACAACACACACAGTAACAACACACAAGGCACACCACAAAAAAGGAACTCCACACAAGGTTTTATAAAAAATAGTCTTTGTATTATAATAAAAACAGATCAGATAGTAATCACACAATGTACACTGTGCCAACTGGCACGGGCAATATTTACAAGTAATTATTTACACATGACAGGGCCACGTGGGCCACTGTCAGAACTAGCACTTGGTAAAGAATAGTAAAAGTAAGAATATATATGAACTTAGAACACAGCCAGTAATCAATGGCAGACACTATACTCAGCGTCAACCTGTAACATAAATCATATAAAGCACAGTATCACATAAGGCGAGAACTCTATTCTGCGCCAACCTCATAAGCTAAAATAGAATAAACCATAGTCTCCTAAACAAACTTGCATTAGGAAGTAAACTCAAATAGCATAACCTGTGATAGGGAATAAATCAAACATAGACCACAGTAGAGAAATAAAACAGGCGGTAAAACCTAGTAATCACAAAAGCACATCAATGAACAAAAATAAAGGTGCATAAATCATACTCCAAACATGACATTTCCTAGCACCTATAAAAATTACACTAGGGCCTTGCACCCTACAAAACTTAATAGTCCCCTGGGCCAACTGGCCATCTCTAAGGTGCTCAAATGCCTTCTGTCCACAAAATCAGGACACGGGGGCGCACTTGGCGCAAACCTAAACATGGCAGCTGCCCACTACTTGCTTGGAAGCTGGGAGTTCAATGAAGGCCTAAACGTTGCAACTGGCACTAAGGGCTGCGCAGCTGTGCAGGCCAAGGTAGGGATGAAGGAGTGTGTCTCACTCCTGGGTTAAAAGACATGTCCCCTGAAATAAAGAACCTAAACGGTGCAGCTGCCCACTACTTGCTGGGCATCTGTAAATAAGCAAAATGAGGCAGGGGCTCTCAGTAGCCCTTTAAATAAATTGCGCAAAAGGTTGGCGCTATCTAGGCTCTGGAATTAAACAATGTACCCCTGGAGCACACTGGCTCCTCAAATAACATGGCCGCCATCCAGGAAAGAAACTTGCCCCCAGATCGGAGTGCACTGTGAAGGGGGCTGGTGCCATAAATAAATATGGCATGGGGGAGCCACTCAGGTTCTAAGAATAATTATGTGCAATGGCAAAGCCATCTAGGCTCAAGAAATACTGGGGCCAAGGGGTGGGAGCCACCCAAGGGCTCTGAATCAATGGGGCCAACACCATCGGTGTGGGCCCTGGGGGCGGGCACCAACAATGTGCCCCGGAGCTACCCCCCCTAAAAAATACAGCATGGGCCCCTCTGGGCCGAGTCAACAATTAGGGCCAGGGTAGAGCCACACTTCGGCTCTTGAAAGGAATGGGGCTGGATCGTGGGAGCGGCCCGCTGCCAAGTGGGGCCGCTCGGGAAACACCCAGGGACAGCCCCCTCCTTACCGAGCTGCTCTTGGAGGCGTCTCTGCGGCGTCCTCCTCCTCACTCGGGCAGCGGCATGTGGGGCTCTCCCAACTCACGGGAGCCCCGCCTCACCACTGCGTCACACTTCACCCGATCCCCCGTCTCGGGACCGGGACTTAGGAATGGAGCCTGCGAGGCTCCGGGCTCATTCTTCCTCCGGGACTCCCCCTAGCTCATGGGAGCCCCACAACTCTCGAGCTGCTTCCGGCCCAGCAACAGGCCCCGACCACGTCACAGGCAGACTTGCCTGACTTCCGTGCGGCCGAAGCTGGGCGGCAGCGGTAATTTTCAACTCGGGGCACAACGAGGGGTAGGCTCACTCTTCCGAAAAACAAAATGGACCGCAGGGTGTGCACCCGTATTAATGACAAGATAAGCAGGGTGGGCATCCGCAATTTAAATACATCAAGCGGACATCATACAGGGTAGGCACCTGCTTAAGGGAATATCAAAATAAGCTGACATAATGTAGCAACGGTGCATAGCCCAGTGTAGGAGAAGCGCTCCCTAGGGAGTAGATACAGCGCTCGCCAGTCTGGCAGTTTTAAAGTAAAATACAGCACTTCCATGCTGCAAAAGGTCCTGGGGGCTGGGAAGAAAGGCAAAAGGGTTCAGTGCAAGGAAAAAGTCCCCCAATCATGCCAGGCAAGGCAGAGGGATCCCCAAGAAGTCCCCAAGGCATCCAGGGGCTGGGCAGAGCCCAGGGAGGCAAGCCTTCCCCTGAGCTCCAGCAGCAGCACATCCCGGGCAGATTCCAGTCCAAGACCAGAACATTTGCTTGGGGTCCCATCCCCTCTTTTATACACAGACATCCTTTGTCTAAAAGGTGCAGGCAAGGGGCAAGCAGATGCAAACGGTTCTGCAGCACTTTGTTTTGCTCAGGCCCTCTCCCTATTCACAGGACAGGCGAGGGACATCAGACACACCACAGGGGGCGGAGCCAGCATTGTGGAGGGAAGGCACAGCTCTATTCAGGTCCCAGGTGCACTCCTCCCTCCCATCAACATGCCGATCTCTCCATTCACCACCGGGGCAGACCCATCCTGACTCCTGGAGCCAGGAACACCAGCCAGCTCTAGCCAATCACAACCCAGACAGTCAATTCACATTCACTGCACAGACAAGCCAATTTCTAAAAGTGAAAGAAAAGAAAAAAACACCTTTGGGTTTGGGCCCCAACAGCAAGGCTGAGCCACGAATTGCAATTGAACAACAAGATGCCAATACTGTCTCACTATTTTTCTCAATCACAGAAACCATATGGTTTATACACTATGGTTCATTGACACGACTATGTCTGAATAAATCTTTTGTTTTATTTTTAAATTTTGTTTCTCAGAAAGACATTTGGTTATTATTTCACCAATTAATTGTAAAATACAAGACCTCCTATACAAAATACATAAATTTACAAAAAAACCTTTTGGGCAATTTCACAAATGTACAGGTTAACATACATTCATATACAATCATACCCTCTCATGCATACACAGCCATTCATATCTTCATATATATACACACAGGAATTATAATATTCACAGTAAGCCATACAAAATAAATTTCCATCAATAAAGTTTTGTTGAAAAATGTTAGAATCACTCCTTTCGTTTAGATGGCATAAGTTGCCTACGCGATTAGAACTCACACTGCTGGGGGAGTTCTCATCAGGACATCAAGCTGTAAAAAGAAGGAGAGCAAACCTTTCTTTAGGGGCATAACTAAATTGGTGGAAACCTTACTCGAACCTCCATCACTCAAGCATCCTTATCTTACCTCTAATTGTTAAAGCTGAAAAGGATTATTGAATTCACCCGACGAAACAACAAAGCATCCAATGGAGCATTAATCTGTGCAATAAAAAGAGAACCAATCAGCGCCAAACACACCGTGTTTTTATGTGTGGATGAGCTTGAGTTTACATATCAACTTACTTGTGACCAAGATCAGGGAGGTTCGCTGGGGGACGAGGGCGCAGCCTGACCTGTGAATGAGGGAGTTGAGTTAAACTAAGAATGTTGATCTAAGCATGACTTGTATCCTAACATTACAGGTCACGGTGCTTACTTGCTGTTTTGCCGTCTACTGTCCGAAATGTGGGGATCACGGAGGGCGGGTGGACTCTAAAAGAAGAGGTATCGAGTGATTACTCCACCAGTTCCATTGTACTATTTAGCTCAGCCCTATCGGTCTAAGCTGTAAAAGCCACGCAGTTGTTACCTAGTTTAGATGCATTTTGGGTAGTCCTGCTTCATTCGGGGAGAATAGCTTTCCCTTGCGCTGTGTTCAGTTTCAGCGTCGACACACCCACACCCCAGATACCATCAGACAATTTGAATTCTTTGTCTCAAAGCCAATACCTACTGGCGTGTGGAGGACCACACAATTCCAATCTGAGTCCATCAAAGTGAAAGCTGAATTGCTTAGATTCAGGTCAGACCTTGATGCTTTAAGTTTGCAGCTGTCTTATGAGAGCGCTATTAATCATTAAGACACAATGCCATTCATTTAAATGCCCAACAGAAATAAGAATATCAATGGTTCTAACAATTGTTTTATTATTCCACGGGGTATTGCACACAGTGAACTTGCCCAAACCAAAATGGCCGACACCATAAATCAGCTTTTGATTCTAAATGAATGCCCGTAATTCAAAGGGTCAAATTAACATTTCAATTGTCCATTTCATCGAAGGCACTAGGGTCGGCTCCTAGGACATATTATCAAATTGCATGATGATTCATACCAAATCGGCTGAAACAAATTTTATCCGAACGGACAACAAGCATCCGAAATTAACTTATGCAGGTCGCGTTTTTAGGAGTTATAAAGGGACCTTTTAATAATGTATCTATACTTCAAAAAGGACAAATTTTGCCTATTTAAACACCGGTAAACTAGTGGAGGAAATCCACAACTTCCAGGATCCTTTGCGGCAATGGAAGTATGCTGTGAAACGAGACGCGGGATCGACGCTGAAACTGAACACAGCGCAAGGGAAAGCTATTCTCCCCGAATGAAGCGGGACTGCCCAAAATGCATCTAAACTAGGTAAGAACTGCGTGGCTTTTACAGCTTAGACCGATAGGGCTGAGCTAAATAGTACAATGGAACTGGTGGAGTAATCACTCGATACCTCTTCTTTTAGAGTCCACCCGCCCTCCGTGATCCCCACATTTCGGACAGCGGATGGCAAAACAGCAAGTAAGCACTGTGACCTGTAATGTTAGGATACAAGTCGTGCTTAGATCGACATGCTTAGTTTAACTCAACTCCCTCATTCACAGGTCAGGCTGCGCCCTCGTCCCCCAGTGAACCTCCGCGATCTTGGTCACAAGTAAGTTGATATGTAAACTCAAGCTCATCCACACATAAACACGGTGTGTTTGGCGCTGATTGGTTCTCTTTTTCTTGCACAGATTAATGTTCCATTGGATGCTTTGTTGTTTCGTCGGGTGAATTCAATAACCCTTTTCAGCTTTAACAATTAGAGGTAAGATAAGGTAGCTTGAGTGATGGAGGTTCGAGTAAGGTTTCCACCAATTTAGTTATGTCCCTAAAGAAAGGTTTGCTCTCCTTCTTTTTACAGCTTGATGTCCTGATGAGAACTCCCCCAGCAGTGTGAGTTCGAAACGCGGAGACAACTTATGCCATCTAAACGAAAGGAGTGATTCTAACTTTTTTTTAACAAAACTTTATTGATGGAAATTTATTTTGTATGGCTTACTGTGAATATTATAA
The DNA here is from genome assembly GCF_964263255.1 of Lissotriton vulgaris. Taxonomy (NCBI): domain Eukaryota; kingdom Metazoa; phylum Chordata; class Amphibia; order Caudata; family Salamandridae; genus Lissotriton; species Lissotriton vulgaris. The sequence goes on from NC_141689.1 coordinate 731,854,744, forward strand.
TTCCAGTGTCTATATATATATGAAGATATGAATGGCTGTGTATGCATGAGAGGGTATGATTGTATCTGAATGCATGTTAACCTGTACATTTGTGAAATTGTCCAAAAGGTTTTTTTGTAAATTTATGTATTTTGTATAGGAGGTGGTGTATTTTACAATGAATTGGTGAAATAATAACCAAATGTCTTTCTGAGAAACAAAATTAAAAAATAAAACAAAAGATTTATTCAGACATAGTCGTGTCAATGAACCATAGTGTATAAATCATATGGTTTCTGTGATTGAGAAAAATAGTGAGACAGTATTGGCATCTTGTTGTTCAATTGAACACGTGACACAATAAATCTGCGCACATCATCGCGCAGCATTTAATCTCACGAGTTCGCACATACCAAACTCGACCCTGCACTCCCCACACATCAAGAACTACAATGGACACACATATCCCCTATGAATTCCTTTGGGAGGGCAGGCCTTCTCAGCACACACACTCAGAGTGCGCACACACTTTACACTGGGCCACAGTGCTAAAGTACGCAGAGGCCTAAAATCACTACCAACATGCCAGAGGCTAAATGCAAAAAGTTTAGGGGTGAACCTGCCAAAAAGGCCCAAGTCCAACAATTATGAACTAAAGTAGTAATGTATTTTATTTGTTTATGTGGGTAATTGTGTGCACACATATTACATGTGTGCTAGTGAGTTAATACATTGAATTGACATGATTCTGTAGGCCTGTATTCCACTATGCTGCATTTCATAAAATCATTGTAATTTAGTTCTTGCAAACGTGGCTTCTTCTTGCAAGCGTTCACATACATTGTTACTTTAGAATAGATATATTCTTGTACTAGAGCTAGATACACAGCCTGAGGAGAAGACCTTCATTAAAGCACACAAGAGCCAGAACTCTTACCAAAGGACTAGTCTTACCTGTCATGTGTGTGAGAAGGAGATGTCAGTCCCATGTGTAGTGTGGGACAACTTGCAAGTGTTTCAGTCTGCAACGTGTGAACCTCATGGACAATGGACTTTTCATGATGTTGCAACTAAAGTGGGCATCTCCTATGGATTTCGTGGATTATAAATTACCGTTCACCCTGGCTGACTACAGAACTGACTTTGAGAACAGACTTCAGCGCTTCTTTTGAGAACTCTACCAAACCTTCTTTCCAGCAGACCTCCTTGCTGAATTCCTTTCTGGAGATCCATTGCAGAATTCTCCTTTGACCCCTTGCAGACCCTTTCCATGATTCCCCACTACTTTTAAATGGACCCTGAGAGGTTTTACCTCAACTTTCCCTTTCCTGAGTCTTTCTGAAGTTTGGTTCTGACTAACACTTAATCCTGGACTATGGGAGACTCTTGACCAAGCTCCTGAGAGCCTGATATTTGTTCTACTTATTCCACTTCGCCAGGTCCCTGTTTCTATGCTGGAACTCTTTGATATCGGAACTCTATACTCTTACTTTAACATTCTACCTCTATGGACTGTGCTTGGGAGTTTCAGATTACTAATCTTAATTTAAGATTCTTTCCTGAGCATCACATATTGCTGCTGCTGGCATGCATTGCCCTGACTGAGTTACTTCGATTCGTTATATTAGTCTGCCTAAATCTCTTTAGGAGACTTGGTCTCTCTGTTGTTATCTTATACCTTTGTAGCTTGGTATTGAGAGTGATCTATTTGGATCTGATTAATAATTTGTAATGAACCTTCTTTAACTTGGCTACCGATTCCTGATCCTCATTGTGTAGGCAAATGGGTTGCACTGTCTAATGTAGAGATTTACTGCTAACTATATTTCCCTCAGTGCAACAAAGAAAAGATTAATTGGAGGACCAAGATGAAGGTAAAGTGTGGGCCCAGAAAATGCTGAATCAAGAGTGTGAGTCTTATTCATTGAGGAGAATTCAGAATACAGAGACAGTTAAACTATTTCATAATTCAGATGGAAGTCCAACAGCCATTGAGGGAAATATCAAGGCGGGGCAAATAATCTGACCTTTAGAAGAAGCTGCAGCAATGTGCCCAGCTATCCTAAACATTAAACACATGTGGTAAGAACAACGAATAGTATTTTCATCAACGGATTTAATAAAATGTGAAATGCTGATAAATGGAGATGATTCAACAAGTCATAACCAGAGAAAAGTCATCTGTGCTGCTTTCCAATCCATCATAGTAATGCTTGTCTATGTCATTAAGTTGTGAAGTCACTACGGCCCACTATGAACTTTGCAGGATACCTTTATTTTTCATTTTCTTCCCAAGAAGTAGCAACCATAACATGCTTCTGAGTCCTCCGTTTCCCCTTGGAAACCTTAATATGTTAGGACCCGAATGCATATCTACTCGTTGCCTGAATTGCCGATGACACCAATCAGGTTGTCATGCTAACAAACACCCAAAAAATTCTAACTTTCTCTAGTTTCTCATGCCAACTAGTAAGTCACTGTGAGATTTCTTTTGTGGTTTAGGGTACAGTATTGGTGCCACAATTTTGGAGACCACGTACTTGTAATAAGACCCTAAGTTTAAAAAATGTGGCAAAATCAGTAAGAATTTGGACAGCGCCCGTTGAGGTTCAGGAAATATCTCTGGTTCACCCCCAAATTCAAGGGTTTATATACAGTGTTCTTGCAAAGTAATTATTAAGACTGCAAAGTCAGCATGGTATGATCATTGCTTCAACAAATCACATTTTCTCATTTTAAAATGCCACATAACCCTCTCATCTTACCTCTAACCTACCATCAATTTGTCCCTTCTGACCTAATATCATTCAGAGGTGTACGAACAAACTAGTTAGATAAACAGTAAAGAACCATTGTATATTAATGCTATACAGTGTGCAAGCAGGAATTGTAGGAAACTACCCCTTTCCACATGGCTACTCCCCACTTTTTGCCTGAAGCTTGATGCACTTTGACTTGGTGTTCCCTGGGTCCCTGCCTATCAGGTTCCCAGAGCCTGTGCTCTTTCCCAAAGCTGTACCTTTGTACCGACAATTGGCACATCTCTGGCCACAGGTAAGCCCCTTGTAAAAGGTACTATAGGTACCAAGGGCACTGTGACCAGGGAAGGCCTCTAAGAGCGGCAGCACCTATTGTGCCACCCCTAGATCCTACACCTTAACACCCACAAATTGCCATTGCAAGTTGCATGTTTTGGTGCAGAGAATAGTGAGGAGTCGACATGGCACACATCCCTGTGTGCCATTCATGAAATTCCACTGCCTGTGACCTAGGTAAATCACTCCTCTAGCAGGGTGCACTAGACCACAGCCAAGGGTACAGTTGCATGACCACTGTAACCATACAATGTTTAAGTCCATTCTTAGACATTTTAAGTGCAGTAAAGCCATAAAAAGTATTTGGTCTGGGCATTGGCCACTATGAACTCCACAGCTCCATAATGGCTTTACTGAAACCTTGGAAGTTTGGTAGCACGCCTCTCAGCACATTAAACCCACACTGATGCCAGTGTGGGATTTAATGTGAAATGCACTCAGAGGACATCTTAGAGATGCCCCCTGAAAAACGACCAGCCATGGTGCGGTTCCCAAATGGCTGCCTGCCATTTGCCACCACCAGACAGGTTTCTGGACTCCTAGGTAGAGAGCCACTCTCTGGGACCAGAAACAAAGCCCATCCTGGGCAGAGGTGTCATGCCTCCTCCCTCAGGATGGGCTGGTTCCATGAAGGGGAAGCTTCAAAGCTATGCTGCATTTGTGAGCTGCCCCTGAATTTTGCTGTCCCCAGAAACTGTCTCTCACTGGTTCTGACCACCACTTTTGGCAGGAGAATCAGTGGGAAAACCAAGTGAAGGAGAGAGATGTGCCGACGTTTGCCAACCCCACCCATCAGGTGGGAGAGGCAAGATGAAGCACACATCTCAATCACCTCCATCTTGAAGATTAGGGGACACAGGCAATTAGAGACAGGCTAATGTCCACCTCCCACTGGAGGCTGGCATAATAGGGGTGTACTCATCTCAAGGAAGGGACCTATTGATCCCGTCCTTTACACCACTGGAAGGCCCCCTAATGTTGTATTTTGGAGCGAACCTGAACCTTGCCTCCGCTGATTTGAGGAAGAAAGAAGAAGGACCAAAGAGCTGTCCTGACCCATGAAGAAGAAGACACCAATTGCTCTGGCCCCAGCCCTACTGGCATGCCCAGCAACCAGCAGCCATCCAGAACCTGGAGGACCTGCTCTGCCTTCATCCAAAAGACACTCTCTCCTGTGAGCCACAGATTTGCTTAAGCCAAGACTCCAACACAGAACCCGGATCCAGGCGGCCCTGTGGTTATGCAACACTCTGCACCCAACACTCGAACCCATGTATGAGTGGCCCAACACAACGAAGAGATTTATCCAGTGATCCTGACATGGGATCTGGTGTTCCCCAACCTACCTCAAGCTCCAGACCGATGCCTACAGCCACAACCTGAAGGGTCCCCCGACAGTGATCGAAGCTGGTAAGCAGATCCAACGCTAAAAGACACACCTGAACACAACACCCCACGGCCTTGGGTGGCCCAACCAATGGTGTCCAGCTATCCCCCAAGAATCTAACCTACCTCTCCTGCTGGTGGTCGCCTTCAGGAAACCTCCCTGCCCGAGCCTGCAGCATTTGCTCCATTTTCTCTGGAGATCTCCATTGCCAATCCCAGGGCCCCCGACGTCACCATTGGCATTGTGCCGCTGGTGGTGCAGCTCCTGTGCTGATTGTCGGCCCCTGCAGTGCTGATCTTAAATACAGGAGATTTGCTCCTACAAATGAGTGTCCTGCTCGTAAGCAGTCCCTGACTGTCGGCCCCTGTAGCCCCAGTGGCTAACATTAGCCCCTTCACTCTGCACCTGAACGCCCTAGTGCCACTGGTGGTGCGATTTGAGTGCCTAAATGAACCTTGGGGAACCTTGGATATAAACCCCAAAAACTGTTCTTGCAGGTCGTTTACTTACCTGCAAACGGATAACCTTCTTTTCTTCCTTTGGAACCAATGTTATGATTTTTGTTCTAGAAATGTTCCAAGTGCTGAACTGTTTTGTATGAAAGAAAAGTAACTGTGCCTTAAATCAAAACTGTCTTAGTTACCTGTGTTTGGTAAGGTCCTTAAGGTGATATCTAGGCATTGCACCCAGAGTACTCGAAGTAATAAAAAAGTAATCTAAAAGTATACAAAAGTAATTTCTATGTAATCTAAACTGTTTTAAAAGCAACTACTAACCTGTAATGAAGCCAATTCCATTCAACATTGCATTTCCTAGTAAAGGTCTGCATTTGAAAGTATATTTTACCTACCTGTGCCAAGTCCTTCTTGGTTTTAGAAATAAAACATAAGTATACCTATTTATACTTACCTAATTGGTATGGATTCTGTCTGAGTATGTGGCCTCAGCCTTGATTGAGTGAATACAATACATTATTAACACACCCTCCTGATAAGTCTAACTGCTCGGCCACACTACCACAAATAGAGCTGTTAGTGATGATCTAATTTACAGTCTCTGCTAAACCTCTGGGGATCCCCGGGACAGTGTGTGCACTACACCTTACTTTAAAATTGTATATGCAGAGCCACTTCCTACAGGAATAACCTTGGAGAATGTAGCATACGGGTTTCTTCTAGCAAGCACGTCAAGAACAGTGTCATGCAGAAATAAACAATGTGCATGCAGCTGCATGTAGTATCAGGTGAGAAATATAGACACAGAATGAACAACATATGCAACATCCATTTTGGACAAGATGGTGTCGAGGCCCAACTGAGGCCTAGTGAGCCTAAGCCAGGAAAAACACACTTTAACACTTCCTAATGATTTTGTTTCAACATCAGTAGTTTACTGTCAGCATGCACCTGTGAATTAAGGCGCAGAACAAGTTCAAATGTACAAAACTCCCTCACCTCCATCCTCAAAGGAAAACATCTGTTCACCGTCTTGTGGTCTGCATTAGGGCTAAATGTTTCAGAAGAGGAAAGGGGATGAAGAAACCTATTCTCCCATATTTTTCATTTCATGAGCGAAAATTGTTTCTAGTAACCAGTGCAAATATTAAAATTAGGTTGATGGCCCGCAAAACATCAAATACAGAGCGAAATGCAAACTGAATCTTCTTTTCTATAAGCATTTAAACTGCCTATAATTGAACAACCTTAAAGCATGTTCATCATATGTGTTTATATATAGAATGGATGTTAGACTATCAATTCAACTTGCGCTTTTGAAAGAGAAAATTAAAGGACAGGGCACATTGTAAACTGGATTTGCTAACGTCATTTGGATCGTAAATTACGGGCCTTTTTTTAAATAGAGCCAGAATGCCATTCTCAACCTGTAAGTTCAGTGTACTTAGTTTTCACTTGGAAAGTAACATGCTGGCATGACTTTCTACTTCAAATGTAGGCAAAATATTGTCTGTCTATGTTTTTGTAAAGAAGTACAATGCCCGCTTTCTTTCGAGCATGGTCTACGAATGTAAACCGGAAATTGCAAGCTGTCTCGTTAGTTTTGAAGACTATGATTTGTTTACAAGTCGACAATGCTTGTTCACAAAATAAAATTATTTACATTCATCCAGGAACTCCTGCTCAACTTCGTACCAGGAAGAGGTATTAGATTGTTTACACATAATACATAATGTGCTTTATTTGAGTTCTCTACAGTCATTTTTTTCCAAGGTTGAGCTTTTGAAATTGCTAATTGTCCCTCGTGACTAGAACAGAACACAATGTGCTGGGGTGGACTGTGAATTCAAGTTCAAGGTAACCCTGGACATATTTTAATAGGTGCCAAATACATTAGGGAGGAAGAGGGAGGAACGCCTCTTCGGTGCAACTTTTTTGTTTTTAGGTCGAGCCTAGACAGCCCTTGCGCTGTTAGGCATCTTTTGTCAGTACTTTGGGGGGTCTGACTCCCCCCACACTTTGGATTGGCTTTGGGTGTGGTCATTTAACAATTGTAGCCTGCAAATGGCTAATGGTGGGTGCATGTCCCACCTTTTCAGAGAAGTTCACTCCCATGAAGTATCGCTGCAGGTAAGAGCATTATTACTGCCAGAGGTTCCGATTCACTTTCACTGTGTAGTAATGTATTCCAGTAGCAGGAAATCCATATCCTGCAAGCAAAAAAACATACGCCCAGGCTGGGGTTGTCCGGTGAAAAGGACACTGGTGGGACTGCAGAGCATCTTTTGTTGCTGTCTTGAGTTGTCTGGTATATTGAGTCCTTAGTAAATTACTTCTGTATTCTCATGTTTCATAGTCTCTGTAAGTTTCTTCAGTAACACAATCTGCTTTTCCATGTCATCTTCATCTGCAGTAAGACCAGTTGTACGCATGGGTCTATCTCCAGGAAGTCGTCAAAATGTGTAGTAATGAAGTCTAGTAGCCAACATGTAGTTTAATTAAGTCTTGGTTACAAGTTGGTAAGTTCATGTAGAAAAGCCCCACCAGGAGCAGCCTGCTGCTCAGCCCCTACTCAACTGTTACACCTAACCTCACATGCACCAAAACATTCCATTAATCATCACCACACCAAAATTCCACACAGCACATTGACACTGGCTGAGCAGCTAGAGAGAAAGCAACAGAGTAAATACATAAGCAGGATACTACACACTGTTGTGTACATTTACTCCCAGCAATTCTCTAAACAGGCCTGTAAGTAGTTGTCTTACTGCCAGCGCCGCTATCACATTGCCTGTTCACGGAAAGTGTTGTGCCTATTTGTTTACTGTTTTCTCAACATCGGCCAATTGCTGATGTGCTTTATTCGTTACTATAGCGCCCCGAATCCTAGTTATACGACTACATATATTTTAATTCCTTTCTCAGCACCTGATTCCCATCTACGGATATTATTGATCTATCTGTTGGTCATTTCCCAAAGGTTAATATCTGTTTCCTTACAAGCGTTGTTAATTTAAAAAAGTACTAACACGTTGTCTTGACCAGTCTTGCAGTATATGACTAGATGGAATAGCCTAATTGTGGTAGTAGTAAAATGTTCAGCCTGCTGCCTTTTGTACTGCCAGGCCTAATTTTGCTGGTCGTACTGTGCACAATATCTTGAGTACATATGTTGCTGTGCCTCATTTTGTTTCAGGTATGCATATATTGAGCGTAATATGGCGGTATGAACGGTTACCCCAAAAGTCTAGCCAGAAATGCACAAAAGTGACACTGATCTCGTAATGGAAAAAAAATCACCTCAGAATTCGCCGTAGAGAGCATTTTTTGGTCCATAGATGTGGTGCAGTTTGGCACCACATTTCGTTAAACACTTTATGTTACTTAAGTGCTTCATGTGGTATGAGGCTACACTCTTGAGCAGTTCTGTTAGTACTGGGAAACAATCTACACGCCTCATTAGCAGTCCTGCTAAGTGGCCCTATGACATGTGACTCTGATGGTTGTGTGTTTTAAGACACCAGATCGTTGCATTCTGGGACTCGTAGTGTTGTTTTTAACATTTCAAAATGTGCCTCTAAATATACCTCAACGCTCTGTTGTCTTAAAGGTCATGGCTTTCTGAAAGTGTCACGCATGACATGGGCCTGAAGGGTGAAACGGGCTGAGTGTCTAGAGGGAGAGCACTGCGGGAACACATGTGAGGGGCAAGCAGTGCTTAATTTGTAAAATATACAGTGCAGGTGCTCACATTTTCTTAGGATGCCACACCCACTTTCCCGGCTGGAGGTGGAGCCAGCATTGTGAAAGGCAAGTACAGTCCTGGAGAACTTTGTGTACAGGACTCCTTCTCTTCTTTCAGTGTGCAGGGCAGAGACATCAGCCGCTCCCCAGCGGGTGGAGCCAGCATTGTGGAAGGTAGGCACAGCCCTATTCAAGGTTCAGGTGCAACGCCTCCCTCCCATCTAGATGCAGATCTCTCTATTCATAAGCTTTACTAAAAGATGTATTTTAATATTCTGAGTTCAGGCATACTAAACTCGAATTTCTACCATGTTCTCTGAGACAGTTAGGATTATAAAATGTAATAACTCTAACAGCCCATTCTGCCCTATGGAGAACAGGTAGCCTTGCAATAGTGAAACATGAAAATGGTTGTAATTTACTATTAGGACATGCCACACACACTAGGGCTTGTCCTACCTTATACTTACAATGCACCCTGCCCTTGGGTCTACCATAGAGGTGACTGATATGAAGAAAAGTGAAGGTTTAGGGACTGGCAAGTGGGTGCGCTTGCCCAGTCAGCATGACAGTACCATACTGCACACAGGCTCTGCAATGGCAGCCCTTAGACACATTTTACAAGGCTGCTTCTGTGGGTGGCACAACCAGTGCTGCAGGCCCACCAGCAGCATTTGGATTTACACGCCCTGGGCACACTCAGTGCACTAGACCAGGGCCTGACAAGTAAACCAAATAGCCAAACATGGAACCACTGAATAATATATCAATTTACAATAGGGAGCACTTGCACTGTGGCACTGGATAGCAGTGGCACAGTGCCCAAAGCACATAACAACAGCAAAAATACACGAGGCAACAGCAAAAATGGAAGGGAGGCCCACACCAATGGTGCCAGGTCTAACAGCACTCCTCTCTCTTTCCACTACTGCTTAAACTCCCTTTTGTCCTGCTTCTCATAGCATATTTTAAAAAGATATGCCAGCGTGATTGTTCAGAAATCTAAAGCTTAAACACAAAATATTACTAACCAAGCTCTGGCCCTGAGTGTTTGTAAACGCCCTGGGTTTGGAAGACTGTATTAGGTTGAAGAGCACCGTTCAGGAAAAGTGCATTTGATTGAAGAGCACCTGATGTAGGGGCTTACTTACAAACACCTTGAGCCACCGCTGCGTCACTTTCAATATGAGAAAAAGTGACGTACCAGCAGCGCAGCAGGCGTGTAAATAAACCCCATAGTGTTGAAAGTACCAGAAGATGAATCATTAATCCCTGAAGAGTCCACTTTACACTATTGGCAGATGAATCCATTATCAGGTGGTACATAATGAATCCTCTCATGGAATGGCCTTTTACTGTGGGGATTCATTTTTGGTGACTAGGGGCTCTTTAATATATTGGCAGGCGAATCAGTGACTTCAGGGGGTGCTTACAAGGTATGAACCCCAAAACCAACAGTAAAACATGCTCTTCACCCATTCCTCACCTGCACAGAGCTGCTGCTGTGCTACTTGTTTAGGTCTCTGCTCTAGACGGCAACCATGTGCTGTCTGGAAAAGAGACTATTTGATGGGTCTCATGTCGCTTCATAACCCCCCATTTTTCATGGCATGAATTCTTCTTCCCATTTTTAGCCCTCTGCAAGAGCAGGGACCAAGTACTACTAATTATACACAACAGCCATTTTAGGAAATGTTTTCAGGACTATTTTTTCATTTGGTTTACCAGCACTCTAAACACTGCTCATACTTTTTGGAGCTTGGCTCGTTCATGGGCCCTAAGAGTCAAGCTTGAACCTTGGCTAGGCTTTCCAGCGTCCCACCTCTACTATCTCTTATTTTTGTCAATAGATTGGTTGTGGGTGGGTAGGGTCGCTGTTCAGATTTAAACCTAGAGCGGTTGGTGTGGAAATAGAATTGGATATGAGCAATCTAAGGCACTAGACCAAGTGGCTTTTCTTGCAATCACTGGCTCATCATACTGGTTGAATGTGTTTTTTTAAGGTGTCGGTTGTTCTAACTCTGCTCCATTTGCACACAGAGGCTACTACACTCTTTGCTCCTCCAGTCGCCTTTTTTATTCAAGCGACATATACACGAATGGGGCCCTTTGCGCTTTCTGCGAACCATCATTCTTTAACATGATGGTCAGCTGCTTTCTACACGCTGGTGGTTGTTTTGCAAATAATAGAAGTGATAGAACGGAGACACGCAAGTTACCCAGGATAACACACTGTGGTCAAGTGGGGAAGCTGGCACTTGACCCCCAACACCCCTTACCTTTCTGTGATGAGAAGTGCAGGTACTCTAAAATTGAAATAAAGAAGTGCAGGGACTAGGTACTGCAGTGCCTACTCATGTAAAGCACTGGTTCAAATATATTAAGCTATGTTCGTCATGTGTCATAGTCTGACCTAAACAGTACTTGCTCAGGTTAAATAAACAACTGCCTCATATGGACCTGTGATTCTCTCAGTCCCCTGTACTCCAGAAGCTATATAACTTACTCTACCCAACCAAATACATTTTACCTATAATCTTAACATGACCGAATATTTATGGAGTGCTTTCAGTCATTCGCTTGATGCTTTAAAGCCCTCCCAGTAGCAGGTGTTATTGTTATCCCAGTGCAATTGTTCATTGTTTATAACCTTTAAAAGGTGAGTGATTCTCTGTAAGTATAACAGGTAGTCAACCCTCCGAGAAGCCTGACTGGTGTGTGTATGGCTCCATTAATAATGGGAGCCATACACACACTTTCAAGTGAAACTAAAGTGAAAAAGGATCCATTTAAGACATGTCCTTAAAATGTGCACAAAAATAATTAGATTACAATTAAATGATATTGCCTTCTAAAGGAGAACAGGGCAGTGCTGCATCTGTGTCTCTGTTCCAAGTGGTAATGCCTCATTCTCAGTCCTCTAGGTACTGCTGCTAGCTGCTTCTCTGGTCTCTTTGGTAATTCCTCATTCTAAGTCCTCTACACAGTGCTGCAGCTGCTTCTCTGGTCCTGTGTGTAAATCCCACATTTTGAGTCCTATAGGCTGTTCTACAGCTGTGTCTCTTTTCCCAGTGGTAATTCCTCATACTTAGTCCTCTAGGCAGTGCTGCTAGCTGCTTCTCTGGTCTCATAGGTAATTCCTTGTTCTAATTCCTCTAGGCGGTGCTGCAGCTGGTTCTCTGGTCTCATCAGTAATTCCCCATTCTAAGTTATCCAGGCAGTGCTGCAGCTGCATCTTTGGTACTGTCAGTAATTCCTCTTTCTAAGTCTTCTAGGCAGTGCTGCTAGCTGCTTCTCTTGTCCCGTTGGTAATTCCTCCACATAGTTCTGCTACATGCTTCTCTGTCCTCATTGGTAATTTGTTATTTTAAATCCTCTAGACAGTGCTGCAGCTGCTTCTCTGGTTCCACTGGTAATTCCTCATTCTAACCTCTCTAGCCAGTGCTGCAGCTGTGTCTGTTCATACATCCACTATACTCCACTATACTCCAAACCAAACCACATAGGTAGAAGACATTGTCATTTACAGCGCAATATCTCTAACTCTGACAATTTCGAGACCTGTCGCATTGTAAATGCTTGTTTATATAGCTTTTCGTTCCATCCAGCAGTGAGAGCAGACCACTACCTTTTGGCCCTCTGAAGGGCATTCTAGGCATTAGTTTTGGGCTATATTATATATATATATGCAATCTTTTTGCAATGGCTTTAGCCCTTAAAATGTCAGATTGTATGTTTCTGTATGTTTCTGTGATCTATTGTGGTCCTGTGTCAAGATTAGTCGATGTTGCACTAAAATGCTAGTAAATGTTTTTTTGTATTTGAAAGGCAAACTATCAGGTGGAGAATTATAACAATCTCCGTTTTCATGAAATTGTGAATAGGCTAGAAATAGTGATTACCTGAAACCTGAACGCATGGACGAGTTTGCTAGTAAGCTAAGGATTAGTGAAGAAAATACAGAGTTAAATAATTTCACCAGAAAGTGCTATTGAGGGTTGTTTAATAAATAAATGACGTGTAGCTTTACTTTCCCGGTAATGAATCATTGTTAATGATTACATAGTGAAAAGATAGCCTAATTCGGCGATTTTTACAGTTATTCAAAAATGGCCAAAGCAGCCCCTTTTTCTGCTTCAGCCACAAGCACACATTCACATCATGTATCAATTGTATGTCATAATATTTAATACAACAATATTGTGCTGCATAAATATCAGAGCAGAAATATCGACAACAAAATATCAACACGATCAGTATTTATAGGCAAGCATAGATTTACCATTCCTAACACCTCTCTAATGCACCTTAACAACATACATTGTTGAGGTACATATGTGCGTTTAAACTATACCTATCTTTATTTACATGCTTTGTCGGTATTTTCACTGTCACAATATTTTGTAGTTCGATATTTAGTACTAGATTTTGGGAGGGAGAGGGGCTAGTCAACACAGACACCCATTTTGTGTGTGAAAAAGGCCGCTTTATTGAAAACAGGTGCATATCACAATTTCCAACCTAGGCCATTGCCTTACAGACTAAAACCTCACTATACATGAATTACCTGCAACTCCATCTTTCCCGCCCCCACCCCTACCATCCCCACATGAATGCCCCACCCTGCCGATAACATAACATTACATAACAGTACATAACATTCCAAAACTTTCCTACCTGCACGCTCAGCCACCAGGCTACCAGAACCAGGTTACCAGAAACTAAAATGGTGGCTGGGCACAGTGCTGGGGACCCTATGTAGTCTTTGGGCTACAAAACCCATTGACATGCTTTTGCGCTATACCCAAGCAGCCCAATATCTCAAAATGGCCGGTGAGTCCTCCCCTCCCCCTACCAAACTGCCTGTAGGGCATACCTCGCGGGGCTCAGCTGCCCACCAACCCCCCCTTCTAGTGCTAGACACATTTGACTTGCAGATTGTAGCGAAAAGTTCTTCGAATTGTTTGGAAGGTCCGGGTTCTAGAAAATTTGCTTTGGCCCTGGCAAGCAGGTAATGGCAGGGGCAAGTTATTTGGGATGAAACTTCTGGGTGAGTGAGTATGCAGAGCATATTGAGACAAATTAATACTATTTTCTTTTTTTATTTGATTTCATATATTGATCACTAAAATGTCTAAAAGATACTTGACTACGGTAAAAGCCGGGTGCCCGTGGTAGTCGATATGACTGACCTCTTGACACTGAACTATATATATGAAGACACCATATTGTGGACAGATGGCCACCCACATTTTTGATTTCACAAAGAGTCAAGCAGCAGTGTGTCCCCGTGCTAGAGTGAATGTAATAAAAAAAAATCTTTATTTAGCATTTTCAGTTTATAACAACAAATAGCACTCAATGGCCATGAAAGGATCATACAATATTCGAGCATTTATAACAGAATGATATCTGGTATGCCAGTAATAAAAAGTGCAGGAGTACTCCAATTATAGAATGTGAGTACTCTGAGGGATATTAGAGGTTCGATTATTGATCAAGGAGTCGGGCGCCGTCACAGTAAGTTCATCCTGTGTTTGATGGCGGCATTACAGCAGCCATGGCCAGAGGTGAAATAAAACATTCAAGCTTCAAATATGCCCATTATTCAGGTCTTCACATCATTATCAAGGGACAGCAGGTAGTCACGAGTGGTTGCCATATGTCCTTGGGTCTTGAAGCAGGGGTTTGAAAGGCATCATAGAGTTAGCTAATTGTATCACAATAAATCATGTCCTTCAGCCAAGCAGTATCAGTGAGGCAGGATTTGCTGCCCCAATGCAACGCCACCCTCTGCCGCACAAGTAGCAATGCTAGAGCAATGAAGTGCGGAACCCCACAGGATATCCTTGACATATCCCATAAGAGCCAACAAGAGAGCAGACTTCAATGTGGTGTCCATCATGGTAGAAGCAAGAACATTGTGATTCAATATGTCTGGATACTTGGGCATGTCCAGGTCAAATGCGCAAAGTTGGCCTCATCTGAACACAAGCATCTCTGGGGTCCCCAACATTGGCCCCAGGAAATGGGTTTTCTTCCTCAACCTGTTACCCAAGTTCGTAATCTTGGGTTTATTAATGATAACAATCTCTCAATGCGGCAACAGGCGGTTAGCGTTGCCGCCAGCTGTTTTACCATCTTAAGGTGGTTGCGGAAGATCATCTGGATGCTTCCAGGCTCCACTAAAAGAACGATAGTCCAGGCACTTGTCACCTCTCGCCTGGACTACGGTAACGTTCTTTATCTGGGTGGAAGTCAGGAGGTACTGAAGAAACTCCAGGTGGTCCAGAATTCTGCAGCCCGCCTCCTATGTCACATCCCAAGGAAAATATCCATCTCTCCCATCCTTCGGGACCCACACTGGCTCCACATCGACAGTCGCATCAAATTCAAGACCCTGTGCTTTGTCTTTAAAATCAAACAAGGGACCGCTCCATCTTATCTTCAGGAGCTTATCCATCCATATGTCCCTTCCCGGTCTTTACGCTCAGCCACTCAAGGTAATTATGTAACACCCAGTTGTAAACTAACCAGAATGGGCGGTCACTCCTTTTCATTTCTCGGTCCCAGACTATTGAATTCCCTCCCCAGTTCCATGAAACAGGAATCTTTCTATCCTAAGTTTCGGCGAGATCTTAAGACCTGGCTTTTCTCTCAGTGATCAGCTTTCCGTTTACTCAGTCTGCAGCAGTGGACATGCCTGCACCGGGAAACCCTGTCTACGGTAGCTGTGCGCATTATAAATTTAATTAATAAATAAATCTGCGTGCCATTTGGGACATTGAGACACCAGCAAGGGGTCAAGTCTAGCCAATCTCTGAGAAGTAGTGTATGCCCTGTGTATGACTTTGAAATGTAATAGTCTGTGGCGGTGGTTAGGGGAAATTAGGTTTGTCTGAATGCAGCAATAGCGCCAGATCTTGTCAGGTAATGGTTGCACAAGGTCCCAATCCCAGGCTGCTCCATTCCTCCTTTTTTAAATTTGTTTTTTTATTTTTATTATCAGCACATAATGAAAAGTCAAACACAAACACAGTACAAATATACCAACATAATCTATACATAGAGCTATACAGAAAGGCATAAAATAGAAACTGAAAAGGAAATAAATTAAAGAGTATACAAGAAAATTCATACAATAGGAAGAACAGAAGATAATGTCCCTGCAAAGAAAAATTTTACATAAAGTTGCCCCAAGTTTTCTCAAATTTAAGTAAAGATCTGGTACCCCTTATTCGAGCTAACCCAGCTTCCATGTTGTGGATTTCATTAACCAAAAACCACCATTGCATAATCTGTGGTGGCTGTGGCGATATCCAAGCCCGAGCTACAATGAGTTTAGCACAGGATAGCAAAATAGTGACTAAAGCTTTTTGGGGTAAGGTAGTACTGTGTATATCTAAAAGTATGGCAGAGGCTGACAGTACCGGTGGTCTTTGCAATTTAAATTTCAAAACGTTATCCAAATTAAACCAAAAGTCTTTCACTTGAGGGCAAGAAAATAGCATATGTTCTATATTTGCGCCCACAGTATCACATTTAGGGCATTTGGTACGATCAGTATATAGAGGATTTGAAGACCATTTAAGAATCACTTCCGGGGTATGATATAATAAACAAGAGGTTTTGAACTGTTGGAAACAAAGGCTAGCTGAATGAACCAGCCTGTTTATATTAGAGAGGGAGTGTGAGATCTGATCCGGATAGATCGTAGTACCAAGTTTAGAACTCCATTTCTCTGCTACTTTGGAGCAATCTTGTTTTACATAAGAAATTAGACAGTTATAGCCAGTGCTTATTACTGATTTAATTTTAGATAAATAGAGGCAATCCCAAATATCAGATTCTGAGACAGTTAAGATTTTCATCCGACGTATCAGAAAGTCGTGAATCTGAATATATTTAAACCTCATAGACTCTGTCAGAAGGTACAGATGTTTTAATGTCTCAAAATCTAAAAAGCCATTAGTGCCATACATATCCCCTAAGGTTGATATACCATGGGTTGCCCAAACACTAGCCCTGCTATCATTAAATATCCCCGGAAGTCCTGGGTTGTCCCATAGCCTCAATTTTGAGTGATAGAAGGAAGTTTTACAAAAAAACATCATACCAAACCAGATCTTAGCAATGTCTCGGGCTGTCTTAAATTTCACTCTTTTGTAAAAATTTGGGTCGTTCAATCTGAGCAGAAACATTCTTGCATCTAATTTCAGCATTATAGTATGAAAGAAAAAATTATTAAGCTCAGGATTAAGTAAGGAACGAATCGCCCTATAAAAGTTGCCCAAAAGTAAAGTTTAAAGTCTGGGAAGCAAAGACCTCCCATATCAATAGATCCTTTTAGTGAGGATAAGCTTTTTCGAGCTTTCCTGTAACCCCAGATAAAGCTGCTAAATATGCCGTCTAGCTTTTTAAAAAAAATATTGTTCAGTGCCAAAGGAATAGAACGGAAGAGATTAAGAAATTTCGGCAAAATTTTCATCTTATTTAAGTTAATTCTACTTATAATATTTAGTAGTAGTTTATGCCATTTTTTAAAAAGCGGCTTAGTTGATTTGACCAGCACATCATAGTTAATGGGAATTATATCACTAATCTTGGATGAAATTTTAACCCCCAAATAATTAGCTGCACTACAGACCCCCTTAGTTCCCCCCGATAATTTACAGTTAACCACTATCTGAGTTTTATTCGCATTTAGTTTGTAACCAGAGACATTGCCAAATGTTTCCGCTTCAACCATTATACCCTCTAGTGCTTTGATGAGTATACCGCGATGTCGTCCGCGTAAGTGGTAATTTTCAAACAATGGGGTCTGGAACTAAATGGGATTATCTTGGGCTGAGCCAGGAGCGCAGATAGAAATGGCTCCATAGAGATTGAGAAAAGCAGAGGAGATAACGGGCACCCCTGGCGGGTGCCACGTGCGATGGGAAAAGCAGAGGATAACAGACCTGAGTAACTGATTTTAGCCATGGGTTGGTCATATAAGGCCCGGATCCAGCTGACTATGTTGCCCCTGAGACCAATGAAAGACAGTACAGTCCACAGATAATCCCACTTCACTCGGTCAAAAGCCTTTCCGACGTCTAATAAGATCATGCCGAGTGGGGAGTCTTCAGTTTCTGCAATGTCAAAGGCTGTGATAGCTGTATTGATATGAGTTGTAGTATCTCTGTCCAATACGAAGCCGTGCTGTTGTTCACTAACAATCCCAGGGATAATCAGGGCCAATCTATTTGCCAGCACTTTGGCGAAAACCTTCGCGTCAGAGTTAATCAAAGATATTGGCCTGTACGACCCACATTCCTCTGGCGGCTTATCTTTTTTTTAAAAGAAAATAATTTTCGTTATGTTCCAAGAGCTTGGGGCTTTCCCAGTTAAACCAATATGCTGTGTTACAAGGAGGAAAGAGAGATTATTTCCTCAATACAAATTTTATATACTTCCAAAGGAATTGAGTCCTCCCCTGAAGCTTTCCCTGTTGGCAGAGATATAATTGCGTGTCTCAGTTCCACCTCGGTAATATTATCCGAGAGATCTTCCAAGCCAGGTAAATTAGATTTCCCATTAATATTACTTTCTAGGTATTTTAATATATCAGATGTAAGGGGTTGATTCTCCGGAGTGTAGAGAGTATTATAGTAATCTCTGAATTGAGTCAGAATCTGTACCGGTTGATTATATATAATTTGATTTGGACCTTTAATACATTTGATACGAGTCTAAGCTCTGTCATCTGCTACTTTATAGGCCAGTAACTTACCGATCTTATCCTTTCCTTCATAGCACTGAATTTTGGTCTTGAGCATTTTGGCACAGTTTTTTTCCATTAAAGTAGTTTTAAGATTAGATTTTAGTGATCCTAGTTTTAGTTCTATTTCTAGAATGTTGGTAGATTGTAGACAGAGTGCCTTAACCAATAAGATTTCAAATTCCCTAATATCTGCTATTAATTTGCTATTATCATTCCGACGTTCAGAATTCTGTTTAAGAATATATTGTTGTGCATGGCCTCTAATACTGGCCTTACATGTATCCCAAACACATATATGGGAGGCAGTATGAAGATTTATTTTGATGAACTCAGACAAATGGAGTTTAAGATGGGAGATATACGCTGTGTCTGTCAGTAGATAGCGGGGGAAAGAAAACAATCTAATGTTATTTTGGCCCTCATTATAGCTATAGATTAGTAAAATGGGATTGTGATCCGAGGATACCTGGGGGCAGATTTCCATAGAGCTGTTCTGAATAATTTGATCTGTTGCCCAAGCCATATCTATCCGCGTACAACGTTTATGGGGAGCAGAGTAGATTGTGTGACCAGGGATATCAGGATAAAGAGAGCGCCATACATCCTTAACATTGTGTACCCTGCTTAAATCTAAACTGGCAGCCCTAACTTTGTGCATGCGTTGAAAAGTCCCTGGTCTAGTAGTATCCTGCTTATAATCAAAAATGCAATTAAAATTCCCCATCATGATTAGTTCCCCCTCCCAGCCCAATAATTCCACATTTAGTTCATCAAAAACAAAAGCTTCATCCCTGTTGGAGCTATAAATTCCACATAGTACATATTTACAATTGCCAATACAGACTTGAGCAATCACCCATCAACCCAATTTATCGTTGCCAGATCTGATCGTTTCGATTCTTGATCTTTTATCCTTTAATATGGCAACCTCCCTTAGAAAAACCATTTGAGAAGAACAGACTATAACCTCATAGCCCAGCTGATTAAGTAATTTTCTGTCTTTCTCCCTCAGCCCAGAACCAGAGGAAGATCCTTCCTTGTCTGCCGCCGTTCAAAGGGCAGCACAGAACACAGTAGCACCGGGGCTATCGGACCACCCCCTCTCTCTTTTTTCTTTCCTTTTTTTTTCACCTTCCCTTCCTTCCTTTCCTTTATTTCCCCCCTTTCCGTTTTTTCTCCCTCCCTCTTTTTCTCCTTTCCTCATTTCCCCTTTATTTTCCCCCATCCTTTCTTCCTCCTTTCATTTCCCTGTTTCTTTAGATTCCTTTTTGTTCCTTTTTTCCCCTTCCTTTTCCCTTTCTCCATCCCTCCTCCTTTAAGTGCCAATAAGCAGAAAAAAAGGTGGGGGGGAGAGTATTTTGATAGATATTATAATCATATAATCACTCATCTTTAGCCCAGCAATTAGCTCAGATTTGATAGCATATTCTGCGCTTCTTTTTCATCCGAAAAATAATAAGTGTGAGCACCTTTAATGATTTTGAGGCGGGCAGGCTCCTGCAAAAATGCTTGCGCCCCAATAGCTTTGAAGGGGTCTATAAGCTTTTTAAGTCTCCATCTCCTATCCATTGTATGTTTGCTCAAATCTGAGCGAACAAATATAGACATATTCTCATATTTTATAGGAGATTTGGGACGTGCTTTAAGAGCAACTGCCTCCCTCAAAAGAAAATTCCCAAAATAAATTATAAAAGGTCTAGGGTATTTACTGTCTCTTTTCTTGTGGAATGGGGGAAGACGGTGGGCTCTCTGAACCTGAGAGTCCCAATCCCAGTCAGCTAGATCAGGTAAAGTTTTGCTTAGTAATGCCACCACATATCCCCTAGCATCTGACCCCTCCAAACCCTCCGGTACACCAAAGAGTCTTAGATTTGATCGACGTTGGCGGTTTTCCAAGTCCTCGACCTTCAACTGTAATGACAGAATCTGGCTCTCATGATCCTTTAGTGAAGTCTCGGTGTGGGCTGAGCATTCTTCAATGCCAACTACTCTCTGTTGTAGGTCTTCTATATCCTGAGTTATCCCACCTAATTTAGATGTCATTTCAGTCAATGATTTCTGAAGTTTGGTGTTAGCCCCACGTAATTGCAAAAAATGTTCTTGCGCCTCAGCACGATAGCTAGTTAAAGTATGTAAGATAACCTCAAAAGGGGGCATCTCAGGGCAATTTTCCTCAGTGCTGTCTGGAATGATATTACAGGAAGAGTCAGAAGGTAAACATGTAGATGTGTCGAGGCCATGGCAAGATGGTTCATGGCTTACAGGGGAGATTGCCATTGCAGAAATAGTGGTTGAACATGTCGGGTTCGGGGGCTGGACAGAGTCAGAGTCCAGATCTAGTACTGGCACCGTCACAGAATGAGCTTGGGGTGAAGGAAGAGTGCCCAACTGTTTTTCCTGAGATTCATCTGCAGAAAGGGCCGACCCTGAGAGTCGAAGAGTAATACTCTTCACTCTTCACTAGTCCCTTAGCCTGGATCCATTTTCTGAGGGGGTTATTATCCAAATTAAGATTTTTTTTCGTAGTTGAAGCAAGATTAATTAAGGATAAACCCACTGCTGGTGTTCTTTTCCCTTTCTTGTTCTTATTCTTAGACTTTTTTTTTTTGTTTAGCTTTGTCCCTTCGGTCCGCCATAAATTTGGCTATTTCTGCAGCAGTTCCGCCCCTTGTCTCATTCCTCCTACCCAAAGTAGGCTTCATGGGGACACATGATTGATACAGTTTAGAAATTAATCTCCTTCCATCGGTGTCAGAGATGACCAATGTCGGTGGTGGGAAGTCCGCAGTGGTGAGTGGGTAGGGAGGTATGCGAGCTCCTAATGTGTTATGTAGGCGTTGGAATATGTAGCCTAACAGCTAGGACGTTCAATCTCAAATGTGGAGGTACCGGGTTCGAGTCTCAGCAATGACGCTCAACATCCTGTGATTCTGGGGAAATCAAAAAATTAATGTGTCCTTGTGTAACGTAACTGGTGCTCATGTAAAGCGCTCTGATACCTGATACCTTCAGGTCTAGTTTGCGCTATATAAAACTACGAAAAATAAATAAATAAAAAATATGTGTGACATCTCTAAAAAAAGCAGCATCGGTATGTGAGAGGACATGACCATTTGGAAATAGATCCCCAATCGTGTGTAAATTGTGGTGTAGTGAGGTACGCTGTACAATTGATTCCTGTTTAAGAGGAAGCCAGCAGTTGCATTTCAGCAGGAGGGCTAGGGAATACAGAAAACACCCGTGAGTCGTATGTGTAGTTTCCTCCAGGCCCAACTAGTGGTGGGTAGCGTTTGTATGTCAGATCGGTCCATTGGGATGCCCTTATGGAGGAGGGAATGTTACGGAATATGCTCCATTTGGTCTTCCTCAGGTTTCCCAAAGGGAAGGCGGGCGTCTACATGGTACCAATAGTGCCCAAATTGAAACTGTGCTGCAAGGTAATACAGTTGCAAATCAGGGAATCCACAACCTCCCCACTCATAAGGAAGTGTCAGGGTATCACATTTGATCTGGGCTTTGCGACCTGCCCAAACTAGACACAATAGGAGACTCCTGATGGTAGCAAAGAAATGCTTAGTTAAAGGAATTGGGCTATTGGGAAGTAGGTACAAAAGCGGTGGAGGATGACCATTATTATAATAGAGAGACAACCAGCCTTGGTAATGGAAGTTTGATCCATCGTGCAATCCGTGTTGTCAGTTTATCAACAGCAGGTCAATAGTTGGGAAGGATAATCTGTTCCTTCTCCCGATGCAGGATGATTCCTAGGTATTTGGTGGCATCTGTGCACCAAATCATGGGATATTGTAAAAGCACTGTGTTGCGCTGTCAGTAAGAGGAAACAGCTCTGACTTGGCCCAGTTTATTAGTCAAGAGAAGCCACCAAATCGAATGATTTCACGTACTAGGGGGGTAAGGTTGGTTACGTGATGGCATACAAAAAGCAGGATATCATTTGCATACATTGAGACCAACAGGGGCCTGGTAGAACAGTGTAGGCTGCAAAGAAGGTGTTTCTCCTGGAGGCGGTGATCCAGGGGTTCCATTGCAATGATGAAAAGCAGCAGTGAAAAAGCAGCAGTGAAAATGGACATCCTTGCTGTGTGCAACGCAACACTAGGAAGGGGTCGGTGAGGGAAAAATTGATCCTCAAGCGAGCCAAAAGATTCAAGTATAACAGCATTATGAGAGTGATGTAACCTCAGGGCATTGCTAGTTTGGTCAGTGCCGTGCTGAGGAAGGGCCATTATAGGGAATCAAAGGCTTTTACAGCTTCCAATAGGGCTACCACTGCTGGTACATTTGGGGAAATTCAATTTAGCCGGGCAGAATTTGGGCACACGTTTAGAATGGTGGACCCGTTTGTATTTAGATGTTCTGGTTCATTAGTAAAGCCAGTCTCGTAGCAATAACCTTGGTGAGAATTTTATTATCAAGGTTGAGTGATGAAAGCAGCCGCTATGAGACGCACAGGTGGGGCCCCTTAACCAGCTTCAGTAACAAGGAGATTATTGTTTCTCATAGCGTAGGTGGAAGGACTCCAAGCCCCAGAGCTTTGAAATACATCTCCAGAAAATGTGGAGCTAGCATTTGCTAATACGTCTTATAAAACACCCCTGTGAGACCATCGAGTCCTGGATCTTTAGACCCACCTAGTGCATCTATAGCCTGTATTGTCTTCTCACAATAGATGGGTTCATCCAACTATTGTGTTTGTCCATCCATTATCCTGACCATTGCTATCTCACCAGATATTATGCAATTGCAGAATTCCTCCCTCCAATTGCGAGGAGTACAGTCACCCATAATATTGCAGAGGTTCTTTTATAATGGCCTTGTTACCCACTACTTGGTCTCCTCCTCCAATCTGTAGTGCAGCAATGTATCCGCTATATCTGTTAGGGCATAATAGCCATACCGGTGTTCGGCCCAGGTGCTGTTCTTCCCCATATCTCCTGGCATATCTCCCCACATATGTGGTATCCCTGTCAGCTAGTTCGCAGAACTCGTCCATAAGGATTGAGTGGCGATGCAATTGTAGCCCATTATGGTGGACATATTCTGCCCGATCTCTATCATGCTGTTAATCCTCTATACAGCCCATATGCGCACGGATGTCACGTATCACTCTGGCACGCTTAGATATGCACACCTTGCTTATATACCTAGGCCTCCCAAAGGGTAGCCTGAGTTGTGGCTGTCCAGGCACTAAGCATAAAATACTCAATGATGGAGTCATGGAGCTCTGACTGAAACACCTCATCCTCAAATGCATTGCCCTGGAAATGTAATTAGCACTACAGTCCTCCCCTATAGGGCTTCCTCATCATCATGTTGCACTACAGAGATTTTTATATATCTTGCAAAATTATCCTTAGCCCATCCCACCCACCTTCTTCCACACACTATAATCTGATATGGTGCACTTTATTTGGGCCAGAGCCCTGCCAAAAATCTCCTTCCGCAAATGTGTGCTACACCAATATGATGGCAGGCTGGGGCTCTCACCCTTTACTTATATTACTTGGCTAACACCTCCTCCCAATCACTGACTGTTTTTTCCTGGATTCCTCCATAGTCGCGGAACTCAACCTTTTTTACAGACACACCATTCCCATAAACCGACAGCTTGCTACCCGTTCGACCCTTCTCACTTGGCATCAGTCACTGTCAAAGCCCAGTTCACCTGAGTTTCTGTTCAGTTCTGATGGAGGTTGAAGACAGTCCGACCCAACCCTGAAACTGCTTGTTCCTGCACACCAGTTTTAAAACAGTACGCTAAGAACCAGAAGCTCAAGGGAAGGGGGGAAGTGGATAAAATAAAAAAAGAGAGACAACACCGTTCTTGAGTTTCCACTGTAGAAGAGCTGCTAAAATCTGTGGCCCTCTCTGACTTCTGTGTAAAATTGGTGCCAAATGAAACATAAAGAACAGATAAGTGCAACCTATCCCTAAATGTGTTCCTGACTAAACCTTAATCTTATTACAAATTCTTCTCCAAAAGTACCTCTTGGATCCTGGTATCAAGCTTCCAGGTTTGGAATGTGTTACTGTTCTGGGATGTGCGTTCTATTACTGTAAAACTTCTGTAAAATCAAACGAATATCATTATCAGAATCGCCTACGTCTAACATTCACCTTAATATAACTAAAGCCTAAATTCTTAATAGCAAACTCACTTGTCACACATTTCCAGACTTTTTATAAAACAAATACTGTACTTTTACATCAAAATACAGCAGGTAATTTGTACAAGTCCTTGATTTACTGTTTGCCTTGCTGTCAATAGTTTCCTCTGTTCGATTCTTAAAAAAGAACAATGTTTATTTCACAAAGTTCCACAAAGTATTCTTGTAACAAAGGGTTTGAACCACGAAATTCGTGGGAGATATCTTGTTCCAAATTGTCTTTACATGAATCCAGATATCGCCGATAAAGTTCTTTCCGGTAATAAAAGGTTTTGCACTTACTTGTTGCTGAAAAGGGATAATGATCAGTTTAACCTTGACCTCTTTCTCTTTTGCCGGTCGATTGCAGTGGACAGAAGATGGGCTGAGACAAGAAGTAGCCGGAAACCAGAAGAAGGAAGAGCCAGAAGCCGCGCCCGTTGAAGTCAATGAAGGTCTAGAGAGAGCAGGAGTGCCAGCGCCGAAGTATCCGTTCTCAGGTAAGTGGGAGGTAGACGAGCACAAGCACTGGGTGAGGCTCAGGGGCTGCCTTTTATAGACAGGGCTGGATGTGGTTCGAAGAGCTGGGTGTGGTTCGAAGAACTGGGTGTGGTTCTCACAAGCAGGTGTGCAGAGCTTCAGTTATTTTGCTAATGAGTTGAAGTAACACATGGCCTAGGGAGGAGTGTTCTAAATAAGCCTTGTTAAAAGCAAGGTCCAATGTTTTCTAAATAAGCCATGGTGAAAGCAAGTTCCAATGTGCAAACAAGACAGCAATGTCCAAACTTGTTAATACATTGAGCAACATACACAGAAGTCTTAGGGAGGGGCTGAGATAACAAGAAAGGCTTTCAGTAGTATGTTTAAAGAGAGCTATTACAGAGACCACTAGTGCAATGAGAGGGGACATGCTCTTTGCTGTGCACAAACCCTAACAGTCGCCCCCTCAAAGGCCCTCCTACTGGAGGGGGTTTCCCTGTATTTTTTTAGATAAAACTGTCTAATCAACCGTGGTTCATGTACATAGGACGCTGGTTCCCACGAATTCTCAGTTTCGTCATATCCTTTCCATTCTACTAAATAAAACAGACATCCATGAATTCTTTTTGCGTCTTTTATGCTTTTCACTTCATATTCTAGATTTCTCTTAATTGGTGTGGGTGGAGGTGGTGGTTCGGGTCGGGTATTTGAGTTGTACGGCTTAAGTAAGGACACGTGGAATGTAGCATGTACTGGGTATTCTTTTGGTAAGTCCAATTTCACTGTTACCGGGTTTACTATTTCAGTTATACTAAAGGGTCCAATGAAACGAGTGCAGCTTTCGGGATCCCTCTATATTTAGGTTCTTTGTGGAGATCCATACTTTGTCACCGATTTTATACATTGGGGCCTCAGATCTGTGTTTGTCGGCTTGTCTTTTCATGCTTTCTTTGTACTTTAATAAATGTTTCCTGGCCTTGTCTTGTATGTCACCTAATCTTGTTAGTCTATCTGTTACTGTAGGCAACAGGGAACCTTCTAATAAAATGGGTATAGCTCTCGGATGATACCCCTGCATGAAATAGAATGGTGAGCAAAGTAGAGCTGCATGCTCAGTATTATTATAACCAAACTCCGCTACAGGGAGAGCTTCCAACCATTCACTAGAATAATCAGCCAATAAACAACGTAGCATTTGAAGTAAGGTTTGGTTCAGTC
This sequence comes from Lissotriton vulgaris, assembly GCF_964263255.1. NCBI lineage: Eukaryota > Metazoa > Chordata > Amphibia > Caudata > Salamandridae > Lissotriton > Lissotriton vulgaris. The sequence goes on from NC_141689.1 coordinate 731,881,035, forward strand.
GTTCAGTTTGCCCATCTGTTTCTGGATGGACAGCAGTGGATAATGGCACATCTATTTTCAGTTTTTCGCATAATTTTTTCCAAAATCTAGAGTTGAATTGGCTACCTTGGTCTGACGCCACTTTACTTGGCAAACCATGTAAACGTACAATTTCTCTTAAAAAAATATTGGCAAATTCTGCCGCAGTTGGCAATTTCCGTAATGGTACAAAATGTGCCATTTTAGACAAAAAATCCACTATCACTAATACTGTTGTGAAGGATTTTACTGGTGGTAAACCTACAATAACGTCTACACTCACAGTGTACCAAAGTTGTTTGGGTGATGGCATTGGTATTAACAAATCGTCAGGGGCCTTAAGAGAAGATTTATGTCTTGCACAAACTGGACAGGTAGTGACATATTGCTTGATGTCCTTACTCATATTGTCCCACCAAAAGTGTTTTCGCACATTTTCCAGGGTTTTTACCCAGCCAGGATGACTTGCCAACGATGAGGCGTGATGCCAAATTATCACCTGGGTTTGTAATTCTGTGGTGGGCACCAACAGCATGTTGTCGTGATACAATAAACTTCGTTGTATTGAGTTATGGGAATCTTTTAATCAGTCTTGAGGTGCCATTTGCATGTGTGCATTATATAGATCTGTGATGAAATCTTTCTGTTGTACTAGTGCCAAAAGTTTTTGGGGAGGAATAATGGGTTCTCCTATTCTGTCTTGTTTCATGTCTGAGGTATGTCCGTATCTAGATAACACATCAGATTGAATTTGTTGTGCACCTGGTCTATAGGTTATAACGAAGTCAAATGTACCAAAAAAAATTAACCAGCACATCTGACGTGGAGTTAATGCTTTTAGTGATCCAAAGAACTGTAGGTTCTTATGGTCAGAAAAGATATTAACAGGGTACTTGGCTCCCATTAAATGGTGCCTCCATTCAGAAAAGGCTACTTTGATAGCTAATAGTTCTCTTTCAGCCACAGTGTCATTTTGTTCAGCTGGTAATAACTTTTTGGAATAGAAGGCTATAGATGTAATTGGCCATCTATTGCATCTCGTTGAGAGAGAACTCCTCCTAAAGCTACTTGTGAAGCATCCGCTTCGACAAAAAATGGCAAGTCAGGATCAGGATGTTTCAGAATTGGGGCTGAAGTGAACTTTTGTTTCAGGAGTTGAAAGGCGTGAGCCGCCTCATCAGACCCAAGAAAGCGTTGTCCTTTCTGCAACAAGGTGGTTATTGGGGCCGCAATGTCTGCAAAATGAGAAATAAACCTCCTATAAAAATTGGCAAAACCCAGAAATTTATGAACATCCATCACAGATGATGGTTCTGGCCAATCAGTAATAGCACTAATTTTCTTTTCATCCATAATTATTCCTTGAGGTGACGGGCAGTATCCTAAAAAGTCCACTTTGCTGACATTAAAAGCATATTTTTCTAATTTAGCAAAGAGATGATTTTCCTTTAACTTTGATAATACTGCACGAACATGTTGGGTATGTTCCTCCGGGTTCTTAGAGTAAATGAGTATATTGTCTATGTACACTATGACACAAACGTTCAGGAATTTGTGTAGGACCTCATTTATAAAGAATTGAAAGGCCGCAGGTGCATTACACAACCCAAAAGGCATTACTGTGTACTCAAATAGACCAAACTTTGTCTTGAAAGCTGTCTTCCACTCATCCCCCTCTTTTATTCGGACCAGGTGGTAAGCTTCCCACAGATCTAGTTTAGTGTATACAGTAGAATGTCTTAATTGATCCAACAACACAGGTATTAGAGGAATAGGATATTTATTTTTTATTGTAGCCTTATTTAGTCCTCTATAGTCAATACACACGCGCAGAGATTTACCCGGCTTCGGGATAAAAAAAAGTGGAGATGACACAGGAGATGTGGAATGTCGGATGAACCCAGAATGTAGTAGGTCGTCTAGGTAGGTTCTCAAATATTCGGTCTCTTCGTCAGTCAAAGCATATACTCTGTTATTAGGTAAAGGGGCCCCTGGGATGAGATCTATAGGGCAGTCATATGATCGATGTGGGGGTAACACACTAGCCTTCACTGGATCAAAAACGTCGTTAAAGTCAGAATATTCAGGATGGAGACTTGGTGCGTCTTGTGTACACTAGCACAGTGTATTACTGAGCTCTGTTCTGTACCTGCTTCTTGATAGCAATTGGTTCTACAGAATGAGGAATCCAAAGTAACTGTTCAGTTCACCGAATCAATTTTTGTGTTATGAGTTGTTAACCAGGGTACCCCAAGAATCAAGCCAAAATTAGGGGTATCTATCAGATCAAAGCTAATCATCTCAGTGTGCCCGTTTTGACAGACCATGACAAGGGGACTTGTTTGTTTTGTGATAAATCCAGAGGTCAATTCTGACCCATCCACTGCACATACTGCTTCTGGACAAGGCTTTAGGCAAATAGGATGACCTAATATGTAAGCTAACTTATTATCCACAAAATTTCCTGTTGCTCCTGAGTCCAGTAGGACAGGGAGAGAATGTCTAACTTGGGTAGTAACAATTAAAAAGATCTGAATTATGAAATGTCTAGGTATGTGCGGTACCATGAAGGCTGCAGAATTAGAGGTTTGCTTAAGATGTTTTCTCGAACAAGTAACCTCCCCTCTTGTCGAGCTTAATCGTTTCCCGACTCAGTTGAGGAGATAGAGGAAACAGTACCCTTTCGTCAAGTTTTAGGTTTTACTGGACATTCTCTGGGAAAATGTCCTGCCTTGCCACAATATAAACATAATTGAAGTTTTCTGCTTCTTTCTTTTTCCTCTGATGTGAGTGGACCTCTGAGTGTCCCTATTTGCATAGGCTCAGGTTTAGGGAGTTTATTATCTGTGTCTTTCTTCTCATGTCTAATAAAAGTTAACCGCGATTCCAGTTTGGATTTATGTCCCTTTCTTTCTCCTAGTCTGTGTTCCAATTTCACGACTAAATCTACAAATTCAGAATAGTCTTCTGGCAAATCAACAATATGAGCCAGCGCGTCTTTTAACTCGTCTCTCAAACCTTTATAAAAAAGGGAGACACGCTTTTCTTCTGGCCAACGTGTCTCGGTGAGTAAACGATTAAAACTAGTGAGGTAGGTCAATAAATCCTTGTTACCTTGTTTAAGATTTAAAAGCTCATTATCGCTTGCCTGCATAAAAGTGTGTTTTGCAAAAAGGCTGGTCATAGTACGTTTAAATTGATTCCAATTATGAAGGATGGGATCATCTCTATCCACGAAAGGAATTGACCAATTGGCTGCTGTACCGCCCAAATAAGACAAGACTAATGCCACTTTCGTAGCATCAGTAGGGAACTGTTGTGGTTTACAAACGAAGTGTAATTGACATTGATTGATAAAAACATGGAATTTGTTACTATCTCCATGAAAACGTTCAGGTGCTGCTAAAGGAACAGCATTAGGAACATTAACAGTAAACTCAACTGGGGGGGGGGGGGGAGTTGCATGTTTTGCTCGTGCCCCTGTCTGTTTTAAACAAAGGCGTAAAAGCTGTGTTCCACTGAGATTCCCTAGGTTTATACCTGCTTAAATCCTGTTTTAAAAAGGTGTTTTCCAACTTTAATTTCTCTATTTCCTCTTGCATATGTTGCAAGATGCCAGACACTGATTCATTATGGGCCAAGTCCTCGTTTAGGGCCTGCACCATATCCGTGGGGTCAATGCCCTCTGTTTCTTCCCCGGCATTCATCGTCCAACAGAACTGAATATTTTAAAGGCTTGTGCTTCTGTCAAAGCCCAGCTCACCTGAGTTTCTGTTCAGTTCTGATGGAGGTTGAAGACAGTCCGACCCCACCCTGGAACTGCTTGTTCCCGCACACTAGTTTTAAAACTGCACTAAGAACCAGAAGCTCAAGGGAAGGGAGGAAGTGGATAAAATAAAAAAAGAGAGACAACACCGTTCTTGCTTTTCCACTGTAGAAGAGCTGCTAAAATCTGTGGCCCTCTCTGACTTCTGTAGAAACTGGTGCCTAATGAAACACAAACAAAGAACAGATAAGTGCAACCTATCCCTAAATGTGTTCCTGACTAAACCTTAATCTTATTAGAAATTCTCTTCTAAAAGTACCTCTTGGATCCTGGTCTCAAGTTTCCAGTTTTGGAATGTGTTACTGTTCTGGGATGTGCTTTCTATTACTGTAAAACTTCTGTAAAATCAAACGGATATCATTATCAGAATTACCAACGTCTAACATTCACCTTAATATAACTAAAGCCTCAATTCTTAATAGCAAACTCACTTTTCACACATTTCCAGACTTTTTATAAAACAAATACTGTACTTTTACATAAAAATACAGCAGGTAATTTGTAGAAGTCGTTGATTTACTGTTTGCCTTGCTGTCAATGGTTTACTCTGTTCGATTCTTAAAAAAGAACAATGTTTATTTCACAAAGTTCCACAAAGTATTCTTGTAACAAAGGGTTTGAACCACAAAGTTCGTGGGAGATATCTTGTTCCAAATTGTCTTTACATGAATCCAGAAATCGCCGATAAAGTTCCTTCAGGTAATAGAAGGTTTTGCACTTACTTGTTGCTGAAAAGGGATAATGATCAGTCTAACCTTGACCTCTTTCTCTTTTGCAGGTCGATTGCAGTGGACAGAAGAGGGGCTAAGGCAAGAAGTAGACGGAAACCAGAAGAAGGAAGAGCCAGAAGCTGCGCCCGTTGAAGTCAATGAAGGTCTGGAGAGAGCAGGAGTGCCAGCGCCGAAGGATATGTTCTCAGGTAAGTGGGAGGGAGACGAGCACAAGCACTGGGTGAGGCTCAGGGGCTGCCTTTTATAGACAGGGCTGGGTGTGGTTTGAAGAGCTGGGTTTTTGTTCGAAGAACTGGGTGTGGTTCTCACAAGCAGGTGTGCAGAGCTTCAGTTATTATGCTAATGAGTTGAAGTAACACATGGCCTAGGGAGGAGTGTTCTAAATAAGCCTTGGCAAAAGCAAGGTCCAATGTTTTCTAAATAAGCCTTGGTAAAAGCAAGGTCCAATGTGCAAACAAGACAGCAATGTCCAAACTTGTGAATACATTGAGCAACATACACAGAAGTCTTAGGGAGGGGCTAAGATAACAAGAAAGGCTTTCAGTAGTATGTTTAAAGAGAGCTATTGCAGAGACCACTAGTTCAATGAGAGGGGACATGCTCTTTGCTATGCACAAACTCTAACAGTCACTGCAATGGATCAGGTGGCATGGGGTTCTGACGGCAAAGGCACCACTTTGGGTTGGGTCCTGGCTTCACCAGACTGCCACCTTGGAAGGCTTTCAGGCATGGGATTCCAAAGGCATCTCAACATTGAGTGACATCTGGACGGGCATGTCTATGTGCACTTTTCAACACCTTGTGGACATGTACACTATGCACAAGACACATTTACTTTACTTTTACAGCTGTTGGAATCACAATTATTATTCAGAATGGGCAATTGGCTCTAAGACACACTAGTAAACAATACTCCTGAAACCCATGACTACTTTAAGTGAGAGAGGGAAAGAGGATTTGGACCCTTTGGAGGATGATGATTGGGTAGAGGACAAAATCAACAGTAGGTCAACTGCAACGGAAGAGTGCTGTGGCCGACCTGCAGTGTGGTAAGGCTGCACCCCAGCGCGCCCTCAGGACAGTAGCCCGGAGAGAAGGGTGGCAGGGGTAGGGATTCAACTGCTGACTGTCCCCAACACAGGCGGCGGTGCAGAGAGGGGTTGAGGCCAGGCTCACAGCGCACCCACATTGGCACCAGAGAGAGACCGGGGGACCCGCTACGAGTCCTGGAGAGAGGCAGCGGCCCAACAGGATCCTCGCGGAGCATAGCGAAGGCCCAATAGCGTGCTGAGAGGAAAGGCCTTACCCTTGGTGTGCGCCCAACAGTAGAAGGCCCAAGCACCTGATAACTGACGTGGGGAGCTGCCGCGTGGCGCCGCTGGCACTGCTTGCCACTAAAAGGAGGTTCAACTGGAAGGGGAAAGCTGAGTGACTACCCCAAACTGAGCCACATCACGTCTGCGGGGGCATCGGATACCAGAGCTGTTACTAGAGGCCGTAGGAGGGCGGAGGTGGCCGCGGACCCGGTGGCGAAGGCGGTGCGACAAGCCAGAACATACTGTCCATGCACATACCTTGACTGAGGGGGGCGCGGCTGGGCCATCTTGTCACAGGCGCCATTTTGGACACTCCTGCACCGGGCCGCCTCTACCCCTCGGCCGTATTAGACACTGTCCCCTTTGCTGTCGCTGCTGGGATCCGGGGTCGCGCCAGAAGCGAGGGACGGGCCCTCTGCGCTACCGGAACTGTTGCGCCTCTCGTGCGGGTCACTATCCGAGTCAACATGCCCCCCCCCCGGAAGGCGCACATACCGGAGAACTAGAGCTGGTTTGGTCGACGGACTGCACTTGAGCTTCGTGACGACAACGCCTGGCCGTGGAGGCCTGGCTCGGCTGGTTTCCTCTTCAACCACGTACAACGTTGCCTGACTAGACAGGAGGTTCCCCTTACATCCGTCGCTGGACGCCAGACGAGGCGAGTTGATGCACACGGCACAGCAGCTCGTAATGGGCAGGCTTCGGGACAAATCTCAGTCGAAGCAGCAGGTGACGAGCGGCCCAGGACCCGCGCAGGAACAAAGGCGAGAGGACATGGAGCCAACAGCCACCTTGGCGGCCAAAATGGACACTGTTCTGGCGGCGGAGGAGCGCATTGGAGCCAACCTAGCACTAACCAAGACTACTCTGGAAGCACGGATAGACAAAGTCACATCGGACTTCACGCTGCTACATGCGGACCACCGTAAGTTGTCGGAGTCAGTCGCCACGCAGCACCAGTCAGTCCAAGAACTGCAGCCTGTAGTGCAGAGTCATGCCTCAGCACTACAAGACTTGATCAACAGGGTCCACGCGCTGGAGGACCGAGTGGAGGACGCGGAAGGGCGCTCCCGGCGCAACAACATCCGGGTGGTCGGCCTGCCGGAGGGAGAAGAAGGGATGGACCCTGAGCATTACACACTTATGCCGTCTGGGACATTGTCCCCGCAATTTGTGGTGGAGAGGGCGAACAGGGTGCTGGTGCAGGCTCAGCGACCCGGTACTCGGCCCGGCCGTTTCTTTTCCAACTCCTCAGCTACCGGGACCGGGATACAGTACTCCGTGAAACTCGGAAGATGAGTGACCTCAAAGTGGGTAACAGCCATGTGATGTTTTTTCCGGACTATACAGCATCAGTACAGAAGAGACGAGGCTCATACCTGGCAGTGAAGAAACAGCTGCGGGAACTGGAGCTGCCTTACTCATTGCTGTTCCCCTCCCGCCTGCGGGTGGTCACCAAGGAGGCTCCATCGGAAGTCTGGGACTGGCTGGAAGAAACAGGGCAGTGGTCGGGGACGAGAGCTGCGGGCCCGGAAGAGGGCGGATGACAAGAGCAGCGCTCCAGGAGGCGGAGGAGGAAGAGGTGGACTCAGCAAGGCGCGGGCCTGGGTCAGGCTGCAAGTGAACAAAGAAGGGGGTTCCCCATGGGTAACTTAAGGATATGGCAGGAAATAAGGGGGAAAAACCATGGAAAAGAAAAGGAAAATACCCTGCCTTAGGATATGATGGCCCTAGTTAGAGGGTCCAGAAGATATACATAAAGGGGTGAATAACCTAGGGGTTGGCACTGAACATCACAATCATATGGTCACATCAGATAGACCCAACAGCCCGGAGAAGATGCGGCAGGAGAGGCAGAAAGCACTTGAGGCGGTTGCGACGCTGGGAGTGGTGAATACTATCGGCTGCCCGGACTACAGGCAACAGAGCAAATTGGACGCGAGTGGCTTGTCCTCATCATCCACCGTGATGTCGGATGACATTGTCATACCTACGGTGACACCCCAGACAGCCCACTTCATTATGTGACTGGAGACAGACCTGTGATGGACTGATGTGATCACTGTGTTCAGCACAATGTTAGCTGTATCCTTTACGTGCCTGCTGCAGCATGCTGCCACAATTTTTTGTTGGCTCTAATAGCTAGCGCAGACTTGAGATTAAGCATCGCTAAAACAATGCAGGCGCGCCCCCAAGCCTTAGGTTAGGGGATGTTTAGTGTCTGGCACGTAGGGTGGCCTCCGTAGGCGGCTCACGCTAGCTCTGCATGATTCATCGATTAGTTATTTCCAAACACTTCTCAGAAGCCTCGAGGCCCTAGGAAAGGGAGCCCCCTGCTTTAACTGTTGGCTGCGCACTTCACCACATACACTTTGCGTTGCAGACACGTCACATTAAGAGGTAGATCCATTACCTAGTTTGGATGTATGCCCCATTGGGAACTCGCCCTTTCTCTTACACTGTTAGTTCTGGTTCACACGTTTCAGAAGCGGCACTTAGAGTTTCCCCCCGAGAGTCCGTCCCTCGACCCTACATGGCAACCCCCCGGCCCCCCAGGCGGCTGTACTACAACCCTGAGTATGGCGTGTATGGCATGTATGGCTAACATCATGACCTGGAACATCCGCGGCATGCACAACCCGTGGCGCCGATACTCTGTCTTCGCCTATATACACCGTCACAGGGTGGGGATCGCGCTCTTGCAGGAGACAAACATGTCCCGGGTAGAACTGGATCGACTCCGTAGATGCTGTAGAGGGCAGGTCTAGGGTACGACCTACATGCACGTGGCACCTTCATTTGGGTGACGGCAGGTGTCCCATTTAAATGTGAAGACACTCAGGTGGACCCGGAGGGAAGATACTCCCTAGCAAGGGGGAGGCTGAATGGACAGGAGGTACTGCTGGGATCCATTTATGCCCCTAATACAGATCAGCATACTTTCCTGGCAAATTGAAACCACGTCCTTCAACAGTACGTGGGCCTCCCTTGGCTGCTGGGCGGGGACTTCAACATGGTTCTTGACACGCACTTAGACCGTTCCGTCCGACCCCTTCGTGCGGCGGCAGCAAAATTGACAGCGCAGGCTCTATGGGACTGGCTATTACACTGGGGAATACATGATATTTGGCGCGGGCAGTACCCTACAGACAAAACATACTCATACTACTCGCCAGTCCATGACCTCCATGTCCGCTTAGACCGTATATTAGGCTCCCAGTCCCATTCCCTGCTCCTGACTAGATTAGAATACCTAGGTAGAACACACTCAGATCACAACCCCTTATGGTTCCAACTTAGCTGGGAGGCGGACCGACCCCGGGAGCCCACGTGGCAGCTACAGCCAGCTGCCTTGGAGGACGCTGAGTTTAGATCCTCGCTGGGCACGGCCATCCTAATCTACTTTGGGGAGAACGCGGAGACAGCAAGCGACCCCATGGTGGAATGGGATGCCCACAAGGCGACTATCTGTGGGCATTGCATAGGTGCCACATCAAACATCCGCGTAACAGTGTCCGCTTCCTTGACCCGAATAGAGACCGAGCTCCTCCGCTACGAGAGGGAGGGAGAGGGGACTGGTAGGCCCTCGACCAAGCTTGGGGGCCTCCGTGGAGAAAACGCGGTACTTATCGAAAGGCTGAGATGCCACAATTATGCAGCGCATACCGCCAAGACGCATGCCAAGGCAGATAGAGCTGGTCGCCTACTGGCCTGGCTGGTGCAAAAGACGGAACGCAGTACCCCGATCGGTGCCATCCGCACAGGGGAAGGGGCAGTGGTATATACACAGCACGAGATACACCAGGCGCTGACTGACCACTAACGGGAACTTTATAGGGCCCGAGGCACTGGCCATGAACATATACTGGCTGAGTTCCTGGAATCGGTTGCGCTGTCCACAGTCACCGAGAGCCAGAATGCAGTGCTGAATGCCCCGCTTATACTAGAAGAAGTGGGGTATGCGATCCAGGCACTAGCCACCGGGAAAACCGCGGGGCCTGTCGGCCTGCCAGCCGAATACTACAAAGCGAACAAGGAAACCCTAGCACCCCAGCTTCTTCAGGTGTACATGGCAGCGGTTGACGCGGGTCAGTACCCACCATCTCTGTGGGAAGCATTTCTAGTGTCCCTGCCTAAACCCCATGTGCTTGGGCTCCTACCCCCCACTGGCAATGCTTAACACCGACTACAAGATATTCGCCAAAATCCTTGCAGAGCGTCTTGCGGTGGCGGTCTCGCACTTAGTCCACACCGATCAAAACGGGTTCGTCCCGGCACGGTCCAAATCCCTGAATCTCAGGAGATATTTCAGGGTAGCAGCGGAAGCGATAAAGGCCTGGCCCAGGGCGGGGTGTCTAGTGCTGGACCTGGAAAAGGCCTTTGACAGCATTTAGTGGGGCTACCTGTCGTCAGTACTAGAGAGGTATGAGCTGGATGTAAATTTCCTGCAGATGGTGGACCTCTTGTACCGAACACCGTGGTCGCGTCCGGCTGGGGCCATACATTTTGGAGGCAGTGGCGGTGGGCAGGGGCACCCAACAGGGGTGCCCCCTGTCCCCGCTGCTCTTCGTGCTAGCCATGAAGACCCTGGCTGCGGCCATGAGACAAACTCTGGAAGATGGTATCCCTCTAGGCGACGGCGTTCACCAGGTGTCGTTGTACGCTGACGACCTATTGGTATTTGTCCGGGACGTGGGCCGCATACCGGAGCTGCTGGCCCATCTGTTGACCCGCTTCGCCGGTCTATCGGGGCTCCGAATAAATGCGGGCAAGTCCTGCCTCTACGCATTCAGCAGCGAGGTAGCCGATCCAGAATATCGCCTTCATGCCACACGAGTCCAATGGAGAGCAGACACGTTTAAGTATCTGGGGATTCAGATCTACCGTCAGCCGGCAGACCTATTTGACAGAAACTTGGGAAGAGCGGTAACAGCTCTCAGGACTCAGATCGGCTTTTGGTCCACGCTCCCCCTGACGCCCAAAGGCAGAGTGGCCCTTGCCAAAATGGTCATGCTCTCTTGCCTTTTGTACCATATCGCAAATCTGCCCTTGTTTATACCTGCTTCCTTTTTTCCCAAGATTAATAAGGTCCTGCGCGACTTCATTTGGGGTGCGTCCCGGCACCGCCTGGCGCTTGGGAAACTGTTCCTACCCACATACAGAAGTGGATTAGCCGCCCCCTGCTTTGAGCACTATTACCTTGCGGTGCAGCTCCAATGCCCGCTGGTTAGCAGACAGGGAGAGAGACGACACTGCCACAAGTGAGCCGCCATACACCCTGGAGTGGATCACCGCACTATTCCATCCACTAGCGACACCCCCAAGCCCGCCCCATTATTGTTGGCGGTGGCATTCAAATGCTTCCGCAGGGCACTGCTACTTACGAGAACGGTGCTCCCCTACTCACCTGCAGTGCCGCTGGAAGGTTCGCCGGGATGTGAGGGGGTCCTCACGCGTCTCATGCTGGAGCAATGGCAGGAAGCAGACGTCCAGACGCTAGGCGACCTTTATCAATATGGAGCACCGATACCCTACGAGACACTGGTTGCTGACGTTGGGCTTCCCCCCGGGGGGTTCCTAAAGCGCCGCTCCCTCGCGGCTCGCATGGCCGCTCGGTGGGTCGATATTGCAGTGGAGCCAATGCAGCACTTGACCGTGCAATATCTGCATGTCATGGGTAGGGGTAGGCATCTAATTAAGTGGTTCGCTGCATCCTTGAGGGCGCACACAGAACTGGATCTGGCCCCACTTCGCGGAAAGTGGGAGCGGGATCTGGGGCGAGCGCTAGCTGATAAAGAATGGGAGAAAATTCTCAAAAGCCCAGTGCGCATCCCCAGAAATATGCGCTTCCGTTAAATCCAAGTCTACATAGTTCACAGGGCCTATCTCACCCCGACCTAATAAATAAATCATTTCACAGGGCCGACGCATCATGTCCTAGATGTGGTAAGGTGAGTGCAGACCTTTTCCATCTTTTGTGGCACTGCCCAGGGCTAGGCACCTACTGGAGAGACATTAGTGTGCTACTCACGCAGTGCACCGGCCGCACCATTCCTTGTAACTGGCCTGAATACCTCTTACATCATTTTAAGCGGTCGCCCAAAGACAAGATATCGTCCCGCTTCCTGGATCTGGGTATGATAGTGGCAGCACGCCTCCTCACGAGGAGGTGGAAGGCGAGCGACTCACCTAGTGTACGGGCATGGATTTTGTCCCTCCAGTCGGGGGCTCGGGCGGAATTGACTGCCATTAGGTGGAGGAAACAGGAGGGCTACGTAGAGACCCTATGGCAGAGCACTGGGAATGCATGCTTACCGCCCTACAAGCAGCAGGAAGCACCTTGGGGGAGGGGATGACAGGGTACTAGACAGGCATATTGGGCGACTGGTGGGGTGCAAAGCGGGCAACACATCTGACGCTTAGACTGGTGCACAACACAAAGATGCGACGAGAGAACAGTAGAAGCTAGAGGCATGCGCGCTTGGGAGTGGAGGGAGGAGGTGCGGGGGGACGGCCGGGGGACGGGGATGAGGAGGGGGTCGAAATGTAATGTATCTCTGTGACAATGTTGCAGTTTGTTGTTCCTGTTTTGTTGCAAATGACTTTTTGCAGTTGTTCTATATATATGAGACTCATCTCTGTACACAGGGCTGGAGCACATAGGCTCTTTTATGCTATGGACATGCCCAGGCGCCTAAGATTAAATTGATATCTATGTGTAACGTTACAGCGCCTCACGGACATGTTAACCTGCTCGTGTACCGATAATCTGGCATAGTTGAAGAGCTGTAATGTTTGCAATGGCGCACCTACTGTAATGTTGAAATATATCAATGCCAATAAACAGATTTGACAAAAAGAATCATTGCAAAGAGGGACATTTTCCAACACAGGCGCTCTAGAATGGCCCCGCCGTTACTCCAATGGGCTCAGGAATTGATTTTGCCGCTGCAGCTGAAACATTTGTCTACAAATACAGGGGGCACCCAGAAAAGCACTATAAAATATGACATGAATGATTGGTATATTTGGAGTCTCTGTCATCTCAGATGTAGCTCCTCTATGATATAGTTCTGCATTTTCTCCAGCTTGGAACAGTGTGGTTTGGGCTTATTGCAGCTTTTTGATTGTTGTATACCTTTTGTTATGCAACCTGAAAATCAATAAACAAATTATAAAACAAAAAAGAATTACTGAAAGACATCCGAGTCTACTTGGTTTTCCTTTGAACATTGACTCCTGTGTGTTTTTTACATTGTAATACTTTGCACAACTCGCTCTGGTTGTTTTTTTCTTCTGCTAAAACTTCCTCATTTAAATTGATACTGTAATTGTGTTCTGTCCAGCTTGTGCATTAACCTGAGGTCCTTGTACTGGGCCAAATCAGCTGGAATGTTGAGCTGCAGTGAGAGAATGATGGTCATACTCAAGGCGAGGGGAGCGTGGCAGCGCCAGTTGATTGAACAGGTTCAAGGTTGTAGAAAGTCATCTTGAAAAGACTAGATTCCAAGAGAGGTTGTAATTCCCAAGCTTCCAGACGACAATGTCTAGGTTGCTCTTGTTGGAGGGAACTGGGCTCAAAACCCACGGGCGGTACTGGCAGGAGGCATAGTTTTCTCTTTGGATAGATTGACAAGGCCAAGCAGGTGGACACACTTTGAATGTGGTATTTATTCATGTGGCGAATGCTGCCTGCCAATCAGCGGATAGTCTACGTCAGGAAACAAAAATCCCTAATTGGTTAGCAGTCAACTTAAGAAAAAAAATACCGCACACTCTGGCAGGAAACAAGAGTAGCCTGAAACTGAGGTCTTTAATTGCAGTGCATTGTATAATTAGTCAATAATATTAATAGGGTAACCCAGTATCATGCAGAACCTTGGGAATATTGACAATAAACAGACAATGGTTGTGCCATGTACAAAAAGATTTCTTCAAAAAAGTCTATAACTAATTCCTCTCAAAGATAGGAAAATCAATTAATGATACCTAACATTCTGACCATCAACATAGACCTCAACTCAAAAAATGACAGACACTCAATTGCAATAGAAAAACCTAGTGTCTGATCTGACAGTCACCAGGTATGGCTAGTCTAGTCCTTATGATTCCTGTAAAGATCCCTCTCCCACTTAGGTCTAATGGTATCCTTAAGCAGAGTAAATGGTATGTATCTCAGAGATGATCAGCTTGGAATCCAATTAAGCCCAGCTTATCCATATCAAATAAAGACCAGGAGAAAACAAAAAATCATATTCTCAATGAATAAATAAGGATAGAAAAATAAAGAAATATCCTCACAAAAACTGTGCAGGTTTAAAATGCATAGAAAAAAATCAAGCCCTTAGGATATCAGGAGACTAATATTATATTTATCTTTCTTATAGCCATCAAGCAGTGGAAGCAAGGGAACAAAATCTCCATGCACCGTGGAAACTATATCAAATAAGAATTTAGCATACAATAATATAAATCAATATAAATGTTACCGACTTGGAGAGCATGGATTGTTTGTGGGTAACCAATTCCTTATTCCTTATATTTTGCAGGAATCAAGGTAAAGGCCCCACGGTGTTAGGTGTACAGCTGTAGTCAGGGAAGTGGTGAGTGAATGCCCCCGCAGCTTATAGTGAACCACCAAAGTGAGTAAACTGAATGAAGGCCTCTGCGGCTTACAGTAAACCGCCGAAGTAAGAAGACAGTGAAGGCCCTTGGGGCAGCACGGAAGAGCTGCAAGCGTTGACTAGAAAGGGAATCGCTTTTCGGACCTGTTCAGCCTCTTTTGTTCCTGTCTTTCTCCGCCCCTCACGCACACTCGATCAGGAACGGAGCACGCCCGACAGTGCACCCCCCCAAAACACCCCCACAGGTTTGTGCTTACACAGATATGCCCACATGCATCAAGCATTTTTGGAGTCGCAAACGGTGCGATTCCTTAAAATCGGCCGTTTGCGATTCCAAAAATGCTTTTTCAGATGCATCATTATTTTGTGATGGAAATCGCTAATTTTGCGACTTTCCAGAATGCGATTGCATTTAAGGAATCGCAAATTTGCGATTCCTTAAATGCAATGCATCATTCTTAAATCAAATTGCGAATACAAAGTTTGCAAGTGCAAATTACCACGAGGTTGAACCTCGTGGTAAATTGCGAAAAATGTTTAAAATGTTCTAATTTACATTTTAAACAATGTCATGTTACAGACACACATGTCCTTAGGACATGTGTGTGTGAAACATCCATTTAAAAATACATTTCAGGGGTGCAGGGGGGGGGTCCTTTGGACCCCCCCTGCACCCATGGAATGCATCAACATTTGCGTATTCAAAATTGCGAATTCGCAATTTCCATTGATTCCTATGGGCCTTTTGGCCCATAGGAATCAATGGGAATAGCGAATTCGCAATTTTGAAATCGCATAATATTTGCGATTCGGTAAAAATTGCGATTTTTACCGAATCGGAAATATTATGCACTTTCTATGATGCATCCCGTTTTGCGAATCCATATTTGCGATTCGGTAAAAATCGCAAATTTGGAAACGCAAAACGGGAGTTTGATGCATGTGGGCAATAGTGTCTATGGAATGGACGTAACAGTCGAGGAGTATGGACATGTCCACCAGGTTTCCATGTACGGTCCTCTGGACCATACCCTTTCCAATGAACCCGATACAGCAAACAAAGTCTTACTCTACAGGAATCCACTATTGTCTCCACCTCATATTCAGTGTCTTTATCATCCAAAACTGGGGGAGGTTGAACTGATAAACACGTTCCTAGAACCACTGGTTTCAAGAAATACACATGAAAATCAGAGGCTTAAACTTTCGTGTTCGCTTCACTGCTATGTTGGGTGTAGACAACCACCCTTTGTCTCCAAGAGGGGGTGGCGAGCGATGGAGATCTGCATTGTGCATGCTTTTAGCTTTATTTAGGTTCATTTGGGCCATCTTTTATGTTTCTTGAAAGTGATCTACAAATTCTAGACCAGCAGGGGTAGGTGTGAAAACAGGCGGTGACAAAGTAGATAACGAGGATTTTATCCATAATTACAGATGAAAGGAGAATAACCAATTGATGAATGTGTTCTGTTATTGTAAGCAAACTCAGCCACCCATAAAAATGTATCCTAATCAGCAGTGAAAAGAAGTAATTGACACCTTCGATATTGTCCCAAACATTGGTTTACTCTCTCTGTCTGACCATCTGTTTGAGGATGATGGGCAGATGAAAGACGCACATCAATGTGTAATAAGGACCCTAATCCCTTCCAGAATTTAGATACAAACTGGGGTCCTAAGTCAGATACAATAATAGATGGAAGACCGTGAAACCTTACTACGTGTTTAGAAATATGGGAGTGAACTCTTCAGATGTAGACAAAATTTTCAAAGGAACAAAATGTGGCATTTTGGTTAACATATCCACTAACCCCAGAAGGACAGTGAACCCTTGAATAGTTTTTGGTAACTATACAATAAAATCCATGGAGTTGGAATGTCATGGAGTAGGGGGTGTAGGCTTGCGTATCAACAATACAGCTGGGACCTGGTGAGAACCTTTGCTCTGAGCACAAACGTGACAATGTTGAATGTACTGCTGGGTATCCTGAACCATACTGGGCCACCAAAAGGATCTTCAGAGAAGTTCAATATTTTTCTTGTAACCTGGGTGCCCCTTTAATATGGGAGAGTGGCACCATTCAAGAGCTTGTTTTTGTAGAAGTTTAGTAGGTAGTACCAGGCTTCCTTGGATGTTCAGGAGGTCTTGTATTCTTAAACCTGTGTGTTTCTGTACTAAATCTTCAACTTCTCTGCAATCTTGTGCCTGTAACACCTCCCTCGAATAAGCTTCCCTTGGACATATAGCCCACAAAATGCATTAATTTGCTATAATAAGGGATGATCCATGGGATTTACCACTTCTTCATAGTCATAAAATATCTGCTTTACCATGTTTTTTTCCTGCCTCAAACTGTATAACAAAATCGAAGTTGCCGAAGCAATATGTCCAGTGCTGTTGGTGCATAGAGAGCTATAGCTGCCTTCAAGAGCTGTAGGTTCATATGGTCAGCAAAAATGGTCAGCGTATGCAAAGTGCCCAACAGATACTGACGCCTTTCCTCAAACGGTACAAAAGGGGGTGGTAATTGGCGGAGCATCTGAACCAATCAAACACTCACACCTAGTCAAAAGATCTGGGTTTAATCCATCACCGTTCTTTAGCCCACTCTGCCACCCCAGTTCAGACATGGCTATATGCAAATCAGTCTGACCCTGTGCCTCATGGGAACAGTCCAGCCCGAACTGCCAAGCCATGCCTTCCCTGGACCAGAAACAAGCTTCCGAGGACCGGTTTCTGGCATTCCAGCCGTCTTCAGCCCGGCTTGCTTGAATCCAGTGGCAAAGTGAGCAAGGGACTCACGTCTGAGCATACCCTGCCACACTTATGGCGGCCAAAAGCGGTACAAAAGGGGGTGGTAATGGACGGAGCATCTGAACCAATCAAACGCTCACACCCAGTCAAAAGATCTGGGTTTAATCCATAACCGTTCTTTAGCCCACTCTGCCACCCCAGTTCAGACATGGCTATATGAAAATCAGTCTGACCCTGTGCCTCATGGGAACAGTCCAGCCCGAACTGCCAAGCCATGCCTTCTCTGGACCGTAAACAAGCTTCCGAGGACCGGTTTCTGGCATTCCAGCCGTCTTCAGCCCGGCTTGCTTGAATCCAGTGGCAAAGTGAGCAAGTGACTCACGTCTGAGCATACCCTGCCACACCTATGGCGGCCAAAAGCGGTACAAAAGGGGGTGGTAATGGACGGAGCATCTGAACCAATCAAACACTCACACCCAGTAAAAAGATCTGGGTTTAATCCATCACCGTTCTTTAGCCCACTCTGCCACCCCAGTTCAGACATGGCTATATGCAAATCAGTCTGACCCTGTGCCTCATGGGAACAGTCCAGCCTGAACTGCCAAGCCATGCCTTCTCTGGACTGGAAACAAGCTTCCGAGGACCGGTTTCTGGCATTCCAGCCGTCTTCAGCCCAGCTTGCTTGAATCCAGTGGCAAAGTGAGCAAGGGACTCACGTCTGAGCATACCCTGTCACACTTATGGCGGCCAAAAGCGGTACAAAAGGGGGTGGTAGTGGACGGAGCATCTGAACCAATCAAACACTCACACCCAGTCAAAAGATCTGGGTTTAATCCACCACTGTTTTTAGCCCTCACTGCCACCCCAGTTCGGACATGGCTATATGCAAATCAGTCTGACCCTGTGCCTCATGGGAACAGTCCAGCCCGAACTGCCAAGCCATGCCTTCTCTGGACCGGAAACAAGCTTCCGAGGACCGGTTTCTGGCATTCCAGCAGTCCTCAGCCCGGCTTGCTTGAATCCAGTGGCAAAGTGAGCAAGGGACTAACTTCTGCGCATACCCTACCACACTTATGGCAGCCAAAAGCGGTACAAAAGGGGGTGGTGATGGACGGAGCATCTGAATCAATCAAACAATCACACCCAGCCAAAAGATCTTGGTTTAATCCATCACCGTTCTTTAGCCCACTCTGCCACCCCCGTTCAGATCACCCACAGAATAGTTTTGTTCCGCTGGGTTAAATTTATGTGAATAGAAAGCCACAGGACGTAAAGGACCTGTTTCTTTATCTCTTTGTGGAAGAATACCCCCAATGGCAACTTGAGATGCATGTGCTTCCACTATAAATGATTGTGATGAATCAGAATGTTTTAAAATAGGGGAGGTAATAAATATTTTTTTTAGTTTAGTAAAGGCTTCTTCAGCCGCAGAAGACCAGCAAAAGGAAACCCCTTTTTTCCAACAGCTTAGTGATGGGGGTTGCCAGAGTCGCAAAATTATCAATAAAACATTATTAGAAATTAGCAAAGCCCAAGAAGCTCTGTACTCCCTTCATAGAAGTAGGGGAAGTTCAACACATGATGGGTGTTATCTTTTGTGAATCCAAAGTTACCCCCTCTAAAGATAGCACAAATTCCAAAAAGGTCACTGTTGATGTATTGAACTCAAACTTATCCAGGTTCACATATAAGTGATGTGTCCTCAATCGTTCCAACACAGCTATCACATGTCCAACATGTTTGGTGGTATATGAGGATGTCATCAATATAGACAATAGCAAATACATCCAACATCTCTCTAAAGGGTTCATTAATAAAGAACTAAAAGGTGGCAATTGCACTGCAAAGCTGAATAGCATCACCAGGTATTCATAGAGCCCTAATTTAGTACAAAATGCCGTCCTCCATTCATCTCCCTCTTTTACTCTAACTAGACGATATGCTCTCCCTAAATCCAATTTGGAAAATATTTTGGCCTCTTTAACTTGATCAAGCAAGGACTGGATAAGTGGCAGAGAGTATCTTTTTTTATGGTTATGTCACTTAGAGCACAGTAGGCAATACAACATCTAAGACCTTCCTCCCATTTAGGATAAAGAGGAGAGAAGAAAAAACAGGCGAATGGGAAGGACCCATAAACCCTATTCTGAGAATTTTGTACAAATATTCCCTCAGATAGATATTTTCTTTCTCGGTTAGGGCATAAATCCGATAATACAGAATTTGCACTCCACTGTCCAGGTCTATACGACAGTCGTAAGGTCTGTATGGCAGCAGTCTAAAGGCCTTGTATTTATCAAATACGTCCACCATATCTTGATAAAAGGTAGGTAAAGCAGGGATATTGGAATCTGTAAGTACATCTATCTCTTGTTGTTTTACAGGTTTTAGCTTGCAATGGAGTTTGCAATACTCGGAAGAAAAAGACAAATAACGGCCCCACCAATCACTGTTGGGATTGAGTTTCATTAGCCAAGTGATGCCTAAAATTGCTTGGAATTAGGGTGAGTAAAGAGATTAAACTGAACTATTTCTGAATGTTGGTCTAGTGTAAGGAGTTCCAGTTCTGCGGTAGCATGAGTAACAGGGCCAGATTTTATGTTACTCCCGTCAATAGTTTTTACTTCATCCACTACAGTCTTAGAAATCACAGGGATTTCCATGCGTTTGACCCATTTCATGCCAACAAAGTTTCCCGTAGCGCCAGAATCCATCATGATCTGGACATCTTTGGACTGATCTCCCCATGATAGTTGTGCTCCTTATCAGGAAATGGTGGCGAGAGGATAAAGCATGATTCTGAGCCAGGAGTTGGAAGACTATTAATCCCGATCTACCCAAAGAACTTGTCTCCATAGCCTTCAGGCTCTTCAGGTTTCCGACTCACTATGCCTTTTTGGTTTTACCAGACAGTCATGTAACAACTGTCCTTGTTTTCCACAGTATATAGACAACTTATTGTCCCTGCTTCCCTGTCTCTCTTCATCACTCAGAGGACCCCGAACACTACCTTTTGCATAGGCTCAGGTTCTTCCACTCCTTTGTCAAATTCTGCTCTCTTGTCTTTATACATAACAAATTGGGGTTCAACACAACCGTTCTCTCGTCTCTGCTCATGTAACTGATGATCCAATTTTAATATGAGGTTGAAAAGAGATTTACAGGATTCTGGGGGATCTACTACTTCCCCCAGTATATCTTTAAGTTAGTCTTTAAGACCTTTGTAAAAAAGAGCACTCTGTTTGGCTTCTGGCCACCCTGCTTCAGCCACCAGTTGATTGAAACTGGATATGTACGTCATTAAATCTTTGGACTCTTGTTTTAGGTTTAAAAGTACAATATCCACAGATTGAATACATGAATGCCTGTCAAACAACATGTGTAATTTTGATTTGAACTCTGAATAGTTGTATAACAGGGGTCATTTTGCTCTAGTAACATTAGCGGCTGCAACTGGACTCAAGTGGCGGAGCAGGTGCAGTGGGGTGGGGGCAAAAAACTTTAAGAAAAAAACACTTCCTTGTGACGGCCGGCCAGCTTCATGTGGGCTTCGCGTTCTGTAAGCCTCACCTGTTGTTTCTGCAGGGAAGAGATGCAAGATCTGAAGCAAGGTTCCAACTTCCAGCCCAACAGTGTTAAAGCTAACACAGTAGAACTGGGGGAAGAGGGGAAACAAAACAAGGAAAAGGAAAAGGGAAGCCACATCACCAACGTGCATCAGGTATGGATATTCTAGTTGGATGGTCCTTATAATACCTGTAAAGATCCCTCTCCTGCTTAGGTCTGATGGAATCCGCAAACAGAGTAAACGGTATAAATCTCAGTGATGATCAGCTTTGAATCCAATTAAGCCCAACTTATTCATATCCTTTAAAGACAAGGAGAAAACCACGAAACATATTCTCCCAGAATAAATAAGGATAGAAAAAGAAAAATATACACAAAAAATGTGCAGGGCTAAAATGCAAAGAAAATAAATCAGCCCCTTAGGAAATCAGGGGACTAATGTTATATTTATCTTGCTTACAGCCATCAAGCTATGGAAGCAAGGGAACCGAATCTCCATGCAACTGTAGAAACCCTATCAGATAAGTATTTAGTATAAAAAAATACAAATCAATATAAATGTTACCAACTTGAATAGTGTGGATTCTTTGTGAGTAATACATTTCTTATTCCTTATATTTTGCAGGAATCAAGGTGAAGGACCCAGCGGTGTTGGGTGAACAGCTGTAATCAGGGAAATGGTGAGTGAAGGGCCCAGTGGCTTTCAGCGAACCGCCGAAGTGAAGAAACTGAGTGGAGGCCCCCACGGCTTTCAGTGAACCGCTGAAGTGAAGAAAGGAGTGAAGGTCCCCGCGGCTTTCAGTGAACCGCCAAAGTAAGAAGATGGTGAAGGCCCCCGTGGCATCAGGTGCACCTCTGCAGACAAGAATGACATTGCGGTGAAAGCACTCCGACACTTTGGATCAACCTGGAAGGAATACAGGCTAGTGGGGAGGGGCAGGACGGAAGAGCCGAATGTGTTGACTAGAATGCAAAGCACTCTTCCGCCCTGTTCAGCCCCTTTTGTTTATGTCTGCTCCGCCCCTCGCTCACACGTGATCAGGCAAGCAAGAAGCTCAACACTGGTTTGTTCCCTCTGCTGGAGAGCAGAATAAATAACTTGGTCCAGTAGAGAAACAGCGAAATATGATAATTCATGAAAACCAATAAGATGCACAGCATGTTATTAGGACCTGTAGATTCAGCCCTGGCATGCATGGTGCATTTTTCACTCACTCTAGTATGAGATCTTGCTGGACTGTGTAGGCCTAAGTGGAGCACAATTGCACTTTAAGGCAGATTTCACTTCTGTGTATAATGCAGTCGAAGCACTACAGATTTTTATGGTAAACCATCCCGAACTAACTCTGAATGTTCTCAAAAGGCCTATCGCAACATCTGCACCTAGCCATTTAGAGTTCCTTCTGCACCAGGGTATCTGTGCGCATTTACCAGGATGCGCACGGTGGTAGTCTCAAACATGCAGCCTGCATGTGTAAGTCAGGTTCTACTTTAGTAGCATGATGTTAGACCCTACAACACCAATATTGGCCTTCAAAACTCCCTGAATGAACTACTGACAAGGAGGATGGCACCAGTGTCAAACATGATCCTTCCAGCCATCACAGGGTCTTATGGATGCCATCCTGTCATCAATGGTTTCTGTATCTGACCACCACGCTTGGGGTAATGTTACCTGGTTTCCCATCACTTTATGCTTGTCTTTGACCATGCCATATAATGGGTTTTGGCAA
Source organism: Lissotriton vulgaris (assembly GCF_964263255.1). Lineage (NCBI taxonomy): Eukaryota > Metazoa > Chordata > Amphibia > Caudata > Salamandridae > Lissotriton > Lissotriton vulgaris. The sequence goes on from NC_141689.1 coordinate 731,903,605, forward strand.
AAAGGTGGTGGGGGAGTGACTTCATACTTAAATTCAGACTTGCATGTTATGAGCCCATGAGTTCCAAGCCCCACCAAATTCTGATAGGCCCATCAGGCTCAGTTGGATGTTCCCGGTGAGCTTCCATGAGTAGGAGCAGCTCCCCATCAGCCTCCACAGCAACAGTGATTATAACCTGAGCACTGACATTGACAAGAAAAGTAGGTGTTACACGAGATTATGTTATGAATTGCACTTTGTAAAAGTTCATTTCTGACGTACTTTAAATTCTGTATGATGTATTAACATTAAAAGTGTTTAACAGACTTACAAAAATTATAAGTGAAGTAATAGTGAATGTTAAACTTTTTTATGAGTACCCTATACTTAAATTAATTAATTGCAATATATATTGAAATGATATTAATACGCTTGAATTAATAATTAATGCACTGTTCTATGTAATGTGAGATTCAAATGTTAGCTCAAATTAATTGTGCATAAGCTGTATTTCATAAAGACCTCAGACTTTGCTTCCTTTCCTAGTATGACCTTATGAACTGAATAGTCTGGGAACCTCTCATAAAGTTTCAACTTGTGTTCTATCACTCACTTGCCTTCTTTCACGTTTGTATCTTACTTGACTAGACTTGCAACCAAAGTGTTACTTCCTAGAGGACATCGCTTAGGAATGGACAGACAAAGTAGATAAACGGGATATAGCTAAATACTGGGGGGCTCCACAAGTACCTACTATTAACGAATGGAGGGCAAGTCTCGACTTGTACATGGTTGCAGAACGGGTGACATATATAATGCCCAGGGCTGTCCTAAAAAGTTCCGGAAAATTTGGGCCCCATGGATTAATTATTATGGTCTGGAGGTGGGGGGAGAGGAGGGGAGCTGGACTCCATCATCCAAAGGACCCGGGGCAGAGGCTTGACCAATAGACTGTTTGTTCCAAATAGGTGTAATCATGTGAACTGTACTACTGCCTCTGACTTCTCTTTGCGCCTAGTCCGTTCGCACATATGTTTAAATTTGACCGAGATAGTCACTCTGTTTTACGCTTACCCTACATGGCCAATGTGGAATGCTATGCGATCTGTATTGTGTATTCATGCTTTGTTTTATGTTTTGTTTTATTTGGAAAATGCAATAAAAACTGTTTATAAAAAAAAGAAAGGACAGACAAGAGATTTGAGGATGAAATCTTCTACTTTCCAAATGCTACAAACAATTATGCAACTAAATTATAGTGGTCTAAGGAAATTGTGTGTAATGGATTACTTAATTCTTCCGGATTTGTATACTTTTACCTACTACATCATCTCATTTTATCAGGAGCAACCAATGGGACTGAGTGATCTGACAAATTTGGTGATGTCAAGGAATGTAAACCTGGAATCTAGGGAGTTTAATTGCCTACATTTTGAACTAAGGAGCTTCACCCCTTTACCCATCTTGCGGTACAGAGGCTGACAATTCGGACTGTGACGAAATACTACGTTCTGCTGCCGGCTGGTATGCTAATGTAGTGAAACCTTTTCGGCTGAAGGCGTTTGTGTCAGAGCAGCTGTAGCATTGATGCTACAGTGTGGACAGAGGCTGACAAATCTGTTTATGAACTGGAACTGGTCATTTCTATTTTACTGAACTTTCCAAAGAGGGATGGTATGAGAAGCAAATGATTTTCCTTCTTTTTGACTTCCTTTAGGATAAGATCTCCCTTGGCTGAGGAAGATAGTTGCTTCATACTTGGATCCTGCATAGAATTTACGAATGCATATTACATCTGATCTAGAATAAATTTAGGTTGCATGCAAATTATTTGAAAAACTAACAATGAATACAAAATAAAATAAATTAATCTGCGGATTCTGTCTCATTAATTGCTTGTGGCTAAATTTTATTTTGTTTTATGGTTAACTAAATTGGAGGTGGGATTACTTGGGAGTTTATTCCCAATAATTTTACGTTGACGATTATAGGATATTATGGTCCTCATATGATAATTGTGTATCCCCTAAATATTCCGGTCCCTTTCAGTACAGAACAAGATCCATCGGAGAACTTAAATGGAGTTGACATGGTAGCTGAGACTAATCTAGGTTAAGAGAAACAAAACTAAATAAGATAATTGTGGCCCAACACTTTATTGCTATAATAGTTTTTCTGGTAGCATGTTGGATGGTTTACTGGATAGAAGAGGAATGTCAGTCAGTCAGTCAAAACTTTATTTCGATAAAAATTTATCATAAAAGCATTTTACAAATTGGGTAATAAAAATAATAATACAGATTATAAAATTAAGCAAAAATACCAAATTAAAAATCTTAAGAACTCAGTTGGGGGATGCGAGTTGCTCTACAAAAATCATACTATACTTGTTCTAGCTATTTAATGATTGATAAACAGCATCCCTCACTCTAGACAAAAATCTATTTTACATGAACATACCGACAATAAATAACATCTTATTTAAAAAAATACACAAATCAAGGTTAAAAGCGCATTAAACTGTCACAGCTTTGAAGAGGAATAGGAACACAATTTCAAAAATCATCAACCAGGACACAATGCTTTTAATCTAATTACCTGTGCCCAGCTAAGATATTTGGCCACACCGCAAGCCAGAGTTGTATTAGTGTCCACTTGCATTATTCTAAGGGCTTTGCAGTGGTTCCTGGTTCCTAGTTGCCAACAAATAGGTTTTAGCCATCTTATTCTCAGTTTGGTGTATGCAGGGCATGTGAAGATAAGGTGCGGGACGCTTTCAAACACTCCTTCACAGTGTGGGCAAGTTGGGTGAGTTTGATGGGGAGGCTTCCATTTATTGGTGTATTCACAAACAGGAAGCATACCCAATCTAAACTGTAAATAGAGGGCCCTATGCCTGGGTTTCTGTATGAAATCTACATAGGGCTCTAAGCTGGGAACCTGTTTATGCAAACAAAACTCGTCAGTCAGTCTACCTAGGCTGGGATTACTGTTTTCCTTGCTGTCAATCCAAGCCCAGTAGGCGCCCTTAATGTCTGACTTATTCAATGGGTCCCTAACTCCCAAGCTTTTTTAAATCCAAATAGCAATAGGAACTTTTTTATATTCGACAGCCAGCTGATCTTCTGAGATCCCTCAAGGTTCATCACTTCTCTCAGGCCGTCGGCGTATTTAGATAGCTCGGGTGTACGCCAAAGAGAAGAGGGCGTAGTGTGGCAAGATCCTTCAATGAGCGACGTCCCAGGTCGCTCAATAAAGGCTTGGTAGGTGTTCCCTGTGAGAGTGAAACCAATTCTCAGAAAAATTCATTCTCTGCTTTTACAATGTCATCAGCTTTCTCAAAGCCCCAGAGTTCAGCACCGTACAGTGATGTACCTACGGCCTTGGCAGCATAAATTACAAGGGCGGGAACAATTGGCCTAGACATTGAAGAGCGATGCTCTTTTCCAATCACACCCACAAGCCGCTTATGGTTCAGGGCCATTTTGTCAATATGCGGTTTCCAGCTCAATTTGTCTGATATTCTGATTCCCAGGTAATAAAACGTTTTAACACACTCTAAAGATACCCCATCCAGTGTAAGAGTAGACTTTGCGGACCTACTGGGATTAAAATAGAGGAGTTTGGTCTTAGAGGTGTTGATGACCAAACCCCTCAAATTACAAAAGAGATGGAACCTATTCAGCAACTTTTGGAATCCCTCAGGGGTTTTAGATATTAGTAAAGTGTTGTCCGCAAAGAGTAAGGCTGGGACCTTATCGCCCACCAGGACTGGGGCATCAGCGTTAATTTCTAATAAAAAAGATACCACCCCGTTCGCAAAAAGAGAGAAGAGGGTGGGAGCCATAATGCAGCCCTGGCGGTTTCCCCTGTTCACAGGGATATTATCTGTTTTTTGTTCCTGTGTGCCCCACCTTACTCGGGCATAATTGTCCTCATGCATGCGGACCAGGAGATCTAAAATAGACGGGGGAATCCCCATCTCAAGCAAGACCGACCATAGCCGATCACGAGGGACCAGGTCAAAGGCAGTCTTTAAATCGATAAAAGCGAGATAAAGACTGCCTTTGCCAATAGTCACCACCTTCCAATGCAAAAGGGCCAGCCTAAAGGCCTGGTCAATCGTGCTTGTACAAGCCCTGAACCCTGCCTGATAATGTGATCAAATGTAATTCTCCCCAGCCAAGAGAGGATTCTCTCCAGTAGGACCCTGCCAACCACCTTCTGACCAGCATCTATGAGGCTGATGGGACGATAGTTAGCAGGGTCCCCCCTGGAGCCCCTCTTATAGATTGGAATTACTTCTGCCCCCTTCCACGAAACAGGGACGGGGGCCCCTTCAAGAAGGGCATTGGTCAAAAGGGCAAAGTACGTAGAATTTTTTTTGGGATCTGCACGAAATAGATCGCCCGGTAGACCATCTTGACCAGGGGCTTCCCCGGGACAATCTTATTTATAGCGGCCTCTACCTCATATTCCTCAATGGGGTCATAGGGTTCGAAGGATAAAGAAAAAGGGAGGCAGAAAGAGATCCCTCTTGAATCGGGATTCTCTTCTCCCGCATACAGTTTTTCAAAATGGTCATGCCACTCCTGATTAGTAATATGGTTTGGAATCTGGTCGGGATCCCGTCCATTGGATCTCCTAACCAGATTCCAGAACAGGTCACCATTTTTAGACAGGCTAGCGGCCTTCAAATCTACCCAATGGGATTCCTCCCAAGCCCTCTCAGCCTCGACTATGGCCCGTCTATAATCGTTTCTGGCCGATCGAACCTCAATAGTATTGTGACTTTTGATAGCAGATATCAAGGAGGTCTATTTCTGTCTGCACTCTCTGTTATACCATAGTTCTGGTAATTTGCGAGCCGTGGGTCGCCTATTAGGGGCGAAAGATTTAGGAAGAGGGAGTCTATCTGGTCGACAGTGTCAACATAAATGTTCCCAACAGTAGGGAACCCATCCTTTTCCATGCGTGCTCCGGACATTTTGATGGTCTGAACGCTTAGTATTTCCCAAAGGGCTTGCATTTTTTGTTCATTAACAACAATTTTTGGCCATTTGACAAACCTCTTTTGTCATGCATTTGTCACCCCGAGTGGGATGGGTATGCTCAGACGTGAGTCCCATGCTCTCCACACCGCTGGATTCAAACAAGCCGGGCTGAAGACGGCTGAAATGCCAGAAACCAGTTCGGAAGCTTGTTTCCGGTCCAGGGAAGGCATGACTTGGTAGTTCGGGCTGGACTGTTACCATGAGGCACAGGGTCAGACTGATTTGCATGTAGCCATGTCTGAACTGGGGTGGTGTGGAGTGCAAAAAAACTATGGATTTAGGCCCAGATCTCTGTACTGGGGTGAATGTATGACATTGTTCTGCATTCTGTCCATCAACTGTGGTTTTTGCATTTGTCACCCCGAGTGGGATGGGTATGCTCAGACGTGAGTCCCATGCTCTCCACACCACTGGATTCAAGCAAGCCGGGCTGAAGACGGCTGGAATGCCAGAAACCGGTCCTCGGAAGCTTGTTTCCGGTCCAGGGAAGGCATGGCTTGGCAGTTCAGGCTGGACTGTTCCCATGAGGCACAGGGTCAGACTGATTTGCATATGGCCATGTCTGAACTGGGGTGGTGTGGAGTGCAAAAAAAGATGGATTTAGGCCCAGATCTCTGTACTGGGGTGAATGTATGACATTGTTCTGCATTCTGTCCATCAACTGTGGTTTTTGCATCCGTCATGGGCTTCAACATGGTTACAAATAAGATTATTGCTATAAAACAGTCAATCATTAGAATCTAGAGAAGAATGCCCCACCATGATTGGGTCATTGGCGGGGTCAATTCTTCTAGCATTTTCCACAGTAGGAAACCGCCTAATCTGGATAGCAGAGAGACCTGGAGGAAAAGTTCTAAAATCAAGTGCTAGTAGACCCTCGGCCAACGCATGGTTGGCAAGAATTAGCTCAATGGTATCTGTGCGATTATCATCTGATCCTCTTCTTTGAGCCCTTAATATGTCCTCCCTTATCAAGGACCTACACCCCCTTACATGACGGATCCAATGTGTGGCCTTGTTAATCAGGGAACCCTCGTCTTCTCGCATATGTGATTTAGGCACATTTACCATGTAAACTCTTGGTTGTCTACTCGTGAGTGGAAATTGAGCATTATGTAGTGAGGGAGGCAAATCGGGGCCAGAGTTGGTAAGTGTTAGGAAAGGGACAGATCTGTTGATAGTAGAGTGGCGGGGATTCATAGTTAAGTGCTGGTTTGTTGGCATATTTAGATTACGGGCCCCAGATCTACTTAACTGTCTATAGTCTTCACCTAAGTCAGAGGGTAGCACTGGAGTAGAAGGCTGAGTACCTCTAGCATTTAAGGCCATCTGTTTTGGTTGTCGCAGTGCCTCTCTATAGGCGGTATTGCCAGCAGCGTGAGATGGGGGGGTTGTTAATTGGATTCTTTAAAATACTCAAAAGTTCTTGCATTAGCAACCTCATCTCACCTAATTCCAACCTGAGATTGGCGATGGTTTGGATAACATCATGGAGGGTCCCTATATTGGTGAGTTCCCCCGTAGTCTCAACAGGCATGGTGGCTATAACATTTGCCTCTTTTCCTGATTCTTCTAATAAATCTATGGCATCAGCCAGTACAGAGAAGCGATTTGCGCAGGAAATCACCATGGGCTCTAGCGGTAAATGATTGGGTACAGTTCTAGGGCAACTAAGCTCAGGCCTTGTTTCCACATGTTTAGATGAAAGTTTGTGGAACATTTGAGGTACAGTCAATGGTCGGGTATGGCTTATATTTTGGGGGCTGCTACTAACAGTGATGCTAAAAGGAGCAGAAGAAGAATAGGATCTTCAGACAGAATGCCCTCAAAATCATCAACCAAAGTCTCAATTTTATCCAGGGTCTGAGTGATACAAGGGTTCTTGGAAGCCTTTCTAGCCTTTTTCCTTTTGACCGCCCCCCCAATTGGGCCAGAAGCCCCCCCCGCAAGATCCATCAATTTCCTTTTGCCCATGTATGCAGATAGGTGTAAGGAGCCTCCTGAGTAAAAACACTTTCCCCTTAGCAAATATAATTTACAAAACAATCTATTTAGAGAAAACGGACAGATGAAATGTAGAATTTCAAAGGAGCTATCAGTTACAATAGTTCCAACTGTACCAAACAAAAAGTACCTTTACCACAGAGTGGTTGAGTCAGTTCCTAGATTCGTGGTACATGCATCAGAGGGGTGGCCCAGCCCAGCCTCTTCTGGGCTAAGACGGGCAAGGACGGGCCTGCCCTTGGCCCGGACTTCGCCCGCGTGCGTCCCCGCACTGCGGGAGGCGTGATGCGCTGTTAAGGGCTGGCGGCGCCGGACAGTGACGCTCTCAGAGTGCGCCACAGGTGCTTCTGGGGGCTGTAGTCCCTTGTTGTAAATCGGAAGATGCTACAGGCCGTTTGCCTCACGGCGATCCGGTGAAACGCTCCCCCTGCCACTGGGAACAGATACGGGTAGGCAAAATGCTAGACCGTTCCTCTCTTGGTCGTTTGTGAGCTTCACTTGGTTAGTTATGCGTCCCGCACTGTGGGAGTCGCGATGCGCTGTTAAGGGCTGGCGGCGCCGGACAGTGACGCTGTCAGTGCGCCACAGGTGCTTCTGGGGGCTGTAGTCCCTTGTTGTAGATCGGGAGATGCTGCAGGCCGTTTGCCTCACGGCGATCGGGTGAAATGCTCCCCCTGCCACTGGGAACAGATACGGGTAGGCAAAATGCTAGACCGTTCCCCTCTCGGTCGTTTGTGAGCTTCACTTGGTTGGTTGCGCGTCGTCTGGGAATGTGTAATAAGGTCACTACAGATTTCCCTAAACCCCAAGTTCAGTAATATTTAACCAAATGCCAGTTCTGAAGTCGATGAAATTATGAGACAGATGTTATGAAGTTAGCAGGCTAGTGGTTGTGGGTGGAGCCCAGGGGAGGACAGGAAGAGGAGGGGACGGACAGAGGAAGAGGCAGTTAGAGTAGGGACAGGAGAGAGGCTGGTTGCAAGAGAATAAAGCTCCAGTACTAGAATGAATTGTGTCTGTGGTTATTTGTAGCAGGATGCTACAACTGGCGACGAGGGTGGGATAAGCAAAACCCACAAACCCACAGCACCTCGTGAAAACACCCTGTCCCGAGCAGCAGTCGAGATCGAGCTGTCGAATACGACTGAGCTGCCGCCTAAACTGAAGAGGCCAACAGCAGGCGACCCTGCCCCTCTGCAGACTGTGAGGGAGCCGAGAAGAGTGGCAGAGAGGAGCGCTGAAACGCTCGGTGCCAAAGAAGAGTCCTTCGCGCTCAAAACGCGAATCACGCCGGAAGCGTGTAGAGTGAGTGACCCTCGTAAAGACAGGAGTCGGGAGCCCACTCCGACCCTGCTATGCTCCCAGAGAACTGAAGAAGTGCCCAGAGGTGAGAGAATCTGTCCCTGAAGGATTGGCTGAGGAGCGCGACTGAGCGCCTGAAAACTGGGGCTCGAATGCCCGTGATCGGGAAAAACCTCACGCCCGATGCGTGAGATTTGGCATGGTGTCGGTGCCGAAGCGCGCGTAGAGTGTAGCGTAAGGCGGTAGCCCACCCCAACCTCACCTGGTGGCCGTGGCAAGCAGAGAAAAGCGAATCCTGGTGAGTGCTGTCCCTGGAAAGTGCCTGGTGAAGAGTTGTGACTGAGGAGAGCAAGCCTCGTGGATGACTGGTGGCGGCCATTTTGAAGTCAGGCATTTGGGAAGGTGTTCTGACCGACTTTTTCGGCCCTCCTTGGAGGGAGAATGACTGAAGGTGACTCCAGCCTATTACCCTCCTAGTGCAGGGATTAGAACTATAAACAGGGCCTATTCATGAGGCACAGTAGTGCATTTTCGTACCCTTTTCCTTAGATCAGGGCTTATAAACTTAAGTTAGGGGATAGATTCATTAGTATTAGTGATAATCCGTCCTTCTGCAAGAGTGTTAGTATACCTTCTATGGAGTTATGCTTATTTCGGGCCTTGTAGGCCTCAAACGGGAGAGACTCCATCTTGCTTTCTGCCCCGGCAGCTTGAGAGGCTTCTAGGTCAAGTGTAATGTTTTAGTTTCGAAGTGTTGTTCGCTTGGAGAGAACCGGCTCAGGCTGGCCCTTATCGAAAGACTGTATTTTTCTCCATTCCGAAGACACAACATCAGGCTGGCCAGCTGGGAACGTGTCCTTGGTACGGGGAGGTACAAGAATTTGGTGGGCGGCAGGTTACTGGCCGTAACTTTCCATGAAAGGACAAGCTTCCATATTAGCGAAAGTGTTAGGCTGTGAGTCAGTCAGTCTGTAGGCGGCAGCTAGCCGTTAGCATCAATGCCAATAATTATTTCCAGGCAGACAGTCGCCATTTTGAAGTCCGAGAAAGATCATAAAGCTGATACTCTCTAAGAAAGATTGAAGGAGAAGGAGAAGTAGCGCAGAGCGATCAGAGACAGAGAGAGAGAGACAGCAGCTAATAACGAGAAAGGTTCCAGTGACTTGGAGGGAAGCAGAGGAGACAGAGCATAGCGGTGCAGACGTGTACTCGTGACTGCTGAGGTGTGATTCCGAGGCGAGCCAAGGCACAGACCAGAAGGGAACCTAGATGACTGCCGAACCCCGACTTCACGTTAATAAGGTGATATCGCCCCACATCTTTTAGTGTGCACATTCTAACCTTTTACTTTTCTTTGCAGGATATATGTTATAGTATAGTGCTGTGTTTATAATCATTGTAATAAAATACCCCAGTTCTTAGTGAACCGACATGTGCCTTGTATTCTTGTTCAATCAGGGTAACCTGGTCTTCTAGTCAGACATTGTTTTCATGAACGGATGTAAATCCCGGTCAGGTAAGAGGTGACTGAATAATAAGGGAGAGAGGGACCATTTGATGCCGAGAGCAGAAGGTACATAATTCAATTTGGAAAGCCGTGCTAATTCATATTATTGTAGTATCATCCCGAGTAGCAAATGAGAGATATCTTCCAAAGGTATTCATAGGAGAGTGATTGTCATTGGTAAGCGGCGTTAATGAGAACACCAGGTGGGAGACTGGTGTGTAGATCCGCCGGATTGCGGATCGGGTTGTAAGTAAGCGAGCACTGGGAGGGAGACCAGTGTGTAGGTCTGCCGGATTGTGGACCGGATAAAAAGAGAGCACTGGGACTGCAGCCCAGTGTGTATGGCACGCCGGATTGCGTGTCGAGTGAGCACTGAGGGTGATCAGTGTGTATGGCACGCCGGATTGCGTGTCGAGTGAGCACTGAGGGTGATCAGTGTGTGATGGTATATAATCAGACCTGCCCCAGGGTAGATTAGTCTGGGCCTAAGTGGCCGTGAGACTAGTTGGTATGAATAGGATATTGTAGAAAACCTATGCATGTGTATTGCTATTTTCCCCATCCTTAGGTACGAGATGTACATACATATACCTATACCCATTGTAAATACGTTCTAAGGAGGGAGGTGATTACGTTCCGACTGGGTTGGAGGGGCTCCTAGGAGCTGATCCCATCTGGTTCAAGAATCCGGTCGTTACTACTGGCGTCACGAACTGTTTACGAAGCCTGTGTGCGCTGTATTGTTTTGATCTTGTTGGTTTGCGCTCGGCTCGTACATATTTTCTTTGTTGATAATTGTGTATATATTTTTTGTGTGTCAAAATGTTTTCGCGTAAGTCGAAATCTACTTTCAAATTGCCTGTTGAAATTCCCGGCTGGGAATCAACGCCTTACAAGGCCTTGGCCCGTGAGTGGGCCGATTCTACTGTTTTGAGTGAGAATTAGACTTCTTGTTTGGAGCAGGCGGAGCCTGCTGATGTGGTTTCTTGCTTGCAGAAGGCACCAGTAGTGAAGGGTGATGAGCTTCCTGTTTTGGGACGCAGAGGATGGATTGTTTTGACTGCATACAAAATGCTTCATGAGAAATTTGTAAAATTACAGAAGCGATTTGTGGATATGGAAGAAAAGTTTGTTGAAGTGCAGAATGCGCATACTCTTTTGCGATGTCAGAATAAATTGCTTTCCGACAAACTTGAGACTTATCAGACTATAGCCGAAAGGGCTGCAGTGCGGATTGCGAAATATAAATACAGACATCGTCGTGGTCGTGTTTCTACACAGAAGGTGCGTCTGGTCGTGGCGAAAGCCGGGCTGGATTGGAACCCCGACGGGGGATGGTAATATCTGGGATTCAAATGATTCTGGCTCCTCGGCTGAGGAGAGTGACAAGCGCGAGTCTTCTCGCTCTGGACGTGACTGTAAATCTGCTTCTTGTGACAAAGACGATGTTTCTAGCGACCGTGGTCGCTCTTCCCGTTCTGATGCCGTATCTCGTCCTGATTGTTCTAAATCTATGGATCGGGCTTCTTCGGAAGCTCTTCCGGAGGTTTCTGCTCACCCGGTTTTTCGACGCAAATTGCAACAGTCTCCTGGTATGCCGAATGGTATCCATTTGGATAGTATTGAAGATTTTACTCAACAGGAGGTTAGTGACATTTTACAACGATTTCGACAACGGCCCGGTGAGGCCTTGCTTACGTGGATGGTGCGCCTTTATGAATTAGGTGCTGCAGGTATCATGCTTGATGCAGGTGATTGTTTACAATTTTGCTCTTTGAGTTCCGATTCTACTGTACAAGACCATTTTCGAAATTATAATGGTGCTGGCCAAATTAGTCTACTCCAGCTTGCGAATGATGGCTGTAACCATAAATACCCTACTGAATCTGATCGGCCTGTCAATGACAAGCCGTGGTACACTTTGCGCGATGCGTCGCAGCGTTTAAAAGAAGAAGTGATGAAAACTGCGATTTTTCTCAGTACTTCTGACAGGTTGTTGGATGGCCTATTGACATCTTCTGTGCGGAATCGCATTATCCGTTCTTCCCCTGTTGCTTATAAGCAGGTTATGATGACTTTGTTGATTAATCAAACTGGCAATCCTTTGTCTATGGTGCTTGAGTCTGTTCGTCAGCTTGGTGAGTTGGGTGAATGGTTTAAACCTGAGAGACAATCTCAACCTGAGGGTCTTACTGCTGGGGATTATAAATTCTCTAGACGTGATATGTTTCTTGCACTATTAGCTGATGGTGTGAAAAGGGAGGACATTGACGGTGAACCTAATAATCGCTTATGGGACATGTTTCGTAAGCGTGGTTTGGATCGAAAAGAAGGTGCCCGTTGTGTGCGAAAGAATGATTGTGACCGTGGTTATTCTGATGACAGTGGTGATGACAGGCGTCGTGTGGATTCTGATCGCCGTGAAGGGCGGCGCTATGAGCGTGATGGGTCCCCTCGTTGTGAAAAAGTGAGGGGGAGAGAGGGGGAAAAATAAAGGGGGAGAGATGATCGTGTTTCCAACAGATATAGAGATGAAAGGGATCATTCCCCTGAGTTGAGGAGAAGGGAGGATCGTCACAGGCTTTCTGATCGTAATTCACAATACTATGAAAATGACAAAAATCCGTTTCGTAATGGAGATGGATATGAACAGGATATTTTGATACCCAAGAAACCTGAGAGCATTTATCCTGATTTGTCTTGGTTGACAGAACGCAGTAAAAATGACTAGGAAATAGGTTTAGCTCCAGTACGCAGGTGGGCTCACAAAGACAATAGACCCTATGTAGATATTGACATTTTTTGGAAACATCGTAATATCCAAAGGGCCCGAGCATTGGTAGATACAGGAGCGGAGGCCACTTCAATTCATGGTAAATCAAAGAAATTCAAAGGATAATTTTTCACAATTACTGGTTTAGGTGGAAAGGAAACTCCCGCAGTGCAAACTACACTTGAAATGAGAATAGGTAGAATTCCCCGAAGAGAGTATTCTGTGTTAGTTGTACCACTCTTGGAGTATATAATTGGAATTGATATTTTAAAAGGAATGACTTTGCATTTGAATGATGGTTGTTATCAATTTGAAACTAAGCACTACATATCGTCCAGACCCGTACGGGTTGGCCGTTTACGAATGCCCCCCATAAAAATTCCCCATGCTACAAAAGTGGTTTCTCAGAAACAATATCATATTCCAGGTGGTCATGAAGAGATCAGTGCCACGATACAGGATTTGGTTGACGCAGGAGTTATAACTCCGGTTACTTCTGCTTGGAATATTCCCGTCTGGCCTGTGCGCAAGAGTGATAATTCTTGGCGCATGACCGTTGATTATCGAGAATTGAATAAACACACACCCCGTTTGACTGTTGCAGTACCAGACATTGTTACTTTAATTGAAAGAATTCAAAAGCATCCAGGTACATGGTATGCTTCTATTGATATTGCTAATGATTCTTTTCAATTCCGATTGCCCCCGAGTGTCAGGAACAATTCAGTTTTACCTGGAATGGGCGTCAAATGACGTTTAGAAGTCTTCCCCAAGGTTATGTACATAGTCCTACGATCTGTCACCGGCTGGTGGCGGAGCATTTGTCTGAAGTAACTGTACACCCGCAAATTCAAGTGTGTCATTATATTGACAACATTTTAATTCGAGGTGAAACATAAGATCAAGTTCAAACTCAATTAGATCAAATCCTTGACTGCTTACGTGAAAAAGGTTGGGAAATGAATCCTGATAAGTTACAAGGTCCATCTCAAAATGTTAAGTTTTTAGGTATCAATTGGCATGAAGGTCACAGAAAGGTGATCCCGCAGGTTAAACTAAAAATTTTAGACTTTGCAGTTCCGAGGAACAGAAAAGAAGCTCAGAGTTTCATTGGCTTGTTTGGCTTTTGGCGTCAACATATTCCCCATTTGAGTCAGATATTGGCTCCTTTATATCGAGTCACTCGCAAAAAGCATGTGTTTGAATGGAGTGAACCACAACAGAATGCATTTAATTTGGCAAAAGAAGCGATTCAGTACGCCTTGGATCTGTGGCCCGTGGGCGAGGGTGATGTAGATTTAAATGTGTCCGTAC